>NC_141388.1:34451958-35751958 GCF_017979445.1 Akebia trifoliata | reverse complement strand
AATTTTGACGGACGACCCATAAATTTTAAAAATTAAATTTTGATGGTTTAGGACCGTCGAAATTCTTGATATTCCCAGATTTGATGATTTAGGACTGTCGAATCCCGACCTGTCAAAAAAAAGAATTTGACAATGAAAAATTCGACCCCTTGATCCGTCGAATTTTATGAAATTTGATAGCTTAGGACCATTAAATTTGGACTTTTTTTTCACATTGTGGGTGAGATGATTTTTTTTCACAGATATACCTGTGAATTTGAAAGATGAAGACTAATAATCGAAGTAGAAGGAGAAGACGGTCTTTGCTCATTTAGTCTCATCTCGATCATGAATGAATTTTAAATTTATGAAAAAATCTAAATAAAATTTCCTCTCTTCTATTTCATAGATTCATTTGAAGATTACACTTTGAGAAATACTATCTTGGAACAATGTCTTAGTAAGATTTATAAAAAAAAAAAAAAAAAACCCCAAAACAAAACAAAAAGATAGTTATAGAGGGAAAAATATAACCCTCCTTTTGTTAATTTCTTTAAAGTTAGAAATGTCTTTCCCTCCTTTTGTTAATTTCTTTAAGATAAATATATTTCACCAAAAGAAAAGAAACATGTTTTTTTTCTATTACAAATAATGGGCCAACAACTTTTTGGGATTCTTTTATTCTGATTGGTACATCCACTAAACAAGGTAAATTCTGAAAGTCTTATGCTGCAAAGTTTCGTAGATATTTATGATGTAATTTGAGGAAGTAAAATTTTGCGATGACTCTCAACTCCAATTTCATAAGTGATACATTGCATTTGGAAGAAGATTATAAAAGTATATGAACTCACTTTCAATAATAATATATTTGGCTTTGGACAGAATGGAATAAATAAAAAAAGATTCGATTTACTGACCCCAAATATTTGATATTAGATTTTATTGTTATGGTTGTATGTAAATTTTTTTTTATACTGAGGTTGTCAGAAACTTATGTCCGACTAGGGGGACTGGATGTGCCAGGGTCGAAACCAAGGCATATGGGACCTTCCCCCAAGCATATTCAACAATTGCACATCACACATACCAGGTAAGTGAGGGAACGCCCTCACTGGTGGCTTTGAGGAAATATTCCTCATACTGGGTATCAAACACACAACCTACAGACTCTCACCACTTGTTGGATTTGAAATTTCCATTGAACCACCCCCTCAGTGTTGGTTGTATGTAAATATAGAAATGTGCTTTGTGAGAGAGAGTGAGATTTAAGTGGTGATGGACTTGGCAGCTGCCCATCCTTGTAATTTAATGTCACCACCCAATTGATTTTTTTTTAGTTTGGTGATATGAAACATTTCATTAGTCAATTAGCTAGAGATATGTTCTTTTTACTCATGTCTCTTTAGAGTTGCTATCTCAATTCATGCAAGTGTCTGAACTTTTAATTTAGTTTAGAACATTAAACTTGCTGAAAAATAAATTATTAGTGTTGTCATTTATATTTGATTTTAAATGTTTAGGTAAATGCATTTGACTTGACTTTAATTTATTATTTATAAATTTATTTTCATGCTCTTCCAAATTTAATTATTTTTTATGGCATGCTTTCTAATCTTTCGATTTTTCTATCTTAACATCTTATATTATTTTGATTGACACACTTATCCACATAATAAGTACTATACCCATATATTTCTAATGAAGACATTGAGCTTAAATGAGCAAAAATTCCCTTTATTCAATCTTTCAAAAATAATAAAACTTTGGGTAGGTATGATTACACTATAAAATGAGTGAAAAAATGATTTTCCATGGAAAATGTGAATTGTTAGTTTATGATCGCACATTTTCCATGAATGAATTTTTCTATCCAAAGCTATTTTCCATCTTGAAAGAAAAAAGTGTTTTCTAACTTCACTCTCGGGAAAATAATTTTCCTGTAGAGGAATTACTATTCCCAACACAAATTCCCATTCTTATTAACAATGATTCGAATGTGGCATGTGCCAACTCACATGTCTTAGAAAGTTTATATATAATTTAAAATATTGATTGAAGGATTTTTTATGATTGTAGACATGTGAAGCTCATGAGTTGGACCTCATTTATATGGATTTAGGAATGACCACCATTCAATGTTAAGATCTGAATGGTCACCATAAAATAGAATTTTAGAAATCTGATTTTTGGCTTCGTAGTGACTCACATTCAATGAAAAGGGGTTAGGTCTACCTAAGAGACTAGTTAGAGAGGTTCAATTGAGGGATAAGAAAGGTGTTAAGCATTTTGTCCCATCCATCAAAGAAGGTCATAAATGAAGTAGAGAAAACTATTTTTTATGTTTTTTTGAAGATAGAAGGAATTGTAGAGAAGTTAAAAGCCCAATGGATTATAGTTCGGCCTGCAAAAACCCAAAAAAGATGTGATGAGTACACCATATACAAAAGTATAGGCTTGCAGGATTTTTTTGTAAGCTTGAGGGTTTGATGTGGATCACCATAGATTTCTCCCCCCTTGTCTCTAAGCAAATTTTTAAACGTTTATGTACCCTTAGGAGGGTTTATTTGTGTTGGTTTAATCTTAGAGACATGTCTATAGGCTGGACATGCCCTTGGAGAGGCAGAACCTTATGCAGGCATATTTTACCACTTTAGAATGATTTTTGTTGGCTTTAAGTGTTAAACATACATCTAAAAATATCAATGTTTTTTACTTATAGGCCCTTTTAAAATAAAGAAGGTGGTGTGTTCTTATTGTGGATGCATGAATGGACTTATGAAAGAGAAGATTACCTCAATGAAAAGAGATTACTCTCTTCCTCCTTAATCATTAAAGAAAAGAAAATAACTAAAAGCTTGAAAATAAAGTGCTAAAAACATAAAAGAGCTTGAAATAACTTGTATTAACATTAAATAATATTAGAATTTATTGGAGACTTAATAGGGGAAGATGACTTCTCAAAGAGAAGACTTATTCTCTTCAATCTCATGCCCTTGAAGGAGATCAAAAACACTACATTGTAAAGAACTTAAACTTGATAAAAATATAATAGAGATTAGGTGAGAAAGAGAGGAGCAAATGAACTTAAGTAGATAAAAAAAATCAGCCCTTAGGTCCCCAACCCACCTTAGTCTTTTCTTTCTTTCAAACTTATTCTTCTTTTAGCTTTAACGGTTTAAAAGAGGTGAGTAAAGATTTTGATAGAATTTTTTTACTTTAAATTTCTCATCCTCTATTTTCCTTGAAGAGCCCTCTATTTATAGAGTTGTGGGATACCTCTTAGGGATAAACATGTCCAACCCTAAGGATTTTAAGAAATGCCATGAGAAAGGTGTAGGAAAACCTTTGGATTTTATATTTTCTTGAGGGCAAAAGGTGGAATTTGGCATAAGTCCTCTTATATAAAGCCATTTGGCCAAGCCATGTGACACAAATTTGGTGGTTATAGAGTGTTAAGTGGAAAGTGAATTTGGGAAAATATATGGGGGAAGGCCATTTAGAAAGGGTAAAGGATAAGAGACAAAAATATTTTTGGGAGAATTAATAGGAGAATGTCATGTGTAAAGTTGACCTTAAAGATATTTGTAAATATCTCAAAGTACAGTTGGATACACATTTTTGAAATGGGCCAATGAGATAGCTTCATTTATGTACTTGAAACTTCTACATTTTGAGGGTAGAGTTGGAACTTCTATTAGCTTTAGAGATTTTTATCAAATATCAAAACACCTTTTTTAGTTTGACCTTACTTTTTGAGATGATCATTTTTGAGATTTCTCAGGGGAGTTGAGTCTCCAATGAGGTTGGAGCATTGGCCCACCAATGAGGATTCTTCTTGAATGTTGGAGCTTATGAGAGGCCACCATGTGTCCTCTTTTGGGAAGAGGTGTAAGTCCATGAGCTTTAAGTGTTGGCATAGGCTTGACATTGGGTTGAGTCATGGGTTTTGGTTATGGACTTAGGAATTGGACTTAGGCTTCTTGTGGTTGTTCATTTGGACTGAATCCTTCTTCCACATGCTTCTTTGATCTCTTGGACTTGATCAAAGAGAAAATGGGGTGTATACAATGATTACATAATAACAGAGGATACTTTTATAATTTTGAAAATTAAGTAACACAATGTTGCAAGTTTCTTGGTTTTATATCAAAATAATTCTTATTATATTAAATTTAAGAATAATATTGAAATGACCTCAAGATTGGACCTCACATCACACACCTTGATGTGAAAGTGTATGGGAACCATAGATGCTTTCCTCGAGATATGAGTGAAAAGATCTATGGTTCATATCCAATTTCACGTCAAGATGTGCGATATCAGGTCCAATCTTGAGGTCACACCAGCACGCCTCTAAATTTAAATATACAAATGGGAGCATTTATGGCAAACCCACATATATGTATAAAAAATGCTTATTTATTTATATTTAAAATAAGGGAATGCTAACGTCCAAGAGCTCATAGGGACACGTTAGCATTCTTCACCAAGTTTTCTTTTCTAATAATACCTCTACCCATTTTGTCTTGTAATGAAAAAGAAAGGAATATATTGATTTTTTTTTCCCTTTTTTTCAAAATTAAGTGGGGATTAGGCAAACTTGAACTAGAGAAAAAGCAATTACACCCTATCATAGGCATGCCCACTCGCATCCTTACAAATAATATTTATTAGATCACTAAGGAGATTCAAAGGATTCAAAGTCATACTAGCTAAAGAAGTCATATGTGAGGCTAAGAAATCTACTGTTTTGTTGTTTTCCCTATAACAAAAGATGAATTCAATCCTTAGGAACTAGGTTGCTCTACTCTTGATAACTTAACTTGCATTTCTTCTTGCTAAAGCACTTTACTCTTCTCATTGATGCACTCAATTACGACTTTGGAATCAACTCGGACCTTCAAGGAAGTTATATTTAGGCTGGCTGCAATAAACATTCCCTTCAATATGGCATCTAGCTCATGGAAAAAGACTGACCTCCCTTGGGTGCTCTTAGCAAAAGCTCTTATTGTTTTCCCACCGTGGTTTCTAATGATTCCTCCTTTCCTCCAACATCACCTCTAAAGGATCCATCCGAGTTGAGCACATGGAAGCCATTAGGAGGTTGGTCCCACTTGCATCTTAAAGGCCTTCTCAGCTCGAATCTTGGGTTTAGACTCCATGAGGCCATGAAAACTATATTATAGTCATTGTCTTCAGTACCTTGGATCCTAAGCTACCCATCATGCCCAATGAAGCATTCGAGAAGGTTTAAGGGCATGCAACTATTCCTGAATAGGCGTATGCATCTTTTGAGCCATTGGTGGTGGGTGAATGTGTTGAAAACCAATTTTTTCACTATGGAGCTAAGAGCCTTTCCCTTTGTGATGTTGCACAACCAATCAACTTCAGAGTACCAATCCCTATTAGTGTGCCTTAAATTGCATCTACTAAAGAGTCTTTGTCATAGGTCGTAAGAGAATTCGCAGCCAAGGAATAGGCGAGCTTCATTTTAGATGAGTCACTACAAAAACAACAACTGGGGTGCTGAACCAATCATCTTACCATCAGCTTGTCTTGAGTCTTGAGTCTTGAGACCCTTATTTAGCTCCAACCAAGTGGTAGCAATGTGCCATTTGATGTTTTTAGGAAACCATACGAGGTTGTGCCATTTGACTTGAGGGTTGTGTTGTTGAAGAGCCTTTTAAGTCGTCCTTAAAGTGAAGGTTCCATTGGTACTAGGGATCCAGATGACCTTATCTCATGTTTGTATCATCAAAGTCCAATGCTTTGATATGCTCCCGTCTGCTCCCCAATCCAGTAGCAAGGTGCAAAGGTGTAGACACCCCATTTTTTGCATATGCATAATTTGATAATTCATTATCTAGTTGTTGTGATTTCCTAATGATGAGCGTAAAGAACTTGAAATCTTGAGAGTCTCGTTTTTATTTTTTTATTTTTTTATTTTTTTTTGTTTCTAGTCATTTCGCCTCTCTCATTCGTTACGACTCGACATAGAAAATTATACACTCGCAGGATCATTACACCTTACACTCGACTTAGCAAGTACATACACTTAGAATCACTACATATTTCTATAACTTAGAGACCTCATGATGTTAGGAAAATATGACCTCAAGACTTAGAAATAATCACATTGAGACTGAAAGAAACCTTATGTCAAAATTTGCAACACAAAAAAAAAAAGACAAAAGGATGAAAATACTCCTCGTCAATCCTATGCCTTTGAAAAGTCTCAAAAGTATTTTCATTACTCTCAGAATATGATTTTTAGTCTAACGAAACTAAAATCAGTGAAAACAAAGATGTCTACAAAAAAATAACAAAAATGACCAAAACACCCTTTGATATCCGACATTTACCTAGAGACCTTAATTCTTAGGAAAACGTGATCGAAAACAAACTTCCGACAAATTTATGCACACCAAAAGAAAAAATTTAAAAACCTCACAATTAGGAAACTTGAAAATTTTCACCTGAAATGATGAAACTAAATCGAAAAATTTTAAACAATTCAAATCGAAAAATTAATCTCAATTAACCATTCAAAATGAACTTTAAAATTAATTAACCAATCAAATCGAGCTTTAAGATTAAAATAACTTAAATCGACCAATAAAATTGAACCAATATTAAAATTTAACCTTAATCATCCAATCAATTTGAAAATTAAAATTAAACTCAACCAATCAATAGATGACTATCGAGTCGTGAATAATGTGGGATCAATACTCACATCATTATAAGAAACATGAAAAAGAGAGAAATTTAAAAAGAAAAAAAAAATTCATAAGATTATGAGTGAATCCAAACATCTCATTCTTATAAAAGATAGAAGATCAAAAAAGAAAAGGAAAAAAAGAATACAAATAGAAACCTCTTAAAGAGGATGTCCCACTCTTGGAAAAAAGAGGAAATAGAGAAAAATATATAAATAAAAAGTCTATAAATGAGGGACGTCCCACTCCCTCTAGCCCCCTCCCCCTTCCCTTCCATTCTTTTAATCCTCTCTTCTCTCACCATTGCCTAAACTCATTGTCCTCTATTGTTCTTACAAAAGAAAAATAAATTAAAAACATAAGAAGAAGAAGAAGAAGAAGAAGAAATAAATGCCCCTCCATAGCAGCCATCGCGTTTTTTTATCTCCAATGCTTCTTCACAACAGCAACCTTTCCTCATCATCTTCACCTTCTCCAATGCCTTTGACGTATATCTCGGTTTGTGCTTGAAGGAACTCCACTCAACTAGAGGTAAGTTTGATTTTTCTTTTTTTCTTTTTTTTTTCTTTTCTCTTTCTTCTTATCACATCTAAGTTTTTGTTTTCTTTCTTCGATGGTCGTTTCGATTAGAACTACCAAGTAGCTTATGGTCAAGGATTTTTTATTTTCTCTTTTTTTTTTTCTTTTTCTTATTACTTTTTTTTTATTCCTCACCTTAGTAAGATTAGAGAATACATGTTTTATTTTTTCAAATCCATGGCTATTATGATCAAACCGTTATTTGTATTAGGGTGTTCGAATTCCTCCTTCATTGTCATATTTTGCTAATTTGAGAATTATCCATTTGCATTCATATTTTTCTAATTTGGTAATTTTACATGATATCGAAATTTTCAATATAGGAATCTATGTGCATTCATATTTTCTTGATTTAATAATTTTATGTGATATCGAATTTTTCAATTTAGGAATCCATATGCATTCATATTTTCCTGATTTGGTAATTTTACATGATATCAAAATTTTCAATTTAGGAATTCATCTGCATTTATATTTTTCTGATTTAGTAATTTTATATAATATCGAATTTTTCAATTTAGGAATCCATGTGCATTCAAATTTTCCTGATCTCAAATTTTTCCAATTTTGAAATTCATATATGTCCATATTTTATCAATTTGATAATTTTATGTGATATTGATTTTTTTCTAATTTTGAAATTCAAATATATTTATATTTTATCAATTTGGTAATTTTATGTGATATTGATTTTTTTTCTAATTTTCAAATTCATATATGTCCATTTTTGATCAATTTGATAATTTATGTGATATTAATTTTTTTTCTAATTTTGAAATTCGTAGATGTCTATTTTTTATCAATTTGATAATTTATGTGATATTGATTTTTTTTCCAATTTTAAAATTTATATATGTCCATATTTTATCAATTTGGTAATTTTATATGATATTAATTTTTTCAACTTTGAAATTCATATATGTCCATATTTTATCAATTTGATAATTTTATGTGGTATTGATTTTTTTTTTTTTAATTGTGAAATACATGTATGTTCATATTTTATCAATTTGGTAATTTCATATGATATTGATTTTTTTTATGTAGAAACTCATGAGTATCCATATTTATCAATTTGGAAATTTTACGTGACATCAATTTCTTTAATTTAAAAGACTTCATATTTTTCTAATTTGATAATCATGCAAGAATTTAGAAGGTTCATATTTATTTACGTTTTGTCAATTTGATAATTATGAATAATATAAATTTTTCCAATTTAGATTTTTTTCACATATGAGTAGTCTTCATGAATTCGAATTTTTTATGCATATAGTGAAACTTGTCCATTTGAAGAATTAATTTATACATATTATGGTAATTAACCGAATTGATAATTATTTATGCATGTTTTGCTATTGGACTGATTTGGTAATTATTTATTCGTATTTTGATATTGGACCGATTCGATAATTATTAATACATGTTTTGATATTGGACCAATTTTGTAATTATTCAGGCATGTTTTGATATTGGACAAATTTGGTAATTATTTATGGATATTTTGTTAGTGGATTGAATTGGTAATTATTTATGCATGTGTGAATTTTTAGCCAATTTTCGAAAGTATTTATACATGTTGGCTCTAGTTAAAATTCATTTTTGGTAAAAATTGCCACGTGAGCATTAGGGTATGGAATAAGATTTAGGTTTTTTCACATTTTTTCCTTTCATGTGCGGAATTCGAAGCGCGATATGCAATATTTGAATATTTTTAGTTGGAGGATTTTTTTAGCAAATTTAACATAAATTGATGATGATTGGACCCTAACTTGACTCTAGTATTTGTCCGTTAACCATAAGATAGTTTTAGATCACAGAAGAGACCAATCATCTCAATCAGGCGGTATTTAGTGCTCAACACCTTTCAAAACTCATAATGTGACCCCTTACCTATTTCTCTTACCTGTAGATCGATCTGAATCCATTTTGAAATTATTTTTGGTTGCTAGACCTAAACTAGGCGACGATTCCCAATTCTCAAAAAATCTCCCAATTATCCAATAGACATTTTTTTTTCTTTTTATAAGGTGATTTCAAAAGGCAAGCACCCGAATCCTCCATTGACCAGGCTACTAACTTTGGCTTCATTATGGATCATTGATTCGAATGAAGCCTTATGATTGAGGTTATTCATTAGCACTCCTTCATGTGTCCAACAATCGTTCCAAATGTTGGTGCCCCTTCCATCCCCTATTCTATGAGTAACCAGACTTTGAATAGTCTCTCTCTATTTTGTAGGACCTTTTTTCTACATCCAAGATGCATCTGAAAAGATAGGAATGATCTAGAAGTAGCCCTCTTTTATCATGTTCCTCTGAATCCAGATCACCCATATGTTACTCCTCTTTGAGGCTATATCCCTTATATGTCTTGATATCCCTAGTTTGTTTTGGAAGTCTAAGTTATGGAACCCCAATTAAGCATGGAATCTCTCAACAACCATGGACGTAGACAATCTTGTAGAACCATATAAATCTTGTGTTCTTACTTTGTTTTTTTTTCTTTAATAATTATTATCGTGAATCTCTATATAACAAAGGTTTGTTTATTCTACAAATTATCGTACTTCTCTATATGAGAGAGTTTTGTTAATTTATTCTACAAATATACTGTAACGACTATATACAAAAGAACAAAAAAGTTTACCTACAAGAATTTGACGAGATCAATAAAAATAAATAAACTCTTTGACAATAACCATAAAGTTTTGAATAAAATAAAAAACAAAAAATAAGTAATCGACCCCAAATATTTGAGATAAGACTTTCTTTTCATTATTGTTGTTGTTGTTGTTGTATTATTGGTTAGAGCATTGAAGTTTAATAGACAAGAATTCTCTTTTGAACGAAGAACATGACGGTAATAGCAAAAGTAATTACCTCAATAATTTGTGATTCTAAACTCGAGACATATAGAATAATCCCATGACATAGAGATAACACAAACAGTCTTATTTGACTTCAAGATTCCAAAACGTGATATTGAGTTAGAGACTAAGGGGGTGCCCACATTCAAGAGAAAGACATAATTGAAAAAAAAAAAAAAAATTATCCCTTAAAAATTAGGGCAGGTGGGCCTTGTAAAAATTATCCTACCCCACCTTTTGATTCTCCTTCTCTCACAATTCTTTGTTTCTTTGCACGTGTTTTAGATCAAGAATACGACCTTTAAAGACAAAGCGTGTGAGGCGGCCGCCATCTGACTAGGATTTGACTAAATGTGTGAAGAGGAGTGAACCTCAGCACAGACCAAAGATTTTGATGTCTTGGGTGGGCCCACTGATTCGATATGATGATCAATCAAGTGGGGTCGTTAAGATTCTTTGGCACTCTATCTGGTTTTGTTTTTGTTAATTTTATAAATTTTAAATGTGCCGTTGGTTTACGTGCATGTTTGTGTAGAAATGTTTTGTACGTGTGGTCTTGAGAAAGGGTCAATGGATTGTGTTTAGTCAAGATTTTAATATTCTTGGGGCTTTCGGCAAACCACGTGATTTAAATGAGTCGACTAATCTAAATTTTGACCTGGTTGACTCATAAATGGATCGATTGGGTCCGAATTATAGTACCTAATATTAAAATAAATAAATAAATAAAAATAATAGAGTCCACTTTAAACCGTGTTATTTCTCTTTTGAAAAATTCAAGTCAAATCGATTTGTGATTTTTTTTCTCACAAAATTTTTGGTGGTAGTGCTCAGTCCTCGTAGACTCTCTAATCAATGGTAGAGCTACATAGGGTCAAGTAGGAGCTATAACCTTCGGACGTTTGAAAAATTAATGGAATTTTACAAGTAGCCTCATTGTTGTATTTTTATTAAAATAAGAAAATTGTTATTGTCACACCAATTTTTATTAATGTCACAACAATTTTTATGTAAATCACCAAATAATTGTACATAATTGGTGTGGTATTAGTAAAAGTTGGTGAACTCTCTAAAATAAACTCCCTTGAAGATCTTGCAACTTGAAGGGAACCCTTAATTTATCCAATTTAATACAAGCAAACCTTAGAATGGACCCCACATCATTTTAAAATATAAATAACTCCCTGATTTCTTTATGGAGAGATTTACTAGGCAAACCAACCTATTGCATTGTTATTACAAAAACTCCTTTGTTTTTTCAAGTTTCTTCTTGAACCATATTAGTCTGACGTCCTTAGAAAAATTTCAAATTATACTAAGGCTCTTTGGGCTCACATGAATTATCACATTGGCAATTCAACACCACAACCCTCTAGATTTCATGGAAAAATAGAGATTCAAGAAAAAAAATCTCTTTTGAACTTGATCCCATGATGTTAAAAATGGATAGCAATTGAACTCTCGCATTTGAAATTAAAATTTAACGATCAATTTTACTTATTTTTTATTTTTATTTTTTTCAAAGCTCTTAGAATTTGTCCTTTATAAACCTGTGGCATCAAATCATGTTGTTAGACGCCACAAATTGATGCAGTTAGGGAACTTTCCTTGCTAATTTAGTTAGGTAAGTGTTTTTCTTTCTTAACAAAACATGGAGTGGGACCTACATTTTATAAATCTACGACATAGATTTATTCGATGTTTCTTTTTTTTTTTTTGAAAATCAAAATAGAACTATAGAGATGGATATTGCTACCACAATATACCTTAACTATTAGAAAAAATCATAAGTTCTATTGAACCGGAGATATTAAAATAATAATTTAAAAAATAAATAGAAAATAGAATATAACAATTAGCATTAAATACCTATATTTCTAGCCAATCTACCTCAATATTGAATGGTCTTTGAATGGCTAATGTTTCTTATACTTTAAGGTTCAACTCATTAAAAATTCATTATTTTGCAACTAAACAATGATGAGTATAAAATTGACATAGAAGGAATCCAAGATTATTGATCAACTATCGTTAGCATTTAGCCCCCACTGACATAAAATATTGTCTCTGCCCTTGTCTCTAGCACGTGTTATGTGCAGATACATGATTTTCTAATCCAAAGATTACCTTTATACGGATTTGAAGTTGTCACCATTCTTTTTATAAAATGGTGTGAATGGTCACCCGAAAAGTGATTTTTTGAGAAAAATAATTTTTGGCATTTTGGTGATTCTCGTATGGATTAGGATACTGATCCGCCTAAAATCAAGTTAAGGGTTCGGTTAGAGAGAGGAGAAGGTGTTAGACACCCCTCTCTCTCTCTCCATCATATGAGAGTAACCTTAAAAACTTTACTATTTTTAAATAAAGCAAAAAATAAAATAAAAAAGAATTGAATGATCGACAACTTATGCTCTAAAAGAGAGATTTGGTATCGACATGGACTATAGGGATCACCTTATTGAAAGAGATGATTCTTATAAAAATCTTGCCTTGGGAACATAGTTTTGAAAAATATTGGCTAATTATGGGCCTATTCTCATAGGTTGAAATTATTATCAATTGCCTCAAAGCTAGTCGAGTAAGGTGTGTGCAAAAGGTGTCTAAGGGTTTAAAATGATTTTCTTTTTAAGGTGGTTACAATCCCTACACTTTCAACAGAAACGAAGTCCGATCTATCAGAGGTAAGGGAAAGTGAACATTACATCTTAGATGTTTTCTAAAAATAAAATTAAAGAAATGAAGGGGAAGGTAAAAAAGAAAAACTAAGAGGGAGAGAGGAGGGGGCTGTGTTTTCTCTAACCCACATTAAGGTCTTGACTTCTTCTTACCTCCTTTTTTTTTATTTCTTTTAAGTCCTTAGTAGAATTTAGGAGCTTATTTTTATATTAGAAGATGTAGTAAGAGAGGAAGAGAGTTGAGTAGAGAGGAGTCGAAATTTTTTTAGTTTTTTAGGGTTTCAGAGCATGATCCCTATAGACATGAGATTTTCGAGTCCGAAGATGTCTACTACTTGGATTTGGAGTCGTCACTATTCGTTTTTAGAAAAGGGTGTGAATGGACACCTATAAAGTGGTTTTGTAAAAAACGTTTTAGTAATGACTCTTTTACCGATAAGGATTATTGGTCTACATAAGATCTAGGTAAGGGGGTCCATGTTAAGGAATATGAAAGGTGTTAGGCATCTTAATCCCTCCACCATTGGTGGTAACCTCAAATTTAGTCAATTTAGAAAATGCATTAAAAAATCAAAAAAACCTGATTTGTGCCCTCGAATATGAGGGACTTTGATTTCGATTTAAACCATTAAAGACTTCCTTATTGAGGAAGAGGCCCTTCTATAGTTCATACCTTCAAAATGTAGACTCTTCGATCAAGGGCCCATTTCCATAAGAAAAGCACCCAAGGTCTTATTCTCAAAACGTTTTTGTGGTGTGTACACTAATGTATAAATTTTTAAGAAATATTTTGAAAAGAGTTTTTCAACCTCTACCCTTTCGACCAAGCCGAAGCCCAATCTACCAAAAGAAGAAAAAGGTTTGCATCACATCTTAAGGGTCGGTCTAAAAGAAAAACAAAAATAAAATAAAGAAATGGGAGAAGTTGAAAAGGAAAATTATGGAAGGGGAAAATGATGGTTATTTTTTATTTTTTATTTTTTATTTTTAGTTTATATTATACATTATTCTTCTTTTTCTTTGACTTTTTTCTTGATCTTCAAGTGATGAACTTCTTGGGAGTAAAATAGACTTTTAGGAGTAAAATGGAGTGAAAAGTTGAAAATGATAGAATGGTATGATGTTTGTGAATAAGTGTGTGTAAATTAAAGGGGGTGGAACGACATTTGTGTAAAAGAGTATAAATTAGTTGCTTGTGATTCAAATGAGTTAGATCTTTCAATCCATTTGAGTTAAATGTTAGATGAGTCGAATGAAGTGGATTTTGATTAAAAGAATAAAAATATAAAAAGGTGGTTGTTGATTTTTTTGAAAGGGTGGAGGATATGATAACATGTGTCAAAGAGGTGTGTGTTAGGTGAGTTGATTAGAGTGAATAGATATGGGGGTGGCTTGTGATAAGAGATTTGTAAAGAATGGTGGGAGTAGGTTATGACATAGGTGTGAATTGAGATGTGGGTAAATTGATATTTTAGAGAAAGATGATGAGGTTGGTAAATGGTTCCTATCCACTTTCACGTTAAGATGTTTGATATGAGGTCTAATATTGAGGTCACTCAAGCACGACTCAATGTTTTTATATTAGGGATGTCATTCAATACATGCAGACTCATGTGATTGGTGGTCCCAGATTCTGTGAGCAATATGCGCAAAACTTTCGTGACAATTTTTTTTTTTTTTTCAATTAAATTGATTTCAACCTTTTTATGGGTAAGCCTATTTTTAACTAGATCAGCAATTCAATGATGGTAGGAGTTAAATCTAACTTTATGATATATATCATCACCTATAGATTTTATCATCTAAGCTTAGCTAACACCTTAAATTAATTTGATCATTGTCACATAAGAATTGGATTGTAATATTGACTCGGAAAAAATCCAAGCCGAGAAAGATTCGATTTAATATCAAATTAATTTTGAATCAAATCTAATCCGTTCCTTACAAGCATGTATCAAATTGACCAAGACCCCATCCATTGACAATTCTAATGCAAGATCACCTATGGTAATTAAGCAAACACTCAGTAACATTTCCAAGATCTCTAATTCAACTTCTAGACAGTAATAGTCCACAAAATATCTTATAAAATCTTATCTTTCTTTTAAGAAAGTTTCTACTGCGACACCAACTTTTACTAGCACCACCCGAACATGTGCTCTAATTTTGTTTGATGATTACATATGAATAGAGATGGCGTTAGCAAAAGTTGGTGGGGGCAATAGAATCTCTCTTTTAAGAAATAAATAAAGATAGTAGAAATGATGTGACAAGAAATAGCCAAAACAAAGCTATTTCTGTTAGGACGAGGTGGTCGGCGTAGATACCTATGAACTCCACTCCTCAAAATTGTTAGATAGAGATATTAAGGATTATAATAATCATCCACTAATTATACTTAATCCTCAAATCTCAATAATGGCGGCTATTCTCCAATATTAGATGAACCTGGTCACACAATAACTGATACGGTATCAAAGCCAATTGATTGATTTAATTAACGATAAAAAGCAGACTAGACTGACTCCCACCGAATTTTCTCCATTCTAATTTCTATCTATGAATTTTAAATTTGATTTAAATTATTGATTGTTGGACCCCACTCCCATGGATTTATTATCATGATTTTCAATTTCGGATTTTAATCTTGTCTTATTCACAAATGATATCGAGACTCTTAGAACGAATCATCTCATTATCGATGGTCACTACGTGAAAATTGAAAAATTCGATAAAAAAATTTTGACGGACGACCCATAAATTTTAAAAATTAAATTTTGATGGTTTAGGACCGTCGAAATTCTTGATATTCCCAGATTTGATGATTTAGGACTGTCGAATCCCGACCTGTCAAGAAAAAAGAATTTGACAATGAAAAATTCGACCCCTTGATCCGTCGAATTTTATGAAATTTGATAGCTTAGGACCATTAAATTTGGACTTTTTTTTCACATTGTGGGTGAGATGATTTTTTTTCACAGATATACCTGTGAATTTGAAAGATGAAGACTAATAATCGAAGTAGAAGGAGAAGACGGTCTTTGCTCATTTAGTCTCATCTCGATCATGAATGAATTTTAAATTTATGAAAAAATCTAAATAAAATTTCCTCTCTTCTATTTCATAGATTCATTTGAAGATTACACTTTGAGAAATACTATCTTGGAACAATGTCTTAGTAAGATTTAAAAAAAAAAAAAAAAAACCCCAAAACAAAACAAAAAGATAGTTATAGAGGGAAAAATATAACCCTCCTTTTGTTAATTTCTTTAAAGTTAGAAATGTCTTTCCCTCCTTTTGTTAATTTCTTTAAGATAAATATATTTCACCAAAAGAAAAGAAACATGTTTTTTTTCTATTACAAATAATGGGCCAACAACTTTTTGGGATTCTTTTATTCTGATTGGTACATCCACTAAACAAGGTAAATTCTGAAAGTCTTATGCTGCAAAATTTCGTAGATATTTATGATGTAATTTGAGGAAGTAAAATTTTGCGATGACTCTCAACTCCAATTTCATAAGTGATACATTGCATTTGGAAGAAGATTATAAAAGTATATGAACTCACTTTCAATAATAATATATTTGGCTTTGGACAGAATGGAATAAATAAAAAAAGATTCGATTTACTGACCCCAAATATTTGATATTAGATTTTATTGTTATGGTTGTATGTAAATTTTTTTTTATACTGAGGTTGTCAGAAACTTATGTCCGACTAGGGGGACTGGATGTGCCAGGGTCGAAACCAAGGCATATGGGACCTTCCCCCAAGCATATTCAACAATTGCACATCACACATACCAGGTAAGTGAGGGAACGCCCTCACTGGTGGCTTTGAGGAAATATTCCTCATACTGGGTATCAAACACACAACCTACAGACTCTCACCACTTGTTGGATTTGAAATTTCCATTGAACCACCCCCTCAGTGTTGGTTGTATGTAAATATAGAAATGTGCTTTGTGAGAGAGAGTGAGATTTAAGTGGTGATGGACTTGGCAGCTGCCCATCCTTGTAATTTAATGTCACCACCCAATTGATTTTTTTTTAGTTTGGTGATATGAAACATTTCATTAGTCAATTAGCTAGAGATATGTTCTTTTTACTCATGTCTCTTTAGAGTTGCTATCTCAATTCATGCAAGTGTCTGAACTTTTAATTTAGTTTAGAACATTAAACTTGCTGAAAAATAAATTATTAGTGTTGTCATTTATATTTGATTTTAAATGTTTAGGTAAATGCATTTGACTTGACTTTAATTTATTATTTATAAATTTATTTTCATGCTCTTCCAAATTTAATTATTTTTTATGGCATGCTTTCTAATCTTTCGATTTTTCTATCTTAACATCTTATATTATTTTGATTGACACACTTATCCACATAATAAGTACTATACCCATATATTTCTAATGAAGACATTGAGCTTAAATGAGCAAAAATTCCCTTTATTCAATCTTTCAAAAATAATAAAACTTTGGGTAGGTATGATTACACTATAAAAATGAGTGAAAAAATGATTTTCCATGGAAAATGTGAATTGTTAGTTTATGATCGCACATTTTCCATGAATGAATTTTTCTATCCAAAGCTATTTTCCATCTTGAAAGAAAAAAGTGTTTTCTAACTTCACTCTCGGGAAAATAATTTTCCTGTAGAGGAATTACTATTCCCAACACAAATTCCCATTCTTATTAACAATGATTCGAATGTGGCATGTGCCAACTCACATGTCTTAGAAAGTTTATATATAATTTAAAATATTGATTGAAGGATTTTTTATGATTGTAGACATGTGAAGCTCATGAGTTGGACCTCATTTATATGGATTTAGGAATGACCACCATTCAATGTTAAGATCTGAATGGTCACCATAAAATAGAATTTTAGAAATCTGATTTTTGGCTTCGTAGTGACTCACATTCAATGAAAAGGGGTTAGGTCTACCTAAGAGACTAGTTAGAGAGGTTCAATTGAGGGATAAGAAAGGTGTTAAGCATTTTGTCCCATCCATCAAAGAAGGTCATAAATGAAGTAGAGAAAACTATTTTTTATGTTTTTTTGAAGATAGAAGGAATTGTAGAGAAGTTAAAAGCCCAATGGATTATAGTTCGGCCTGCAAAAACCCAAAAAAGATGTGATGAGTACACCATATACAAAAGTATAGGCTTGCAGGATTTTTTTGTAAGCTTGAGGGTTTGATGTGGATCACCATAGATTTCTCCCCCCTTGTCTCTAAGCAAATTTTTAAACGTTTATGTACCCTTAGGAGGGTTTATTTGTGTTGGTTTAATCTTAGAGACATGTCTATAGGCTGGACATGCCCTTGGAGAGGCAGAACCTTATGCAGGCATATTTTACCACTTTAGAATGATTTTTGTTGGCTTTAAGTGTTAAACATACATCTAAAAATATCAATGTTTTTTACTTATAGGCCCTTTTAAAATAAAGAAGGTGGTGTGTTCTTATTGTGGATGCATGAATGGACTTATGAAAGAGAAGATTACCTCAATGAAAAGAGATTACTCTCTTCCTCCTTAATCATTAAAGAAAAGAAAATAACTAAAAGCTTGAAAATAAAGTGCTAAAAACATAAAAGAGCTTGAAATAACTTGTATTAACATTAAATAATATTAGAATTTATTGGAGACTTAATAGGGGAAGATGACTTCTCAAAGAGAAGACTTATTCTCTTCAATCTCATGCCCTTGAAGGAGATCAAAAACACTACATTGTAAAGAACTTAAACTTGATAAAAATATAATAGAGATTAGGTGAGAAAGAGAGGAGCAAATGAACTTAAGTAGATAAAAAAAATCAGCCCTTAGGTCCCCAACCCACCTTAGTCTTTTCTTTCTTTCAAACTTATTCTTCTTTTAGCTTTAACGGTTTAAAAGAGGTGAGTAAAGATTTTGATAGAATTTTTTTACTTTAAATTTCTCATCCTCTATTTTCCTTGAAGAGCCCTCTATTTATAGAGTTGTGGGATACCTCTTAGGGATAAACATGTCCAACCCTAAGGATTTTAAGAAATGCCATGAGAAAGGTGTAGGAAAACCTTTGGATTTTATATTTTCTTGAGGGCAAAAGGTGGAATTTGGCATAAGTCCTCTTATATAAAGCCATTTGGCCAAGCCATATGACACAAATTTGGTGGTTATAGAGTGTTAAGTGGAAAGTGAATTTGGGAAAATATATGGGGGAAGGCCATTTAGAAAGGGTAAAGGATAAGAGACAAAAATATTTTTGGGAGAATTAATAGGAGAATGTCATGTGTAAAGTTGACCTTAAAGATATTTGTAAATATCTCAAAGTACAGTTGGATACACATTTTTGAAATGGGCCAATGAGATAGCTTCATTTATGTACTTGAAACTTCTACATTTTGAGGGTAGAGTTGGAACTTCTATTAGCTTTAGAGATTTTTATCAAATATCAAAACACCTTTTTTAGTTTGACCTTACTTTTTGAGATGATCATTTTTGAGATTTCTCAGGGGAGTTGAGTCTCCAATGAGGTTGGAGCATTGGCCCACCAATGAGGATTCTTCTTGAATGTTGGAGCTTATGAGAGGCCAGCATGTGTCCTCTTTTGGGAAGAGGTGTAAGTCCATGAGCTTTAAGTGTTGGCATAGGCTTGACATTGGGTTGAGTCATGGGTTTTGGTTATGGACTTAGGAATTGGACTTAGGCTTCTTGTGGTTGTTCATTTGGACTGAATCCTTCTTCCACATGCTTCTTTGATCTCTTGGACTTGATCAAAGAGAAAATGGGGTGTATACAATGATTACATAATAACAGAGGATACTTTTATAATTTTGAAAATTAAGTAACACAATGTTGCAAGTTTCTTGGTTTTATATCAAAATAATTCTTATTATATTAAATTTAAGAATAATATTGAAATGACCTCAAGATTGGACCTCACATCACACACCTTGATGTGAAAGTGTATGGGAACCATAGATGCTTTCCTCGAGATATGAGTGAAAAGATCTATGGTTCATATCCAATTTCACGTCAAGATGTGCGATATCAGGTCCAATCTTGAGGTCACACCAGCACGCCTCTAAATTTAAATATACAAATGGGAGCATTTATGGCAAACCCACATATATGTATAAAAAATGCTTATTTATTTATATTTAAAATAAGGGAATGCTAACGTCCAAGAGCTCATAGGGACACGTTAGCATTCTTCACCAAGTTTTCTTTTCTAATAATACCTCTACCCATTTTGTCTTGTAATGAAAAAGAAAGGAATATATTGATTTTTTTTTCCCTTTTTTTCAAAATTAAGTGGGGATTAGGCAAACTTGAACTAGAGAAAAAGCAATTACACCCTATCATAGGCATGCCCACTCGCATCCTTACAAATAATATTTATTAGATCACTAAGGAGATTCAAAGGATTCAAAGTCATACTAGCTAAAGAAGTCATATGTGAGGCTAAGAAATCTACTGTTTTGTTGTTTTCCCTATAACAAAAGATGAATTCAATCCTTAGGAACTAGGTTGCTCTACTCTTGATAACTTAACTTGCATTTCTTCTTGCTAAAGCACTTTACTCTTCTCATTGATGCACTCAATTACGACTTTGGAATCAACTCGGACCTTCAAGGAAGTTATATTTAGGCTGGCTGCAATAAACATTCCCTTCAATATGGCATCTAGCTCATGGAAAAAGACTGACCTC
This sequence comes from Akebia trifoliata, assembly GCF_017979445.1. Taxonomy (NCBI): domain Eukaryota; kingdom Viridiplantae; phylum Streptophyta; class Magnoliopsida; order Ranunculales; family Lardizabalaceae; genus Akebia; species Akebia trifoliata. The sequence goes on along the minus strand of NC_141388.1, from coordinate 35,731,431 downwards.
CCTTGGGTGCTCTTAGCAAAAGCTCTTATTGTTTTCCCACCGTGGTTTCTAATGATTCCTCCCTTTCCTCCAACATCACCTCTAAAGGATCCATCCGAGTTGAGCACATGGAAGCCATTAGGAGGTTGGTCCCACTTGCATCTTAAAGGCCTTCTCAGCTCGAATCTTGGGTTTAGACTCCATGAGGCCATGAAAACTATATTATAGTCATTGTCTTCAGTACCTTGGATCCTAAGCTACCCATCATGCCCAATGAAGCATTCGAGAAGGTTTAAGGGCATGCAACTATTCCTGAATAGGCGTATGCATCTTTTGAGCCATTGGTGGTGGGTGAATGTGTTGAAAACCAATTTTTTCACTATGGAGCTAAGAGCCTTTCCCTTTGTGATGTTGCACAACCAATCAACTTCAGAGTACCAATCCCTATTAGTGTGCCTTAAATTGCATCTACTAAAGAGTCTTTGTCATAGGTCGTAAGAGAATTCGCAGCCAAGGAATAGGCGAGCTTCATTTTTAGATGAGTCACTACAAAAACAACAACTGGGGTGCTGAACCAATCATCTTACCATCAGCTTGTCTTGAGTCTTGAGTCTTGAGACCCTTATTTAGCTCCAACCAAGTGGTAGCAATGTGCCATTTGATGTTTTTAGGAAACCATACGAGGTTGTGCCATTTGACTTGAGGGTTGTGTTGTTGAAGAGCCTTTTAAGTCGTCCTTAAAGTGAAGGTTCCATTGGTACTAGGGATCCAGATGACCTTATCTCATGTTTGTATCATCAAAGTCCAATGCTTTGATATGCTCCCGTCTGCTCCCCAATCCAGTAGCAAGGTGCAAAGGTGTAGACACCCCATTTTTTGCATATGCATAATTTGATAATTCATTATCTAGTTGTTGTGATTTCCTAATGATGAGCGTAAAGAACTTGAAATCTTGAGAGTCTCGTTTTTATTTTTTTATTTTTTTATTTTTTTTTGTTTCTAGTCATTTCGCCTCTCTCATTCGTTACGACTCGACATAGAAAATTATACACTCGCAGGATCATTACACCTTACACTCGACTTAGCAAGTACATACACTTAGAATCACTACATATTTCTATAACTTAGAGACCTCATGATGTTAGGAAAATATGACCTCAAGACTTAGAAATAATCACATTGAGACTGAAAGAAACCTTATGTCAAAATTTGCAACACAAAAAAAAAAAGACAAAAGGATGAAAATACTCCTCGTCAATCCTATGCCTTTGAAAAGTCTCAAAAGTATTTTCATTACTCTCAGAATATGATTTTTAGTCTAACGAAACTAAAATCAGTGAAAACAAAGATGTCTACAAAAAAATAACAAAAATGACCAAAACACCCTTTGATATCCGACATTTACCTAGAGACCTTAATTCTTAGGAAAACGTGATCGAAAACAAACTTCCGACAAATTTATGCACACCAAAAGAAAAAATTTAAAAACCTCACAATTAGGAAACTTGAAAATTTTCACCTGAAATGATGAAACTAAATCGAAAAATTTTAAACAATTCAAATCGAAAAATTAATCTCAATTAACCATTCAAAATGAACTTTAAAATTAATTAACCAATCAAATCGAGCTTTAAGATTAAAATAACTTAAATCGACCAATAAAATTGAACCAATATTAAAATTTAACCTTAATCATCCAATCAATTTGAAAATTAAAATTAAACTCAACCAATCAATAGATGACTATCGAGTCGTGAATAATGTGGGATCAATACTCACATCATTATAAGAAACATGAAAAAGAGAGAAATTTAAAAAGAAAAAAAAAATTCATAAGATTATGAGTGAATCCAAACATCTCATTCTTATAAAAGATAGAAGATCAAAAAAGAAAAGAAAAAAAAGAATACAAATAGAAACCTCTTAAAGAGGATGTCCCACTCTTGGAAAAAAGAGGAAATAGAGAAAAATATATAAATAAAAAGTCTATAAATGAGGGACGTCCCACTCCCTCTAGCCCCCTCCCCCTTCCCTTCCATTCTTTTAATCCTCTCTTCTCTCACCATTGCCTAAACTCATTGTCCTCTATTGTTCTTACAAAAGAAAAATAAATTAAAAACATAAGAAGAAGAAGAAGAAGAAGAAGAAATAAATGCCCCTCCATAGCAGCCATCGCGTTTTTTTATCTCCAATGCTTCTTCACAACAGCAACCTTTCCTCATCATCTTCACCTTCTCCAATGCCTTTGACGTATATCTCGGTTTGTGCTTGAAGGAACTCCACTCAACTAGAGGTAAGTTTGATTTTTCTTTTTTTCTTTTTTTTTTCTTTTCTCTTTCTTCTTATCACATCTAAGTTTTTGTTTTCTTTCTTCGATGGTCGTTTCGATTAGAACTACCAAGTAGCTTATGGTCAAGGATTTTTTTTTTTCTCTTTTTTTTTTTTTTTTCTTATTACTTTTTTTTTATTCCTCACCTTAGTAAGATTAGAGAATACATGTTTTATTTTTTCAAATCCATGGCTATTATGATCAAACCGTTATTTGTATTAGGGTGTTCGAATTCCTCCTTCATTGTCATATTTTGCTAATTTGAGAATTATCCATTTGCATTCATATTTTTCTAATTTGGTAATTTTACATGATATCGAAATTTTCAATATAGGAATCTATGTGCATTCATATTTTCTTGATTTAATAATTTTATGTGATATCGAATTTTTCAATTTAGGAATCCATATGCATTCATATTTTCCTGATTTGGTAATTTTACATGATATCAAAATTTTCAATTTAGGAATTCATCTGCATTTATATTTTTCTGATTTAGTAATTTTATATAATATCGAATTTTTCAATTTAGGAATCCATGTGCATTCAAATTTTCCTGATCTCAAATTTTTCCAATTTTGAAATTCATATATGTCCATATTTTATCAATTTGATAATTTTATGTGATATTGATTTTTTTCTAATTTTGAAATTCAAATATATTTATATTTTATCAATTTGGTAATTTTATGTGATATTGATTTTTTTTCTAATTTTCAAATTCATATATGTCCATTTTTGATCAATTTGATAATTTATGTGATATTAATTTTTTTTCTAATTTTGAAATTCGTAGATGTCTATTTTTTATCAATTTGATAATTTATGTGATATTGATTTTTTTTCCAATTTTAAAATTTATATATGTCCATATTTTATCAATTTGGTAATTTTATATGATATTAATTTTTTTCAACTTTGAAATTCATATATGTCCATATTTTATCAATTTGATAATTTTATGTGGTATTGATTTTTTTTTTTTTAATTGTGAAATACATGTATGTTCATATTTTATCAATTTGGTAATTTCATATGATATTGATTTTTTTTTATGTAGAAACTCATGAGTATCCATATTTATCAATTTGGAAATTTTACGTGACATCAATTTCTTTAATTTAAAAGACTTCATATTTTCTAATTTGATAATCATGCAAGAATTTAGAAGGTTCATATTTATTTACGTTTTGTCAATTTGATAATTATGAATAATATAAATTTTTCCAATTTAGATTTTTTTCACATATGAGTAGTCTTCATGAATTCGAATTTTTTATGCATATAGTGAAACTTGTCCATTTGAAGAATTAATTTATACATATTATGGTAATTAACCGAATTGATAATTATTTATGCATGTTTTGCTATTGGACTGATTTGGTAATTATTTATTCGTATTTTGATATTGGACCGATTCGATAATTATTAATACATGTTTTGATATTGGACCAATTTTGTAATTATTCAGGCATGTTTTGATATTGGACAAATTTGGTAATTATTTATGGATATTTTGTTAGTGGATTGAATTGGTAATTATTTATGCATGTGTGAATTTTAGCCAATTTTCGAAAGTATTTATACATGTTGGCTCTAGTTAAAATTCATTTTTGGTAAAAATTGCCACGTGAGCATTAGGGTATGGAATAAGATTTAGGTTTTTTCACATTTTTTCCTTTCATGTGCGGAATTCGAAGCGATATGCAATATTTGAATATTTTTAGTTGGAGGATTTTTTTAGCAAATTTAACATAAATTGATGATGATTGGACCCTAACTTGACTCTAGTATTTGTCCGTTAACCATAAGATAGTTTTAGATCACAGAAGAGACCAATCATCTCAATCAGGCGTATTTAGTGCTCAACACCTTTCAAAACTCATAATGTGACCCCTTACCTATTTCTCTTACCTGTAGATCGATCTGAATCCATTTTGAAATTATTTTTGGTTGCTAGACCTAAACTAGGCGACGATTCCCAATTCTCAAAAAATCTCCCAATTATCCAATAGACATTTTTTTTTCTTTTTATAAGGTGATTTCAAAAGGCAAGCACCCGAATCCTCCATTGACCAGGCTACTAACTTTGGCTTCATTATGGATCATTGATTCGAATGAAGCCTTATGATTGAGGTTATTCATTAGCACTCCTTCATGTGTCCAACAATCGTTCCAAATGTTGGTGCCCCTTCCATCCCCTATTCTATGAGTAACCAGACTTTGAATAGTCTCTCTCTATTTTGTAGGACCTTTTTTCTACATCCAAGATGCATCTGAAAAGATAGGAATGATCTAGAAGTAGCCCTCTTTTATCATGTTCCTCTGAATCCAGATCACCCATATGTTACTCCTCTTTGAGGCTATATCCCTTATATGTCTTGATATCCCTAGTTTGTTTTGGAAGTCTAAGTTATGGAACCCCAACCCTCCTCTCTTATCTCTAGTTATTCTCTTCCAATTAATATAATGCATTCTATTGCTTAAGCTTGGACCTACCCACAGGAATTTGTCCAATAAACTTGCATGCTAGAAAGCACTGACTTTATCAACTCCATACGCCTTACCAAGGACATGAATCTTGCCTTCCAGAACTGGATTTTATTGCTAAGTTTGACAATTAGAGGTTGGCAGTCAATATATTTGAGCCTTGTTGAAATGAGAGGCACTACAAGGTATCTGACAGGGAAGATTCCGTCTTTGATCTGCAGTAGTTGGATAATTGTCCTCATCAAGTCGTCAACAAGTGATCTTGGGATCCTTATACTTAGTCATTAGCTCAAACCTTCATTTTCTAGTAAGTTCAATCAATTTTGTAAATAGAAATTATCGACAATAAATTTAACAAATCTACATCGAGATTTGTGAAATAAGATTGCAAATGATTTTATTGATTTTGATGAAAAGGAGATATAGACCTCAGTATTTTTCTCTAATTAACAGTCAAGTACAAAAATAAAGATGACGTGTTTAACTTTCTTCTCTCCGGATTTCACGCGTGATCAGTTGAAAAAGTTGATTTGATTGTAGCTTTTTTTGTGTTTGATTTTTTTAGAGACTTTTGTAGATTTTCTTTTCTCCAAACTTCGCGCTTTATCAGTTGAGAAGATTTTCTTGACTTCCGGAGAAGGATTTTAGGCTTGATCTTCTCTTTAATCGAAATCCAAGTCTCTTGAAGAACTTTACTTTGTCTCTAGAGGAGGGCTTGAGATTTCTTCTTATCTAAAGGGATAATTGTTGTCTTCTGAGAGAAAGTGATCTACATCCCCCTTCAAATGAGAGAGGCTCTTGTATTTATAAACTTAAAGATTATTTTACTTTCCAATTAAACCCCAACTTAAAGAGATTTGGTTGATTTGTTTAAAAGCTAAACTTGTCCAAATCCAATTTCAAGGATTCTATGAATTGTTATTAGGTCAAACTCATTAATTTGGGTATAAGGCCTAATATTTAATATGTTGATCACTTGATTTTTTTAGGTCACGAACTTTATCTACAAAAGTTCAAACCCAAATCATATGAGATCCGTCTCGATCAATGGTTCCTGATTGAAATGAGCAAGCCCAAATCGAATTTTAAGGACTTTTTGATAATTTAAAGAGTTGCAAGTCTCTTTAAATTTGTAATGCCTACAACAACTCCATGACAAGCACAAAAAAGTAAAAGGATAGGGGTCTCCTTGCCTAATGCCTCTCCTACCAGCAAGATAACCTTTAAGACTCTCATTGATGGAAACAGAGAACGTGGGAGAGGATATACACCTTAAAATCCATGCAATGAAGGTTTTGGGAACTTCGTCTTCTTCTCCAGGCAATAAATTATCACTTCCTAGACCAGTGAATCATATGCCTTCCTTAGGTCCACTTTAGCAACACATCTATGGAGCCCTTTGCTCTTGTACAAGTTTCTAACCATCTCATGGGAGAGCATTATGGTGTCCTTGATGGATCTTTCGTACATAAAAGCATATTGGAAGGGACTAACCAGCATATTCAATGTATTTTTTAACATGTTGGCTATGATCTTCGAAATGCATTTGTAAGGGACATTGCAACAAGCAATGGGTCTAAAGTCTTCTATCAAGCTTGGTCTATCTGTTTTGGGCACTAGGTCTCTTACAAGTTTCCCTTTCTAGAAGTAGCACCGAACAACTGCCACCAAATCCTTCTTGATGATGTTCCAAGTCTTTTAGTAGAATGTGACTATGTAGCCATCTGGGCCTGGGGCATTATCTCCATCCATAGAGAACAATGCCTACTTGATTTCTTTTTCATCAACTTGGAGGCAAAGCTTGCTGGCAATAGAAATATCAATTTCTTTGAGCTACACTTCTTGATTGCATATATCAAAGTTAGAGGTAGAGTCATAAAGTTTCTTATAGAATTGAAGTATTTCTTTCTCAATCTCTTCTTCCTTCTCAAGTCAATTTCCATTGTGGTCTTGTAGTGAGGTGAACTTGTTTCTAGCCCTCCTTGCAATTGAAGATTTGTGGAAGACGGGGTGTTGGAGTCTCCTAATTTCAATCGGTTGATTTTGAATGGTTGTCTAGTGGTTGCCTCTTCTCTTTTGGCCACTTCATAATAGGCTTTGGCTATTCTTTTCTCTTCAACTACAAACTCCATGTTCACGGGCTGCTTTTGTATAGCTTTTTGGATTTTTGTTAACTAATGAATGAGTGTTCAAAGGTCTTTTTGTCATCCTCAAAGAGCTCGAAGCTCCAAGCTCCAAGCTTTCGACCTCTTCAGCTTTAGGACTACTTTGTACATGGGGTTTCAAAGGCTCTTCCCAACTAGTCTTATAACAAATGTTGTTTGCATTGATTGTTAAAATATTTATTGCAAACAAGATATTTAAATCTAAAGACTAAATGCCCTTAATATTTATTATATAAAAGACAAACATTTATTATGTAAAAAGATTAATACACCCTTGCCTTTTTAATTAAAAGACAAATTGGGTAGGACATTATTAAAGAAAAAAAAATGTGGTGGGGAGTATTAATGTCCCATGAGATCTTAGACGTTAGTGTTCCCTTTTAAAATATTTTTTATAGATTAAATAGTATAAAAAAATGATATTTTGTAATTTTGAAAGTTAAGCAACGTGAGTTGGAATTCTAGATTTTGACTAAAATGACCTTGATTATAGGAAATTTAAATATAAAAGTCGGGGCATTTATGACCACTCAAATTTTGGTGTCCAAAGACTTCTACTCTACCTTCTCCCATTATAATAGTAAAGATAGAACTTAAGTAAAGATAATAGGTTTCATTTCAATCTCATAATGTACTTGGATCCCATTCTTATCCATTGTTGTTGCCATTTTAAAAGTTCATTTAAAAAGTGATGCTTGGCAAAGGGTCTAATTACAAGTTTATCACCTCACCAACTTCGTGCACTTTTATGGGCCTATCTGGCTTGATGAAGCCCGTAAGAGAAAAATAATCTTGCTTTAGCCCAGGCTTATCATGTACCCACTAAATTATGGGCTGGGCCTGAGTTCCACCACTCAACCCAATATGTAAATTGGGAGGCTCAAGGGTTATAATTAAATGGTTTAGGCTCAATAAAAGACTAACAAAAATTTGGATTCACCTAAATGAGTCATATTCCTCCATTACACTCTGTCCGAAGCCGAGTCTTCCCATAAATCATAATTTCACAAGAAATCTCATTTCTCATAAATTTCCCTGCGAAGCACTTCTTATAGGGAGCCCATCAGACTTGATTCTTTGGCAGTCGTATTGTAAATATAAAATCCAACGGTTGACTTCTTATTGTAACTTTCATAATGTCTCACAATCCAAACATGTTTGGGCTTTTCTAACCTGAGATAAGAGGAAAAATTATTGAGTTTTTATAGATCACTACAATTTGTTTAAGGGATCACTAAAAGATTGTTTAAGGGATATTTTCCAAAAAGGGCAGAGAAACCAGAGATGCTTCTTTCCAAATACATTTACAAAAATGGATACATACCCAATTTTATAATTATTTATTTTCAGCAAAAAGATCATATATTATAAGATCCCAACCCTTTACCGTTTGGGATCCTTAGACTCATGCAAAGTAAACTCATATATTTATACACACAATCCCGATCATATATATGTGAGATCTAACGGTAAGGATAAAATATCTATCTCGAGAATACATTATGGATCTTTAAGATAAATCTCTACCGTTGGATCTCACATATACAGGTCGAGATTGTGTGAACATATGAATTCCCTTTCATGAGTGTATGGATCCCAACATTGATTTATTTGCATTTTTTATGAATCTACATCATGGTTTTAAATCTCATTCGAGACTAAGACCGAGACGGCTTGTCCAACATGTCAAGGTATCTTCCATCAACGAAACAGATAGATAAGTCAAATGTATCAGACGATATTTAAAATCATAGTTCATTTTTCTCATTTTTTTGAACAAGACGACTCAGACGTATCGGAAAACTTGACTCGGTCTCTTTGATGGACAAGACGAGACCTCAAAACGAGTTCTAATACCATGATCAACATTGAACCAAGGGCAAAATGATAAATTCCTCAAAAGCATACATTAGATAATCCTATCCCTTTCTAAGCAATTAATGGCTGCCCCTAGATATGCTTCAAGATCACTTAATTTGGACACACACTTTCGGGGCTTGGGCAGTGTTTTGAGCTCAAATTTTATTTTTATTTTTTACACAAAAATTTCCAAATGGAAACAACACCACAATTTCTCGCTTATAACAAGATCACAAAGCCTCTTTGTTTCTCCTCTTTTCAATCTCCAACCAACTTTCATTCTCAAAACTTCATCTCTGCTTCCAATTCCTTTACTTCTCAGTTCTTTAAGATCTTCCCAACAAAACAACCACTATTCCAGCTTAAAGTAAGGCAACTAAGGAATATAAGACCTGTAAATGCTTCTGGTGCTAAAAGCTCTTATTCTGAGAATGGAGAAAGATGGCTTCTTCAACCTGTAGGTTTGTGATTTTTGCCTTTTTTTACTAATTTTTTCAAGAAAATGAGTAGATGTGTATGATGCCAAATTGCTGCATTGGTCACATATAGTTGAAATATATACAATCTCAGTTAAATTTGCAATTTTTTTAGTATGGATTACATTTGGGTTTTTTATAATCATATTTCCCTAGAGAACTATAGTTTATCTCAGTTCCATTTTAATGGGCAGAAAATTTTCATGGGTATCAATGATAGAAAAAACCAGTTCAAGGGTTTGATCACATTAGTAGATAATTTACTCACTGAAATTTTGATGGGTTTTTATCACTTCTTCATTTTTTGTGGATAAAACAGTACATGGGTATTGGGTATCACTAAAGACAGAGAAACTGCACTTTCTCAAACCAGATAATTTTCTTTTAATGTATTTGTCTACGATTTCTCGATTAATCGACTAAACCATATTTGAATTTGAAAATATATAGTTTATTTACATTATCTTCTTGGTTTATCAGTAGTTTCCTATTGATTTCCTAATGTCTTTCTTGTTTCTTGTAAGTTTTGGTTGAATTTATTCACTTTTGCATACCATAAATGTGTTGACAACCATTTGCCCCAAAAGACCGATCTGATGGCACGATACGTGACACCCGGGAGTGGAGGCGGATAACACAACACTCAACACTCCCCCTCACCCATAAGGGTGGAAAATTCCCTCAAGGAGAGTTGAACCCGTGACCTATACGAACCTGACGCTCTGATACCATGTTGACAACCATTTACCCCAAAAGATCAATCTGACAGGGAAGACACAACTATGAATATAAGAGGGTCACAAGTCAACTGGGGCACAATACATGAGCATGTGACACCAAGAACGGAGGCAGATGACACAACACTCAAGAAAATGAAGAAACTGATTCATCTGGCTTTTTATATCCTGAAACTGGCTAATTACACAGTTTCATGTGTGCTTACTTGGGCTTTTATCACTTCTCTTTCTTTTGTTTAGTTTTAATTGAATATATCTTACTTGATCCATCATCAATCTTTTTATTTGATTATATCTTTTGCTTGTTCATCATCTTCTAATTTATATTATTTCGGTCCATTACCAATGTGGTAGTGTTACATCCTTTTTGTGATGATATGCTTTCATTCACATTCTCGAGTTTTTTTGGTTCTCTAATGGTTGGTCTAAATCTGTTTATCATTAATCAAGAGACAGAGACTGTTTCATGACTGAGAAACAAAGATTGAAACTCCACTGTGCATGAGTTGTTTTCAGTGGGTAGGCAAGACAGGATTGAATCCATGAACTTGTAATTGTCTCATATCAATTAAATGGGGATTCAATTGGATATAGTTGCACAGATTGGAACTAATCTAACTTTGTAGAGGACCATTCCATATATGGGTTGTGCAACATTACACCTAAACATGAGCACCTCAGTTACTATAAATTAACTATGGTTCCTCAGTTTTTAAATCTAGATGTTATAGTCACTCTCCTATGGGGGTGAGGCACCAGATCTGTAGCATTCCATCTCTGGTATGATTGGTCGGAAACAATTACTACTTTGGGCTCAATTCCACACTCTATGGTCTCTTACTTTTTAAGATATATTAATTACAGTCCATAATTATAACAATAGGTCTTTTCTCATAATATATAGTTCATAAGAAATATTGGAGAAATGTTATGAAAGATAACACAATAGGTCTTATGGCAACCAAACAACTACTCCAAAAGACCGATCTGATGGAGAAGGGGAGAACTATGAATATAAGAGCGTCGTGGGGCTTAACTAGGGTATGACACACCCAAGAATGGAGGAAAATATACACTCGACACTCCCCCTCACCCATAAAGGTGGAAAGATTCTAACCCTCGACCTATACGAACCTAGCACTCTGATACCATGTCAACCAACCAATACTCCAAAAGACCGATCTGATGGAGAAGGGGAGAACTATGAATATAAGAGGGTCATGGGACTTAACTGGGGTATGACACAACCGAGAGTGGAGGAAAATATACACTCAACAATCCCAAATATGGAATTGGGAACACGAATCCTATTTCCCTATTCCACTCTTTCTTGGGCCATATCTTTAGCCAAGGCATGTATCTTCATATCTTTTCTAACTACCTCCATGCTTGCAAACTTTTGACATTCATCTTGAGTTTACCAAAGTCTTATCCCAACGATATGGGGCAGCCATGAGATGGATAACATATTTAATCTCTTCTGTTAGAAAGCTAATTGTCAAGCACTCACTATACATATTAGATATTGATCCTTTCTGTGTCTTAATCTCTCTTTCCTTATGTTTATATGAACTAATAGTATAATATATGTGATACCTCTATAGTAGATGATAACCCAATCACTAATTTTATGTTCCTATGTATCATAGGTGATGGGGATTCAAGACACATTGGTTATCGAGTTCCCGCGCCAGAAGCATTTGAGATAGCTTCAGTAAGTGTTATTTTGTTGTCAGTATGCAATAATCTTCATGGAGAACCTAAAGATTTAATATATTAAATGGCCTTTTGTGGACATTCTTCAGAGTGTGGTAACTGTAGGCCGTCTTCCTGAGAAGGCAGATCTCGTAATTCCTGTTGGAACAGGTATTCCAATACTTCCAAATCCTATATGCTCAATAATCTCTATTTTGTACCAAAATCTTGGTAGGTAATTCTCTTTAAGAAATACTTGAATCTAAATGAGAGGATGATGGGAGTCATCCCTGTCCATTGTTGTACATGTGGGATACATGGTGGTGCGGACCCACTCTCGATGGGATGGGTGGGAGCCGTTAAGTTGATTTGAAGACTTGAATTATTTGATTTATTAGATCTTGAATTTTGATGAACTTTGTTTCTGGTCCTTCCATCTTGGAGATGCCATATATGCTTTAAAGATCAATTTGATGGTATTGTTGTAACCACTCAACCTATAGAATTTTACGGTTTGGTACATTTCTTCTTTACTAGTCCCAAACATAGTCACCAAGTTAGAATGCGGATTTAAAATGGCAGGGGAAAACTCTAGAAAAAATAGAAAAGTAACAAGAATAAAACAGGAAAGAAATGATAAATATGGAATATATATACATTTAATCTAATTTTTCAATATATTGTTTAGCAAAAAAAGACAATAATTGAATATTTATGCATGATAACAAGTTTAACCATCAATGTATCTTTTGAGCAAAATAACACATTATTGAAAAAATTATTAAAAAAACCATAAGATCGAGACATTCGCATCAAATCCACGTTAGGCAACATTTATGAACTAAATTACAAACAACCACAAGACCATCAAAATTAACCATAGGCGTACAAAAAAATGGATTTTTATTATTTTTAATTTGTTTTGGAAAAAAGCATTTAAAATGTAACAAATGAGTTTTTTATTGTTTTAATAATTAGAGGTACGCAGCGTGTTAAACAGGACTTTTCAACAAAACAAAAAAACCCAGACAAACAAAGTTTTTTGTTACTATGGTCCCAAAGAACACAATAAATTGTATGGTCACAATTGTTGGTTCTATTGTTAAGCAAGAAGATTCTTAAGTGGAACTATTGGCTTACCTGCTTCTGTCTAAATTTGAACAGTATCTGCTCTGCACGCTCGGATTGAGAAGAATGAAGGAAGTCTTCTGATCACAGACCTTGACAGCACAAATGGAACATTCATCGATGGAAAAAGGCTCAAACCCGGAGCAGTTGCCACTGTATCACCTGGAAATTGTATTACGTTTGGTACTTTTCTCTTACTTAATCCCATCCTTTGATTTTCACTTTGCTGCATTTGGAATGATTTATAAAGCTCTTACCTTTAAAATGCAAGGTTTAGAAACCTCAAGTTTGGTTTAAAATTGATGATATTCTTATTCGAGTCGGTACTCTTACAAGAATTTATCGACTTCTTGGGATTAAAGGCCTTATAATATTATTTATAAAGCTCTTACCTTTAAAATGCAAGGTTTGGAAACCTGAAGTTTGGTTTGAAATTGATGATATTCTTAGTTGTGTCGGTACTCGTACGAGTACTTTTGACTTCTTGGGATTAAAGACCTTATAATATGATTTCTACTTCTTTGAGTACCTCTTGGATTGGCCATGAACCAAGTTTTGCAATGTTTAGACCTAAAACTCCCATATACCGATATCGATATAGAAATTTGGTATGGGAATCAGGGATAGACTCCGTGTTATCTAAATTCATGACTCAAATATAGGTTTGACATATGGGTATCCTATCAATTTTCCACACACAAAAAATAAAATAAAAATTGTGTGTGTGTGGTGGGGGGTTAGATAATGACAAATGTAACAAAACTTCTTGTTATTTTTTTACTGTGATACTTGTTATAATATTCAATTCACACATTTTTTGTGGACAAGAAACATGAAAATTTATAGGAATAAAGAAAATTACAATGGTTCATAAGGAAATTGGAAAACCATATTGTAGGATTATCATGGTTATAGTGGTCACTATAAAAATTATAAAAGTGAACAGAGGTGGAGAGGTCTATTGTGTTTAACTCCATTTTTCTTTTCGTTCATTAACATCTTGGATGGTCCGTCCGAATTGTAGCCTTCATTTGGACTAAATCTTATGTTCTGATTCAACGGGCACTACTTCTTCAATCAAATGGTTAGACTTTTCACAGAAATAAGAGTTTTGGTTCATTCAACCAACCGACCAAACATTCAGTGTCACATTCTAGCAAACATCCATATGAGCAGGTAATGGAGCTTCAACTTTTTGGTTGAGAGATCCATTTCCCTTTTTCTAGTTCACAGTTACATGACCGTTGTTTAAAATTCCTCAAAAACCTGTTTTTCTTTTTTATTGTTGTGAATTATCGATCTATAGTAAGTCTACAAGGACAGTGCTTTTGTCTCCCTCTCTCTATCAATGATTTATAAACCACGTACAAATTTTCCCTGAGGGTTAGTCGGGTGTTCTAAGAGAATTGGATACCTCGGTTCAAAAAAAATAAAAAATCCTCCATTTTAAACAAATATGGACTAATGACCATAAGAATTTTTTGAGGCAATATCTTCCTATCCTGGGTTGATTGTGTTTTTTCCCTTTCGATTTTAGGGGATATCCATCTTGCAATGTTCCGTGTTTCGAAGATTGAGAATGTGGATCTTCCAAGTAAACCTGAAGAATCTGATGCCCCAGTCGAGAAACCCGAAACCGCGAGTTGAGAATCAGGTTAGTTCCTTGAAAAATTTATGTACACTATATTAAGAGTTATTGCAGACCACTCTGTTTTTACAATAATTTTTTTTTTTTTTTTTTTTTTTTTCTCTAATGTAAAATTATGAACATTAGTACACTATTATATTGTTGGTATTATGGAATTTGGAAATCAACTCCAGGTATACAGTTCATTTGTATTTAATAGTGCAACCCATTCTTAGGTTCATGCAGATTGGACCAAAATTGTTCAAATTGGTTTAATCAATGATTGCTGTCTACTCGATTATCTTCTTTTATTTCTATAAAAATTGACACCAAATATATATGGGAAATGTTCAACACCCTACACTTTACCAAATGTGTTTTGTCCTACATGGGTTAGAAGTTTTGGAATGGGCTGATTTTTGGTGAGGATTATATCTACTATTAGAAGATCCTCCTCACCAAAAATCAGCCCATTCCAAAATTTCTAGCCCCATGTTTACAAGTTGAAAAATTGTGGACCGTCCATTTTTTGTAAATCATTTTTGATGGGGTTAGAAGTTTTGGAATGGGCTGATTTTTGGTGAGAATGATCTCCTCACCATAGAGATCATCCTCACCAAAAATCAGCCTATTCCAAAACTTCTAACCCTATGTAGGACAAAACACGTTTGGTAAAGCGTAGGGTGGTAAAGGGGTTAGAAGTTTTAGAATAGGCTGATTTTTGGTGAGGATGATATCCTCATCATAGAGATCATCCTCACAAAAAATCAGCTCATTCCAAAGCTTCTAACCCATATTTTGAAAAATGTTTGGCACCAAACTTGGCAAACTTTAGGGCTGCTGAACCGTCCCCATATATATATATATATATATAGAGGGAGCAGTTCAGCAACCCTAAAGTTTGCCAAGTTTGATGCCAAACATTTTTTGTAAATCACTTTTGATGGGGTTAGAAGTTTTGGAATAGGCTGATTTTTTGTGAGGATGATCTCTACGGTGAAGAGATCATCCTCACAAAAAATCAGTTCATTTTGAAATTTCTAATCCTAGTTTACAAGTTGAAAAATCGTGGACCGTCCAATTTTTGTAAATCACTTTTGACGGGGTTAGAAGTTTTGGAATGAGCTGAGTTTTGGTGAGGATGATCTCCTCATAGAGATCATCCTCACAAAAAATCAGCTCATTCCAAAGCTTGTAACCCATGTTTTGAAAAATGCTTGGCACCATATGGGGCACCATAATGGGGCTGCTGAACCACTCCCTATATATATATATTGCAAAGTTTTTTATTATTAAAGGATTTGCTCACTAATGAAATTATATCATCTTTCCCAAACTCTTTATCTTGAAAAGATAATTTCAAAATGGTTCACAAACGTTATAATTGGTTGACAATTGAACCATGGGTTCTACAAAAATCAAAGGTTTTTAAGAAGAAAAAAAATCTAGTTTTGTTTGACCATGATCAACTTTACAATGATAAACATAACACACTGGTTTCTAAAAACTCACTCTTACTACTCTTCCAAAAAAAGAAAATAAAATGTTGGAAGAGAAACTATGTAACATTTTCTAACATTTTTCTGAACTCTTCAAAATTGATCCGACCATCTCCGTTTTCGTCAAAAGCACAAATCATCTTCTCACAATCTTCCAAGTTCAAACCTTCTTTGAATTCCAACCTACACAAGACCATCTGCAATTTGTTCGCGTCTATGTATCCGTCTCCATTCTCATCGAACACCGAGAAAGCTTCTTTCAATTCTTCTATTTCCGCTTCCTTATCCTCCAACAAGCGCGAAGCTTCTCTCAAAAGTGAGCAATGTCTATACTTCCCATCGTCACCGGAGCTTGAACTCCCCATGCCAAGTTTTCCCATCACTATATCGATATCGTTTCCTGTCAACAATCCTTCATAATTCCCACAAGACTTGCACTCTTCTTTACGAGAAGTTTCACTAATTCTTTCTTCATTCCAACCAAGTAAATCCTTCGTGGAGTTCATAACCCATATAATCTTGGCATAAAAGAGTAAGAATTCGATAAAAAGTTCAAAAAAACAATAAAACAACATCAACCCAACATAGTGTAGGATCAAAAGGGAAATGTGTTTTGTGCTGATTGTCATGTTTGCTCTTGGAGAGAGAGAGAGAAGATAGTGTTCATGCCCAAGGTGATGGGTTTTGCAAGGAAAATACTCTTCTTCATATATAGTATTATGTGTGCAAGTGCATGGAAAATACAAGGAAGAGTCCTCTTTTGTTGTTAATTTCAAAGTCTTTGAGGGTTGTTTTCGAAGTCCTATAAAGTCAAGAACGTAAAGGAAAAGTTGAGTTGGACGACTTTTCTTTAACTAGTGTTCCACGAAATAAATTGCTCAAGCTCACTGAAGCTTCTCTTTTCGTCATCTTTTAATAATATCTAATTGAATTTATTTCAAACCCGATCCAACTGGACCGGATCTAAGATTGGATTTTTATATGTTACCTGGTTCGATCGGTTCAAATTCAGGTTCGGAGTTTGTGGTTCGTCAATCTAAAATGAACCTGGTTCATAGAGAGGTAGGTAGAGAAAATTCGTTTTTGGGTTCGCTTGGTTTTCGAGTTCAGTATGTTGGCTTTGTTCGCTTGTGCATATATATAATTCAAGTATAAATACAAATAAATCAGTAATATAATATAAATTTTAAATATGAACAATGAAAAAAAAAATCAACTAAAAAAATATTTGATTTGCCGAACCCGACCAAAATTCGATGGATTCGTGATTTGCTTGATTTTACGAACCGTACCTCAAATTATTTCGCTTCGTACTGGTTCGAACTAGTAGCAACGAATTGGGTAACATAGGATTGGATCTTATCTGATTGGAAGTCACTTGATGTCAGATAGGACCCAAAAACCAAATTCAATGTCAAATTGGTTCGGCATCAACCATCCTCTAATTCAACAAGGACCTAATCCATGGTAGCGTGGTAATGAGAAATTATATAACCTATGTTATGTCTATTATGAAAATATCGAAACTTATCCAAATCAGAGCTTATTGTTATTGGATTGGATTTGTGGTAAGGTTTTGGGAGTCAATAAAGATCCGCTTCGAAGAAAACCATCAAAAGAATCCAATTTGGTAATCGATCTGAAGACCCTAGTGTGAAAGGAACATAAATATATCTACAATGTGATGTATGGGGTGGGACCATTCTTAAAGGGAAGATGATGACTTTATGAGGAAAATATTCATTTGGTGTGTTATATGAGTAATGAACACCTTTCGAAAATATTAAATGCGGCGTAAAAGGAATTGCAACAAGTGAACTTCCAAGTCACTTCGGCGGTCACATTTTTTAAAATGTGAAAAGTATGAGAATCTTTTTTTTTTTTTTTTTTTTTTTTTTAATAATTGACAAATAAGACTAGCGGAGATAACGAGATGGATGAGTAAAAATATCAGGAAAGAGGAATTAGAAATGAACATATTCTAGAAAATGTAGGAGTAATTTCAATAAACAATAAACAATTCAAAGAGAAAGACGGACAGCTGAGATGATATTTGGACTTGTTCAATAGAGAGACCAATTGCAAAGCCTCAGAAGAAATGTTCCAAGTGAAGGTTGTAAAAGAGTTTGTTTGATTTGAGCCCCGAGTGAGCTCTAAGATTTAACTTGGTTTTCTAAAGATTTGAGACACCTTTAAAGAAAAACCCGCATCTGACACACGCCCGTCATAAAACAATAGATCATTTGCATCGGGATACACATAATCATAAATCTTTTTAATGTATCCTGATGCAAATGATCTACAGTTCCAGGATGGTGGCATGTGTCAGAAGGGGGGGTGTCATATTATCATGATTCTTAAAAGAAAAGATTCAAGAGCATAGTCTTGAGCCTCTCCTCTAAGAACCAAATTCCCACAAATACATTAATGAAGTATAAAAACAAAAGGTTTTCACATATAACGTCTACATGTCATTATTCTCAGGTCTTCATTACCTCCCTCATGAATACGATACCATTCAGAGTGCAAAGAAACATCCATAACATTCAAGAATGAAATTTTAGCAAACGAGCATCACATGAAGATGAGAAAAATTTTAAAAAGATAAAAATTCATGATTTTCTGACTCGAAAATTTTCACTTGGTGTGTACACTGCTGACGTGACAAAGGCACAGAGCCATAGATCTTTTTCCTTGGGATAAACAAGAAGACGATCAGCATTTCGGTGCCCTCACCACGTCAGCTGAGTTACAAGCCAACTGAAAATTTTCGAGACAGAAAATCAATAGCAAAAACGAAAAGATATTTGCTCAACATCCAAACAAACAGATACCAATAAATAAAAAAAATAACATCCAAACAAATGGAGAGGGGGTTATCAAAACTTGGTTAGTGATTTAATTTTATCTTTAATAGTAATAGACTTGAGTTCAGAAATTCAGACCATCATTTCAGATGTTGTGGTACTCAGCACAGACCACAACCTTGTTCTTGAACTGATGAGAAAGTGAATTGCGATACCCTTTTCTCTTTCATTCTTTCTCCATCAAATCTGAGATGCACATAAGAGATGCAAATCTGGAATCTATGATTATGAAACTATTAGAGTAACACTAAATTCATTCTCTACTATATACAGCATAAACTCTCGAATAGTAATAGAGTTTACTGATTAATCGAAATACAAAACGCTGCAACAACAGACTCAACAGCTAACCAAAAGGAAGAAACCACTTTATGTGCTCTCTTGGAATGTATGAAAGCGAGACAAAGCAGCCGGATTTGCTTGTAAGACCTTTGCAGTATCTGATGCATGACAATTGCCTTCCATCTTAGGCTGGAAAGCTTTGAAAATACCCCCTTTTGTTATGGGTTCATTTTGATCAGGCTTAATACCCAAAGTATCCCATATAGAACTCTTTGCAGCCTCTTCTGGATTGTCGATTCTCAGGGTCTTGGGAACCCAAAAACACTTTTCCAATTTCTCTTCCCCCACAGCTCTGCAATGCTTGCCTAAAGTAGGAGACCCATCACTTGAACAGCCACTATTACTAGTCGATGATGAAGGTGATGACACACTTCTATTAGATCCAGTCTGTGGTAGGTTCCATGCTCTGAGAGCCCAATTGGGCATGCAGCTCCAATAGGAGGCGGCGGGCACAAATGGGAACGGAATGCTTGGTGTGCAAAAGGCAGGAGCAGCCACCAATGATGTGGAACCCGATTGGATCAGGTTGGGACTACCATTTTCTGGTCCATAAACTAGCTCAGAAGAGCATGGACCAGTTGCCATAGAGGCTGCATTGTTCCAACCCGAATTCCAAGGGTAAACCCATGGAGGAACAGAATAACACTGCAGAGGATGTGCAGGAGTAAGCCCATTAAAACATCCCTCGGGCATTTCGTTTTCATTGCAAGTAGAAGCCATTGCGGAGGATCCACATGAGGGTTCCTCTCCATTTTCTCCACAAATCATGACACCCATCTCTGCCTTTCTCTTCTTGTCTCCAAGGTCAAGGACAGTTGTCATTGATTCACAGAGAGGCGCATCAGGGCCGAACTTTAAGACTGTTTCATTCCCCTTAATAGGCCTTGAAGGAGCAGAAAGCCTTGGATACAAGAGCACTTGGTGATTAACCGAGTCAGGGGAATCAACCCAGTGGTCTGCATTCCCTCAGAAGACATCATTATGTGGCGGTATTGCAAGGCTGTGTGCTTAGTCTTCCTCCGTCCAGCACCAACAGGAACATTTCGCATTGTCCCTCCAGCAGTCCAATATCTTTGACAGTTCTTGCAGAAGTGTCTAGGTTGGTTAACGTTGTAATTGTTGTAGTAGCAGAATTTTGTTTCCAAGCTCTTGCAGCGAGGGCATTCGATGATTTTGTCTGGTTTCTTGAGAAGCTTCTCTTGGCCAGACATATCAGCTTCGACTTGGTCTTCTTTGAGGTCAGGATCCATTATTGCTTTATTCTCCTCAGTAGTAGGAGTTTGGTGGGTATCTTCCTCACCATTGTTCAAAGCAGAAGACATATCTGATTTGCAGGGCTCTTCCTTTGGGAAGTCATCAGCATCTGATGTATCTTTGCATGCATCCTGAAAGAAACAGTCAGATGGAAACATTGAAAATCAATCATTCATGCATTTGATCGTCATGAATTAAACATTTTGATAATTACTTGTGTAGTTCCTTTTAGATAACATTACAACCACAATATCGTATTGGAAATAATCTAGTTATTTTAGCTCTAGTTGTTATTTAGATATAGCTTTTTATTTAGCTTTTATTTATTTCTGATTTATAAGGGCACTTGTCTTTTTACTATTTTATTAATATAAATTCTGCCAAGCTCTCACAAAGAGACTTGACAATTATTCTTCTCAAATTCGTCTTAGTATCAAAGCTAAGGAATTTTGTCCCCCTCTTTGGTTCCCCTCCCTCTTCTTCTTCCTCCCTTTCTTCTCCTCTTTATTCACTAAACCCTAACCTCAGCAGCTTTCTTTGACCTTCTCCCCTTAGGGGTCTTTTATTTCTCTTTTTCTTATTCCTTTATCGCATGTTGTGATAGGATTTAATCACATGCTGCGATAACTTTTCTGCCTTGTGATACTACCTTACGCTAGGGTTTGTTAATTCAATTGGATAGATTTATGTGCTGCCAACAGCCACTATTAGCAGATTTCTGCCCCAGAACAGCAGCAGTTAATGTGTTTGGTAGATTTCTACCCCATGACCAACTCCTAGTAGCATATTTGTGCCCCACAACAGCAACAGTTGCTATGTTTGGTGAATTTCTGCCCCACAACAACAATAGTTGCTATGTTTGGTGCGTTTGGGGCTCTCATATGACCTACGATAAAGTGTGGAAACTGTGTTTGGTGCTGCCAACAGTGTTTGGGGCCTTTTTGTGACCTACAACAGAGTTTGGAGATGTGTTTGTTGCTGTCGACAGCAACTAGGTGATTTGTTGGGGTTGTGATACCCTTGTGACAACACTACATGGGTCTTTGATATATGACAGCAATAGAGATGCTGCCATAGTTTCTTTTGTCCTTGCTTCTACCCCTCGACAGTACTACCACAGAAGATCTCCCTTCGATCCAAAGTTTTATTGTTTATAGTGCACCATAACGACAACTCACGAGACCAAGGATTCCAACACAACTCTTTGAGCAAATTTCTCAGTCCAACGTATAATCAATGCCCTACTAGATGATCGGAATTTTTAGTCCTCGTCTCAGTCTGTGCAATTTTATTTGAGTAGTAGAGGTCTGGATGGCTTTTGGGCATCATTACTATACCACCTTTCACTGATCCCAAATTTAAACAATGGGAGATCGATAACTACATTATTCTTGGATGGCTATTTAATTCAATGGAGCAACAATCTATACAACGTTTATGTATCATGAAATTGTTCCGTCTTTAAGTTAACCCTCACTCAGACATATGCTCATGCTAGGAATAACTCGAGAATTTATGAGTTTTCCAAAGACATTGCCCAGGCTACTCAAGGAACACAGAGTATACCTGATTATTTTGGATTTCTCCAGTCCCGTTGGGAGGAACTCTCTCATTATGAGTATATGACTAAGTTATTTGCAAAAGTAGTCGGGTTTGTAGTTAAGAGGATTACTAAGTAGGCATATCAGTTTCTCATAGGTTTACATCCTGAGTTTAAAGTACTTCAGACCCAAATCCTTAATACCACTTCTTTACCTTCTTTATTTGAGATATTTGCAACCATTGACAGTGATGAGGAGCGTCGTCGTATTGTTCCATCTTAGACTCAGGCACCTGATATTTTCTATGTTCCTGTTACAAATCAGATGGCTTTAATAGCCAACTCCAATTTCTCTAACTTTCGGATCCCGAGATCAGGGAGTCGTGGTCGTGCCAGCCATGGTCGTGATAAAGGGAATGGCCTTACTTGCAGTCATTGTGAAATAATTGGTCGTGAGAAGGCCCGCTACTTTTAGCTCTATCCGCATCTGATACCACGATCTTCGTCCACTTCATCTTTGGGATAGTCTGCTCCTCGTGCCGCTACAGTGAAGTCATCATCCATTTCTCTCACTGATCATCCTTCCTCACCTAGCACAATTGATTTGCAACAACTACAAACTCAGATTGCCACTATTGTTTAGAATCAGATCCATGCTCACACTCACCCTCCTCGACAGTGGCCTCAGTTACTACGCCTATAAGTACATCATCTGCTTTTCATGTCACTCAATTTGA
The DNA here is from genome assembly GCF_017979445.1 of Akebia trifoliata. NCBI lineage: Eukaryota > Viridiplantae > Streptophyta > Magnoliopsida > Ranunculales > Lardizabalaceae > Akebia > Akebia trifoliata. The sequence continues at coordinate 35,708,706 of NC_141388.1, read as the reverse complement.
CTTTGCTCCACTGACATGGGTTATTGATTTTGATGCCTCTGATCACATGACCGATGAGTCTAGTCATTTTACCTCTTACATCTATCCACAACAAGGGTACCATCCTCTTATCTTCTAAGATTTCACTAGACTCTGTGCTTCATGTCCCTCATTTATCTCTTAATCTTATGTCTGTGAATAGTAGTACTAGATCATTAAATTACGTCGTTATCTTTTTTCTTAATCACTGCATTTTTCAAACCTGACTTCGAGGAGGATTTTTGACAAGGGATATGAGAGGGATGGGCTATACTTGTTTGGATCTCAATCTATTGTTGTTCCGACTTCTATGCTTCCTTCCTTTGGGAATCACATGTTTTCTTCTCAGAGTCTAGATTTATGGCATGCTTGCTTAGAACATGTCAATTTTTAACACTGATGTCATTTATTTCCCGCTTTAAAAACTATTTGTAATTGACATAAATTTCAGTGCTCTGTGTGAACTTTCTAAACAACACGTACTTCTTATATTCTTTATATGCATCGAATTAATGAAATATTTGATTTTGTTCATTTTGATGTATGGGGGCCTTCCCCTATTACTACTTTTAATGATCATAAATATTATGTTACATTCATTGATGGTTATTCTCGTGATGCTTGGATTTATCTGATGCGTTTTCTTTTTGATGTACTTATTTTTGTCAACTTTCTTAAAATGATTCAAACTCAGTACAATATTACTGTTAAATCTCTTTGATCTGATAATGAGGGAGAATATATATCTGATGGGATTCACTCTCATCTTCAAGAGCATGGTATGTTTTACCAGTTAACTTATCCTTGTACTCCTGAGCAAAACGAGGTGGCAGAACATAAGAATCGTCATCTCATTAACATTGTTCGTTATCTTCTCCAATGAATATATGTTCCTAAGGCATATTGGAATATGACAGTCCTCACTGTGGCTTATCTTATTAATTGCATCCCTAATCGCATCTTAAAGGACAAGTGCCTCTTCATGTCCTTCAACCTGATAGTATATTTTTTCCTATTAAACCTCGAGTATTTGGGTGAAAATGTTTTGTTCAGGACAAGACACCTAATCGTACAAAAATTGGATGACAAAGCCATTCGATGCATTTTCTTAAGTTATTCCTTTATGTCCAAAGGGTATCAATGTTATGATCCAATTTCTAACCGTGTCATACTCTCTTGATGTTACTTTCTTTGAAAATGTTATATACTTTCATGCCACATCTACTTTGTAGGACCCCCCTCCTATTATGATGTCATCTCCCATTTTTCTTTCATTTTCACCAACACTTAAGGTCTACTCTCGTCGTCCTCGCCCCTACACCTTTGCCAACCTCCTCCTTGGATTCAGGTATATCATCTCCTACCTCCACACATATACATGTTATTATCCCTTCTATTTTTTAGTCTCACTTACCTATTGCCCTTCGCAAAGGTAAGCGGGGATGTGTTACTGATCATCCTATTGCTCAATTTGTTTCCTATCAGGGTCTCTCACGCCTACTTTGTACTCACTGATTCTATTCGAATTCCTCGATCTATATCAAAGGCTTTGCAAGACTCTCAATAGGCTAAAGCAACGGCTACTAAGATGGATGCTTTACAAAAAAATACCTGCGGGCCCGTCACTCTCCTATCTAGGGAGCAGACTATTGGTTGTAAATAGATCTTCACAGTGAAATACCTTGCAAATGATACTATTAATTGATATAAGACATGCCTAGTTGCTAAGGGGTTTATACAGACTCTCAAGAAAAGATTTTGGTGTCACGTTTGCTTTTGTCACCAAACTCCTCACTGTTCAACTTCTTATCTCTCTAGCAGCATGTAAATCCTGGCCACTTCACTAACTTGATGTGAAGAACACCTTTTTAAATGGTGATTTGACTGAAATTATTTACATGGACCCTCCTCTAAGGTTTCATCTTCAGAGGGAGTATTCTAGGAAGGTATGTCGCTTACTTAAATCTCTATAGGGCCCGAAGCAATCCCCGCGAGCTTGGTTTCAACGATTTTCTGAGGTTATTTTATCTATAAAATTTTCTAGATGTCACTCAGACTTGCTTTGTTCATCGAGTGGATGGTCGTTGTATCATTATTTTGGTATATGTGAATGACATTATTGTGACTAGAGATGATGCACAATGGATTGACAAAGTTAAAGTACTATTAGATTGTGTTTTTGAGGTTTAGGATTTGGGTCTACTCAAGTACTTCTTAGAGATAGAAGTGGTCCGCTCTCGTCGTGGTATTTCGCTATCTCAGTATAAATACACATTGGATATTCTTCAGGACATTCTGATGTTTGGTTGTCGTCTTATTTCCTCACATATAATTAAAATCATCTTAATGCTGACTCTAGTGATCTTTTATCGGATTCTTCTTATCAGAGACTTGTTGGTCGTCTTATTTATCTGACTAATACTAGACCGGACTTGTCCTTTGCGGTTAGTATGGTCAATCAATTCATGCATACTCCGCATACTTCTCACCTTGATGCTGTTTATCGTATCCTTCGCTACCTGAAGTCACGTCCTGGTCTTAGGCTTTGCTACTCTTCCACTGCTCATTGCATTTGTCTTATTTCACAAATGCTGATTATACTGGTTCTCTCACAAATAGGAAATCTATCTACGATTTTTGTACTTTTTATGGTGATAACCTTATCTGTGGAAAAGTAAAAAAAACAAAATGTGATTTCTCTTTTCTGCTGAAACTGAGTATCATGCTATGACTCTTTGGCACATATGAACTAACTTGACTTCATTTTTTGCTAGCAAAATTGGGATTTCCCGTTTCACGTTTTTTTACTTTATTCTGTGACAACAAATCTCCTATTATGCTGGCTTCTGACTCAGGCCTTCACAAAATAACTAAGCACATTGAGGTTGATATTCACTTTCTCAAGGAGAAAGTTCGATCTGGTAATCTTCAGACAATCTTCGTACCTTCTTCAGACAGTCTTGCCGACATGCTTACGAAGTCTGCTGGTCTGTCTATCACTAATTCTCATCTTGTCAAGCTGGATTTAATTGATATATTTACCCAGCTTGAGGGGGAGTATTGGAAATAATATAATTATTTTAGCTCTAGTTATTATTTAGATATAACTTTTTATTTAACTTTTATTTATTTCTGATTTGTAATGACACTTGTCTTTTTACAATTTTATTAATATAAATTCCTACCAAGCTCTCACAAAAAGACTTGACAATTATTCTTCTTATAGAAGGGTAATGAATGTTGAACTTCCCCCAATTATGGATGATGATTAATTAAGCATGTTGATGAAAGCTAACATCAATAATGAATTTACCTTTTTTTTTTTCAACCAACAAACACACACTAAGAATTATTCAAAGACCACAAAATTTGAGAGTTTAATAACCATAGATGCGTTGTCCGTATAGCTATAAATTTTCATATTGAGTTGATTACAACCCTGAATATCAATCGAACCAAGGTTATTACAAGCACTAAGCAGGACCTAAGTAGTGGATCACTTGAGACCTAGGCAAGGTTAAAGCAACAACAAATAATTAAATGTCAATTTTTTATATGTATGAAAAGTCATGCAAAAAAAAAAAAGAATATAACTGTCATTACCAAAATAATACCAAATTACCAACTACCAAGCAAGCTTGTATGTTGAGACAACTTAACATGTAAGAAAAACGAAAACAATGTAACCATAAATATTGAACTAATTTAATGCCTCTCTCAAATCTTTACTATTATATTAAGAGAATGCCGAAAAGGCGTTTGTTGATGCCAAGATTTGGAAGACCAAATTGACCCCACATTTATATTTAACCTTACTATTATCAAGGTCATATTCGTTAAAACGAATAAAGTTACAACCTCATGACCAAATAACTTTTTTCTGATAGATAAATACAAATTTTATTTTTTATTTTTTTATCGATAAAATGCAAATTGTGTTAAGGTGGTCAAGAATTGAAATGACCATTAAGAAAACAACATGAAGCTGCACACCCCGATTTTCTATAGAAGCTAAACTACAAATCCAACCCACCTACCCATGAATTCTTCAAAAAGACGCCTCTAAATTCTTTAAATATCTTACAGAAAAAATACAAAAAACCCATAATCTACGCAATCATAGCTCAAATGGTGCTCTCCTTATGCTCATGACCTTATAACCACATCAGTTAGTTTTTAGTTTTATAAAATTACTGAAATATCCTTTTATTAAGCTATCTTCAAAATAGCCTTAATTAATATATTAAATTAGAAGAATAATAAATACATCTTTACTAAATCAAAAAAAAAAAAAAAATCGTTGCAATATATTAATTGATAAAATATATATCTAAAAACAAAATATCTATTAAAAAAATAATGTAATTTAATGATGCATAAATCCTAAATTTGCAATACATGTGCGCTTGCACATGCCACAACTAACGTTCTTTAATCTTAGACACACCTCACAAGATTGGCTAAACATTGAGACACCTCCTATGTTCTAAAATTGATCGAATACATTTTTAGAATACAATTTCTACAAAAATATTACATAAAAGTATCATTTTAACCCCATTTTTGAAACCCTCGGTTAAAGTAGGTAGGGTCTATTAGCACTTGGATAGTCTAGGCAACCAAAGCAGGAACTAGGTAAGGCCTAGGCACAGTTTTTGACAACACTGAATTGAACACCACACCATATTTCTTTTTTTTCTCGTTCCTTGCTTCAATCGTTGCAAATCAATCTACAAAGAATAAAGTGGGTTAATTTCAAAATCCAAAAATCAACGAAGTAAACTATCCACGACTTAACTATGGGTGTCAAAATTTCACATATACCTCAAGATGAGCGTCAACACCAATTATGTTTTCCTCGAGAAATGTATTAACGTCAACTTAATGTTCTCAAAATGCCATTCTAGATGAGCCATATGCTCCCACACACTAAAACTCCATTAGCTCAGATAATGTTGACCAAAGTCAACAATTGAAACCAAGTAACATGACTTCACACCTTGGTTGGAATGTTGGATCGCATCCAAATTCAATATGTTAATAACTAACACCACTAGCAGTTTTATCATACTTTGCCAACTCAACTTAATTAACTAAACAAGGTTCTTGATGATAAATACAATTCATCGTGACTCTAATCTCTAACCTAGGTGTAACGAGAAGAATTTCATCACCAACTATTTCTCTTTGGTTGATGTAACATTGAACATGCAGCAAAACACCGTGGATTGTTTCCACAGCCGATGCATCATTGAAGGGCATCTTGTCACTTTGGCTTATCTTTTAGGCCGAGGTATCTCTATTTAAGGTTTGAACCATGAGAATTCCATGGTACACCAGCACTATAGTTTGACCATAGCTCCATGCAACTACCTCAACCTAATTCTTTTGTGCAAATAACTTGAAACTTCATAGCTTAGATTTGATGCTATCCCCTCACCTTGGATGAACTAAAATTTATGCCAAGGTAACATTGAGAAGTTGGACAATTGTCATTCCAGGTGCCACCTCAAACTCTTTAACTCCAAAACCTCCTTATAGAAAAAGTATCGAGTTTGTGAATTCCTACCACAGACTGCATATACCAAATAAGCTCTTTACTGACACCCCTTTTTGCAAACTTTTAGCCTTGAAAGTTTCATATGTCAGACCAACGTAACATAGCATGAATCTGAACACAAAAGCTTCTAGCGTCAGGGGAACTCCATATTAGATTTTTCGAACACCAAGCAGTTGATCAGACGCTTTACATGCAAGATAAGACCCTCCAATTAGCTAACATTTTTCCAAGTGTCTTTTTTTTTCCTTATAAAAGCTAAAGAAAAATACAAATAAGGGGATTGGCTCATTAATTCACTTCTTTCTCTCTTGTAAATGCAACATTAAATACGTTTCGCAATTCCTCCTTTGCCTTTGCCTGTTTACTATATTAACTTGATTGTTCAAGTTTACTTGACAAGCAATACACAGATGTTCCAACAACAAAGTTGCCCTGAGAAGAAAGAGTTCATTGGAGAAGAGGAAGTTACTCCGGAGAGGATAAAATCTCACATGAAGAATGACCCGGGGAGTGATTGTGATCATGTAGATTATTGTATGAATCTCAAGGAGTGTGACTAAAAAGTCAACACATAAACCTAAAAAAATCTACAATTAGCAAACTCTCAAATGCTTTTATACATTTTTATAGAGAGAAGTATTTCCAAAGCCATAGGATACAATTGATTAGGTGATGTTTCAAAATTTAATGTCGGTTCATTCATTGTAACCATATAAACCCATACGGAAATTCGGAGTGATTTGCAAATTAAAATTATGTGCCAACAGGTATTCGATCCCTTGACAAGAACCCCAACTTCAAAAACAAATTAACAGTGAAAGCTCAACCTTCTAAAAAAACAAAGAAAGCTCAGAACTTATATTGGGCTTCTTGCAATAAATAAAATCCAAAAAGAATTGCAAAATTTGGGTGACTTCATTCAGTGCTGAGACCTTTAAAAGAAAATAAAAAGGACTATAATTTTATTTTATTTTATTTTTGCTTCAAAAACAAATTAAATAAGATGTCTTTAATAAACAAAATCCACAAAAAGGAAAACTTTAATTATCTTTTTGGATCTCCTTTTCTATTATCACGATAGAGGCTTTTGTGATAATAGATCATTTGGGATTTTGATTCCACCATATTAAAAAACATTAAAAACCAAAACTTAACAAATCTGAGACCTTTGTTTTAAAATTAAAAATAAAAAAATAAAAATTGTTCAAAATTTCTGCAATAATCAAAATCCATGAAGGAAAACTAAAAATTCAACAACAACAAAAAAACAAAAAAAAAAAATCAAACCTTTACAAGAAAATAACAATAAAATTATATTTTTTTTATAGCTAGAAGAAGAAATGGACATCTAACAAACCTTGATGAACTCAAAATCAAATAAATGAAGGCGTATTTGATCAAAACCCTAATTACAAAAGAGGATTTAATGATTTCGATACCTTGTCTTGGGAATCCGCCGGAACTGACCATTCAAGATCGGATTTTTCTCCAGATTCAACAAGAATCTGACTTTCCGGTAACGGAATAGTCTTTCCAAAGAGTTTCATAGCCGGATCTTTTGACATCAAACATTTCTTATCTCTCGTTTTCTTCTTCTGGTTTCGAGAATCGAAGCACACATCCCTCAAAGAGAGACAGACTTTAAAACCCCATAAAACTAAACCTCTTTAATTTAAAGAAATAATTTATTATTTATTACGTATAAAAAAGAAAAGCGCCACCAACGTGACGGATGAAGACGAACAAAAGAGGGGAGCTTCACCTTTTAAGTTGTAACCGGCAAACGTCGGTTTTTTCTTTTTGCCAGCTGGCATCCGAATTAGCTAACATTTTCCAAGTGTCTTTTTTTTCCTTATAAAAGCTAAAGAAAAATACAAATAAGGGGATTGGCTCATTAATTCACTTCTTTCTCTCTTGTAATGCAACATTAAATACGTTTCGCAATTCCTCCTTTGCCTTTGCCTGTTACTATATTAACTTGATTGTTCAAGTTTACTTGACAAGCAATACACAGATGTTCCAACAACAAAGTTGCCCTGAGAAGAAAGAGTTCATTGGAGAAGAGGAAGTTACTCCGGAGAGGATAAAATCTCACATGAAGAATGACCCGGGGAGTGATTGTGATCATGTAGATTATTGTATGAATCTCAAGGAGTGTGACTAAAAAGTCAACACATAAACCTAAAAAAATCTACAATTAGCAAACTCTCAAATGCTTTTATACATTTTATAGAGAGAGAAGTATTTCCAAAGCCATAGGATACAATTGATTAGGTGATGTTTCAAAATTTAATGTCGGTTCATTCATTGTAACCATATAAACCCATACGGAAATTCGGAGTGATTTGCAAATTAAAATTATGTGCCAACAGGTATTCGATCCCTTGACAAGAACCCCAACTTCAAAAACAAATTAACAGTGAAAGCTCAACCTTCTAAAAAAAACAAAGAAAGCTCAGAACTTATATTGGGCTTCTTGCAATAAATAAAATCCAAAAAGAATTGCAAAATTTGGGTGACTTCATTCAGTGCTGAGACCTTTAAAAGAAAATAAAAAGGACTATAATTTTATTTTATTTTATTTTTTGCTTCAAAAACAAATTAAATAAGATGTCTTTAATAAACAAAATCCACAAAAAGGAAAACTTTAATTATCTTTTTGGATCTCCTTTTCTATTATCACGATAGAGGGTTTTGTGATAATAGATCATTTGGGATTTTGATTCCACCATATTAAAAAAAAACATTAAAAACCAAAACTTAAAAATCTGAGACCTTTGTTTTAAAATTAAAAATAAAAAAATAAAAATTGTTCAAAATTTCTGCAATAATCAAAATCCATGAAGGAAAAAACTAAAAATCAACAACAACAAAAAACAAAAAAAAAATCAAACCTTTACAAGAAAATAAAATAAATTATATTTTTTTTATAGCTAGAAGAAGAAATGGACATCTAACAAACCTTGATGAACTCAAAATCAAATAAATGAAGGCGTATTTGATCAAAACCCTAATTACAAAAGAGGATTTAATGATTTCGATACCTTGTCTTGGGAATCCGCCGGAATCTGACATTCAAGATCGGATTTTTCTCCAGATTCAACAAGAATCTGACTTTCCGGTAACGGAATAGTCTTTCCAAAGAGTTTCATAGCCGGATCTTTGACATCAAACATTTCTCTATCTCTCGTTTTCTTCTTCTGGTTTCGAGAATCGAAGCACACATCCCTCAAAGAGAGACAGACTTTAAAAACCCCATAAAACTAAAACCTCTTTAATTTAAAGAAATAATTTATTATTTATTACTTATAAAAAAGAAAAGCGCCACCAACGTGACGGATGAGACGAACAAAAGGATGGGAGCTTCACCTTTTAAGTTGTAACCGGCAAACGTCGGTTTTTCTTTTTGCCAGCTGGCATCCGAGTCAGGAGTTTGGGTAATTCTCAGCCACGAATTCTCGTGGCTGTAAATCTAACGTCTGACGTCATCCATCCATCGAACAAAAATATACAAGGAATAAAAGTGCCTTTCACCTTACACTACTATAGTCAATTGTGTTGATAAGATCAATGATTCCATTCTTTTACTGAAATGACGAATTTATCCTTTTTTTAATATTTTTAAATATAAAAAATTAGAGAAATTTATTATCGTGCCGACCTCTTTCTTACCTCTTCTTTTTAAGTTCGTGGTAAATCAATTTTACTTTATCAGTCACACTAGTATGACTAAGTGGGTGTTTGATTGATACCAATTGTAAAAGTTAGTAAGATTGGATTATCAAATTGACAAATTCAATTTCATAATCTTCTAGATTTCATGAAAGAATTCAGATTGATTAAAAATAAAAATAAAAAAAATTTTGAATATGATCGAAAGTGTTGAAAATTCATGGATACCAAACTTTCAAATTTAAAATTATAATACAATGGTAAAAATTAACTTTTTTTTCAAAGTTATTAGAATTTTATTTTTTATAGCCATGTGGCATCGGCGATTATGATCCACTCCAAGGTATGTTAAGTAACAAAATTATATGGGTCAATTTGAATTTATGATGTGAATCCTCACTCCAAGGTTTGTTGGATAATAAATTATTTTTGTGAAATTCATAGTTTAATTTTCATTTAATATTTCATTCATTTATTATTGAGAATAAGTGTTGAACTCAAGACCTCTTTAGTGTTTTATTGTAAAAAGTAGCACTTTCCTTTTTTGGTGAAACATAAAAGAACTCTTTTCTTTTTCCTTTTTTGTTTTACTTTACTTTATTGGTTTTGAAAGTTATAAAAACATCTCTTCTTTCTTTAGTCCCACATCGGGTAAATACAAGAAAAGTTATCAACTTATTTATGATCTATCTCTCTTTAATGCTTGAGTATGAGAGAGAAAGAGACTGGGCCTCGCGCGCACATGGGGGCTCAAGGCACTGTGGGACTGCAGCCCATTGAGTTTGGGGCCAACCCGTCGGAAAATCTTAGTGCGCGTGTGCACATCCTATGAAAAAGGATGACCCATATAGTCACATTACTTTTATGGACATAGATATTGGTTTTGTGCTTGTTAAAGAGACTCCATAAAAGAGTTCCCTTAAGGCCACAACCTTGATGTATGCATATATGGTTAGAAACTTAGTGTTTTACCCCATAAAAAAAGTGACACATTTCTTCAGTATTGCCATGCATGTGTGAGTGTCTACAACATGATGCATGAGATATATAGAAAATGAGAAAAAAAGCTTCAACCCCCACCTTTTCGATCTAACCATAGTTCAACTTATCGAAGATGGAAAAGGGTATACATTTCATTCTAATGGATCTCTAAAAAGAAAAGAAAAGAGAGGGATATAAGAAGAGAATGCAAGCTAAAAATAAACCTAAGCTACTCCCACCTTGTCCCTTGAGGTTCTTTGAATGAGCTTGAGTCTTGAGATGACTTTGAAAGTTTAGTATTTTGATTGATGGTTAGAGAGGAGGGGGTTTGTTGATTGAAGGTTGGAAGTGTGGGTGAAAGTTCTTGGATTAAGAACTTGAGTTGAGAGAAGAGTAGTACTACTCGGTATGAACTTGTACTTTGTCTCTTTAGGATGCCTAGAAGAAATATAGAGAAAAATTCTCACAAATAGTAGAGTATAAATTGATAGATAAGAAAATTAAGTAAGTTGTAAAAAATCAATGGAGTTAGGAGTTTATAGTGGTGGAGATGAACTTGAGGAAATTTATCACAATAAATTGATATATATCCCATAAAACCTTCTAACTAAAATGCATTGTACATATATTTATTAAATACATGTCCCATAATACCTTTCAACCTTAGATTTATCTCTAAATTCATTCATAATTAATAAGTTAACATTGATATATGATCCAACACAAATGCCATGAACCTTGATCAATACACCTAGATCAATTAATTTGGACTTATGAATTTAAGTTTGAACTAAATACAAAATACAATGAACCTATTTGGTTTATATCTACACACTATATATCCCTTTTGGAAAGAAAATTAAAACTCAATTTAATGTTAAATTTGTTTATATAAATCATAATCCAACATAAACTTATAAAATAGGGCTTCCTTGGAGTTGTAAGAACTCCAAAGGAGTTTTTGTAATTAAACAATTAGGTTTGCCAAATAAATATCTCTATTTTTTTTTTTTTTTGTGATAACTGCTATTGGCACCCCCAAATTTTATTTATTACACCCCAATTAAAAATAAAGAACATAAGTGGATGATTGAGAATAAGTAAAAGTTAAGTTTACAGTAGAAGCTCTCTCATTTTATTATGTTTTTGCTAAATTTCTATTGTTTAGGTTTAGGATTTTATATGAGGATGTGTTGTAATGTCAAGATTATAATTTGAGCCTTGGTAAATGTTTTAAGACTGCATTTTGATATTTAATTGGGGTGTGATAAATAACTTAAGAAATTGGAGTGTAATAAGTAAAAAATGGAGTGCCAATAGCATTTCTAGAAAATATGCTTTAAAGAAATAATATTATAGAACCCTAGTTTTAAAAATTATGTCAACTTGAAACTTTGACCGAGAATAGTCAACTAGATTTGATTGAATTTTAAGGGTATTATACGCCAACAACTATATTTTTCAATAACTAATACATAAGTTTAAATTGAGTGGAATGGAGGGAAGAGATTTGTTTAAACAACCACAAATTTTTGGAAAAAGACTTTGATAATGATGATGAGATGCTATATCATCAATATTTTCATGAATTTAGTTGAGTTTATCGATTATAATTTTTTTTAAATAATTATAATAGTAAGATTTTTCATTGATAAAGAAGTCATTGAAAAAAGAAATGCTCATCTCCTCTTTTTTAAAGGAGTTCATCTTTTCTCTAAGTCTTAAATTAAATAATGGTACAAAATTTATGACTCAAGTCGATTGTTCAATTTTCAAAAAAGTCGTGATAATCTGACTCCCCCCACGTGGCATACTCAAAATACTCTCCTTATATGACATATGCTAGAACCATAAATTTTATGCATCGAGATACACATCTGCACATCCCCATAAATATGTGCAGTAGTGTATCCCGATGAAAAAGATCTATGATTCTAGCACACACCTTATCAAGAGAGTATTTTGAGTTTGTCATGTGGGGGAGTCAAAAAATCATTACTCTTTTCAAAATTAGGGTTATAACACCCAAGGTAGTAGGAGCAACAATTTCAAAATAATATAACGATTGTTTTTAGATCATGGTTTTCAATCTTGTTCGAGATTGAGATGATTCACCCTAGTGATCTCGATCTCGTTAAGTAACGTTATGAATTTGCACTATGTCTCAACATTCACATTATCTTGCAAGATAAACGAGATATCTCAGATGATATTTTGAAAATCTCGTCTGATTCAGTAAAATTCAGCCTATATAGTCAATCGGGATTTTATAAATTTAGATTAAAATAATTAATTATTTAAAATTTTAAATATTTATTATATAAATATAAACATATCACTTTATGACTAAATATTTCTTAATCTATGTTATTTTATTATAAAATTATAATCATTTTAATTTAAATATATGTAAATTAATCTATGTCAATCGAGTTTAATGGATTATCTTATTCGAGATGAGTTGACTCATCCAAGATTGAAAATCATATTTTAGATAGAATTGTTAGACTTCATATGAACATGTTTATAATAAGTAGAAGATAAGATTTTAAATAGAAGTAAAAAGAGGAACAAAATTCCTTCAATCAAATTCCAAATTTTACTTTAAGACTTGATGTGAATGCAAGAGTTCACGATCCCACTTGTAAGGACATCTGTTTAAGACAAGGGTGTTTTTCGTCATTTTACTGAGGACGCGTACAAATCTGTAAAGGCAAGTTTGAAAATTCAAGGGCATTTGTGGAATGAGACAAATGAAAAGCGGCAATCTCCTTAAAAGCCAAAACAACGGCATCCGCTTCTCATGGAAAAGATTCAAAAAGCATGTTTTCACCGGAATTAACCGGTCATGTATGCCTTTCCACCGGCTTTACCCGTCGTCACAAGTTTAGTCCCCTGCCCCAAACTCAAAGTGGGTCAGTGGGTCCCACCCAATAAAGGTAATTTGCTATCGTGTCAGATCTCCACGAGTCCCATAAGATTGCTTCTCACATATGATATTATCAGCTTCCTCGCACGTGCCTTATTTCACCCGTGCAATGCTCGTTGGACGACATTACAACTTACGTGGCAGCATATGAGCCACAAACTGCTTAACATCTTGACACGTGGCAGTGAAAAGCGACAAATACACTCAAGAAAAGTTACTTTTGGCAGAAAAAGCGTGACCTTTTATGCTTTTGCCAGTTTTAATTTCTTTATTTTTTTTAATATACTTTAATACGCTCAACACCTCTGACCTCACAGTTTTTTTTTTTTTTTTTTTAATTCTCCTTTTTACATTCTTTTCAGACTTCAATCTTCGTCTAAACGCGTGGGAGTTAAAATGAGCCAGATTGGACTTGTACCCACGGCACAGTTGGTTTGACACAATGCAAAACAAGTATGAGGTCTTGGGTTCAAGTCCAACTTACATATAATAATTAAAAAAAAAAAAAAGGTCAAATTCGAGTTAGATCTAAGTATATTCATGTTCGGATTTGTATTCAAATCTGTCTCGAATCCTACTGGATAAATCATATTCGAATCATCTTGATTTCACTAAATCCGGATCCAACCCGACCAAATCAAATAATTTGGGTTGGGTAATTTTATACTTGTTAGTTAATTGATGCATTATAAGAATTTATATTACATTAAAGGAGTAGAAAATGATATTTTGAAAAATGTAAAAATATAATTTTTAAAGTAATATATATTCTAATCTAGGTGGATATATGGGTAGATTCATATATGACCTAGGTCCAACTAGGATCATTGGACATGAAACCATATTTGACCCATTTTTTTTTTTATTCAGATCTACTCCAAGGATCTAAATCCTCTAAATTCAATTTGGGATCTCTCAAATTCAAATAAAATGTGACCCATTTTATATCCTAAATGTGATAGTAGAATCCTATAAAAACTCATATCTTTTTAATATTAAAGATATTCCTATATTTTTCAAATTGATGACATATCCCCTTGACAATCTCTATAAAAAAAATACCCAAATTTTCTCCCCAATAACAATCTATTTTCAATTTTAGAGTAAAGGATTTAACCATCTTAAACCTTCTTAAGATTCTATCTTATTCAACCTTCAAACTATAGAATTTTTTTGGGGTGGGGGTGGGGGCGGGGGTGGGGGTGGGGAAAGAGAAGGATGATTTTTTGGGTAGAAAAATCAAGTGTTTTTATAATACAATGAAAACATAGATCTTAGCTTTCCCAATGTTTAAACAAGTTCCTTTCCTCATCACAATGGGAAAGGCACAGTATTTCAACAGGGAAAGATAAGAGAGTTCTTGGCTCCAAGTAAATGCCTTCAAGGCTCTAAAAAAGGGACTCATTTTACACCCTATGCCGAAAAAATACTTCTTGTCTCGAGTGTAGGACATGTTTTTTTCTATTCCTAGAGGATAATGATTGGAATTTGCATCTTCATATGACTAGGTAGAATATTCAACTGGTGTGTATTACACTATCGACTTTTCTCTAGAACAAGATAACATGACATGACATCGTCCATTATTTATTTCACCTCCCATTCACTTCTTATTGCCGTTGGGTGAATTGGGCATTTGGGCTACTTATGTCTCGTGAAGAAGAACACCGTGATAAAGAAGCTAAACTATGTAGGGAAATTTGTACATTGCACATAAAAGAAATTGGTTATTTTATATCATTTTATTTTTCTCAATTTTCACTCCATCACCCTTTTTCCATAATTTCATAACGCAATTCATAAGTTTGATGTTCACGAATTAATTCTAGGGAATTTTACAAAAACATGATCAACCTTTGACTAAATTTTGATTCTAGGTCACTATTCATTTTAATTTCCAAAACTTGAATGCGCAAGAACACATGTTTTCAAGTGACGATCTCACAGGTTTAAAGTGACAATCTTGGTGATATATATTTTTTTTCCAAAATAACAATTTTGTTGATTATAAAAGTTACAATCTTGCAGTTTTACTACTTCTAACGAGATTGTCACTATATAAACCAGCGACATTGTCAATTTAGAGAAAAAAAATGATATTCTCACTTTAAATCTGCGAGATCGTCACTTGAAATAGTTGTTGTAGATATGTGGTCTTCGAAACCTTTTGAAGGTTTAAGCTCATCTACTTGGATTTTGGAGTTGTCGTTATTCAATTAAGGTGTGAATGGACACCATAAAATAGTTTTCAAATTCATTTTTCTTGGCTAATAATGACTCTCACATCTAAAAATGATAGGTAAAGGCCTACCTAGAATTCTAGGTAAGGGAGTTCGATTGAGGGACAAGGAAGGTATTATGCATCTTGTCCCTCCCATCTTAAGATGGTTATCAATATAATCATAAAAAAATATGAAAACTAATTTTTTGATATTTTTGAAGATAGAGGGGATTATAGAGAATTAAAAGTCCAACGGACTATAATTCGACCTACAAAACTTCAAAAGAGAGGTGATGAGCAAGCCATGTATGAAAGTATATGTTTGCTCGATTTTTTTGTAAGCTTGAGGATTTTGTGTGAATCACCATAGATTTCACCCCACTTGCCTCTAAGCTAATTTTTAAACATTTATGTACCCTTAGGAGGGTTTATTTGTGATGGTTTAGCCTTAGAGACATGTCCGTAGGTTGGAAACACCTTTCAAGATGCTAAACCTTATGCATACAATGTTATGCACTTTGAGATTGTTTTTGTTGACTATAAGTGTTAAGCATTGATCTAAAAATATCAATGTTTTGGACTTATAACACCTTTTAAAATAAAGAAGGTGGTGTGTTCTTGTTGTGGATACACAAATGGACTTATGAAGGAGAAGATTAGCTCGATGAAGAGGGATTACTCTCTTCCTCCTTAGCTATTAAAAAAAAGAAAACAAATAAAAACTTGAAAATATAGTAGTTGAAATATAAAAGAACCTTGAAATAAATTACATTAACATTGAATAATATTATAACTTATTGGGACTTAACGGCTTTGGCCGGGAGGGATTAGTGCCTAACACCTTCCAACCCCGTAATTGATCCCCGAATTCAGATTTTTTTTTATGGTAGATTAGTTCTTTTTATCCATGTTAGAGTCAGTTTGGTTCCTAGACCACAATAACTAGGTGGCGACTCCCAAAACCTCAAGGGTCAAAAGCGGATCCGCGCACCCCGCGGATCGAGGGCGCTTTCACAAGAAGACTACATTGCAAGAAATTTAAATTTGAGCAAAAATATAAAAAAGATTAGGTGAGAAAGATAGGAGCAAATGAACTTAAGTAGATTAAAAAAATCAACCCTTAGATTTTTCACCATACCTTAGTCTTCTTTCTTTCTAACTGCTTCTTTTCACTCTAAGGATTCAAAAGAGGTAAGTAGAGATTTGGGCAAAATTTTCTTACTCTAAAATTTTTCTCATTCATTTGCCTTGAGGAGCCTTCTATTTATAGATTTTTGAGAGACCTCTTAGGGGTAAAAATGTCCAATCTTAAGGACTTTAGAAAATGACATGAGAAATGTGTAGGATACCTTTTAGATTGTCAATTTTCTTGAAGGCAACAAGTGAAATTTGGCATGAGATCTCTTAGATAAAGTTATTTGGCCAAACCATGTGGGCTAGGCCATGTGACACAAATTTAATGGTTATGGAGTATTAAGTGGAAAGTGGATTTGAGAGAACATATGAGGGAAGGCCATTTAGAAAGGTAGATGGTTGGATCTCATGTAATTATCCTCAAATGTAAGGATAAAGGGTAAGAGGCAAAAATTCTTTTGGGAAGGTTAATAAGGGAATGTCATATGTAAAGTTGAGCTTAGGATTTTATGTAAATATCTTATAAAGTAAGGTTAGATACATATTTTTGAAATGGACTAATAGGAGAACCCTATGTATGTACTTGAAATTTCTACCTTTTGAGGGTAGAGTTGGAACTTTTATTAACTATAAATATTTTTACCAAAGACCAAAACACCTTTTTAGTTTGACCTTAATTTTTGAGATTATTATTCTTAGGATTTCTCAAGAGAGTTGACTCTCCAATGAGATTGGAGCATTGGCCCACCAATGAGAATCCTTCTTTAATGTTGGAGCTTATGAGAAACCACCATGTGTCTTCTTTTGGGGAGAGGTGTAAGATAGTGGGATTTAAATGTTGGCATGGGCTTGAAATTGGGTTGAGTCATGGGTTTGGATTATGAGCTTAAGAATTGGACTTGGGCTTCTTGTGGTTGTTCATCAATAATCTCTTTTATCATCAATACTCATATACACTCTTAATACATCTAAAATGATTAATTTTTAACTTGTTATATATAAATTTTTTTTGGTAACGAGGTGATCCATGTGATCGCGGGCCAACCATTGGTCGATTGGGCTTTGTCCAACCCAAAGACCAACCTTATCCATCAAGACTAATCCCTGGACATCATGTACCATCGCACCCTGTCACTTGAAGCCATTAAATAGCCACTTTTTGGTGGAAGGGCATATAGAGATTCAAAGTCACTATATTGATTATTATATGTCTTATACCTAGCTTCATTAACTACTTCATTTACTTAGGGCCTGTTTGGATACCAGGAGCAGAACTACTCTTCCAAAGAACAGGAGCTGAAGTACTCTATGGAGGAGCTGGAAAAGTAATTCTGTGTAGAAAGGGCGTTTGGCAATCAAAACTTGTGAAGTACTGGCAGACGTACTTTTGTGCTGGAAGTCTGTTTGGGAACCATACTGACTTCTCATGACTTCTAGAAAAAAAGACCAGAATACCCTTATATTATACCAGTTACTGTTTTTTATCGTTTAGTATCATAATATGCTTTCAAAACTATACTGTTTTGACATTTTAACTATAAATATTAATATATATAATATAATAAATATTAATATAATATAATATAATATTTTTAATATTAAATATTAATATAATATGTTTAAATCCATTATACTCAAAAAATTTTAAAAAAAATTGACAGACTGTTTTGACATAGTATGACATAATATTAAAAAAAAAATTGACAGACTGTCTTTTAGTGTCATAATCTGCCTTCAAACTATACTGTTTTTGACATTTTAACTATAAATATTAATATAATATATATAATATTTTAAATATTAAATATTAATATAATGTGTTTAAATCCATTATACTCAAAATTAAAAAAAAAAAAATTGACAGACTGTCTTTTAATGTCATAATATGCCTTCAAACTATATTGTTTTTGACATTTTAACTATAAAATTAATAATATATATAATAAAATTAATATAATATAATATAATATTTTAATATTAAATATTAATATAATGTGTTTAACTATAAATATAATATAATATAATATAATAAAATACTAAATAATTATATTATATAATATAATATTTTAAATATTAAATATTAATAAATGTGTTTAAATCCATTATACTCAAAATTTAAAAAAAAAATTGACAGACTGTCTTTTAGTGTCATTAATATGCCTTCAAACTATATTGTTTTGACATTTTAACTATAATATTAATATAATATAATATAATATTTTAAATATTAAATATTAATATAATGTGTTTAACTATAAATATTAATATAAATTAATATAATAAATACTAATATAATATAATATAATATTTTAAATATTAAATATTAATATAATGGTTTAAATCCATATACTCAAAATTAATTTAATTTTTTTAATATTAATAAATGTTTCTTTCATTTGATTTAAGGGCAAATGAATTAGCAATATTTTCATAGAAAATTAATAAAGCTAAGGGTATTTTGGTAAAACGAACCGTTAGATTTTGACTCCCGCAAGATGAGTTTGAGAAATAGGTTTTCTCGACTTCTTCACAAGAGTAATTTCTTGCTCTTGCGCGGAGTAACTCTTCGAAGGAGTTGTTCATCAAACGCATCCAAACGACTTCTAACTCCCCGCAAGAGTCAAGTAGCCAAGGAGTCCTATCCAAACACCTACTTAAATTTTTTAGCATTTTATATTTCCCTAAGTTTATATAATTCTAGTCATTGGGTGAAATCTTTTTCTTTACTGATCTCAAGGTTTTCCACCCTAGACTGACGTCTTCTCTGAGAAATTAACGTGAAATAATCAAACTATCCTCATCTTCAACATCTTGTCTATAACAACTCCCCCTCCCCACATCAAAAACTCATTGTCCCCAACCTTTAGGATAAAAATGTATATCCTTTCAACCTCAAGATTTTATCACCATCAATTTTCATCAAATCTTAAAAGCAAGATAGGAATTTTGTGGATATTGAAATCAATGGAATTTTGGAAAGAAAAAAAATCAAAGATTATCGGCTAGAGGTTGAAAGAGATGAGATGAATTTGTTAAAGAAAACTACACTAGAGGTTGAAGAAAACTACACTGGAGGTTGAAGATGAGAGCATTTCGGTCACTTCTTACTACTCGTCACACAAGATCGATAAGGTATATATGTAGTTTTGGAAACAGTGTTATTTCAAATATTCACAAAAGTTCCCATTTTACACAAATCAAAGGGAAGATAACATGTGGACTTAGACTGGATGTACATGTAAGTGATATCCTTGACACATGACACGTGTCTCTTGCCGACATGGCAATTATGTCCCATGTGATTATCAAAACATGGTCGATGATGACATGGCAAAGAACATATTGGAATGCAATATGAACCACCACTCCCATTTTTTTTCCTCTTCATCATTGAAAGATCTTGGAGATAGGGGGGGGGGGGGGGGGGGGGCGTCTCTTATTTGAGAATAAAGATGTGTGATATGGAGGTGTGGAGCACGTATCAATAGGATCCTACTAGATAGGGGGTGCAATTTGGTTTGGTTTGAGGTCAAATTGGAATCGAACTAACATAGGATGGTTCGACTAAATAAGAATTAGAACCGGACCAAATTTCATTGGAGCCAAACCAATCCAAACCGGACTAAAGTTGGTTTGCAGGTTGCCAATACTCTATAAATTGTAAGTAATATTTTTAATTAAAAAACAAACATAAAATTTCACATGATAAATCACTAATCTAACCATACAAAATCATTAGTTTGTCCATAAAAGATCACTAATATATGTCCTAACTCATATATATATATATTGCATAGGGGTTTTGGCTCTATACAAGTTTGATCCAAGAGTCGAACTAAATTAATTGGTTCTCCATTTTTGTAATCCGGAAGTGAACCACAACTTGTACAAAACTGAACCAAATCCTCCAAAAGCTATCGGTTTAGTACGATTCTCAGTATGAATTGGACCAAGTAGCACCCTTACTACTGGACAAACAACTAGTAGTTCCCAACCAAATCATTTGTCTGTGGACCAATTTGATTGGTTAACCATAAAGTTAGGAATGTAACTTTCGTTTTTTGGGGAGTGGTTGTGTAAGGAAAATTTTTGAGCCCACAGAAAAGTCAATGGATCAACCAATCACAATAACCCACGTGTATTGGGAATATCTCAAATTACAAAACTATCCTTGTTAGCCTTCGTGTAATTGATCATCTGGGATTCTGTGTCTGTCAATAGATCCGGTCCGATAATTTTAGGTCTGGATCGATGATTTAGATTTTAGATTTTAGATTTCAATTCCGATAATGATTCGATATAATATCTTATTGGATTGGATCTAGATTGATCATGCCTCGATCTGATAAGGATCCGATCTGATAAAATGCATATAAATTTGCTTAAATATATGAAGTTTATTTTGATTTTGTAAAAGAAATTGGATTTGACACGATCTGGACCTGATTTAATTGTTATTGGATATTAGCATTAAGGTTCGATTAAAACCCGATCCTTTAAGAGTCCGATTCGATACTGATCGAAGTAGTTCTGAATCCGATTGGGTCTTTATCAGATTGGTACCAAATATGATCCATGGACAGCCTTTGCGATTGGAAATATAAGGGCCCCAAATACAAAGTCCAATTTGTTGGGCCTTGGGATGGGTCAGGGCATCAAGCCTATATAAACTTGCAATTTCAAAATTAAAAGTTCGAATTCTCAGGGATCCTCCAGCCACGATAATGGAAACCGAGGTTTTGGTTTGAGATCAGTGGATTTTGTTTCGCGTAACAAGGCACGAGCAGATAAATCTCCAGTCTCCACCAATCTCAAAGTGAATTTTGGTCTTTGGATCCCTATCACAATCGAGATTTAAATTTGTGTACGTTTGATTTGTGATTCAGTATCAAAGTTTTCTGCGATTTTGGAGTTAAATTTCTTGGAGATTGATCTGGAACAACAATGTGCTTCTGATATTGTAAGTGATGGAGAAATTGAATAAGTTACTCTCAGATTGATTGGACCCACAATGATATTCTAACAAACCAAGAGTTTGATCTGCACGGGGCTTCGAATTTCAGATAAATTTGAAGAAATTACTGCTCTAGGGTTTATTCCACCTTCTCTTACGTTTTATTTTTTATTTATTAAAATGCTTTGCAATGTGTTTAGCTGATATTGTTCTTACAACACAGTAATAGTGTGGTTATTATTTTAGTAATATTTGATGTAGAGAACTTGTAGAGAAGAATATGAGTGCTTTGTTTGGTTGCAATGGACTTCTAATGAATGCTACTCTTTTTGGATCTGATTCTATGATATGGAGCTTCTATTGAGTTTTTTTTTTTTGGCTTCTTTGTGGTACTATCTGACTCATTTGTTTGGACTTGGCAATCCAATACCCTGTTTTTGCAATATCTGATTGTTGTTTTGGCTGAATAGTAATTATTTGTTTAGAAGTTTCATTTATTCTTTAGTTATCCCTTTTTTTTTTTTTTTCTCACGTTGTTTCATATCGTTTAGTAGTTATAACTGATAGGGATCATTAAAATTTGAGCACCAATGTTTTTAAAGATGGAGGTGTGGGTTGAAGTGCTTGAGTGGACTATAAACGTTGGAGGTAAGGCTCATGAACATGTTTTTTTTATATTTTTATTTTTTTATTGGATAATTGTAAGAACTTTGTAAACAACTGAAACAAAGCTACAAACTGACAATGTAAATCTAAGGAGTGACCTGTCTCAATCATTAAAATCTCCAGCCTTCCTCTCTATGGAAGGGATTCTTGGAGCTTGACTCCTTTTGTTGGCATATTTGGAGACACAAAAATAGTCGCATGTTCGAAGGAAAAGAAAATTCGATCTAAGAAGTTATCATCAATGCCTTGAACTATCTTTTCTTTTGATGTAAAGAATAAAAAGGAATTTAATGTCTTTTACTTTGAGGATTTCCTACTTAGGTGCGACCACATTTGTAAAGAGGATTTGTAAGTCGGTTTTTGCAAGTCTTGTCTTTTCTTTGATTTGTTTTGCTATGCTTTGTCTCTCTCTTGTTGGTAGGTCTCTCAGCCTCCTTTTTTACCTTATCAATGAATCTGTTATCTATCTAAACAAAATTCTAGTGAATCCTGAACTACTCAAAGAAAGCATTCACATAATGTTAGTTGATCTACAATGGGATATGTGGCTTATTGTTTTACCATTTGACTTGCACATGGAACCTAAATTTACAAGAGTCCAGTTGTGGGAAACAGGGTAATCTATTGGTATAATTTATATAATTGAGCTATCCAAACAAGAAAAAGGTATTCTTGTGGGGCTCTTTGAATCCAAAATAATGGCACCTGGGAGGAGTAGGTATGAGTCAATTTTCAAGGAATGGTAAAGGGAACTCTCTGTGAAAAAAAATCTTTCTTATTTCAAGCTCATAATATCTTGCATTCATTTAAAGGGTTAATTGGAGGGATTTCCAAACTAGATTTATTTTCGATCATTTAGCTTTTTGTGAAAGCAAGGTTCCAAGATAAATTTGCCCTTCTTTAGATCATGAAATCTTTGATCGGGCAACCTTTCTTGGATGAGAGAGTGTAGTGTGGGAGATTTTTTGGATCACCCACTACTCGAGATACGAGTTACATAGATAATAAGTTTTTCCTTGAAATACACGTTATAATGATTGATTGACTTCTCTTCGAGATGCCAGTTATAGTTGAAGATCAACCAGGTTGTCTTCTCCGATATAACTTCTAAGTTCTGGTCATTTGTTCCGATGACGCATCATAATTTCCGATTATAACTTGATATCGCTTTAACCTGGAAAGACACCGGTGGAGTGTCGCCCAAAGAACCTCCGACGATCAAGTTAGATCTTAGATAAATTGTAGAGCAAGAAGAAGAGAATAAGTCTCAGAGAGTTTTTTGTGTGACTTGTGCCTTGGATTTGAATGGGAGATACTTCTCTATTTATAGAGTAGTTTCTTAAAGGGTGGTTACTAATCTAATTGTAACCCTTCACCCATATTGTCTAGTATTTATGAAAGTACAGGACCTTAATGACATTGAAGATCTACTCTTCTTGATTCTTGTAACTTTCTTGGGGAGTAGTCTTAATGTGCAATTGGTCCAACTCAGTAACTGTTCAATTTTCGAGTTGACTCAGTTGTGTTATGTATCCACTATTTCTTTGGTCATCATTATTCTCTTGCTACTTACGTTGTTGGTTGCTAGAGTATTTTGGCTTAATGAAGCCAATCTTCTTTATAATTTGTAATATTGGTAGTTAAATTCAATTTCTACATCTTTTTGGGTCATACCATGGAGAGGAATGGGATTTAGGAGTTAGCTAAATCCTTTTAATGTGTGAGAGTGAGGGGTCAATCCCTCTTAGTATTAAAAGAAGTGAGGCCAAACCCTCTAGGTGTCTAAATGATGGAGGACTAAACCCTCTAGATGTTTAAATGAAGGAGGGCCGAACCCTCTTAAATGTTAAAGAGGAGAGGAAGAAGAAAATGAACCAAGCCTTCTAAAATGTTAAAGGGTGGAAGAAGAAGAAAAGGAGCCGAATCCTCTAAAATGTTAGAGAGAAGAAGAAAAAGAAAAGGAGCCGAGCCCTCTCTTTGAGTGGGACAATTTTTTAGTGGGCCCACATCACTTTAATATTTTATTCGGATCAGATTTTTCGGGTTGGACCTTGGTTCGTTTTCATTCAATCAGAAGAATTGTAGAAAGATCAAGTCTCATTATGAGAGTTTGGCAGATATATATTAATAAAAGGATGAATGGACGTAAACACCCTTACATGTAAATAACAGAAGAGAAAAACAAAAAAAATAATGACAAAAATATTATTGTTTCCAATACTACCCCTTAAGCTGGAGCAAAGATATCAACTAAACCCAACTTGACAAGATGAGAGTTAGTGACGGAAGGACCAATAGACTTTGTAAGCATATCAGCAAGCTGTTCTAAAGAAGATATAAAGACTGTCTGAAAAGCATCAGATCGAACTTTCTCCCTGAGAAAGTGAACATCAACCTCTATATGCTTGGTTCTTTTGTGAAGAATTGAGTCAGAAGTAAGCATGATGGCAGACTTGTTATTACAAAACAGAGTGGAAGAACCAGAGATCGGAAAACCTAACTCCATCAACAAAGATCTAAGTCAAATAAGCTCACAAGTGCCAAGGGCCATAGTACGATACTCAGTTTCAGTAGAAGAACGGAAAATCACATTCTGTTTCTTACTTTTTCACAAGATTAGGTTATCACTATGAAAAGTATAAAAACCAGAAGTAGATCTTTTATTTGTAAGAGAACTAGCACAATCAACATCAATAAAGTAGGACAAATGTGATTGGGTAGTAGAATAGTAGAAAAATCCAAGACCAGGATGAGACTTCAAATAGCAAAGGATACGATAAACAACATCAAGATGAGAGCTGCGTGGGGCATGCATGAACCAACTGACCATACTAATTGCAAAGGTCAAATCTAGTCTCGTGTAGGTAGTCTACGAGTCTCTGATAAGAAGGATTATATAATAAATCACCAACTATTGCACGCAGGCGATGATTATGATCTATATGAGAGGAGGTTAGACAACAACCAAGCATACCAATGTCTTGAAGAAGATCCAATATGTATTTGCGCTACGATAGGAAAATACCACGGCAAGATTGGTTCACTTTTATCCCCAAGAAGTATTTGAGGGGGCCCAAGTCCTTAACCTCAGAAGCACGACTCAAAAGTATCTTAACCCTGTCAATCCACTATGCATCATCTCCAGTCATTATAATATCGACTACATAAATCAAAACAATGGTGCATCGGCCATCCACTACTCGACGAACAAAGTAAGTATGATCCATAGATAAAATGATTTCAAAAAATTGTTGAAACCAGGTTCGCGGAGTTTGCTTCAGGCCATATAGAGATTTGAGAAGATGACATACTTTCCTAGAATACTCTCCCTGAAGATGAAACCCGAGAGGAGGGTCCATATATATATTCTCAGTCACGTCACCATTCAGAAATGCATTCTTCACATAAAGATGGTGAAGCGGCCATGAATGACAAGCAACTAAAGAGATAAGGAGGCGGACAATAGAAAGTTTAGCTATAGAGGAAAATGTAGCATCAAAATCCTTTCCTGGAGTCTACGTAAATCCCTTAACAATTAGGCGGGCCTTGTATTGATTGACGATGCCATCCCAAGATCTTTGACAGTGAAAACCCATTTACAACCAACACTCCGCTCCCCAGAGGGAAGGAGAACAAGTTCCCAAGTGTGATTCTTCTGCAAAACATCTATCTCAGCAGTCACAGTTCCAGTCCACTTGGGATCTTGCAAAACCTCTAATATAGATCGAGGAACTCAAATAGAATTAGTGGAAGCAAGGTAGGATTGATAAGAAGGAGAAAGTTTATGCTAGGTTATTAGGTCTCAAAAATCTAGGGTTGTTGATGGAAGGAGGAAGAAGAAGAGAAAATAAGAGACTTCAAGATCCCACAAACCAGAGAGGGGAACCCAAAGGGGGTCAATGGGTCTTCTAGGCTTTGATACCCAGAAGAATTGTAGAAAGATAATTGTCAAGTCTCATTATGAGAGCTTGGCATATATATATATATATTATTAATAAAAGGATGAATGGACGTAAACGCCTTTACATGTAAATAACAAAAGAGAAAAACAGAAAAAAAAAAAAATAACAAAAACGTTATTGTTTCCAATACAATCTACCCGTATGAGTAATTTTGCTGATCCCAATGAGAGAATATTTTTGGTTCCTACACGTAGCAAACTTGAAAGTCCTCCTTCTGAGGGCCCACATTGCACCATGTTTACTTCTAAAATTTGACCTTATTTCCCTTCCCCATTGAGAAACAAACCCCGTTAGAGAACTCGTGATGAATCTTTAGGATGTTTTTCCAAACATTACGGCCATAAGGATTGGCTTCTTCACTATCTGATGTAGAACACCTCTACATCACTATCCTTGACAAAATTTTCCATTCCATGCCTAGACTAGAAAACTTTTCTCCAACCTCAATCCAATGCTACTTTGTGTTGTTGATTGTATTTAATTTTTTATAACTAGTTTATTGTATTTGATTGATAGTTTATTACTATGTAAAGGTTGGGAAGGAAATGGGAAAAAAATACCTTTTTTTTGTATCAATTGGTGCGACTCCGATCAATTTTAATTCCCAAATCAAGCTGAGACTCCATTGATCTAATTTCCAAATCTGTGAGCCTCAGTCCATTTATCTATCTTATACCCATTTCCTCAAATAAGTTGCTGATTTTTAAATTGGTCTGTTTTCTTCCCTACATTTCAAACCTTCTAGAGCCTGGATTGGTGGATAGCTTGAAGTTTCCCATTCCACTAAAAGGACCTACGTAGTTAGACAAGGGTAGAAGGAGTTTGGTTTGTGTGGTACAATTTGATATAGCATTTTTCTTTCTAGGTGGGGTTGGGATGGTGGTGCACCAAGAACGGTTAATTAATCCCATGGTAGAACAATTCTGGAAAAAGTTGTGAAACATAACCAAAATACTACTCTCGCTCCTTTTGTCTAAGATATATACAGAACATTAGCGTCACTGTTTTACATGATGTTCTGATTCTAAAACTCTTCTGCTGTCTAGAATCCCACATGCTTTTGCTGACCCGATAGTTCTTAGGTCAGGTCCCTCTTGGGTGATTTCCTGGCATGAGGCGTTTTCAAGACCACCTGAGAATAAGTGAAATGAGTCTACTCAATTAACACAATTCAAGACTAAAGATGGATACCTTGCCATTTGATGCTCCTATAAAGCTTATAGAATATGCTTGTAAATCCACACATTATGTCTGGGTACAAAGAATTGAGTTCACAAGAGAAGCAAAAAACTCAAGACCAACTGCCTTTCGGATGCAAAACATCTGTACAGATGGGTAATTGATTCCTTACACAAGTACATGTTTCTGTGTACTTCAGTTTCCAAATGTTAAATTAATAAAAACTCTACAGTCTCTTTTTTAACTCTTGAATGTTGGACATTAATGGAAATCCTACAAGTCTATGATTGCATGTGCCGATTTTTGTTGGTTGTTTGAGATCATTTTGATAGGAGAAGAGGTTTACCAATGGCTTATAAATGCATAATTATTCCAAGGGAATGAGAAGGTTAAGCCATAGAAGTTGGGAGTATAGGAAATGGTAAGACCTCTATTAAAACTGGAATTGAGTTAGAACATAGTTATATTTAGTTATTTTTTGTACCCTTGACCTTTGATCTACAACTCAAACTCAATTGAAGTAAGCATCATATCCTTTTGCTACACATCATGGCACTGTGGAAGTAGGAAAACAGATCATTTTTTGCTGTTATGTCTGATTTATTAATGTCAAGAGGTATGCTTTGTCCTCTCATCCGTTCTCCATCACATTGTCGAAACAAAAATATCGGATACATCGATATGGAAATATTTGGTAGGTCAAGTCACGGTCTGATATATTTATATATCTATATCCTATATAGATATATAAAAATAAACTGATCTTTTTCTGGAATCAAAGAAAGATATTCAAAAAATAGACGGCTCTTGTGTTGTGACTCGGAATAAACGTTTCTCTTTATAGGAACGGAATAACAATTTATTCCTATGGAGCATCCAGGAACAAGAAGATTTAATCGGAAATATCGACAAATTGTCAATTGTTAGAACTTAAAAGCATGTTTATGATGCACTATGAAATGTCTGGATGATTGTTAGGCGGCGACTAACTGTGTTTATATCATTATTATTTGTTATTCTTATGAGCCACAATTATGATTTTGTCTTATGGAAACCATTTAGTAGTCTCTTGGATGGTGATTATCATTATAAGATGTGCAGAAGCAGATAAATGCATTTAAGTTGTATATTATGTGGTGTTAGTGGCCAAGATTGCATTTGAATGACCCTTATGGTGTGTACCCAATTGTGAGAGGTATTGTGTGATGGCCATGCAGGTCCTATATGCATCCCATGGCCAAAGATAATTGGATTTGAATAATCCTTCATCAATTTATCACTTTATTATTGTTTTGGATCAATTATAGGTGTTCCTTAAGGAGTTTTCTTTAATTTCAAACTTCTAAAAGTTGTCAACCAAGAGAGGTGTTTTACTCAGTGGTTAGAGGAGTTGGAAGCAAATAAAACTACCTTAATGTGCTTGGTTGATTGGGGAAGACATTTATACCCCCAAATGGGTCCATCAAAATCTATTCAAGGGTTCGGCTTCCAAATGATAAAAAAATTGAGATATTATAATAAAACCTGCATATGCAGAGCAACTTGGGCTTTGATCGAAGTATGTTTTAATATGGATATAGGCGGGATGGTTTTATGGTGCTGGAATTTTAAGGGCTCATGATTAGAAAATAGGGGATTGACCTAGAGTTTAGAAGGCTGCTAACTAGGTTAAAAATAAATTTCAGACAGACAATAAATCAGGGTTCAAAAGTGTTGTAAATTGGGCTATAACACAGTAGATAGAAAAAAAATTCTCGGCTTTCAAAGCAATATGATTGCTGAATTTTGTAGCACAGCCCTAGCAAACCAGATCTATGAAGTCACAAAAAACTTGATTTTCAGGTTATCGGTTGCACTTGCACTTGCACCAATCGATCAAAGGAGTCGCACACTCACACCTTCAAAGTGCAAACCATCAAATAACTGCCAGTAAAAAAAAGTTCCATTTCCTTTCCTTAAAATTGAAGCAATTACAAATATTTATAGGGACTTTGGTATGCGATATCCCCTGCTTGTGTCCTCAAACAAATCAACTTTAATAAGTAAATAAAAACTTCTAACAACTTCAAAACTCCTAATTCTAATGATTGCAAATGAAGCTACTAGTAATAGAATCATATGGATTATAAAACTCAATTTTCTGGAAACTTATTGATCACCCATTTAGAACATAGATATATACACTGACTAGACTTCACTTACTAACTCTAATCTACCAAAACAATAGGACCCACTTTTGGTTTTTTGAACAACCCCAAAAAACAAAATCCTAATATCTGAAAGTATTAGTTATAGATTTACTAAAAAATAGTAAAACTGAGTTGACTATAGTCTATAAATGGTAAGTCACTACTTTACATTCCTTCAAATTCTAGATAGGTTACATGATCATCTTGTGAAACCATGATTACCGATCAGATTTGCTTCATTGATTTTGATGAAGTCATAGTGCAGTGCATCTACATATTCTGATTTCATCCTGGAAACTTGATCATCTTTAACTTTTAGATATAATTCCTTTGAAAGATGAAAAGATATTGTTGTCCTTGGCATCTGATAATGTATCTTCAGAAACCCATCAGATATGTTAGATTTCCATTATTTCTCTGTAGGTGCTGGGACTTCTTTACTTCATGTTTGCCTTCATCAATTCATTCTATTAGGCCTTTGTATCCTAAATTTGTTGGTTCATCGACTCTTTCAACATTCCATCCCATCGTCTCTTTATTTGAAGCAACTAAGCTGTTAAATTATCAACTTGGTTTCATAATGTCACGTTTTCTTGGTTCTTCTCCTTTGTTATACAGCCACGAAACTTATAGGCTTGCTCTGATACCAAAGTTATGCAGGATAGCTGAAGCTTTCATTGAAGTAAGGTCAATAATAGAAGACTTGGCTTTGGACAGAGTGGAATAGAGGAACAAAATTTGTTTAGCTTGGGATAAGGCTTTGTTGTTGTTGTTGTTGTCTATGATTTCAGGGTGCTGGAATTTTAGGGGGTTCATGGGCTTAAAGTTTGTGGGATTGACCTAGGGTTTAGATGGCTTATAATGAAGCTGAAAAAAATCGATGACAAATGGAATTAGGGCCCAAAAGAGATGTAAATTAGCTAAAATAGGTTTTATAGATCTGATTTTGGGAGAAAACACCAAATAAAAAAATCCCACAGTTGATGATTTTGGAAGCAAAAGGATAGTTGGACTGAGGTGCACAACCCTAGGAAATTGCGTTTATTGAGTCATAACAATATTTGTCTTTCTCGTTTGTTTGGAGTCACCAATCGCTCAAAGGACTCACACTTTGGAGCACACAATAGCACTTAGCTGCCAATAAAAGAAAATTCATTCACTTTAAAGTTGAATTAGTTTTGATTATTTATAGCGGATTGGGTATAAGACGTTCTCTACTTGTGTACTTCAACAGATCAAAAGTAAATAGAAAAATGTCCATGCACCATTTCTTATCCCCCTTACTACCTTTCACTATATGCCCCCATTTAACTCTTCTTCTATAAATATCATATCTCCATCAATAATTGCCTATGGTAAGTCATCCTACATGGGTTACATGAGTGCTGATATTGTTAACCATCCCCCCTCCTAAGAGTAGTTTAATTGACACAAATCTACTCCTTATTCCCACGACACTGAGCATATGTCTGTACCTAAAAGTGTACACCTCAGTTAGTCATTATTGAGACCTGCTCCTCTTGAGCAAGGTGTACGCCTCTCATGCTAATTTTTTCTGGAATATTTTGAAAAAAATTTGGATATACAATATTAATATATGCAAAGAAGTTGTTGAATTGATTTGATTCGTAAATGAGCATTTTGAATATTTATATATGCGGAGTAAGTTATTGAAAAATAGCATTTAGTCATACTTTTTTGCAATAAATATAAATTAGTTATTTACTACAAAAAAAAACTTTCAATTATTCAAATATAAAATATTTTTCTTTTTAGAATGTGGAATAGTAATTATTTATATCACTTAATACTAATATTGTGGGGGACTGAAAAATGAAATTGATTATGTGGATTTGAAACTTGAGATTTAGAAATATGTCGTAGTTACCCTTATAATTAATGCCCTACCTTTTCAATTAACTTTCTTATTTTACAATTTTGCTGCGTTATAAAGTTCCTTGAGATTCTTCAAGATATGAACCTCGGCTTATGAAAAGAAAGAGAGGCTAAACCTGGCTTTGAAGTTGATCCAATAGGACTAAGTTCCATTTTGAGAGTTTGAACAATGGTCTCTATTTGCTACTTCCATGGTTAAGCAGAACTATTTTGGGTGTATCATGGGATACCGTTGGCCCAACATGTTCTAAAAATGCCTAATCTTTCTGAAATTATTATGTGAACATATATTGTTTTTTTCCTTTTTATGGCTGCATTGTTGCACCAGATTAGTAGATTTTCAAAGCTATAGAGTTTGTAATACTGAATAAGATATGTTCTGTTACAAGATAAAAAGTTACACAGAGAATGTACTAAAAAAGGCACTCTTACTGACATTTGAAATAATAGAAGTACATTTTGTTTGAGAAATCTCTCTTTTATTCACTTCTACATGTAGCCCATTGATGTTTCTCCTCATTTGTGATTCTTCTCATTCAGCTTTTGTTAATTGTGTCAGGCTCCTTCATCTATTAACTCGTTCTTTAATTTCTTCTCATTCATCCATTGATGTTTCTCCTAACTGCGCCAAGTTTCAGGGCTTCTTCAAATGTGATAAAATGATAAATTCTCTCTAACAGTACCGCCTCTCAGTTCCAACTGAAACCATTCAAGTCGAATTGTCTTGAAGTAGTGTCATTCTCGTCATGGGCATTTAAATCTAGCTTTGATGTTAGATAGTTCAGTCCAGGCCCTTTTGATTTCTTCTCATTTTCTTGTTGAATCACAGCTCTTCTACCATTGGTTTGGTCAAGAAAAATGTCGTCTTCGTCTCTTTCTTTTGGTCTTGCAGCAGAAACACTGCTACTGCTCCCCTTTTCTCCTTGAACTCTAATGCTCATAGAGAAATCACTTGAGCTTCTTTGTACTGGGAACATCATCTTCTCTGTCTCTCTTTCCACTGAGGAAAGAAACATTTTATTTGCATTTAAGTCTTTGCACCATGTGGGCTCAGTTTGTCCAACCCTGGCCTCCTCTCTGATCTCCTTCTGGCTCAAGTGTGTATTATTATGAAAAGGTCTCAACCCCATCCCAATATTGTGTATTTCTTGGTCCTTTTGAGATCCCTCACACGAGGTCAAACAGCTGTCGATTGAACAATCTGTGGGTTGTGTTTGTTGGTTGCATGAGCCTGGCATTTCTTTTAACCCAGGAAAGGCAGACCTTAGGCATTCGGTGGACACTTTGGAGGCCAGTTCGGAGAGCTGTACTTTAGCGTCTTCAAGTCCCACGGAACCAAGGTTCTGTCTTCCAAGTGTCTCCTGGGCTTTCTCCAGCACTGACTGCAGGTATTTTCCTTGGGCCTCTATCCTGAGCTGTAAGTGTCGTTGCACCTAGTTTGTTTCATAAGTCAACATAACAACTAATTCAGAGTTTAGTTTGAGATACTACCCAAATGAGTTTTTCAATGCAAGCAAGAATAAGATGAATGTGGATCTTAAATGGCAAGCATATTGTTGAAATTTAGGATATATATATATAAATATTTCGGTAAGTCAAAAAAAGAAGAGAGGTGCTATTGGCACCCTAACTTTTACTTATCACACCCCAATTTTTTAAATTATTTATCACACTCCAATTATAGACTAAAACACACTCTTCAAACATTACAATGGTTTGGCTCCAATTATAATCTCAACATCACAAAACATTGTATCACTCGTTCAAACAATCAGTAGTTATTTACAATTATGACTAGGCTCATATAAAGTCCTAAACCAAAACAATACAAATCTAGGGGAATTTTTTTTAGAGAGCTTCTATTGGCACCCCAACTTTCACTTATTCTCAACCATTTACTTCCTTTATTTTTAATTGGGGTGTAATAAGTGAAAGTTGGGGTGCCAATAGAAGCTCTCAAAAAGAAACTGTAAATAAGTTCTTTCTCTATTTTTGAGAATATTAGATAAACATGATCTTTGAAAATGTTTCAAAAGATTTGACTTTTCAACCCATGACATTGCTGCAGTGTTAACAGAATCATAAACTATAGAAGTGAGAGAAATCTCATCTCATGAATTTAAGGGTTTATGAGAATAAAGATGGTTTTCATAATTAGTCCACAAAAACATCGGCCAACTTTTATTTGAGTTTCCTTCGATACATTTTATCAGGATATACAATAATTTTGTACCTTTTGATTTTTGATTTTTTTTTTCTTTCTGTTTTCAATTTATGGTAATAAAAAAAATGTTATTTTCTTTATTGTAGGGGATATTTTGACAATAAGTTGAAGAAGTTACTCTAAATGATTTGGGTATCATGAAGATGTAAAGATCTTGGGATTTCCATGTCAGAAATTTATTATTGTGACGACTCCAAATAGTTGGGATGAGGCATTGTTAATAGTGATGATAAACAGTAATACCTCGAGCTGTTCGTGTAGCCTTCTCTGCACTTCAATTTGCATCTGTAGTGCCTCACTTATCTGCAAGCTTCTGATATTCAAAATTCACTGTTAATTCAAACTCTTCGCCATAAAAGCGTTTTAGAAGATTAAAATAACTTAAAGGAATATTAATTGCGCCATGCTCTTACTTGTTTGTCTGTGATCCAAGACTTGTATTTGTCATAAGCGTTCCACTTACTTCAGAAAATCTATCTCCTGCCACCATTGCCGTACAACCTATACCCAAGTAAGTAAATTTTTTTCAGATTGTTCCTTGTCCTTGTGAAAAAGCTAATTGTCTCTTATATTTCTTGTAGTACTTACAAAAACTATGGAAGAACTTTATGAGTCTCTCCTCTTACCATTCCTGTTGTTCCCAATATTAGTTTGTCCATGGAGATTCTTACTGAGCCTATACTTCTGTAAGAAAAAACTGATGGACTTAGTTTTTTGTATCATATAATTAAAGAAACTTTTGGATTATATTTGTGGGAAGCTTCAATAACATACCTGAAGATGGCTCTTTAGGTGGTATAAGGTAAGTCCTGGAATCCCCATGAGCTTCATAACTGTCTTTGGTGTAGCCTCTATAACATAGAAAATCTTGAGTTAGTCTTATCTTTTCATGATATATTTTCTTTTTTATATTCCTTCAATCTGATTGTGTTATATATACTTACTGTCTGCCCCTCCAAGCTGATTGACTGCTTCTATGAAACGCTCGTGAAGATCAGGTGTCCATTTCAGTCTAGGCTTAGCATCAGTTGAGAGAACGAGTCCTGTATCTCCACGGCCATTCCCTCCTTGTAGAAACAAGCCGTTCTTTCCATGATGGTGGTGATGGTGATGATACATTTCCTGTCATTAAATCGTACTGGGTTGAGTTCCATTTAAATATCAAAATTCTAAGAATCAAATAATCCTTTTTTTATAGGTAAGCTGGATTGAACCCATGGCCTCAAAATTGTTTTGCAATGTGTCAAACCAACTGACCTATGGGTCTAAGCCCAAGAATCAAATAATCTTGATCTTGATAACGTGAGTTCTTACCTTTCCTTTCTGGTTGCTCCTATCAGCTCCTATTTCCGGAAATTTGGAATTCGGTTATGTAACTCTCTTTGGGAGAAGTCCTGATACTTGGAAAACTAGGCTTCTATTGCGTTGTCCCTCCACTGCTGCTTCTGATCTTTGACCACCTCTCAAGCTACAAAGAGTGCCCGAGGTTTTCATTATAAAGGGAGAAAAAGAGAGGGGAAGGCATAGAATCTCGGACAAAAATGACGGAACACTCGACCCAATCCGATCTTCATAGTGACTTGAAAAGAGATCTTGTCCTTCCTGCAATGGGTATCTGTGGGCCTTCTGCACATGACTCCACTTTCCATTCTCAGACGACCCTCCCCAATTATATTCTTTCGCACTATAAATTACCAGAACACCTCACACCTTGCACTTGGGTACAAGAATAGATCCGCCAAAACTCTAGTGTTCTTTCATAGTGGTCCCTCTAGCAAAAGCAAGAACATATTCCCTTTTAGAGGACAGGAATTTTCTGACTTGGGACTACGGAATCCATGATATTTGATATCTCTAAACCTTCTAAGTATCCCAGGAATTATTAGTACTCTTCTATCAAATGACCCGCATTCGAGACATGAAATGTTGTTTTCACTTGTTCATGATGACTGAAGCAAGTAGAATTAAGACCAGGTTATTTTTTCAAGGGTGAATGTAGAAAGAAAAAAAACATTATTTATTTTCATAATTGGTGAAGATGTAGAAGATTCTGTTGACTGGGGCATCTAGAAACTAGGGAATTAGATACATTCAGGAGAGTGTTAGAGAAAAAAGAGAAAAAAAAGGGAAATTGTAGTAAGATGCCTTCTTGGGGACTTTTAAAGCAAGGAATGGAACAAGGAATGCAATTCCCTTTTGTCTCCTTCAGTAAGTTAGGTACTTATTCAACCTATACAGTATAAAAGAGGAGTTAAAAGAGGGGCACAAATCTTTTTCAGTCCCCACTTGGCATGAGGTAACTGGTCCCACACCGACTAATTTGAACAATTTGGGACCCGTAAGAAAAGAAAGAAAAAGGATTTTGTACTTGCTTCCATGCTTGCATAGGTCGAGCGATAGGACAGGTAAGATCATGGCCTTGGGCAGGACCACCTGCCATGTGCCCTTGGTCCTTGACTTGCCTCTTGTTGTTCACTTTTCAAGAATCTCCCCCTATGTTTATCTTGAGAGTCTTGTGCTTATGTGCATGTCTGTGTGTATGCATCTAATGTTCATTTATTTTGCAATTACTTCAAATTGAGTCCAACTTTGAAGCAGCTAGGCTGCTTCAAAATTTTGGAGGAACCCTCCTCGTAACATGACATGTAGCTTTTTGTATTCAATTTTTTTTTTTTTTTTTTGAAAAGTATAATATATTGATTAAAGTGGGGCTTTTTTGTGTTCATTTCACACCCCTACTTTTTCATTAATATTTGGGATACCTCCTTGGAGACACCACAGGACATCTAAAGGAGAGGATTCTACCAAAATTTTGAAGTGTTGAAATTCACCCTGACATTTACATTATTTGATAAGCAGGTTCAATGCCAATGTTTTATGTTCTGGATCTGACATGCACTTAAACATACATGTATGTGTATACCTGTGTGTGTCACGAGAATCTCATGTTAGTTAAGGTTTTAACTAAACCTTGGCAAAGCAGATTTTAGAAGAAAAATCAAAAGTTGATAAAGGTGGAAGTCTCTATATTGGATGGGTATGATTATATCATAGAGTTGGTCTTTTGATGAAGTAAATTTTACTAAAGTTGTCAAAGTGTGCATAATTCTTGGCTACTACTTTACTGGCACGTGGATAGGAATAAATTGCATTTGAGGAGTGATTTGGTGACTCTGCAAGCAACCACATTAAATGGATTACCTAAACTCCAGGTTCACATCATGGGTTCTTGGATGTTCTGCAGTGTTGAAATCATTTAAATAGTGGCTTTCAATCTACTTGATCAGGCAGGAATTTATGATTGTCTATTCGTGGGCAGTGGGCCCTCTTGTGGGTCACTGCCAATATTTTCACTAATCCATCAAATACTACACATCATTTATTATAAGAGGAAGAATCATCCATCACCAAACTCAGTTTGTCTATGGTGATTGTGGAATGAAACATGAAGACTCCTTTCCCATATAATAGTACAAGCAAAGTACTTAGCTTTTTTACTAATGTTATCTTAAGTGTCCTTACTATTAACCTCTCTCTCTCTCTCTCTCAACAAGTTCGAGTCAATCATGGGGTGTACATGTGTACAATGATCATTGGGCGACGCCCATGTGACAGTCATTTGTGAAAGAAAGTGAGATTATTATTCTTTGTGGAAAAAGGAAAAGGTAAAGATTCCATGGAATAGCATTTGAGAATCTCTCCCCATTGAAAGATTTTCAAAGCTCAAACAATGGCTTATCTAATGGGTCGTATTCTCTAGTTAAGAATTTGGTTATTCTTCTATCCGAAGCCACAAAAAATGGGTTCTCTCAAACCCTTTCTCTTTTAGTTAGTTTAGTTTGATGCTTTATCATTTTTAACTTAAGAAGCTGACATCTTTTTGGAACAAAAGAACCTCTCTTAATGCCCTTTTCTGGAGTTAAGCTAGGAACAAAACCTTAACTTTTTAAAGGTCTTAAGGGACATTGAGTTCAGTTTGATCAGAACTATGATGTTTTCCAAACATGGTTTCTTGAAAAATGTCACGTCGTTCGAAAGTAATTAGTAATCCCTCCTGTGTGTACATTCAAACTTAAGGAAAAGTCATCTTGACCACATCCAATTATCATCATCCCTTTGCATTACAAAATGATAATTTATGATTGATTAACAATATTACTAATGGACGTACACGTGATTTTATCAGTATGTTTTAACATAGTGTTTCATTTAAATTATATTGCCAGTTCGAAGCTCAGGGTCTTGGTTGTAGTGGGAAGTGGAAATGACGTGTTGTAATAACCCCTTGTTTCAATGAGAAACCTGCAATGGTTCGTCAGTACAGATTTTAATGGAAGAACAAGATTATTTTAATTGACTCCAAATCTTCGGGATATGACTTTGATAATGATAATGACGTGATTTAATTAGTAACGACTTGATTTGGTTGAATGGATATATAGGGATTTGGCTTACAAGAATACTCTTTTTAAGTATTTGTCTTGTTGTTTTTGATCATTTATTTTATGAGTCGTGATAATATGACACCCCCCCTCTGACAGACACCCCCATCATAGAATCGTAGATCATTTGCCTCAATAAGCACAAGAAAAAGATTTGTGGTTATGCGTATCCCAAGGCAAATGATCTACGGTTTTGTGATGGGGACGTGTCTCAGAGGGGCGTAAGAAAATCATTATTCTTATTTTGTATCATAAGAAAATCATTTGTTAGGGTTAGGATGTAATGCAATTTTCCCATTAAGAGAAAGAATTTCTGCCATGTTCATTAATGGAATAACATTCTTTGAACAGTGTGAGAAAGTGCATGATAAGAGAGAATCACAACTGTATTGTTTCTCTTTTTAAGTTGTGTGGCTACAAGTATATATGAGATGGTTTATTGGGTTTAAAACTTTCTCGAGTTTTTGTATCTTTTACCAAAACAATTAAGTTGAAGGTGACAATGTTTATATCCACTACATAGAAGTAGTAGTTGTTGTTGATGGTGATAGTGATAGTGGGCGGTGGCTTTAGGAAAATGAGAATATGGTCTCAATCTTGCCATATTAAAAAAGTTCAAATATCACTTATGAAAGCTCCATTTCTCAAGCACTTTTAACATTCAACCCTCATAGTCTTTATTTCAATAGTATTTATCTTAATGAAGAAATATTTTTGCAAAGGTGAAGAAGACTATTCATTTCCTTTTAATGAAGATTTTGTTTTAGATATTTTAAGAAAATCTATAAAAGTTGTTTGATTTTGTTGGAAAAAACTTTGAAGTGGGCAAGGAACCTTTTCCATTGGATCAAACGAGGCATTTTCAAGGAAGTATTCCAAATTTTGGTGGAAATGTAAGGGTGTGAAATAAATTCAAACGTCACGTGTCTTGCAACCAGGAGGGTTCCTTCAAAATTTTGAAGCTGGCAGAAATTTTAGGTTTATAAACACAAGTTAGTGAAATTTTTAAATAACTATAGTATTCGATCGAAATAATCTTTTGAAAAAAAATATATAAAATATTGATAAAATAATAATTACTTGCATAAAGGGCTTGTACATATATTATTCATTCGTCAATCTTGAGTAGAAATGAAATATTATTTAGTTAGATATTTATATCTCAGTTTATTTTGTACTCAATAATATTCTCATTTAAGAAAGTATTTTTTTATATTATTGTGGTTCCTCTACGCCTAGGACACCAGAATATCAAACCATGAATGAAGAAAGGTACAACTAATGATTGTGAGGCCCCAATTCTTGACCGGAGGGGACACCAAACCAAGGGCCTCTGCCCTCCCATCCCTTGGATAGAGAGGGAGGGCAGAGCTTTTGGTTTTTTCATGTTGTCAAAGAGTTGAACAATGAAAATAGATGGGGCGAGTGCCCGATCGAATTGATCGGGTCATGTAGGAACAAGGTTCAAGTCTAGCGGTCTGTTAGGATGCCTCAGCTGCATACATCACTGCACTTATGAATTTGAGAGAACTTATCGTCAACTTCTTTCATATATGAATCTATCTGATTTAGAAGGGAACTTGCATCAGTATCTCAATTTCAATTCAAACATGGGTTTGATTCACACTCCATGTTTTGAGAAATATTGATCACATTCAAGAATTTTTTTAAATCCAATCTCTAGGAATCAATAGAAAAGGAAAATCTCTTATGATACACTAGATCCGACTCGGTTATTGATAGAGTGACTGGATCTACCATTTCGTGAAATTTCTCTTCTCATTCAAAATTGCGGTGTAACGTGTGCGAGTAGTTAGTGTGACATTATTATTTTTATTTCATGTAAGATATGGTTGTTTTCGGTACTAGACTTTAAACTTTCATCAACATATAGTGAAAAGTTACTCATCTTTATTTTCATATTCCTTATAGTTGTTGTCGCTATTTGATGCGTTAAAGTGCCTTTTTATTTGCTTCATCATTTCTAAATATTTTTATAAGGAAAATGCTGTAGTAACATTGAACTTGACATCGTTTGAGACATTGCTGACGCGGATGTGTCTATAGAACCATAGATATTTTTCATCGAGATACGAGTGAGAAGTATCTATGGTCCTGTACATACCAATGTCCCATAACGATGTCAATTCAATGTTATTCTAGCAAGAATCTTTTTATAATCCACATGAATATTTAATTAATTTTTTCAACTATTTATACAAAATATTTTTATTTCCATGTTGACCGAAATAGGTACCGATAACAAAATTTAATATCTTATACACTTCATAATGCAATAAAGGGTCACCCTACTTATCTCGGGAAAAAAAAGTTCTCACAAAATAGTCAATCTGGGATTTCACAGAAGTAATTGAGGCCATCCTCAATTTACAAAATTTCCCTCGTTAGGTTTCTTGCGATTGGTCGTCAGAGATTCTGTGGAATTCTGAATTAATTTTTCTCTGAGCAAAAAATCTCCTATCTCATGTCCACGTTCACATATCTTCCAAGAACTAAAATGATAATGTTGCCACTTTCCCATAAATACGTCTCTCAAGGGTCACCCGCCCTACCTCATCGACTACAATTCGAATACAACTTACTTTGCTCCTCATCCTTAGCAAGAAACGTGATCCTCTAAACCCATTTTCTGTAACTAAAATATGCCTTGAGAACTACAATTCTGTAACCCATTTTCACTCTTCTCACATCCATAATATGGTTGTATTTCCCTTCACTCTGATCATGACGATAACTTTAACTAATATTACTACTATCTATACGAACAATCTCCAACTAGTTACGACCAAATAAATCCTAGTTAATATTATTAAAAAGTAATAAATATTTAATAGAATTTCTTTCTCCTACATTGAAGGTTTCGCATGATTTTTGTAATAATAACTTTTTAATTTTCTATTATTGCACTATTGTTATCTTCAACTTGTAATAATCATCAATACTTTCCTAATTTATTTATTTTTGGATATGAATGATAATATCTATTTAAGAAAGAAAAAGAGAATTTAATATAGTGGATGGAATGAGATTCTTTATAAAGAGATGATTTTCAACAATTTGTGAGCAAGAATTGAAAAAGGACAAGATCCCAAAGTGCCAGAGCGAGGTTTAAGAGTAGAAACGACACTCGTGGCACCATTAACAAAAGGGATCCGAATACCAATCCTGTCTCAATAATATTCATCTTAGTGTTTTTTGTTCTTTCTTTTTTACTCTAAAAATCATAGGTTTTTATTTGAATATTTCAAAATCTCAAAATTTCCATTTCGTACATTAGTTTTCGTTAAAAATAGTAATGTTAGAATGCTCACGTTATCGATTATATACTAATACCGATATTTGTTATTATTTAAATAATTGTAATCATGAAAAAAAAATTCTTAAACTAAATTTAGGGGTATCAATGGGTACCCGTTTAGTTGGAATTGAATACCTTGGTTCCATATACCTTTTTCTATGCCTTGATTAGAAAGTCTATAAGGAATCGAACCGATAGGAACAAGAATCAATTTGGTTCTATCTGGTGGCACCCATGGGCATTTGGAACTGATTTGTTGTTTCATTTCTTTTTATATTTTAGATCTTAAGGTGGGTAATCTCTATTGGAAGTTCAATACTTGAAGAATATTAATCTTAGTTCTTGAAAAAAATATTGACTCATCATCTTTACACGTTGTAACTATTTTATGGATGTTTTTAGAGACAATGTGTTACATTTTTGAAAGGTAAAAACTTCCCAATGATTCATAGATATTATTACAGCATATTCTTGTTGTGTGGAAGCACCCAAATACCTTACGATGCAGATAACAAACACACAAACAAATATGCAAAGGAGAAAGAAAAACACAAAATCAACACAAGTGACATGATTTACACAGTTCGACAAAATTACGTACATCCACGAGCGGCAATGAAAATTTCTTATTGATGAAGTCATGAAAAGAAATACAATAGTAGGGTTTTTCGCGTCCAATGTATTTTCTAGTATCGAAAATACCCCAAAAGTTGTATGGACGACAAAACCGTCTGATCCCCGAACCACCTACACTTTGCAACAAACCCGAGTCCTACATGCCTCCACCAAAGTAATCAGAGATTTGGGCCAAAACTAACAATTCTTGGATGGAAAAAGACTTGCTTGTGAAGAAGACATAATTCTACCATCAAGGTGTCCTTAGTCTCATTTCAGCCCCTAAATGATTCTTGGGGTTTTTTGTATTTTGGTTCCATTTATTTTAGAATCAAAACTGATAGGAATTGAAACTAGAAAAATATGATTGTTCTGATT
Organism: Akebia trifoliata; assembly: GCF_017979445.1. Lineage (NCBI taxonomy): Eukaryota > Viridiplantae > Streptophyta > Magnoliopsida > Ranunculales > Lardizabalaceae > Akebia > Akebia trifoliata. The sequence continues at coordinate 35,666,367 of NC_141388.1, read as the reverse complement.
TTAGGTACCTCGAGAACCAACCCATTGATACCCATAATAACAATACCCTTAGAAAAATTCTTAACAGTCTCTATTGACAAAAAGCCAATAAAAAAAAATGTTTTATTTAAATTAGAAGTACAAATATCTTAGTATTTGGGCTTCATTTAAATCAAATGAAGATGAAAGTACCTTGATGAGGATACTTGGTTGCACACATTATTTCATTACTTTTCTTAGTGGTTTAGGTGTCTATTTCATGCAATTATTGTCACCCACACGTGAATGAATATTTTTGTTCAAAGTCCAACTGCATCTAGTTCTTATGTTCACCTTCGCCTCCATCTCCATCTTCATATCAACTTCATTCAAGGAAAAAAAAAAGATGCTTAAAAAAGCTTGTATTCTTTCTCTTTTCAATGGCTTCAATGGGGAACAATAGAACCTATAAGATTCACAAATAAAACAATTAGTCTATGAGATTCGTACACGATGAGGTACTGTGCCTTCGATGGTAACATCCTTTCGTATACATGACTTATTACTGTGCATTGTGCCTTGGGATCTGTTATTTTGCTTTGATCCATTCAGTTTTGCATCAATCCATGTTAGGACTCGGATTTCTAGGCCATTTTGGTAGTTCGATCGTGAAATTCCTTTGTACCGATATTTTTGAAATAGGAGTGTGCAAAGATCTATGCTCATGAGGGTATATCTGCAAAGACACTACGGCGCCCAAGTCACTTATCTAAAAGAGCTCTTTATGACCATGTGTGCCATGTGAAAAAATTCTATGCTAGTAGACCAGGTAGGCCCGATGTGGCCATGGTGTTATTAGGCCCATCAAATTAATGGGTCTAGTAACACCACCCAATGGTCAGTCCGAGCCATGATCATGAAATTTTTTCACATGGTCATAAGCATTCTCAAGAAAGTAACTATAAGAAGAATCATGATAATCTGACTTACCATGTGACATACTTAATCGACACCCCTGACGTGATAGGTTCAAGAACTGTATATTTACTCTCCTCAAGATACTTCTATGATTCCCCATAAAAAGATGTAGTTCTTATCCCGAGAAAATCAGATCTACGATTATTGAGCCTTTCATGTAAGGGGTGTCAATTGAGTATGTCACGTGACCAAGTCAATTATCACAACTCCTATGAGAATGAGTGCTTTGCCTTGTTTGCCTCCTTAAATTTAGAAATTTTAGACTCCTCTCTCTCGATTATTGACTCTTAACTTTACTTTTAAAAAAAATTACAAATTTAATCTCATTGGTGTTTGACAAAGTCAATGGTCAATGGATGTCTAAATTAAATTTGTGGATGCATTCCAAATTTCCTTCAATCATGATAATAGCAGTGTTAAAATTATTAATGTGAGTAGAAAAGTATTTAAGGGATAATTAGAGTACATGAAGAGCCATTTTCCTGTAATCTAGACTTTAATTTACAAAACCTACTCCATCCCTATTTATGCATCCCTTGACTATTGACTTTAAAGGCTTGACTAGCTACACTAACATAACTAACCCTACTCCCCATTCCCCGTGAGATAAAAGGAGAGAAACTTTGTGAGATAAAGAAACACGACATGTCAAGTCAAAGTCAGGGATGGGAAGGCTCAATCTAAATTTTTTGTCTGCATATATAGCCATGAAAATTTTGTACTTAAATGGAGAGGTATTCCAATCATATAAAAATTTATCAATTACAACTTAAAAATATGGTGTAATAACCTACTCTTAGAGGTAGCACGACACAGGATAAGGGATTTAGTCCTACATTGCTTAGAAATGTAATGCTTGAAGTATTCATAAGGAGTATATTGAATCTACAAAGTACCGAGGTCTTCTGGGAGGTAAAAGTCCAAGAACAAAATCCTAGGCCCATAGGTGATTAAGTCAGGGACAATATTTATATTGTTGTGAGTTGGGACGTGATATGTGAAAACTAGTAATTCAGAACACAGTCACAAAATTCTATGAATTTTTTTTTCAAAAAATTATAAAATTCTCTGATTAAATCAACAAGTTAATAGATCATTTATCACTTAATTGTAGAATATTATAACATTTTTATTGTCACCGTCAAACTTTTATTTTCTTTAACATTCAAATCTCGACAATAAGATAGGGTTTTTTTAATTGAATCACCACTGAATAATAGTTGAATCCGAACTTAATAAGTAATAAAATATTTATATCATATTATAATATAATATTCAATACCAAATTGCAAAGTACCGTACCATAGGGTACTTGATCTAACACATTCTCTCCTTACATTTTTTTCAGACATTTGAGGTGTTCATTTCATGCAAATATTCTCTATTCTTACCCACATGAGAGTGCATATTCTTGTTTATTCTCAACCTGCATCTATTCTCAAGCTCAAGAAAAAAAAAGATGCTAAAAAAAGAAAAGAAAAAATACCTAATCTTCAAGATTCGATTAGTTGATTTCTTGATGTTGACATCTTTTCGTATAACTTATCCTAAATATTGAGGTCGACAACATGAATCATGCATTTCTCTTTAATTCAAGTTAAGTTGGGAGTTCTCAAGATGATATGTTGCCTCCCATTCCTTAAGATTTTTATGCATATATATATTCTTTTGCGGGCCACACGTGCCATCATCTTGTATTGTGCATGCATTTAAATATAGTCTTGTGGAAGAGCATATAGAGATTCAAAGTCAGGACCAAGGGAGCACACCTAGTCACTCCTTACCATCTCAGCTAGCCCCCGGTGGGTTAACATGTCTATACGATAATGTATTAGGGTTTTTTTCTAATGTTCGAGTCGGTATGGTTTACGTTGTATCCTAAGGGGTTGGCTCAACTATAAAACTAGTGACAATGATTTACTTTCTTCGGATGTGTGTTTTAAATTGGGTGGCCCGTTGACTTGCCTTGTTGCACATTGGAAAATTTCTATGGGATTGAGGTGCATTAAAGGAGTAGTCCCATCCCAAAATTGTGTTAGGAAACCCCACAACATAAAAAATTGTTCTAAAGTTCATATTTTTTTTAGCTTATTAATTACAATCTACCTCGGATTAATATTTCAAAAATTGGGGTCATATAGAACATGAGTCATTTCATGCATTATTATTATATAATCGAAGTTGTATGGATGGAGATTTGAACCCAGAACATGAGAAGAATTTTCTACTTAATTAATCTATAGCTAAATAGAAAAAATATGGTTTACTTGCAAGTTACATCCCTCCTTTAATTAAAAAATTAAAAATTAAAAATTAAAAATTAAAAATAGGCCTCCACTTTTTGGTAAATATTTTAGATAGCCCTTGTGACCTTAAACCGAAGACATGAACCTTGACCTCGGTCTTCTCTTAAAGACCAACTAAAAATGACTTAACTGCTCTCATCTTCAATCTCTAGCCAAAAACCCTAGATTTTTTTTTCCCTTCCAAACCAGTCATTGTCAACATCTTTAGTAAAATCTCTTACCCTCACCGTCAACCTATTCAACCTTCAAATATTTGTGGAAGTTGAACAGAATGGAAGTTTGGATGGAAAATCAAGGGTTCTCTATAGGAAGGTTAAGATGAGGTTGAAAATAGTTTACCAGATTTTTGGCAAGAGAATGAAGATGCGAGCAGTTAAGTCATTTTAAGTAAGTCTTCGAAAATAGACTTAATTCAAGGGACATGTAATTTAATCCATCAGAAAAAAGGAGGGGGATATGGTGTATCAATGTACATCATATTACCCTAAATCACACACTGAGATACTATAACAAAGTTCATCCGATTCAATGAACCAAGCCCCATTGCAGTAAGTTTTTTTTTTTTTTTTCCTACATTGAAATTGTTAATGAGCACATGAAAAATAAAATAAAAATTCGAAAATTGGGACTGTGATTCGGCATTCCTAACATTCCCAGTCAAGTTGCAATGTGGATATATTGCAAACACCCAACTTGCAAATTAGATGATGAAACAGTTGATTGGTGGTTTAGTAGTACAAATATGAGCAATGAGAAATAATTTGGAGCCAATCTTTCTCACTAACAATGTAAAACTTAATTTCAATGTATTTGTTTGTTCATGTCAAATTGGTTTAGTGGCAATATGAAAAATAAAATTGTCGAAGAATAATAAAGTAGGTCAGAGATGTGGTAGCAATCATAAATCTTGCAACAAATGCGTGAGTTATATTAACTTATAGTATTGTTACACTAATATATTTTTCTTTCACAATAATAATCATTGTATTTATTGACAAGGTATTGGATGGTGCGTGTGGCCCCAAGTAGATTATTCTCATCAAAAGGTGGGAATACTCCTTGGGATTACAAAAAAAAATTGTAGAGAATGAGCACCCAACATTTTAAGAGCGAGGCTTGAAGAAAAATCAACTCCTAAAATCTTAAAATGAATTTTTTGGAGTGGTAGCAACATCCCTAACAAAAGGATCTAGTCACTAGGTTCAATCCAAAAGAAATTTTCTTTAAACGACCTAATTAGGGGCGAAGCCAGGATTTTCTTTCAGTGGGGGAAAACTTATGGTTAATTGGAGGAAGATGAGGGAGTGAGGGCAACACGGTCAAATGGGGCATGTTACTAGTTCAAAATGCAAGGGTATATCAAATTTAAGCATAAATTCAAGGGTATCTAAAATGCCCAAAAAATTTGAGTGGGGGCAATTGCCCCCAATGTCTCCTTACTAACTCCGCCCTTGGACCTAATTACGGTCAAACATTCATGGGGTAATTTGGTGTAGTGAAATTGTGCCATGTAATCAATGCACATATTCATCGTCAATAACACATGACACATGCGAGGTACCTCTATAACCGACAAGCCCTTTTACATCACATGTCATTAAACATCGATGATACACACGAACGCTAATCAATCCAAATCATTTGTCATTTACGACTGGTATAAGTTAGAGATTTGAAACTCTACTAGAATATTTTTTTAGATTATTCTCATGTTGTTTCTTTCACTAATCTTCTATAGCATTGCTCACCGATGATACACTAGTCTTTTCAAGGGATTGTCATTATCGTGAAAATGGCAATCCCTAAGCTAGTATAGAATGTTGGATGGTCATCAGTCCCTTAAAGAAATTAAGATTTTAAAAAAATAAAAATGGAAAAGGTTGATTTAGATATTCTCCTCCATATCGATGAATATTTGAGATATCTTCGATGCATACCCCTTGACTAAAGTATACTCTTAAAGGCTAACAAAAATTGGCTTAAATACCCTCATTTGTAACTCCATGTAAAAAAGATTAAAAATCTTTCCTCCAAAATCTATCACCTAGAGGAGAATTTACAGTGGAGGCAATGGGAGCACTTGCCCTCCCACAAGAATTTTTAAAAATTGAAAGGGTTTGTAGGCTATTGGGACAAATGATAACGACAGAAAATAAAATCCACCACTATTTCCCCTATTTTTTATTATTATTTATTTTTTAAATTTGTAAGGCTTTTAGTTGTCCATTTGCCCCAAGTGGACAAAATCTTGGCTCCACCCCTGTTATTATCCATGGTTTTTAGTCTCAGTATTTGTTCTCTTCTTCTTCACAAATGATATTGAAGAAGTTGATGATCACAACATGGTTTTAAGATGGTTTCCTGATTCTTCTTCACAAATGATATTGAAGAAGTTGATGATCACAACATGGTTTTAAGATGGTTTCCTGATTCTTGACTAATATTATTACTTTTCACAAATAAATATTGATTGTAAAAAATTTTAACAATTGAAATTTCGTCTATTTTGAAGTTTTAGGTGTATTTTGCAATTCCATCAATATTTTAGTGTTTTTACTATAACTTGACAAAATGGAAGATGGAATAGTTTGTTTCTTCTGATTAATATATATAACTTGTGTACAACATGTGGTGAATGCTAATACAAAGAAACAAAAGGAATAAATGAAGTAAAGTAAACAAAATATACTGAAAAAAAAAAAAAAATACCAACAATTAAGCTTGTAATTAGATTGATTTGGCATTCCTAATCCTCCAGTTCAAGTTGTGGTGTGGTGTCGATATATTGCAAATTAGATGATAAATTGGGTTGCATCTAAGTGTTTAGTCAAAATAGGGGCAGAGCAAGAATTTTGCTCCTGTGGGGGCAATCAAGAGTAAAAAAAAAATTGTGGGAGACAATTAAGAGTGAAAAAAAATAGTTGTGGGAACAACTAAGAGTGAAAAATAAATAAAAATTGTGGGGGCAATAGTGGTAATTTTTTTTTATCTACCGCTAAAATCTGTTGCAATAGTTCACTAATCGATATACTTTGAAAATTCTTGTGGGGACAAGTGCCCGCACCACCCCTACTGTAAATCTGCCCCTGAGTGAAAATACATGCTTGATGGTTGAATTAGATATGTGGACACGGGATTCTCAATGTTTTGAAAACATCCCTCTACTTTGGGGTGTTTTGGAGTCGCCACCATTCAAATTCGAAAATGGGTGTGAATGGTCACCCGAAGTCGTATCTTTTGAAAAACACGTCATTTTGACATTTTTGATGACTCTCGTTGGATAATGCATGTTTGGTCCAACCTTGATTCAAAGGTAAGGGGGTCCATTTATGGAGTAGGGAAGGTGTTAGGCACCCTACTCCATCCACCATAGGTGGTAACCTCGGAATCGGTTTTTTGAAATAGAGAAAATGAAATTTAAAAAAAAAAAACATTTGATATGTGCCCTCAAATGTGAGGGGCTTTCGATATAGGTTCAAATCATTGAGGGCACCCTTATGAAGAAGGGGCCCTTTGGTGATTTAGACCATAGTGGGGTGTGTGCAAATGTGTAGAGAAAGGGAGAGTAAAGGAGGGAAGTTGGGGGGGGTGTTCTTGGTCCAAACCCACCTTGTTCCTTCCTTTGACTTCCTTTGATTTCTTTTTCCTTGCTTGACTTGTTTGAGAGAAGGTTGAGAGTTGAGAGTTGAGAGTTGGGTGTTGAGAGTAGAGCAAGAGTAGAGAGTTGAGGTGAGTTGTGATTTTTTAGAGTTTTTTTGTCAAATTTTCATTAGTTATTGTAAGGGGAGAATGGATGGGTTTTTATAGAAGTTGGAGGGTTATTTTAGGGGTATAATGGGGTGAAGGATTGAGAAGTGATAGAATGGTATGGGGTTTAAGAGAAGGGTGGGTGTAATTTGATGGAGGTTGGAGGGTATTTAGGTAAGAAGGTTAAATGGGTGAGTTTTGACCCAAATGGTTTGGATCCAACCCAACCCATTTGGGTTGAGTGTTTGGTGAGGTGAGTTTAAGGTAGTAGTTGTGATTTAAATGATGTTTGATTTAAGAGAATGAGTGATTTAATGAGGTGGTTGATGATATTTTGGGAGGGTGAGGGAGATGATGACATGTGTCAAAGTGGGTGGAAATGAAAGGTTGAGATGAATTGATATGAAAGGATGGGTGTTTGATTGAGAGGATGGGTATAGGTGTAGATTGTAGAGATAGGTTTTGTAGGGAATGATGGGAGTAGATTAGGGGAGGGTGATAGGTTATACGTGTTTGATTTGAGAGAATGGATAGGATAGGTTAGGGTAGGGTTATGGGTTGAATTAATTTTTGGAGAGAAGTAATGGAGTTGGTTGGTTGATTAGATGAGGGAGGTGAGATGGGGTGATGCCATGTGTCACACCTTGCTGATTGTGGTGCTTGGTTGTGGTGTTGGATTGGGTTGCGTTGGATTTGGGTAATGAATTGGGCTTTGGGTAATGAATTGGATTTTGGGTTTTGGGCTTTGGTAATGGATTGAGTTAAGTTGGGTTTAGAAGGATGGGAAGAGATTTGGTCCGTGGGCCACGTGAGAGGCCTTGGGCCATTTATTGAAAGATAAATGATAAAAGTCATTGGATTTTTGTAGGTTTGGGCCTCAAAGCCCATTCCAATTTTTTGTGATTTTTGGGGCATTCTGCGTCGAGGGCCCGATCAAATTTGGGTGTCTACAAGATAAATCTATTACCTATATAAAAAGAGGATTGATGGTACGACTTTTTTTTTGACTAAAATCCTTTTTAAATTTAATATTTTCTTTTATATCCGACAGTAATTTCGGCCTCATCTTCTTTCTTAACCTCTTCAACTTCTCTCAAAACCTTAACCCTCATTTTAAGACGGCATGTTAGCAATCTGAATAAAGTAAACATACATGAAGCCATGTCTCTTCATCTTCTAAACTCCTTTGCAACTTCGTCTAAGGAACCTAACCGTCGCTTGACTTCTTTAATCACTTTTCCTTTTATAACTTCTCCGAACACATTTTTTTACCACTGTTTAACTTCCTTTCAAAATTTTTTTCAAAAATACCACTATTTAACTTCTCCACAATTTTTTCTTATTTATTCTTCAATTGCTCATAACTCGTGAGAAAGTGCGGTGATCGAGGGCGTAATACAAATACAAGCTCATTCAATTGTAGAGGTTACTAAGAATCGAGGATTTGAGAAATGCTTCTAAACAAGGTAAGATTCATATTGATCCTTTAGAGTTATAAGTTGAGCCTTTCATATCCTCAAGCAAAATGCAGTGTGTCTATCTTATGGGTCAAAGGTTGACAAATTCCTCTCATCAAAGAAAGGTAAATATCACAAGATATTGGTTCTCTCTCCCTCTTGTGTGTGTGTATTTAATCTAATTATTATTTTTATCTAACTTGCTTCCTTCTTGAAGTTTATTTTTGGGTTGAATTTCTTAAGAAACTTGCTTCCCTCTTAGATAAAAACAACCCCCGCACCCCCTCGCCTCTCATATTATTCAATTAAATTAATTCATTAGTTCATATTCTTTTCTGTCGCAACTTCTCAGTTAAACCAAAAAACCTTATTAAATAGGTGAGAACATACTAAAAGTGCCCTCAAGGTCTACGGGTTGTTTTGGTTTCTTATTTGATTCTAGCTTTCCTATTACTAGAAAAATCTGTGTTTCCTCAAAAGCTAATTATTGTTTCCAAATTTGAAAAACATAGTATTTTCACATAAATCTGTGATACTATCCTTTGCACAACTTTCTCATATCTCAACTAACCAAGTCTGGTTTTCTATCAAGCTAGAATTTAATGAGATGCAATGAATTGATTTGAAATATAAATAGTTATGATTTTTTACCATTATTTCCTTTTTTAATTTGCGGTACTTATATTAATTTTTACTCAGTTTCAAAAATAATTTTTGAAACTCTATTTGCTTCCCAATAAACTTTATTTTCAGCTTTACTGTGTCAATAAGAATTGATTTTGATATAGGTAGTTGGGTACCAACATTCGACAACGTAAATGCCCTCTAATAAGTAGGTTTTGGTTAGAAAACACATTTTCTTCATACACGAATTCAATCCCTCTATTTTACGATTTACGGCTCTATATTCTCATTGTTTAATATGAAATTTCAAAAAAAATACTTTTCAACGTCTTCTTGGTCCTTTTTGTGTTGGACTGGTGATGCCTTACTTTCCTACGTAGTATAACAATTACACTTATTAAAAAAAAGTATAAGAATTACACCTCTTAGACACAAGGTAATTCAAGTCCCTTTTCATCTCTCTCGCTCTCTATATACAATGAATTGGCATTTAAAATGGGATTTGTTTACCCTTGAATGAGGAAACTCATGAGTCTTTATAATGCTCTTTTATAATTCTGTTTGTTGAAATGAATTTTGATGAACTAGGCTTTTAATTTGAAATATTTAAATATCTTGTAAATGAACGTGAATGTAATTTAAAATATGGATGAGCAATGGAAATATGAAAACTTTTACTTGGAATTTTCTTTATCAGACATTTTGACAATTTAACCATTACCTATATGACAAAAAATAAAATCCTATTACAATTCTTCAAATAATTCATATGAAATTCAATAGGTCTTAAAATCATTTCCACATGAAAATAAAAAATCATTGTCACAAATATTTTACTTGAATTTTAACTTTTACCATAACAAATAACATACAATAAGCAACCATTGTGGTAAGAACTCATTATCTTTTAACAATTCTTCATTTTTAGTGAAGGAATTCTTTTTTTCTTGTTTATTTTAATTTTGAATTTTATATTTGTGTTGAGACGGGTATTTTTTTATATATATGTTTATAAGTGTAATTTTATAAAAGAAAGAGAAAACAATAAGGTGGTTGAGATGACCCACCAAAAAAAGAGACAAGTGCTTCTTATCAATGTTTTTAATAGTTTCTACTCTCCTTTCAAATTCAATTAGTCTTTTGAAGCGTTTGATCTTTTTACAGTTCTTGAGTAACATTTTCATTTTTTTTTTCTTGGTACCTATCAATGATAAATCTACATTGAAATTGATTTATTATGCAAAGAAGCTTATGGAAAATCATTGTTCTATATCAGTTACAATTTATGTCAAATCACTTGGTCAATTAGATTTGCTCGACCTGTTGTGCATCCAACCACTGAAGATGTAGACATGGAGGCAGTTGAAGACTTGAGATCTTCAAAAAAGAAAGTTATTTATAGTGAGTTTCTGATTTCAAGTGCATCTAGCTTCACATTGAGTATGTGGGAGCATTTTTCTATTTTTGATTTATAATGCAACCATAATTTATTTGGTACTCTACAATTTTAATTTGCTTTTTTGTTTTGTGTTTCAGCACAAACCCATTTCAAAGATAACTTCTGGCCTGCATCGTGGAATTTACCACTAAGGAAAATTTTGTGTCAACTGTTATAATCCTTTTGAAACATATGTTGGAAATGAAAGCATTGACGATGAAATATTAATCTATGATCGAGTTAACATGAATAGGGCTTTTGATGGTGACATAGTGGCAATGGAGCTTTTGCCTAAAGATCAATGGCATGAGGGAAAGTCTATGTCCATAGCAGATGATGGTATGATTTGTTGCCTCATGATGTTTATTTTGCAAAGAGGGTTGAATGACCATTGATTTGGTTTCAGTAGCCTTCTAGGGTTACCTCTTACCATTACCACAATTCATTTGGTGTGAATGTGTTAGATTATGAGTCCCTTATTACCTGCATGTACTTTTATTTGTGACTCATTTCCCATATTAGAAACATTGTATATGGCAACTATTTGTAATACACATGACTTAATCATGTGAATTATTTTTATGTTATGTGAAGAGTAGCAGGCCCAACACATACCAACATCATGTGAATCATTTTTATGTACAGATGGTCAGTCATTTCAATGGTGTTCTATATAACTTCTTTGACTGTTTGGTTTAGTTATTTTACCTTTTTCATCATTTTCAAATCCTTAATATAACTACTAGGTGTCTACCATATAAATGTTGTTCTCACTTCATTCAATCCAAAGAAATATTGTGAGTTCTAGATTCACTGTACTTATTATATTATTCACATTCTTTTATCTATTGATATTGTAAAATTAATATAGCCTCAAAGTTAAAATATTAGCATGATTGATGATGGTACCCTTCCAATTAATCATGTTCTTTTGGTCAACCAATAGAGAAAATAACCAAGGAGACATATGTTTGTTACATGGTCAAGATCTTTCATACGAGCGGATCTTGGTGGGAAACATCACTTGGCTAATCTTGTCGGCACTCGATAACCCCCTCTATGGAAAGAGCAAGCAAGTAGGGGTCTGTTTGTATGATGCCATGAAAATGTCATTAATATATTGGTTAATGGTCCTACTCTCACTAAAGAGTTCTTCTGAATCAAACATCAACTAATTGTGATTATATTTTTTTCAAAGAAAATGACACGCTCGAAGTCATTGACTCAAGTAAAATCAGCAAAATTTTAAGAGATTAATTATTTGAAAATTTTGTGCAAATTATTTTCTTTTGATTGTGTTTCAAATATGCTGAAGTACAAATTGACCATTCGAATGCATATCTGAGACTAATCATTGGTATGTTGTTCCCATATATGGGGGTTGTAGCATATGTTACATGTATTAAATGGATTCAATTTTTCAAGAGAGCATTGTGGCAATTTAGTAGAACTAGTATGAGACATGAGAAGGAATTTGGAGTGAATCTTCTCACAAACAATTTATCTGTCAATATTGTTGCACTGGTATTTTCTTCTACAGCAATTATAATCATTATTTTTATTGCATAGAATGAAATTTTTCATAGAGAATGAGCTTCCAATATTTTAGGAGCAAAGATAGAAGAAAGATCGTTCCTAAAATTTAGAGTGATGTTTTGGGAGAATAGCGACATTTAGGATTGCAACTTGATTCAGTTCCACTAAATATGAACTAGAACCGAACCAAATTGCCTATAAAATCAAACCAAACCAACTAAGGTCACTTTGGTTTGGCTCGGTATGGTTTTATAGGTTGCCAGTATCCTATAAACCTACTTGGAAGTAATATATTTATAATGAAAAAAATATAAACAAATAATAAACATAAAATTTCATATAATAAATCATTAATCTATTTATAATAAATTAATAAATATCATGAAGACCCTAACATAATTAACAATATATATAATGATTTAATATATATAGGGCTTAAAATGGGTCGAATATGAGTGTGTACATATTCATATCCAAAATTTTTATTCGAATTCATATCCGGATCCGAATCCAACTCAAATCATACTAACTAAGACCATATCCGAACCATTTTACTTTTATTAAAATCATATTTGGATTCAATCCGACTGAATTTATTGATTCGGGTCGATCGGGTTGGATAATGTCAAACCGTTTAAAATTATTTTAAATAAAATTACTAAAATATGATTAAATAATAACTTAAACTCAAGACTTTTCCATGTTGAAAAGAGAACTTAAGCACTACACCTAATCGTTGTTGGTTGATGAAAAGTAATTTGAAATATATAAGAATATATCTTATAAAGTAATATATCATTCGGATCTTAGCAAATGTAGGGATGAAACCATATCTGACTCGAGTTAAGGGACATCAATCCATATCCGAACTATATTTTAATTAGGATATACTTAATGAAACAAAACTCGCTAAGTTCGGATTCAGATTATTTGAATTTCAGATAAAATCCGTATCATTTTAAGCCTTGCACTTGGGTAATACGTGCATATGTTCCTTACATGTTGAATATTCCTGAAATTTTAATGTAAATAAAAAATTAGTTAGGTAAAACTATCATGGTTGAATATTTCTTACACATTGAAAATTTAATTAAATCGATATAATATAAAATCCAATTTGGTCAAATGATTGAATTAGTCTTTTATAATTTTCAATATTTAAATGATATTTTTGGAATTTCAACAACCCTTTACTCCATCAACTCAATTTGTTAATTATGTATATTATGTACGGGTAAGAGTCATTAGAGAAATAATAGTCTTCTCCAAAAACTCTTATGTACTTTGAAAGTATTCATAATAATGGGATGGTCATTGGGTTATATTAGGGTGCAACTTGGTTCTGTTTGAGGTCAAATTGGAATCGAACCAATATAGGTCGATTCCACTAAATAAGAGCCAAAACCGAACCAAATTCCATTGAAATCAAATCAACCCAAACCGAACTAAAGTCTGTTTGGTTCGGTTCTCTGAGTTGTCAATATTATATAAATTGTAAGTAATATTTTTTAACGTAAAATTAAACCTATAATAAACATAAAATTTCATACAATAAATCAGTAATCTATCCATAAAAATTATTATATTTATTTATTTATTGCATAGGGGATCGGTTCTCGGTTTGGTTCGATTCTATATAAACTTGATCCGAGAACCAAACCAAATTGATTGGTTCTCCATTTTCGTAATCCGGAATCGAATCGCAACATGTTCCAAATCGAACCAAACCACCCTAAAGCTATCGGTTTGGGTTGGCTCTCAATTTGAATCGGATCAAGTTGCTCCCCTAGGGTTATATGGTTGAACCATCGAATCAATAAAATCCAATTGTTCATTCACACCGCCTCCTCCCAAAATCCCCCAAAATACTAAAATTCACTAAAACCCAAAACTGTTAAGAAGTGTTATTCCTATGCAATTTAATAGACTCAATGAAAGAAAATTAAAAACTTTGGAATACAATTTCATTTGTTTAACTTAGGAAAATCAAATGCTCTTTATAAAACAAGCCAAACTAATTTTTCTCATAGTTATAAGAATCATGGAACTTTACATGCTCAAATCTCCATTGAGTCAAGTTGACAACTCTTGGTTCACTTGGATTAAAATAAAATATATTAAATTTATATATATTAAAAATAAATTTTAATATTTTAAAATAAAAGAAATTTTTTTAATTATTTTCTTCAAAAAAAAAAAAAAATGACCTCTAATTATCTAATTGATTTTATCATAAAACCCAATCGAACCTGGTTGAACCACCAATTCAATCTAGTTTTTAATTTAGGGGTAGAAAATTATTTTAATTTATTCCATGCTTCCAATATAACATATTCTCAAACATAATTATACATGTTATGATGAAAAAATAATAATAATAATAAAAGATTACTCATCAACATATACACTACGAAAAAAATTAAAAATTCTTAAAATCAAGATATTATCATTAAATCCCATATGTTTACATTTATGAATAACCAAATTCTATAATGCATTGAATCCCACAATAAAAAAAGAAGTGTTTAGCTTAGTTTAATTTTTTGTCTAGAAAGTTAAAAAAAAAACGTGACTTTTAAAACAAAAAACAAAAAACAAAAAAAAGTCGTGTTTTTTATTTTTATCATTTTAATCGTCAGATATATATAAGATGCAATATAAACACATTTTTTTCCTTTAAAAAAAAAAAAGAGTTATTATTTCCACACCAACTTTTACTAACGCCACACCAAAAAATTGCACACAGTTGATGTGGCAATAGCAATTCTCTTTTTAAAAAAATATCATTTTTTTTTTGGTTACTATATCTGTAACGTGTGCAACAAGTCAGGTACCTCCCTAAGTGACATGCCCTTTCACGTCAAATGTCATTAACATGGATACATGCCAACATTGATGAACCCAAATTATTTGTCTTTTACAACAAATATAAATTAGATATTTGAATCTTTTCTGAGATTACTCCCACGTTGTTTCTTTTGCATGATCTCTTCCTATGCGACGAAATAAATTTTTAATAATGTCATTAAGAAGGGTCCTTTTAGTAATTTCATTATTACATGGGGGTTTCAAACAATATTAAGAAAGTTCTAGAATGAAATAATTTTCATAAAAGTAGGGGTTAAATTAATAAGACATATATTAGCCACACTACTCTAAAAATGCTTCTTTAGCCACACTACTCCAAAAATGCTTCTTTTTATTTGAAATTGGAGTCTTTTATCATCATGAAGACCACAATCCCCAGGCTTTATAGATCGTTGGATGGTCATCAGCGCCCCTTTAAAAAAAAAAAATTAAAAATGGAAAATGTTGATTTATATATACTCCTCTATGTTGGTCCATATTTGAGATACCTCCAATGTTTTCAAATTGATGCATACCCCTTGATCAAAGTCTAATCTTAAAGGCTAACAAAAATTGGTCTAACTACCCTCATTTGTAAACCCTTGTTAAAAAAAAAACAAAGATTTTTTTCTTTCAAAATCTATCATTTAGGGGCAGATCTAAAATGTGCGCAACGGGGATTCTTTCCTCCCACAAGAGTTTTTAAAATATTAAAAGTGTTTATAGGCTATTATGACAAGTGATAGTGAAAAAAATAAAATATGTTACTATTACCCCTACGAAAAATTTAAAATTTATAATATCCTTAGATCCCCTTACTTAGACAAAATCCTAGCTTAGCCCTATTTTCATCCCTAGATTTTAATCTCAGTTTATTTATTTATTTATTTATAATAATGTTCTTATTCATGAATGATACCAAAAAACTTGAAGATGATGACATGGTTTCAAAAATGATTAAACACTGAGATGACTCTCTCGAGCCATTTCAATATCATTCATGAATGAAACAAGATTATCGAGGTCCTCTGGATTCTTCTCCTCTATTTCTTCATTTTGGTTCAAAGATACAAGCTTTTTGCTCCCATTACATCCGAGAAAATCAGGTTGACTTGATGAGATATATATTAGTATCATTTGTGAACTGGACAATATTGAAAACAATTGCCTGGCAAATTTTGAAAGAAAAATCAATGATTTTCTTCTTACTTATGGTCCATTGGGTACGGCTTTTGCTGGATTATATTGGAAATCATGAATGGCAGATTTTGGAAGAAAAATCAATGATTTTTGGTAAGATATTAAAAAATTAGAGTATTTAAGTCATTTCAATTAGTATCTGAGAGAAGATGAAGGTCAAGGGGGATTATTTCATCAATTCGAAAACAAAGGAGGGTACCCCAAATATTCACCAAAAGATTAAGGGGCGTGTCTAAATAATCATCCAAAAGAAGGGAAAAGACACGTAAGAGGAGAAAGAAAACGCGTTGGTAGTGTTTCTTCCTCGTTGGTAGTGTTTCTTCCTCTCTACTTCGTTTTCTTCAACCAAATCCACAGAATCTTCATTTTCAAGGTACGAATACATAGAAATCCACTATTTCATCATCTGATCTTCATTTCCTTGAAAGCCCATTTGAGATTTTTGGACTTTAAAAAATAAATAAATAATGGTCTGTGTTATTCTGTTCTGTGCACAATAATTTTGATTCTTCTTTTCTGTTTGATTTCTCATACATTTAAACCTCTCTTCTGGGCTACCCTTCTTTGTAAAATTCTCTTTTTCTTCTGCAATACTTGTTGGATTTCCTCCTTGATTGGTGATTTTGTTCTTTGGGTTGTGAACTTTCAAGAGGTTTTAGCTTCATTCTGTGTTCATAAGTAGGAATACTAACTTGGGTGTTTTTTTTTTGTTTGTTTATTTTAAATCTCCCTGTTGGAACTTTATGAGACCTCTGCTTGTTGGGTTTTGAAATTTTAGCAATTTTTTGTTACTTTCATGGTGATTTTTTATGTCAACTCAGAACATTTAATAGGTTGTGAGATTTTAGAAAAATTATATTAAGTTCCTTTTTTTTTGTTTTTTTTTTTTTTTTTTTTTTGAGGTTTAATGTATGATGGATTGTGCGATTAAGGATTTTGTTCTTGATTTCTGTATCAGGGTTTTATTATTGTTATTTTTTTCTGATTGGATTGGGATGTATGGTAGTGTTGGGAAATTTCTCCATGTTGGGTCAAAGAAATTTGGAGGAATTTGTACCCATTTTCTGAGGTAGTATTGTTTGTTGGTTGTTAAAATTGCAGAGTTAGAGAAAAAATTGAGGGGGCAGAGATGGATGATTCTCTGATTACTACTAGATACTGGTGTTATAATTGCTCACAAATAGTGAACCCAGTGATGGAGGTGGAGGAGATGAAATGCCCGCACTGTGAAAGCAGGTCTGTGGACGAAATAGATGTCATGAGAGACCCGGACCCTGATCCGAGAACTGAGAGAGCGCTCACTCTTTGGGCGCCGATCTTACTTGCCTTGATGACTGGTGGTCGTCGTCTCCGAAGATTAAGAAGAGGATCAGAATCAGAATCAGAATCTGAAGACGAAGAAGAAGAAGAAACACAAGAATCGATTATCCATAGGAGAAGAACTTCGGCTGCTATCATCCGCTTACTTCAAAGTATTCGCTCTGGGATCATATCCGATCAAGAGAATTCCGAAAACGACAGGGAAAGAGAGCGAGAACGAGACCAAGAGGAAGAACGTGAGCGCCTTGCCTTGCTCAATCCATTCAATGAGGTCACATTTCTTCAAGAGTCCTCCGATGGGAATCAAACCCAAAACCCGAATCAGAGCTTTCCAGGTTCTTTGGGCGATTACCTCATCGGCCCTGGTTTGGATCAATTGCTTCAACATTTAGCGGAGAGCGATCCAAGCAGAAATGGGTCAGTACCGGCAAAGAAAGAGGCAGTAGAAGCTATGCCCACTGTGATGATCAAGGAGAATCTTGAGTGTTCGGTATGCTTGGATGATTTCGAGATTGGTTCAGCGGCAAAGGAGATGCCTTGTAAGCATAAGTTTCATAGTGGGTGCATTAAGCCATGGCTTGAGCTTCATAGTTCTTGCCCGGTTTGTAGGTTTCAGATGCCAGTTGATGATGGATTTTTGAAGATCGAAAGAAATTTGGAGGAAAGTATTTATAGGATGCCATTGGAGAGTAGTTTGGGTGTCGATGATGGAGATGGAGATGGAGATGGAGAGAATGAGAGCAGTGATTGGCTTAATAATATTCCATGGCCTTTTAATGGGATTTTTTCTTTGACAGAGTCTCAGAGCAGAAGTGATTCTTCTGCTCCAACACCACCACCATCATCATCCGCAGCATCTGAAAATAGTCATCAACCAAGCGAGAATTAAAGACATTAGTGTATGATCCATCCATCTTCTGCTTCATCTTACTTGAATTTTCTTTCCTTTGTACATAATCTTTTATTTTCTGAATTATGATCCTTGAAGAACTATCTTTCCCTTTGTCCATCCATAGCCTACATGCCTTGTTTGAAGAATCTCTAGAATCTAGTTTGCTCTCTTGCTTTGTTTTGTATTTTTTTTTTTGTATTTTTTATATTATTATTATTTCTTGTATTTTTGAATGAATCAAGTAGTATGGTGTTGATATATTCTCCGCCTCTCTTAAAATTGGACACAAGGAGTAATATAGCCTTTTGAATTTAACAAACTCCCTTACATTTTTGACAAGAAACCAATTTGGTATCTTACATCCTCCTGCCCAAACTTCTAAGTTCAAACTAAAATATGTAGAGACCAAGAGGTCATTAAAATCCTTTAAATGTCAAATATCTACATTGCCATATGCTTTAGAGACCTAAAAAAGGATAAAAATAAAGGTGGTCCAAATGGATAGGAGCTGTTAGGGTAAGATCTAATGATTTGTAAGAATTGCTGCCTCCATAAATTAGATTAAGAAATGTTTCTTTTAGAGGTCGTGATTGTTGGTCTCCTTTATTGTGGTTTCATCAGTGAAGAAATCGTATGGGTACTGGTTTAGTGTCACAATTTTCAATCGAACTTTTAAGTCACCTTAGTCATTATTTCACTTCTATTTTGAGACCAACTTTTCATTATAACGCACCAAATAATGAAATTTAATACCACACCAAATAAGAATTAATGAACAAGATAGATGACGTTTTGACTTTAGATTCTCTTGTATTGTTTCTTTTCGTCGGTCTTCTCTACCGCCTTAATGAAATGACTTTTACCGATAAAAAAAGAAGATAGATTACGTTTTTTGTCAGCCATCTGTAATTGATCTACCACAATCTGATTGTAGAACACGTTTGAGCATTGGAATTACCCCTCCTTAGAACTCTCTCAACCTTATATTTTCAACTTCTTCTAAGGTTTCTAGTTTTTCATAGAAAATCATTTTCTCTATGCTCCTTCTTTCTTTCTTAAAGTCTTCATCTAGTTTTTTTTTTCATTGTCAATCCAAAACTCTTCTCATCTTTCTCTCTCTCACGGACTCTTGCTCTTTCCTCCTCACTGGTTGTTTTGGGTTCGAAAAAGAACTCATGGGTAGATTTAGTATATATATAAAAAAAGAATGGTCATGTTCACTTCTTAGATATCTATTTAATTATATGATTGTTGTGGTAATGGAAAGCTGGTATGGCAATAGAAGTTTTCCCATTCAATGATGGAGAAATCATCTATGCAAGGGAGACAAGTATCCTATCCTAAAGCAAAATTGAGGTTCTAATTGGAAAAAAATAAAAATTTTCATTGGTGGTACATCTGAATCATCCAACCTCAGTCTTGAGATTTTCAGACAAGTATCCTATCCTAAAGCACAATTGAGGTTCTAATTGGAAAAAAATAAAAAAATTTGTTGGTGGTACATCTGAATCATCCAACCTCAGTCTTGAGTTTTTCAGATATTTCAATAATACGATCAAGATTTGTTCGCTAGTCTGACCTCATCAAGAAATAAGCAATCAAACTTGATTACTAATCTTTACTGAGCAAAATCTATTTAATAAAACACAGCAATTGTCTTCCCAAGGTTTATCCCCTCATGAAGAAGGGTTCAGATTCAATTTCACACACATCTCGAGGGCAACTTTTACCTTTATACCCTTGGTTCTTCTCCCTTTTCCAAGAACACCTCCCCAATGTTAATGTCTCTCCTCTTCTGCCCTCCCGCTTTGTAATAATTATAATTTTATTCAAAACTGAAAAAGAGGGGACGAGAACGTCCCAACAAAGCACAAAGAGAGAAAAGTAAAAAAAAAACCGAAGCTACAACAGATACAAAAATATAAAGAAAAGAAAATGCAAAACTAAATTGAACCCATTTCAACCCATCTGAACACTAAGTCTTCAAAGAACACCCCTTCAAAGTCCTTACTCAGCTTGCACCAGAAAAAAAAAAAAAAAAGACTGAGAATCTCCAAGATCACCTCCTGAGACGACAGCTCCTTAACTTGAAATATTCTTTCGTTCCTCTCCTACCAAAGTCCCCAACTTTCCAAGAATACCCCTCCAACTTTATTGCCTTTCTTCTTGTCATTTTTTCAATAATACCCTTACAACTTTATTGTCTTTCCTCTCCTTCCATTTTCCAATGATACCCCCCTCTCAACTTCATTGTCTTTCCTCTTCTACCCCTCAACCCCAGAGAGCGCGGGCAAACTCTAGCATGTCATAATCCCTCTAACGACTACTACACAAGTGATATGAGCTCTGCCTCAATGCAAATCTTGGCCATTGTTTGGATCTGAATAGCAAGTTCCGGGTAAGCTCCTGCTGCCGATCACTCTCTGAGCAACTTAGTGGCCAGGGACTCCAACATCTGGGTTGCTGTGACATATGTTTTCTTTGGATGTTTCACTTGTATATATTACTTGCGTTAGAAATGTATTTTTTTTAATGGAATTTCCATTACCAAGCCGCTTCCTGTGGCTATAAATGCATCTGGGTTTCTAAGGATCTCATCAAAATTAGCTACCCTTGATTTTGAACCGACCAATGCATCATCCAACAGAGAAAAATCAGAGAATTCTGAATGTGGTTTTACTTGTTCACCATATCTACAGTCTTATAAATGGACATACTGATTTTTCAAGCCACATTTATCTATGTTTCAACCTTGATTGCTCCCAAGCCCAGAGGATTCTCAAATTTTCTGTGAAAATCTCTTCACCATTGCTTCTTAGCTTTCATTTAAGGGCATTTTCCTTGAAGATTTTCTAGTTAAATAAGAGTAGATTTTTAATCTTTCTGTTGAGTAGACCTTGTTTTATTGGGTTTTCAACTGACTTTTGTATCTTTTGATTGGTCATGTCAACCATCTTTTTAATGATTTTTTTCCCCTATAATCAAAGAATTTATTGAAAAGAGGACAAGGAGTCCTCAAGAAGAAATACAAAAACAAGGGTGAAGAAGCAAAGAAAAGAGAAAAAACAAAGCCACAGCACCCTAAAGAGCAGTCACCCACAGCACCCTAAAGAGCAGTCACCCTTCTACTGAAATTTTTCTCGATCTTTTGCCCATTAAAGGAAAAAAAGAAAAGAGAAGAAATTGAAAATGTCGGACAAACCTTCCAGGATGTCAGGAAAGAAGGAAGATGTGTGCCTTGCTGCACATCAGATAACTTCTGCAACGACTACTACAGGTGCTACATTGGCATAACACTTGAATTGAATTTCTTGGAGTGCCAAGGTGAGACTGACACCTATTGATCTTGAGCAACAAAATGTTTTAGTCAGGAAGAGAGGGAGGGGATGCTTTCTCAAATAGAATTTGAATCCCACAGCAAACCTTGTGATTGCCAGGCAGATTTGGTTGCCCAAGAGTGTTTTTTTTTTTTTTTTTGTTACTCTAATTTTATCAGAAACCAAAGAAAGGAGCAGTTACAAGCTGAGAAACACTTGGGAGAACTGATGGGAGAAATCAATCTTAACCCACACCTAACTTGCTGTCACATTCACCACTTTTATTTCAATGTAGGAAAAACACAAGTACCTTACTGCAATGGGGGTTTGGTTCGTCAAATCGGATGAACTTTATTAGAGTATCTCAGTGTGTGATTTATAGTAATATGATGTACATTGATACACCATATATTAATGAATATGTGGTCTAGGTCTATTTTCTATGGGTGATTTAAATATGCTTCTCCACATTATGTGAATATTTGTGATTTTCCCTAAGTTTTCAAATTAATGACATGCCCCCCCTCCTTCCTCCT
The DNA here is from genome assembly GCF_017979445.1 of Akebia trifoliata. Taxonomy (NCBI): domain Eukaryota; kingdom Viridiplantae; phylum Streptophyta; class Magnoliopsida; order Ranunculales; family Lardizabalaceae; genus Akebia; species Akebia trifoliata. The sequence continues at coordinate 35,644,211 of NC_141388.1, read as the reverse complement.
TGTTTTTTATGGATTAAATGACATGTTCTTTGACTCAAGTATACTTTGGAAGACTAATATACAATGCCTTAACTGCCCAAATCTTCATTCTCTTGTCAAAAATCTGGTAAATTATTTTCAACTTCATCTTAACCTTCCTATAGAAAACCCTTGATTTTTCTATCCAAACTTCCATTGTGTTCAACTTCCACAAAAATCCTGTTTTCTATTTGATGTTTGAAGGTTGAATAGGTTGATGGCAAGGGTAAAGAGATTTTACTAAAGATGTTGAAGATGACTGGTTTGGAAGGAAAAAAAATCTACACTAGAGATTGAAGATGAGAGCAGTTAAAGTCATTTTTAGTTGGTCTTCAATAGAAGACTCAGGTCAAGGTGCATGTGATCAGTTTAAAATCACAAGGGCTATCTCAAATATTTACCAAAACGTAGAATTTTTTTCGGAAAATGTATAAATGATTTTTTGGATTTCTTACCAAAACCCGTCATCTACAACCTCTCTAAAAATCTTATCTTGTTCTTGAGATTTGAATGTTAAAGAAAATAAACTTTTGACGATGAAGGGTAAAAATGTTATCATATTCAACAATTAAGTGATAAATGATCGATTAATTTGTCAATTTAATCGTTTAATTGGAGAATTTTGTAACTATGTTTTGGAATACCTCTCCATTAAGTACAAATTTCATACAAAAAATTTAGATTGACTCTCCCCATCCCTGACTTTGACTTGACATGTGTTTTTTTAAATTCAATAGTCAAGGGATGAAATACTTTTCTACTCACATTAATAATTTTAACACTACTATTATACGACTTGCCTGCCTCATCATCATCTAAGGAAATTTGAAATTGCATCCATAAATTTAATTTAGACATCCATTGACCATTGACATTTTTCAAACACAAATGGGATTAAATTTGCAATTTTTATTAAAGTTAAGAGTCAATAATCAAGGGAGGGGGGTCTAAAATTTCTAAATTTAAGGAGGCAAACAAGGCAAAACACTCATTCTCATAGGTACTCTCTTGAGAATGCTTAATGACTCATGACACACATGGTCATAAAGAGCTCTTTTAGATAAGTGACTTGAGCGTCGTAGTGTCTTTGCAGATATACCCTCATGATTGTAGATCATGGATTGATGTGAAACTTAGTGGATCAAAGCATAATAACAAATCCCAAGACACAATGCACAGGTAATACGTCATGTATACGAAAGGATGTTATCATCACAAATCTCGTAGACTAATTGTTTTATTTGTGAATCTTATTAGTTCTATTGTTCCCCATTGAAAAGAGAGAAAGAATATAAGCTTCTTTAAGAATCTTTTTTCTTGGGTGAAGTTGATATGGAGATGGAGAAGAAGGTGAACACAAGAACTAGATGGAGAAGAAGGTGAACACATGAACTAGATTCATTCATGTGTGGTTGACAATAATTGCATGAAATAGACAACCTCAACGTCTAAGAAAAGTAATGAAATAATGTGTGCAACCAAGTACCCTTTTCGTGGTACTTTCATGTTCCTTTGATATAAAGGAAGCCCAAAAACTAATATAGTTGCTCTTCTAATTTAAATAAAACAGCAAATTTGTTTTTTTTTTTTTTCCTTTTATCAATAGAGACCATTAAGAAATTTTCTAAGAATCGTGATAAGCTGACTACCCCATGTGGCATACTCAATCGACTCTTCTGGCGTGACGAGTTCGAGAGCCATAGCAGATATGTATGCCTCGGTATACACAACTGCATTTGCCCATTTAAAAAAGTTTATCCCGAGGGAACCATGTATCCCAAGGCATACAGATCTACGGCTCATAAACTTGTCACATCAGGAGAGTCGATTGAGTGTGGTACATCGCGTAGTCAGATTATTAGGACTCTTTTTCTAAGGGTAATGTTATCATTGGTATCAATGGGTTGGTTCTTGAGGTACAAAAAAGTCCGAACCATCATATTTTTCTAGTTTCAATTCATGTTAGTTCTAATTCTAAAATAAATGGAACCAAAATCAAAACCCCAAAGAATCATGGGTACTCGTTCCAATTCTTAGGAGTTGAAATGAGAGTAAAACAACTTGATGGTAGAATTCCATTTTCTTCGCATGCAAGTCTTTTTTCATCACAAAATTGTTAGTTTTGGCCCTAATCTCTACTTTGCTGGAGGTATGTAGGACTTAGGTTTGTTGTAGAGTGTCGGATGTTCGGGTGCTATATGGTTTTGCTGTCCATACAACTTCTGGGGTTTTTTTTTTTTATACTAGATAATACGTTGGAAGTCCCAAGACATTATATATATATATATATATATATATATATATATATATATATATTAATTCGGCCTTTGCCACCTATAGGTAGTTTTAGACAAATTTCCTTTGCAGTGGATACCTTTTTTGCTAAGTATGGCTTGTAATAATCTATCTTCCGAAGCATACGATGATTCTTTCGCCATTTTAAGCATTAATTTCCCTACTAAAATATTACCAGTTTCGACCCAAGATCCCAGCATCACAATTCCATTTTTATTTAAATTGCGGAGTAAATGGGCTTCTAAATGTGATATTTCGTTAGTGGTTCTTTCAGAGCCTTGACTTGTCACATGAGTTTGAATTTCTATATTTCTATATGTGAAAAGAAGTATAAGTATCTCCATATACCAGACACTCACTAATGAGTACCGTGTCTTTAAAATTGTAGCCCTCCCACAACATATAAGCTACTAATACATTTTTTCCCCAAGCGAGTTCAATATATATACTAGAAAATACACTCACTAGGGGTTAAGTGAGATGGCAAGACTATCTGGGTTTGCTCCCCAGGTCATGAATTCGAATCTCTATATGCCCCTTCACAAAAAAGGTGACTATTTAATTATTGTACACGTACGAGGTGTGATGGTACGTGTGACCTACCAAAGCCAATATATATATATACACGTAAGTCAAACTGCATAAATCTTGTCGCTTGTGTCAATTGTGTTTTTCTTTCTCTTTTGCACATTTGCTTGTGTGTTCATCATATGAATAGTAAGGTATTTGGGTGCTTCCATACAACAAGAATATGATGAAATAATTCCTATGAATCATTCCGAAGTTCTTACCTTTCAAAAATGCAACACATTGTCTCTAACAACATTAATAAAATAGTTACAACTTGTAAAGATGACGATTTAATATTTTTTTTCAGGAACTAAAATTAATCTTCTTCCAGTATTGAACTTTGAGAAGAGATTACACACCTTAAGTTCGAATGCTTAGTTAATTGAATTTCATGTAATATCTATTAACTTTAAAAAGTTGGGAAACCTTCAACCATATCTAATCTAAAATATAAAAAAGGACAACTAAGCTAAATGGTAACATCTAGTGGCGGTTGTTCCAAAGGTCTTAAGTTCAAACCCCTTTTTATACTAAATGTTAACGGTTAACCACTAACCCCACCAAACAAACAAAAATAAAACAACCAGATAGAACCAAATCGATTCTTGTTCCTATCGGTTTGATTCCTTATAGACCTGATTGATTCTAATCAGGCATATGGAACCAAGGAATTCAATTCCAATTAAATGGGTACCCATTGACACCCCTAAATTTACAATAAGAATATATATATTTTTTCTTGATTACAATTATTTAAATAATAACAAATATCGGTTTTATTATATCAACAAGAGCTTTCTAACACTAGTATTTTTTTTCGAAAACTAATGTATCAAATGGAAATTTTGAGATTTTGAAAGAGATTCAAATAAAAACCTATAACTTTTAAGAGGAAAAAAAAGATGGATATTATTTACTAGGATTGGTATTCGGATCCCTTTTGTTAATGGTGCCATGAGTGTCGTTTCTACTCTTAAACCTCGCTCTGGCACTTTGGAATCTTGTCCTTTTTTCAATTCTCACTCACAAATTGTTGAAAATCAAATCAGCTCTTTATAAAGAATCTCATTCCATCCACTATATTAATTAAATTCTTTTTTCTTTCTTAAATAGATATTGATCATTCATATCCTTAAAAAAACATTAACAAAGTATTGATGATTATTACAAGTTGAAGATAACAATATTGCAACAATAGAAAATTAAGTTGTTACTATTACAAAAATCATTTGAAAACGTCAGTGTAGAAGAAAGAAATTTTATTAAATATTTATTACTTTTTAATAATATTGAATAGGATTTATTTGGTCATAACTAGTTGGAGATTTTTCATATAGATAGTAGCAATATTAGTGAAAGTTATCGGCATAATCAAAGTGGATGAAAATGCAACCATGCTATGGATATGAGATACTCATTAGGGGCTAGTTGAGATGGTAAGGAGGAATTGGGTGTGCTCCCCAGGTCCTGACTTCGAATCTCTGTATACTCTTCCACAATGTTATATTTAAATGCCTACATAGCACATAGTGGTGGTACGTGCGACCAGCCAAAGCAACAAAAAAAAATGCTATGGATATGAGATGAGTGAAAAATATGGCTTAATTATGGATCCTGGTGAATCTATGATCGTAGTTCTCAAGGCATATTTTAGTTATAGACAATGGGTTTAGGATCACCTTTCATTATAAGGATGTGGACCAAAGTAAGTTGTATTCGAATTGGAGTTGATGGGGTTGGGTTGGTGACTTTTTTTTTTTTTAAGTGGACACGAGGTAATAGATTTTTTGCTTAGAGAAAAGTCAATTCAGAATTTCACACAATCTCAGATGATCAATAACAAGAAGCCTAATGAGGAAAATTTTGTAAATTGAGGATGACCTTGAATACCATGGATTCGTGGGATTGGTCGATCCAAGATTCTGTAAAATCTCAAAATGACTTTTTTATGAGAAATTAATTTTCCCGAGATAAGTAGGGTAACCTTTCATTGTGTTATGAAGTGTATAAGATATACATTTTGTTATTGGTTCTTATTTTGATCGACTTGAAAATAAAAATATTTTTTTTAAAATTTATTAAATATTCATGTGGGTTATAAAAATATTTAGAAAATGATCAAGCAAACATAAAAAAGGCACTTTAAGGCAGCAAATTGCAACAAACAACAAAGATGAGTAGTGTTTCAATATATGTTGACGAAAATTTAAAGTCTAATAGAGAAAACAATTATATTTTACATGAAATAAAAATAATAATGTCACACTAACTATAGAGGGTTAATTGTGTAAGGCATTTGGACCTTACAAGTGTCCAGATATTAAACTAGTGGGAGGCAAGAACTAATTGATTTCCTCTTAAGTGGTACCTAGAGCACCCAACTCGTCCAAAGGACAGAGCTCGAATGTCAGTTCTGCCCAGTATATAAATCGAGCAAGGTAGACTTTAAAGTGGACTTCAAATTAACTCAGATCCCATAATTTCAACGAAGATCCCAAGAATCAAGGGATTGGATAACGGAATCCAAAGAATCTTTTTGTTCTTAATATCCTCTCTTAAAAGTAAAGAATCATTTCTTAGGAACAAGGATCTCGAAAAGATTCCTTATTCAAAGAGATCTCTCGGAGAAAGCTATAAATAGAGGAGGAGACTTAGAAGGAAGGGTTCGAAAGATCAGAGTCATTTACTGATTAATTACATATCTGACTTTATCATCAGAGGGTTTTTGACAGGTACTACACCAATATCATTATCACAAATCGGAGAGAGCAAGAGACACTAGACGATCAGAGGGAGCTAAGTTGTAAGAGGTAACACGAAATCACCTTTACACTCACTACATACATTATAATATATAAAAAATACTTTATTAGAAGAGAAAATTATTAAGAATAAAATAAATCAATCATTAAATTTTTATATTTTATGTATACATAGATATATTATGAATTTATTCATAAAAGATCATTAATCTATGTCCTAACTCTTAAAACAATTCATAATAATTATTATATACATATATATTTATTTATTTTATAAGTGTTCGATTCTATACAAGCTTGATCCGATTACCGAACCAAATTGATCCGTTCTTCATTTCCGTAACCCAGACCGCAACTTGTTCTAAACCGAACTAAACCAACCCAAAGCTATCGGTTTGGTTCGATTCTCAGTTTGAACCGGACCAAGTTGCATCCCTAATTAAAACGTGGTCAAATGTGCATTTATGCTTATAATATATCAAATAAACTGAGATATAAATACCTAACAAATATAATTCATTTCTACTCAAGATTGACAAATAATATAATGTACAAGTCCTTTATGCAAGTAATCGAATACTATTGTTATTTATAAATTTTCACTAGACTTATGTTTATAAACCTCAAATTTTATCATTTGGGTTGAAATTTAATGTTTATTGGACTATTTCACAAGATGACTAATAATTTCTACCAAGGCAACACCACCTCAACTTTAAAATATTTTTCTAAAACACTAAAAACAAAATAGATTGAAGAGGGTAGACCGCTTCAAAATTTTGAAGGTGCCCTCCTTGTTACAAGACAAGTGGCATTTTGAATTATTTCACACCCCTACACTTCCATCAAAATTTAGAATACCTCCTTGAAAATGCCAAGTGTAATTCAATTGATAGAGTTCCTTAAAAAATTTGAAGCTTTTACAACAATATAAAACAACTTTAATAGATTTTCTTAAAATATCTAAAATAAAATGAATAGTGATCTTCACATTTGTAAAAATATTTCTTCATTAAGATAAATACTATTGGAATAAAGGCTATGAGGGTTGAATGTTAAAAGTGCTTGAGAAATGGAGCTTTCATAAGTAATATTTGAACTTTTTTAATGTGGCAAGATTGAGACCCTATTCTCATTTTCCTAAAGCCACTCCCACTCTCAATATATATCAACAACTGCTTCTATGTAGTGGACCAGTGTTTCCAAAACTGAACCGGACTGATGGTCCAACCAGGTCTGCTCGGATTTTTAAAAATTAAAATCGGCTTATTATTAAGAACCGTCAGTTTTTTGTAAAGTGCAGGTTCAACCGAAAAAACCGACGAGTTTTAAGAAAGTCAATTCGCAAAATTAAGCGAACTTTGTTTTCTTAGCGTTGCTAATATGTAGATTTATGATATTTTCTTAGCCTTACAAATATTGAGGTTTTGTTGTGAAGATGGATGAGCTAAGTAAGGCCATTTTTTCCTTACTAAGTAAGTTTAAGTAAAAACATATTGATTTCAATGGCATGCCATCAATCTATGAAAAAAAAATGTCAACAAGAAGCAGAACCAACTACCTTCACCAACCCTAAAAAAAGAAAAACACATTGAACTAAAACCACTAAACTCGAAAAAGGCATATCCCTTGCCCATAATTTGGATTATTTACCATTGTTCCTAGGCCCAACTCGTGCATATTTCCCTTTCCTATCAAAATCACAACACAGCTTTGAAATCTTGAAACACAAACTGCATCTCCTTCGACCAAGCAGACCTTGTTAAACCATGTTGTCGCACCTGATGTTATAGGAAACTGAGCTACTTATGCTGATATGTAGAGGAACTTACTTATAAAATTATAATTTTCATTAAAAACTCACCTTTGGTTTGATAGGGATGACAGTCTATACAATCCTTGACAGCCACGAAAATTCCATCCAAGATAGATAATGAGTTTCCTGCACAACCCCCATCCGTAATCCAAAAATAATGGGAGTGCAAGTGAGACACAGTCAACATAAGCCTATATTTATAGAAAGGGTAAATTATACATTCTCCCCCTTTGGTTAGGTATAATTCTATGTCGAACTCCTAATATTTTGACAATTGCACTTACCTCCCTTGTAGCTATCTAAGGGGGGCCCTTCAATCTACTTGCCATCAACCCAAAGAGTTGAAAAATGATATTTACTTTTATAAAGACCATTTTACCTTTTTAAAATGTCTACTTTTTTATAAACAAAATATATCCCTGTGCAAAAATGGGCACATGCGCAAAAGTGTGAATGCTTAGACAGGTGCATTTTTAATTATTGTTCTAAAATTTATTTTTTAAGGAAAAAACATAGATGAGAGGGTAAAATAGTAAAATAACATCTGCATTTTAACACCATCAATGAAAGGGGAGGTAAGAGCAATTATCAAAATTTTAAGGGGTCAATATGGAATTATGACAAACTACAGGGGGTCAAAGTGTAATTAACCCTTGTAGAAATTACAAGAAAACAAAAAGTCCTCACAGTACCAGTATTTTTCTGGACCATCACCAACAAGTAACATCATATACAAAGATGCATATTTACTAATCAACAGTACCTTCTTTACCTATATTTGTTGTGCACTTGCTAACTATGCCATGAGATGGATGAAAACAAATAAAGAAATTGTGTTCAGTGAAAAAAATTGGAAATCTAAACTCAGAAATACAAATTGCAATTGATATATTTGTTTGGCGTAAGCTATGTACAAATTTCATAGTTCCACATTTATACAAGTATAGAAGTGAATTCAGTATGCTGTTCTGGTTTCCTTGAGGGAGTTTTGAATAATTGTAAATTTTAAAATCATGCAGAGACAACTTCAGCAAATTGTATTATGTCGGTGTCATTGTAATTCGATATTTTCATTAAGGTCTTCTAAATCATCAAGAACAATTCCATTCAGTATGATTTTATATGAAATACAAACTAAAAATGAAAAATTGGAAATCTAAACTCAGAAATACAAATTGCAATTGAAATATTTGTTTGGCGTAAGCTATGTACAAATTTTATAGTTCCGCATTTATCCAAGTATAGTAGTGAATTCAGTATGCCATTCTGGTTTCCTTGAGGGAGTTTTGAATAATTGTAAATTTTAAAATCATGCAGAGACAACTTCAGCAAATTGTATTATTTCGGTGTCATTGTAATTCGATATTTTCATTAAGGTCTTCTAAATCATCAAGAACAATTCCATTCAGTATGATTTTATATGAAATACAAACTAAAAATGCTTAATGTGTGAAAAAAAAAAAGATATACCAAAGAGATAAACATGGATAGGAGGGTCTGCATTTTGTAGGAAGTCTTGAAGAATTAAATATAAGAATGCATATTGTGTGAAAAGGGATACACAAGAGTCCTCGAATGTTGATCCTATTGTTTCTTCTCTTAAGGTGTTCGATTTTTCTACTTTCCTTAAGAACGTGCTTATTGGTTAAACCCAAAAAGTACTTTAGGCTAGGAAACCAAGTGGCAGATTGGCTAGCAAAACGTGGAGTTTCCTCTACTAGTCTGATTGTGTTATTAGGAAATTTTCCTTTTGATATTTCCCTGTTATGCTTACTTACAGGATATGTCTTGTTCTTTCCTTGGGCTTTAGATTCTTTTTAATAAAAGGGGTGGGGCCCTTAACAGTCACAGCTTACTGATAAAAAAATAATAATAATAAAATTGTAAATGATTTTAAAAATATGAAACTTAATAACGCTTTTAATATCAAATTCCTTTTCATCAAACTTAAATATGGAAGTTTCAGACAGAAGGTTCTACTTATTGTGAATCAAACTCATCTGTTTACCTTTTTTGTAAACCAAACTAAATTACTTAGGAGAAAATGTACAGTTTAAGCATGAAAAATGGTGATAAATAATGCATCAATAAAATAAGGGCAATCCATTTTCTAAGCGTTTGACGTGTCAGACATTGGGTCATATAAATCTTATGAGATATTTTATATTGAGAGCTGCTATTGGCACCCCAACTTTTACATATTACACCCCAATTACAAGTAAAGAAAATAAGTGAATGGTTGAGAATAAGTTAAAAAAAATTGGGGTGCCAATAGAAGCTCTCTCATTTATTTTTTATTTTTTTGTTAGATTTCTATTTTTTGGGTTTAGGATTTTATATGAGCCTAATCATAATTGTAAACAACTACTGAAACTGTTTGAACGGGGAGTGTTTTAATGTTTTGTCATGTTGAGATTATGATTTGAGCCAAACCTTTGTAATGTCTGAAGACTGAGTTCTAATCTTTAATTAGGGTGTGATAAATTATTTAAGAAATTGGGGTGTAATAAGAAAAGGTTGGGGTGCCAATAGCAGCTATCTTTATATTTCACCATGTAACCTGAAAATATCCCTTACTCAGTGATCCAAGCATAGTTGGCAAGCTCAAGTGCATCAAATAGGGAGACTAACATACTATTAATATCTCAGAGGTAACATGTCAAACATCTATTCTTTGAAGTCAGGTACAAAAACTAGTCAGCTACTACACAACTTGATAAAGATTCCATACTTTTGTGGAACATAATTAGCAAAAAACATAACCTACAAAGAAAATTCATTACCTTTTAAACTGGATTGCAGAATCAGGGAAGGATTGGCTGATGTTGTACCCACTTAGACTTCAAGAAGTTCTAGACAACCCTGCAATGTATTGAGCTTCTCATTCAGAGATGCCAATTTGCTCTTTGTTGTTGCCTCTGGAAGTGTCAGAAACCATTAAAATACAGTGGTAGCCAGACACAATAACCTATTAAAATTAGAGAGCTGCTATTGGCACCCCAACTTTTACTTACTACACCCCAATTAACAATTAAAACACACTTTTCAAACATAAACAAGGTTTGGCTCAGCTTGGTTCAATAATTGTATACAATTATGATTCAGCTCATATAAAATCTTAAAATAAGAAATTGGAGGGAAAAAACGAGAGTACTTATATTGGCACCCCAGCTTTTACTTATTCTCAATCATTCACTGATTTTCTTTATTTTTAATTGGGGTGTAATAAGTAAAACGTAGGGGGCCAAACCGCCAATCGTAGTTCTCCAAAATAAAGTTTGCAATCGTTGTCAACGGCATACTTATCAAGTCAGACTATTGGTGGAAGGGCTTCAATCAAAGTAATTGTTTCTACAGAATTTGAATCCCCCCCCCCCCCTACCAAAACAATGACTACAGTGATCAAATGAATGAAAAAAAAATTGGAGTAACTCGCACCACTATGTTAGATAAGGAAAAAAAAAAATTGTTCCTGCTATGTGTCTAAAGAGAACTTAGGCCACATAGCAGGAAAGACAGAAAACCTATCCCATCTTGAGATGAAATCCGCCAAAATGAACTATAGCCCAGTGATCACTATTAAATGCAAAATGATGAAATAATCAACATACCCAAAAGCTGAAATTTTCAAATTGTTTCCTTACTATCCAAAGATTAGAATTTTGTGAATCATGGACATGAAAGCAAACATTCCAAAACTAAGTAACAGCGATAGTTTTACTTCTGTGATTCAATCAGTTTCTAATGATGATGATCATGTTCTTCAATATTTAAGACTCAATTGTTGATGCTCGCATAGTCTCTGTTGTCTTCTAGATTTTCAATATTGTACGAAAATGTTAATTCTTCAATGATCTCAATTACAATCTTGGAAAAAGTCCTAAAGAGAGTATAAATTGTGGAGAGAATCACCAGTTGAAAACCCTAATCAAAGAAAATTAACAGTAAACCATCATCAAGAAATAACAAAGAGAAAATTGAGTGGGTGAGGAATGTGATTTGATACGTACTGAACTGAATTGAGGAATTCAAAGAGGCGATGAACGTGGAGAGATATATGAGAGATGAACCCATGATTCTCCCAATCTTCTTGGGCAGCAATTCCCACATTAATCACATTTGTAATCTCGATTCCTCCATCTCTCGCCATTCCCCCTAGTCAATTAGCTCTTCTGGAAAAAGTTCAAAACCCTAATATTAAATCACGATAGTAAGAGAGGCTTAAGTAAAAACATAAATAAATAAATAAAACTAAAAAGAGAGAACAATCGAAGAACAACACAACATAAATGGTTAACAAACATTATTAGTACCTGAAGTGCACAAGCAAAAAACTTGAATGAAGATGCAGTCCCCACAGATTTATAAGAACTGAAATGATCATGTGGCTTGAGGGGCATATTTGGCTACAATACGCCGCGATGACCATTTTTGAGGGTGGAGGTTTCATTCAATTACTTTAATTGAATCTAAATTTGAATTTTAACTTGCTTCATCATCCTCTTTAATGGAACTATTGACAAGTATATTCCATGTCTTAACGTTGGGTATGATCCCATTGTGCACTCCTCTACATAGAATCAAGTTGGCGTCATCAAGCATGCCAACCTTGCAATGCCAACTAATGAGAGTATTATAAGTGATAATGTCAGGAGCAATCCCTTCAGCTTGTAACTTGTCCATAAGGTTCATGGCCTCTCGAATACGTCCCATCTTGCAAAGACCATTTATGAGGCTATTGTATGTAACTATATCTGGTGTTAGGCCTCGATGGACCATATCCCTTAGAAACTCAAGTGCATTTTGTACTCTCCCCATTTTGCAAAGGCCATTGATTAAAATATTGCAAGAAATGCTATTAGGAGTGACACCCTTCTGCATCATTTCCTCAAACAAGCCCAAACTTTTCTCGACTGCCCCTTCTTTGCAAAGTTCTTTAATTAGGCCATTATAAGTGATGACATCAAGGGAACAACCTCGGAATATCATTTCATTCACAAGCTTTAGTGCTACTTCCAACACACCTTTCCTTAGAAAAGCATGAATCAATGTATTGTAAGTAATGTTGTTGGCAATCACGCCCTCCAATAACATGTCCTGATAAACCCCTAAAGCGTCCTCCATACGATCGGCCTTGCAGAGTCCGTATATTAGAGAATTGAACGTGAATATATCAGGTTTACATCCTTCACCCAACATCTTACTAACAAGTTCCATAGCCTCAGATACCTTTCCATCCTTAAAAAGTGCACACATAAGACAATTGTATCCCACAGTATTTAAACCAAATCCCTTAGCCGAAATCTGCTAAAACGTCATCGGCTTCCTTCAATCGACCTTCCTTACAAAACCCATCAACCAATATTGTGTAAGTGATCACATTGGGCTTGCAACCATTGATGACCATCTCATCCAACAACTCTCGGGCTGAACCCATATATCCTAGTTTGCAAAGGCCACGGATTAGGATGTTATATGTGAATATGTCGGGGTCACATCCCATCGGTAGCATCATCTCATACATAATAGCCTTGGCATCATCAAACCGTCCAATCTTTACATAACCATTAATCAATGTATTGAACAATACCACATTTGGGTTGGGTATTTTGCTCAACAGCGCTTTTGCTTCGTCAAGCTGACCTTTTCTACATAGCCCATGCATCAACACCCCATAAGTCACGGCATTAGGGGTGAACCCACGGAGAAGCATCCTATCAACCAACTTTGCTGCCTCATGTATCCGATCGAGCCTGCATAGGACGTGCATGACATCATTGAAGGTATCTACATCAGGCACACATCCCATAAGAAACATCTCTTCCAAGAGCTTCAATGCCTCGTTTACTCTATTATCCTTGGAGAGGGCATGTATGAGAGTCTGATAAATTATCGAATTGGGTACACAACCATGCTTCGTCATTTTCCTAAGGAGGGAACATGCGGAATCTACCTCATTGACCGAACAAAGGGCTTTCATGACCACTGAAAAAGTGAATAGAGAGGGTGAAACACCTTTATTCAACATTTCATAGAACACATTTGGGGCAATTTTAGGACAGTTTTCAGCAACCAATATATCCAAAACGACATTATAAGATCTGAAAGTGGGTTCACAGCCAAAGATGTCCTTCATATCCCTAAGAACCCGAGTTGCTTGGCCCGGAAAATTGGCTCTCCCATACCACTTCATAATCAAGATAACATATTGTAGACATCAAATGAATGAGAATAGCCTGTTTGCTTACCTGCCCAATTGAATATATCCATCAATGTGGGCACATCGAGGGGGAGTTCAAGCATTTGACAAAGCTGGCGTGGGGTGATCCAATTAAATGATTTCTTCAAATCTTCAATGTCAAAGGGTTTAAGTAGCTCCTCCCATTCATTCTCATACCCCAATCTATGAGTGTCCAAACAACTATTACCACCAGCTACACTACTACTACAACTACAAACATGAGTATGAATATTGACTTTTGTGGAGAACTCCTGCAATGAAAAATGAATCAACGTAAGAATATGAACCGAACATGGACTATTCATTAGCATTTTAGTACTACATGAAACTGGAAGTGATGCAACATGAATAGGAAAAAAGTAACAAAGTCCGAACAAATATAAAAAATTTAAGTAACTATGTAAAAAATTACAACAATCTAAAAGCCAACTGTTGTACATCTATGTAAAGTTTTTATGTGACAGGATTTCCCCACCCCCTTTGGAAGTGGGACTAATCCCTGTAGATACACCCTGCCACTACAAACACGCATATCAGGTAAAATTGTGGGTGGAAAAAAACTCAACCTCCTGACTTTGGGGAGCATACCCAAGTTGTTCACTACGTCAAAAATCTAAAAAACATGACGGATATGACAGTCGCAAGGACAGTCGTAAATTTCGGAGTCGTTTTTCATAAATGACAGTTATGAGCAGTCGCCAAAAACGACTGCTTTAATCTGGTGAACGACAGACAAAGACTGTCGTTTATTCTGTCGCAAATAACCGATGCAATAGACGACAGAATCTATTACTATGCTATCTGTTTGGGCTTCAAATTCATCGAGCTAATCTTACAGCTGGGCTAGCTAGTCCTATTAGTCTGTCGGTTTTTTTATTTTCCAATTTAAATCAAAATGTCTAGTAAGAATTATGGTTACCTCTACTTGATACTGCAAGGACTGTACATAGTTAATTATCTCATCCAACATATGGGCCTTACCACTCACCTAGTAATTACAAATCAAACGACATGAGACCAGAACAAGAAAAAATAAATTAAAAATAAAAAAGTGAAACTGAGTCTAAAATTAATTACCTTGTCAATACCAGGAACCAGACTTTGTAAAAATTTCATTCTCATATTGATTTTCTCTCTTCCTACCTACCTGAAAAACAAGTTTTAAGTAAATAAGATATAATTTTTTTTTTTTTGATCGAATGCAAGAAGGCCAGAAATGTGTCAAATGAAAAATACCATTAACTTCCTTATAAGGGGGAGTTGGAACCTTGCTAATAAATGATGAAGGAACTTGTAGGTGTAATGCAGCTTCAGTGCTTGGAAAATATATTGTCATCATTTGACACATATAAGAGAAAACAAACTCTTTGGTTTTGTTGGTATAAGCCAACCAAAATTCAGAGGTATCCACATGTATATCTATGCTACCATGCACATTGTGAATTTTGAAACATTTAAAACTTAAAAAAGAAAAGAAAAAAAATTGTGCCAGCAATCCTTAATTGGTTGTCACCTTGTTGATTATGATAGAATTTGAACCCATATTAGTCTTGGTAGATATTTGATAAGACAGTTCTGTTCCCCATTTAATCCCTTAAAGATGTTTACACACTTCGTGATTTTAAGCTCTATCATTTATTAGTTCTTAGCATTCTTTGAGCTTTTATATATCCATAAACAGAGCAGTTTCAACATTTCTCTACTACATGAAGTTGCTCTAGAATGCTCAATGGGAAATTCTTGAACCTAGAAACTCACTAAATGTTAGATGAGGGGTCCTATAATGGATGTGAGACTACAACAGTTATTGGGTTAGGATTTTCAATCTATACCATAGAGATATAGAAGGAGATATCTTTACCAGAAAAAGATAAAAAACAGAGGAATTAAAAAAAAATGCGATAGTTACGAGTTTATAGCCATTTACTTAGTAGACTCGAAGGAAAGTTACTGCCTCAAGCTTTCCACAATGTACAAAGCATAGAGATCCCTGCAACACAAAACAGTCCAAATAAGATAAGTACCCAGAAATCACATGGAAACTATCATGAACAGAATATCAGGAAATTAACTAACATGGATACAAAGTCCAAATGATATATACACTTAGTAACAGTAAATGCTCTTAAGTGGAATTGTTCACTAATGGACAATCAATCATTAAGGAGTTTTGGAGCTGGACCAAAAGTTATAAGATAGCGGGCTGAACTAACTTGCATTCGGAGTACCTTTAGGAGCATTACTTTCAAAGTACCGATAATTAAAATGTAATGTTGGTGGATGCAAAACCTGAAAATTCGCCATTTCTAATGATTGAGGCAACCGGATTCTCCTTGAGACGTATTTTCAAATAGAATTCCTTTTGGGTGTCATGGATTGATCCGAGGCTGTGTTTTTACAGTTTCCATTAAGGTGTAGCAGAAGCATTTTTTCCTTCTCTCTCGAGTTTTAAGATTTTTTCTCCATGCCCCGTAGCTTTCATTTGGGATTTCCATAATAATGATGAACAATAAGCAGAGATTGGATCACCTTGACATTAATATCATGTGTTATTGATCCAACAGTAAAGAGTTAGAAGCATCATATTGCTCTTTGGCCTTTATTTCTGTTATATGCTTCTAATTTACTATAAATAATCTTGATTGGTGTCTGTTTTCACTCTTTGAAATGTGACTCTTTCCACATAAATACAAATTGCTGGAATTATAACACTGTTCTCTTGGGCTGGATGAGATCACTATATAATGGTTCCACGGTCTATTTGACAACTCCTTACGCCATTTGTAGAACATGTTTAGCAACTACCACAGTAAGATTTTGATTTTGAAACATAAAAGGACTGTAAATAAAGCAAACAAAATCAAGAACAGAAACATGTATAAGTTTCATCTATTTATTTACAAGAACTAATGCTCAAGAAAAAAAGTTACTCTAAATATGCATTGTAAGATACATGTAACGGTTTTTGGTAAGGAACTTTGACATCCGGATTTTCCCGATTAATCTGATTTCACAATTCAACTCTATCCAGGGCAATTGTTTTACCACCAAAAACTAGACCTACTTGTTTGAAATACCAAAGCTTTTCATAATAGAATTCTTGGCTTATTTTTAAAAAAATGGAGCATTACGGAGATTGGTATTAGAACACCTTACTTTATACTGTTGTTGCATAACAAATACATGAGAAAAATGTTTCAAGTAAACATTAAACCACACTTAAGACAAGTTATATCAGAGAGCATTTCAAAGTAATAAACAACACTTTACATATTGACCATTAAAGTATATGCCTATCATTATATGCCAAAGACTCATTGAAAGAAGCATACATTCACATGTATTTCTAAAATAAAGCAGTGAATAATTTTGGCGCATAAAATATTTTATTGTGTTTCTGTTTTGTTTTTTTTCTATTTGAACTAAAGCAGTGAGATGGTCAATGGCTTGGATTTAAATGCTTTTGAGCTTTGAAAATGTATAGAAAGCCAAATAGAAACTAGGTTTAAGGTTTTAAGCACCAACTCTGAAGCAGATGCAGCGATGTTCTTCGAAATTGAGGCAATCGTAGAAACCCTAACCCTAGAAATTTATAATTCTTGCAATTTCAAACGCTTATGTGGGTTTCGATTCTAAAACTTTAGAAGTTGAAGATTTTTTACCTCACCTCCTCAAACGATTGGTTGGTTCACAGTATTGGAAGAACTCCAAAACACGATTAGAGATTTCTATAGCTCCCCAACAAATTACTTATCAAAAAACAACCACCAAATTTTGACACCAAAAAAGGGAATTGGAGAGCTATCGTCTGCGTTTCTACAGAACCGCCTCTGTTTCGAGCTCTTTCGGGGCATTTTCACAAAATTGACGAGACAAATCTGCCCCAATACAGCGCCTTTTTTGTAGAGCACAATCAACCAATCTGTTCCCATTATAAAGACCGTTATTCTCCATTTCGCAATGTTATTTTCCGCCATGGTTGATACTATCAAATCTCATCCTCACCAATGTATGACTTACCCACTAACAAGCCTTGATAAAAACCAAATAACAACTCAGTTTGGCATGTTAATCAACCTACTAGATTTGTTAGGCACTAAAATACTAAAAATGTACACCCCTGGTTTGGTGCCTTATTTATCCTACTCGGTGCCTTGTTCATAAGCCAACTTGATTTGGCAAAAATGTACACCTTTCTGAAACAACTCAATCTTAAGCAATCTCCTAAGATTGAATCAGTTAGGCAAATACTACATACAATCCTATATTGAAATTAAAGATTCAGTTTGTTAGCATGGTAAGGATTGTCCAGAGGGATAACTTTGAGGTTATTGGCCTTGCAGGCCTGGTTAGGAAACATGTGCCATATTAAAGGCAGGTAAAGGGTTCTCAAACAAAAAAAAGGCCAGTTCCACTATACCGTTCACAAAAGGGTATCATGCAATTATAAATTAAGAAAATAAAAGAAAGAAGATGTTATAAGCAGACTGGCTGGGAAAAAAGTAAAACCAAAAACTATGAAACGTACGAGAACATTTGTAAGTGGTGCAATTTCAGAAAGAAGACCGTCTACAGATTTTGCGGTTGAAATGCTAGGAGGGGCTGATGATGAGCTTGCGGTATGAAAACCAGTGACAATCTCATACGATAGGCTCTGATAACAAAAGAGTGGTAACTCTACATTATAGTATAAAACATGCTTCTATTGCATTATGTTTAGTAAGCTTTAATAGAAAATTAGAGTGAACAAGATAACATGGTGCACTGTGCCAACATAGTATGATCCTCGCACCATGACTGGAACTAGTGTTTTCAGATGAGGCGTGAGCCTTGAGGCAAGGCGCATCAAAACAGTGCGAGGCGTTGGGGTGAGGTGACCAAACATCTAAGGCATGGTTGAGGCATATGCCTCAGCTGACGTATGACTACAGTGCAAGTAGTTTTGCTGAGGCGTAAGCCTCAGATGTAAATCAATTTGTTTTTTAAAATTCACTATTAATTTCATGCAAGTATTTTTATACACCTATACTTTCAATAGTAATAAACATGTTATGGATGTTTTAGAAAATGATACCACACGAAAAGAATATAATATGGATGATGTAGAAAAGCATTCATATGGTAAAAGATAAAAAGTGGTTGGGTCTTGAGATTATTTTTTAGTGTTGGACGTGAACTTTTTAATTTTATTTATTATAATGGTGGATCATGGACATGCTTAGTATTGAGTATTGGCTATCGACTCTTAATTATAAGGGATTGAAACTTGAATTTGAGTATGGGGATTGAAACTTGGTATTTTAAAATTAGAAATATATGTTGGTTATCTTACTTTTTTTTTTATATTCAAATTATTTATATATTTTTTACTATTTATACATTTTCCAATAATAAAGAAAGAGCAGCATATCAAGTTTTATACATAGGTGGGAGTCCAACCAATACATTCAATGTAGCTTCATTGAAACAATAAACTACTTGATCTATGGCTTAATGGATTGGTAAGATTTTCTGATTTTGAGTAATGGGTAGTTAATCTTTTGTTCTCTCATTTGGTGCAAAACAAAAATTAGATTAGCCCTTGTAACTACTACTACTTGATTGATATTTCAAATCCTACCCAATTGGTTTCTAACATCAGAGAATGCCAATTTCCTTAATTAATGAGAATGACTTAATGGGTTGATAAGATTTATGGTTTTATTAAAGGGTAGTTCACACTTCGCACCAAAATAAACCTTGGTGACGACTTGAAATGATAGTAGATCAACAATTTGCGTATTGGAGCAGTCTGTCACTGGATAATGTTATAATATTTCAGTATTGTAATGGTCAGTATGAGCAAGTGAGGAAGCACATTGAAACTTACTAGCCTTCACTTATGTTTCTGTTGACTTACATCCACAAACCACGACTAAATATGAAAAGATTAACAGAAACCTTAGTCAAATATCCAAGAAACAATCCACTTGCATAATTAACCAAGTAATGCAACTTCTATAGGGAAACAACAATATTAGAAATGGGCTCACCTCTCTTTAACCAATAAGAACCGATCAGAGGAGAGAACAATTTGATAAGAAAAAGTTACCTTTTCAACTAACCAATAACCAACCCACCTAAGCAGGTTTGCGATTAAAAGGTTTTAATTAGAACATTAGTTATACATTAAACAGGAAAAAGAAACAAGAAAAAATACTTTCACCTTTAAAAACAAAACATAGTCACTCACCCCGGCTTAGTTGTATGATAACCAGCTTCCCACCTACATTCCAATGAGGAAAAAAAAGACACAATAAGAAGAAACAAAACTCTAGAGACGAAATGAAACAAAACAAATTACATATCGAAAGAGAAAAAATAAAGATAAAGCATCAAACTTCAGAAATTTCGAAGAGAAACTCGTTAAGAATCTTTAAGAGAAAAAAATACTGTAAATTTGAGCTTCGTCTACTTCGTTTCAGAGAGGATATCAAACCGAGAGATGAGATCCAGAGAGGTACAATGAGAGAAAGTTCGAAGGAGATCGACACACGCGCGGAGAATGAGAGAGAGGAAAACAGAGAGGGTTCAACTTCAACCTGGGTTGGGTTTGAGACGAAGGTTTGAAGAGGAGACGAATTGAAATAGGGTCCTATAATCAGTACCCAAACCCGGCCCCATGATTCAGCTGGATTAGCCCGGCCCTATAATTAAATGGACTAACTAACTAAACTCAAACCCAGTCTATGAAGGGCCCATTGACAACCCAATGCAGAATGAGCGCAGATGTTAGTTTTTGAATGGTTTAGCTCCCCCTTTCATTGTTTCATTTTGGCATAAGTGAATAGTGTTTTCTGTGTAAATTAGTTTGTTATCTTAACACTAGAGCTTAGTTCGATCTCTTTTCCTTGAAAAACCATTTAGTTTTTCAAAAAAATGTTATTCTAGAGACTCACTCATCTATAACTATTTTTGTTGATCAAGATTGAATGGCTAGAATTCTTTAACAATTGGTATATGATGTAGGTGAGACAATTTCAAGTATTGGTATATGTTATTTTCATTTAGCTCTTCTAAGTCGATTTGAGCATGAGAGAACATGGTTCTATATCTTAGCATAGACAAGGTACTGTTTCTTAGCTTTCGGATTTGGTTTGATGTAGGAGACTTGTTGGGAGCCTTATCTACCTGACTAATTATCGCCCAGACGTTGCTTACTCCATGGGAATGAACAGTCGATTTATGGACAAGCCAAGATCATCTTACTTAGAAGTTGTTTTTCGGATTCTGTGATACATCAAACCCTCACCAGGAAGAGTGTATATAGACTGAATCCTTAGTTTAAAGCATTTGACTTTTCCGTGGTGTGAGCTTTTGACTTGAATTTTCTTCTATTCAAAAAGCAAGTAGGCGAGCTAGGATCGAGCAGACGAGCAGGAATGGGGATTCAAACTATCTGTCCTTCTCCGGTTAAGTGGGAAAACCTGGAGGTGAAGTAAAGTAATATTTGGAATAGAGAAAATCACCTCCTTTGAGTTTCCTTGCATCCAAGAGCTCCTTCACACTTTGCGCTACTCTTTCATGCTCTTGATGCCAACATAACCATCTTTTTCTTGCATTGCTATTTTATTATATTAAAGATAGTGAAATTGTCTCACCTTTTTCGTTATAGAATGAAAAATATTTAATGGATAATTGAAGGATTTTTTTAAAAAAAGGGAACCGCCACCTAATTTAAATTTAAGAACCATAGATAACTCCAAAATGGATCTTGATTGGTTTATAGGTAAGAGACATGGGCAAAAGGTCAAATTACGGATTTTGGAAGATGTTACACACTAAACTCGTCCGATTGAGATGATTGATCTCTACTACAATCCCTGAAGTCCAAAAGTTGATGAGAGAATACTAAAACCAAGCTAATGTCTCAAGGTTAAAGGTCTAATCATTATCATTTTATATTGAGTTAGCCAATCAAACCATCATCATTTATATCGAGTCGGCAAATCGAATCCTATGACTATGATTTTTTAAATTAGAATCATCCTTTTAAATCATTTTAAGAAAAAAAGTCACGACCCAATTATTTTCCAAAGAGTCAAGTGACATGTATCGATAAATTGATTAATGAATTAATTTCAATGTACATGAGATTGATGGGGCATCTCAATGATAATTTTTATGGAAATGAAATCTAATTTTATGTGCCACGTGCTCAAAACTCAATGAGTTGATCTGAGTGTCGTTGTATGAAATAAATTCAATTTTATGTGCCATGTGCACAAAATCAATGAATTGACTCAAATGTCATTTTAAAAATGAAATTCATTTTTAATGTGCTACGTATACAAAAATCAGTGAGTTGACTCAAATATCATTTTAAAATTGAAATTCATTTTTTATTATTTATTGTGTACTACATGCACAAAAATCAATGAGTTCACACATTGATTAAGGTTTTAGGAATAAGAAAATTATTTCAAGTGCCATGTACACAACAATCAGGGTGTTCACTTATTGTCCATGTTGTGAGTGGCAACATTGCAATACATTTAAGTCATAACAAGAGAGGAAATTATGGGCACCCATAGTCAGAGCTCAGTCGGTTTGACACATTGCAAAACAACTTTGGGGTCGTGAGTTTAAGTCCAGTTTGTCCATTAAAAACATTTTTATAAATAAGCCTCGCCCCAACTAGGAATAAATAAGATCCATGATTATTTACTTTGAAGGCACACTTTAATTGAACATTATAGAGTTGCCTTGTTTTTCCTTTCCCCTTTGGGGGGGGGGTCACTGAGAGGTTAAAATTCAGATGTTAGTTTACTATTGTACCCTCTAATTTTATATTATTTTTTATTATAAATAAATAAATTTTAAAACAATAATTAAAATGAGGGCAAAATGGTCTTTATAAAAAGAATTTAACTGTTAATTTGTCTGCAATTTCACGGAAGGGGGTAAGTGAACCCCTAAGATAACTATAACTAGGTAAGAGCAATTATCAAAACATTAGGGGGTCAAAAGTGTAATTTACCTTTTTTTTTCATATATATATATATATACATATAAATAAAATAATAAAATTTAAAAAAAGTAGTTAGTTTTAAGACATAAATAAGTGACGATAAAATAGAGAATCGAAATTCAGATTTGCTGTGATGTCAATGCATGACAGGATGCTTCCCAAAAACCACCTCTCTCAAACATCTTGACCCATCTGAGATAAAAAGAACTACATAGATCTTAGTAAGAACCCTAACGCTAAGTTTAGCCATGATTTCATATTGATCCGAGCCTTGTTCAAACTCAAGAGATGTTCATCAACCATCTACAATTCGAATTATACTTTGTTTTAATTTGGGATTTAAGATTGAAATTATTAAATTTGATGGATTAAAATTGAAAATATAGAAGTCTCAAAATGCCACACAAAATTCATACAACAGGTCAGTTCAATCAAGGATATCGGTATCCGATTGATCATAGAAAATAATGAATTTTAAAATGGATAACTATACAAATCCTTGAAATTCTGAGAGGAAAAAAAAAAAAAAAAAGAGAGAGAGAAGGGATTTAACCAGCAAAGTACACCAAAAATCAAATTTGTTGAGGCTTGCTTACTGCAATCATCCCTGCATCTGGAAGTATCACTTCCAGTTACAAAACAATACTAATAGTCATTCTGTGACTGAATTAATTACATTGCACTCTAAATGGATTTGAGTTCAGACATAATTTTTGTGAAGTTCAAGGAGCAAAACCAATAACAACAACAAAACCTTATCCCAAACATCTGGGGGTCGTGATAATCTGACTCTTTTTTGTATCCTTCGCTTGGGGATACACAAGGACAAAGATTTATGGTTCTGTGAACTGCCATGTCAGGGGGCGTACAAAAAAATGAGTTAGATTATCACGATTCTTCTCCATTTCATACCATGATTTTAAATCTCAACCAAGGTCTCATTCAACAATGATACGGATACATAGTGTGCATCAACATTGACATCATCTCCTGAGATAAACGAAATGTCGGACAATATTTTGAAAATCTCGGCCAAGTCAGTAAAACTCAACTGAGTCAACCGGGATTTTGATTAAAATAATTATTTTATTTTAGAATTTAAATATTTATTATATAACTAAAACATAAATTTTTTACTTAACATTTTTTAATCTATCTTATTTTATTAAAACATTATAATTATTTTAATTTAAATATATGTAAATCAATTATTATTCATTGAGTAAAATGTTTTGTCTAATCCATGGACGAGATAAGATGTCAAACCGAGTTTTGAAACCATGTTTCATACTGTCCAACAACAAGTCTTCTGTGTCCAAGTGTTGCTATTTTCTTCTCTTTTATATGGAAGAAGAGTTCTTGATTGATACTAGTCCAAGTCATCAACACAAACTCCACAACTAAGACTCCTTGGGATGTGTGGAAGTGGGTTAAGCTATACCTAAAACACATGGAGCACGGTGCAAGGAAAGGAAATTTACCACTCTAGACCCCTTTGGAACCCCTTATCGTGCCCACACCAAGGATTGAATAGTTGTAAAAATGCACCAAACGCAATTTTTTCCCTCTACAAAATAACTGATTTTTATCCAAATATAAATAACTGAGTTAAGTTTTTAGAAGAAAATAAAGTAAATTATGCAAAGGAAGAAAAAATTAATTTAAAAGTGAATCCATGTCCACATTAGTGATAAGCATCCCTGAAACTCACCCAACCTACTAACCCTCCATCGAAAGGAATGGTAACTTCATCACTGACCATTGAATCATGTTAAGCAAGTTGCCTCATACACTCTTCAAGATGTTGGAAACTGAATCTTATACCGACTTGTGATTATGAGGAAACTAATTGAACACTAATTCTAGAATGACCTACCCAAAGAGCCCAACTTGCTGGATTTGACTCCAGCCAAATACAGCTTTACAACTGCCCCAGCACTCCAACTATAAATATCGATAAAGAAAACCAAACAATGAACTTCTATCCTATTAGTAAATCATACTCTTAATACAATGAAATTCAAGGAAACCAACAACCCCATTATAGGCATTTGTTATGCAATGCAGAGTAATAGATCTTTCAAACATAAATAATAGGGGAATTGACACAAAAGCATCGAACATTTTGGATATCAAAATATAGTCGACAATCAAAACAAAATGGTATGAGAAGCAATCCTATTTCTTCAAATCCACCGAGGACAGATATATTTTCAGCTCTCATAAATATTTCTTGCGAATATCAAATAATAAAAAATCCTTTCAATGCATACACTCGCTCTTTTTCAATATATACAAACAATTATTTTTCAATTTTATGCAAGATTTTATTTTATTTTTTAATTTAAGGTCCCCAAACAATGCTACAAACTCAGTTGTAATGTCGGGGGTTGGATTTAGGGGTAGTTAAGCCATTATAAAACATTAGAGTTAGGTAATTTAGCCTAAAATCTGCTTTGAGGATTATGGCCAGAATAAGTTTGCACCAGCGTTTGGGAATGTTCGAACTTAGTGTTTATTGGCTCAAGAAAGATATTTATTTGTTGAGAACTTTTCAAAGAAGTTCAAGAATCAAGATTTCACTAAAAGCGTGGTGATTCTTCTTCATGAGGGATGATTTCTCATCGTTAGGGTTTGCTATCTGATTCTGAAGACTAAATAGTATGATGCTTATTAAATCAAGCAACAGAGAAAAATGCTCATGATAACACTTTCTTGGGCAATTTAAACATCAGATTTGTATATTTTTCCTAAAATTGTTCATGGATTTCCTAAGCAGCTAAATTATCAAATTCCACGACCAATTCAATTTTATAACTGACAACAGCCACATTGATCCATTATGCATTTTTAGCTAATTTGAAATTGGAAGCACTGTTTTTGTAAGTAGGTAGAAATGCATTCATACCTTGCCTATCCCAAAATTTTCTAGATAAGGCTTGTTACTTACATCAACAACTTGAAAAGATCTGCTAATGCATGACTTCAGTTGTGAAGCTTCAGTGGAAGACGTGGGCCCATTATCGCCACCAATACCATGTGTGCTGCCCTACAAATATAAAATGAACATAATTTGTATTTCCAATGATTGAATCCAGACAAATAGCCAGACAGCCACCGATATCATCAACAATGGCAATCTTATCCCAATAGATTGCTAAATTCAATGTATGTCCAATATAATGTGTGTATATATATTATATGTTCTCCCTTATCAGAAAAATAGTATGGGAGCAAATAGAGCAAAGATTAAGGAAAGCAAGGGGGCGTCCAAGAGGATCTGGGGCATGCTAAGCACAAGAGATCAAAGTTTCATCGAATTGGAAAGTGATGATTACATCTTATTCTCAACCTAATTTCAGCAACTTTTTTTATCCTTGTGATCAGCATAGACCAGGGTATGATTTTCATCTTTTCATCACAATTGGTTCTTGTGTCTAATGGTTCAATGGACTATGAGTTAGGTCATGAATTTTAATTCATACACTGTTTTGAAAAATCTTAAATATATGTATTTCCAACATAAATTGTGACATCTTTTTACAATATTCTGTCGAGGTACAAATGAGAGATAAAATGAAGCAACTGAGTATTGTAAAGAAAAGTTGATATTGAAATGATAGAAATTTTGACTAGAACATAAAGCATCCAGCAAATGACGTGATCCAAAAGCGTGCAGGAGAAAAAACACACTACCTCATTCGCATGTCCATTGTTTATAGCATCTTCAAAAAGAGATGAGTAATAAGCTGGATCATAGATAGAGCCTCCTAAAATGTCGTCAGAATCAGAGACCTGTCTAACTACAGAAGGTGTTGAGGGATTCAAAAAACTATTCCTTAAATCAAAATCTGCTTCACGAGAGACTGTATTATCAACACATGAGACTCCCAATCTGTATATCTGAATCCATAATAATGAAGACGCCAATCTCACAGAAAAACCAATAATTTGCATAGCTAGAGCGAGCCTCAGTGAAAAGATAAAATATGCTTCATACTTCTCAGAAGAAATGTTCCTGGGCAAACAACAAAAAGATCAACAACTGTAAAAAAAACTTTATAGAACATAAAGATTTTTCAACAACAAAACGAACATAAACAGGAAAAATGTATAACAAGAGGACATTAGCGTAAAATGTTCAACAATATATCAAGGCTCAGTTGTAAAACATCTACTGCTCCTGCAATGCTACTTTCCAATAGAGTAATTTTACATGTGAAGATGCTTGTCTCACCAATTAGTCATGGCTTCAAGTCGAAAAGAATGTGAAGATGAAGGTCTCACCAATAATTGTATTTTGTATTTGTTGTACTGTCGTCTGCTGTTCGCAATTCTTATTCATGTGAATTTGCAGATTAGCACACCCAGGCCAGTGCAAACCCAATTGTTGAACACTCATATGATGCAACGGACCCAAAAGTATAGCTTTCTACCTGGATGTTTGTTCAACGTTTCAATACTTGCTCCTAGGATCTTTGTAAGAATATCAATGACTATCCCCCTTAGTGTTGCAAGATTTTTAGGACGGGTCCCTCAATTTATGAGGACATTAGAGCTTCACAATTTAGAATTCATTAGAGGAGAAGGAAAAAATCCACTACACAATTATCTTTATTGATGGATGATGTTTATTTGGGCTTAGTTCATGATTCCACTGTTGATTAAAGGCAGACACATCATCAAGAAGGCTCTACATTGGAAAGATTCATTTGGCTTGCGAAAGGAGCAAGGAGAGCCCATAGAACTACATTTTTGTAGAATGTTCATCCCATTATACAGGGGATAGCCAATTTGGTTATTAGGGCCCTAGTTGAACCTATACCCAACCCACACACCCCAGCTGAATTACTCCAACCCCAAATACTACGCATTTGAATCCTATTCGTTATTCCAACACTTATAACCCCACCCAAACCCTATTTTAACCACATATGCCCCAACAACCCCTACCCTAACCCTAAAATCCATTGATCAACCCCTAACTCAAGTCCTATAAGCCCTAGATCCTTTTCTAGAGATGATCACTATTTTGAAGTAAAGCTGCTGAAAATTATTTGAAGCTCCTAAAGTATGCCCCATTAGTACTTTTGCATCTAATCACTTCGAGACATAACTATTTGAGCCTAATTTTTTTTTCTTGAAATCCTTGAAAGGATCAAGAGAAATTTGATTGTTTTGGTTTGGAACCCTAGGCTAATGGAAGTACTATCTTCCAGTTGGGACCATCTTTCAAAATTCTAAGGTTTAGCCATTAGCATTGTAAGATTGTGATTTGGCCATCAATTATTTTTAATTCCCTTTTACACGTTCTAATTAATTTGTGATGGATTGAGCATTATTTTATAATCAGATTTGTTTATGACAATCAGTTACTTGATCTCAAATTCATCATATTAGATTAGTTTTCACAGTCATGCATCATAAAGGCATAAACACTAGTTCAAAAATGAGTAATAAGATTAGTAGTAGGATTTTTTGTATGGACTTTTGTAACATCTAGTTTTTGTAGTAACAGTCGTTTCTAACAGAAATAAAAAAAAATTGCACTAAAGTTAAGTAGGCTTGTCTTCATGTTTGTGTGGGTAGCGAGTAGAGAGGAGCTTTTGATTAATCTGAAGTACGAGTCTGAGTACTTATACTCTAACCTTAAGTGTACCCATGGAAGGTATACAAAAGATCAAGACCAAACATTTAATGACTCACACTTAGGAGATCTACAGTGACAAAAATCAATGTATAGGATGATCTCGATCATTCAATTTTACTCTACACCTTTGTTGGTGATGGAAAAAAAAAAAAGATTCTAGTTAGAGCTCCTAGAGAAATCTATAGATCATAATCCATAAAGTTAAAAATCATCCACGATTCAACCACGTTGATTTTGGACTGGATAATGCCCTAGGTGGGACCAATTCAATGGTGAGTTCTAACCCATTGCAATGGCACACATGTCAGCAAATTGTGCTCTAGGAAAAGAAACTTTTGTTTTAGTGCTTGAGCTCAAGACGCCATCCATAAACAAAGCACAAAAAAAAAAGGCATTTTGAAAGGTTATGAAGAACCCATCTAACTATACCTACATTCAAGAAAAGAGTCCCAAATAGATATATTGATATTATGAATGACATGTATGAGAGAGTTGTGACTGTGTGAAAGTAAATGGAGATGAGACAAAAGTGTTTCCAGTTACAATTGGTTTATATCAAGATTGACTTTGAGTCCCTATTAGTTTGCTCTAATTATAAATGAAGTACCCATATAAATTAAGGGTAGCTAAGGATATTGAGATGGATGGGCGGAAAGACTAGAAAAGATAAAAATTACTATGCACGCATTCAAGAAAATGCAGTACATTCAATAGGAAAGAATGTCGATTGAGATGAAGGTGTTAAAAGGGAAAGAGGAAGAGCCAAAAGAACGTTGATTGAGACAATTAAAATGGATATGAACACACTTTCAATAACAGAAGACGTGTCTCTAGAAAGAATTGAATTGAGGAACACTGATTCATTTCATAGATACCATATCATTGGGAAAAGGCTTTGAGATATATATATATATACACACATATATATTTGAGAGGAGTAATAATGCATACATATAGCAAAGAGGTTGAGAAGGCAATATAATTAAAAAAGAATGCCAATGAAAGTTAATCGAACAAATATGTATATTAATAACGAAAAATCCATAAAATAGATGCACCTCAATTCTTACTCTCAATCTCCTCATCTCCCAAAGTATTGTTGCAGCGATTTTAGTTCCCTTTTTAAGGCCAACAGGAAAGATGTGTATCATCCTCATTCACTGTAAATTTGCTTTTATGATCTGGTCCCAATTTCTTTCATTATTTAGAATTGATTGGGTTTTTCCGTTACCCATCTTTTCTTTGTTCCAATCGTGGCAATCCAAGGCATTTTTATAAAGAAAAAGGATTTTATGAAGCTTGACTCCTTTCACAATTTGTTGTGCCATTTGTAAGGAAAGGAATAATCGCATATGTAAAGGAAAAGATAGTTCAATCCAGGAAGTGATCATAATTCATACATGTAATGGAGTTTCTTTTCTATTGGTCTAAAGCCTTTAAGAAATTTAAAGGCATTTTGTTTGAGGACCTCTTGTTTAGGTGGGATTGGAATTGTAACAACGCTAAATAGGGGTGTTGTCAGTTGGATCGTGCATGTGTTTGTTTTTATTATCTCTGTCGTTGTACATAGGTCTATCAACCTACTTTCTTTCTTTAATAAAATTCTCTACACATAAAAAAAAATATTAAAAAAACAACAACAACAACAACAAACAACCCAACTTAGAAACACAATTAGAATCCAAATTTGGCAATCCAGTAGTAAATATGTAATAGAGATTAGAATCCAAATTGACGAAAACGCACCATATTTGGTGAGAGAAGAGAATAAACCAGCAGACATCGAGCAAGATCGCACAACAAAGAAGAACAGCGTAGGTTCGTCCTAGGCTCTGACTGCTACTCTCGATTGCAACGAGAGCGAACAAAGCTACAACCAAATTGATCAATAATACACCATTGAACAAAGCCCCGAGAGATCCAATCAAAGCGCAACCGATCTGTCACAAATACAAACATGAAACCCTAACTATATAAAAAAGAAAAACTGATCAGAAACCTTGATTTTGGAATCAAGAAACGAATTGAAAGTTTACTTGAATGTAAATGAGAATAACAGCGAAGGATTGAAGCTTATCGTAATCTCGAAGACATGATCGAATCCGAATTCGAAATGAAGAACATAGCATCATGAAGGAGAAACTTGATGCCCTAGAAAACTGTGAGAGAGAGAGAGAGAGAGAGAGAGAGAGAGAGGGAGGAAGAGACCCACCCCCTCCAGACTACATGGAACTCGAGAAAGTTTTTGAAATAGAAAGCTTAAGGAAGGTAGCAAAAAATGGGAAAATGGAGCTGCTAATGGCACTCCAACCTTTAATTATGACACTCCTTCAAAATAAAGAAAGTAAGTGAATGATTGATAAAAGTTGGTGTGCCAATAGACATAATCATGAAAGTCACAGATTAAATTATAATTTTTTCTTTAAATAATTTAATTGCAATTTTTAGTAAGATAGGACTTTTATGAATTTTACGATTAAATCACGAACTTTACGATTGAATCAGAAAAAATAAAATATAACATTGATGTAGTAATAACAAAATATAACTTTGATGAAGATGATGGTGACCATTTTACCAATAAAACATAAACTAATAATGATGTTAATAAAGATGATTTTGATTGTGATATTTTTTACAAGTTGATTAATCCTACTTTGGACGATTGTTATATTTTTTTAATATTTTAAACAATATAAATAAAAGCTTAACTATTTTGTGACCAGTAGTTATTTATAGATAAAATCAATATTGGATTTGGTAATTGATTATTATAATTTAATGTGGGTATTTAATTATTCATCATGATAATCTAACTACCCCACATGGCACATTCAATCAATTACCATGACATGACAAATTTGGGAATCGTAGATTTGCACTCCTCAAGATACACGATTGCACTTTCCCATAAAAAAAAGTGTATTTCAAGAGAATCGTGTATCCCAAGGAGTACAGATCTACAGTTATCGACCTTGTCACATCAGGTAGTTAGATTGAGTTTGCCACGTGGGCTAATCAGATTATCACAACTCATTAATGATATAATATGAGAATGTCGCTTAGTAGGAACAATTATAGAGTCCTAATTCCAACTTAATTTTTTCTTCATTTTGTTTTCGATTTCTTTCTTGATGTTATTGAAATTTTCAATCTTTCTGTTTGGTAACTATTCCCAAACTCTAAGTTGGTGATTATGCTAATAAAAACTCTTTTTTTTTTCTTCTATATTTCTATTTTTTTTTTACTTTAAGATTTTATATGAACTTAATCATAATTATAAACAACTACTGAAAATATTTTATTTGAACGACCATGGTAACATTTTAAGAATGTGTTTGTCCTTAATGGTGTATGGTAAATAATTTAAGAAAATGTGTGTGATAAGTAAATGTCAGGGTGCCAAAAGCAGCTCTCAAGGAAAAACAAAGTTTAAAGATGATGGATATCGAGGAAAAATCAAGAAAATAGCAATTATTTGCTTTGTGATGACGTGTCGACATGGCAGGAGTCCACATAAAAAAATATAAATAAAACAGAGTACCTTGCCCAGTATAGAGAGTAAATGACTAGAACACCCTCGGTTGCTTAGTCTAGAGAGAGACCCAGCCCAGGTGTCTCTTAAGCTCTTCTACACCATTAAGAAAGGAAAGAGAGAATTAATGGAAGCAGAGACATCATCTCCTCCTTCGCCAACACAGGAAGGGAAGGCGAAGCCATGGCACGCTTACACCTCAGAGGATCTGAAGCGGACCGTTTCCGAGTCCACGGATTCTGCCCTTCGCTCTGCTCGTTCTATCCAACATAATTCATCAACCCATCTCCAAACATTAAAGGTTTTTGATTTTTTTTTTTTTTTTTTGAGATTTTAGATTTTGTTTGCTCGTAAGTGTTATGGGTTGTACGTAGAATTTGTTGGGTTTCTAATTATTTGATTTCTTGATAAGGGTTTTGCTTTTCTAGGTTGTTCTCTGCGTATGTTTTACTCTTAAGCGTCTGTTTGGATTACCATTTTTTGTGCCCCTAATAAATTTTAATTCTTAAAATTTTGGAAAATCAAATAAGATATAAAAATTGGCCTTTTGAAAGAGGCCTTATTTTAATGAGGAAACATCAATAGTTGGAGTGATTAAGACTCTAAATTACAGCCCTTAAATATAATATGTAGACACATGTATTCATGAAGAATATTAGGATCCACTGTTTAATGGGTTCCATCTAAAGAGAGTTCCATGGCCAAAAAAAAAAAAAGGATAATATGATATCAAGTATGATAATGGGTTTAAAATTTAGTTTCGACGAAACATTTTGAGATGTTCTTAAATATTATAAAGAAAAGGAAAATGCTGGAATGACACAAACGGAGACACAAGGGTGACACAAATAATGTGGTGGGGCGCACATAACTGTAGATGCTTTTTACTCGTATCTCGCGGAAAAGCCTCTACGGTAATGTGCACGACACCACGTCATTGTGTCACCCCTGTGTCTCCCTTTGTGTCACCCCAGCACGACTCTAAAGAAAAATGCTAAATTGACTTCCTACAACACCGTGCCGACGTAGTGGAGCGCATAGAACCATAAATGCTTTTCCTCGAGATACAAGTGTTGTCCGCCTGAGGAAAATTGATGGTTCTCTATAAGCACAGTGTTGTATGAAGTCAGTGTAGCACAACTCTATTATAAAATATTTTTGAAACATTCAATGTTTTGGGGTTGAGGCTGAAACATTCTGAAATAGCATGAAATTTTGAACTAGACTTTGGATGGCAACAAAAACAATTATAGGAAGAGCTCCGGAACATTCCAAAGTTTGGACCATTAAAAATCATCCAATCAGACTGAATTTTTGGCCAAGGAAAGCCCTTAGTCGGGTTCCATTGAGTGATTGGTCCAGACTCATTGTATACGAGACACATACCAAGATACTCTACTTAAGGGTGTACATTTGCTGTCTTGGTACTCAAAACTCCTGATTCTCATCACAGAAATTTTCATACTGTGTATGCATTTTCTGAAAATTTTTAAAATGAGAAAAATTTAGTCCTTTTGGTTTTATTTCATTTTTGCAGTGTTCAAGTATTCAAAAATTTTATTTCCCGTATTCTATATGTAGGTTTTGTATGAGTGAGTGAGTATTGATGGGGATTACTGAGGAGATCTCTTAGCCCAAACATGAACCTCATCATATGCAGGGGCGGAGCCAGGATTTTCTTGTAGTGGGGGCAAACTATGGTTAGTTGTATAGTTGAAGAACTTGAACATAAATGGTTTTAGGGAGAAATTCAGAGGTTTTTGGTTAGAAGTTGAAGAAAAGCATAATTAGGTCATTTCCAATTAGTATATGAGAAGGCCTGGTCAAGAGGCAATGTCATCAACAAATAATTGAAAGAGGGGGGGGGGGGGGGGCAAAAATTGGAGGGAGGTGAGGGTGTGGGGGCAAATTGGGAGAGTGGTGAGGGAGGGGGCACAAATGGGGCATGTAATTAGTTGAAAATATAAGGGTGTCTCAAAGTTCTGTGGGAGCAATTGCCCCCACCAGCTCCTCCCCTGATTGTATGAACCAAATCCATAAAAATATGTATTTCATATGTTAAATGATAAAATACCACTTAGAAACTGCTACAAATAAAAATAATCTGTGATTTTTCTTTTTTTCAAAAAAAATGTTGATTAAATCATTATTAATCATGATTTTTGAAAAATAAAAGATTTTTTCAAAAACTTCGAGATTTTTTTTGGTTTTAAAAAAAAAAAAAAAATTGGACCAGGAAATGTATTTAGTGGGTCTGCCTTTTTTGAAATGTAATGGCAATTTTTTGAAAATCGCTGCCTTTTGTCACTATGAGTCTGCCCACATTTGTTTTCTTGATCTTCTAAAATGATACATTCTATCAAAAGCTTACACCTTCTGTGGTACAAATTTTGGACCAGGAAATGTATTTAGTGGGTCTGCCTTGCATATTGTGGGTGGATGAGTATGCTTTTCCGTGACAGTTGTACATCTTTAGTGTAGAGACCTTTTATAGTGTAATTCTAAGTCTAGAACTGTACTAAGTATCCCATCTTTCCTCTATATAAAAGCCAAAATGCCCCATAAATCGTCTGTATTTTAGTAATATTTGTTATGGGTAACATACTGTTTGAAGCATTTAGAATGCAAGATAGATCTTCCCATGCCTATTCTCAACTTTTTAGGTTTGAATGATACACTGTGTTATTCGTGCTACTTAAGTCTAAAACTGTACTAAGTATCCCAACTTTCATTTCTTATTGTCTCACTTGTGCTAAGATATTTGGTACTTTTGGCAGGATTCCGTACCACGGTTGAAATCCCAATATAAATCTTATGAAGATGCTTTCTTCAAGAAAGTCAAAGGTGAGCTGTTATCTTTCTGAATCATCTTGAGAACTAACCCACGTACTTTATATTTAGTTTCCCATTCTCACCAGCTTACACGGGGAAGCAAATTTGAATAATTTATTTTGCTTAAGAGAATATATGGTGGACGTCAGGTCTATTATCCTCAATTATGTCTCCCCATCCTGTGCAGCATTTCCTACTTAACAATTCAGATCATTTAGTCGATGGCTTTTATCAGATGGACATAACCCAAAAAAAAACCAAAAAATTAGAATAACAATTTTCAATGTTTGAACTACTCTTTCCTAACCATAATCTCATTGTCTTTATCATCCATTTAGCTCTATATTGAATGGTTATGACTTAGGATCATCCAGTTGTTTGGTTTTTTGGTTATGTCCCATTCAAAAGGTGTCCTACAAGTTGATCTTTTTGAGTGTATATTTCCCTCCACTCTCAGGTGTGTCATACCCTAATTAAGTCCCCGTGACCACCCTCTTATATCCCCCCCCCCCCCTTCAAACAGACCGGTCTTTTGGAGTAGTTGGTTCGTTAAGATGATATCAGTATGCTAGGTTCGTATAGGTCACGGGTTTGATTCTTTCCACCCTTTTGGGTGAGGGGGAGTGTTGAGTGTATATTTTCCTCCACTCTTGGGTGTGTTATACCCCCACCCTCTTATATTCATGGTTCTTCCCCTCTCTAACAAATCAGTCTTTTGGAGTAGTTGGTTGGTTAACAGATCTATCTAGAACCATGGTTTTAGAACTCGTTTTGATGTCTCGTCTCATTCATGTACAAGACGGAGTCATTTCGGATGAGACGTCCAATTTATTTGAGTTGTCTCAGACGAGATTTATTAAAACAATGCCTCGGAATCAGAACAAACCATGCCTTTGAGACAACTTGTCATCCCGTCTTGTTGGTGGACGATAAACAACTCGGACAAGATTTAAAACCATGTCTAGAACTGGAAGCAGTTTGACCATGTGTATAATAAGGGGATAGAGTTTATTGAGAATGGTGGACATGGGTCCACATAAATGATCTTTCTCTTAGTGGATGATTCTGGTTGTATTATTTTTATCTTCTGACTTTCATCTAATCTTCTAGATGAATTGATGAGTGCAAGGGAGTACCCGGTCATGGCTGGTGGAGTAGCTGTTGCAGCAGGCCTCCTCCTTATGCGAGGTGTTAACTAGATCTTTTTTGCTCTTACATTGCACTTCTGCACTGTACTACCTCAACCTATGTAACAAAACAATATTTTGTTTTTTTTTTCTAAATATTCTTCCTTGTTTTTATGTATTTTGAAATTATATTAACAATATTTTATGCAAAGACTGGTATATTCCCTCACGAGTCCCCTCACCCGTTTGTGGGAGTGTGGGATGGATGCCATTTCCCTTGCATCCAATGAAGAAAATACTTTCCTTATTAAGGGTCGTTGAGCTCAAATGGATTACCAAATTGGCAATTCAACGCCACAGCCCTCTAGATTCTATGGAAAAATCTCATATCCAAAAAATAAATAAAAATAAATTACTTTTTCTTGGCTTGACCTGAGGTTTTGAAAACGGACGGCTATTAAACTTCACCAAACTCCCAAATTTAAAATTTAACAGTGAAAAATAACCCTTTTTTTAAGTTCATAGAATTTTGTCCTCTACATCCCTGCGGCATTGGATCATGTTTTTGGACGCCACAATGTGAGCTCAACAACCCTTAGTAAAATTAGAAATTTTGCTAAGTTAGTAAGGGTAGCCTTACTCTCCAATGAATTGTCAAGTGTAAGGCCACTTCTTGGGTGGGTCTTTCCCCAAAGACTGCACCATTTTGGGCAAATCCTAACCCTTTGAAATATTTACTTTTTTCATGGAGGTTCACATAGTCTTGGCATTCAAATTTTATATTGCCATCCATGTTTTAGCCCCTTCTCTGATGCTCAGGGTGGTGTTATAGGGCCAATTGCCCATCCAAGCAGTGGCAAGCACATGTTATTTTAGAAGTATGTTCTGTTGAAAATTTATCTTTATTTTACAATAAAACATAATCTCCAATATTATCATAAAACCGTGCCGATATGTTAGTTTCTAGGGCCACTGTCTGATCTCGAAAAGCTAAATCTTCTCTGCAGGCCCGAGGAGGTTTTTATTTCGACATACATTGGGTCGGCTTCAAAGTGAGGAGGTACCTTTACTTGTCTAGTTAGTTTCTAGAAAAGTCTCTTTCAATATATTGTTATCGATTTATGGAATGCTTTCGTACATTTATACTTTTTGGACAAATCTGTAGTTTTCATATTTTGGATGGTAGTTAGAAAACTTAACAACTGTAAAGGACATCAAAACATCATAACATCATTTCTTGAACTTGTTAGCGTGCTTAGGGAGAGAGAGAGAGAGAGAGAGAGGGGGGGGGGGGTACTTCTTCACACAAAAGGCCTGGTGATCCACATGGTTTATTAATAGATGCTATTAGCTTGTGTTCTCTTACCTTTTGGAGCATTTTTTTTCCGAACCTAAATCGTCACAAATCCTTGGCAGGCACTGTTTGATAAAGCTGAGAAGAATGTGAAGGAGCTGAACCGCTCTGTTGATTTAATGAAACTGGACAGCAAAAAACTGCTCGAAAGAGCTGCTCTTGCTGAAAAGGAAATGAAACGTGGCCACAGTGAACTCATGTAAATGTGATTTTTGATTTCCCTAAAAATTTTATTTACCTCAACTATTATATATCTATCATCTATTTATGCATGCTTGGTGACCATCTGGTACATTTTTGTTTCAATTTTTTCATTCAATTAATTGATGTTTATATATTTACTAGAGTTAGGCACGGGCATCCTCTTCGGGGTAAGGGTTAAAAATGGAAAAAAAGAAGTTAGAGGGGTATTATTAAAAAAATGAGGTTAAGGGGTTAAAAGATGAAAGACAATAAAGTGGGTTAAAGGGGTGAAAGAGGAAATATAGTAAATTTAGAGAGCGTGAATAGTAGAGGCTATAAAGTGGCCCCCACAAAATTGTAACTTGAAGAGAGGTTTATCTCCCATAACATTGTAGCTGGATGGGAGGTTTATCCCCCACAACACTCTAGCAAAATGGGCCATACAGTTGTGTTTTATTTTATATACTAGAGTTCACCCGTGCCTATGGTACGACATGGGCATCCTCTCTTGGGTTAAGGGGGTAAAAGGGAGAAAGATAAAGTTAGATGGGTTTTATTATAATAAATTTGAGATTAAAAGGGTAAAAGATGAAAAACAATAAAGTGGATTAAAGGGGTAAAAGGAGAAATATAGTAAAGTTAGGGGTGGTGAAGAATAAATGAAATAAAGTGTATTCAAAGAAACTATTGCTTGATGGAAAGGATATTATTAAAAAAAAATGAGATTAAAGGGGTAAGAGATGACAAACAATAAAGTGGATTAAAGGGGTAAAAGAGAAAATATAGTAAAGTTAGAGGAGGGGAAATCCTCTTTCGGGTAAAGGGGGTAAAAGTGGAAAAAATAGAAATTATAGCAAAGTTAGAGGAGGTGGAGAATAAAAGAAATAAAGTGGGTCCCACGACACTATCACTTGATGGGGATTTAACTTACAAAACTGTAAATGATGGGAGGTTTGTCTCCAACAACACTATAGTTGATTGGACGTTTGTGTCACATACAATTGTTCCGACTTAGTTGTATTTTATTTTATAGATATATGGGTCGGGTTCAACAACTAATAACGTAACCAAAGTATTTTGTCCTATATGGGTTAAAATTTTCGGAATATGCTGATTTTTGTGAGGATGATCTCTATGGTGAGGAGATCATCCTCACAAAAAATCTGCCCATTCTGAAACTTCTAACCCCATCAAAAGTGGTTTACAAATTAAAGGTCCACGATTCTTCAACTTGTAAACTAGGGTTAGAAGGTTCAGAATGGGCTGATTTTTTGTGAGGATGATGTACTCACCATAAAGATCTCCCTCACAAAAAATCAGCCCATTCCATAACTTTTAGCCATACCTCACAAAAATTCAGCCCATTCCATAACTTTTTGCCATATAGGACAAAACTTTGGCTCCCAATTTTGGCTGTCAAATGCCACCCTGTATATATAAGTCGCTACCCTATATATAAGTCTAGGGCTGACCTCACAAAATAGCCCACTCTGAAACTTCTAACCCTATGAAAAATAGAATCAAAAGTTAATGGTGAAATGGTACTTGAATGTTTTAACTTGTAACCCTGTTTTGGTAGATTTATCAGTGTATCTCTGTGATGGGAATGTCATCGTTACTGAAAATTAACCTTGGATTCGTCTAAGTGTGCCTGCCCCTACGCACAACACACCTGTGTCTACATAGCTGATTTTAAAATTTTTGCAGGAATGCTGGAAGTGATATTCAAACTCTTGCTAAATCAGTTTACAAGATTGAATCCCAAGCTGCTGGTATGTTTGGTACTTTTTAATGGTTTTAGTTGTATGGGATGGCTGTTTACTGATTGATATGTACATATGCATACATACATACATACACATACCCCTGTTTATTTTGTTTTTTAGTGAAAAAGACGAGGGTATGTTGGTCTTTTACATAATAAATACTAAGGGGCATTTTATTCTTTGGATTTAAATGCCTTGTTTGCAGTAAATGCTAATGGCATGTATTATGTAAAAGACCAACATACCCTTGTCTTTTTCACTAAAAGACAAAATGGGTAGGGTTTTATGTGTCAGAGAATGCTAACATCCCCATGAGGTCTTGGACGTTAACATTTCCCCATAAATATATATATGGTAAAGTTCAAGAGCCAATAACATTGCTAACATGTTTTGTCCTATATGGCTAGAAGTTTTGGAATAGGCTGATATATCCCCTCGAAAGGATGAAATAAAGGAAAAAAAAAAAAAGGGACAGTTAATAAAAACAATACATTGTTTGACAAAATTGTTTGCTTGGGGTGAGATTGCTGCGTAGAGTACAGATGGGTGGTTTAATCGATCACCCAACTTTTCTAACTTGTGCTAATGGAATAAACTTCTAGATCTAATGGACGGATTGCGAGAAATCCCTAATAGAGAGGCTTTGAAACTCCGGGCAGAGGCAAGTTTTTCATCAATATCGTGGACTTTCCTTCTATGCATCTTTGATTTCACAAGGAATTTTCATTCACCTTCTCAAAATTGGACTGTATTTTCTCAGGTTGCTTCCATGGCATCTCTTGTGAAACAGCAAAGGCGTGCTTTGGACAAAAGAATAATGAAGATTTCGGAATTGGGGGTGCCCATATGATAATGGAAGATTGAGGTCGTGTCATGGATGGAAATTTTTGGAGGAGTCCTATTCTCGGTTGGTAAGTCATGATAGAGATTTAATAAGAAAAGAAAATTGGGTGTTTTGTTTTCAAAGATTTTGCTTCTCCAATTTGCTGAACTTGTCTAATGAGAGACTCAAATGAACATCCAATTGTTGGATCACCTCTTTAATTTGCCAAAGCACACATCACCCCAATGGTCATTTGTGGGACTGATTGAAGAATTATTTACATGAACTAAAGCCCATTATTTTTATTATTGTCTGACAAGATTTATCAGATGTTCAGAGGTCCTGCAATGGTTTTTCTGAATGAATCCTGTTCATCCATTCAATTCTGTGAAATGAAGGATCAAGATTAGTCTTGAGAGCTGATTGATGAATTATTTACATGAACTAATGCCTACTTTTGTAATGTTCGAATGCAGTGTTTTAATCTTTAATTAGGGGGTGATAAATAATTGAAGAAATTGGAGTGTAATAAGTAAAAGGTAGGTGCCAATAGCAGTCACCCTCGTAATCTTTTACTATTGAGAGGGACCTCATATTTACTTTCACCATCTCCATCCATGTTCTTTTGTATCTTTCTTTTTTTATTTTAGGACCCTCAACTCGAATATTTCTTCTATCTGAGGTTTTAATCAGCCTACATGAACTATGCCCAAGCCATCTGTTCTTTCTTTCTTTTAGTTTATCGTTTATTAGTGCAATTCTTGCATTTTTTTTTAAGAATGTGTTCACTTTTTTTTCTCTCTTCTAATCTTTCCACTCATCCGTCTCAACATCTGCATCTCTACTACCTTCAGTTTATTAATATGATGATTCTTGACTATCCAACATTCAACTCCATAAAATGTAGTGGGTCTTACTTAATTTGAAAGATATGCGTTTGTCACAGTATTAGAGCAACATACTTCGACAATAAACATCCATGATTCTATAGGTAGCATTAGAGCTGTCACCGGATGCTTATCAGTGTGGATATAGCAATATCTAAATCCAAAATTTTTATTTGATATTCGAATACGACGGATGTTCTAAAACTTTATCTGAATTTGAATCCGACCATCCTATTGGATATTGGATAATATCGGATAAGAATTCAAATAATTTGTATATAAAAAAAACATAATTTTTCTTTGTTCCAATTAATTTTTCAATATTAAAAAAAATTTATTATATGATATAATATTTATATAATAAATAAATAAAATAATATATATTATATATTATTTCAAATAAGATATTATCAAATTCAGAATGTTAATATCTGAATTCGAATCCAATATCCAAAAATTTTGGATATTATTTGATTTTTTGAATTTAAATTCAAATCGGATTCGAATTTTCGACTATCCATTGACACCCCCAAGTAGCATCTTCCACAATCTTTCCATCTTTACGTATAACAAATCTCAAATAACGAAATTGGCCGCTTCAAGGTATGTATGTACCATAGTTGGCCTTAGTTTTAATATATATTAAAGCCCTTGGATTGTAAACCCCTCTCTCTCTCTCATCTAGTTTTGCATTGGTTCCCTCTCTCTAGTCTCATCCATGGTGGTACAAGTTATTGAATATGAACAGTTACTTCATCTATAACTAGAGCAAACAAATACAGACTCAACAAGATCCTCGATGCATACCAATTATAATTGGAAACTCATTCATCACATTCCATTTGAGCCTCATTCTAGTCACAATCTTTGCTTATATGTCCTTGTTTATGTCTTTGTTACTTCTCGACTCCTTTCTTTTTAGATACCCACAATTTATGGGATCCAACCATAATTTCTATATTGAGTTTTACTTTTTCAATCGCAATTGGGATTACCTTCAGAACTCCCATGGGTACCTGCAAATTATTTACGTGAAGTTGTCTTTCATGTACATATATTTTAGGAGAGCTTCTATTGCCACCAACCACAAATGTGTGCTGATTCTTTAGTGATTTACATATGAATTGCGATGGCGTTAGCAAAAGTTGGTGTGGCAATAGAATCTCTATTTTAATAGGTGTTTGGAGGAAATGACATGATTGACAATGGCCACATCTGTTTAGGGGTGTCAATGGGTACCCCGTTTAACAGGAATCGGAATTGAAAATCCCGATTATGGATCTTTTTCTATTGGAATCTATTAGAGCCGGGTCTAAAATGGAATCGAACTAATAGGAATTAGAATCATTAGGTTCTGTCCAATGGGTACCCGTAGGTACCTAAAACTGATTTATTGTCATTTATTTCCATACTATGGATGATTTAAGGTATTTTTTATTTCAAAATAAATGCATGATATATAAAATTCTTCAATTTTTCATATAAATTATTGATTGAAACTTAAAAAGAGTAATTCTTCTAAAATTTTA
This sequence comes from Akebia trifoliata, assembly GCF_017979445.1. Taxonomy (NCBI): domain Eukaryota; kingdom Viridiplantae; phylum Streptophyta; class Magnoliopsida; order Ranunculales; family Lardizabalaceae; genus Akebia; species Akebia trifoliata. Next base: position 35,601,813 of record NC_141388.1, on the reverse strand, counting down.
TTACTTCAAACAAAGATAATTTTTTTTACTTTTGAAAAAAAAAATCATTAATTTGTATCTTTAGTATAACAAATTATAACTAAGTTAATAATTTTGTTGATAATATGTTAATTTCTTGAAGGAAATTTTTTGTTATAATTATTAGAAATACTTTTTTTCTCATTCAATTCTTGAGAATCGAAACCGATGGGTATTCATAATTTTTGATAGTTCCAATTCCATTTATTTTGGAATCAGACCAAGAACCGGAATCAAACTAATGTTAGGAACTGAACCGAAACTGACCCCTACATTTGTTCTGTCATGTCCAACCATCATGGGACAACAACTAGGTCCATCCAAGTAGGTCTACATTTCCAAAACTAAAAGGTTTTTAAGTTAATTTTCCATTTTTAGCATTTGAGAATTTTGTTTCATCATGGGTTTTTTCACAAGCCCATGATGTTGTACGGGACTTATAGTCTGTTTGGAAAAATCTTCGCACAGCTAAAATCATGTCGAACTCGTTCTGTTTTTGGAACTTGAGTGTTTGGGTTCGATAAGAAGTCTTTTTATACTCCGTTTCATTCGGAAAAATCATTCGACTCTCTCGACTACCAACACTTCAACGAGCCTTTGCAATATCACACGGTTCCACAAAAACAAAATAGAAAAACTTGGCGTCATCTCTCTCTCTCTCTGTCTTACAACAAAGAACCTCTCTTTCTATCTTCATCTCTCCAACCCTGTCAGGTAAGCAACTGTTCCTTTTTCTTTTTTTTTTCAATATTCAAAACCTTAAATTTCCAGTCGACAATTGCCCTCCAATCTCTATCCTCTAATTATCATTTTTGATCATAATGGAAATAAGAAAAAACTAAAGAAAGATAAATTGTTTAAGTAGGAAAAAAAAATCTAGGATTTGTTTCGAAATTGAATTGTAAACTAGGAAGAAATTGGGGACAAACCTGACACTTTGGGAGAGATTGAGGTTATCTTAAGAGGAAGATAAATCTTTGAGTGGAGATAGTAAGGATTTGTACACTTTACAGTGAAGAATTTGTGGTGGTAGTGACGGAGATCAAACATGGTGGAGGACTGATTTTGGGTGCCTTTTCGTTTTAGAGAATTTGAGGTTGGAGGAGAAGACTGGACTCCAATGTATGCCACAGCCACAGAAACTATACGAGTTAGAAAGTGAGTTACTATTGCCATACTAAATTTTGCTAGCCCTACACCAACTATAGCAATTCTTTGGTTATTTATATATGGATTGGTGTGCAATAGAAACTCTCTATTTTTAAAAGCGAACACTTTCGTGTTCTTTAATTTTTCTTGAAAAAATTTAGTGTCCAACGAACCATTGAGATGTAAGATATTCCTAAGAAATCTAAGTGTGTTCATATATGTTTTTAGGATTTTGTTATCGTGTGTCCCTTTAGGGCACACGTTAACAAGACTCATGTTTTTACTATCTCAATTTATTTTTTCTTAGATTCTTTTGTTTTAGGTTTACGATTTTATATGAACTTTTTTTTAATTGTAAAAAACTATTGAAATTATTTGAATGAGTACTATAATATTTTATTTTGTTCAGATTGTAATTAGAGGCAAACCTTAGTAATTAATAAAGAAAATAGGTGAATGGCCTTACATAAGTAAAAGTTGAGGTGCCAATAGAAACTCTCATTTTTTTCCCTTAGAATTTTTTGTTTTAGGTTTAATATTTTATATGAACCTTTTTTTTTTAATTGTAAAAAACTATTAAAACTGTTTGAATGAGTGTTATAATATTTTATTATATTGATATTGTAATTTGAGGCAAACCTTAGTAATAAATAAAGAAAATAAGTGAATGGTTGAGAATAAGTACAAGTTGAGGTGCCAATAGAAAATCTCTCATTTTTTTTTTCTTTTCTTTTGCTTAGATTCTTTTTTTTTTATATGAATCTTTTTTTAATGGTAAAAAACTAGTAAAATTATTTGAATGAGTGTTATAATATTTTATTATATTGATATTGTAATTTGAGGCAAACCTTAGTAATAAATAAAGGAAATAGGTGAATGGTTGAGAATAAGTACAAGTTTAGGTGCCATTAGAAAGTCTCTCATTTTTCTTTTCTTTTGCTTAGATTCTTTTTTTTTTATATAAATCTTTTTTTAATAGTAAAAAACTAGTAAAATTATTTGAATGAGTGTTATAATATTTTATTATGTTAATATTGTAATTTGAGACAAACCTTAGTAATAAATAAAGAAAATAGGTGAATGGTTGAGAATAAATAAAAGTTGAGGTGCCATTAGAAACTCTCTCATTTTTTTTTTCTTTTCTTTTGCTTAGATTCTTTTATTTTTTATATGAATATTTTTTTACTAGTAAAATTATTTGAATGAGTGTTATAATATTTTATTATGTTGACATTGTAATTTGAGGCAAACCTTAGTAATAAATAAATAAAGTAGGTGAATGGTTGAGAATAAATACAAGTTGAGGTTCCATTAGAAACTCTCTCATTTTATTTTATTCTCTTTTGCTTAGATTATTTTATTTTTTATATGAATCTTTTTTTAACAGTAAAAAACTAGTAAAATTATTTGAATGAGTGTTATAATATTTTATTATGTTGATATTGTAATTTGAGACAAACCTTAGTAATAAATAAAGAAAATGGGTGAATTGTTGAGAATAAGTAAAAGTTGAGGTGCCAATAGAAACTCTTTCATTTTTTTTTTCTTTTCTTTTACTTAGATTCTTTTATTTTTTATATGAATATTTTTTTAATAGTAAAAAACTAGTAAAATTATTTGAATGAGTGTTATAATATTTTATCATGTTGATATTGTAATTTGAGGCAAACCTTAGTAATAAATAAAGAAAATAAGTGAATGATTGAGAATAAGTAAAAGTTGAGGTGCCAATAGAAACTCTCTCATTTTTTTTTTCTTTTCTTTTGGTTAGATTCTTTTAATTTTTATATGAACCTTTTCTTAATAATAAAAAACTAGTAAAATTATTTGAATGAGTGTTATAATATTTTATTATGTTGATATTGTAATTTGAGGCAAACCTTGATAATAAATAAAGAAAATAGGTGAATGGTTGAGAATAAGTACAAGTTGAGGTGCCAATAGAAACTCTTCCATTTTTTTTTCATTTCTTTTGCTTAGATTCTTTTATTTTTTATATAAACATTTTTGTAATAGTAAAAAACTAGTAAAATTATTTGAATGAGTATTATAATATTTTATTATGTTGATATTTGTAATTTGAGGCAAACCTTAGTAATAAATAAAGAAGATAGGTGAATGGTTGAGAATAAGTAAAAGTTGAGGTGTTAATAAAAACTCTCTTTTTTTTCTTTTCTTTTGCTTAGATTCTTTTATTTTTTATATGAACCTTTTCTTAATAGTAAAAAACTAGTAAAATTATTTGAATGAGTGTTATAATATTTTATTATGTTGGCATTGTAATTTGAGGCAAACCTTAGTAATAAATAAAAAAAATAGGTTAATGGTTTGGAATAAGTAAAAGTTGAAGTGCCAATAGAAATTCTCTCTTTTTTTTTCTTTTCTTTTGCTTAGATTCTTTTATTTTTTATATGAACCTTTTTTTAATAGTAAAAAACTATTAAAATTATTTGAATGAGTCTTATAATATTTTATTATGTTGAGTTAGAGTAATTTTTTAATTAGAATATTTGGTGACATCTCTACAAGTAAGTTGAACAAGAACTTAGTCAGGTTGATGCATAAACAAATTTGTATGTGGATTAATTTATTATTTTCTTTTTCTTAAATTTTTTTTTAAATTTAAATTTTATTTTTGTAATTTTTATCAAGATAATATCTAGTCAACCATTAGTAAAGGCATATTGGGATTCAGCAATACATAAAATTTGAGTGCAATGTCATGTTGAAGTAGTTCAAAAGTATGGTAAAGGAGGAGGGGGTCTAACTTCAAAAGGACATGATTATTTTATAACTATCTTTGAAGAAAAATCAAAAAAAATTTACACTAAAGTTCAATACAAACATCGCTGGGATTATGTGAAGGATAGATGAAAAACGTGGAAGAATCTCAGGATGAAATATGGATTAGGATGGGATGTAAATACGGGATCCTTTAAAGCAACTGATGTACAATAAAAGTCATATGTTTTGGTAATTTTTTTTCATATGATAATTGAAGTTAAATGCTTTAGTTAATTTTTTTTTTCTGATTGCATTATATATCTTTTGTCAGTTAAATAAACATTCTACTCAATTTTGATATAAGACACTAGAGTACGAAGATGAACTAGACCAAATATTTTGTGGGACAATTGCAACTGAAAAATATTGTATGACCCCAAACGAGACATCTTCTTCAATCTTGCAAGATAGTTGTGTTTTTCTTAATGATTTAGATGTAGATATTGATGATGTGAATGAAGGGTCAACACCAAATACTTCAATTAATCCAGTTGAAAAATCTGTTGAAGAGATACCTAGAAGACATCATAAGAGATCGAGTGAGTTTGACCCATCTTATACCACAAGTGTGAATGCGAAAAGAAATGAAAAAATAAACGATGTTAAAATCCATAGAATGCTTTGTGTGTTGGCTAATAGTATAAAGGCGGATTTGAAAAAATAAGAAATGGCGTAGAACGCAAAGAAAGACACTTCTATTATCTCATGCATAAACCTGTTAAGTACTTTTCATGACATGGATCGATGTGGACCAGTATAGATGTTTTAATTGACAAATTGTTCAAAGAGTCTTCTAACATGGAGATTTTTGTTAACTTGATGGATATTGACCGCATGTCTGCATCAAAATGGATTAAAATAAAGTTTGAAGAGACTCATGGGATCTTGTGATGAATAATCTTTTAAGGATATGGTAGATTTATGATTACAAATTCTATTAAATGTTATAATAGAATAGTGATATTATTTTTTATTTTTTATTATCATAATTGTTAGAAGACATTATTTTAGTTTATTAAATTTTTAAATTCATTTTTTACTTAATAGTTTTACGTTATAATTGGTAGAAATGTTTGTATTTAACTTTTTTATTTTTCATTTAAATTCTATATGATTTGATAATTATGAATTATTATATGTTTATAATCATGTGATTTACATATATGCAATAACAGATAGATGATATCACAAAGAAGAAATTTTTTTTTAATTTTATTGTAATATTATTACCGTATAAAAAATCGGTGCATGAAGCAACCATGTCGAACTTCACTACTTTCTGGTGATTCATATATCGGAGAAATACTTTATTTAGACAACCCAGTGCCTTGTTACGACACTTTTCGTATGGATAAGTATATCTTCAATAGATTATATTATTTTATGAGAGATAAAGGATTACTTTAAGATAGTAGAGTGGTGAGAGTTTAAGAACAAATTGCAATTTTTTTATTTACAATTAAGCATAATGTTAGGAATAGAAATAATCAGGATAAATTCTAAGGACCTGTGTGGATTGACTTTTCTAAGTACTTCTGACTTTTATGGGGAGCCAGAAGCACTTTAAAGGTGTTTGGATAAATAACTCCTAGAAAGAACTACTTTACTGTGGAGTCATTTTAGTGTTTTTTTACGGAGTACTGATGGTGTTACTTCTCTAAACTAGTTTTGCGCGGAGCCACAAAACATTGTCAAAATGACGGGATTGGGACAAGTATGCCCCTCATAAATTTTGAAAATTACAAACCTATCCTTAAAAAGGCAATTAGAATAATATTATATTACTATCCATTGATATGGTGGTAGCCTTTTGGTGTAACATTTGGGACAAGTATACCCTTCATAAATTTTGAAAATTACAAGCATACCCTAAAAAATGCAATTGTAGTAATATTATATTACTATCCATTGATGTGGTGGTAGTTTTTTGGTGTAGCATTCAGGACAAGTATGCCCCTCATAAATTTTGAAAATTACAAGCATATCCTCAAAAATGCAATTAAATAATATTTTATTATTATCCATTGATATGATAGTAGCCTTTTAGTGTAGCATTTGAATTTGGATTTCTACCTCCCCCAATTGCTCACTCAATGATTTATCCATGAGCATTCCAACCATGGTTGAAATTTTCTTATTGCAAGATTGATGTGAACAATTACACACAAATTTACTATCCATTGATGTAGTGAAAGCTTCTTCATATTTTTAGTGATTGTATATATTTGCTCACAATATCTTCTATTTGTTTATAATTGTTGGGTGTTTATATTAGTTTTTATGGATAAAAACAATAACTTTTATTTCTTTTGAAGAATAATTTGTTGAATTATAATGTTAAAAATAGTAACTGATACTTATAAGGGTATTTTGATTATTTTAATAGAATCCAAAATAGTTTCCAAACACAAAACTCTATCAAAAGTACTTCTGACAGTACTTTTTAAAACCTGCATCCAAACACACAACAGTTATCCATCTACTCCAGACAGTACTTCAAAAAGTACTTATGAAAATACTTATGTTCTAAGTACTTCTGGCTCCTGTATCCACACGGGCCCTAACATTCTGATGAAACAATAAGCCGATATTTTCATCACGTGTTGCAAGCATTAGATAGTTTTGCCCATGACTTAATAAAAGCACCTGACTTGAGCGTCACATCACCAAAAATATTAACAGATCGACAATATTTTCCATGGTTTAAGGTAATTAATTATGTAATATTTGAATTAATATAATCAATAATATAATAATTATTTAATATTTACTTTTAAATGAAACATGATTGCATAGGTGCAATTGACGGGACTCATATACCTGTAATTATACCATTTGACAAACAAATACTATTTCAATCAGGAAGAAAGACCAAATGTACACAAAATGCATTGGCTATTTATTCATTTGACATACAGTCACTTTTGTTTTGGTTGGATGGGAATGTTCAACACACGATTGGTGAGTCTTTCAATCTGTGCTTAGCAATCCGAGTTTGAATTTCCCACATCTTCCTGTTGGCAATGAAACATTATTTTATTTTCTTATTTTTGATATTTTTTATATCCATTAAGGTAATTTAAATTTACTAAAAAATATATCTTAATTGTCTTAGGAAAATATTACATGGTTGATGCGGGTTACCAAAATATGCGAGGATATCTTGCACCATATCGTAATACATGATATCACATTCATGATTTTCGTAGAGGAAATGGGTCAAGAACGAAGGAGGAGTGGTTTAATTATTATCACTCTTTGTGCAGAAACGTTATTGAACGTTGTTTCGGTGTACTGAAAAAATGATTCCCAATTTTGAAACAGATGGTTCATACTCTTTTGTGACTCATATACGTATTGTATGTGTGTGCATGACCTTACATAATTTTATTCAATAATAATCAATTACTAATAGTTGGTTTACACAATGTGATGATGAAAATGTTGACATTGATAGATGATGTGCATCTAATACGACACCAAATGAATTGGTTGTTGATATGGATATTTTACAAGATAAGATTGCTCAAAAAATTTATAATGCCATATATACATGATGTAAAATTTTATTTAATTATTTATTATTTATTTAATAGACATTAAATATGTTAATACAGAAAAAATGAAATTGAATTTTTATTTTTATTTTTAATATTAAATCTTATGTTTATACTTATTGTTAACATATTATTACTTATATCAGATAAATAATCTCTTTTTTTAATATTATTTTTAATTTGATCCAGTAATTTCTAAACAGTAGGGTACCAAACAGTTCAACATCTTAACAGCATAATTAGACAACATATTACCAAACAATATACTCAATTCAGCAAGTTACTTCAGCAACATCAACAACAAGTTATTTCAGCAACATCAACAGCAATTTTCTCTCAACTTTGGCAATTTAATTCATCATCAGTAACTTTACATATAGCTTTTCCAAATAGACCTTAGTGGATTGAAACTTGGAACATGTCTATTGACACTCCGAATTGTTTACTCATTACACCCCAATTAAAAAGAAGATGAAAAAAATGAGTCAATGGCTAAGAATAAGTATAAGTGTTGTATGGTGCCTGAAATAGAGACAATTTTGGCAATAAAAGTTGTACAAGCAGCAAAAAGAAAGAATTGGAAGAAAAATAACAAGAAATTAGAAAGAGTAGAATAAAATCAACATACAAGCGAACACATATTTGCTATGTACACCACATAACGATTTTCATTCTTTCTTTGGTCCTTTTCTGTAAATTCATTTAAATTTGTAACCAACTCCCTTACGAGTCTATAAATAGGGGAGCTCTGTAGAGGAAAAAAAAAGAGAGAGAATTCTTGAATTTTAAGGTGGAATCTCTGTCAAAATTGTGAATTAACTCTCATTATTATTGAAATTTCTGGATTTATAGTTCTAATTGGGTAGGAATCTCAATTTTATCTTTTTCACATAATTTATTTTTGTAAATTAATGGATTTAAAACCATTAGAATTATAAGGCTTCTTTGATGATTTGCAAATAAAAATCAAAGTCACCTCACTACTTGTATGGTTGGAGCACTTCCCCCCTAAATCGGTTGGTATTAATGGAGGGAAAATAAGTTGGGGTGCCAATAGAATCACTCTCTCCTATATTTTCTATTTGTTAGATTTAGGATTTTATATGAGTCGAATCCTAAATAGTAAACAACTTTTGAAGTTATTTGAATGTGTTATAATGATTTGTAATGTCGAGTAATAACTTTAACAGCTTTGTAGTGTTTGGAGGGTGTGTTTTAATCTTTAATTTAATAATTTGGAGTGTAATAAGTAAAAGGTTGGGGTGCCAATGGCATCTCTCTATAAAAAAAAAAATTAAAAAAAAAAAGATAAATGTATTTTATATGTCTGTGTTGTTTGACTATAGAGGCAAAACAATGGCCTACTGTTGTTAGGTAGCCCCATTGTCCTTCGTCGAGCCCCGTGTTAGTGTGTACTTTCGAACCACTTGACATTGCCATTCTTTTTTCTTTATCCACTATTTCTACTTTCACACCTAAATATCATAGGCCTTTGGTAAAATAACAGAGACATTTGGGGGACCAAACTTCTCAATTTTTTCTTCTTCTATTATTATTTAAAAATACTAGCCCCGCATGGAATTTGACTCATTTGTTATATCTTACTATAGCTTTTAGGTCCGTAGACTCATGAAAGTGAACTTATATGTTCACACACAGTCCCAATAGTGTAAATATTAAATTCAATTGTCGGAATTTATCTTTGAGATTTTTACTATATTTTAGGGATACTTTTTTTTTTTTTATCCCGATCCTTGGATTTCACATGTATACGTTCAAGATTGTGAGTGAATAACAAGTGTCGGCTAGCTTAGTTAGTAAAATCTTAGGGTGATAATATATAAGACATGGGTTCAAATCCTGCTACCATCAAGTTACTGAACTCATTAAGAACAAGCTTACTGATAAAAAAAAAGGATTGTTAGTAAACATATGAGTTCCCTTTCCATGTGTCTACTGATCCTGACTCTTTGCTATATTTGGACTCCAAAAGGGTTAACTAGATACATGACTAATTTGCATAATGGATTGTTGTGGATGTTGACTCGAAGTATGGTGGCTTATTACAACCCCATTAAGGTATATGGCTTTGGTGTATTGGTTAGGTTCTTATGAGACTCACACCCTTATCTTAATCCTTGAAAGTCTATTTCTCTAATATATGGTTAAAATTTTCCTTAAGGGCCTGTTTGGTATAATGCAAAAGCTTTGCACTGCAAATGATTTACAGCACTTTTTGGACTGCAAACCATTTGTTGAAATTTGTGAAGGATTTAAGAGGTTCATGCAAATAATTTGCAATGCAAAAAAAAAAAAAAAAAAAAAAAAAAAAAAAAAAAAGAATGTAACCAAACATCTATAAATTAGATTCTAACAAATCATTTGCATTTGCAAATGATTTGCTTTGTACCAAGTAGGACCTAAACCACAAAAGAATTACTAGTTTTTACCGAGAGAAAGGATATTTCTTGGTATCCTTATACCTTGATATGTGTAGCAGCATTATCCTTTTACAAATTCTCCATTTTAATGTATCAATATGGTGCTTATAAAGAGAGTTCGATGCCTAAGTTAGAATCACTATAATCGTTTGCTTTTCTTAGTTGGGATCACGTAAAAATATTAAGCAAAGAAGAAAAAAGAATCTTGTTGCGATAGATTTACATGTTTTTTTTTCTTGGAGATTTCTCACCTTCTTGTCATTATCCTCGCAACATTCTCTCTTTTCTCTATTTTCAAAGATGGTGATCACCATTTTTTCAAAACTTGTCATCAGTTACATATAAACTCAGTGAATCCCATTTTTTGATGGGTAATCTTGACTTGAACCACAATTTCAAAGTTACTTTGCAATGTGTCAAACCAATTGAACTATGGGTCTAAGCCCAAAGTATTAGTTATGTATAAACGCCATAATCCCATACTATATGTTTTTTTAGTCCCAATTCCTTCGTTGAACTTGACTTAGGAATTAGGATCGGTAACATTTTCATTCTAGAGATCAGTGGTTAATAAACTTATTTTTGTGGTAGAGGACAAGTTGAAGGAAATGTTGGAAAATTAAATGGGTATTTCAGTAATTTTATCGACATTGTGCAGACCCTAAGAAACTGTATTTGATGAGACTTGACTCAGACGCCACATAGGTACTGAATTGTGCATTATGTGGTAACTTTTTCAGATTTGTGTTTTTTAGCTCTTTTTTATGGTGTGAGCCTGTGAGTTAAGTTCAGACCTACACACAGTGACTTTCACTGTGAAAAAAAATACTTACTATATATGGGCGGGTGGGTGGGTGAAGTACTTATTAGGAAAAAGTCATTAAAGAAGGAAATGAATAGTGAGTGATGTGTGAGAGACCATATCATGGATGGTTGAAATGATATCTAATTGTCCTCATTTGTATTACTGTTCTTTGATTGTGCCTTGTGAGTTGTGACATGAGACCTGTGCATGAGTTTGGACTTGCTTCACTCAACCAACCAAAACCAGCCAATGATTTTTTAAAGACACGTAATAGTAGCAATGTGTAAATGGGTTCATATGGAGTCCTGATAATATGATTGCCAGGTGGCATACTCAATCGACTCTTTGATGTGACAAGTTCAGGAATCGTAGATTTGTATGCCTTGAGATACATGTTGCACTTCCCCATAAAAAATTGTATCCGGAGGGAATCGTGCATCCTGAGACGTATAGATTTACGATTCACAAACTTGTCATGTCAGGGAGTTGATTGAGTATGCTACCTAACGAGTCATATTATCACGACTCTTTTACATGTCCCATTGAAAAAACATTTTAATAGGATGTTTGCATGCAAGCATTTAATATATAATCATGATAATCTAACTCCCCCATGTGGCATACTCAAAATATTCTCATAACATGGCATGGGTTAGAACCATAAACTTTATGTCTCGGGATACACATTTTCATAAATATGTGCAATTGTGTATCTCGATGAAAGAAAATCTATGGTTCTAGCACATCCCACGTCAAGAGAGTATTTTGGGTATGTCACGGGGGGTGTCAGATTATCGTTACTCTTTTAATATATAAACCCATGTTATGTGGTTCGTCAATTCTTTCAATACGATTTTGGGTTCTGCCTTTAGAGTGAATCGGATTTATAGGGGTTTCTATTTTATAGGCTTTAATTTTTTAACCTTTTATTACCAAATTTGTTGGTTCACTTGATTCGAATTTGATTTTGTGATTTGTCACTTTAGAATGAACTTGATTTGTAGGGGTGGGTAGAGATAATTTGTTTTTTGGTTCATTTGATTGTAGATTTTCGATCGTTAAGGTTTAATTTCTTCTTAGTTGTCACTTTTTTATTATTATTATTATTATTGAAAAAGAGGTTGAGAAGGCATACCTAAAAACAACATTAGATAAGTTAGTTTGAATCCATTCCATACGCATAAGGTCTCATTTAAATATAAAATCCTCAAAAAAGACCCTTATAAGTTCATCATGCATCTTACACCATAGAAATATAAGGTGTATAATAAAAAAAATTATTTTCTGAAGAGATAGCTCATTTTCTTCAAGATATAGTTTGTTTCTTTCTTTTCAAATCCCCCAACATACTCCAAAGGAAATAATAACCCTCAAAATTCTCTCTATGGACTAAAAAACCTTAATGTACCAATAGAAATATCGTGGACTTAAAAAACACCCAATTAACACAGAATCAAGAGCAAGAGAAAAATAACGAATAAAGAAATCAATACTAGAATGGGAATATAAAAAGGATCAAGATCTAGAATGGTATCATGTTCCTATAGAATATAAATATTGTCTACACGTGGCATGTTTTGGTTGAACTTTAAACAAAGCCATTTTGTAGAGTTCGTTTTTGGAGACTCCCAAGAGATCCCACATTCTCGTTGGTCCATGTGTATTAAAGTACATCTAATTAATAAAAATACAAATATTTTATTCATATTAAGTTGCCTTCAATGCACGTGAACCAATGAGAATGTGGGTTTTGGGGGACTCTAATCGCACTCGTCATCCTACATTGCAAGCAGACAAATGTGTTTAAGTTTAATCTCCAACTAAAAAGTGTCATGTGGACCATGTTTGTTGCAATAGGTACGAGACATCATAATGACTCACGACACATATAAACAATAAATTACTAAGGAAAAAATAATTCAATACCAAAATGGGTATACCTCCTTTTTGATAAATATTTCAAAAAAAATATGAGGTTGACTCAGTAATAATACTAGACCGTTTTGGTAAAACACGCCCTTCTAGGCAAAACGTGTGGACTACGACGTTACGAGTCACTTCGACAAACGAAAGTCTCTTTCTTAACGTAAGAAAGGAACTCTACGAAAGCGAGGTGACTCACTAAAGCTGCCACCTCAATTAGCTTAGGAATCTCATGCTACACACGTAAAGGGCCCACTCATCATATCTCCCTCTCTTCTTCTTCTATAAAACAAAGCCAAAATGGAGGCAAAGAAGTAAAATCCAAAGAAACCCTAAATCTACACAATGGGTTCCAAAAGTGTGAAGCTATATGGGTCATGGGCAAGTTCATACACTCACCGAGTCCAACTCGCTCTACAACTCAAAAGCGTGGAGTTTGAGTATATTGAAGAAGATCTTAGCAACAAGAGTGAGGAGCTCTTGAAATACAACCCGGTTCACAAGAAGGTCCCGGTTCTTGTGCACGAGGAGAACCCGGTCGCTGAGTCTGTCATCATTCTCCAATATATTGATGACACGTGGAAGGATAATCCCATCTTGCCTGAAAATCCTTATGAGAGAGCTGTTATGCGATTCTGGTCTCACTTTGCTGATGAGAAGGTAATATTTTATTGATATGTGGTGCAACTGCAGCCGTTGGATTAATCTTCTAAAAGTTGGATCAAAGTTGAACCTCATTGCATGATAATATATCTAGTTTTAAAACTCGACTCGGAGTAATTTTATAAAATATTTGGAAATAGTTTCTACTAGTATTTTAAAATTAAATTTATATACAATTTTTTTCGATTTTCAAGGAAAATATTTAATATAATAACATAACTTGTTTTGAGTTACTATCCATCTCGGGAAACTTTCCTGGTCTATTAGATCTGGTTTAGAGTTGACTTGTCGTGTTCGTTTAAATGAATTTACATCTGAGTCAACTCGAATTTTATTCAAGTTGGATCAATTCATCCGAGTTATGAGTTGACTCAATAAGTTTTAAAAGCATAGCCACCAACATAACAGATACCAGAAAATAATAAGTTAAAAACCAACTCGTCCATCACTTTGTGGATTGGTATATTGGATAATATGGATTGGATCCATATATCACTACTATGATTTTTCTGTATATTTAGAAAATAACAGACATTTAATTTGGTTTCTGTCAATATAGTCAGATATAATCCGATTTGAAATATATTTGGTTCGGCGAGTACCATGATCTGACATAATCAGAGATCTGATCCAAGAAATTGGGTTAGTTAGGGTTGGATGATCTTGGTACTCTACTATCCAAGTCTATATTTCAAATTTGATTATATTGAAAGAAACTTTAACCTGAACTTTATCAAACATCTTGTATTTTTCAGATATTATAATAGAAAAATAATACTATTTCTCCATGGATCTAATCCATGTTTGTGTTCAAATGATAACCCACCAAGTGATGGATGAGTTTGTTTTCTTTTCTTCATTTTTTGTTACGGTTGCTAGGGTTTAAAAGTCATTGAGTCAAATTATAACTCAGATGAGTTGACCCGGCTCGGAAAATTCCTTCAACTTTAGTAGGGTTGTCAATGGATCTAATTTGGATTGGATCTATAACCAATTAGATAAGAGAGAAACCTACTCCCTTCCGGAACTCGTTAGATTCTTATCCAATCTCAATATTTGAATCTTTATTTAGTTTAATGAAGATTAAATCTGAACCAAATGGATCACTTGACTTTGAACAAAGTGGAATGGAGGAAAGAGAGTTGTTTAACAAATTCGGAATCATTGAATTATGACTTTGTTGCCTAAAAGACTTTGACAAGATGGTAGAAACCCCAAAAAAAAAATATTTTATTTTTCATATTTGTCTATAATAACTTTTTTTTTTTTTTTTTAATCTTGTATTCTAGTAGATGAAAGAAAATGCACGGAAATATTTTTAAATAATATATTTTTGAGAGTTTATAATATGTATATAAATATAATTGTATATATATATATATATATATACTAGAGTTTGCCTGTATGTACGAGGACGGGCATCTACTTTGGGCCAAGGGTTTCAGAGAAGAAGGACAAATAAAGTTTGAAAGGTATTCTTCTAAAGCAATAAAAGAGAAAAATGAAATAAACTAATTTTTTTTTCTTTAAAATTAGTAGTGAGATTAAGAATAGTGATAATCTAATTACCCCACGTGGCACACTCAATCGGCTACCCTAATGTGATAATATCGGAACCGTAGATATGTACTCCTCGGTATACACAACTGCACTTCCCCATAAAAAAGTGTATCTTGAGAGAACCGTGTATATTGAGGAGCACAGATCTATAGTTCCCGAACTTGTCATGTCAGGTAGTTGATTGAGTGTGCCATGTGGGGTAGTCTGATTATCACGACTTTGAGATTGAATCTCAATCACTTTTTATAGAGAGTAAAAGAGTGGGGTTTACCAATGTATTTTATTATATGTATATATAAGGAAAATAAAAAATAATTTTAGAACTTTTTTCACATTTTACTGAATTGAATTTTAGGTCTGATCCAATCCATCAAGGACCATAATTTTGGAATCATTTTCGCATTTTATTGTGGTGACTGATGCAGCTAGGTCCATCTGTTGGTCTGGTTTTCCAATCGATCGGTGAAGAACAAAAGGTAGCCATGGAGCAAGTTAACAATAATCTGAAACTTCTAGAAGATGAGCTTTGCAATGGGTTCTTCAAAGGTAGAAGGTTCTTCGGGGGTGAAAAAATCAGTATGTTGGATATCGTTATAGGTTGCGGTTCATATTGGCTTTGGGTGTTGGAAGAAGTAGTTGGTGTGAAGCTAGTCGACTCGGGTTCGTTTCCAAGTTTCCACAAGTGGCTTCGTGATTTTGAAGAGCAGAAGGAGGTGAAGGAGACGATTCCAGCTTCTGAAAAGTTGTTGGAATATGCGAAAGGGCTACGACAGATGATAGTGAGTCAAGTGAAGCCTTGAGAATTGAGAGTTACTTGGAACCGCTTATTTTAAAAAACTGTAGGTTTTAGTCTAGAAGTGCTTTTGGGTTCTTTAGATGTAAGACTTGTGTTAAAGGTGACAAGCGTGCATGGTACTACGTGTCTTGCTTAATATGTATGTCTTTGTGTGGAGTTTTAGCAAATCTAATAGTTAAATAATTTCAAGTATTTGATCAGGTATGATCATATTTTTATTTAGAAAAATATAGGTGATGAGAATCAATGATAACAATCATAACAAATAAAAATAAAAGAGATTACCACACATAATTTATGTGGCTCAACAAGATGACCTTTGTCCACGAGCCCTAATAAGAATATGAGAACCTTTCACTATAACCCTAAAAACTAGGGTTGCAATCTCTCCATCAATCATCTCCAAGAAAAATGGAAATTTAGGTTATGTTTGATAAGTGAGAGGTTCATCATGAGAGTTGAACTTTTAAGTATTTAATTTTCGAAAGTTCAGCTTTTGAAAGTTGACAGTTGAGTGTAAATTATAATTTTTACGTTTGGTTACTTACAAGAATTTACCTTGGAAGTTACATAGAGCTCCAACAACTTTGAGAGAGAGGAGGAAATCGATCTTTTTTTTAAATCCAACTTCCTAAATAAAGTATAAGACAAATTCTTATTTTTATTATTATTAATTTTTTATTTTTTTAAATTTAAACTTAAATTTTTATTAATTGTTTATTATTATTTTATTTTATTTTTTAAACTATTAATTAATTTTTTTCTAATTTTTACAAATAAATAGTAATTTAGGCATTATTATTATTATTATTTCATTATTTTATTTTTATTACCTTTTCTTTTCTTATTACTATAATAAAACTATATTATTATTAATTATTTTTAATCTTTTCTCATTACTATAATAAAATTAGTACTATCTTTTTCATTACTATATATTATAGTATATAAGTTTTATTATTATTATTATTATTATTATTATTATTATTATTGTTATTTAGTTTTTAATTTATTATTAATTATTTTTAGTTTTATTATTATTATTATTATTATCTTTTCTTTTCTCATAAGTATAATAAAATAGTAATATAAGTTATTACTATTATTATTTAATTTTTAATTTATTATTATTTATTTTATTTTCATATTATCATAATAATAAATAAAATTTTAAAAAGGGCATGAGACCGAGAGTTGCCAACTTTAACCTCTTAGGATAAAAGTTGAAATGCTTCAATTTTAGGAAGTTGGAGAGTTGGTGAGTTGATAACTCTCGTAAGTTGAGCTTTCCAAACACACAATCTTTAACAAGTGTTGCTTACTCTCATGTTCAACTTTTGCTTATAAAATACACCCTTAATATAATTTGGATTATTCTGTTCAAAAATTAAGAAAAAATTATAATCCCACGATCTTATAATCATGTTGGTTAGTTTTCAAAATTATAAAAATATCCTTTTGTATTATATAATCTTCAAAATCCTTTAATTAATATTTTAAATTATAAATAAATAAACTTTGCACGTGCTACCTTCTAGTATATATATATAAATTACAAAGTAGTATAGAATTGTATTATTAATCAACAGACCAAAGGAGGCTTGCATAATGGAAAAGCTTCTAGTAATACCATAGATCCATAGATATAGCTTCAATTGCAAACTTCTTCCCAAGGAGTAAAAACTACCAAAATTTAGAAGTGTAACCAATTTGGGTCGGTTAGTTCCATAAATATAACTTAATTATCCATAGAAACTACGTCTAAGAACCAAGTGCACTCCTTGTCCTCATATAAGGGTTGTCAATGGGCCGGTACGATTAAGTCCTAAACCTAAACTAGCCCTCTACCCCAATCAGGCCTAAGTCATCAATGTCCTAACCCGGCCCTAATGAGTTTGAATCAGGCCAGGTTAGGGCCAAATAAAATGACAAGAATTAAAAAAAAAAAAAATTAATGAAAAAAGTGCATTTTTAAAAATACTGTTTTTGTGTTCAAAGATTATCCAATTGAATTTGCAGTTAATGTTTGATTAATTTATGATTGTTACAAATGAGAGTTAAATTATAATTATATAATACATTTTATTTTTATTAAAAAAATATTTCTAAAAGATATAATAGTGTTCGGCCGTGTTAGGCAGCATTAGGCTCTTGCCCAACCCGAATTTGACAGACTGAAAATTATTGAACTCAGCCCTACTCTTGAGGGCTCAATGTGAAGGCCCTAACTGTTTTGTTGGGTGGGCCAGGCTAGCGGGCACAATTGACACCCCTATGACCTATGTTATCTGGTTTGTCGGTTCGAATTCACGGGTTTGTGGTTCACCACTCTAGAATGAACTCGGTTCATAGGGGTAGGTAGAGATAATTTGTTTTTGGTTTGCATTATTTATATATATATATATAATGCAAACCCCAAGGTCGGCCTAGTGGCAAGCCAAGCCTCGATAAGCACCTCAGGAAGGGTAGGTCAAGTGTTTGAAACTCGACAAAGCAATGTCTTCCTTGGGGCTACCCTTCAGGATCTAGTTGACCCTAGACTTAACGAGTTGCATGTAGGACTTTTTTAGTGTGCGGTGTGTCAGAAGGGTGGTAATGTCTAGGACAAGTAATATAATAATAATAATAATAACAAAATACAATTGAGTTGGAACAGTTGTGTGTGACACAAATGTCTAATCATCTAAAGTGTTGTGGGAGACAAATAAAATGATTTCATTTGCCTCTCATTCCTATCTCTATCTCATCAACTCTCTTTCTCTACGTAGCTTTATGTCTCTCTCTACACAATCTTAGATGCATTTGTGGTTTCTGCAATCGAGGCTTCAACCAAAACTCTTGATAATTTCTGGGCTTACTCTTTAATCCAGACTGGATTTCATTCGTTGTTTCTACAGTCAAGGCTTGGTCGAGATAAAAGGCTTATCTTCAAAGGTTTGAAATACTCATTTTCTAGTTTAGAAGCTTTATATGTGTTGCACCACCTTTTGGGGTTTGTTGTGTTGCAGGAAATGTTTTTATTTCAAAAACTTAACATTTGTTGTTTTGTTCGTGATAACATTTTAGTTTACAATGAGATGAGAACAAGTAAAAGTTGGGTTGCCAATGAAAGCTCTCTCTTTTAGCTAGATTTCAATCTTTTGGGTCTAGGATTTTATGAGCCTACTCATAATTGTTTGATCGAGTGTTATAATGATTTGTAATCTGAACATTTATTTATTTATTTAGATGATAATCTGAACCAAACCTTGACAATGGCACCTCAACTTTTACTTACTACTCCCTAAAGAAAATAAGTGAATGATTGAAGACAAGTAAAATTTGGATTTGCCTACATAAGTTTTCTCTCTCTTTGTATTTTAGCTAGATTTCTATTTTTTGGGTTTAGGATTTTATATGGGCTTAATCATAATTGTAAACAACTGTTGAAATTTTTTAAACAATTGTTGAGATGATAATCTGAATCAAACCTTGATAATGATGGAAGAACGTGTTTTAATCTTCAATTGGGGTGTGATCTTACTTTGGATGATAATCACAACCAAACTTGATAATGTTTGAAGAGTAGGGTTGGCAATGGGTTGGATAATACCCATCTACCCGAATCATCCGACCCAAATAAATCGAATATGGTCAAGGCTTTTCTACCCTATTAAAAATTTAGGTAATATTAGTCGATACCCATTTACTTAAAAGTTTTGTAGGGTCAAGTAATCGGGTAGGATGTGATGTATATTCATACACAATTTAATGAATGGTGTTCCAATACTCCAGTACTTAGGTAATCTTAGTAGCATGTCTCCTATTTGCTATGCCACTTGGAACACTTTCTAAGTCATTGACCTTTGGCTGATCTACAATTTTTAGCCATTGGATTTAAGCATTCTCATCATGGGCTCTATGGATAGCCTTGATCTGGGTGGAGCCCTTAATAATAAAAAAGTGATGCAATCGAATGGCTGGAAATCTTCTATTAGGTTGATTTTTGGTGTGCAAAGCCTAGTAAGGCTAGGGAACATTCATGGATCATTGTTTTTTTTAAGCCATACACAAGGACTGCTGGTTATTTTTAATTTTAAGTAATGAATAATAATTTGTATTATTTAAAATCAGTTGACTATAGGGAACATGGACTGATACAATGTATAATAGAGTATTTAAGTTAGGCTGGGATCATTAGACTCACAAATAAACATGAAATCATAACCATTAAAACAAAAATTCCAATTTTTGATTTAAATCTAGGGATACCGTTCGATTTGGTTCGGTTCAGGATTTGGGGTTTGGTATCATGCCAAACTTGATCCAACCCAAACCCATGTCAGTGGTAACCCTAATTAGTTGCTTATGAAGTATGTCATATATCGGTTGTTTCTTCTCCAACGTTTATCAACTAGTCGGTGGACTACTACTTAACTCAAGAAAGCGTTCAGAAGCCTTAACATGTTTCCATCTCTTTGAAATAGTGAGAGGAATGATTCTATCCTTTTCGGTGGAGCATCCACTGTATGATGACAATCATGTAATGTTCATCACTAACTATAACCTTGTGTCTCCATTAGGGCTATCAATGTATCGAGTCCATATTGGATCAAGGTTGATTTGGGACCGGTCAAATAAGGATTGAATTGGACTTGATCCATAATCGATCTGATAAAAACTCAAATTATGTCCTAATTGGATCGAGATTTTATTTACTTATTTATTTATCAGATCTTAATATTAATGTGACAAAGTAAAACAACGAAGAAAATAAAAATGCACAAAACTCAAGGATATATGTGGTTCGATAATGTCCTTACTACTACATCATAAAGGGTAGAAGATGGCAGTGGTATCGCAGCAAAAATGACAGCTTTAAGTTATCTTTTTAACGGCTTGCAACAGTTGCTACATTGGTGTTTTTACGCCTCAGACACGACTTGATTCAACTTTCGTTGACTCACTCAATTTCATTTGTCTCTCTCTATCACACTCATTTCTGTATCTCATCTCTTTCCCTCACTCAACTATCTTTCAATTATGTCTGTATGTCTGTCTGTCTCTCTCTCTCAAATTTGTCTCTTTATCTCACTCGACTCTGTCTCTCCTCTCTCTCCTTCTCAACTGTCTATCTTTTTTCTCGATTCTGCTTCTCTTCTAGTTCACTCTCAAATATACATCTCTTCTCGCTCCCTCTTGAATCTGTTTCTCTCTTACTCGACTCTGTCTCGACTCTCTCTTTCAATATCGATCAGAGTTTTTTTTTTTAGTTTAGAAAGTAAATCGATCGGAATTTTTTTTGGAAAGTATATCGATCGAAGTTTGATCGAAAGTTCTTTGATCGATCTCTCACTCACAGCATCTGTAATTTTGAATCTATGATCAGACACAATCAAATTTTGATTTGTAAGTTTTATGGCAGAATCGATCAGAGTTTGATCGAAAGTTTTAGGGCTTAGTTCGATCTCCCTCCCTTTCATAATTTTAATTGATCTTTAGGATTTTAAGAGAGTTTTTACTGGGTTTGTGATTGAATCTTCAGGTATGTTAAAGTTTTTTATTGAATCTCATATTTTGCTTGATTAATTTAGGATTTTAAAATTTTATTCATTGTTAAGGCAAGTTTTAGGATTTTGTTTGATCCCATCTTCCCTAATCATTTTAAATTACCTTTTATCTCATAAGAAATCCATATACAATCGCATTTCAACAACTAAGTTTCGATTTCTCTTGAATTTGATGCAAGTTTTTGCTAGGTTTTTTATCTAATCTTAAGGTATGTTAAGGTTTTTGATCGAAACTCGGATTGTTCTCAATTATTTTAGGATTTCAGATATAATTTTAATGCTATTTGTCAAAATGCCCTTGCAAACACATCAATTTTCATATAAAATAAAGGGACAATTAGTGATGAGGATACCACAGAAGATATGAGCATCTATTTGTTACCTTGCAAGTTAGAAACCTTAGAAAAATTCCTAGAATTCAAACAAAAAAATAAATAAATAAATTCATCAAAGTCACTTTCATAAGATTAAAGTGGTGGATATAAAATCTAAAACTAAAAGACAATGAATGACATTATCTCTGAATGACATTATCTTTCTCGACCAACTCCTCCTTAGTGAACCACACTAGAATGTTGAACCTATCTAAAAAGATAAACCAATCTCATTTGTTCCACCTTAAAAAAATTATTTACATTCTAAATTGACTTTTGTCAAAATTAATACCAATGAGTCCTTATGAGTTATGGACTGTCACATTATTCTAGATCTCATTTGATTTTTTTTTCAACTTTAAATGTTGTTTTATTCCTATTTTTTTTTTTTAACTAAAAATTTGTTTTGATACTTGGTTTTGGAACAAATTTTTTATTATAATGTTTTTATTCGTTTTGATATATGGTTTGAAACAATATTTGTTTTGGGGAATATTTGCATGCTAAACCATACCAAATTTCATTAAAGAACATGTAAAAAAAATATTATTCATTTAAATTATAAAAAGAAAATTTCATATATATGCTCATATACCTAAATCTTTGACCTAATTGGTGTGAAAATTAGTAACTCTCTTTATAAAAGGAAATTTCATATGATAGGGAAGGTATGGCAATAGTAACTCTCTTTATTTAACATGCATCTAGAATTTTATCTACTTTTGACTCCATTTTATTTATCAAAATTTTAATGAAATTTAAAATGTCTCCATGCTGTGAATTGCTAACTACGGTCGTAATGATGCAAGTAGACTTATCGACCTACTTCATGAATGTTTTTGAGAGTGAAAAGTATAACAATCAATTGAGTATCTATTTTTCTTAATTTATGATGGTTATGAGAATCATAAGAATGTAGTTTATAGGGTTACTTCAATGTGAGAATATGTTGTAATTATTATATGAATTATGTTGTAGTTGTCATATAGGAAAGCCTGCAACCTGTTGCATCTTATGAATTTGTACAATCAAGTTTGGGATCTTAGGAGCTTAGCAATGAAAATTTGCAAGTTTGATTGGTATCTGCATCTATGTATTTTTTATTTTCTTTATTTTTCAAATAACTCTTATATTTTCTACAACCAAAATTTCGAGAAAAGCTTGTCGAGTTAGAAATAGGCAGTGTATATCATGTTTCTTGCACCATAAAAAAATGGTCTTTTATGCAGTTAGAATAATTTATAAGTGGGCTCCAATGCAATCTTAAAAAAGTAAGGGTCTTATTGTCTGTCATCTTGTTAGAAATTACATAAATTTTAGAAAATCCTTTGATGTAAGTTTTATTTTTCTCCAATGTTCTAAAACCACATTTGTGAATTAAACTTGGGTATCTTGAACTTGTATTTGTGCTTCAATCTTGAATTATTATGTCATTTTCCTTTATAGAATCTTGATTAGGAAGTTGAGAATTTCACTTATTTCAATGGGATCTTGAATTTCTAGATTATTATTATTTTTTATCTTAATTATATTTTTTATTTTTGATTAGTGAGTCCTATAAGACATTGAAAAATCATATTGTTATTATAAGATATTAGAAAAATATCTTGTTAGAGCATTTACCTTTATTTTATCTTTTTATTTACTTTCTTTCATCAATAATAAATTCATTTTTATTTTCATTCGTAAAAAATATCTTCCTCGTTTACGTCTCCAAGCAAATAATGGATGACGGTAACAAGATTATTTGTGGAATACCTAGAAGGAGTTAATTCGTTATTTAGATTTATAAAAGATAATACACATAAATTGGGGAGTGATGATTGGTATTATTGTCCTTGTGTTAAATGTCGTAATCTTTTAGGAGGGAAGAAAATACTTAGAGATATTCATACACATTTAATATGTGATGGTATAGATACTTCCTACATGACATTGATCTATACGGAGAAATCTCAATAAGTGATGTCAATATCGATATTAGTCCATTTACTAGTAATCGTAATGAAGATGCATTCTCAAGAATGGTTGATATGATAAATGATACATTTGAACGTATTTGTGATAAGGATAATGCTCAAGATCATATATGAGCTAGTACGCTTGCATATGTGGATGAAGTTATTGACGAAGAAGATGTTCAAGTTCATGATGATTCATCAGAAGATATTCAATATAAGAAATTGATGGAAGATTCGATGCAATCTTTTTATCCTCGAATTAAGAATACAAAATTATTTGTGACAATTAATTTGTTGAGCATGAAGAGTAAACATTAATGGTCTAATAAGAATTTCTTAGAGTTGTTATAATTAATTAAAAAGATTTATCCGATTAGAACATTTTACCAGATAATATTTTCACTATTAAGAAGATGGTCAAATCTTTGCGTATGAAGTGTGAGGTTATCCATGCATATCATAACGATTACATACTATATCAGAGAAAACATGAAAATACAGATAGTTATCTTATTTGTGGTGAAAGTATATGAAAATTAAGAGACTCACGTTTACCGTAAAAAAAAATAAAGATATTTTTTATTAACACCAAGACTACAAAGAATGTATAATATACATTGAATTGCAGAGAATATGACATGGCATGAAGATGTGATTTCAGTACCAAATGAATTAAGTATACGTCATCCAAGAGATTTTTCTTGTTTGCAACAAGTAAATTGTAAATGAAACACATTTACTACTGAAGCACGTAATGTTCAATTAGGACTTGCAACAGATGGATTCAATCTTTTTAAGAATAATAACAATTCTTATAATTATTGGCATGTTATGATTGTCCCGTAGAATCTTCCTTCATCCCTATGCATGAAAAGAAATTTATAATGTTAATATTATTGATTATTGAAAAAAAGAAAATGTCATGATTACAATATTGATGTTAACTTACAACCATTAGTTGCAGAATTGAATAAATTATGGTATAGTGGAATAATAATATATGACTCATAAAAAAAAATTACAATGAAAATAATTTTTTTATTGGCAATATATTATTTTCCTACGTACAGTCATTTATTGGGTTGTACGATTGTAAGAAAGTTACAATTTAAAGGAAATGAAGAATATAGAAAATATCATTGGCGTTTGAGTGATTTTTAGGTATTAAGGAATATGAAAAATATCAAAATAAAATTTGAAAAGTACTAGGTAATAAGTGAAAAATGTTTGTAGATGAAAATGAATCATTGATCTATCTTTTTTTATTTATCATATTGAAAGGTACATTATAATTTTTTTAAATATTAATGATTTATACTATATAATGATGATTACAACTAATATATATTATTTCATTCCTATAAGATATACCTATTCGTCATAATTTAGATGTGATGCACGTGAAGAAAAATGTGACAGAAAATTTCTTTGCAATAATTATGAATACAAAGAATAAAACTAATGATTATCTTCAAGCTCGTCAAGATTTAAAGAATATCAAATGAGAAAAAAAAATTGTAACTAGTAGAAAATAATGAAAAATTGATATATCCAAAAGCTCCTTACATACTATCTCGACGAAAAAAAGAATTAATTTGTAAGACCTTATATAATTTGAAGGTTCCCATGGGATATAGTGCGAATTGAAAACATAATATAAATTTAGAGGAAAACGAACTAAACAATTTAAAGTCTTATGATTATCACATTCTCATGCAATAACTATTATTAGTGTTGCTGATGCATGCATTTAAGACACAAAGCTTTGTGTGTTGTATTCGACAATTATCGATATTTTTTAATGTCTTATTTTTTAAGAAGATCATCCGTAAAGAATTTTCAAATATAAAAGAATGCATTATGAAAACATAATATGTTTTCGAAAAATATTTTATGTCGTCATTTTTTATTTCTGTGACACCTTATTGTACATTTGACATAAAAAAGTCAAATTTGTGAATATATTAGGTATCAATGAATGTATCTCTTTGAAAGTTAAGGAAAAAATTATATATTATGTATTTATTTATATATTGTATTAATAAGTTTAACGTCAATAGTTAATATTTGATGACACACACATATTAGGATTATGAAAACGTATAAACGATACGTACTAAATTATACATATCTAGAGAAATCTATTATTGAGTGTTTTCTCATGAGCGAGGCAATGATGTACGCCACAAATTACATACTAAATAATAGAAAAAGATGTCATAAATAAGCATATGAGATAGTAATGGATGTTGATAGTGAAGGACCCTCTCCTATTGATAAAAAAAGAAATGTTTGTATTATTGAAAATGTTTAATAGCAATAAGTACATAAATGGGTATTCCGTCAGTAACTTAAAAATATTGAGTGAGAAAAATATGTAAAATTTGATCTTCTTATACACTTGAATATTGTGTTAAAGATTGTATAACACATTCACATTACTTTCGTGTATAAAAAATATATTATATTTAGAGTCACACATTCAACAGTCAAATTCGGAGAGAAAATTTATGACAAAAAAATGTAATAGATTACATTCATTGGCTTGGACAATAATTATAAAATGAATCAAGTTGTCTTCTTAAAAAAATTTGTTAATAGACCGAAGTTTGAAATTTCATATAGTGCATATTCTAGTAAATGAATATATTTTTTGTATAACAGATTCATAAATGAACAAAATAACACAGAACAACGGGATCTCTATGAAAGCCATAACTAGTTTTAAGTCAAGTGTCAATGATATAAATCTGGTGAATGAAGAAGGTACTTACTATGATATTATAAAACATATTTTATGATTTCGATTATCATAACTTTAGAATTACAGTATTCTAATATGAGTATGAAAGTCACAAATAGTTTTAAGTCAAGTATCAAAGATACGAATCTGATAATGATGAAATTACTTACTATGATATTGTGAAACATATTTTAGATCTCGATTATCATAACTTTAAAGTGATAGTATTCTACTGTGACTAGATACGTATAGAAAACGTAAATGAATATGCATTTAATCCAGAAATAAATTTGATTTATATTAATTTTAAAAGATTGATGAAAAATACAAAAAAATTTAACGAGTCATTTATTATTATTTCTCAAGTAACTAAAATCTTGTATTGAAAAAATCATAGTAGACTTATATATGATTAGCATATTATCTTGGAAGTTCCGAAGAGATTAAATCGAAACATAGACTCTTATGAAAATTCTTTTGTATTTGATGTAAGAATGAATGAAAATACTTTAACAACATTACGAAATGATATCATAAAAGACGATAATATAAAAAATGATTATTGACAATGTTTGTAATCAATGATTAGACATTTTGTTTATTTTTAATTCTAAAAAATTAATTTATATGTATGTTAGTCTTAATTGAAAGTGTATGTAATTTCTTATAATTGTTGTATTTGTTTGACAGGTAGTATGTCAAACGACAGATCATCTACATCAACTTCTCATGAGTTTACTTCTTATAGTATGTTACTAGTAATTAATGATATTGACATATTTTGTATTTCTTATTAGTTGTCTGATTTTATAAATTATTCAACTATTTGTAATAGGTACATGTATTCATGTAAGATTTAGCATAGATGGACAACTTATTGGGAAAAACTCAAATAAATTGCGTACATGTATAGAATGTGATGTGAAGACTTATGTATCACCGATTTATGTCAAGTGGAGTAATGTGTCAATGATCTTAAAAATTAAATGTGAGAAGTTATAAATGTAAGTTCGTTTGTTTATTTGTTCTACATATTTTATCTATTAATTTAAAATAATAAAGTAATTTTTTTAATGTATCTTCCTTGCATAATACATATACTATTTCAGATGAGAATATAGAATGAATCCTTAAAAAGGTCAATCTTTTATAGAAATATTGAAAAAATAATCTTCGTTGTGAGGTATATGATAAATATAATACGGATGCAAAAAAAAAAATCATATACTTCCATACATGAAAAAAGAATATTGAAATTTTTTCATTAATGAGTATTTGAGATCCAAGGTACAAACATTAAGATATAACGAAAAAAAATTCGGAAAATACAAAAGACTACACATATTTTGTGTCAAAAGAGACAAGCAAATGTTGTCGAAAAATTGGTAAGTTTATACAATAAGCATGAAATTAGAGGTTGTTGTAAGCTGCTCCGTATACGAAAGTCGTGTGATCCTATTGTTGTAGGGATAGTGACATGTGTGTCTACTACTAATTCAGATTATTACATTGTCATTATTGATGATATCTTTGTTGAAAATGTGAAATTATAAAGTGATGAATGAATTTTTAA
The DNA here is from genome assembly GCF_017979445.1 of Akebia trifoliata. Lineage (NCBI taxonomy): Eukaryota > Viridiplantae > Streptophyta > Magnoliopsida > Ranunculales > Lardizabalaceae > Akebia > Akebia trifoliata. The sequence goes on along the minus strand of NC_141388.1, from coordinate 35,573,917 downwards.
TGATTTAACGATCGGAGATATTATTAAATGACCCAAATTCAAAATATAATTTTATTGATGAAGAAATGAGCAAAGATAATTTAATTTCATATATATAATTACATTATTCCTTACTAAGAATTTACACTTAAATATTGTGATGATATAAATGTAGATGTAGAGAAAGATCCAATATTATGTCGAGAGTTAGGTGTATATCTAATGTTATCTTGATACATTTAGTTTTTGGTACATTTAATTTCACTATAGATTTTTTTACCTAAATATGTTTTATGATTTCTTTTATAATTATTTTTTTGTTAACTAACCTCTTTTTAACTTCGTTAATGTAAAATTATATGTTTTACAATATCAATCCCAAGCCTGGATAAAGGAGAAGAAAAAATAATGGTCCTAAGTTTGGATGATTGTTGAAGCTAGAATTTTTGTTGTTAACTATTAATAGTGCAAGACTTTTGGAGAGGTAATTATAATTTTTGTTATATTTTGTATTGGGTTAGAAATTGAAAGGAAGGTTTGATATTTTACTTGAAAGACATTTATATATTTTTAAATTAAAATGATAAAATTTTTTTCAAACAAAATCATTAGTTAGTGTATAGGACGTTATGAAAAATCTAATGTGAATTTATGTTAGGTGGTTGAGGAGTTTACATCAAACTATTTGGATTGTTAAGTTTGCAAATCACATATATTATGCAGAATTACATTTTGAATCTTATAGTTTTTGCTTGAAAGTTAAAACATTATCCTGCAATGTGAATTTAATTCCAGTGCTAAAAATCAAGTTGGTTACTTTCATTCTTTCAGGTACATTGACATGACAGAATCCTTATGTCAGAAGCATGCTTTGAAATCTTATATTTATGAACAAATGTGCTCTACTTTTTTGTATATTTTTAATTTTTGTAATTATTGCTTCACATTCCTATTATTTGTTTACATAAAATCATTATGAACAATGCATTTGTTGATAAACAACTCCTATTCACATCAATGGGTTTACCATGCACATGTATGGGTGGTGACTTTAGGGGGGCATGACAAATACCAATCTATAATTTTCAATTATTTTTCAAATCATAAATCCTTTTAACAACAGATTTTTAATCTCTTATATTTTCTATCATGGGATTTCATTTCTCTTAATCTTTTCTTTTTATAAATGTATGTCAGAATATTCTCATTTTTCTTTCTTCAAATTTGAAGTTGTTTAGGTGGTTATGGAACTATGGAAGAATCGTGAGAGATTATAACATAGTCTCAACTAGGGATTCATTGAATTAATACATTAACAGTTCCCTCCAGTCAATTACCCGTCTTATTTTTCTTTTTGGTTAGCTTATGCACACAAGATATCTATTGAGAACAACAAGTATCTTGGAGGTTAGTGTACTGGATAATGATAAATTTTTTAGGGAATTTTGATAATTTGTTCTCTTGAACTGAAATTTCATGCTCTACACTTGATGTGTGATATGTAGTTATTTTTCAAAAAACTCTACCTTTAACTTCTAATTTATTGATGATCCCCTACTTAAATACTTACAATTGTTATTTGTGCCTACTTCTTCTTACTCTTGTTATTTTCATTTTAGTTCTTGTCTTTTGCAAGTGTAATCAACACCAAATTACTATTATATGTGTGGAAATGTAGCTTCTATATTGAGCTTCAATGAGAATATGGTACAATCTAAAATCTTAAAAACTTTATTATATTGCTTTTGATAAAATCCAAGGGAATGATACAATACATCTTGCCCTTGTAGTACCATCTTCGAACACACAAGACATATGGATGTTCAATTATTACAAATGTTGGGCCCCTACTGATCCATGAGTGTTTTGCTAGTGGTATCCTAATCATTTATAAGTCTTTTCATATTCTTTGCTAGTGATCCATGAATGTTTGGCTCACTCCTTATAGACTTAATAATTATAAATGTAAACTAGTACATTTTGCGTCCAAATTGAGTGATTGGAAAAAAGATGAATATTGGTGATAATTGAGAAATGTCAATGGTTTTACATGATGCAGTGCCCAAACTGCCAAAAAATTGAGAAAAAGTTAATGATTTTATGCGAATAGGTGTTGTTCATTTCCTAAGTGTAGTGTGGATGAATGGATACATGATGATGACTTTTATGGTCCAAGTAACTCAAAAATGGTAAAAAAATGACAACTTCAAAGTTTCTTTGATGCATTTGTAGTTGCATTACCTTCCTGTTTTCATATGCTACATTTGTGTTATACCCTATAATTTTGATGAAGTCTTGGACTAATGGAAGCTTTATGAGTATTGAAGTGTAACACCCCGGATTTTCAACTCATATCTCGAGGAAATTAAATGGTGAGATTTGGAAGAAAATATCGAATGAGAGACTTAGAGTAAAATACTCGGATCTTGTTATGGTTAATTTCGAGGAAAAATCAACTTCGCCATTAGATTCAAAAGGATCGAAATATATACATTAGCCTGTAAGCAAGTCTGAATTCGAATTCGGATGGAGAAGTTATAGAATCCTCGAATTTCGCGTTAAGTGGGACCCAAAACAGTGGAATTTCGTTAGAGCGAGAATAAAAAATATTTGATGATACCATTAGATCCGAATCGAAAAATTATTCGAAATGGTATATTCGTTTGTCGTTTTCTGAGTCCGAATAGTTAAGTTACGATCGAAACTAGAAATGAGGGAAAATTACAAGTATGCCCTTAGCTGTGTTATAAAAGAAAAATCTGATTTTCTTTTATTTCATTTCTCTCTCATTCTCTAAGAAACCCAAACGACAGCCACTTTCAATCCAAGGGTTTCGACCCATTGTCATCAAGTTCTAGCCCGAACGAAGCCGAGTTGAACCTCGACGAAGAAGACAAAGTTGTCGGCCACGTCGAGAGCTACAACTTCACCATTTTGTTCATTCTTGTTCGTTTTCTCCATCCTCCATCAAAAACCAGCCGGGTAGCTCGAGTAAACCTCCACATCTTCCATCCGAGGGCTTCATCGAGTTAGGAGCTAGGTCTATACTTCAATAGAGGAGAAGGAGAACGTCATTGTCGGATACCTTGCGAACTCTTGCTCATTTGGCATCCAAGTCAGCCCAACCTCGACTCTCGAGCCACCAACCTGATCATTGTGTGAGTTTATCACGTTCGACGTCCACAACCAAGTAAGGGACTTCCGATTCTTATTGGTAGCTTTAGATTTCCGAAATGTGCATTTAGGGTTTTAAAACAAAACTTATTGTTTGCATTTAAATCGTAGAAAGTTGTTGTTCGATTTCAAATTCATGGTAGAAGTAGGTGTTTTGCTTATGTTTGATCGAATTTTGATAACAAAATCGTGGGTGGGTAGAATGGTTCGAAGAATGGAAAAGGAAATCGAAAAAGGGATCGAAAAACCCAAAAATCGCGAGTGAGGTTCAGGCTGTAGGCGGGAGGGTCGTTCCACCGGCACCTACCGAAGGCATTCTGTCGGTCCCACCGACAAATGAGGTTTTCTGCCACCGACGAAACCAAAAAGCGAGAAAAATTTGTTCTGTCGGCAGGACCGTCGGTCCCACCGACATCTGCCGATGACCAATCTGTCGGTTCCACCGACAGAATCCTGGTTCAGTCAGAACAGACTCTGACTCTTGGCCTGACTTCCTTACACTTTATACACTATTTCTCACCCTTCATTCATCATAAAAACATTTAAGTAAATGTCCTCTTTAATTTTTTACTTTCCATTTACTTTAAGTTCTTTAATGAAATTAAGGTTTTACCCCCCATTTCGGAACAATGGGAATGGTTTTAAGATCCAAATCTCAAAGGATCAAAATCCGAATTTTGGTTTAAAGAACAAAACGTAATTTTTGACGTTTTCGGTAAGTTTTCAAAATGAAATAACTTTCGCGTTTCTTTGAATTAGATTACAAAAACTATATGGTGTCGAATCTCATGATCGAGACTTTCATTTCGAAAAACCCGTTTTCAATTTCGAAAACTTTGAAAAATTGAATTTCCGACACTTAGCCAAATTTCACCAGCTTTCATGATTTTCAACAGCTTTTGCCCCGTGCATCATCGAGACCTTGTTTTTGAATAAACTTCGGTGGTTTTCAATGGAAAGACCAAAAAAATGACTTTGAAAGATTGAAAATGAATGGTTGATTTGAAAGGATGAAAAATGAGAATGTTGAGAGAATGGGAAAAGGGAATGAACGGTAAAATGTCAGAATCACACCCCGAGGGGTGATGTCTGCATTTTACATTGTATGTTGTGTGTAGGTTGGTGAAAGGATATCCAGGTTATTAATGAAAGGGTTGCATGTTTATTTCCGATTATGTTAGCGCTTGCGCTGAGTACTGTTATTTATTTTAGGCCGGGTGGCCACGGTTGCATGGTAGGAACTGGATATTCGTTCTCAACCCTGTTCTGTTAATTTCTCTTTTGTTTTAAATGAAAAATCATATATGTACGTAGCTATTTTGTGAGCTGTTAAAGGGTTTGTGAATGCCTGAAGGGATAGTGTGTCACATCATCCGGAGGGGTACACTATCCTGGGATGTACGGTAGGGACCACCAAACTCATACGTGGTATGGGACGCGTATGAGAGTGGAGTCACAACTGGAATCTGGGTCCATTCCTTTCTTATCTTTACCAGTGAACGTGTATTGTAAAGGTGGTCGTATACGAGTGGAGTGTCATTTGGGAATTACATGCACGCCTGATAGGCATAGACGAAGATGATTAGTCAGTGATCACTAACAATCTAGTAGTAGTCGAACGTTCTAACACATCGAAAAGAGACCCATTGCTTACGGTCACGTCAAACGGCCAGCCTGAGCCGGATAAATGGTTCCACAAGCGTGGTAGACACGACCAGCCACAAAATCAGGAACTACGATGTTATTGGGGAATATCATGTCCTGACTGGGAGCGATCCAGTCGTGAATCCCAACTCTTTAATTCCAATACTCCACCATTTATATTATGTACCTGTTGTTATATTTCGAATTATAAATGAGAAGCATGTCTATTATTTCAATGTTGTCAACATTATTTGCATAAAATGGAAAATGTATAGTGAGTATGGATAATTGATGTTATGTGTAATTTTTAAACTGTTTAGTTGCTCATCCCTGGCTATATGTACCAGTTGATCGTATTTTATCTTGTAAAACCTTGCATGTATTAAAAATATTCAGTATGCTTTATTCGATCATGCTTAGGAAGGGTTATTAGTAGGAATTGGCTGTGGACTTACTGGGTAACCATTGTTACTCACCCTTTTCCTTCCTATTTTTTTTAGTTTCAGCACTTGCAGCTGTCGAGGCAGGCGTAGAGGCAGTAATTGAGGAGTATCTGGTCGATCAAATCGACGATCAGATTTTATCGCCTGGTGAGCACTAGGGCCACATCCCTTAGTATTGTCAGTTTCACCCAGGATGTATGTAGTTTTTGGATTGAGAGTTTAGGCCTATGTTAGAGTGAGAGTGTTTTGGTAAGCCTGTATATTGATAAATCTTCCGCACTCTGATCTACTTACATGTTAGATGTAATTAGTCTTCTGCTGTTATTTTCCTGTATCTACATTTTTATATACAGGTTTTGTTATAAATTGGTTTATCAGGTTTGAGTTCCGTGAAACGCTAACATAAATAGAGGAGACCATGCCGAAATTTCGAGGTGCCACCTAGTACCTTGGGATTTGTATTAGCGTTTGGCGGGGCGCCACATGAAGTGTTGTAACATAGTTGCACTGCCATATTAAAAAATATTTTTAATAACTTCATTTGGCTTGATCATTTCTTGAATACTTATCAATCCTGTTTATAATGGTAATGGTGGTTATGCTAGATATGGGAGCAGTGGTGGTGGTGGTGTTGCTGTCGATGGGAGGTATCATCCATATGGAAGGTAAGGGTTCATAGAATTATGGCATGAAACCATACAACCAAAAGCTATCATTCACACCGATGGTTAGAGGTGTAACAAATTATAGTTTCATGACTTTATTTGATTTTCTTTTATGCAATGTTCAACTCAATGTTCTTGAGTTTCCAATCACTGAATTTCTTACTAAAATTTGCGATGTTGGGTAGATTTTATTGTTTTATTTTGGTTGGGTAGAGTGAACTTTAAATCAGACCTTAAAATTGCATTGCAGTATGTGATAGAAGCTCTTATATTTGGTAGAAATTGACATTTCTATACACTTAACGTTCAAGTCTTTGTTAAAATCTAGATTGGACTAGTAGTCTTAAGTCGTATTTTAGTTCATTCAGTTGATGAATCACTTTTTTTAATTATAAATAAATAAAAAAAATTAAAAAAAAATGATGGTCTAAAACAGTCATTTTTTTCGACATTATCGGCAGTCACAATTTAATCGCGATTCCTTTTAAAACAACTATCTAAGACAGTCGTTTATTACGTATTATGATGTAGTGTACATTCACGAATCATATACAAAATAATTATTATTTTCTCACTAGTTTTACAGTCCTAAAGATCTCTATTTATAAAATCAGGAGTTGCTAAAACACGTCTGTCTCCCAAAAATAGAAACCCCCAAACAAATAGAAAATCCTTAAAAAATATATATTACACAATTGCCTTTTTTATTACCTTAGTCGGGGGGTGCTACCCCCTATCATGACAGGACCTTTTCAAATGGGAGATAATAGATTTAGAAACAATCCGAGAGGTTATCAAAATTGATCCTTATTGAAACCCAAATACTCAATTCAGATATGAAATTACCAAATGAAATGGATTGGAATGTAAGGCTTAAAACGAGTCAGATATGGGTATGTCCATATCCGTAATTTTATCTGGATCCAAATCTGACTCAGATCCTAATAACTAAAATCATACTCAAACCATTTAACTTTCATTATATCCATATCTGGATTTGATCTGACCAAATTTATTGATTTGGGTCGGTTAAGTTGGATAATGTCAAACCGTTCAAGATTATTTTTAAATACAATTACTAAAATATGACTAAATGGTTAGTTAAATTCAAGGCCTCTCTATTTTGGAAAGAGGCCTTGATCACTTTACCTAACTGTTGTTTGTTGATGAAAGATAACTTGAAAATATGTAAAAATACAACTTGCAAAATAATATATCATTCAGATCTTGACGGATATAGAAATATCTGTATCCGACTCGGATTTGACTTGGGTCAAGGGACATCAACCCATATCCAAACCAGATTTTAATTTAGATATACTTGAAGGAACCAAACCTACTAAATTTGGATTCAGATGACTCGAATTTCAAATAAAATTCATACCATTTTAAGCCTTGTTGGATTTCAAGTATGATCTAAACCAATGGACAACTTTAGTCTTCCTCTTCACACCATGATTAGTTATCTAGGAGAAATGTCCCTAACAAGTGGGAATCTTGGTTCTCCCTCACTTGAAAAGTTGGAACATTGAAATACACACAAGACCCCAAAAGGAAAACCTTAAAAAATCAATTCAAATGGTTTCTCATTTCCAACAAGAGATGATTTGCTTTTTAGTTTTTCTCTCCATTTATTGTTTACTCATGGTCTTACCAATATACATATAAAAGGGTAATTTTTGGGATCCAAATTATCTTTGATTATTTTTCATTTTGCAGAAAAAATAGTCAGAATTGAAAAGCGGCTCAAACCCACTTTTCTCTTTCGACATTTATGAAAGTTGGACAAAACTTAGAACTTATGTTATTTTTTCATTGACTATGCCTTTAACATAGAAGTCGTGATAATTTGGCGCTCTTTTTTTGTACTCCCTTAATAGAATCGTACAAAACTATAAATATATGTCCTTGTATATCCCAAAGCAATGGATTTATAGTTCTGTGAAGGGAGCTTACCCAAAAGATCATCATATTATCACAATTCTATAAAACACTAAATTGACTATGACTAATGATAAGTTGATGCGACAAACCATACGTTGTTGGCACGCGACTGGCGTGGCAAGGGCACCTAACCGTTGATCCTTTTCCTAGTGTATCTTGAAGAAAAAGATATTTTTCTATGCCCTTGCCACGTCAATCACGTACAGATTGCGTATGTGTTGCCGCGTCGAGTTAGAACGGTTCTTTGACTATAAATCCCTTACTTAGTATGTGTCGAAGATTTGTTAGGTGTTCTAAGAGGCAATAATACCTCGATTTAAAAAAAAAAAAAAAAAAAAAGAGGTCTAGAAAACCCAAAAAAGATAATTTCTAAAAACCTTACCCCTCATTAAATTACTATTTTGCATCTGCATCGTAATTAAAGCCGTAGACATCTAGTGTTCTACTTTCTAAAATGAAATTTCTACCCTATCAGGATTGTTTAGCTACACAAACCTTTCACTTCTTTTTAACTTTATATACACCAGCTCGTCTCTGTGTTATTGCCCAACTTACTACCTTAAAGAAAAACAAACAAAAAAGAAGAGATAACTGATCTAGACATATGAAACTTATTTATATGACTAATGATAAATCATCGAGACAAAACTTACATGGCTTGCCCCAGATCATGTGTTCAATCCTCCAAAGCCTCTTGACTTACATGGCAAAGCGTTGTGTGCGTTGGACCAAGGCCTAGTAAACTAGTCTGTTGGATAAGACCCAATGGTCTATGGACTGGGCACAAGCCCAGATACGGTACTAGGGCTAGTTGTCTACGAGAATACCACTGTATCAAAAAAGAAAAAAATAGAAGAAGTGGGAGACCGGTTTCATGAGAGAAAGTGATCAAAAACCTAATTCCTAAGTCATGTCAACCCTTGGACTTACACATCAAACAATATGAAAGGTCTAGTAGTCATGTAGTTTAAGGCTGTGTTTGGATTGAGAGAAATGGAGAGAAGAGAAGAGAAAATTAATGAGTTTCTCTCCATTTCTCTTGTTTGGATTGTTAAGTGGAGAGAGAAGAGAAAAAAATTGGAAAGAAGAAGAGAGAAAAAAGAAAAAGTTTTTTTTTTCTTTCTCTCCAAAAGTGGAGAGAAATGGAGAGAAACCCTTTAAAATATTTTATAATTCTAATTCTACCCCTAAATCTCTTCTAAGATATTTTAAAATTCCAAAGTTATCCCAAGTTTTCTCTTATCAATTATCAATCCAAACATGGAGGAGAGAAATTGAGTTTTTCTTCTCTTCTCTTTTCTTAATGAGTTTCTCTTCTCTCCGCTTCTCTTAATCCAAACATAGCCTAAATAAATTCATTAAAAAGAGATATAGTTGTGGCCAAATTTTATGGATCCAAGCTAGATTTGATCATATCATTTTTGGGCCAGGCCAGGTGAATCCATTTATTAAGAGGCTTGGATTTAGTATGGGCTTGGGCTGACTGGGAATCTCGGCCCAATTTAGCATGGACCTTCATGGTTAAATTTCATAAGGGCATTTTAGAATATTTTGAAAAATAAAAATTGAGTGATTGAGTTTGGCTTATTTATTTTTGTGCGAAAACCATGTGCTGGTGCTGCTGAAAGTCAGATACCGTTGGCTGACACACGCTCATTAGACTTGGGTGGAGAGCTTGAGCAAAATTACTAACCTAACCTTTCATTTTCATCCAGTTTGGACCCGTCAATCGGACTTGTTGGCCCGCTAATCTGACCCGGTCAACCCGAAAATAATTAAGGGCTTGATCTCCAGCTGGCAGAGGTAGGGTCTGGCTCAAACACCATAAATCCCCAATTCATCCACCAAACACCACAAATTCAGTACTTAAAAGAATTCCACCATTCTTGATTTCATGACCATTAGAAGAAATAAACAATTTTGTTGATTTGTTCTCACCAAATTTCAAAGTTGAAAGAAAAAATAAATAAAAAAAAGAACGTGGGGTTAGGTAGGTAGGCCAGAGATCCCTCTTTTCAAACCAAACAAGACAGTGAAGTTGCCTACTTGAACCTCATCTCTATTTATATTTCTCACCAAAAAAATAAAAAATAAAAAAATCAATTAGGATTTCTCTTTGAATCTAATGGATTACTTAGAGAACCCTAGATTTCATGTACTGGGAATTGCTGTAGCACTCGTCTCCATTGGTGCTGGTGCTGCTTATTTCTATTTCACCAGGAAACCCAAAGGTATAAACTTTTTGTTTCACTGAGCTTATCTTTTCTTATAAAAAAATAAAAAAATATTGGGTTTTGTTGTATGTGTTGTTTCCTTGATTGGGTTGTTGAAGATTAGTCAAAATTTGTTGTTGATCTCTGTACTGTAAAACTGGTTAATTTGCTGAAATTTTGTTGATTTCTTTCTCCATTAATAGCAATACTTGTAAATCTGATAGAAACCCCTCAAATCCCATATATTGGTTTTAAAATCTAAGAAGGGAAGTTTTTTCAAGGGGAAATGATGAATGGTGAAAAGTTGAATGATGTTTGGGTGGAAGAAAGTCTATCCTGAATAGATGAAGATAGCTTTTCTATTGTAAGGGATATTCTAAACTTGGTAACTTCATTATCCTCAAAAAGGGATGGTTTTTCGAGTATACTCAGAGGTATATAGAGTATGGACTGTAGAGATCCCACCTCTACCATCCACAAAGAAAAAAAAGGATCCTTGTTAAATAGTAAGTTCAAAATCAATATAAATCCTGTTTGTCACTAATATTGTCTGTTTCAGGAGATACTTCAATATTTATATGTAATTCCCTGCAATATATAATAAAGCTTTAAGCAAAATTTAGTTTTATTTTCAGTGGTTTGGGATATTTTTATTTTATTTTATTTTATTTTTAATTAATTGGATAACGAGATAATGGTTATTTTAGCCTGCTTGCTTTGTGGTTTTTCCATAAATCAAAAGAAATTGTTTCCCTTTTATATTTTCTTTATCATTATGCTTTATATAATGAGTAAAGAAGTTGTTTTATATTTCCTTTATTTGCTTTATATATATATATATATATATATATATATATATATATTTGTTTTTTGATGAATGAAATTATATTTATTAACGGGGGCGGTCGAGGTGACCTAAAACCCCGAAGAGGAACAAAGCGAGTGAAACAAAAAAGGAAACAAACAAGCACATATATATTTGCTTTACGTATGTATGTGTATTAAAAGCACTGGTCTTTTACCTCTTGAAAATAATAGAAAATTTGGCACATTTGTATACCATTTTCTCTTCTATCTATTCATTTTCATTACTTTATGCACCGATATATATGACTCTAGATTGAGGGAAATGTCAGAACAACATTCTTGTAGCTGACCCCAAATAATTGGGATAAAGCTTTGATGATTGGTTGCTAAGCTAGATGCTAATTAGTTTCTGATTTAATGCCAGCTCATCAATTTCTCTGCAATAGTCCCCCAAATGATTCTTGTTTATGGCTTCATCATTGTTAGCATGGTCGCAAATACGTACATTTTGATTTTTTTTAAACGTATTATGTGTCTGAACTCTGAACTTTCCAAAATCAGATATTTTTACCCGAATTTTTGGATCTGTTCCATTATTCATTAATTAATCATGTATTATGCATGCACTATATTCGTAAAGTATTCAAAGTAGTATTTTTTTTTTAATTACAAAATCGTCTATTATTTACATGTTTTTATTGTTGTTTTTCTTCAACAACCTTTATTTTATGTTTCATAGACTTTCAAAACTTATGTAGCTTCTCGGTTTTCATCTTTAATAACTCTAGACACCATTGCTGTTGACATTTAATTGATGGTTACTCTTTGCAATTTGATGTAAAAAGTTGTTTAATCATGAAAGGAAAATGTTGCATCAAGTTGAATTCTTGAAAATTTTGAACTTTGGCATGACAAGAATATACTAAGGACTAGTGTTTGCTTCTCTGGTAAAAATATTCTTTTAGATTCTTAAAATTGACATCCATGTCTTTTTCTTTCAAGAGTTTTTATTTATTTATTTTTATTCTTAAAAATATTCTTTTATCCGCTTTATTTTTAAAATTGGGAAATTTTCTTTTACTTTCTTGCAAATTGACTGACACAGTGATATTGGTTTTTGTAGTTTGCCTAAACCCTGAGGAATACAAGGAGTTCAAACTTGTTAAGCGCAATCAACTCAGCCATAATGTTGCCAAGTTCACATTTGCGCTCCCTACACCTACTTCAGTCTTGGGTCTTCCAATTGGACAGCATATAAGTTGCAGGTCAAACTTGATTGGTCGTTCAAGATTAGTTCTTGAATAAGGATTAATATGAGAAATAATCTTATGTTATGAAATCTACATGTTTAACCTCTGTTCTAATGGGTCTGTATTGCCACATGGAGCACCTATAAAGGAGTAAGAACATTATTTGATGGTCCCATTGAGATTCAAAACTATCAACCTGATCAAGTGTCCATAATTACTTGATCTTTAAACTATTTTCTTGGTTATTTTTCCGTATTTATTGTGACTGTTATGAATGTGATGTATAAGATAATTGAGAATTGAGATCATCCCATTGGCGGGACTCTTTCAATGCTGGTTGCATCCCATGTGCCGCATAAGGGTGCAACTTGGTCTGGTTCAAACCGAGAATGGAACCAAACTGATAGCTTTGGGCTGGTTTGGTTTGGTTCTGGGTTAAGAGAATGGAGAACCTATTAATTTGGTTCAGTTCTCGGTTCAAGGCTTGTACAGAACCGAACCAAACCAAGAACTGAACCCTCAGGTAATAAATAAATATATACTAATTTATTACGAATTATTTTAGGAGTTAGGACCTAGATTAATGGATAAATTAATGACTTTTTTTTTTTATGAATAAGTTAATGATTTATTATATGAAATTTTATGTACATAATACATATTTGTTTTTTTTTTTTTTTTAAATGTTAGATCCAAGCAGGTTTATAGAATATTCGCAATCCATAGAACCAAACCGACCTTAATTTGGTTTGGGTTGGTTTGATTCTATTGGCATTTCGGTTCGGTTCTGGTTTTTATTTAGTGGAACCAACCTATGTCGGTTCGGTTCCAATTTGACTGAACCAAGTTGCACCCCCCCTAGTTCCACTGCCACATGTATATGACAATAGTAGGTTGATGGAGGTCTGACACTGAATCACCATTCTGAGTGTTGCGTTATTTTCTTGAACAGGGGAAAGGATGGTGTCGGTGATGAAGTTATCAAACCTTATACCCCAACTACTTTGGATTCTGATGTTGGATACTTTGAACTAGTTATAAAGGTATTAATGATCTGAAATATTCTATTAGTCAGTTTTGTTAGTCTTTTTCATGTATTTTTGCACCATTTGATTTATTATTATTTTTTAACTGCATTTGAATGGTACCACTAAGTAGATGTATCCACAAGGAAGGATGTCCCACCATTTCCGAGAGATGCGCGTAGGTGATTACTTGGCCGTAAAAGGACCCAAGGTACACATTCTTGTCTTTTCAGATGGATTATCAATAAGTTGCTTTTGCGTACGTTTTTCTCCTAATCTGCATATGCTTCTTTTCACAATTAGGCGATGCAAAACAAGGTTGAAGTTTATGATTTGTACTAGTCTTTCTTACTGTAAAAGTTCGACAACGGTGAATTCGAGTTGTTTTCTTAGGGAAGTCACATTGAATCCAATGAATATAAATAATAATATAATATAATGTTATAAAAAAATTACTCAGGTTGTAGATTAAGAGTTTGAGAAGGAGAATAGAAGAAGATATTGGAGAAACGTGGGAGGAGTCGAATTGACTCCAACCCTAGCCACACAATATCGTCCAAAATAACAAAAGAAAGAAAAGATAATACTACCCCTACTAATAATAACTTATTACTCCAAACACTCACCCTCAAGTTGGAGAATATATATCATATAAGCGCAATTTGTTACAAATATAATCAACCCTCCCACAACCCAATGACTTGGTAAACAAATCAACAAGTTGATCTTCAGACTTCACATAGAAAGTAGCAATTTCACCATTCAGGAGTTTATCACGAACAAAGTGACAATCAATTACAATATGTTTTGCTCTCTCATGAAACATAAGATTAAAAGCTATGTGTATGGTTACTTGATTATCACAAAAGAGACTCATAGGTAGTTTTAATGATAAAGCCTATCTTCTAGAGAAAATGTCTCAACCAGGTTAGCTCATAAGACGTGTGTGACATAGCTCTGTACTCAGCCTCCGCATTAGATTTGGCAACAATTGTTTGTTTCTTGCTTTTCCATGTCATAAGATTACCACCTAAGAATGTACAATACCGAGTTGGATCTCCTATCTGAAGGACAACCTGCCCAATCTGCATTCATATATCCTTCTTTGTAAGTATGACCATTTGGCTTGTATAACAAACCCCGTCCGGGGGAACCCTTCAAGTACCTAACAGTTCAGATTTAGAGAGAAGAAGAAAAATTGATTAATTAGCCCTAATTAGGCTAGATAAGTATTACATAAGATAAATAAAGAAGGGAAAATACTAAAATAACCCTACAGACTTATTTAACACTCCCCCTCAAGTTGGTGCGTGGATATCAACAATGCCCAACTTGGACAAGACATCTTCAAATGAGGTTTTACTAACACCTTTAGTAAGAACATCAGCAAGTTGTTGAGAGGTAGGAACAAAGGGAGTACAAATCTGTCCAGAAACTATCTTTTCTCTAATGAAATGACGATCAACTTCTATGTGCTTCGTTCTGTCATGCTGAACCGGATTTGCAGCTATGTTAATAGCTGATTTATTATCGCAATATAGTAAGAAGGGGACCGGCACAGGAAGACATAAATCAGCTAGTAAGATTTTGAGCCACAACAACTCGCATACTCCAAGTGCCATGGCTCTGTATTCTGACTCAGCACTCGACCGAGAAACTACATCCTGCTTCTTACTACGCCACGTTACCAAGTTACCACCAACTTTAGTACAATACCCAGAAGTAGACCGTCTATCAGTCACTGAACCAACATAATCTGCATCTGTCCATGCCTCAATGCGAAGATGACCATGATTGTTGAATAAAATACCTCGACCAGGACATCCCTTAAGGTATCTAAGAATACGATAAACAGCAGCAAGATGAGATGTTCGAGGTGAGTGCATAAATTGACTTACAACACTAACAGCATAGGCAATGTCAGGGCGAGTCATAGACAAGTAGATCAATTTTCCCACAAGACGCTGATATTGGCCAATATCTGACACACACTCCCCCTCAGAATCAGCCAACCTGTGATTCTGCTCAATAGGAGTATCAGCTGGACGAGATCCAAGCTGACCAGAGGCACTGAGTAAGTCAAGAACATACTTACGCTGAGAAATAAATATACCAGATTGGGACCGTGCAACCTCAATACCCAGAAAATAGCGAAGATGTCCAAGGTCCTTAATCTCAAATTGACGGCCTAAGTAAGTTTTGACCTCGGTAAGGCCATCGACATCATCTCCAGTAAGAACAATGTCATTCACATACACAATCAGAGCAACAGTTTTGCCTTGGGAGTGACGCAAAAACAAGGTGTGATCAGCAGAACTCTGATGGAAACCAAACTGATGCATGGCCTTAGTGAAACGCTCAAACCAAGCACGAGGAGACTGCTTCAGACCATAAAGAGACCGGCGAAGACGACAAACATGTGCAGGAGAAGCAGAAGGAAGAAACCCAGGAGGTTGGACCATATAGACTTCTTCTTGAAGATCACCATTAAGAAAAGCATTCTTGACATCTAACTGAAAAAGAGGCCATCCGCGAATAGCAGCAACAGAAAGGAGAACGCGAATGGTGGTCATCTTGGCAACCGGAGCAAAAGTTTCCTGATAATCAATCCCATAAGTCTGAGCATAACCTTTGGCCACCAGACGGGCTTTATAACGAGCAATGGAACCATCCGGATTATGTTTAAGCGTGAATACCCAGCGACAACCCACAGCTTGCCGGCCAGGCGGAAGAGGCACAATTTCCCAAGTTTGAGTCTTTTCAAGAGCAGTCAACTCATCAATCATAGCTGCGCGCCACTCAGGATGAGCAAGAGCATCTGCAACAGTAGTAGGAAGAGAAACAGCGGAAACAGAAGCAAGAAAACTCCGATAGGAAGGTGATAGTGCAGAGTTAGATATATAATTTGAAATGGGATAAGTACAAGTGCGCTTACCCTTACGAGTGGCAATAGGACGATCATCACAGGGAACAGACGGAGGCGGAGCAGGAGGCGAGGAGGCGAGCTGGTCAGACATAGAAGTGATGGTAGTATCACGTGGACGTCGAGAGTAAACCTGCAATGGAGGGGAGGACGAACTGACGGGGGGTGGGGAGGGAAGAACAGGCAGGGGAAGGGGAAATAAAGAAGGAAAAGAATCATCAGGTGAATCGAGAGAAAACCACTCAGATTGAATGCCAACGGACCCATTATAATAAGGAGTATGCTCAAAAAAAAAACATCTTGAGAAATAAAACGTCGTCGTGAAGGAGGATGGTAACAACGATATCCTTTCTGGGTAGAGGAATAACCCAGAAAGATACATTTGACGGCCTTAGGGTCAAGTTTAGAACGATTTTGATCAAGAATTTGAACAAAACAGACACACCCAAAAACATGCGGAGGAAGTGGAAACACGGGACGATCTGGAGAGAGCTTAGAGAGGGGTGTGACAAACTGAAGAACACTGGAGGGGGTTCGATTAATAAGGTAAACAGCAGTAAGAACTGCATCAGCCCAATAGGATTGGGGCACGTTCATACCAATCGAAATGGCACGGGCTAACTCTAGAATATGGCTATTTTTTCTTTCGGATCGGCCATTCTGCTGAGGGGTCTTGACATTGGACATTTGATGCTCAATGCCAGACTCTAAACAAAGTTTCAGGACCTCACTATAGGTGTATTCAGTACCATGATCAGAACGGAAGGTCTTGATAGTACGACCAAATTGGGTTTGAACCATAGCAAGAAATTGCTTGAAGATCCCATAAACCTCACTCTTGTGTTTCATAAGATAAATCCAAGTGGTACGACTGTGATCATCAATGAACAAGACAAAATAGCGAAAACCAAGAGTGGATGTGACAGGGGAAGGACCCCACACATCAGAATGAATTAAGTCAAACATAGCAGGTGTAATAGGATTTATACTAATAGGATAAGAAGAACGCACATGTTTAGCTAATTGACAAGTTTCACAAGAAAAATCAAGCACATTGTTATTATTAAATAAATTAGGGAACATGTGTTTCAAATATCCAAAAGAAATATGGCCTAAGCGTAAATGCCAACGCATTACAAGAGCCTTATTAGATTGACTACTAAAACTACTAAGCTGAAGAGCAGAAGGGGTGCTAGGGGAACCGGGAACATCCAGGAGATACAATCCATTAACTTCACGTCCAGTGCCAATCGTCCTCTTCGACTCCAGATCCTGAAAGACACAATGAGAATAATAAAAGGTTACACTGCAGTTCAAATTTTTGGTAAGACTACTAACGGATACCAAGTTAGTAGTAAGTTGAGGAACATGTAGTGTGTTAGTTAAGGATAAAGAGGATGTAACAGGTAAAAGACCTTGACCAGCTATGGAAGACAAAGAACCATCAGCCAAGCGAACCTTGCGATGACCAGAGCAAACACTATAGGTTTGAAATAGGGAGGACATACCGGTCATGTTATCTGAGGCACCAGAATCAATGATCCATGGTGAGGAAGTGGTGGAAACACTGTTTGCAGAGGCAAATGTACCTGAGTGAGCGAAGGTAGAAACCGGCTGAGATGAAGTCTCTATCTGATTGAAGAATTTTCTGAACTTGTCAAGCTCAGCTTGGGATAAAGATACCGAGTCTGATGAGGATGTAGTAACTGAAAGAGGTGCTGAATCAGTAGTCGACTGAGAAACTATATAAGCTGAAGATCGTTGAGAATGTTTACGTTGCTGATTAGGATGACCATGAAGTGCATAACATCGAGCCTTCACATGACCTAACTTTCCACAATGATCACACTTATGTCGTTGACGGGTAGGCATAGACCCACTGGGGGGTTGTGGAGAAGATAGGCGAGTAAGCATAGCAGAATGATCCCCTGAAGAATGAGGTAGGATAGCAGCACGACGACTCTCATCCGCTAAGACATATGAATAAGCAGTCTGTAGCGACGGAAAAGGATCCATACCCAATAAATGAACTCGCGCATATTCAAATTCATCCCGGAGACCCGCTAGAAATTGAAAAACCCGATTCTTATCCAAAATTGACGAATATAATGTCTCATCAAGAGGGTCCTTCCAAGAATAGGATGAGGAATAGAAAGTCAGCTCTTCCCACCGAGCACGTAGCTGTGAGATATAAGTGGTAACTGAAGAATCTCCTTGGGAAAGACGAGAAATCTCACGCTCCAAATTGAAGATCCTGACATTATTTTGACGTTGTGAGTAAATACTCTTTGCCGAATCCCATATCTGTTTTGCTGTCGAGGAAAACATAAAACCAGCCGCAATGTGTGGTTGCATAGAAGTAACCAACCAAGAACGGACCATAGAATCATTAGCAAACCAATGGGAGTAATAAGAGTCGGTCTGTACGGGTTGTTTGTCTGCCCCTGTGAGATAATCAATCTTTCCCTTTCCACCGATGAACATTTCAACCGAACGTGCCCAAAGCAGATAATTAGGACCATCTAATTTCACGGTAGTAATTTGAGCGCCTGAAAAATCGGTTGAATGAGAAGGAAGACCACTTAATCCATTATTAATGATCGAGGAAGATGATGTCTCAGAAGCCATCAAAAAAGTGTGAAAATGTTACTTATCGCAGCGCCCTAAAGGTTGTCACTACCGCGAGTGAGAAATCGAGGAATCAATGAGCAATACTGTTGTTAGAACAGCCTCAAACAGTACCCTACTATAATTATAAGCCTCATATAATAATCAACGATGGTCAAAGATCAATACCAACAACCTGCTGTGATCGTAGGATTTAAAATCGCAGTCTGTTGTGTCACACAAGACTGAGCAGCTTCCTACGATAGTCAGAAAACGCAGCAGAGGTCACCTGCTGTGATCGCAGGTCTCAGATGACTACCTACGATGATCGCACAAGGCTGAGCAGCCACTTACAATGATCAAAACACTCAGAAAAGGGTACCTGCTATGGTCGCAGGTCTCATACACTGCCAACGATGGTCGCAGACATAAAAAAAAACACTACCTTGAGTGTCGCCAGGCTCAGATATAGCTAACCTAGGTGTCGCAGGCATCAAACAGCAACATTGTTGTGAGAACAGCCTGATCGCAGGCTTCGAATGGTTCTTAACTCCCTATCGCATGATGCGAGTAGGGTGTGTAGTGACAGAAAACCCCCGTAGGGGTGATATGGATTGAAAAAACGAGAGAAGTTGGTGATGATTTAAGGAAGGATTAGTCAATGGAGTTCGTAGCAGTGAGCTTCGATGAAGTTTGGCTCTGATACCAAGTTCAGATTTAGAGAGAAGAAGAAAAATTGATTAATTAGCCCTAATTAGGCTAGATAAGTATTACATAAGATAAATAAAGAAGGGAAAAGACTAAAATAACCCTACAGACTTATTTAACACTAACAATACACTACAATGCTACCCAGTGAGGTACTTTAGGAGCTTCCATAAACTGACTAACAATACTCACCGCAAATGTAATGTCCAACCTGGTAATGGTGAGGCAGTTCAACTTCTTAACAAGTTTCCTATATCTATTAAGATCATAAAAAAGATCTCCCTGATCAATAGTCAACTTCTATTTTGAATGTATGGGAGAATCCATAAGTTTACTCAAGTAAACCAGTCTCATTTAATAAATCTATGGTATACTTTCTTTGTGAGAGACTAATACCTAACAATTGAATGTGCAACCTCAATACCAAAAAAGTATTTTAGCTTATCCAAATCCTCATTATGAAACTGTTGTTTTAAAAATAATTTTAATTTCTCAATCCCAACAACATCACTCTCTGTCATTACAATATCATCCACATATACAACTAGAAGAACATACCCGCTAGTGGAGTGGGAATGAAAAATGGAGTGGTCTACTTGACACCTCGACTTTCCAAACTCAAGAACTGCATTGCTGAATTTTCCAAAACATGCTCCTGGGGACTGTTTCAAACCATAAAGCGCTTTTCTGAGCTTACATACTTTACCAACTGCCCCTTGAGCAACAAACCCAGGTGGTTGCTCCATATACACCTTTTCCTGCAAATCACCATGTAAAAAAAACGTTTTTCACATCAAGTTGGTACAAGGACCACCCAGAATAGTAGCTAAATAGATAATAACACGAACAAAAGCAATATTAGTCACTGGGGAAAAAGTTTCAGCATAATCAATTCCATACGTCTGTGTATAACTCTTTGCAACCAGTTTTGCCTTCGATCTATCAATTGTGCCATCAGGGTGGAACTTAACAACATGAACCCATCTACATTTGATGTAGGACATTTAAAATTCTAAGTAGTTTCTTAATTCTATGAGGATTTATTTCTATTTCTATTTCTAGTAGGATTTATATTTCATAGTTTTGTTAGGAGTACAATTCCTTGTTAGTTTCTAATTTATTTTAAATTCGTTTTTATTATTTAGGCTATAATTAGAAATACTTAGAAGTGTCCATTTTGAGTTCTAATAGGATTAAAAAGTAGTACTATGTTATAGATAGATTATGAATGTTAATTTTTAGTATTTTAGTAGGATTCTAAGTTGTTATGATGGAGTTATTTATATAAGGAGCTCCAAATCCGAAAATCAAAATAATCAATCAATTAATTATCTTTTCTCTTTTAATTACTTTTTAATTTTCTTTCAACCTATTACTTGTTTATCAACTGAATCTATTGATTCAAATTGATTTTGAGTGTTCCATTGAACATAACCTTTCGAATCTATTGATTCACACGCTTCCGCTATGTCAACATTCCATCACCTTCTTTCCAGAAGGAAGAGAGACAATATTCCACGTATCATTGCTATGAAGGTTGTCATTTCCTCTTCCATTGCTCTCCTCCAGTCTGGATGGGATAAGGCATCCTGAAGACACTTAAAAACATAAATATAGGATATCGATGAAATAAAAAGGACAAAAAAGAAGATAATGAAGCATCTGACACAAAGTTAGCAATAAAATGTTTAGTAACACAAGAACAAGTACCTTTACGCTGAGCAATAGGTAACTCAGCTGGAATTGGAGCTGGAGAAGGAATTGGATTTGCAGACAAAGAAGATGTTGGCATTGTTGGTGTTGTAGTAGTCCTCTTGTAACTTTAAGAGGTGGAGCACTAGGAATAGAAACGGGATTAGGCAATGTAATAGGAGTAATACCAATGTTATTAGAAGATGTGGTAGAAAAATATGGGACAGACTTAAAGAATGTAACATCTGCACATACAAAATGTTTACACAAAGTAGGACTATAACATTTATAGCCCTTTTGTGTACGGGAATAGCCAAGGAATACATATTTTAAACATTTTGGATCCAACTTATCCCGACCAGGTCCTAGAAAATGAACAAAACAAACACATCCAAAAACACATGGAGTAAGATGAAAAGACAGACTGTCAGGAAATAATACCTTCTATGGATATTTACTCTCAAGAATAGGATTATGCACCCTATTGATAATATGGCAAGCAATGAGAACAACTTCATTCCAATAAGTTTAGGAACTTTCATCTAGAACATTAAAGCACAGGCAACTTCTATTAGATGTCGATTATTGTGTTTAGCAATTCCATTTTGTTGAGGGGTATGCACACAAGAAAACTGATGAATAATTCCATGGGAGTGAAGATAGATATGTAACATAATGACCAAGAAAATACTCATTAACATTATCAAAACGCAAAATGCAAATAGGCATACCAAACTGGGTTTTTTTTTTTTTTTTTCCATATGAAATTGTTTAAAAATTGTAAACAATTCTGAATGATCTTTCATTAAAAATAACCTAGTCATTCTTGAAAAATCATCCACAAAAGTAATAAAATACTTAAAATCAAAGTATGATGGAACTCTTGCAGGTCCCCCATACATCAGAATGAATTAAACGAAAAGGACTAGACACTCTACCATTTATACAGGTGGAAAAGAAATACGATGATGTTCACTTAACTGATATGCTTCACAATCAAATAAAGACTCACAACTCAAACTAGGAATTAAACTATGTAGAATCCGAGAAAATGGGTGATCGAGCTTGGAATGCCATTGAAAAGAGCTGGAAGATGAATGAAATGTTGTTCTAGCAAGAACATGATCCAGATAATATAGATCACTTACTTCACACCTACCACCAATCGTTTTCTCCATCTTTAGATCCTGAAAAACACAATGGTCGAGGAAAAAGGTTATTGAGCATTAAATTTCTTTGTTAGTTGACTAACAAATTAAATGTTAAAAGAAAATATAGGGACAGAACACAAAAGACAAAGAAAACTCAAGATGGGGTTGAGATGTACCTAACCCAACAACTTTAGAATATGAACCATCAACCAATTTAACATTTTGACAGATAAAGGAATGAAAAGAAAACAGTAAACTAGAGTTACCTGTCATATGGTCTGATGCATCAGAGTCAATGATCGAAGGACTAGGGATGTCGTACTTGTTTGAGCTTAAGTAACAGTGGAGGAAGATGGTTGAGTAAATCTAGCAATGACTTTTTCATATTCTTCCCTGGAAAGAATGATGGTCTACTCTACAAGTTGGTCAGAAGTAGTAGAAATAAGTGTATGATTTGAATCGTCAATTGATGATAAAACTTGATGAGCAACGGGTTTGTCATGTAAATCCCAACAATAGTCAACTGTATGTCCATTAAGGCCACAATGAGTACACTCACGACCTCCACCTTGGCCTCCCCCTTAATCTCTACTACTATAATTACCAATACTATCACGACTTCCACAATCTTTAGGAACTGTTAAAGCTGATCAATCACCTCTAACATTGCTACTATCTAATAATGTGGTTCTCTTAAGTCGAGATAAAACATTTGTAAGAGATGGAAGATCTTGACTACCTAGGATCTGAGATCTAACTGCCTCGTACTCTGATCGGAGAGAAGAGAGGAATCGAATGACATTCATATCTTCTCTCTGTTTCTGCATCATGCGGATATCGTTAGTAGTAGGTTGGTACTGATTAAGTTCTTCACGCATTCGCATCATAGAGGCAAAAACTTACTCTAAGGTCTTGTCATCTTGCTGTAGAGAAAAATACTCTTGTGTGAGCTCATAAATCTGGGTGGTGTCATTTGATTTATAATACATGTGTTTCACCCATTCCCATACATCCTTTGTAGTGTTAAGGAACATAAAGTTTGCACGGATTTGCGTTTCCATACTGTTCGACAACCATGTCATAATCTAAGCATCCACATCTATCATATTCGGATCTTTGGAAGTAGGCTTATATGTCAGCAAGTGACTGCTTTTTCCCTTTGCCTTCAAAAACAGCCCTACTGTTTTAGACCACTAAATGTAATTGCTTCCATTAAGTCTGATGGAAGTCATCCGAAGTCCTACAAGATCTTGAGAATGCCCCATATTCGTTTTCTGCTCCATAAATCAACCATGAGAATACAATAATCTGTTATACAATTTTTCGGCGCTTCCCCAACATTTTTTAAGTTCTCCTGTGAGCAGGATTCAAGGGCTTTCAGATATTTTCATGACTGATTTTCTACTGGCGAAAAATCTCCCCGTCACGAATTCCTTATAGCCAAGATTTGCGGAAAACCTCCAAAAAACTAGAGAGAAATCTCTCCTAGTGAAATTGCACCACCCAAAAAACTGTATGAAATCGCATAGGCCAGAAGAGCTCAATGAATTGATTTTAGAGCTAGAAAGAACTCAAGACTACTACAAATTCCTTTCACCACGTTGGAGAACCACAAAACTTACTCGAAAACAGTACCAATCATTAAAAAACTTCTTAGATCTGCTCACATAAGGATCTACATGCAACCACAAACGCTCCACGTGGAGGATTAAATACAAACTCTTCATTTACCTTTAATCAGATCAAGAAGAATCTGATTTTCTTACTAATCAACCAAGAAACAGAAAAAATAAGAAAACAAAATAAAAAAGAAAGATTCCAACTCTTAGGATTTACTTTGATACCCTTTCGATTAAGAGTTTGAGAAGGATAATAGAAGAAGATATTTGGAGAAACATGGGAGGAGTTGAATTGACTCCAACCCTGGCTGCACAGTGTATTATATATCATAACCAAGCTAACAAAAGAAAGAAAATACAATACCATCCCTACTAATAATAACTTATTACTCCTAACACATGTAAATTGGCACGTTCATGTGAGTCACTTAACTCAAATTTTTAAGTACTAATGAATGTGAGTAATAATTCATCATCATAGTCTTATTGCAAAAAAATTGGGGTCAGTTGAACCAATCTTGTTCATTCATTCAATTATGTCTAAAGTTGTCTTATGTTAAAATTCATGTTTGTTCATATCCGCTCTCATTACCTTTACCTCAATCCTTGTCCTTTTCTGTCATATTCCCACTCTCATAGAACCTTCAATGTGCATATTCTCCTTAATTGGAACTGATGTCGTTCTTCATTGATACCCTTTCGATTAAGAGTTTGAGAAGGATAATAGATGAAGATATTGGAGAAACATGGGAGGAGTTGAATTGACTCCAACCCTGGCTGCACAGTGTATTATATATCATAACCAAACTAACAAAAGAAAGAAAACGCAATACCATCCCTACTAATAATAACTTATTACTCCTAACACATGTAAATTGGCACGTTCATGTGAGTCACTTAACTCAAATTTTTAAGTACTAATGAATGTGAGTGATAATTCATCATCATAGTCTTATTGCAAAAAATTGGGGTCAGTTGAACCAATCTTGTTCATTCATTCAATTATGTCTAAAGTTGTCTTATGTTAAAATTCATGTTTGTTCATATCCGCTCTCATTACCTTTACCTCAATCCTTGTCCTTTTCTGTCATATTCCCACTCTTTTAGAACCTTCAATGTGCATATTCTCCTTAATTGGAACTGATGTCGTTCTTCATTGCATATGACCAAACCATCTCAATTGACTTTTCATTAGTTTATTTGGTACTACTCATGTCATGTTTTTATGCTTTGCTGGTCTTTCCACTCATGCATCTCAGCATCTTTTATCTCTGCTACACTTAGTCTACGAACAAGTTGTTTCTTAATTGCCCAACATTCAGCTCTGTACAACATAACTGGCCTTACCAACGTATTATGAGATTTTCTATTTAATTTTATTGGCGTGCGTTGTTTATAAAGCATTCCAAAGCACATATCAACTTTAACATCCAGATCTAATTCTATGGGCAACATCCTCCTCAATCTTCCCATTCTTATGGATAATAGAACCAAGATGGCAACTTTTACTGTCCCTCCCTCTCTGTCATTGATATTTTTGAATCAATAGGGTCTAAAAGTGATTTATCTTACCCAATTTGTGGATTGATCTGCCAGGCATTCCATCCTTGTTTATAATTTTCTGCATCAGAAATCTAACAATGCTTATTTTTTACTCTTACGCTCTTTTGACATTGAATATTTTAGTGAATTTCAACAAAATTCAAATATATGTAGAAAAAAATGCATAAAAAAAGAAAAAGAAAATGTTCATTATAAATAGAATCATTGGGAGGTGTCAACCATTGGCTTGCCAATTCCATTTTGTTTGTCTTTTAAGTTCCTTTTCCCTTAACGCTTTTTTTTCCCCCAACATTCTTCAATATTTTAAATTTGGAAATGCTAGTGACAATTATGCTGCTACCAAAAACTGAGGCATATGCCCTCCTTGTTTGATACCTGTCTTATGTGAGGGTGTTTGGTAATTTATTTGGTACAAGAAAGGTCTTATAAAATACCGAACATGCTTACATGGGGATGTGTGAAATAAGGGGGCAATTGCCACCTTTTTGGCAATCCATGCCACTGAGGCACTAACACTACTATTCTTTTTTAAATCTTAAGACAGAAAAGAACGATAAATAAAACCAGAATTTTTTTTGTCCTAATAAATGGAGGGTGGACTATCTGGTGTGGTAACCATAAAAAACATGGTAGCTTCTATGAGTTTGGTTGCTGTAACATAGTGAAGAAACCTCTAGTTCAAGTAAGCCCAAAGTAGTCTTGCCTCAGAATGCTTGTCCAAGAATAATGTAACTCAAACGTGGGATTATTTCATAGAAACAAATAAAGGGAAAAACGTTGCTTTATATATGGTTAAAACTTAGAAGTACTAATTATCTTGCTACATGTGGTAAATATTAAGATATTGACTGCTGATGTAAGTCATCGGTACCCTTAACTCAATCATAGTGACAAAGTTGGGATTTGGAAAATTTTGGTAAGGGAATTTAAAAAAAAAAAATTGGCAAAATTGAGAAGTCGGGGGAAAAAATAAATTGCTATTCAACACAATATTAAACAAAATTAAAAAATTCATATAAATTTGAAATTTTGAAAGTTTTGTGAATTAATCGCATTTTTGAGAAAAAAATCAGAGAATTTTGTCATATGGACTCGATCAAGCTTGCAGAGATGAGTGAGCCTGTCCAAAGGTGTAAGATTATCTACCTAAAATTAGATGATACTTCTTTAAGAAGTATAATTCTATGGGCGATTTACAAACATGGTTGCACATGGATCCAAAATTAGTAACCGTAATGAAAATAACTCATATTTCGGAAGTTGATATTGTGTGTCATTATGTTTTCAGGGGCGTTTCAAGTATCAACCTGGCCAAGTTAGAGCATTTGGGATGCTTGCTGGTGGTTCTGGCATTACACCAATGTTCCAGGTAGAACTTTAAGGATTTTTTTTACTTAAATCTTGGGTCATTTCTTGCTAAGATATCTTCTGCAGGATTTTTTTGGGGTGATATGTGTGTTTGTTTCTGACGGAACTTTAGGTTGCTAGAGCCATACTGGAAAATCCCAAAGACAAAACGAATGTACATCTTATTTATGCCAATGTCACAGTTGAGGACATTCTTTTGAAGGTATAATAATCTCTCTCTCTGTCTCTCTGTCTCTCTCTCACACGCACACACGCACACACACACACACACACACACACACACACACACACACAGAGGATGCCCAAGCTGACAAATTACTTGGTGAGCCTCGTTATCCTGAATGGGTCATTATAACCATCTTTAGCTTCTGAAGAATTTTGCTAAGCTGTCTAAACTAATTCTATAGGTGCAATATTTAGAATAAAGACCTTTGTAGAAGTCACAATGTTATGATATATAGAGAACAACTACTCCATTATTGTTTAGGCTTTCTCCACAACCTGGAAAAAACAAAAGGAGTATGAAGGGAAACAAGTTTTAGAATTTGGACATGGTTGATGAAAATGGATTAATTTATGTCTTATATTTGCAGGAAGAGCTGGAGAGCCTTTCTAGCAACTATCCGAACCGCTTCAAAGTGTACTATGTTCTGAATCAGGTCTGTTACCCTCCCTTCTAAAGAATCTCTTGCAAAATTATCACAATTTTATAATTTTAAGGTACTTTGAAGTTGGAAGAAAAGTCAGAATTTTTTTAATCTCATTTTTTGGGACCAACTGGTAAAAAGTTTTTCAATTATTATTATTATTATTATTTATGAGGTAACTGGGAAGTGTTTGATATGATGAGGTAATCATGTGGTGGGCCCCCATCATCCCCATTTGTTGAAAACATATCTTGAATTGCATTTCCTCCAATCACAGGTTGTTATATGGGAGTAGTACGATTACTCTTAGTTACTATATGAAAATGGTTCAGTATATGAAAGTGCAGTACCCGGTATGGCCACTGGACCAAATATTGTCCAATACGCGTCTGAGTTTATTGCAGAATTGTGAAAAAAAAGTAGATATTACTTTACAATAATATCTGTTATATATTAAGAACTTTCCTTCTCTGGAGATTTTATAAAACATCCCTGTCCAACCTTTACCATGTACATAGTTTGCGGGCAAGAGGTTGTGATCCACTTTTCTGGGGTTGAGCCTAGAAGATCTTTCAGACACATTATTGATGTGATCGGTTGATTGTAACCATCTGATATTCTTTTGGACCATTGCAATTGGTCCTAAGAAATGTATAAGTCAAGAGGGTCCTAGTCATCTAATTAGGTTATTTTTGGTGTAGGAGATGTTAGATTGTTCCCCTTGATTGGGTTTTTGTAACCTCTTAAATGTGAGCCCTGCACAAGTAAACTAGTGACACTAGTTGTAGACATCCTAAAATCGTGACGTCTGAGCCTGGTATCTGAAGAGTACATGAAAGAGCAAAATGATGAGCAGATGAGAAGAGAGAGAAAAGAAGGGTGAAAATGGAAAAAAAAATCATAATTTGGAGAGAGAACTAGGCAAGTGAATTAGGAATCCCGCGCACCCAAAATCCATGATCTTAGGTAAAATGGTCAACTAGTCTTTAAATCAATTCGTCCAAGGCCTGTTTTTTTCTTCTTCTTCATCTCTCTCTCTCTCTCTCTCTTCTATTGGTCCTCTTCTCTAGAAGAAGGTGGATTGGGAGAGAGGACAGAGGTTGATGTAGTGTGAGAGACTTCAGAGAAAGGGAGAGTTAAGAGAGCTGAAAAAGTTGAGAAAAATGAGAGAGAACCAAGATGGCTTTGTCATCATTTTACTCTTTCTTGTACTCTTGGGATTCTGGGCTGAGATGTCGTTCTATCATTTTGCTTCTAATATTTCTTTTTTATTTATAGTTAAGGAATTACCCAACATGTAGTTTAATGGTCAAATAACACTCATGTTGTCCATCCCAATATTTGGGATAAGGCATAGACGACAACGATGATGATGTTGGTGTTATTTATTAGTACTTAATATTTTCCTTATTTTCATTTTTGCCTAACTTTTAATTATCTATTACGTATATGGATGTAAAGGTGAAATCACATGAAAGTCATGTAAATTGCTAAGTTATCTCATAATTATTTTGTTCCAGTTCTTGTAATTTTAGTCGAAGTCCAAAGTAAAAGGAGAGAATTTAGTGGACTGGATCATCTAATTTACCAACCACAAATGAATACTTCAGTCATTAGTTCAAGTTAATGTTACCCAAACCCTTTCTAGTATGCTATACTTGTTCAAACTCTGGTAATGTATTTGAACCCAAGAGAAGAATTCAAGTCATCTTTTGTACTCGGACTATTGTCACCATTTTACTTATGTTTTGATACAACTAAATATTAATCCTAGTTTAGTTTCGAATTTCTTTCTCCAGTTATTTGCTAGTATTTGAATGTTGTTGCTGTTGTCGGTCTCTGACATAAATACTTGCTTGCTTACTTCCGTAGCCTCCCGAAGTATGGAATGGTGGCGTTGGATTTGTGTCCAAAGAAATGATTCAAACCCACTGCCCAGCTCCAGCATCTGATATCCGGGTATTTTTCAAATTTGAAATTTTTTAAACTTTTCATGCTTGGTTGGATAAATCGCTCATTCATCAAAAGGAGGCCTTAAAACATTATTTTTCCTTTTTTTAAAACATTAATTTTCCTTTTTTTATTATTTATTTACATGATTTATGTGAACAAACTTAGCTTTTCGATCCTGTAATTTGTAGATTTTGAGGTGCGGACCACCACCCATGAACAAGGCCATGTCTGCTCACCTTGACGCCATTGGATACACTACAGAGATGCAATTCCAATTCTGAGCCTTCAACAGGTCTCGTTTGCCGTTCTTCGTTCTCTTATTACCCCTTTCATGGGTTGAAATACTAATGAATAAAATGTTTACTGGAGATAACTTTCTACTGTAGGTTTTGCTTTGATTGTGTAATCCTCATAATGTATCTGAGGATACGATTTGAGATGATGATGACAGTAATTCAAGGGCGTTTAGCATAAAATTTCCATAGGTTTATGGCAATGGAAAAAAGAGCCATTTTTTTTTAATACTTAAAAATAGGGCTATTTTCTACATTAACTCATCTTTTTTGACAGAAATACCCTCACCTACAATTTCTCTAATAAATCCTAAAAAATAATCTTCTAAAATTGTAACTTCCCTTATAACATTGTATACCATCAAAATAGAGAGATTTGTTCTCCCTACCAAAAAAATCATTGGAGTTTATCAAGGAGGTTATAGATTTGAAGAATAATAGTGAAGCTTTTAGCTCTTATTTATTTATTTATTTATTTTTAAATCATTTGTATGTTTTTATAATCTCGATATATTTCTTGTCTATAGTTATAAAAATTAAAAATGGTAGCAAAAACAAATTGATTTTTTGAAATTTTTACAATTTTGTTTATAAAATTTATCCAGTGTAGAACCACGTTGGAATGTATTACGGCATCGATGCTCAATGATACTTATTGTCGAATCTTAACTAAATTGTCCAACATAAATTTTTTTAAGTGAAAAATATCCAAAATGTTGAATCTTGACAATAAGTACAGTTGAGTCTTGACCATAATAACAAAAAAAGATGTTTTTTCGTTGTTAAAAAAAATGTGTTTAAAACATGTCTTGCATCTCTGACAATTACTACAATTAAAAAACACAACTTTTTCATTTGTAATAAAAAATGCTGCTTTGTTCTCGTTTTTTCTCCTTTTTTACATAGGATAAAAAAAATTAAAAGAATTCTAGTTTTTTCAATGTGGGATTTGATATATAATAGAATTTTGTGACTCATAAATGTAAAAATATGTGATTTAATGATGATAATTTGATTTTATGAATTTTCATTATATATATATGGGTGGTGATCAATGGCCAACTTTTTGGCAAAACATTTTTCAAAACATGAGTTAGAAGTTTTGGAATGGGCTGATTTTTGGTGAGGATGATCTCTACGGTGAGGAGATCATCATCACTAAAAATCAGCCCATTCCAAAACTTCTAACCCCATCAAAAATAGTTTACAAAAAATGGACGGTCCACGATTTTTCAACTTGTAAACATGGGTTAGAAATTTTGGAATGGGCTGATTTTTGGTGAGGATGATCTCCTCACCGTAGAGATCATCCTCACCAAAAATCAGCCCATTCCAAAACCTCTAACTCATGTTTTGAAAAATGTTTTGCCAAAAAGTTAGCCTCTGAACGTGACCCTATGTATAATTTTTTTTTTCATTACTTTTAATATATTTTTATCTTTTTTTTTTCCCGTTTTAAGCTCATGCTTTGACTTTGTGATTATGGTCTCGACTCTATAATACATTTTAGTGTCAAGGTTCGACATCGAGTAAATTTTATGAACAAAACTTTAAAATTTTTGGAATTCCGTGAAATCCAAATTTTCCTTGCTACAATTTAGTTATGAACAAGAAATGTATCAAGATTATGAGAATGTATAAATGATTAAAAAAAATTATAGAAATAAATGAGAAATTGATTGTCTTTGGTAGAAATCTTCGATAAATAGAAAATTGAAAATCGAACACAAGAGTGCATAGATCTACAAGATTCATGGTTTATAAATAAAAAAAAATTAAAATGCAAGTTATTTTTTACCGTTGAAATCTAGAGGGTTGTGGTGATGGATTGTGATTAGACTTTGAATTTGTTTGCATCTAAAAAAATAAAATAATTGGTGAATCATGAATTAACAATCTATTCGATTAATCGTTGGCTAAACTGCTCAAATCCTGAATCTACAATTTCTTTTTTTGTCAATTTTATTGGAAACTAGATGAATTTTGTGGCTATATCCCCAAGTCCTTGAAATCACTGTAATTGTCATATTATTGTTGGACTACAATTGCCTAATAATCGGGATTTATCTCACGAACATGGCAAAAAAGCAATTGCCACAAAAGTCATTAATAAATAGTAAAAGAAGTCTTCAAAATAAACCTT
Source organism: Akebia trifoliata (assembly GCF_017979445.1). Taxonomy (NCBI): domain Eukaryota; kingdom Viridiplantae; phylum Streptophyta; class Magnoliopsida; order Ranunculales; family Lardizabalaceae; genus Akebia; species Akebia trifoliata. The sequence goes on along the minus strand of NC_141388.1, from coordinate 35,542,106 downwards.
TTAAAGGATATATTGGAAATCTAAAAGTGGCCTGATAATAGGAGGGAGAACGAAGGCAAAGATATTCAATCTATATTTTAATAAATTATTTAATAATATAAATATTAGAGTATAATAGAATTATGTGTACGATATCTAAGCGAATTGATTGTTAAAGATTTTCATCAAATGTGTTAACTTATCCATGTTGAAGACCTTAGGAGTGACGTGATCGAGAGTGCGTGATTTGGAAAATTTTATCGAGTGAATTTGGGGAAAAAAGATTGAGGGACTATTAAGAAAGAAAATGTTTACTGAGAAAATTTCGATGCATTAGATTATAGTTGTCAAACCAAACATTCATTTGTTAGTGAGCCTAAAATGTCAGCCATCCTGTGTACAGGAAAACTAGGAGTCTGATTGTAATACAACTCTCATGTGTACAGAATCATTATATTTATATATGAACCCACTTGGGACTAGTCCGGGTCATGACTTTGAATCTCTATATGTCTCTCCACAGAAATGTGACTACTTAAATGTTGTAACACGTTATAAGTTGAGATGGTACGTGCGGTATAAATAGATTAAGTTCACCTAAGATGGGGATACTTATATATTTATATATTAGAGCTATTATTGCCACATCAACTTTTGCTAATGCCAACTCCACGGTGTGCAATTCTTTTGGGGATTTTCCCCAACACGTGCTCAACTTATGTCCAAATTTCGATTTCGGTATACTGTTCATTTTAATTCCAAAACTGCAATTCATGCATGATTTTAAAACTTGGTTTCGCATCTTGTCTCATCTATGCTTAATACCAAGTCATCTCGGACAAGTTTTCCAATGCATTTGAGACGTCTCGTTCAAAAATGAGAAAAATAAACAAGAGGTTTTAAATCTTATCCAATACATTGACTTGTCTGTACGTCTCATCTATGCTTGATATCGAGACGACTCGGGCGATACATCTCGATCTCAGAAGAACTTTGAAACCTTGATTTCAAGTGAATTCACCACTTTTATAATCAGTGAATTCACCACTTTTATAATCAATGAATTATCTGGTATATCCACAAATTCGAAGATATTAAGAATGACGAACTCAAGAGATGGTAGGTTATAAAAATGACAAATGCATGTTTTGGGATTTAAAATGGAGGTGCCCACATAACCATAGATGCTTTTTACTCGTATCTTAATGAAACACATCTATGATGATCACATGAACACAGTGAGAATCACAGTGAAAAACAAAGTCCCCAGGATTTTTCTAAAATATCTAACTCGGAATTTCGTCATATTCAGGGCTCGAAATGGAGATTCACATAGGAATTGCTATTTCCACACTAACTTTTACTAACGCCACCCCACTGTGTGCAATTCTGTGGTGATTTAACATAAGACTTGGTGTGGCATTCACAAATTTGGTGTGGCAGTAGCATCTCTCTTATATTTATGCACTTAAATCGGATAAAACAAGTTAAACCTTCACAAAACCTCAGCAATGGCGGTATCTCCTCTTCAAGTTTTTTCTTCTCCACTCCTTTCTCCTTCTCGTCGCCTTTGCTTTGTCTCCTTCAAATTACCCGCCAATTTATCCTTTAAAAGCTTTTCTTCAAGGAGAAGACCCATCTCTGTTGTTTCTGCGCAAACCATTTCTCTCCACACCAGAGAGGAACTGGAGACGGTCAACATCGCAGAAGACGTAACTCAGGTTCGATTTTCATCCACATTTGTTACTTCTGTACGTCTCATTTCTTGAAAATTTGAAGTGGGTCTTTGAATTATTCTCATCTTAATGAAGGAATTGTTCGGTTTCCAAGTCGAAACTATGCGAATTTTATTTAGGTTTTCTTTATTTTTTCATATGGTACATGAAATTTTCAGTTTTAATGGAAATTAAGGTGGATTCATATTTTTTTGGGTTTTCTTTATTTTTCTCAAATCGTTGAAATGGATATTTGAATTATTCTCATCTTAATGAAGGAATTGTTTGGTTTTGAAGTCGAAACTATTTCTTTGTTTTTTTTTTTTTCTTTATTTTTCATATAGTACATGAAAATTTCAACTTTAATGGAAATGAAGGTGGAGTCATATTGGTTTGGGTTTTCTTTATTTTTCTCAAGTGGGGTCTGAAATTTCTATTTTTCTGAAAATGAAGTTGGATTCATATTGGTTTGGGTTTTCTTTATATTTCTCAAATGGGGTCCGAAATTTCAATTTTAATGGAAATGAAGGTGGATTCACATCAATACATATCGCAATTTATAGTACTATAAGAGAAAATTTCTTAATTTTTTTATGGAAGTGATGTTTAATACCATGTTCAGTATATTACTAGAAATGTCTGTTTTGTAAAGAAAATAAAAATTATTTATGTTCCCAAATGAAAGTATTTTGTGGATATATTAAGGATAAACTTAGCTAGAGTTTTCTAGGATTGTTTGCTTCATAGTGATGATATGGATACTCAAGTGGGTTTGACCTCTTGCATGGGAATTGTGTTAGAAGTTCTAATTGGTAATTAATGACTCATTGTCTAAATTGCGCCTTTTTTTTGTTCGTTTCTAGTATTTTAAGTAAGGTTCAAAGCTGCAACTTATTTTTAGCTGCTTGAAATTTTTGATATAGTTGATTGGGAGAACGCCAATGATATATCTCAACAAAGTTGTGGAGGGTTGTGTTGCAAATGTTGCTGCAAAGCTTGAGTCCATGGAACCTTGCCGAAGTGTCAAGGATAGGTAAATTTCTGTAAGAATATGGTGATATTTTACTTTAACATTTAAAGACATTATGGAGTTGTACAACATTTAATAAATGATGTAGTTGGCTATTATCTGCTAAACCGATATCTGCTGTCGATCCAATTTTTTTATTTGTTGGACCAACTAGAGGATGGACCGTGATCAAAACTCAAACAATATTTATTGATTTGGGTGGCTTCCAAAATTATGAATGCAATCAGATGGTTAGAATGCCAACAATGAGAGAGTAAAACCCAAAATAACGTGGATTGTGGTAGAGAATGCCACACTTTCAATGACAAAAGACGTGGGTCTGCACAAAGTTGAGTGGAGGAACAAGATTCATTTAGCCGATCGCAAATCTTTGGGATAAGTCTTCTATGATGATGAATCGGATGGTTAGGAATATTATTGGTGCAGTTCTGACATATGGACTTCCAAGATTTGGATCATCCATGTTAGCTGAGAATGGAAATATATGACCAAGATACGTCATGAATATGACATTTGCACTTAAGAAAAATTGAGTCACTGACGTCGGTATGCCATCCATCTTGAATTGTCTGGATACCATAGTGGTTCTCCTATTAAACAATGAATCGGGATCCAAAACGGTGTCCCAATCCTATAATATAGGTACGGTGTCTACATGGCAAGTTTTTGTTGGAGTTTAAAACACGTAGGGCTCCTAACCAAGCCGTTTCATACATAGCACACAGTCCGATGTATTTAAACTCCAATAAAAAAATGTGCTTCATAGACACCGCACATTGCTATTGGAATGGGACACCGTTCTAGATCACGACTCTTTTAAAAAATTTGGATTGGAGAAACTTGTAACTATTTATCAAGTAATAGCTCACTATTTATAAATAGTAACAGATTATCTGCTCTTCAATGATTTACAAAACAGAATCGGATATAGTATGATATCTGAGGCTGAAGAAAGTGGAGCTATTTCTCCTGGCAAGGTTGGCTATATTCTTCTCTTTCTCAGACTTTCTAATATGTAGTATGAATTTATTTTTCTTTGGGTTTATACAGAGTATTTTAGTGGAACCAACAAGTGGAAATACCGGAGTTGGTCTTGCTTTTGCTGCCGCAACCAAGGGATATCAACTTATTGTAACCATGCCCGCATCCATAAATCTAGAGAGACGAGTTCTTCTTCGTGCATTTGGAGCGGATGTTATTTTGACAGATCCAACAAAAGGACTAAAAGGGGCTGTAGATAAAGCTAAAGAAATTGTTCAGAGGACACCAAATACATACATGTTTCAACAGTTTGATAATCCGGCTAATACAAAGGTAGATTCTGTTCTGTTATTTTTATGTAAAAATAAATTTATTTATTGTCTGTTTAAGTTTTCTTTTTTGGATGAACTACAGATTCACTTTGAAACTACAGGCCCAGAAATATGGGAGGATACTATGGGTAGCGCTGACATATTTGTTGCGGCAATTGGTACTGGTGGTACTGTCACGGGCACGGGGCGTTACTTGAAAATGATGAACAAAGATATTAAGGTTCAAATTAGTCTCCCCTTTTATGGAACTTCATAATGTTAAGAGTGGATATCATGACAGGTTCAGCATCACTTGTTTCTTCATTATTCTTTGACTTCTTGGTTGATTTCCTTTTTTTTCTTTTTTCTTTAGAGTTTTTTAGATTTTCTTGAGCTCTAAGAAATCAAGATACCTACTAAATCTGGTTTGAGATGGTCATTGATTCATCTTTACTATTATAATGAGAGAATGCAGAGTTCACACCAAATTTTGGATCCCACAAATACCCCCACTTTTACATTTAAACTTAATATAACTAGGGTCATTTTGGTCAGGAACCAAGAAAACTGTGGCTCACGATCCTAAAAATAGTTTTCAAAATTACAAAAATACCCTTTTTGTGACGTAATATACACCCTCCAATCAATGTTTTAAATTACAGATAAGCCCTTTCGATACATGTACGTTTGCACATGCTCATGTATTCCCTGTGTTGCATTTTTCACTCTTTATATATTTTCTTATTTGGGTTTAGTAGCTTAAGTTTCGAATCTTCACATGTTTCTTTTTGCCTAGGTAGTTGGAGTAGAACCCGCTGAGACTAGCGTAATCTCTGGGGAAAGCCCAGGTGAAGGAAATCAATACAATTCAGTACTTTATGATTCCTACTAATCCGTTTCTTTGAGATCCTAGGCACTCTGTTGCTTTACCGCTAATCTCATGTAAGGTATTGGTGCAGGTTATGTACCGAGCATTTTGGATGTTAAACTGCTTGATGAGGTTGTAAAGGTAAAGAAGCATTTTATTTTTTTTCCGAATGATTGCCTTTTTTGGCCCTTTTGTATAATTAGTTGAGATGTCTAAGAACTTAGACATCTTAGCATGATATTTGGAAATGAAACACTCCCAATAAGTCTAGTCTAATTGCTAGTGGATTTAGTTAATTAAACATGTTGGTATTGATGTGTTAATCTCCAACGTGTAGGTTACCACTGAAGAAGCGGTTGAAATGGCAAGGAAATTGGCACTAGAGGAAGGTTTGCTGGTGAGTGCAATCCACCCTCCCTCCCCCTCCCCCTCACCCCCACCGAAAAAAAAAAAAAGAAAAAAGAAATAATAATAATAATAATTGTAATCCAAGTTGATTGTCTAAAGTGGAAGTGCACTTTTCGAGTGCCGCACAATCAAGACAAGATATGTGAATTGAAGCATCGGATTGGTAATTAATGACCTCGAAGCACTATGGATTAAAGCATTGGATTTTTCTATAAAAAAAAAATTTAAAACTTGATAAAAGTTATGTCAACATTTAATACATGAATCAACTAAGAAAATAATAAGAACAAAAGTTGGGAACTCATCTGTTTTACGATTTACCATAAAGAAGTTTCCTATTTTGATGTTGAATTTTTTGATTAGTTGCTGATTATTACGTAATGTACGTGACGGGATTGTAGTTAGTTTAGATGATTATTGAACTGTTGCTTTGTTCCGTAGGTTGGCATTTCTTCGGGAGCTGCTGCAGCCGCTGCCATTTGTATAGCAAAAAGACCTGAAAATGCTGGAAAACTTATTACGGTATGGAAACATTTTTACTTGGTGTCTTGATTTTGATTATTCCTCATTAGCACCAGCCCACAAACAAAAAATAAAATCTTGGGAAAATATCTAAAATTACTGAACCAGCCATGATTTTATAATATTTATAGAAATGGGTATATACCTTATTGCATAATTCTTTTCTTACAAAAACTGTCGTCTGATATTAGGTCGTTGTACAGATAATTTGATGAATTTACCTTAATGCCCTTGAGTTGAATGTAGGTTCATAGGAAGGGTAAGTAAATAGCAAATGTGAGTAACTTTGGCAAAATACATAATTTTTTAAGTAATTTCCTCTCAAATAATAAAATGCACAAATGCAAATTTATGAATATGTATATATTCTCAATAAAATTTTCTTACTCAAGAAATGTAAGATGATGACATGTCTAGGTTGGCCCACATTCCAAGGGTTCTATATTTATGCCAACAAATGACTCATTTGGGCGACCGTAACCATCCATTTTTTCTCATTATTTTGGAAAGAGGAAAAAAAAGGCAAGAGTTTTCACAGGAAAAGATGATTGAGATGGTTGAAAAAGGTCCCTTTCCCCCCTTGGTAAATGGCGGGTTGTTAAACCCTTGGATGAATGTTCGTGGTACTAAATCTTTGTAATTTACCAAACGGATAACATGTGTCTATCTGCATTCATAGGACCTAGATGGAGATAAGTTTCAGTCCATTTTGATATTTCTAACCTTATGAAAAGTGTTTACAAGTTCGTCATTTATATTTCACTAGTAACTTTAATGCCATATTTGATGGGGTTAGATGATTCAAATGGGGCTCATATTTTGTAAGGAGAAAGATAACTATTTTTCTATTCTCATGTCTTGGCTTTGGATGGAGTGGAATGGAGGGACATTTCTTTTAGTTGACCTGAATCTTTGGGTTGGGATAAAACCACTTTATCATTGTTGTTTCTGAATCTTGCGTTCTTTCTTTCTTTGTGGTGGCTTTGAATGTCGAAGGTTGTATTCCCGAGCTTTGGTGAGAGATATATTCCAACTGTTCTTTTCCATTCTATCCATGAAGAAGTTCAGAAGATGACACCGAAATGATCGCCCAACTTCATCCCGCCGTGGATTCTTCTTCATGCCTTGTGCAATCAGTGACCAATGACCACCTAACAGGATCGATGAGATTGAAGAATGGAAGCACAAAGAGATTTTGCGGTATATGATCCTGAACTTTCTTCCCTAAACTAATTTTTGTATTTGTTAGATTTGTTTCTCAATTTTTTTTTTTTTCTAATTTCAATTTTTCACAGCACAGCTCAAGAATCTTCAATTCATGAAGAAATGTGTGTTATGTTAGTGTGCTAGGATAACTGAAAATTTGTGTTTGATTAAATATTCTTTTTATGGATGTTGTTAAATTACAATGATTAAGCCCAAAATAAAAAAAAATAAAAAAAATAGAAAGAAATCACATTGAAACTCTGCTCTCATTTTATACGCTCTCTCGGTGCTAGGGCCCATATTAAGATCATGATGAGCTAATCCAATTGTACAATAATATGGACCAACTATGGGATTGATGCAGATGTCACCTAGCTTAGTTGGTAAAGTCTTTTGGGTTATGATACTTGAGACCTGGGTTCAAATATCGTCAGTTCAGTAAAAATAGGCTTACGATAAAAAAAATAAAAAATAAAAAAAATTATGGGATTAATAATAGCTTATCAACTTTTATAATTCATTAAGAAAATAATAAATTATTGAAGAGAACTTCTATTGCCACACCAAAATTTTCCAACACTATCCCAATTCATATGTAATTTTACCAAAATATTAGCACACATCTTGGGGTGGTGTTAGCAAAAGTTGGTGAGGCAATAGAAGCTCTCTTATTTAATTAGATCGCATTTCAGGTCTGATCAAACCGTTTGATGGACTATTCTATAGTTGATTTGCTATGTGTCAAACCAACTAAGCCCAAAAATATATTTTGCTTAAACATATGAAGTTTCTCTTTTGTTTGTATGTCAAATTGGATTCGACTTGATCCATTGTTATGGGATTGGGTTTGGGTTTGGGTAATTTGATTCTTACTGATGGATTCTGTTCCTCATGGATAAGTCCAAGATCAACCGAATCTATTTATGACCGGATCCATTGACAGCCCTACACATCAGAATCTCAATCTTTGATCTAGAGCAGAAGTTATCAAATTGGAATGGATTTGATTTCAGGTTGTATCCATCGGTTAAAACTCTTGGTGTGCATCTCAGGTTTCTCAGCCGAACGTATTAAGGTTGCTATTTGGGCGGGTTGGGGATCAACCCGTACCCCACCCGCACTTGACAAACACTAATCTGTTCAAGCGCCCAATCCGACCGATTGGGCCTTGGGCATGAGATGCTCAACCCAAGCCCAACCCAAGTTAGGTTGGCAAATTATCAATATTAATATTTTAAAATTAAATGGCTTCTAAAACCATCATAAATGATTTATTTATCTACCTCATGAGAACTAATGAAAAACATTTTTAGTAGATCTTGTTTGAATGGTTGTGGCTGTAGTTTTCATTTAGAATAATGCTGAAGTACACTATGATGTGAAAGTATGCAAGAACCATAGATGCCTTTCACCGAGATACGAGTCAAAAGCATCTATGGTTCTTACACACTTTCATGTCAGTTTGTGCGATATGAGGTACAATCTTGAGGTCACTCCAACATGACTCTTTAATTAATTAAGGAGTTGTGGCAAGCCTAATATCATTATCATTGTAACTTATGACAAGGAGTTGTATTGAAACAAACCTATTGACATATTGAGGTTGGAATAGTTGTTATTAATTAGATTTATTTAGGAAACTGCATATTATAATTGGGAACATACACCATTTTCTTTCCCATGTAATGTTACAATGCAATTTGATATGTTTGGTATGCTCTTTAACAAAATCGATCCAAGAACAACATAGAAGAAATAAACAAACATGCAAGCACACAAAGGAACACAACGATTTATGCTGTTCTGTCAAGATTGAGATACGTCTACAGATTCACATTGATTCCACTATGAAGATAGAACTCTCTGTTATAAATTACACCCTTTCACAGAATATACATACTCGCCAAAGAAGTGCATTACATATTATGGTGAAAGTACAAAAATACCCTTAAGAAAATTTGGTTCAACCGACGAATTAAGAATTAATTGGGCTTCAATTTTTTATCGATGGTTTAAGGATATCCTTGGGCACAACTTTTGTTTTTGTTTTTTTGTTTTTTTTTTTTGGGCGTAGATTCACAATCCAAATGAACTTTTAGGTATGCATGGGGTAATGGATAAGAGAAAATGTATTTCCATTGAAGTGTGCAAGATAACGAATAATTGCTTGAGCTGTACTTTGCACTTCACATGTAGGCATTAGCCTTACGAGAAACAACATAAAATAGAGAGAAAAAAAATGAGAAGATGTAAGAATAACTTCAATAAATGTTGAACTAGAAGGTAGTCGGTGGAAGATGGTTTGAGCATGTTCAAAGATGGTCGATTACAACCTTAAATATTCTAGTTGAACATCCTAAAAAAGTGAGAGGTGTGAAAGAATCGAAATACCAAAGATAACAAATTACACAAAACTCATTACGTGGTTCGATAGTGTGCGTATGTCCACGGAACAAAATAAGAACAATTACTATTTTCTTATAAGTTTTATAGTCTTAAAAATCTCTATTTATATAGTTGAGAGTTACTAAAACACGTAAAACTCTCCAAAATAGAAACTCCCCAACAAAAAAGAAAAATCCTTAAGAAAATATTACATGATTGTCTTTACCCCTTAAAAAATTCAGGTTGGGGTGCTCTGCATAACACAACAAAATACAAGACATTTTATAAACAAGAGGAAGACGTAAAAGAATTTGGACTGAGGAAGTAAAACTAGAAATGACCTCACTCCCAATGACAAAAGATTTAGCTTTGAATAGATTGGACAATGGAATGAATGAACATTATTATTCGTTTGGCCAACCCAAGATCTCTGGTATAATGGTTTGTTGTTGTGTCTGATAAATGTCATTGTTTATAAATTCGTTGAAAATAATTGTGAGTCTTCATTGAAGTTGTAATAGTGTTGTTAGTTGATATTGTTTGATTGGTTGTGGTGTGTAGTTATCATTTATTAAATGAGTTGTAGTGAGCCACATGTCATTGGCATTGTCATGCAATTTTATAACTATTAATATATGGTGATTGGAATATTATATTATATATGCACATGAGTGGTGTATAATAACAATCTCTTGCAATTGGATTTGCGAAATAAATTTGTTCAGTACGTGTTGCAATTGGCATCCTCAACAGATTTTTCGAGAAGATGAATCATGAAAGATCCAATTCTTTCTCGAACAAGTACATTAAAGAAAGAAAGTGCCAACTAAACTAAGTTGGTAAAGGCGTGTGGAGTGTTGATCACACAGCCTAGATTCAAATCCCATTGAACCTACCATCACGGAACAACAACTAAAACAAAAAACACATTCTAGAAAGGCCTCCAATTCAATTCCCGACATCATGTAATGAGTCCATAAACAAAATAAACTAATCCAATGATTTGGAAAGGTTGGGCGTTATGTGATGGGATAGAAACTAATAAGTTGTACTTGTGTAGATTGACATACGTAAAGTTGGTACTTATGGATGCATCTACCAATAATTGACCCATATACAATCCATATAATGGCTTAGCCCTAATTGCCAAAGGGGCTTACATGTCATATTGACAATTAAAGGGGTTAGTTTAATGAATCATGATCCTCCATTTCACTTTATCCAAAGTCATGTTTTTACAAGTTGATGAATCATCGACTATCAATTTTTACCGTTAATTTGTAAAATGGGATTAAAAGTTTCAGAATGGGATGATTTTTTGTTAATTCCAAAACTTCTAACCCATATAAGACAAAGGACTCTCAATTTGATCGTCAAATAAAAATTACCATTTCATCCCAACCCTATATACATACCTAGCAAAAATTGAAAGTCATCTAGGTTTGATATGTATGCACCTCAACAAATTAATGAAGTTGACATGGAAAGAAAACCCATTGGACCTTTAATCTCTTACCACACACATCTAACTATTGATAGGATTTTTACCCTCGTAATAAGTGGACTCCCTTACCCTACTATTTAGGGTTTTGAGTTCTTTCGATTATGATTTGGGTCAAGTCTTAGTACTAATGGACTCAAAATCAGACTTTATTTTTTAAAAAATGCTTTTTTGACAAAGCCAAAAGAATCCCCACTGTACCTCCATGCTTGGGTGGAGTCAAGATTTTTTATATTTTATTTTTTTGTAGGGGGTGGCGAGGTTGAAGATGACCGATTTTTGGGAGAACATTCAAGGGTTTTGGTTAGAGGTTGAAGAAATTAAAGGGCCTTTAGGTCATTTGTCATTAGTCTATGAGAGAAAACCTATGTAAAGGGAGGCAATGTCATCAAATTAAAAACCATCAATACACCTATATACTCTCTTGATCCCAGTCGTCTCCAAAAGAAAATGCAAGATGGTTTTAATACCCTTGTTTTCAACTTGAAATTAAAAATCCTTTGATTTCTCTTCCCAAACTCAATCATTTTTTATCTGTTGGGTAAAAAATTTTATCCTAATTTTCAACCTTAAGATTAATTTACTTTAACCTTTAAGCCTAAAAATATGATTGGAATTTTGAAATAGAAGATGAATATAAGATTTTTTTTTATTAAAAAAGAAAAGTATCTAAGTTTTTCTATAAGAGATTAGAATTTGAAGACTATAATGAATTGAAGATGAAGTTAAATAGATCAAACTTACTTTACTATAAAGGTTGAATATTGTAGATGATAGATTTTAAAAGAAAAATGAAAAAGATTTTTTTTACAAGTTTACAATGGGAGGAGCCCTCACTTGGCATCTATAAACATGATTGTATGGCCTATGGATTCTAGAAGAGGCCTGAAAAAAGTTCTTATTTTGTTAAAACATGAACCCTAGAGGACTGAGGCCTTATTTGACCAAACATGATAGTTCACATAGGTCCCACGAGCATTAGTAAGGGTGGCACGACTAAGTTAGTCCACATTTTGGGCATAAAATAGGTTAAAACTTGACTCGAATTACTAACAATCCAATAGTTGAATTTAGCCGGTTTGATTCCTTGGAACAGGTCCAAATTTTATTTTTTTAAAAGGTCGAAGATAATTTAACATCCCTTGACCTGACATTATCGAACATAATACAACTTTCTTGAATCGTAAGTTTTCCCAACCTGATTAGACCAACCGACGCGATGGGTTTGGATATGGGCCTACTTACACTACGCGAAAATTGGAAAATTTGATGAGTCAACACCCACAAATTTTAGAAATCGAATTTCTATGACTTGGGGCTATAAAATTTTTTATATTCACCAGATTCAACAGTTTTGAGCCGTCGAATTTTTTTCAATACTCCAATAATTTGATGGTTTTATCTGTCGAGAAAAAAATTGATAATGAAAAATTTGACGAAAAAAAAGACTTGGTCCATTGAATTTTATGAAATTCGACGACCATGAACTGTCAAATATGGATTTTTTTTTTCACATTGTTTTAGTATGATATGATTTGGGTCTGGATCTGAATATAGTTAGATCCGATCCAACCGATTTGAATGACCTCACTGTTTATTATTTATGTCGGTTATGTGGTCCAGAATCGGATATAGGGTAGGGCCGTAACCGGATTAATTATTCCAAATCTTATCGGGTAAGCAGGTAAACCCATAAAGACCATTATAATGACAGTCCCGTTGCCGCCACTCAATCAATTAAAACAAAAGAGCAAACGAAGAGACAAGACTTTTCTATTAGGACAGTACAGAAGTGCCCACCAAAACATTAAGAGCCGAAGTTGAAAATGGTTTCATTTCCCATTGATCATTCAATATCAACTGACCCCACAACCCCCTCTAAATGCCACGTGGCATTTTTAAAATTAATTTTTATTTTTTATGGGTTCACTTGTTTTATATATATCATCCTACTATGCTCAAAATTAATTTGATTGGTGCTTTTAATCTTAAATTTTGAGGGAATTATTAAGATAGATATCGGCATTTATATATATATATATATCACCCATTCTGAAATTTCTGACCCCATCAAAAGTTGTTTACAAAAATCGGATGATCCAAGATTCTTCAACTTGTAAAATAGGGTTAGAAGTTCTGGAATGGGCCGATTATTGGTGATGATGATCTGGGCTGATTTTTGGCAAGGATGATCATTTCATCATCCTCACCAAAAATCGGCCCCTTCCAAAACTTCTAACCCCTATTTTGAAAAATGTTTAGTTCTCTTTAGGGCCTCTGAACACTTCCTTAAACATATATATATATATATATATATATATATATATATATATATATATATATATATATATATATATATATAAATTTGAGTATATGATCATTTTTGTAAGTATTAAAAAATGATTAATTCAAGTTTTTTTTTTTCGTGTGCAAATACCTGCCATTTTTTCGTATTATATCCATATATTTAAATATTTTATTTCAAAATTTCTTTTAAATGACGTGTAAATAATATTAATATAAGGGTAAGCTAACAATATTTTAGCTGTCTAGCTAATACAAATCATGATCCGTGACTTTATGACTTTTTACATAATTGAAGGTAGGGAAAACATTGTTCAAATGACATATGAGCATTTTATTACGGATTTGAAATCAAAATATTTTATTTTTATCTTTTACCATGACTAAGAATGCTAATGAAATAACTAAAGAGTCGTGGCATAAGTCAAATTCAAAACTTTTAAGCCATATAGGACAAACGGAAAACAAATGGTGGTTTTCAAAAGCATCAAAACTCCATAATATGTTACACGTGTTTGGACGGTAGTTGTAATATGTGGTTGAAGTTACCCAATTATGCTGGTCCACTCTAAAATATAAATAAAAGTAGCGTGGATTAGAGCCTTGTTAACAATTTGGAATATGGTAAAAATTTATTTCATGAAAAATTAATTCGAGTTATATTCGATTTTGGATTGTAAAAATCTGATTTTAAAATTCACCCAAAAATTCGATAAATGAAAAATATGCGGCATATGCTTCATGTGTATATTATCCGTTTCATTTCACAAAATTCAAAAACCAAAAATCCAGCCATATCATAATAATGTTAATAGTGATGGTGTGATAATAATAATGATGGTGCTAATGGGGACATTAAGGTAATTGTTCCATTTATAAGAAGACTAAAAGTCAAGGGACAAATTGTCAATTTGGAAAATTAAGGTATATCTCAAATAAATGTAGAGGGTTGTGTCATTATTTTTTTTAAAGATTAAAGGGACATTTGTCACGTAAAAATGTGGATTCCTCCAAAATTTTGAAGTGTAGGCGCTTCAAAGTCAGCTTGTGTTACATTTCACAACTTACAAGGTTACAGTTTGTAACATACAACAAGTTTAACATTTTTTTTTTCACCAAGTTTCATAAAAAATCATAAAAGTCATAACATTTGTTAAAATTATGTTTTATTCTTTTCAAACTTAAAATCCATAAATTATTCAAAATAGTTCAATAATCTGGAGAATAATACTTTCATTGAAAAAAAATGAAAATTTGTGAACTTTTCAAGAATTAAAGGGGAGATTGCTAACAAGGGAAGAGACACCTCTCCCACTATTGGTGAATGTTTAAGATATCCTTGCATTTTCAAACTGACGATACCCACCTTGATTTTGTTCTTCAATGAGAGATGATTGCAAATGATCAAACTATCTTTGTCTCTTTAACCTCTTCTGAGAACCCCAAACATATATATGTATATATATAATCGAACCCATGACCTCAAAGTTGATTTGCTATGTGTCAAACCAACTAAGTTATGGGTCTAAGCCCTAAAATATATTTTGTTTAAACTATGTCAAATTGGATTCGACTTGATATATATATATATATATATATATATATATATATATATATATATATATATAGGGTCGCGTTCTTGCGACCCTCATTACGACCCCCTTTGCGACACACCATTTTGTCTTATATGGGCAAAAATGTTTGGAATTGGCTGATTTTTGTGAGGATGATCTCTATGGTGAGGAGATCATCCTGGAAAAAATTCATCCCATTCCAAAACTTCTAGACCGTCCGATTTTTGTTAAAAAAATTACAGACCGTCCAATTTTTGTAAATCAATTTTGATGGGGTTAGAAGTTTTGGAATGGGATGATTTTTTGCCAGGATGATCCCCTCATCACAGAGATCATCCTCACAAAAAATCAGCCCATTCCAAACATTTTTGCCCATATAAGACAAACGGTGAGTCACAAAGGGGGTCGTAATGGGGGTCGTAATAACGCTGTCCATATATATATATATATATATTGATGTGTAAGCTGGAATCGAACCCACGACCTCAAAGTTGATTTGCTATGTGTCAAATCAACTGAGCTATGGGTCTAAGCCCTAAGATATATTTTGTTTAAACTATGTCAAATTGGATTTGACTTGATCCATTGTTATGGGATTGGGTTTGGGTAATTTGATTCTTACTGTGGATTCTGTTCCTTATGGATAAGTCCAAGATCAACCCAATTTGATTTTACATGTTACGGTGAAAGTACAAAAATACCCTTAAGAAAATTTTGGTTCAATTGACGAATTAAGAATTAACTGGGCTTCAATTTTTTATCGATGGTTTAAGGGTATCCTTGGGCACAACTTTTTTTTGTTTTGTTTTTGGCATAGATTCACAATCCAAGTGAACTTTTAGGAATACTTGGGGTAATGGATAAGAGAAAATGTATTTCCATTGAAGTGAATGCAAGATAACGAATAATTGCTTGAGTTGTACTTTGCACTTCACATGGAGGCATTAGCCTTACGAGAAACAACATAAAATAGAGAGAAAAATGAGAAGATCAAAGAATAACTTCAATAAATGTTAAACTTAAAGCTAGTCAATAGAAGATGGTTTGAGCATATTTAATGATGGTTGATTACAACCCTAATAAGAGTAAATATTCAAGTTGAACAT
Organism: Akebia trifoliata; assembly: GCF_017979445.1. Lineage (NCBI taxonomy): Eukaryota > Viridiplantae > Streptophyta > Magnoliopsida > Ranunculales > Lardizabalaceae > Akebia > Akebia trifoliata. The sequence continues at coordinate 35,526,216 of NC_141388.1, read as the reverse complement.
CTTAAAAAAGTGAGGTGTGAAATAATTGAAATACTAAAAGATAACAAATCACACAAAACACAAGGATTTACGTGGTTCGATAGTTTACTTGTGTCCACGAAATACAACAAGAACAATCACTATTTTCTTATAAGTTTTACAGCCTTAAAAATTTATATTTATATAACCGAGAGTTACTAAAACATGTAAAACTCCGCACAACAGAAACCCTCCTTAAGAAAATATTACACAATTGCCCTTTTCATACCCCTTAAAAAATTCGGGCCGAGGTGATTTGCGTAACACAACAGAATACAAGACATTTACATAACAAGAGGAAGATGTAAAAGAATTTGGATTGATGTAGTAAAAGTAGAAATGACTTCACTCCCAATGACAAAAGATTTAGCTTTGAATAAATTGGACAATGGAATGAATGAACGTTATTATTCGTTTGGCCAACCCAAGATCTCTGGTATAATGGTTCGTTGTTGTGTCTAATAAATGTCATTGTTTATAGATTCGTTGAAAATAGTTGTGGGTCTTCATTGAAGTTGTAATAGTGTTGTTAGTTGATATTATTTGATTGGTTGTGGTGTGTAGTTATCATTTATTAAATGAGTTGTATAAGCCTGATGTCATTGGCATTGTCATGCAATTTTATAACCATGAGTTGTGTTGAGACCAACCTATTAATATATGGTGATTGGAATATTATATTATGCACATGATGAGTGGTGTATAATAACAATCTCTTGTGATTGGATTTGTGAAATAAATTTGTTCAATACGTGTTGCAATTGGCATCTTCAATAGATTTTTCAGGACGACCAACCATGAAAGATCCAATTCTTTCTCGAACAAGTACATTAAAGAAAGAAGGTGCCAACTAAGCTAAGTTGGTATAAGTGTGTGGAGTGTTGATCCCACGGCCTAGGTTCAAATCCCATTGAGCCCACTATCACGCATCAACAACTAAAACGAAAAATACATTATAGAAAGGCCTCCATTTCGATTCCCAATATCAGAACATGATAAATATGAGTTCATAACCAAATAAACTAACCCAATGATTTGGAAAGGTTGGACGTTACATGATGGGATAGAAACTAATATGTTGTACGTGTGTAGATAGACACGTGACTTGACCAGTAGAATCCAAATATGGATTGAGATACGTACAGTTGGTCCTTATGGATGCATCAACCAAGAATATCCAATCCATATCATGGCCTAGCCCTAATTACTAAACGGGCTTACATATCATATTGACAATTAAAGGGGCCAGTTAAATGAATCATGATCCTCAGTTTCACTTTATCCAAAGTCATGTTTTTACAAGTTGAAGAATCATCGACTGTCAATTTGTACGTTTAACTTGTAAAATGGGGTTAGAAGTTTCAGAATAGGTTGATTTTTTGTTCATTCCAAAACTTCTAACCCATATAAGATAAATGTCTCTCAATTGGATTGTCAAATAAAAATTACCATTTGATCCCAACCCTATATATATATATATATAGGGTTGGGATCCATATACACATAAAGCAACTCATATATCCACAAATCCACATAGTCATCGGATAAAAAGATGATAGACGGTGTAGATCGCATTCAAAGATTAATAAACTCACATGCGTAGAGTTTCAATTGAAACTATGAGTAATTGTAAACACCTCTTCGAAATCATCCAACTCAAAAATTCAGTAAATGTACTTCTTCTCTGTTTTCCATTGATTAATTGTGTCGTTGATTCCTCCCTATATTTGTTCAACATTTGTGAGATATTTGAGATAAATAATAATTAAAATATTATATAATATTTGATTCTCTTTTTAAATTCAGTTTCAAGTCCCCACTCATAAAATCCGAATAAACTATTGTTCATTGATCACACTTGTATGGAGGAAGAGAGAAAATAAGATAAAAGAAAATGCTCTGTGACAAATGGAAACAAATTACAGTTGAATATATTTGGGTTATTTTCTATCTATAGTTTCCAATGATACCAACTTTATAAAAGTTAGATTTGTAGATTGAAAATTATATTAATTTTATAAAATTACAATTGAAAAGTATAAAAGACTTATAAATTTATTTGGAAACTCAAAGTATAGTTTGTAGAATATAAACCCCTTTTAGAATATGTTGGAGTAGGATTTTCATTGACAAGTTTCTATTTTGCGGATTGAGAGCTCGATTAGAGATGCTCTTAGATAATTATTTTGTTGCCTATGACTTCAACCTTTTCATTCTCATGTTGTGGTGTGAACAAATAAAAATAATTTCCATCTATTTTAGGTTTTCAAAATTTTGAAATTAAATAGATAATACACATATGAAGCATATGCCGCATATTTTCTATTTATCGAATTTTCCTATTTTCCTAAAATTGCTTGGCTTCTTATAGGTATCAAAGAAGGTCATCTTAATTAACCATCGATGACCTAAAATGTTTATGATTAAGAGTAGAATTTACAAATTAAGCAATAAGAAATTTTAACATGATCTTTTTACATAATCCAAGAGTTAGTCCTTTGGTTATGCAGTCCAGATCAATAACTAGCCACATGTATGTAAGATTATTTTTCAGTAGGATGATGAATTCTTGGTTACATATTTTGTCAATATTGTTCTCGTAACTTCTCTAATAAATAATAAATATGCATGGTGTAAACAAACATGCATGCTCACAAACATACATACCCATAATCATTCACAATGATGGTAAACCTAACGTCCATATATTTTGTCAATAGTATATGCATAATATCGTCTACTGGAAAAAAAAAAAAAAAGATGAGCTACAAGGGAAGTAAAGTGACTATGTCCATGAAACATCAGTCTGTGTCTAAGCCAAAACTGAAGTAGATAATGCAAAAAATATAGAAAAAAAATTGTCATAATAATGACATACATATACCTCATTTGTATTAAGAAGAGAATTGTGAGTCTTTTTAAAATCTATGGAAAGTCAGCTTTATCTTGTATATGAGATTTTTATTGTCTTGGGCATGTCTGAGAAATCTAATAATCTATTTTGATTTTTTTTAGTGAGTAGTTATAATATTTCCTTTTAATTTTTTATGTTGGTTGGTGTTTTATAATGCTTACCCAACTCTTTTTTTTTTTTTATTTTATATTATCTTATCTTTTTATATTATATAATTTTAAAATTTATGTGCTAGTGGCAAATGAATTTGTCAAGTATGCATTTCTAGAACTTCAAAAAATTCAAATCGTTATTATCTTAAATGTCTAAATGCGATAAACTTTAATTATTTAACATATGCTTTGATAAGAAATTATTGGAAACTTTATGAATTCTTTTATTTGTGTTTTCCAGGTTTAAAATTAAAATGATTGTGGATATTGGATTTGGATGGATAGACTAAAATGGTGTAGATGTGGGTGTAGACATTACAAATCAATAACTACCACATCAAATAAAAATGACAATAAAATAATTTTTTTTATTATTGTCCTAAATTAATTGTAAGATTTTGTTTAATTTATTTGTATTGAATCAGCATGTAATTTAAAGTGATTTTTTAAAATCAAATTATGTCTTTTTATGTGAATTTCTTTTAGTCAAGAAAAAATGATTGTGATTTTTTCATGTGGGATGGGGAGTTGAAGACTAATGCATCAACAAACGTAGAGGAGGCCGAAGAAATTATTGAGGAAAAAAAAAGATATATAAAAATCTTTGTGACGATATTGTAGATTTTTGTAATAATTTGAAAGAAAAATTAGATAAATTAAAAATTGAAAACTAGAATAGATATTTATATTTAAAGTAACCATTCAAAATAACTTGATATGAATCACTTGGTGGTATATTATGGATCTATTTTACTTGTAGTGCTTGATCTTCTTTAGACGATTTACATTATTTTTTTTCTTTGTAAGTCTTGCATATGATTGATTGAAAACGAGATTTTGCTTTCACAAGTTTTGTGAGAGTGGTATCTTTGAAGATTTGTTGAGATTTTGGTATCTCTTGTTCCATTAAAAATCCTGTTATAAAAAATCTCATATACAAGATGCATAAAAAATCCCAGACATGCTAAAACTTAAAAAATCTCATATATAAGATGTATAAAAAATCCCTTATAAGTTGTTCTTTTAGTTCAACCAGCAATGGGAAATAACATAACTAGTAATGAAATGATGTTGATTAAAAAACATCAAATCAAAATACAAGATGCTAGTAACTTCGATGCAATGAGTGTGTTAGATGTAAACAAGGGCAGGCCTATGCAAAGAATTGTTGAACATGTTTGTGATGGAAGTACTGTTCGAGTTTACTTGCTCCCAGAGTTTCAATTTGTTCAAGTATTTGTGACTGAAGTTCATGTACAATTTATACTAGAATGTGTTAGGTCTTGACTTCATGTAATAATTTCTTCATATGTTCATACCAGCATTTATGTGTCTTTTGCAAGAAGGCCTATAGATCACTAATAAAAAAAAACTTATACAAAACAAAGAGTTTTCGTTCTTGTTGGATTCACAATATTAAAAAAAAAAATATTTTACTGTTAATTGACATTTTTCAAGGCCAAAAGTATTTTCTTGAATACTAAATGCTACAAACTAAACAGAGCCTTATTAAGAGGAAAAAAAAACTCGTAAGTAAACTCTTTTGAACATTTTCTGCTAACATGGGTGATATTATTGGCAACTAGAGGTATTATTTCTATTCTGGTGATATTCTTTTTTTATTTCTTTCTTTTTTGGAAACTCAAGGAGTATCCCCAGCTTTGGTGAGATTAATCTCTTTGGGTCGCACACACTTTCCCACCCAATCACATGTTATAATAGGTAAATAGTCACATTTATGTGGATGGGCATATAGAGACTCGAAGTCACAACTTGGGGAGCAAATCCAATCGTTTCTTACCATCTTAGCTAACCCCTGATAGGTTATTTTATATTCTACCTAATCAAAATCTATTTTATATAATGGTTTTGTTTTCTGATTCCACACTATTAAAATAAGTGTTCCTTAATAAAAATTTAAAAATAATAATTTGTAAGGCATAGAAATCATATTACATCCCTAGTGTACACATGTCCTCGATGCCAACCCTAACTTCTTTTAATATTGAAAAAAAAAATCCTAGTTTCCACTTCGAATTAGGGTAGAATGGAGGTATGAGGATAGTCGTATACATCCCTTCCAAGAAGGAGGGTGTCAATTCTATCGTCCCAACTCCTAGAAGTTGGGAGAAATTTGAAGGCACGGTGCCATGGGCACTTAATGATGGACTATAGCAGTGCAATGTCTAAAAGGCAAGTATCGATCTTAAATGCTGTAATCAGCCACTACGAATACTAAAGATGCGCAGTCACCTGACATATAGATTATATCCTTAAAATATAATTAAAAAAAGAGTTGTGCTGGAGTAACATTGAGATTGACGTCGTTTGGGACATTGGTGTGCACATAACCATAGATGCTTCTCACTCGTATCTTGAAGAAAAACATTTATGGTTCTATAGACACATTCACATCAGTAATGTCTGAAACGATGTCAATTTCAATGTAACTTCAGCATTTTCCTTAAAAAATGTATAGATACACAAAAACTTCTTTACATGTTATCTCACCAAAATGTGTAAAAATAGAGTAAAAGAAGATCAAGATATGCAATTTTCCCAAGCATGGTCCAATACCTAGCAAAAATTGAAAGTCATCTAGGTGTGATATGTATGCACCTCACCAAATTTATGAAGTTGACATGGAAAGAAAACCCATACGACCTCGAATCTCTTACCACATATATCTAACTATTGATAGGATTTTTACCCTCAAAATAAGTGGACTCCCTTACCCTACTATTTAGGGTTTTGAGTTCTTTCGATTATGATTTGGGTCAAGTCTTAGTACTAATGGACTCAAAATCAGACTTTATTATTTAAAAATGCTTCTTTTACTAAGCCAAAAGAATCCCCACTGCACCTCCATGCTCGGGTGGAGCCAAGAATTTTTTTATTTTTTTGTAGGGGGTGGCGAGGTTGAAAATGACTGATTTTTGGGAGAACATTCAAGGGTTTTGGGTAGAGGTTGAAGAAATTAAAGAGCCTTTAGATCATTTTTCATTAGTCTATGAGAGAAAACCTATCTAAAGGGAGGAAATGTCATCAATTTAAAAACCATCAATACACCTACATAGTCTCTTGATCTCAATCGTCGCCAAAAGAAAATGCAAGATGGCCTCAATACCTCATCTTCAACTTGAAATTGAAAACCACCTTTGATTTCTTTTCTCAAACCTAATCATTTTTAATCTGTTGGGTAAAATTTTTTATCCTAATTTTCAACCTTAAGATTAATTTATTTTAACCATTAAATCTAAAAATATGATTGAAATTTCTAAATAGAAGATGAATATTAGATTTATTTTTATTTTAAAAAAAAAGGTATCTAAGTTTTTCTATAAGCGATTAGAAATAATGAGGTTAAATAGATCAAACTTACTTTACTATAAAGGTAGAATCATGTAGATGATAGATTTTAAAAGAAAAATGAAAAAGATTTTTGTTAAAACATGAGGACTGAGCCCTTATTTTACCAAACATGATACTTCACATGGGTCCCACAAGCATTAGTAAGGGTGGCACGACTAAGTTAGTCCACATTTTGGGCATAAAATAGGTTAAAATTTGACCCTAAATCCTAACAATCTATTATACTTAGATCCGATCCAACCCATTTGACTGACCTCACTGTTTATTATTTATGTCGGTTCTGTGGTCCCAGAATCGGATATAGGGTAGGACCGTAACCGGATTAATCAGTCCAAATCTTATCGGGTATGCAGGTAAACCCATTAAAGACCCTTATAATGGCAGTCCCTTTTGGCTTCTACTTGCGGACAAAATCAATTAAAACAAAATTGCAAACGAAGAGACACAAAACTTTTCTCTTAGGACAGTACAGAAGTGCCCACCAAACCATTAAGAGCCGAAGTAGAAAATGGTTTCATTTCCCATTGATCATTCAATATCAAGTGACCCCACAACACCCTCTAAATTCCACGTGGCATTTTAAAATTTATTTTTATTTTTTATGGGTTCACTTGCTCTATATCATCCTACTATGCTCAAAATTTATTTGATTGGTGATTTTTATTTTAAATTTTGAGGGAATTATTAAGACAGATGTCGGCAATTTATATGTAATTTTGAGGGAATTAGGAAAAAACATATGTAAAAATAATGTAACATTAATAAATTTTCAAAATATGGGTTAGAAGTTTGCGATTGAGCTGATTTTTTGTGAGGATGATCTTTATAATGGGAAGATCATCAGAAAAAAAAAAAAAATCAGTCCAATCTGAAACTTCTAACGCCATTAAAAATGATTTATATTGTGGACCGTCGATTTTTTATCAATTTTTGTCAATAATTTATAAATCAATTTTGATGGATTTAAAAGTTTCAGATTGAACTGATTTCTTGTGAGGATAATCTTCTCATCATAGTGACCATCCTCGCAAAAAATCAGTTCAATTCAAAATCTCTAACTCATATTTTGAAAAACCATTGTTTTTAGATATGCTTATATATATATATATGACTAACGTTTGGAGGCCTTAAAGAGAGTTAAACATTGTGCTAAACATCTTTTCAATGTATGAGATATAAATTTCTGAATGAGTTGATTTTTTGTGAGGATGATCTCTGTGACGAGGAGATCATACTCACCAAAAATCACCCATTCTGAAATTTCTAACTCCATCAAAAGTTGTTTACAAAAATTGGACGGTCCATGATTCTTCAACTTGTAAAATATTGTTAGAAGTTTTGGAATGAACTGATTTTTGGTGAGGATGATCTTTTTCATCATAGAGATCATCCTCACAAAAAATCAGCCCATTCTGTAACTTCTAACCCCTATTTTAAAAAATGTTTAGCTCTCTTTAAGGCCTCTAAACACTTCTTTAAATATATATATAAACATATAAACTTTTGAGTATATGATCATTTTTGTAAGTATTAAAAAATGATTAATTCAACGTTGTTCTTGTGTGTGTGTGTGTTTTTTTTGTGTGCAAATACCTGCCATTTTTTCGTATTACATCCATATATTTAAATTTTTTATTTTAAAATTTATTTTAAATGACGTGTAAATAATATAAAGATAAGGGCAAGCTAACAATATTTTAGTTGTCTAGCTAATAGGAATCACGATCCGTGACTTAATGGCTTTTTACATAATTGAAGGTAGGGAAAACATTGTTCAAGTGGTCCCAAAATTCGGGAACAAGACTTTCATGATGATGACATATGAGCATTTTTTTACGCATTTGAAATCAAGATACTTTATTTTTTTATCTTTTACCATGACTAAGAATGCTAATCAAATAACTAAAGAGTCGTGGCATAAGCCAAATTCAAAACTTTTAAGCCGTGTAGGACAAATGAAAAATAAATTATGGTTTTCAAAAGCATCAAAACTCCATAATATGTTACACGTGCTTGGACGGTAGTTGTAACATGTCGTTGAAGTTACCCAATTATGCTGATCCACTCTAAAATATAAATAAAAGTAGCGTGGATTAGAGCCTTGTTAACCATTTGGAATATGGTAAAAATTTATTTCATGAAAAATTAATTCGAGTTATATTCGATTTTGGATTGTAAAAATCTGATTTTAAAATTCACCCAAAAATTCGATAAATGAAAAATATGCGGCATATGCTTCATGTGTGTATTATCTATTTCATTTCAAAAATTCAAAAATGAAAGATTTGGCTATATCATAGTAATTTTAATAGTGATGGTAATAATGATGGTGGTGACAATAAGGTTATTATTCCATTGATTTTTAAAAGAAGACCAAGAGTCAAGGGACAAATCATCAATTTGAAAAATTAAGGGGTAATCTCAAATAAATGTAGAGGGTTGTGTCATTATTTTTTAAAGATAAAATGGACATGTCATGTAAAAATGTGCGTTCCTCCAAAATTTTGAAGTACAGTCTCTTCAAAGTTGACGTGTGTTATATTTCACAATTTACAAGTTTACACTTTGCAACATACAACAAATTGTAGTAGCATTTTTTTTTCCACCGAATTTTATAAAAATTCATAAAAGTCATAAAATTCGTTAAAACCCTGTCTTATTCTTATCAAACTTAAAATCTATGAATTATTCAGAATAGTTCAATAATCCGGAAAATAATACTTTCATTGAAAAAAATGAAAAATTCGTGAATTTTTAAAAAATTAGACAGGAGATTGCTAACAAGGGATTAGAGGCACCTCTCCCACTCTTGGTAAATATTTAAGATATCCTTGCATTTTTAAATTGATGATAGCCACCTTGACTTTGTTCTTCTATGAGAGACGAATACAAATGATCAAACTATCTTTGTCTCATTAACCTCTTCTAAGAACCCCAAAAGTGCACTATTTATTATTATTATTATTATTATTATTATTATTTTTTAAAACTTTAGGATACAAATTTCGATTTATTTGACAAACCCATGAGAGCTCTTCTCCCTCCAAAATCAAAGGCGGATTTACATTGGGGGCTCTCAAGAATTTTCAAAGTCTATGGATTAGTAAACTATTACAACATATTTTAATGGCAGGTAAAAAAATCTGTCTCTAATGCTCCCCACAATTTTTTTTTTCGACTCTTAGTTGCTCTAACAATTAATATTTTTTCACTCTTAGTTATCCCAACAAAAAAACTTTCTACTCGTGCTTGCTCCCACATGGGAAAAATCCTGGTTATGCCCCTATCCAAAATCTTTGATTTTTATCTAAACTCCCATGATCTTTACCTTTTTTAGCAAATTTTTCCAAGTGAAAAAAGTTACTTATTTTCTGAATTTTCATTGATTTAAGAGAAAAAGAATAAATAATCAAATTATATAGAGAAAATGTGACAATCTTGGCACCAAAATCCAAGATCAAAAGAGAAAGATTTTTTATTTTTTAAATAAAAAAATTAAGAATTTTGATAAGAGGTTGAAGACAAGGATCATCCTGATCATTTTTATTAATCTTTCGTAGAAGAAATCACGATCATGTGGGGTTTTGTCATACAGTTTGATAATGGAGGGATAAGTCAATAATAAACACAATCAATACTAATAAAAATACATTTATTTTGGAGTAGAGGATGGTTCTTCACTTCTTTCTACACGTTAATATCAAATAAATAGCTATCTTAATGTGGGACGAAATGTACAGAGGGGAGGTGGCAGATATTATTCATATAAAGTCTTGGCCAATATTTTTACCGACAATAGTGCAGAAAACTGGAAATTAATATTATAGCTAACCGACAAGTGGTTGAAACATGTCCACGTTTCTATTATAACATTAGATTCACTGAGTCACCTGCCACGCAAGTACACGTGTATTAAATTTACATGCATGCATTCCTGTAACATGTATTTAAGTTACTAAATTCTTTGGAATTTTTTTTTTTAATACTCCAAGTAGATATAATTTACATTTAAAAGGTCATTTTGGGTATATTTTCTTTTCCAGAGCTTATGTTTGAACCTTAGATTTAAAAGTTGTCAAGTCGACTCGTACTTGTCTGAGTAGACTCGATTGGGTTTATAGGTCATTCTCTCCCAGCATTCAATAGAACTAACTCATCCAGTTTGCTCGAAAGTGCTATGTAGGATGTCTTGTATTTTTTGCTTTCGTTTGAGATTCAAGAAGCCAAATCAAACGGGACCTCTTTCTCTCAAAGCAATTTTTTTTTTTTCTAATAATGTTGGAGTGACCTAATTCACACTTTAATGAAGTAGAGGTGCGCATAGAATCATAGATGTTTTTCACTTATATCTCGAGGAATCATTTGTAATTTCGTATACACCCCAACGTCAATAAAATGTGAATTGGAGTCAATCCTAAGGTCACTCTAGTCTCTAACTCTTTGTTTTCAGGAGTGTATATACGTATTCATTTGGGGGAAGTTGTCTAAGGTTTTTATTTTTTATTTTGAGAGAAGGAGAAATGTTTTCTCTATTCTCGATCGGGTAGAGATTTATAAAATTGTAAAGTTGAAAGAATATAGTGTGATTGGATTTTAATATGATCTGTGGACGTATGCACATTGTTGAACCACATAAAATTTTCTATTCTATGTGTGATTTTTTCTCTTTGCTGCGTAGTTTTTTTCACAGAAAAATTATTGAGCCAATTAAAGAATTTGATCGATCATGCTCATGCAGTTCTATTTAATGTTTTTGTGCAGTACAACTAAAATGCAAAAATAATAATATTATTTAATTAAAATATATATTTTTAAATATTTATAAATTTAATATAATTTTATTCGACTCGATCAAATTGTCTTGTGAATCATTGACTTAATTTGAGTAGGTGGTCATTTAAGTTGAATTTTAAAAATAGTATTTGAAGTTTGAACTAGTTATTAACGGTGGGTTGGCATCCTGTCAGCCTAACACTCTTTTAGCCAGGTTTGGATATATCGATGGTCCCATACTTGAATAAAGGTTGCAAATTGTGTCAAATCGAAAATTTTATTGTGTCTAATCAAACCCTAATTATGGATTCCAACATATTAATTGAATGGAAAAGTATCATTCATGTTAGTAACCCCAGCATTGAAGAAGAGATGCTACAGTACTATGACACAGCTTTCTTCCCAAATTAATGATAAAGCTCACTGGGGACCCATAATGCACTACATCAAGTTTGATGCATTACACAATATCAAAGTTTTCCCTCCTTTTCAATATTTTTATTTTCAGAAAAATATACTAAGAATCGTTCTAAACCCTTAATATTGATTTTTTTTTCATGAGTCGTGCTGGAGTGATCAGATCGGACCTCATATTGCACGTCTTGACATAAAAGTGGATGGGAATCATATATGCTTTTTCACTTGTATCTTGAGGAAAACATCTATGGTTCTCATATACTTCCACATCCGAGTGTGCGGTGTGAGGTCCAATCTTGAAGTTACTTCAGCATTATAAAAATTAATTCTTTGCATACTGCCACATCACCGCAGAGTCCAGTGCAGTGTCGTGGGAAGTCTGTCCAGCATTTCCCCTATAATAAAGGAGAACTCTAACAAATTAAAGACTTCAATGCGATATTAATAATGTACTTCTTCAATAAATACAATTAAAGGAATGTTCCCATTTTATCTTTCACTAAGAAATAAGGATTTTCTTGTCATTATTTAATGAAAAATGCTGAAATGACAAAGTATTTACTGCCATTCTCACAAGTCTGACATGGGATGTGCACATAAGCACAGATGTGTTTCCTTGCGATACCAGTAAAAACCATCTATGGTTATGTATGCATGTCCATGTCAGAATTGTGAGAATCACAGTAAATCCTATGTCACCCCAGCTTGACTCTTATTTAATATTAATTATACTTGTGTAAATATTCCATTTTCAAAAAATTTAATCTATGGTGGACCCCACTCTTTTCATCCCGACATAAAATGGCTGGGGTTGACTTTTAATCTCGTTAGGAATCTCGAACACAACTTTTAATTTTATTGTCTTCTCTCTCGCTTTTTCAAGAATGCCTTTCCAATTTTACTGTCTCTCCTCTTCTACCAGCCTTTTCAAGAAGAATCGTGATAATTTGACTATCCCATGTGTCAAACTCAATCGACTATCCTAACGTGAAAAGTTTGGGAACCGTAGATTTGTGTTCCTCGAAAAACATGATTCCATTGAGATACACATTTTTATGGGGAAGTGCATCCGTGTATCCTGAGGAGGCAGATCTACTATTTCTGAACTTATCACATCAGGTAGTCGATTGAGTATGCCACGTGGGATAGTCGGATAATCATGACTCTTTCAAGAATACTCCTCCAACTTTATTATTATTATTTTTTTTTATCATTCATTTTCCAATAATGTCCCTCCATCTTTAGTTTTGTTTTATCTTCTACCCCTTAATCCCAAAGAGAATGATCATGCCAGTAGGCACAAACAAACTTTAGTATGTCAATAAAACGCTCATTCCTTTTTAACAGAACAATTACTTTGCTTTAGGGGTCAGTTTTCTTAGTTGGTAGGGGTTGGGAGTGTTGATTCACACCCTCAGGATTCAAAATCTGCTTTCACCCACTAATCACTGACTTCCACAAACTTATTTATGAAAAAGTATCGAGAAAAAAAAGTCATGATATTATTGCACCATAAAAATATGAGTAAAGCCCTAATTAAAATCAAACTATACATGAACAAATGCTACAATTACATGTCATTTACTTATATGTGATTTTGTAACAAAATCAGTTATAGGGTTAATTCATGAGTTTTTGGTGCCTGTAATATCACAGCCCTAAAAAGGAATACCTAGAGATTGTTAAAAAATAGTGAAGTAGTTGTGGTGGATTTATCTGATCTCAGAAAGTTTGAGGCTCACCATCAAACATACGACTTCTAGATGTTGGAAAAAGCATAGATTTTCTAGGGATTAGTATTAATGAGTGCAACATTTCTAGAAATCCATTTTTCTTGAGTTTGAGGCCAATATATATTTTCCTTATTTTAAGCGTTTTGCATGCTAGCCATGCAATCGCATGTGGGCTCTCTCCTCTATACAAGTTTCATGAGAAAGATAGCTCTAACGCTACCGCATTCTTCACTTATGTGGTTATTATTTCTCCTTGTCACTCACAAGTCGTTGAAGCAAACACACCCACATGAGCAAAAAAAAGGTTGTGCGTACAGAAACGTTAATGAAATAAATTCAGGCCTAACTCGCCGGAATCTGACCCTCACGATTGAGATGGAACACATGCAACAGCTAGCAAGGTTTTAATGTACAACTGGAGGTTGGTAGTGTGTACTTATGGTTTATGCCACGAAAAAGTGACCAATAAATAGGGGCCTTTATGTTCAATGTGTGACAGGTCCACTTGTTTATTGTGTCCTCTATCTAGATCTGACCCACATCCGGTAAAATATAACATCCTAACTCTATGCTATATTTATAGGCCAGAATCTTGACGGTGTAAACATGAAATCTAACGCTCAGGATTTATCCTTGAAATAATTGTCCATATGATATGTATTATCGAGATATGCATAAAGAATCAGTTAAGGTGTCCTGTTCCTATAGAATTGGAAAGATGTCTACATGACACATTTTAGTTGGAATTTAAAACACATCGGGCTTTTAATCAAGCCATTTTCTTTTTATATATACATAACATGTAGCCCAATGTGTTTAATCTCCAATCGAAGTGTGCATGTTGACACCATATGTTGCTATAGGAATGGGATGTTGTTCTAGATCATGACTCATGCATAAATACCAACAGTTGGATTTATATTTGCACAGTTGAGATCATGTGTTTTTCCATGAGTAATTATGGTTTTGAGAATTTGAAGAATGACTCATGAAAAAGTCATGATCATGACAGAAGAAACATAAAATCCAACGGTCGAGATTTATCCTTGAGGTAGAAAAAAATTATATTATATTATTGGGATACATACAATTCCCAATAGTTGGATTTTGCATGTACATGATTTGGATAGTAATATTTAATATCTTTGGGATATGTGTAATATATTGACTGTTGAATTTCACGTTCTAATTATTATGAGATTTTATATTTTCTCATGAATCATTTTTAATTCATGAGTCAACAGATCCCAACCCATATTTATCAAGAGGGAAAAGCATGGGTTTTCCTTGGGATTAATAAAGGCCCCGAGAGCTGTTTTGTAAGGAATCCTAAGGATCATCTTTCCAACTCAACCGTACGTTGGACGGTGTGCATCACATCAAGACTAGATTTTATTTTGATTGATTTCTTCATTCAATAATTCATCCATACGGGCATACTTAATCACTTGTTTCATAATATGCATTTATTTGTACAAAAACTATATTATCATCATCAAAGTCTCATATACCTGAAAATTTAAATTGACTGCACAAATCATGTTCCTCTAATCAATTCTGTCTGAAACCATCCCTCAGACAAAACAACCCTTACCTTTATTCCTTGACCTATTAATTAAGCGTGAGCCCTTCCTACATTCATTAAGTTGCTCTACTATGGCCCCCTTTTGGTGGGATGATGATCCTCTTGTGGGGGTGGGGAATGAAGGAAACTAAAATTGGTATATTTCATATAAAGTCATGGTGGGGTGATACAAATGGAGACACAAAGGTCACAAAATGATGTGGAGTCATGCACATTACCATAGATACTTTTTTGCAAGATACGAGTAAAAAGCCTCTACGATTATGTGTACGCCACCACATCATTTTTGTCACCTTTGTGTCTCCGTTATATCATTCCAGCATTTTCCTTTCATATATTATTGTTGGCTACAAAGTTCCTCGTGATACATAAAATCAGATGACATATCATTTCGTGCCTATATACTTTTATATATTTTTTGTGTGAGATGTAAGGATCTTTATGCAATGGACACAATTTTGGTATCTACAAAACTAGTATGAATCATTAATTTGGTGAACAGATCCCAAGCTTTTAGCAACCTCAACAAAAAATTAATCACCAGAGATGTTATGTAGTGATTTTTTTTGTTGATAACAGGGGAGTCCAGATTTACGTTTGACTAGGGAGGCCACATGAGCCAGGGGCAGAACCAAGGCATATGGGACCCTCCCTTAGGCACATGCAATGCCCGCACATCACACACCTGATAAGTGAGGGAATACCCTTGCGTGGCCCCCAAGGGCGGATTTACATTTGGGGGCACTTGCCCCCACAAGAATTTTCAAAATTTATGACTATACATGAATTATTGCGACAGATAAGAAAATCCACCGCTATTGCCCCTACAAAAATATTTCCTGTACTTGTTGCCCCCACAAAAAAAAAATAATTTGCTCTTGGTTGCCCCCAAGAGAGTAAAATCTTGGCTCCGCCCCTGGTGGCCCTGAGAAAATATTGTTCATACTGGGTATTGAACAAACAACCTACGGACACCACTTATAGTTATATGTAGTGATCTTATTCATGCATAACTTGCAAAGAACAAATTTCATAAGATTAGCAATATTATCTAATTAATTGGACACCTTATCATTTCTTCCACTTTGATGGGTATGCATGCTTGTCACATTTCTTCTTTTATCCTTAATATGTGTAAACAAACTCTAAAACTGAAAAGGGAAATTGGTTTCTACCAGACCATTCATAGATTTGGAAAAAAAACCACAATTCTTACATTTGATGAAGAGATTCCAAGTCTTAGAACCCCAACAAACAATCAATCATCAAGAGAAAGATTAGAGAGAGAGAGAGAGAGAGAGAAGAAAATTATCAGAATATTGAAGATAATTCCATGGGTTCTGCATGTCCAGTTGCTGCTGCTGCTGCTGCTGCCTCATCCAAGAGCCATTTCTCAAACAAAGAAAATGGAGGTTGGCTTGACATCGAATGGAGCGAATCTACGGTTGGGGTGGCTTGAAATCCATGATGAGTAGTTTCACAGGATAATTTCTCCCAAGCAATGTTGCTTATATTATCAAATGATAAGAGTGATTCAAACTCTTCATTTGACATGAGATCACAGCTTACTTCTTCATCTTTATTAACTAGTTTGCACTGTTGTGAAGTTGTGCCCAAAGCATTGCTGTTGCTACTACTGCTGCAACTATTGTTACTTTCATTGTCTTTGTGTTGAATTTCATCTTGAGTAGAAGTTTTACTGGTAGTAGTAGGTTTTGGAGGAGACTTCATCCAACCTTCTAAAAGTCTTGAAATATTCTCAGTGCTTGAAGCATAAGTGGAGGTATGGTTCAACTTGAGGAGAGATGATTGTTGGTGGGTCATATCTAAGATCCTTTTATCAATGAATCTCTTGTTAATAAGATGGCATGTGGTTGAAGCTGATGCAATATGAGGATCTAAAGCTGATTGAAACTTCTTAATCTTCTTCTTCAAATGAGTGTTCCAGTAGTTCTTTATATCATTGTCCGTCCTTTGTGGAAGGTAGGATGCTATGGATGCCCATCTGTTAAAAAGACAAAAACAAAATATAAAAAAAGAATAAGAAGATTTTAAGTTATATAAAGTAAGGAATGTAGATCCTATTGGATGCACAAGTAATGCAAACACTCTTAAATCTAAACTGGGGAGGGAAACATTTTTTTTTTCTGAGAAGTTGTAGGGGTATATGTACTCTATATATCTACACACACACACATACACACACACACACACACACACACACACACACACAAACATAATTACATTATATATTAAAAAACATGAAAAAAAAATTGTATATAGATTGATATAGTACATGTACTGATATTTAAATGGGAAAGGAACAGTGTTTGTGAGATTTACTTGTTACCCAATAAAGCTTGCAAATGAACTATCATCCTTTCTTCATGAGTGGTGAAGTTCCCTCTCTTGATTCCTGGTCTGAGGTAATTAGTCCATCTCAACCTGCAACTTTTGCTGCACCTCAACAACCCTTCAAATGCAAACAAACAAACAAATAAATAATATTAAAAAAAATCAATTGGAGATGTTATGATCTGATCATTGAAACAACAGAGAGAGAGAGAGAGAGAGAGAGAGAGCTATGTTCAAGACAAAACTATGAACACAAAAAAATCAACAACCCTTCATAGAAACAACAACATATGAACATAAAATGGTAGATTTATAGAAATTTTAAATAATTACCAGTGTTTGTAGGCACTGATCTCCAATTTCCTGGTCCATGATCTTGGATGTAAGAAGCCAAGATGATATCTTCTTCAGGTGTCCAAGGCCCTTTCTTGATGCCATCTTTGTCACAACATGGAGGCCTTCCCATAGTTTTACTTCAATCTCTCTTTCTTTTTCTTTCTTCTTCTTCTTCACCTTGCACTCTCTTATCTTATTTCTATATATGTTTTTCTTCTATGAGCCATATAGCAATGAACATGTGATTGTTTATATACAAATACAAGATGACTTAAGAGGTAGGGAAGTTCTTTTAGCTTTCTGAATCTACCTCTCTGACTCACCTAGCTTTTATTTTAACTTTATTTTTTTCCTTAAAAGATTACACAACAAAAGTCAGCTGCGAAGTTGAATTTCTTCTTCGTTTATGTTTCTCTTTTGGGTCACATGCTTCAGCACTTTCACAATAAAGTAGAAACTTGTTGGCATGGTAATGTGGTCCGCTGATATTTGAAATTGGAAGTAATGGGTATTGAATATCTGTTAGATTTTCCTTGATTTGACATTAATTTTATATATAATTATATTTATTTAGAGAGAGAGAGAGAGAGAGGATCTTGGACATCCAAAATGGCACACGTTCATGGGCCTACATGGGTGCTTCAATTTTTTATATATATATTTTGAAGATTAAATGGAGGTTAAATAGAACCCAAACCAGAAAAAGACGGATTACATACGGTCATGGGCATGCCCTCAGGCATCCTTACATACAATGTTCATAAGCTAGCTAGGAAGGTCATGGCATTATTACAGAGCTTATTTGTTCAATGAGAATAAAATTTATATTGTGACCCAATATTTGGAATAAGATGTAAATGATGATGACGACTACGATTTTATTTATTTATTATTATATATAGATTCTAATCCTATAGTGATCAAATTCAACTCCTAGTGATACTTTAAACACCATGGCCTCCACTTGTTGGCCCAATGGTATGGTCGTATTAAATATTTTACCTATAATAAAATATATAAAGTCCTCAGTGATGTGATACATATAAATCCTTCAACATGGCCAGCAAATTCATCCAGTATTGGATTTTCGTGTCGCTCTCTCTACTTTATTATCTCACTTCCTCCACTCTTGATCTTAGAGTTAGAGTGGTCGGGGATCTACCTTCAATCAATTTCCATTTTAATGACTTACTTTCTCTTCCACCATGCAATCCTATTATCCTGACTGTTAAAATAAGGGGTACAACAATTGAGATTTATCCTAGTAAGATCTTATGTATTATCATATCACATATTTGATCCCAATGGCTGGTTTTGACATTTTAACTTTCAAGAAAGTCTGGTTTTCTATGAATCATTTTCATGACTCCATGCATCCCAAAAATATTTTAATTATATTTGAACATCTATTAATCCAACTTCTATAATATAAAAAAAACTAATAATTATTTAAATATTATATATAAGGGCTTTTCCAATCTCAAACAACATTTAAGGTTTTCTAGAGACATACGATTGAGATGAGAGGAAACCTTGAGAGTTTCGAAAGATTAGTATTGATCTTCTAGGGACTTGTACATATATTTTAGTATTTTCTATAGTTTAATAATAAAACACTACACCTGGACCCCAACTCCCTTTATCGTCCTGTGAAAAGGGATTTGGATTTAATCTCTTTACAAATTTTAAGGATAATTTTTAATTTTGTTATCTTTCATCTTCTATTATTTTTCTAGGATACCTTTCCAACTATATTGTCTTTCCCCCTTTTATCTTATTTCAAGAATACCCTTCAACTTTATTTTATTTCCTCTTATCTCTTTTCTTGTTAATTTTATTGTCTTTCCTGAACTACTCATTTTCCAACAATACCCTTTTAAATTTATTTATTTATTTTCCTCTCGTACCACCTTAACCCCAAAAAGGGAGTTCCACTTTGAAGCGGGAAGGACTATGACAAGTGGAATTTCGTATGTGATTCACATCCCTACTTTTTATTAATATTTGGGATACCTCCTTCAGTATGCCACGTGTCATAGTGCGAAGAGGGGTGTTTTAAAATTTTGAAGTCCGCTTCAAAGTTTTTCCTTGAAAAGGATGCTCGTGATAACAGGCATGAATAAACTCTAGTATATAATAGAACACCATGGTTCTCTTCTCCCAATGTTCATCCTTTATAAAAAGCGCTTTAGATTCAATCTCACATAAATTTCGAAGAGTAATTTTAACTTTATTCCCTTTTCTCTCTTCCCTTTCCAAGAATCCCCATTCAACTTTATTATTTTTTCTCTTCTACCCTTTTCCAATTATAATCCCCCATTTTATTTCGTTTTTTTCTTTTGGCCATTTTCCAATGACACCCTCCAACTTATTGCCTTTACCCTTTTACCCCCTTTCCAATAATACACCTACAACTATCAATTTTAACAAGGTTGGTAGGCAAAGTGGGAAAACAAGTTGAAAACCATGTGGGCGTTTGGATACAACTTCTTGAGGACTTCTAGCTCCAACAGGGAGCTAGAAGTCAAGAAGCCATGCTTGGATAAGCAACTTCGTCCAATAATTACTCCGCGTAAGAGCATAAAAATGATGTATGTGAAGAAGTCGAAAAAAAATGCTCTTCAAACTACTCTTGAGGGGATCAATATTTACACATTAACAAATAAGGTTGGATTCCAAAAATGTCTTTGACATTTTTTATTTTCTATGAGGATACCTCCGCATATTTCAAAAGTTCTCTCTCATGATATTGGTGGGACTCATAGATAAGTCCAAGGACGTACATATCAATAAAGATCTCCCACCTAAAGATGTATAAGTTATTATTTCTTTAGAATTTGATGGAGTAGAACGATGTACACACATGGTTCAGTTAAGAAATATATGGGCCCACAAATGTTTTAGTTATTTATTTGTTAACAATTTGACTTATTAAGATTTGATTTATTTATTTGTTTTATTTGATTTAAAATTTAATTTATTGTTGACTTAAAATTAGTAGTTGAAATTTGTATTAGCTTGATCAAATGTTTTATCTTTTAATGTATATTAAACTTTTTTAATTATTTGATTAAGATTTTATTTGTTTTTTCAAAAAAATTTATTATTAATTTAAAGTTTTTAGAAAATTTTATTGGTTAATTTTTATTTTATTTTATTATTATTTTCTTAAGATTTTATTTACTTTTAAATCTAATATTTACTTGTTGATTTTAGAGGTGTATGGATATATTTATACATGTATTTTAATGGGTGACAGGTGTAAACATCTAATTGGAGACATATCTTTTATATATATGGTAATTCAACAGGTGATATGTGAAAACATCCAATTTTTAAGGGAGGTGTTGTCAATTATTTTTAAAATTTTTTTTAGTATACTTAAGTTTAAATACACATTATATTAATATTCATAGTTTAAAAAAAAAAAAAAAACAGTTTGAAGACATATTATGACACTAAAAGACAAAATAGTAACATATAGAATATAAAGGTATTCTAGTCTTTTTTTCAAAAATCAAGAGAAGTTAGTATGGTTCTCAAACACATTTCCGACACAAGAACTCCTGCCAATACTTCATAAAGTTGATTCTCAAATATTCTTTTAGCACAGGAATACTTCTACAACTCCTTTGCAGAATACTCTAGCTCTTGCTCTTTGGCATAATACTTCTGCTTCTAGTATTCAAACAAGCCCCATGTTTCCGAAAAAATCAGAGTCTGTCTACTTTTAATGATTCTCTCATTAATTTAATAACTTAATTCATTTTCCATAAGCTATAAGGTTTCTAATTTAATGATTCTCTCTCAAATTTAATGCCTTAATTACTTTCTCACTATATCTCTATCTCTTTCATGCATGTTCAATAACCAGTCACCGCTCCTCAATTTGATAAAGCCCACCCCCTTTTTCACTTTCATAAATCCATATTAATTATGAAATATTCTATGCTGATTTAATAATATCAAGTTCAGATGATTTTTGTAGATTAGGAGCTGTTACCAAGACCACATGATTAGGATAAAATGATTAGTACGAATTCCAACATTGATGATCGCTTTGATTAGGAAATGTTCACGGGATGCGTCTATACTTTGCCCCTGCTTGTACTCTTATTTGGGCCTGATTGTTTAACAGGTCCTACCTCAATATCATGTTGGATTATATCCAACAATATAGTGAGTCATTCTGATAAAGAAATTAATTCATTCCAACCTCACTAACCATAGGAAAAGTTTATATGAATTGTCGATCTATTTATTACTAAAATAATGTTAAAGTTGCACATCCTGACATGAAGGTGTATAGGAAGGTCTATTTATTACTAAAATAATGTTGAAGTTGCACATCCTGACGTGAAAATGTATAGGAACCTTCCTATACACCTTCACATCAGGATTTGCAATATGAGGTACAATCTTGAGGTCACTCCAGTACGACTCTTATTTCTATCAAATTTGTTTTCTTTATTGATTAACAAGCAGGTTTGTCGTTAGTAATTAGCAAGGCACCTTCAAGTGTCGATGTAGTTTAGGAGTCCAATATTTTTTTCAGTTGCAAATTAAACTTTCCATTAGGTTAGGAGTGTGGGAATGAATTAATCTACTTTGAAAATAAATCTTAAAAATCGAGAACTTACCATATAATCGTGTTGCTCAACATAACATTCAGGTGCCCCCTACAAGCAAGAATATAAATAGGGCGTAAGTATAAACTAACCAGGGTAATCTAGGAGCATACGGCAGAGTGACTGATTGAAAAAATTTATAGTCTTGAATAAACAAAATACGGAAGCAAGGAATTGGGCTTCCTTCATTGGAAAAAAAAAAGCCGTTTGCATTTTTCATTGAAAAAAACAACTCATGCATCACAAATTAAATATCCCAAACTAAGAACGAACTTTTATACAAATTTATATTTACTTTCCTAAGACCATTCAACAATTAATAAGCAAAAGAATTCAAAATTTGATAATTTAAAGAAAATATTATTTAATATATGATACAAATATATACAATATACTAGTGGGTTAAAATAATTTGTGATGGTAAAGCCATCCCAAATTTGGTGCGCTGAAAAATTATTAACTTGATCCTATCTTTATGGGTTCAATATGAAGTCCCTAATTTATTTATTTTTTCCCCTTTTTTGGGCAAGCCAT
Source organism: Akebia trifoliata (assembly GCF_017979445.1). Taxonomy (NCBI): domain Eukaryota; kingdom Viridiplantae; phylum Streptophyta; class Magnoliopsida; order Ranunculales; family Lardizabalaceae; genus Akebia; species Akebia trifoliata. The sequence continues at coordinate 35,503,399 of NC_141388.1, read as the reverse complement.
ATTAGCCGACCATTAAATTATATAAATTTATAAAATGTCAGTCTACTTTATTGCATCAAACTTTATTTATCTTGGATCATGATCCCTTGACTCCTAAGAATGACTCGTGAAATAAAAACATGATCCCAACCCTTTAAATGCAAAGTCCAATGATTGAGATTTATCCTTGGGATAAGTATCTTTGAGATATGTATTATCAAAATACTCATAAATCTCACCCATTGAATTTTGTATTTAAAGGGTTGGGATCATGTGTTTTTTTCATGAGTCATCGGATTCCAACCTATTTACCTTACTCTCTTTCTTAATAATCCCACTTTTATCAAAATTGTCACTATGCCACATGCAAATTCACCGAAGAAGATGTCTAGATAGCCTTTTTCTTTCATGACCTAACGACTTCACGTGGATTGAAGAGGTGTTGGCATATCAGGGCTGCTAAGCAGGTCGAACAACCCAATCTCGATTCAAAAAGAAAACAATGTTCAATCAACGGCCGCTTTCTTGGAACTCATTTGTGGCGCCCCACCGGACACTAACACAAATCCCCATGTCAGATTTCAAGGTACGAAGTAGCACCTCGAAATTTCGGCATGGTCTCCTCTGTTTATGTTAGCATTCCAAGGCGATTCAACCTGCACCTGATAAACGACATACAATCCTGCATATAACAAACACAATATAATACTAGCGGAAGCCTATATACGTCTAATAACGTACGAAAGATCAGAGTGCGGAAGAATAACCAGGATACAGGATTATACAAAATTTCTCACTCTAACAGAAATCCTAACACTCAGAACCACATGTATAATACTCTCGGATAAATCGACACTACTAGGGGTAATAACCCCAATACTTACCAAGTGACGAACTCTGGCTGTCTATCTGACCCACCAGATGATTCTCACTCGTGCTCTATATCTGCCTCGTCAAACTTCGGATCTGAAACTAAAAAAATGGAGAAAGAAAGGGTGAGTAACAATAGTTACCCAGTAGGGAAACAAATAATTTCTACCAATAATCCCTCCTAACATGAACGAATAAGCATACTGAATCATTTTAAAATAATCAAAGTTTTACAGAAGAAATTACGATTAACTAGTACATATAGCCAGGGATGAACAACTAAACATTTTAAAACTCACATTACATCGATCAGCAGTACTCACTATAACATTATCTTTTTATACAAATCTAATTGATCAAAGGGAAATAATAAACATGGATTTCATTTTATATATCAAAATAAACAACAGATACATAATACACAATGGTGGAGTATTGGAATTAAAGAGTTGGGATTCACGACTGGATCGCTCCCAGTCGGGACATGATGTTACAATTTCTCTCTAGCTTTTAGTTCCTGATTTTGTGGCCGGTCGCTGCACTTACCACGCTTGGTTGACCATTTATTCGGTTCAGGCAGGCCGTTTGACGTGACCGTAAGCAATGGGTCTCTTTTCGATGTGTCAGAACGTTCGACTACTATAGATTGTTAGTGATCAATGACTAATCATCTTCGTCTATGCCTATCAGGCATGCATGTAATTCCCAAATATACAAACCATTCGTATACGACCACCTTTACATTACAAGTTCACTGGTAAAGATAGAGAGGAATAAACCCGGATTCCAATTGTGACTCCACTCTCATACGCGTCCCATACCACGTATGAGCTTGGTGGTCCCTACCGTACATCACAGGATAGTACACCACTCTGGATGATATGACGCACTATCCCTTCAGGCATTCACAAACTCTTTAACAGCTCACAAAATAACTACATATATATTATTTTCATTTGAAAATAAAAGATAAATTAACAATACAAGGTTGAGAATAGATATCCAGTTTCCTATTATGCAAGTGTGGCCACCCGGCCTAAAATAAATAACAAAACGGAAACGTACACAACGCCTCGCGCTAACAGAAAGTAAATAAACATGCAACCAGTAACATTATCCCTGGATATCTGTTCACCAACCTACACACCACACAACAACGTAAAATGCAGACATCACCCATCGGGTGTGACTCTGACATTTTATCGTTTCATACATTTTTTCCCTTTTTTCGATTTTTACAGTTTTCAATCTCTTCAATAAAAACATCCATTTTCTGATATTCATCAACTCAATTTGAGTTCATTGAATATTAAATCACATTTTCCAACTAAAGAATTTATTTTTATCAAAAACCTTAAAAAAATACAAAACTTATATTAAAACGGGTTCCAAGCAGTGCACATGACCCAACTTACAGAAATAACCCAATAAAATACCTTACCCACGTATAATTTGTTAAAAATACAATTAAACATATCAATCATGCAATTTCTGGCGTGAATTTTTGAAATAATAAAAGAATTCTACATTTCGGAAATACATCCAAATTTTTTCAATAAAATTCTAAATGCAATTTTCACAATTTACGATTACTAATAGAAATTGAGAGTTCCTTACAATGTCTAGGCAAAAGGATCGAAGCACGTGCACGGAAATTGAGGTGATCGATACAAAAATCGAGACGGACCGAACTTCGAAGCGGTTGATTTTCGAAACCGGCCCGGTGGTTTCAAAGATCTCGATGTGCTCGTCTCTTCTTCCTTCTACGGCGAAAGGCGGTTTGACCCCAAAATCGATGAAAACCGAGGTCGAAGTTACGAAATCTCCGTATAAAAATATGGCTGATTTTTGACTATACGGGGTGAAAAAGACGAGAAAACGGAAGGAATTTGGTTGGGTTATGTAGAGAATGAAGCTGCGGACGTTTCTTCCTTCTGCGTCAGAAGACGATTTGACCCCGAAACGAACAAAATCCGAGGTCAAAGTTTCGAAATTTCCGTATCCAAATATGACTGATTTTTGACGATATTGAATGAAAAAGAAAATGAAATGGAAAGAGGATGGGTGGGTTTTGTAGAGAACGCAGCTGCGGATCTTTTTCTCTTCTGCGGCGATCGTCGAAAGTGGACCGTTTGCGAAGAATCTAAGATGGAAGATCGGAAGAAAAAATGATTTTTTTTTTCGTTTATTATGTCGCGCGGCTGTATTGACGAGTTGGGGAAGATGACATATAAAAAAAATTAAAAATATTATTTAAATAAAATGTGGGACGAATTCGGTATTTTGTCACTTGTTTCGATCGACAATAACTTGGCCATTCAGACTCCAAAACTGACGAATGAATACTCTATTTCGTCTAATTTTTCGTTTCGGATCTAATGGTATAGTCAATTTCTATAAATCTTATCTCTAACAGAAATTTACATTTTTGGCCTGAGGTGACCCCTAAACTTGATGTCGTTTTCATTTTTGACGATAATTTGACTTCCTGATCTCCAAAAATGACAAATAAATAGTCCACATTCAATAATTTTTTGTTACAAATTTAATGGTATAATCGAATCTTAAAAATTCTTTCTCTAACAAAAAGTCACTGTTTTAGCCTGGTCCGACCCGGTAATCGAGGATTTTGCAACTTTTATATTCGGACTCGCATTTGAACGTGCTTACAAGCTAAACAATGTTTTTCGATCATTTTGAATCTAATGGTGAGGTCAGATTCCATTAAAAATGATTAGAAACATCCTAAAATTTTACCCCTAAGTCCCACTTTCAAGATTTTTCTCAAAATTTTACTATTTATTTTTCCTCGAGATACAAATCAGAAATTCGGGGTTTTACATCATTTTTCATACCTTTTTGGAATTGCTCTACTAGAAATCGATGACCGACCTCAGTCAAGTCAATGCACTATTGGGTGAGATTGTAAAAATTCGAACAAGCGTCAACTGCTGCATTTGTCTCTACTCTTGCTGTTATTGGGTCTTTATATCTATATATAACAAACGGAAGAGATGCTAAAATTAAAGCGTACAATTTTAATGGTGTTGGACGATTAATTTGTCGAGCCTTTGAACATTATAATTGTTCTTTTGTTTTTTTTATCAACAAGTAGTAATATTTTGTTATTTGAGGATAAATAGTATAGAAATTTATCAAGGCATATCTATCTATTACATTTTTGCTATAAATTTTTTTTGGAGTTCAAACAACTCTAACAAAACTTATTTTATTAATTTTATTATTCAACAAACCTTAGAGTGGGACCCACATTATTTTAAAAGCTAAAATGTCTATAATGTTACTTCTTTAAATTAAATAGTTATTTTCTACTATCTCCATCTTTTTCTCTTCCAAAACCATGGATCAAGTCCCAAAATATTTTTAATATAAGTTTTATCAGGAAATGTAAAGGGTTATCATGTTAGATCCCCAGTGTAATCATGTGGGTCCAATGATGGTTTTGAGAGATAGTTGATGTAGAGAGCAGAGTGGATATAATAAGTATTTGATTTAAAGAATTATGATTTTTATAGATAGTTATATTCGATAAGTCCATCTAAATTTAAGAAGAATCACTTAATTAAGTGGTAAGATCTTGTGGAGCTTGTTCTCAAGGTCTTAGGTTCAAACCCTTTCTTACGCTGACTACTAATCCTGTCTAGCCTTAAAAAAAAATCTATCTAAAAGTATTTTATGGAGATTGGTTATGTAATAAAGTTAAAAAAGTAATATATATATTTTTTTTATAATTTTGGGAGAGCATATGTAATTAAATTATGAACAATGATTTTCTAACACCCCCCCCTCTTTGACATACGCCCACATCATAGAATTGTTGATCATTTGCATCGAGATACACAAAATCATAAATGTTTTCATTATGCATCCCAAGGCAAATGATCTACGGTTCTATGGTAAGGGTGTATATTAGGAAAAAAACTTTGAAACAAACAACCTACTTCAAAGTTTGGAAGGAACCCTCTCCAATGGATTCCACGTGGCATATTAAAGGAGGTATTTAAAATTTCGACAAAAATGTAAGGGCATTAAATAAATAGAAAATGCCACATGTGTTGTAATGAAAAGGGTTCCTTCAAAATTTGAAGTGAGCTGGCTACTTCAAAGTCAGACTCGTATGTGAGAGGGGGATGTTAGATTATCACGGCTCTTATTACAAAAACTCCCCTACTTTATCAATTTTTTTACATGAACAAATCTTACTTTATAAATCAGGTTAACATGACTAATTTAGTAAGATCTCAAATCTTACTAAGGGTTGTTGTGCCTACAAGGATGATCAAACTGGAAATTCAATACCATAGTCTTTTAGATTTCATGGAAAAATTCAGATATAACATAACGAAATTCAAAAAATATTTATTTTTGAACTTGATTGAAAGTATTAAAAATAGACAGTCATCAAACATTCAAATTTAAAATTAAAATAAAATAATAAAAATTATTCTTATGATTTTTTATTTTTTCTTTCAAACTTTTTAGAATTTGTCTCTTTATAATCGACATCAAATCATGTTTTTGGACACCACACATTGACCTGAAAAGGATTCATTCTAAGGTAAGTAAAGTAATAAAGTATCTCCATCAATTTGAATTTTACTCATGCATCACTACTATAAATTAACTCCATAAAGTAAGATTTGATAGGTAACAAACATAATAAAGTATGATTTTATTGACGTGGAGTTTTTTTAATAAAAATACAACAGTTAGATCTGTCAGTCAGGTAAATCTCCCTCAGTAATTATATTTGGAATTGGCTCTGCCCGTGAAAGATACGACTTTTTGCAGACGTAAGAGCCGAGCAATAAATCTGACCGAGACTGGCCTTTATGTGTAACTTTGAGAGTCAATGGTGAATGGACAGCTGACCATGATCCATAGACGTCTGTATAGGATTTATATGACACAGACATAAATAGGAAAACGATGTGATAGCCTCAGAAGCTGTAAAATTAACCGTACAAACACTGGGATAAGTCTGATATTTTAAAGATCTCTATCAAAAATTTATTAAATATCGATCCACATGTGTATTTTTTATAATAAATTAAATTATTTAATTTTTTAAAAATGGTACACATGATAGGTAGTTTTCAAGGTCCCATTTTTCAAACAATGATTTGGTCGATCATCAATTATGTGTATCTATGTTTTAGTGAATATTTAAAATAAACCTTGTGTTTTGAAATTTATGATACACCACCCCTTAACTTAAGGTTTTCTTTTATAAACTCATGGAAATTGTAAAAGGACCTAAATGTCATTATTTTTTAACTAAGTTAGTAATATTTGACTTGTTGGGCCTTCATGGATTGCCACCACACAGACAAGATAACACCACAACAATCAAGAGTTCATGACCTAAATCAAAATTTAAATAATAATAATAATAATAATATAAATAGAAATTTAGGGGTTTGGATCTTAAATAATTTTTTGTTTTTGTTTTTTTAAACATTATGACATTCACAACGTCATAATGAAATGATTTTTAACCATGATGATCAAGATGGTGAGGGCAACTTTTTTTTGTTTTTGATGACGGGTGTCCGAACTTATGTCCAACTAGGGGAATTGAAAGAGCCAGGGCATATGGGTCCTCCCTTGGGCACGTGCAATGCCCGCACATCATACACACGCACCGGATAAGTGAGTGCGCACCCTTACGGGTGGTCCTTGAGGAAATACTACTCGTACTAAATATCGAAATCACAACCTACGGACTCTCACCGCTTATTAGATCTGAAATTTGCCATTGAGCCACCCCCTCGAGATTCATGGTGAGGGTGACTTATTATGTGGTTGAATTATCAAAATTGATCTTCATGTGATCCCATCCACATACCCTTCAATTTCAAATACCAAAATAATAATAATAATAATAATAATAATCAAATTGGTTACCTATTTATTTTCCACGTGAGAGAAAAAAAAGAGTAAGAAATAGTGTCAAATCCCTTTACATGGATCTGAACTTGATGACAATGATAGACAATTTTGTAGAAAATATATTTCATCATAACCAAGAATAGTATAATCTTGAGTGAATTACTATTTCGTGAACTGTAAATGAGTTATTTACGATGTTGGCTAACTGTTCATTTTAATTACCAAAACATGAACAATGAGTCAGAAGCATGAATTCACCAAAAGTTGATCATTTTTTCGTAAATATCTCTATACTCTTTCCACATCTAAAGGCTGAATTTATTTAATTGTTACAAAAGATGATATCACATGAGAAAGATCACACTAAGAAATCACACAAGAGACATCAAACTGCCAAAAGCACACCATATAGCCAAAACAAAACAAAAGAACATTTTAATTATTCAGTCACCACATTGTCAAAAAATAGTTAAATATATTTTAAATTACAAAAGCATTCTTGATGGTTACATTAACACATTAAAAATAAGAGTGGTGCTAGAGTAACATTGAAATTGACTTCGTATGGGACATCAGTGTGCACAAAGCCATAAATGTTTCTCACTCATATCTCAATGAAAAACATCTATGGCTCTATAGGCACATCCACGTCAGCAATGTCCCAACTGATGTCAATTTCAATGTTACTCTATTTATATATATATAACACACACACAAAAACAAAACATTTTCCTTATCGGGCACCAAAATGTTTTAAAGGAGTCTTCACAATAGCAGTAGGTGCACAGGATGTTTATTTTCCCTAATTGAATATAAATTGATTTAGATTTTAAAAATAATTCGGATCGAATCCTGAAACGTATCCTGTAAGAATTAGATTGGACCCTTGTTGGATTGGGTTTTTATCAGATCCAAATCTGATTAAATCCAATTTGATATGCAAAATATAAACAAACTCCATATATTAAACAAAAATATAATATTATTTGCCTACTTAATCATATTTTTATAGGATCTGAACCTATCCAGATCTTTTATCAATATCCAAATCCACAGTTATCAGATCAAAACCGAGCAAATTTTGGATCTGAACTGATCCATTGACAGCCTTAAATAAAATGAAGGATTGAGTTTTTATGAATTATTTTTTTCCTCCAAAAATATTATTCATGACTCATATTAAGTCATACCTGCTTTATAAACTAACTGGTGATAAAAACTAAGAGAAAGTCGACTGAGATTATTTGGGTACATTCAATGAAGACCGATTGTAGTATCAATTACGAGAAATATTCAAGTTGAAGGTCATAAACAAAGCGAGAGGAAGGCCCAAAAGAACTTGAATTAAAACAATGAAGCAGATATGAATTTACTCTCAATAATAACATTTTTTGACTTTGGGCATGGTGGAATGTAGAAACATGATTCATTTAATGTTCCCAAAATATACGGATAAGGCTTTGTTGTTGTTTGACCCCCAAAATTCGTTGTCTTCTCTATGTTTTGGACATGATCTAAGAATATTACAAGGCTTTCAATTACAAATAATCAGACAAACTAAAGGGGTTCAAAACTGGGGAAAAACAAAAGGGGTTAAATGTTATTTTGTCACTAGTAGGCTTTTTGGGTTTCTGTGCTGATTTCTTTAGTCCAGAACTTGGCCATCGCCAACCACCTTTTGTATCCCTGCTTTTTTGGTTGTGACATTGGGTTGCAGCAATAACTCAAGTAGGCACAATTAGAGTGGCTAATAGTGAAGGAATGAGATTACCTTTGTTTTACTTTTCCTACTCAAATTTCCTCACTGAAGACTGTACTTTTGGCTATGAAACTCTGTAATTACATCTAAAGATCGATCCTCAAAAGAGAAAATATAATAACAAAATCTCACCTGGGTACTCGGGTGACAATATAATGCCCTTTCTCCAGATCGTATATCGTCTTCAATTGTGGTTTCTGCAATTTTGATACATAGAATGCAGCAAGGATAGCAAATATGAGAACAGCAAACAAAAAGAGGTATACAACTGAGTCATTCCACACAATATGGCCCAGATTTTCTGGTTCCAATTCGAGGGGTCCCACTGCTGTTTGGAGGATGAAAGCTCCTAATGTCCAATCGAGGGGGGTGCTTCCAGCCTGATTCGCAAATCCAATCCTGCAAACAGAGAATTTATTATCTGAAGGGCACGGAACAACGATTTCATCGATGATCTAATTAAATGTACCATATTTCTATTTGATTATTGCAAGGAAAAAAAAATAAAAAATAGAAAAAGAGAAAGTGAAGAGTCAAAGGTGAGCAAAGGATATCTAATAAAATGTCCGCATAGAAGCAAAAAAAGAAGTGAGTGTACCTCCTATCATCCATAGGGATTCCAAGATTGTCGTGCAATAATGCCACTATGTATGCAGAAGAGAAACAATATCTCAACAAATCCATTTCATCGATGCCATGATGTTCGTCTTTCAGTCTGTCCCAATCATCTTCACAGTAATGTTGTCCAGCTATCTCCAAATCTGATAGAGAAGCCTTTGGGACCAACCCAAAAAACTGTAAAAAGATTCAAGAAAACAAATCAGGATGAAGGATGACGTAGGTTATTAACTACATCTATTTTGCAAGGCTTTTCTAAACAGTGAAGTAGTCGTGTCAGATCATGTCAAGTTCCAACATTCACGAATTTGGTGTCACACTTCCAGAATTACTTTTATTTAGTCCCCCCACCCATAGATGATGAGTTCTACCTTTTTTAATTGAATTTGTTTATGATGGTACCTATAAGACTGGGTGAAAATTATAAGACATCCCATAAAATGTTCATTAATATTAATTTATTTTGCTAGGCAAACAAGATTAGTGGTCAGGAATTAGTAGGTGAAAGCTGGTTTTGAACCCAGGTCATGGTATCAACACTCCTGCATTTTAGTTGTCTTGTTAATAAGACAACAAATACAAGGAAGGTGATGTCTGCCCAGTCATGTTTGTTATGAAAAATAATGGGTTCTCCTTCTACATTATAGTACACTTTCTATATTGATTTGGTTTCAAACACTAGTCTGAATTGAGTTAAGTACAACGTCGCCCCCTCGTACACATCAGTCAGTGTTAGGTATATATGGAGTATGTGGTAGTGTTAGGTATATATGGAGTATGTGGTAGTGTTAGGTATGGAATCGGACCCAGATAGGTCATTCTCGACTCACGTGGTGATCAATCCCAAGTGGAGTTAGGGCCAAGCAAATGATGAGCACATTTTCCCAAGGCCTTTCAGTTTTGATTTTGAGCAACCATCACTCACTGAAGAGAATATCGAGGAGCTAATCTGGAGAGAATCTGTGAAGTTTAATCCAGACCCAAGTAATTAGAAAAAGATTTGGCAGTAATGAATACTATAGAAAGATATTTGGAATATCAGTTTCTCACATGCAATGTATTATATTATTAATTTTTGTGCAAGCATATTTAAAGATAGTTGGATTGAAAGACTGTTTAAGAAACAACTGAATGAAAGAAGATGGTTTTTTAGTGGATTGAAGATATTTGGGATGGGGCTTTGATGATTGAACTTTGTTAATTAGGTTCTTTCTACTTTAAGTAATCTTTTCTTTTCTACTAATTTGTATACTCTAAATTTGGAGACCTTATATTGTCCCCACACAAATTTTCTTTTAACAAAGAAATTAATTATAATGTTGGGGTGTTATGGATAGCTATTCTAATTTTAATGAAGGCATCCTTCTTTAAAGTTGAATTGGGTTTCTCATAAAGCTCTAAAGGGATAGGTTATAAAATTAAATATGGGGGTGTGAGGAAGAAATCGAAGGTTGGCTATTGTTGGATTAATGCCAGAGATGTTGCCTTCTTAATTTTGTTTTCTTGTCTTAGATTCCATTTTAGGTATTTATATCCTTATTTGGTTTGTTATAGAATAACTTGGTGAGAACATTACGATCTCTAAAGTGGTGGGCAGAGAGAACACAGAAGTGTCCATGAAAATAGTACTCCATAAGATGACCCATTTACAAATCAACATTCCATTGACTACCCACTTGTTCGGTAGGTTATAGCCGCGAAGCCATATAACAATCCTAAGGTTCTCCACCATTTAAATCATTTTGCTTTATGTCAAAGACAAACAGCTAAACAAGGTTCTTTTTAGTAGAGCTAGACTTCCTAGGTCAAGTTTACTCTTAAAAAAAAGACTTCCTAGGTTAAGTTGTAGAGATGGCAAAGACTGATGAATCTGATTTATAGACCCGAATTAATTCTGAGGTGGGAACTTGTACAACATATCATGAAGGAAACAGAACTACTGCATGTGTAATGGACACGGAAGTCTAGTACTTAGTGTAAATATGGTTGGAGTTTTGTAAAAGAAGAAATCAACTAGTCTCTACATCGAATAGCCAATTGTTAGATATATCAATATTTTATATACGTTCCATGAGGGCATCTTTGTCATTTCACTTGTTCTCTAGTTTTATATATACCATGGTTCATAGTTAAGTCAAGTTCAACTCCTCTCACTTTCCCCATTCTTTTCTTCTTCTCCAAACCCTAATCCGATCTTCTACATGGTATAAAAGCCAGTCTAGTGGTCAAAATTTGGTTTTCTCTCATCTTCTTCCGTATTTTCTTCTTTTCTCTTTTAAACAGATTTTTCTGATCTGATTTGTACCCGGTATCCTCATGGTGGTTAAAATCCTTTGTTTAGAGGATTTTGTCATTGTGGTTGGAAAATATCCCTAATGTGATCATAGATCAGGGGATTTTCATCAATTATTAATGATTTGTTGTGTGCGGTGTGGTGGTTAGATTCCAGATTGTATTTATGGCTTTCAAGGTATCTTGTGATTTCATTTTCAGAGGGTTTTGGAGTCCTGCGATTTTATCTGGATGAGATAGATTTCTCTCTTTGTTTTGGAGGATTTTTGCACATCTTGACTATAAAGAATTCGTGTCGAGGAGATTTATAATAATAAAAAATTGTTCAAGAAAATATCCGAAAATCGTAGAGTAATTTTGTTGATTATTGGGCAATCAGATGTTTCATCATAGAGCAGAAGACTATCTTGAGTATATTTACTGATTTGGTTGGAAGTTGGAACTCAAATGACTTCCATTTGCTTAAATGGAAGTAACTACATACAGTGGTCGAAGGTTGTGAGATCTTTCTGAAGACCAAGGGTAAGAAATCTCATCTAACCAAAGCAAAGTCCGATTCTCTTGATGAAAAATCCATTCAGGTATAGAAATAGGAAGATGCTTAGATTGTCACTTTGTTGTAAAACAATATGGAACCACAAATCAGTGCTAACTTTATGTTTTAGAATACCACGAAGGAGATTTGGGAATGAGTGAGGCATATGTATTTGGGATCCAATAATATTAGCCAAAGTAATGAGATCACTTAGCAGTATTTCTCTTTACAGTAGGATGATAAAACTCTAGATTAGACCTTAGTTTCATTGATGCGTGTGTGAAAAGTTGAATCAATATCAACCCATTTCCAATGATATCCCTCAAATGCAGAAGCAAAGAGAGGATATGGATGTTGTTCGTCTTCTTTTATCCCTCCGATTAGAGTATGATGCAGTCAAGTCTCTGATTTTAGAAAGTCCTAATCTTCCTTCCTTGATAGACCCTTTCTCCAAGCCAAAAATAGTCACTCTACTAGACAATGACCAACCTACGAGTGATCGCTCTGCTATAGCTACTATTGGAGATCGTGGTGGTCATAACTACAAAGGTACTGTGTCTATGCCCAAAAATCTCCAAGATGCCTTATTTCACCTGAGATGAAGGACAACTATGGTAGATGAAATAGATGCTCTACATCATAATGATACTTGGTCTTTGGTTTCTCTTCTTCCAAAGAAGCATGTTGATTGTAGGTGGGTCTACATTATTAAATTTCATCCCTGATGGTACGGTTGATAAATTGAAAGTTCGGTTAATTGCTAAAAGATACACACAGACCTATGAAGTTGACTATGCTGAGACTTTCTCTCCATTCGCGAAACTTACTTCGGTCCGAGTGTTGATTGCATTAGCCTCTATGTTTGACTGGCCCTTGTATCAGTTAGATGTTTAAAATGTCTTCTTACATGGTGATTTACATGAGGAAGTGTATATAGAATAACCACCTGAGTTCGTTACCCAGGGGGAGATTCGGGAAAGTGTAAGCTTTGGAAAACACTCTATGGTTTGAAGCAATCTCCACGTGTATGGTTTGAAGCAATCTCCACGTAAGAAGATATTTTAAACATCTAGCTGATACATGGTTTGAAGCAATCTCCACATGCATGGTTTGGTAAGTTTAGTGATGCGGTCATTGCATTTGGGATGATGCGATGTTAGACAAATCATTCAGTTTTCCTTTAAAAAACTGAAAAGGGGTATGTGCTATTGATAATCTATGTTGATGACATTGTATTGACTAGAAGTGACGCTGATGGGATACAGAAATTGAAGTTTTATCTTCAACAACAATTTCATATCAAGGACTTAAAAAAATTGAGGTATTTCCTTTGTATTGAGGTGGCTTGTTCAAGTCATGGTATTAGTCTCTCTCTCAGAGGAAGTATGTGTTAGATTTGTTAGAAGAGACAAGGTTACTTGGATCCAAACTAATAAGTACTTCATGGATCAAAAGTTGAAACTTATAGCTGAATAGGGAGATATGTTTGATGATCCTAAGAAAATATAGGAGGTTAGTTGGAAAGTTGAATTACCTCGCCATCACAAGATCAGACATCTCACATATTGTTTGAGTTAGTTTATGGAATCACCTAAGATGCCACACTGGGTAGTTGTTCAACGTATTATGAGGTACCTAAAGGGATCTCCAGGACGTGGTTTGTTGTACAAGCCTAATGGTCATACTAGGATTAAGGGATATAGAAATGCAAATTGAGCTAGTTCTCCCTCAGATAGAAGGTCTACCACAAGTTATTGTACCTTCATAGGAGGTGATCTTATATCATGGAAAAACAAGAAGCAAACAATGGTGGCCAGGTCAAGTGCAAAAGCTGAATATAGAGCCATGTCTCATACTTCTTGTGAACTTATTTGGTTGAGACATTTTCTCCAGATTAATTTTATAGTAGAGACACATATGAGTCTTCTATGTGATAACGAGACCACCATGCATATAACTTCCAATCCAGTGTTTCACGAGTGGATGAAGCATATTGAGATGGACTATCATTTTGTTCGTGAGATGCTTTAAAGTGATGAAATTGCCACAACGTATGTCAAGTCTGAAGATCTACTTGATGATCTGTTTACTAATCGTTGGGAAGAGATAAGGTTATTTTCTGTGTAACAAGTTAGGATTATATGATATATATATATATTCTCCAGCTTGAGGGGGAGTGTTAGATATAGATAATTACTATTGCCACACCAACTTTTACTAACGCCACACCAACTATGTGCAATTCTTTGGTGATTTACATAGGAATTGGTGTGGCATTATTAAGAGTTGGCGTAGCAATACAACTCTTTAGATATATCGGTATTTTATATATGTGCCATAAAAGGCATATTTGTAATTTCATTTGTTTTCTAGTTTTATATATACCATGGTTCATAGTGAGAAAGTCAAGTTCAACTCCTCCCACTTTCTTCTTTCTTTTCTTCTTCCCTAAACCCTAATCTAATCTTCTACACCAACAAAGAGAAAACAAACCTCTGAAGTATAGAAGAAGTTCTCTAGAGGAACAGACTTCCCTTGCAACTGAGGCAAGAAAGACGAAACTATTTTGCAAGGTGGATGCAGACATTCATCTGCATAAATAGATGAACAAATCATCGCACAAGAAAATAAAATAGAAATACATTATGTAGCATAACAAAAATAAAACAATAATATAGTGTTAATTAAATTTGATGTAAAAGTTATCATGGTAAAGGGGTAGAAGGAGATGTTACCATTTCCTTTCTGTAACAATGCCAAAGCTTCGGATCTGCATGCAGAAAAGTTTCCTATTGAGTGGGATGCCAAAAAATTCTCATCACTTGCATTCGATGAAATAGTTGAATTTATAGATCGATCATATCCTTTGGGCATGCAGGGATTCAATATTCTCTCACCAGAACTCAAAGCTGCATATTTAAAAAAATAGGATTTACAATCATATGAAGTGACTCATGTTTTACATGGAAATCTTATTAGCAGAAAATAAAATAAAATAGAAGTGCATGGCCCAGATTTTAGATATATAAGGAAATTTTTTTAATGTGTGGAACATTTCCCAATAAACAATAAACCAGGATAGGGTTGACCATCAAAGCATTGAGAAGTCATTTATGTGTCATATGTGTAGATACAAGTCTGAATTCTTTTTGACAGAATATTCCATGCACACAACTTTAAATTTACATTATCTTTGTGAGCTGAATACTTCAATCAAAACATTTACAGAGGAGTGATCAATACTATTCAATGTGTCCTGCCTGAAAATCCCCAATCCAAAGTTTGCTTGTTTTAATGAATCTGACTATCCAATTTTTAGAATTTCATGGACATAACTTCTAGTCTATATCCTGAAATGTGGCAAAATTTCCTACATGGAGACTTTCAATTGCATGATCCCATCCCCTCCATGCATGCAAACACATCTGCAGCCCAGGTGAATTAGGAATGAGGTATGATTTTGAATGCCTAAACTGAATAATTCTCTTCTGAGTGTTCCCAAAGCATTAGAAAGACAGCTTCTGGACAACAATTAAATGTTACAGATTTTGTCCCCTTTCTAAGTAATAGGAAGAGGTTGAGAAACATGTTCCTAATGCACAATATTTCCTACTTATCCAAGTCTAGCCATGTGTATTACTCCTGATAAAAAAGAAGTGTTTATCCATCCATAAAAAATCTTTAACCCCCAACATCAAGTCACAATTAAATCTAGATCATTAAAAGATTCCATAGGCCACTTGAATAATGATTTAAACATCTTCAACCCATCTAAAATATCTGTCACAACCTTCTCAGCTGCTGGACTCCTGAGCACCCCCCCGACCCGGCCCTCCCACAACAACAACATAAAAGCCCAAACCACAACCATTTAAAGACAACTTGGCAAACAATCATACGAGATTAGTTTTTCCAACTTGTGTCAGTACTCCTTCATAATCTAGAGGAGATAGCTCTCGGACCACACGAAAAGCTGCTGGATATAAAGCCTTAAATTCCTTCAATCTGTCCCACTTGGTAAATAGAATTTATTTCCTCTGAAGTCCCCAATTGAGCATTGTACTCATCTTAAAGCCATCTTCGACATATGGTAAAAATAGTACTTCAATAGCACTATGACTTCCAGACTCGAGTATCCCAGGGAGCAACCACTCATTGCGTCAACATGGAAAGCATTCAAAAGTTCTACATTAACCAACTGATGATTTACCTAGTTTACGTTTTTGAAGAACAAAACTAAATTAATGTAATCAACAAGCTTGACCTTACAAAGGTGCCTCGATGGCCTCTTTCCATAATATTTTGGCTGGCTTCACGGAGAAAGAAGTTTCAATTAAGTACATTTCAAGCACACAATTCTTGTCAAGGCAGTTGCACTAGATGGAATCTTAATTGTTGATCAGTTTAATAACAAATGACAGATCATCCAAATGTGCGGTGCAAGGAAAGCAAAAAAAAGAAAGTTAAAACATATCTTTAACCATTGTAACATCCTCTCTCCCCTGGGTACTACTCTGCTTTTTTGCTTTCATTAAAACACTCATTGTTATGGTCAAAAAACATTGTAGGTTCAAAATTTTCCTAGAAATGGCACAAAACACAGTAATCAACTTAAATTACCCAATTTATCATTGTAAAAGGCGTATGTGAGCCAGATATCCCAAGTGCAAAAGCCCCCAAATGGAGGCACAAAAACCACAACAAACACCTTAATCCCCAAAGTAACCATAACTAAAGCGCATGTTTAAGCCTGTATAATTCAACTGTACTAAAATGTCAAGATCTCTCCTAACATGCTTGAACAGCTGTCTTAAGACTACAAACAATTAACAATGTCAAAGATGCATCAGATTATAAAACATACTTCGTTTAATTTGAATCAGGTGTTAAATCGGACAGTCATATTCTAAGATTTTTTTTTTTTTTTCTCTTGACTTTCTGAAATTGATAAAACCATGAAAAATAGATTTTGAAAGACAAACATTATAATGCCTGAATTTCAGTGTTGCATCATGTAATGATATCACTTTATATGATATTAACTGGAGGAGGACAGAGGTCAACATTATATAAATTTAGGTCACCTTAAACACCTAAAAAACATCTCCTTAAAGGAAAAAAACTATTTACAAATATCTCCTTTAACAACTTTTCAGTTGAGCTAAAACCATTTTAGTACATCACACCATAAACTTAAATTCTTAATTTCTTTAACTAAAAAAAGCAGTTTTTGTACAAAATAACCATGACCAATTGTTTGTTGTGAATGTGTCTAAAAGAAGCAAGGCCCACCTATTACAAACAGAATGGACAACCATGTCTCCAATGAGCTGGAAACATATGATGGCCTTAAATAGTAAAATCTAGATGCAGTAGAGATGAAAGAACTAAATTTTTCTGCGAGAATTTATTTATGCAATCAACACAGAAACTGTAAGAAACTTTCTAATGTTTGGTAAACTCAAATAAAAACTCCAACCAATCATATTTGGAAACATCAAATCCAAACTTACATGGAGTCAAAACTCTAGAATTGGTACGCTCAAGTAGTGATTCCCAAGCTGCTTCCTGCACAAGAACTAAGGTCAGAATTGATATGCTTAGAACCTTCCATACATTATTGTTTCCACTAAGAACATTATTCCAAGACTTTCATCTAATAAAAAGTATATAAAGTTATTGCATAAACTCATTAAAAACATTATTCCAAGACTTTAATCGCATAAACATTATATGATATTGGGGCATAAAGTAACAGTTGTTATCTCTGACTTCCCCTTTAAAAAAGAACAGTTTGGACAAGAATTTACACACAAAAAACATATTTAACTTTTTAGGCATAGGTGAAAAAAGAAGGAACCGTTTACAGCTGAATTTGCACAAGAATGATCTTCATTAGATTCTGAACACACCCTTCCATTCTAACGACCTCTGAATACTCTACCTTGACCAATATCCATAGTGGCCTAGCCCTCCCTGTTTTGAAGACCACAGCTTGCAGTTCAGCTCTCCTCAACAGTGCCAATCATAACTAAATCATCTCAACCGACCACTTTTTATTTCATCACCTTTTGGGCTAATCTAGGTTCCCACAAATGTGCTAATTTCCAAGTTTGACATTCAGTTTTTCCACTCATCCACCTCAACATCCTCATCTCAGCTCTACACATTCTATGTACAAGTTGTTGTTTTTCAATTTCTTGACAATCTGCTCTATCTGCATCGTGCTTTCACTGAACCCACACATAAATGCTATTATTATTAGCCAGATGCATATCCATGCAGGTAGTAAAAGATAACAGATGCTTGCAATGTTGAAAATCGTAAGCCAGATACTGTTCTTGCCTAATAAGTAGGAATACTTGTCACTTGTCAGCACACCAAGAGGTTCACCCCAAGGAGAGATCCACAAAACAATCAATTAATCCTATGGTATGAGACAAAAAGGTCAGATGACTCAATTCCTAGATGGGTCATCTAGGAACTGAAAACACTGAGGGAAAGGAAGCAAATGGTTGGGTACAAATGGATCAATTGAACGTACAAAGCATGGTCAACAGCCAAAGGTTTCAGAGATATGTGGAAAGAGTCATCAAGTTACCTTTTCTCCAGCGATGAAACTCAGATCAATATGGGGCCTCTTTTCAGATAACTATGAATCTTTGTGCACCGATTTGACCATGCCACCAAGAACTAGTACTATGGTTCGCGTCCAACAGCAAAGAGGCAAAGACATTCAGACATCAAAGGTAACGTTGAGTGTCAAAGGAACAATATGAGGATTACTTACTTGATAGGCAAAAGATTTTATTGATGAAAAAAAAAAAACAAAACAAAAGGAAACTGTGGACAAGGCGGCCACCTTACAAGAACGAAAGTCAAGCAACAGTTGGGATAAATTGGGTCATATTAAAATGTCAAGTGTCAATTCTATTGGAAATTCATCCACTTGGTCATATTGAAATGTGTGCAAAAGTAACATTTGGGATACATTGGTAGGCTTGGGAAAGGAGCTCTTGGTTTTTACTACCCACTAGCTACATGATGTGAATCCAGAAGATAGAAATTTGAAGAAAAGGATTACTTTTAGTTCTTGTAGCAATGAGGAGTTACTCTCAGGTGGTAAGTCAATGTTTTCTTCCCTCTCTGGAAAGACAAGTGGTTGGTGAAGCCGTGTAGGTGACTTAAGTGCATCTTCGAGCTTTTGAGGAATGCATATTTTCCAATATCGTTAGAGAAACAAGCCAAGCCAGGAATCTTTTAGATACTTATGATGAACATATTCAGATGCATCCTCATTCCTTTCCTTCAGAGCTCTAAAAAATTCTGGATGACGAAACCAAAGATTGTCGAAATATTTCTCCTAATCAGTTAATCTGGTTGGGGTCTGCCTAACCACAGCTTATTTCTAAAATACATACATACAAATATGTTTAGTGTGACATGATTTGATGATTATGATCATTTAAATCTGCAATTATAATTATTTTCAGTTTCTTAGATACTTCATTAGCATGTAGCAAAGCGATATAGTGTCCACCTGGTTGTTTTTTATGGAGTGGGTGACTTATGAGTGTGGTTTCATGCTTGTTTTATCAGTCATTAAATACAACAACATATCAATCATTTCCACATTATTTCCATGGAAAACATATCGCTACTTCCACACAGATCTCCATATTCGAGCTCACTGAAATTTTCTTCAACATTGAAGTTATATACAATGAGCCTTAGATCTTCTGAGTGACAGGTCAAAACACATCGTGAGTCAAATGAGAAGAAAAAACAAACAAAGAAATTTGCATAAAAGGGAATCACCTGGCTAAAATGAAGAAAGCTTTGAGCATAAAGATTGTAAGTAACTCCGGCCAATTTGATCATTCGTGAAAATTCCAATGGAGGTGGTTCCCTTAAAGCAAATGTAACCTGCATATAGAAGCGAATTAGCTTAAAATTCAATTTTACATTTCAATAAATATTATAATCCAACAAGGGTTAAAACAAACAATATAGATACATAAAGTGGTACATAGATGTTAGGTACGAATGCCGCTAATAATTTTTGCAGTGTAACTTGGCTCAGAAAAAATGGGCACTCTTATTCCATCAATATATGATTTTCTAGATTATGCTGGGACTGGTTTTTGATGTATTTAGCAACTGGCACACCACAGATTTTTCTTCTTGTAGGTGCATCTAGTGGAGGCTCCTTTTGGTGGTCTGGGGTATTTGGAAGGAAAAATAAGAGGATTTTCAAAGGGGTAATTATTATATTTCCATTAAAGAGCTTCATGTACATGGGTCTTTGATCCTCGTTGATTAGAAAGGGCATTTCTTTGAGAATTTTGTGTTTAGAGGGAGATGATTGTTTTTTTTTGTTTTTTTGTTTTTCTGTTTCGTTTTTCGTTTTTCGTTTTTCTATTTTGTATGTGTGCCTTTTCTTTGATAGGTTATCTTGACATCCTTGAGTTTTCTTGTATTTTTCTTAATGCAAATTCACCCACCAAAGCTCAAACACGGTGACCAAGAGCAATCAAAAGGCTCGATGAAGAACAGGACGAGGAAGCAAGGATAGTCTGCAGGAAACCTGCAACCCATAACTAGTCCTTAGAAAACTTCCTATACCTCCTCATCTAGCTTCCAATTGAGCTGAAATTTCCTGTGCAGGAAGACTTGAAGGAGAATTATAAGTGCTAAGTTTGAGATCAATCAGCGATTGCAAAGTGTCCTTCTAGCAGGGTTTTATTACCTGGTCTTTAGAAACCTCTTAGTAAACCAGTCTGTGCCAAGAATTACCTATCCAATATATTTGTAGCAAACACCTGTGTGCCAATGGGTCAAGTAAACAAAACAACCGACCAGAAGAACCAACTTTCACTAGGTTCCATTTCAGATCTTACTGGTTTTGGGTCAAGACTTGGTTTGAACAATTACAATTTACAGCCCTATTATTATTATAAAAAAATACTCACTAATTTCCCAGAATTTTTCCTAAAATTCACCGAATCGGGGACCAGTCAATTTAATCAACAAATCGATGCATCGAATATGGTACTTTTTTTACCTTCCACCACAAATTTCATCTTCTTCAACCTCCAAATATCACGAACAAGTAGGATTTTTAGGAAAGTGACAGCTAGTTTAGTTGGTAAAGTCTTTGGGTGATGATACCAGAGACCTAGGTTCAAATCCCGCCAGCACTGAGTTACTCATTAAAAACAGGCTTACCAAACAACAACAAAAAAAGTAAACAAAGATAGGGTTTTAGGGAAGTTGAAGATGATGGGTTTTCGGAAGAAATCCTAAAACAGCATTTGTATAATCTTTGAAAATTTCCTGAATTTTTGTAAGAAACTTACCAAAACTTGTTCGATTAAACGAACTGAATCCCACCGAATAATTACAGAATTCGAACTTTGCTACCATGGTTGTTATCCCAGTCTTCCCAAGTTCACATTAAAAGCTAAGAACTTAAAATTTAATTCTAGATGAGTTGTACACTGATTTTTGAGGTTTGCAAGCTATATTATCTGACATGCACAGAGGGGATTATCAGTTCAGATTAGTATGGTGAAATAATGAGATGCCTTAATCAGTTAAGCTATGTTGCTGTTTCTCCTCTCTCTTTTTTTTCCCTTTTCCGTATTGTTTATTTAATTTCCCTAATCAGTTAAGCTATGTCACAGTTTCTCCTCATTTTTTTCTTTTTCCCTTTTTCAAGTTCTTCAATTATTTATTTATTTTTGCGGGGGCCAATTTTTAAGATATGGATTTGAAATAAGACATGTGAAGTGTTGTTCCCAGCATGGTTTAAAATCTCATTTTTTCAAAAACCGAAACATCATAACATTGTGAAACATTAATTTTTGAATTTTAAAAGAAGCCTTTTACAAAAGACCGTGGTCAAAAGGCATGTAATCAATTTAAAAAAAAATATTGGGTGTTTGATATAGTTATTAAAATGAGGGTTTTTTATTTAAGTAACCCAGTCTAGAGGGTTGTTTTATTTAAATATCCTAATCTTATAAGGAAGACCAAGGTCAAGGGCATAACTTAGATAAAAAATACCTAGCTTCTTTAGAAAATAAAGAGGAAGACGCAGCAGCAGCCGCCACTGCCTCCATCGGTAACTCTCTCTCTCTCTCCTCTTCTTCTTCTTCCCTCTCCCTTCTTATTCTTTGTTTTTTTTTTTTTTTTCCGAAAAAAACAATGAAACAATCTATATTTTGTATTCCATTGTGTTTCATCTTGGGTTGTTGAAAAATCGAAACATTTTGTACAAAACATTACGATATTTAGAACCATGGTTCCCAGGTCCCACGTCCTAGGTTCAAAGTTCAAACCACTTCAACCCAAGTTCACATTGCTTAACACCAACCCTTTATCTATGGAAAACAAAAAAAAAAAGACGGTGGATAGAGTTGAATTTGTCAAAGTAAAAGGTCATGGGAATCAACTCTAATTTTTTGGTCCATGGAGGCATGTCTAACATGTAATGTTAATGAGGATGAGCAGGGGCAGAAAAAAATAAAATAAAATAAAAATCCAGTGTTTAAACAGTGGCTTGCTTGCCTCTTTAAACCTAGGTCAGGCCCAACTTATGCTGTGAAAGTGAAACCAATTAGTGCCACTCTTTTTAACACAGCAAATTTCCCAAAAGATACTTTTTTAGGGGTGTGTAAGCTGGGGTTAAACCTGCTAACTCATGGTTGAAGAGAAGATTGCCAACAACTGATAACTGGGCTTGAGCTGAAAGGATTTCATGGGTATAAAAGATCATAAATTAAGTGAATAGAAAATAAAAAGAATGGACATAACCTGTACGGAAGCCCCACCAAGTTCAATTATCCCTGTGGTTTTCTGAGGATCACCTCCTAATGTTCCAAGAGCATAGTTTGCAGCCACCCAAGCATAAAGACCTTTATCTTGACCTAAATCAAGATCGATCAATGTTGTAAATTTTGTAAGTTACTTCAATAACCTTTGCAATGTATTGATAAAATTAGCTTTAAAATTAGAAGATTTGAAGAGAAAACATAAAGGAATATTTTTTAACCAGAGTTTATAACAACATTTAAGAATACCTGAGACAGATAGAAAACTAAACTAAATGCCCACATAATTTGACTATGAGTTATTTTATGTCAAAATTAAGTAAATTTACCTCAAACTCAATTGAGTTTCTCTTTTTCTGTGTTAATTTGTTCTGTTTCAAATTGCATAAAGTAGATAATTATTCCAAAAAAAAAAAAAAAAAGAACTATTTTCACAAAATAAACTAAAACAAAACCCACATAATTCAGACTATGAATTATTTTCTGCCAAAAAAGGTAAATTTACTTCACATTCAATTGGGTTTCTCTTTGTCTGTGGTAATTTTGTTCTGTTTCAAATTGCATTAGATTATAATTCCAAAAAAGAAAAAGAAAAATGAACTATTTTCATAAAATAAACTAAAACAAACCCCACATTATTCAGACCATGAATTATTTTCTGCCAAAAAAGGTAAATTTACTTCACATTCAATTGAGATTCTCTTTTACTGCTTCAAATTGCACAAAATAGAAACAGTTATTCAAAAATAAATAAATAAAAAGAATTATTTCGCAAAACAAATTAAAACAAACCTGTAACCAAAGACGCCCACTCGTCTTTAAAGAGAAAATCCGAAGATCTCAACACTTTTCGGCACGACTCCAAGATTTCTTTTCTTGCATCCAAACCAACCTTTCGAAGCCCTTCTGTCGCCATTAACGACAC
The DNA here is from genome assembly GCF_017979445.1 of Akebia trifoliata. Classification (NCBI taxonomy): domain Eukaryota; kingdom Viridiplantae; phylum Streptophyta; class Magnoliopsida; order Ranunculales; family Lardizabalaceae; genus Akebia; species Akebia trifoliata. Next base: position 35,479,673 of record NC_141388.1, on the reverse strand, counting down.
TCTAGTGTTCTTCCATTCGATCTTCGGTACACTTCTCTTGGCAAACTCCAAAAGTCTCAAAATGGAACTCCCAGCATTTTCAGGATCCGTCGCAAATTCCGCCAATCCAGGACGAACCTTGAAAGAATTCGAACCTTTTCCATCGAATCCAACAAATGGAATCCTCCCTTCATTGAGAAATTCAAATACGTGGATTCTTGATCCGGTGTTTCCAGCATCAATAAAAATCCCGAAACCTTTAGGTCTCGATTCATCGAATTTGGAAGATTGATGGATTCCTCGAGCGATTGCGAAGATGTAGAAGAGAAATGGTACGATCAAGAGAGATACAGCGAGTATCCACCATTTTTCGCGAAATTGATATGAGGAGATCTGCGAGGGTTTCGGATTGGGTGAAGAAAAAGAGGAGAAAGAATGCATTCGAGGGTGTAATTGTGTTTTGTGGGGAGGAATGTATGTGGTGGAAACCCTAGATTGGAGGTTTGAAAGATCCATGGAGACAGTAGGTGAAGTAGAAGAAGAACATAAGCTTAGGTGGATCGAAATTTAAGAAATAAATAAAATAATTTACATTTCGAGATGAAATTCAATCAACGCTCTGCAATTCTTAACTAAATTCGAATTTCTATGAATTTTTGTTTTTTTTTTTGTTTTGTTTTCTCACACTTGAGAAAACCGTTGTTGCTGTTTTGGTGAGTGAATAATATATCCCTTCGAGAGAGCAGTACGGACGAGTTATAGACCGTTGAGGGCTTTATTGCATCGCGATGCGCGTAAAATTGTAGAGTAAGTGACACGTGTTTTCTTCTCACTTCTCAGTTGTCCTAATAAAGGAGAAAAGTATCATAAGTGGGTAGATTTGGACTCGGATCACTACATGTGCACCTATCATTTGAGGTAAGTTACCCAACCTTACATTGGCATAAATAAATAAATAAAAATCCATCGCCAATTTTTTGCTACGTGCTTTACCTCCTCTCATTAATGGCTCGCGTGTAAAAGATAAAAAGAGTTAGTGATAATATGACACCACCCCTTTTTACAAACGCTCCCATCATATAATCATAACTCATTTGTTTTGGGATATACAGAAAAAGGTTTATGATTATATGTATCCCGAGGCAAATGATTTATGATTTTGGGTAAAAAATCGGATATGGATAACCGGATATAATATTAGATAAGGACATGGAAATAGTTTCATCGGACCTACACCCGACCCATTGCCAGCCCTAATTCTTAGGAGTCTGAGGGATCCTGGCCCAAATTATATATCTAACTATACAGAATATATATACACAAATTATTAGGCCTTAGCCTCGTTGAATTTAATGGTTGGAAAATTTTGAATCCAACCTTAACTTTCCAGGTTAGCCCTTAAATTTATATTTTCGGCTAGTGCTGGATAAGGCTTGGGCCTTACAAGAATCAAAAGCAAATTCCAATGTTTAGTTTCAAATGGAGAGAATGTTTTGAAAACCTTTCCACCTCAAATGTTAATTTCAGAAACACAAACCAAGTGCTTCTCCATGCTACGCAGCATCACCAACATGCTTCACCTCCAACAACTACATGCTCAATTGACCAAACTACCCCTTGACCATAACCAATTGGCCACTGGCAAGGTCATGACCTTTTTGGCTATCTCCCCTCATGGGGACTTGAACTATGCTTGTTCAATTCTGACCCACACTGACAACCCCACAAAATTCATGTGGAATTCTATAATTAGAGGATTCTCACAAAGCAAAGATCCACACAAGACCTTCATTTGGTATTCTAAAATGATAAATACAGGCATCTCTCCAGATAAATTCACATTTCCTTTTATCCTCAAGGCTTGCTCTAGATTGTTTGACTTGAAAAAAGGTCAACAAATTCATACCCAGATCATCAAAATCTGGCCATCCGTTGACCCATATATAGATTCAAGTTTGATTTATTTGTATACAAGTTGTGGTGAATTTGAACTAGCTAAGAAATTTTTTGAGGGAGTTTATTCTAGAAATGTTGTGACATGGAATGTTATGATCTCTGGTTGTGTTAGAAGTGGAACACTTATTAAAAAGAGTTTGGATTTTTTTCATCAAATGAGACTATTTTGTGTAGAAGGTTTTGATGAGTTTAGCTTAGTGAGTGTTACTTCAGCTTGTTCTAACATTGGTGCTCTATCTTTAGGTAAATGGGTTCATGGTCTTGTTTGTAAAAGTGGGTTTATTGAGGTGGTTCCTTTGGTTAATGCATTGGTTGACATGTATGGAAAATGTGGGAGTATGGACGATGCATGCAAGGTGTTTGATGAAATGGGTGTTAGAAATGTCGTGTCGTGGAGCACTATGATCGATGTATATGCCATGCATGGATGTGGTAGAGGTGCCATCGATGTGTTTAATGAGATGGAAAGGGTTGGTGGCATCGAGCCCGATGACATGACGTTCACTAGCGTCTTATGTGCATGTGGTCATGCAGGGTTGTTACTTGAGGGGAAATTTTGGTTCGATAGAATCAGTCGCGATTATAAAATTACACCTAAGATTCAACATTATGGGTGCATGGTTGATCTCTTAGGGAAGGTGGGGCGACTAAATGAGGCATACGAGTTGGTTAGGGAAATGCCCATTGAGCCCGACGCAGCCATTTGGCGGTCATTGGTTTGTGCTAGTATGTATCATGGTGACCTTGAATTGGCTGATATTGTGGCTGGTCAATTAAGTTCTTCGAATCTTGATGAGCCGGGTGATGTTGTAATCATGTCGAACGTGTATTCGAGGTTAGGAAGATGGGATGATGCGGAGAGATTGAGAAGAATAGCTAGGAAGAAACCTGGTTTTAGTTTCATTGAAGTAGATAATGTGGTTCATGAATTTGTCACAAGTGACACTTCACACCAACAAATTGATGAGATTTACTTGTTGGTAAACCAAATGGTGGGGCAATTTACAGTATTTGGATAATGTGGTTCATGATAAACACCATTTCTCACTCACCAGTCACTACTCTCGCCCCTCCCCAAGTTGGAACCTGAGATGCCACATGACCTCTTATATCATCATCTAGATCTGACAGACTAAACTCCAAATTCTTCACGCATCCCTCCCACCTCCACAGGTATCTGACACACTTTCCTTCTACGGCATGGGAAACACTCTTGCGATCTTCCCTTTCGTCTATCTCCCTTTCATTTCCTCTCTGCGACCCCTCTCTTCCAATCCATGTGCCCATAAAACCAGACCCAACCCACAAACGTGCCAACCCGATCAGATCACCATCCTAATCAACAGCTACTCCGAATCTCACCTCCACCTTTTCCACTCGATTGCTGCCACGTACTTCTCATCCCCTTCCGTAACCGCCGTACTCATCCTCTGGGGAAACCCTGCAACTCCTCTCTAAACCCCAACCTCACATACTACTCTTGTGGCACACCGATCTCGGTACTCCCCAGATCATTGATCACTACTTGATTCGTTGCAATCTGCGATGACGACGTTGAGAGCGATCTAGAATCTTTCATATTCACATTCAAGATTTGGAGTTCTAATCAAGACAACTTGATAGGATTCTTCATGAGGTCGCACAATCTTGATTTATCGAGAAAAACATGGATCTACACTGTCCATCCACATAAGTACGCGATAGTATTAACGAAATTCATGATTTTGAAAATGGATTATCTATACAACTACATCTGTAGTGGGACAAAGATGATTGCAATGAGAAATTTGGTTGATTAGATGATGAATTTTGTTGTGGCGGATGAGTCGAATTCAGGGCTAATTTTGGTTGAAGAGAAGAAATTGAGAGATCACGGGGACGCACACTAGGAAGAGAGCCGAGGAGAAGAAGAGAAGGAAAGTGAGGGAAGTAGGGTTGAGTGGTAGGAGAAGAGAGCACAGCAAGAGGAGATGAGATTGTATTGTTGGGAAGTGCCTTTGTAGTTATGGGAAGGTAGTTAATTCAGTTCGTGAACAAGGGTTGTGTGAAAAAGCTGGGAAATTGGTATTTTGTGATAAACAAGTTATTATTTGAGATCAACATTTAGCAACACAACACAGCAAATACCATGTAATGCAAAGTTTCATTAGTAATGAATATAATGTGACATTAAGGGTCTTCATCATCAGCAACTTGGCCTTGTTGATTCTCTTGTTTGATTACATGATTTGCATTCCAATACCTTCAAGATATAATGTCTTTCCGGCCTTCTTCGGTCATTCTTTTCTCGATGATGGCAGCTATAGAAATTGTCCAATTCATTTTTTTTTTTTAAAATTTTCACAGAGTGTTGATTTGGATCAAAGGAATTATATTTCTTACTTGAATGTTGGTCTCATCCAAAATTTGTTTGGTTTTAAGCACTTAATTGATAGGCTTTGAATGAGGGTGGTAGTATCAATATAAGGCATAAGTGCATAACTCATTTTTGACCAAAACGATTCCATGGAATCACTTTATAAGAATTGCAATATCAATTGTTTGGAGACAATATTTTCCAAGTGCTTTTTTGGGGTTTAGAATCATTTTCAGAAGTTGTGGGGCATTTGGTGAAACCAAGTAAAAGTACCTAATGGATGTGTGAAAAGCGAAGACGAGATGATCCTCACAAAAAATCAGCCCATTCTGAATCTTCTAACCCATGCGTTGGAAACATGTTTGGCTCCCTTTAGGGCATATATATATATATAGGATCAGGTTCAAGGGACATATGAGAAAACATATGTAAAAACAATGTAACATTAATAAAATTTTAAAATATAGGTTAGAAATTTCGGATTGAGCTGATTTTTTGTGAGAATGATCTCTATGATAGGAAGATCATTCGAAAAAAAAAAATCAGTCCAATCTGAAACGTCTAACCCCATTAAAAGTGATTTAGAATGTGGATCGTCGATTTTCTACCAATTTTTGTCACTAATTTGTAAATCACTTTTGATGGATTTAGAAGTTTTTGATTGAGCCGATTTTTTGTGAGGATGATCTTCTCATCATAGTGACCATCCTTGTAAAAAATCAGCTCAATCCAAAACCTCTAACCCATATTTTGAAAAACCATTGTTTTTTCATATGTTTTTACATATGGCCCTTGAACCGCCCCCATATATATATATATATATATTGAAATTTAGGGGTGAGTTCCTTAAAATTTTGTATGAGTTCTTTTTATAATATATTACATTAGCTTTATTAGCCAAAAAAAAGAAAAATAAAAAAAGGTACATCTTGAAAACAAATTTTGGGAGTAATAGACCAAAAACACTTAAAACTGTAAATACCAGATACGTTAGTTCTCCAAGAGTTGAAAGTTGATCATTTGAGGACTCAGATGTTAGCAGTGCTTTGAAGGCATGTTCATCAAGTAATGCATGTTGAGGAAAAACTCTAGAGTACTTGACTCTATAAGCACAAATATTGGATATAAATAAGTAAACGATTTACTTGTACTATACCTTCAATAACAATATCACTCACAAGTTGAAGAAGAAAATAACACTCTATTAAGAAGAACACACTTTTACAAACACTCACACTTTTTACAACCTCTCAAGACCTCTTACTCACAACTTATTTCTCACAACTTGTTTTCTTACTACTTGATTACAAAATGAGAGGACTCACCCCTATTTATACTAGTGGCACCTCCTTAACTAATGGTTAGGATTGTGCCAACACATTCTTAATCTAGTGGTTACAATTTTGTCATCTAGAACTTTCTAAAAATATCTATTAGTCTAGAGTTTTCTACCAAAATATCTATAATTCTAGAATCTTCTATTTTTCTCTTATCTAAAGACATCTAGAGTTTTCTCTAGGAAGATTCTAGAAATTGGGTTATAAATAACTATTGGGCTTGGACAATAAATGTGGACTTTTCTCAATTTGGGCTGGTGTTGAATTTTAACACTCCCCATCAACACCAACTCTCACTCTATGCACCATGTAGAGTTGACGACGAAAATTTTTGAACTTTGCCAGTACTTGTTCCTTTTATGAGTTTTGCCACCGGACTATACGTTTTATCATATTGTTGAGAAAATCTTCGAGCCACAAATCTAGCTTTGTACCTTTCAATCGATCCATCTGGACAATGCTTTATCTTGTAAACCCATTTGCAAGATATGGGTTTCACATCTTTTGGCTTTGGCACCAGATCCCAAGTCTGATTTTGCTTTAGCGTTGTGACTTCTTCAAATATCTTAGGTTTTTTTTAGCGATTGCTTATTCAACTATGGCTGCATTGGCATATTTGGGATTTGGTTTGCGAATTCTGTTTGACCTTCTTAGTTGTGATTGTGGAGTTGATACTTCCGTTTCTTCATGATGATCTTCTTGTTGATACACACCAGTTTCCCAAGGATTTTGGGCCATCTCTTGATCACCATCACTGTCATGTAGATCTCCAGCCTCATCTGAACTTGGTTGAATGTTGACAGTGTGCTCCTCCATCTTTTGTTGTAGTTTGTCTTCGAATTCTCTTGAGTCTGGCAACACCTATTTTCCTGAGGACCACCAAGAAGATGCTTCGTCGAATACCACATCTCGCGATGTATAACACCTTCCAGTTGTAGGATCACAGCATCTCCACCCTTTTATCTGATTATCGTATCCAACAAAGATACATCTGACTGCTTTCTTATCGAACTTGCTACGTAAATGATCAGGAACAAATACATAGCATACACATCCAAATACTCGAAAGTAGCTAACTGTAGGTTTTATGTCCCATGGTTTCTCAAAGGGTGAAACAAACTCTAACCTTGGTTGAGGAAGTCTGTTGATCACATGGGCTGCTGTTCTCATAGCTTCGGCCCAAAATCTTCCCGGTACATTCTTTGCATGTAGCATACTCCGACAAGTTTCTGCAAGATGTCGATTCTTTCTTTCTGCTATACCATTATGTTGTGGTGTATTGGCACATGTATACTGACGACGTATTTTGCATTCTCGTAGGTATAGAGAGAACTCGTCCGAGCTATATTCTCCTCCGTTGTCTGTGCGCAAGCAACGAATTTTCTTTCCTACTTCTCCTTCAACTATCTCTTTGAACTCTTTAAACTTTGAAAAGGTTTCAGATTTTTCTTTCATAAAGAAAACCCACACATACCTAGAGAAGTCATCAATGAAGGTTACCATGTACCGCATTCCGCCGATTGATGGTTGCTTGACTGGCTCGAATACATCAGAGTGAACTAACTCTAATGGTTCCTTTGCTTTAAACTTCGATTTCTCGTATGACAATTGATGTGCTTTGCCATACTGGCATCCCGCACAGACGGTGTCTGTTCTCACGTCAAGCTGAGGAAGTCCCTTAAGCATCGACTTCTTTACCATCACACTTAACTTGGAATAGCTAACATGACTCAACCGCATGTGCCACAAATCTGCTGTCTCATTCCTTCTTGTCTTGTCTAGATATGCAGACTCTGCTGACATTACGTAAACTGACTCCAATCGTCGTCCCTCCATCGTTGGCTTTTCTGAGATTTTGATGTCACGATATACCTTCACATCTTGGGGACCGAACAAGACATAGTAGCCTGATGATGTTAGTTGAGTCACAGATAGTAAATTTTTCTTCATTCCTGGAACATGGTAGACATCTTGAAGTGGCACTTGGTTAGAATTATAACGAGGTGTGACTATCGTCTTACGGATGTGAGCTATCGGTAACCTTGAGTTATCAGTTGTCACCACCACACGACTTCCCTTATACTCGGACAGATTTTGCAGCTTCTGTCTATCACCTGTCATGTGATTTGAGCACCCCGAGTCTACGATCCAGTCATTCTCGTAGTCAATCCGTTCAGATGTAGCTGTAAGAGCTACTTCTTCTTCTTCCTTTACAAACGATGCTTCAGCATCCCATTCATCTTCAATTTTCTTTTTAGAACTGGAAGTAACAGCATTACTTTCAGCATGCTTTTTCTTAGACCAGCAGTTTTTCGCCATGTGGCCCTTCTTCCGCAATTGTAGCAATCGCCTTCGAACCTTCTACTATTACCGTGATTCTTTGAAGCTCCCCCTGGACGAGAGCCTCCCTATCTTTGATGACCTCTTATCTTGTCACCATTCGTTTTAGATCCACCTCTGACGTACTGCTTGAAGCTACCTTTACTTTTGCTTGTGTAAAGTGCTTCTTCTTTATCCTTCAACGAGACTCCTCCCATTTGCTTAGCCAAAGCTTCTTGACCAACAAGCAAATTTTCGAACTCAACAAGTGATGGTTGTGTCGGCCATCCTTGTACTGCAGCAACAAAGCCTCGGTATTCAGGTCGCAAACCATGGATAATTATTCTTTTTATCCTGGTTTCTCCAATAGCAGCATTCGGATCTAACTCTGAAATTTCACGGCATATTGACTTCACCTTATGAAAGTATTGGGCGATCGTCATATCACGTTGCACCATTGATAGTAGCTTATTCTCGAGAAGTTGTAACTTTATATCGTTCTTTTTTGAAAAGAGTGTAGCGAAGGTATCTCATGCTTCTTTCGGTGTTTTGGCATCTCGAATGTGCTCTAACATTTCTTCTTCAATTGTAGTCTTTAAAGCAAACATCGCCTTGCCTGCTTTAATCTTCCATTTTCTCAAGATGCCATTGGCATCTTCTGTTGTCGATTGTGTAATTTCACTACCACCGACAATCTCCCAAAGGTCTTGACCTTGTAGGTAAGACTCCATGCATGTTGCCCACGTGTTGTAGTTTTGGTTGTTGAGCTTCTTGATTCCTCCAACTACTTGAAGGTCACCCATTGTGCTGACAGAGCTTCGACTAAATGAAACAAACTTGACTAACGATCTTGTAGAGTAGTAAACTCCTCACGACTCAAGATAGCTCCACCAAAATCAATCCTTGGCAACCTCGCTCTGATACCAATTGTTGAGGAAAAACTCTAGAGTACTTGACTCTATAAGCACAAATATTGGATATAAATAAGTAAACGATTTACTTGTACTATACCCTCAATAAAAATATCACTCACAAGTTGAAGAAGAAAATAACACTCTATTAAGAAGAACACACTTTTACAAACACTCACACTTTTTACAACCTCTCAAGACCTCTTACTCACAACTTACTCACAACTTGTTTTCTTACTACTTGATTACAAAATGAGAGGACTCACCCCTATTTATACTAGTGGCACCTCCTTAACTAATGGTTAGGATTGTGCCAACACATTCTTAATCTAGTGGTTACAATTTTGTCATCTAGAACTTTCTAAAAATATCTATTAGTCTAGAGTTTTCTACCAAAATATCTATAATTCTAGAATCTTCTATTTTTCTCTTATCTAAAGACATCTAGAGTTTTCTCTACGAAGATTCTAGAAATTGGGTTATAAATAACTATTGGGCTTGGACAATAAATGTGGGCTTTTCTCAATTTGGGCTGGTGTTGAATTTTAACAATGCACAGTAGCAATTTCCGCTCAGCTTATTACAGAGAACAAGAAGACATTAACACTCCATTAAAAGATGGGCTACACACTTGTCATGAAGATGAGATAGTACAAGTTGCTGCAATTCTATTTTTTTCTCTTAGGTTTCATTTCTTAGTTACGAGCCTGTGGGTCAAACTTGGAACGTGTAGAGGACAAGGTCGTGACATAACAAAAACATCCAAAGTACGTAAATGGGGGTAACTGGGCTTGGACTCAAATAGAACCTCGTAAGGACTTTTTTCAGAGAGGAGAGGTGTCAACAGTACAATTAATCAAATAAGTTGCACAGTTTCTCCCAAAAAACGTGATGATAGTTTGACTTAAAAAAGAAGGGCGCAAGCAACCTCTAAGAGGTGAGGATGCTTTTGTCCACAACCCTGTTTTGTTGAGGAGGGGAAACACAACTTTGGTGATGTATTATGCCATTTTAAAGGAAAATGTCGTGTATATCAAATTCAAGACCATTATCACTCCTGACTTATTGAATATGGCAACCAAATTGAATTTCGAAGAGATGGTAAAAAGAAATAAATATAGAACGGGTTTCAGATTTATGTTGCATCAAATAAACCCATGTGCTACCCACTAAGTCATCAACAATTGTTAAAAAATAATGAGCCCCGGTTAGAGAAACTGTTCAATCCACCACCCCCTTCAAAAAAATTAAAAATAAATAAATAAATTATTGGGTTATGTCTTATATTCTTGTATCCATTGTCATAGGATCTTTTTGATGATCTGTTAATGACCAACATGACTCGTTTAATTGGCCCAGGGTAAAATATTAGGCCCATTTGGTTTGGTTTTGGATCCGACCCGTTTTAAGCTCTTTGTAATCCTAAGTATATAAAGGGTAAGAGATGAAACCCGAAAGGGTTGTGAGAGATATACGAGAGACATAGAGAAATTGTAACATCGTTCTTCTTTGGTTAATATAGTGAAATCACCGTTTTCGCTCATGGATGTAGGTTGATGCTTTGACCGAACCATGTATATCTTGTGTTGTGTGAGATTCTTGCATTCTTATTTAATTTATACTTCGAATCATAGGGTTTTTTCTAACATAAATAAAAATATCTCACAATGAAATTGAAATGGTGCAGTGGTAATCTGCTTTGTTTGGCCATGGACAAATATCACAAAGTTCAACATTAATTGGATTGCAAGAATCAGAAATTTGAATATAAGAGGGTCACGGGGCTTAACTGGGGTATGTTGAGAAGTAGATTCTATTAGAATAGTGGTTATATCGTACTTCATTAAGGTGTATCGAGATACATTGAATTGTATTGGTGTTATAGTTACTGTAGTTATGCGGTTATGTTAACCGAATTATGTAACATTATCTATGTAATAGAATCGTCACCGGAGATTAATAGATCCGGGTTAATCCATTTCTCAAATCTTTTTCACATTCCATTAGATAATACTATGAAAAGCAAGGGTCAAGCTATCACCCAACCTCGAGGGCAAAGAGTTGGGATGAAGAAAAGCTAAGAGGGAAAGGCACGACCCAGGTGGAACTCTAGAACATACATACCGTCGAGAAGATGTCGGAGATCCTAAAGCACATTCGGGATGACCCAAGCTTTGTGCATCAACCTCCGAGCTTTAATATATATTTATAAATATTTTTTATTTTGTTGAAAATTAATTAAGCATTACTATGAATTTGATGATTCTATTTAATATACAAGAGTTCATTATAGATTGATGGGGAGAATAGGAAAAGTTATCCCATTTAGAGAATGTTATTGTTTGTTAGGTATTAAATTTCTTTATTTTTTAATAGATAGTGTATATCATGTTATATTATATTATATTTTTTGATCTTATAATTTTATCTAGATTTAACATATCAAATCTTCGGCCCAATTCAGAACAGAACCAATTGTTTTTTAACCGGGGTTCATTCCTAATTTTATCTAGATTTAAAAAGAATTGTATTATTTTTAAAACCCAATTCAATTTTAGGTTTGTTAGTTATGTGAAAGTCCGGCTTCTTTTAAAACCCTTGGATCATACTCCAAAGATTTTATATTTTTTTATTATCTAAGGTTTTCGATGAAACTTAGAGGTTTGTGGTGTTGGATTATTGATGTGGAAAATCATTTGAGAAAAATGACCCTTAGTAAGGTTTAAAATTTTAATATCTTAGTATTAGGGGTGCACATGATTCGATTTGATTCGGGTCGGGAATAAAATTAGAACTGAACCGAACTTGATCGGTTCTACAAATTTGGAACTGGAACCGAACCAATCCAAATCAACTTTAGTTCGGTTCCCGAGTCTCCTAAACATAAATATCAAGATGCCAAATATCAAATCTTACAGTTAAAAAACTCCTGATCATCAATGATTTCAGTCAAAAGGCGTAACAAAAAGGATGATATTGACATTATAACATTAATATCTCTATAATCTTAGTCATCTACTTAATAACATGAGTGATTTTTCCAAAATTGAAACTCATTAGATGGTTAGGGCCATGTCATTTGGACCATTCAAATTGGTGAGTAATTTCTTAGAATACAGAAAGCAAACAATGAGAGTTCTTTTTTGTTATATTTAATTTCATTTGTTAAATAAATGTATATATATATTATATCATATATATGATATACATTGAATTTGGTTAGATTCTAGGATTCCATGAATTGGGAATATAACGAAATTAATCAATTTTTTTAAATTATAAATCAAAATAGAACCGATGAGCTAAAAAATTGAACTAGACCAAAATGCCTTGATTTTGTTTGGTTCTCAGTTTGGCCTATAATTAGTATGAAAACTGTTTCACAATTACTAAATCAAAACTCCATCATTAATTCATAAAAAAAAATATTTTTCCTTACTAACTTAGTAAGATCTTAAACCTTATTACGGGTCATTTTGCTCAAATAGGCTACCCCAACAACAATCCAACAACATGGCCCTCTAAGTTCCTTCAAAAAACTGAAATTCAAAAAGAAATTAATTTCTTTAGAGCTTGATCCATGGTATTGAAAATGGACGGCTACCGAATTTTCACATAACTCTAAAACTTAAAATTTAAATTCAACAGTGAAAAATAACTTTTTTTTAAATTTTGTTTTCAAAATTCATAAAATTTTATCCTCTACAACCCTAAAGCATCGGATCATGTTTTTAGATGCCACAAGATGAGGCCAAGGACCCTTAGTGAGGATGAAATCTTTACTTAGTAAAGCTAGGAGGACTCAAAATAAGAGCTGTTGACTTGCCGTCAAGGGCTAAACCTAATCTTACATTTTACTTTTGAAGGGGGTAAACCTAATATCGCCAACTATGCAAGGGGATATTAGTAGGTTTCCATCCTAAATAAATGTTTGAGCATGTTTACAAATGGGACAGACTAGTTGCACACAACTAGGTATCTGGTTGGTGCAATTAGTCAATTCTTAAAATTTAGGGACAAGGACTGCAAAGACTAATTTTTTTTTTTTAATTTAAAATATTAATTTAGAATAAATTTAAACACTATATAGTACGAATGGTATTTTTAACCAATTTCCAAACACACGTTTCAAACAACCATAAAAGAGAGTAGGTGACTGAATATTTTAAATATTATATACTACGAATGAATGATATTTGAAACCACACGACAACAAAAACCATAAAATATTTTTAAGAAAAACAAGAGAAATATTTTTCTAACTAACTTAGTATGGAGGAGAAGAAGATAGAAGGGATGGAAAATCTACCAGATGAAATCTTGAGTCTAATATTAGAGATTGGAATCAATAATTCTATACTGAGCCACAAAGATCTATGTTCCATCTCTATGTCTTCCAAACGACTCAACAAATTATCCAACAAAGATCATCTTTGGTCAACCTTGTTAACCATACCATTCCCCCATTTATTTTCCCCACCTTTACTACTTCTTCAACCTCCTTATAAAGATCTCTACAAAGCATGGTTGAATGCTCAACTTATTATCCCCAAAATGACGAATGAAATTTATTTTTATTCTAATTATTAAACGTCTAGAACAGCAAGGCCCAGCCCAGGTAATGATCTTCATCTCCCCCTCTCTTTTTTTTCAAAAAAAAAAAAATTGTTATTATTTTATTTACTTTTTTGATTATTTCTTAGAATCAAGATTTATATCTCTGTTTATTATGTCAATTTAGAAGAATTGTTGTGTAGATTTATGGAGAGAGAGTTGGGAAATAAATATGGTTTCTGGATATGATCAATCCATATGGAGAAATCCAAGGCTGGATGTTAAACTGCTGTCATGGCTCATTCTCTTCTTCATTTTTTTTTTCCTTTTCTCAATCTTCTTTTGCCGTGTAAATTATTTTAGTTTCATTATTGATGTATTGAAAATACTATTATCTCCTTACAATTTATTTTTTATTTTTTATTTTTATTTTTATTTATTCTTATTATTATTTTTTCACATTTTGGACAGTGTCCTCAATTAAAAATAGAGAATTGTTATTGGTACCATAACTTTTACTTATAAGACCCTAATTTCTTAAATTATTATCACACCACAATTAAAGATTAAAACACACTATTCAAACATTACAAAGGTCTGGTTCAAATTTTTATTTAAACATTACAAAACATTTTAACACTTATTCAAATAATTTCAGTTGTTGATTACAATTGTGATTTGGATCACATAAAGATTTGAACACAAAAAATAAAAAAATCTAGCATACAAAATATAAGAAAGCTTCTATTGGCAATCTAACTTTTACTTATTCTCAATCATTCATTTTTTTTTTTTGTTTTTTTGTTGGGGGTAAATTAAGTAAAAGTTAAGGTGCAAATAGTAGTTCTCAAAAACTAAACAAAACAATTATGTAGTTATTATCTCAATATGTCATGTCCCTCATCGAAATTGGGTTGACTCGCTTGATTCATTTTATCTTAATGAGTCAAATATGATTGCAGTTAGAAGGCCACACTATGTACAGTGACTCCTTGTAAGAAAACTCATACGCCCAGGACACATAATTGGTACATTGACTTGGCTAAATGCTAATTACATGCTTGGTGAAGACTAGACTTATTGGTGGGTTTAAGTTCACAAAATGGTTTCAAAACTTGGTTTCACGTCTCTTCTCGTCGATGCCAGATATCAAGTCATCTCAGATGAGTTTTCCGATACGTTTGAGACATCCCGTTCAAAAATGAAAAAAATGAATGCAGGATTTTAAATCTTGTTCGAAAATTGACTTGCCCATCTCGTCCATGCCTAATACCGAGATGACTTGAGCGATACGTCTTGGTCTTGGACGAGTTTTGAAACCATGGTTCATACCCCATCTTCAAAGTGTATGCTATGACTTCCCCCATCTCCAAATGAAAACATAAAAACAGGAAGCGAGTCATATTGGACTTTATGGAGGTCCAAACCCATAAAACAAAACCACCAAATAAGCTCACTTACAAGTAGGGGTGTCAATGAGTCGGTTCCTAAGGTTTTTAGAATCCGAATTGTCATATTTTTTTCGATTCCGATTCTAAAATTAGTGGCACCAAAACCAACAAAAATACTGGTACCCATCGATTTCAATTTTTAAAAAACAAATAAGATATAAATTTTTTTTTTTGAGTGATGGTAGCATTTCATTTTCTTATAATGCATTTTTTTATATCATAAAATACTAAAAAAAACTGTATTTACAAATTATTACAAGAAAGAAAAATTCTTCCAAGAACACAATACCCACTTTAAAAGCATCAAAAACATAATAAACAAATTATTCTAGTAATCCATGGGTCAACCTTTTTCAAAAACTAAAATCTATCTTATTTACAAGTAATAATCTTATGTAATTTCTATTGACATTAAAAGATATGAAAACCTTCAACCATTTATAATATGAAAAAAAATGGTGAAGTAAATCGATTCAAGCTACCCAATGGTGCCCATTGGGTAGAACCTATTGGCTTTGGTTCCTATTCGGTTTGATTCCTTTTAGACCTGATTCTAATTGGGTATTGAAAATAGGGAACCGGAATCGGGTTTTTCAAATATAGTTCCGATTAGGTTCTTGTTAAATGGGTACCCATTGACATCCCTACTTACAAGGACATATGCAACGACATTTACAAGAATAAATGATGTATTTATTTGCAATGGCATGTGGTCTTGCACTTACAACATATCTACATTGACACATACTTGACACAATGATAACACATAGGACATGAACATTCACGTTCATCACAGTTGATGGGGGGTTAACCTATAATTACATTTTGAAGAGGATAAACCTAATATCACCAATTTTTTATGGGGTATTATTAAAATTGTCTAAAATAAAATTATCTCGAAAAGGAAATTCTTTCGTTTAACAGTTCAATTCTTTGTAGTCGTGAAGTTCATAATTGAAAGATATTTTTTGAAATATTTTGATTTTTTTTATAGATAAATAAATATTTTTAAGATGGACATTTTAAATTAATAACAATCCTAAAAACGAATGTTTGATAAATATTCTCAAGAAGATAATGTATTTTTATGTTTGAGATTTTTGAAATATCAATTTTTTTTTAAAGATAGACATTCTAAATTAATATCCGTCCTGGGGGCGAATATCCGATAAATATTTCTAAGAAATGATTGCATTTTTTTCGTTTTAACCTTCTGATTTTGTCTAAGTAGACCATCATGCCTATGTTTCAATGTTTGCAAAATCAAAGATTAAACTGATTCGTATCTTGTCCTCTACTCGGTTTGCCACTTGAACTAAAGTTGAGAAATTGGCAGTTGTATGACTCACAAGATAGGTAAAGAATGAGGGCCTAGTGTTAATATAAATATGGTGTTCATATCTTGTTCGGTCATGGGTGGCTTTACTTGGGAAGTCGACTCTCACAACCTTTGAACGTATTCTTTTATTGTCTCTCTAGGCATGCGTGTCATCCTTGTAATATCACTTTTGTCCAATCCAACATCTGTGTTGAACTTGTAGTTGTGCTAGTACATTTAAGTCAAGTCTTGCCAATCCTTGATGAGTGAATGGTCTAGTCCCGATAACCATTTGAGGCTTGACCCAATCAAGCTTCTAAAAAACAATTGCATCAATAACCTATCATCCTCGTCGAATTGACACATTAATCCGTAATACAATTTTAGGTGCGACAGATGGTACTTTACCTCATTGTACTTCTCGAACTTTAGGCATCTGAATTTTGTTGGTAACTGCGCATTGAGATAGAAACAGAGGTCCCTAAACCTAGTTTTTCCTAGGATGTTCGTGCCCTTGATTCTCCTCATCTCTGCTTGGAGAGATAAAATATGTTGAGCAATTTTTTCGTCTGTTGTACTTGACTTTGATAGCTCTGTAGATGATTACATGAGGCCGTTGGTACCCTAGATTCATAGGGGTAAAGCAATCTATTGCCCTAGTGATGGTTATTCTAGGGGGTTGGGATTCGAACTTGATGTTTGGTGCTGCGTAGCTTGAGCTAGTATGAAGTTAACATTGGCCAACACAACACTTAACATCTTTTCTTATCTTTCTGTGAGTTTTAACAATACAGTTATTCTTTCATCGATGTTTATTGTCTCTACTACTGTTGGTTGCGGTGCCTTAGACGTATTCATTGTGGGTGAAGATCAAAAGAAATATGGAGGCTTCTTAGGATGTTTGTACTTCTTTCGCTTGGCAACCTATGGATATAAAAAATCAAGTGGCAGTATACTATTTACAAAAAGGTAAGATGCACGATGTTTTATTAGGTTGAATTAAGTTATCTATTCCTTAAGTAAGTGAATTTTTAAAGAAAAAAGTTCTTCAGTGCGGAATTGACATCAAAACAAAGCTAGCATCAGCACGAAGCTAGATATTGTCCTACGAGATGTTTCATCAGGATGAGACCAACATCAGCACTGGGTGGGGGTGTTATTTTTAAAATTTTATTTGGAATATTTCATCAGCACGGAGTTGGAAAAGTTCTCTTAGAGGCTCGGTAAGAGACTTCATCAGCATGAAATTGGTATCAGAGTGAAGTTGGGAAAAAACTTTTCATTTTTGTAAAAAGGTTTCATTGGCAAGGATTTGGCATCGACACGGAGCTAGTATTGACACGGAATCGAAAAAGCTTTCATTTTTGTAAAATGACTTCATCAACACGGAGTTGGGAAAAAGATTTTTGTATAATACTTTGCAAAAATGAGATTTCGTCTGCCCGGGATTGAATGTGATTCTTTGCATTTGGGCTTTCGTGTCCCTTAGTTGGTTTCAAACAGGTTGAGATGTGATCGAGATTATTTTGGGAAGAACTTTGTATAAGAAAGGAGCATGAGGTTCGATTTGATAAAAAGATGATGATTTTTTATCATTTTGATGAAGTATTATGGACCTGATCGAGGTTCATCGAAAGTAATGGATCCGATTGAACTTCTTTGGGGGTTGATAGACCCGTTAACGCAAAAGTCCTCTTTAAAGGTAAAACGGTAATTTTCCAAAACTAAAAATAAAAATCTAAAACTAATAATTAAAACATTAATTAATGTTAAGTAAGATCTCAATAAATTAAATTAAAAAATTAAACAAATAAAATCAATTAATTAAGCTCATGAGTCAAATTTTAAGTAGTCGTCCATTTATTTAAGTGGGGCTCACATGATATTTAATAAAAAACCCTCCACCAAGGATCCCGAAAAATTAAAAATACAATTTAATAAAGAACCCTCAATTGGGGAGGTTTTCCAAAAACTTAAAAAATTATTGTTTTACGTAAGTAAAAATTTAAAATCCTAATTAAACCCTATTTGAAACAACTTAACCTTGTCTTTAAGAGACCTAGTCAAAACCCTAATCTCTCAAAAATTCTATAAGAAGGAGCTTCCACCACCTAAATTCACAGGTCAAGAAAAATCCTAGGAGAGAGAGGCAAAAAACTCTCTCAAGATTTCCCAAAACCCTAAATCTAAAATTCCAAGTTCATACCTAACACCCAAACTCCATTTTTTTACCTAAAAAATACTCAGAAATTCTCAAAACACCTTGAAATAACCAGAAAATATTCAGATCTAGGAGGAGAAAACCTAATCTTGAAGATCGAAAATAGATCTAGTGACAGAGATAAAAACGGAAAGATTCACACAAGGAACGCTTTACACCAATTCTGAGGGAATCGACTATCATAATCACCCAAATAAAGAAAGTAATTTTTTATTTTATTTTTTAGGCCATTTTTTTTGTAATGTAAATTTTTTTAAGGAAAAGTAGAGACCGACGTTTGCCGGATATAATTGGTACCTAACACCTTCTAATCTCTTAACATGATCCCCGGAGTCATAGTTTTTTCTTTTCATGATTCAGTACTGCATATCCATTTAGAGTCAATTTTTCGGTTCCTAGAACGTAAAACTAGGTCGCAATTCCCAAAAAATAAAAAATGGATCCTCACCTACGGGTTGAGGGCACTTTCAGTAGTGACTTTGCTAGGAATAATTTTGAGGATCAAATTTGAAAATCCAAAATATTAGTGCATTGTAAAATTGGCCTAATCTTTTATTTATTATTTAATGTTTGTTTAATTCTTTTGGCATAGATGCAAATTGATTGATTGCTTGTAGACATTTTATTTTTTTAGTGTTTTTTTTTTCTAGGGTCTTAATCAAGGGTCATATTTGGTGACCCATAATAATTTTAAATTTTCAAAAAAATAATTCAAAATTTCATTGATGATGGAATGATGGTTGTTGAGCTATGAAAATTTTTAATTTTTGGGGTACGTACATCTGTCATTTTGAAGTAAAATTTTTTCTTTGTGTTGTTAGCAACAACAACAAATAAATCACTTATTTTTAGATGTGTGGTGTGTTGTTAGTAAAAAGAATTTATTTATTTATTCTCTCAAATCTGTGCGTGACGAAGGTATTAAATAAAATAAATTTTTAAAAAAAAGTTTCAACCTCTCTACCCCTTTTTGTTTTTCTGTTACAGATAGACCCAAAGAAAGATTTCTCTTCATCACTTCTTCCCTTTATTTATTATTCGATTTCTTTCTTAAACTTTTTTTTCTCTTATTATTATTATTATTTTTTTGTCTCTCAATTGGATTGCGGTTAAGGGCTATACCTTATCTTGCATTTTAGTTTTGAAGGGGGGTAAACCTAATATCGCCAACTATGCAAGGGGATATTACTAGGTTTCCATCGTAAAGAAATATTTGAGCATATAGTGAGCTTAGTTTACAAATGGGACAAACTAGTTGCACACACAACTAGTATCTAATTGGTGCAATTAGTCAATCCCTTAAAATTTAGGGACAATGACTGCAAAAACATTTTTTTTTTTAAATTTAAAATATTAATTTAAATTAATTTTAAATACCATATAGTACGAATGGTTAAAAAAAAAGTATTTTTAACCAATTTCCAAACACACGTTAACAACAACCATAAAAGAGAGTTGTTGACTAAATATTTTAAATATTATATAGTACGAATGATATTTTTAACAAATCTCCAATCACATGTTAACAAAAACCATAAAATATTTTTAACAAAAACAAGAGAAATATTTTTCTAACTAACTTAGTATAGAGAAGAAGATAGAAGGGATGGAAAATCTACCAGATGAAATCTTGAGTCTAATATTAGAGATTGGAATCAATAATTCTATACTGAGCCACAAAGATCTATGTTCCATCTCTATGTCTTCCAAACGACTCAACAAATTATCCAACAAAGATCATCTTTGGTCAACCTTGTTAACCATACCTTTCCCCCATTTATTTTCCTCACCTTTACTACTTCTTCAACCTCCTTATAAAGATCTCTACAAAGCATGGTTGAATGCTCAACTTATTATCCCCAAAATGACGAATGAAATTTATTTTTATTCTAATTATTAAACGTCTAGAACAGCAAGGCCCAGGCCAGGTAATGATCTTCATCTCCCCCTCTTTTTTTTTTTCAAAAAAAAAAAATTATTGTTTTATTTACTTTTTTGATTATTTCTTAGAATCAAGATTTATATCTCTGTTTATTATGTCAATTTACAAGAATTGTTGTGTAGATTTATGGAGGGAGAGTTGGGAAATAAATATGGTTTCTGGATATGATCAATCCATATGGAGAAATCCAAGGCTGGATGTTAAACTGCTGTCATGGCTCATTTCTTCTTCTTCATTTCTCAATTTTTTTGCCGTGTAAATTATTTTAGTTTCATTATTGATGTATTGAAAATACTATTAATCAGTTTGGACTCCTTTCGAGAGCTATTAGTTCATGTCCCTACAGGATCATGGATTAACTTCTTTTTAAAAATAGAGAATTGTTATTGGTACCATAACTTTTACTTATTACACCCTAATTTCTTAAATTATTAATTATCACACCACAGTTAAAGTTTAAAACACACACTATTCAAACATTACAAAGGTTTGGTTTAAATTATTATTATTATTATTATTATTTTGATTAAAGGAGGGTTAGGCAGACCCCCAACCAGAAAGAACATGATTACAACTTATTATAGGCATGCCCAGAAACATCTTTACATATTATGTGATTTGGACACCCATTCAAATAATTTCAGTAGTTGATAACAATTGTGATTTGGATCATATAAAGTTTTAAACAAAAACTAAAAAAATCTAGCATACAAAATACAAGAGTGCTTCTATTGGCAATCTAACTTGTACTTATTCTCAATCATTCACTTTTTTTTTGTTGGTTTTTTTGTTGGGGGTATATTAAGTAAAAGTTAAGGTGCAAATAGTAGTTCTCATATGTAGTTATTATCTCAATATGCCATGTCCCTCATCGAAATCGGGTTGACTCGCTTGATTCATTTTATCTTCAATGAGTCAAATATGATTGCACTTAGAAGGCCACACTATGTACAGTGACTCCTTGTAAGACAACTCATACGCTCGGGACACGTAGTTGGCACATTGACTTGGCTAAATGCTAATTACATGCTTGGTGAAGACTAGACTTATTGATTGGTTTAAGTTCATACCATGGTTTCAAAACTTGATTTTGCGTCTTGTATCGTCGATGCCATATATTAAGTTATCTTGGATGAGTTTTCTGATACGTTTGAGACATCTCGTTCAAAAATGAAAAAAATGAATGTGAGATTTTAAATCTTGTTCGAAAATTGACTTGTCCGTCTCATCCATGCCTAATACCGAGACGACTCAAGCAATACCTCTCGGTCTTGGACGAGTTTTGAAACCATAGTTCATATCCCATCTTCAAAGTGTATGCTATGACTCCCCTCTGTCTCCAAAAGAAAACATAAAAACTTGAAGCGAGTCATATTGGACTTCATCGAGGTCCAAACCCATAAAATAAAACCACCAAATAAGCTCACTTACAAGTAGGGGTGTCAATAAGTTGGTTCCTAAAGTTTTTAGAATCGGAATCATCATATTTTTTTCGATTCCGATTCTAAAATTAGTGGCACCAAAACCAAAAAAATACTGGTTCCCATTGGTTTCAATTTTTAAAAAACAAATAAGATAAAAAATTTTTTGAGTGATGGTAGCATTTCATTTTCGTATATGCATTTTTTTAAACATAAAATACTAAAAAAAAAACTGTATTTACAAATTATTACATGAAAGAAAAATTCTTCCAAGAACACAATACCCACTTTAAAAGCATCAAAAACATAATAAACAAATTATTCTAGTAATCCATGAGTCAACCTTTTTTCAAAAACTAAAATCCATCTTATTTACAAGTAATAAATAATCTTATGTAATTTCTATCGACTTTAAAAGGTATGAAAACCTTCAACATTTATAATATGAAAAAAATGATAAAGTAAATCAATTCCAGCTACCCAAGGGTACCCATTGGGTAGAACCTATTGGCTTTGGTTCCTATTCGGTCCAATTCCTTTTAGACTTGATTCTAATTGGGTATTGAAAAATAGGGAACCAGAATCAGGGTTTTCAATTTCAGTTCCGATTAGGTTCTTGTTAAATGGGTACCCATTGACATCTCTACTTACAAGGACATATACAACGACATGTACAAGAATAAATTATGTATTTATTTGCAATGGCTTGTGGTCTTGCACTCACAACATATCTACATTGACACATTTGACACAATGATAACACATAGGACATGAACATTCACGTTCATCATAGTCTGATGAGGGGTTAACCTATAGTTACATTTTTGAAGTGGATAAACCTAGTATTACCAATTTTGTATGGGGTATTATTAAAATTGTTTAAAATAAAATTATCTCGAAAAGGAAATTCTTTCATTTTAGAATAACAGTTCAATTCTTTGTAGTCATGAAGTTCATAATTGAAAGATATTTTTGAAATATTTTGATTTTAAAAAAAATAAATATATATTTTTAAGATGGACATTATAAATTAATAACCTTTCTGAAAACGAATATTCGATAAATATTTTCAAGAAGATAATGCATTTTTTTGTTTGAGATTTTTGAAATATCAATTTTTTTTAAAGATGGACATTCTAAATTAATACTCGTCTTAGGGATGAATATCCGATAAATATTTCCAAGAAAGGAATGCATTTTTTTCGTTTTAACTTTCTAATTTTGTCTAAGTAGACCATCATGCCCATGTTTCAAAGTTTGCAGAATCAAATATCAAACCGATTCGTATCTCGTTCTCTACTCGGTTTGCCACTTGAACTAAAGTTGAGAAATAGGCAGTTGTATGACTCACAAGATAGGTAAAGAATGAGTGCCCTAGTGTTAATATAGATATGGTGTTCATCTCTTGTTCGGTCAGAGGTGATTTTTCTTGGAAGTCGACTCTCACCACCTTTGAACGTATTCCTTTGTTGTCTTTCTAGGCTTGCGTGTCATCCTTGTAATATCACTTTTGTCCAGTCCAACATCTGTGTTGAACCTATAGTTGTGCCAAAACATCTAAGCCAAGTCTTGCCAATCCTTGACGAGTGAATGGTCCAGTCCGGATAACCTTTTGAGGCTCGGCCCAATCAAACTTCTTTGAAACAATTGCACCAATAACTTATCATTCTTTTCAAATTGACACATCGATCCGTTGTACAATTTTAGGTACGACAGAGGGTACCTTACCTCATTGTACTTCTCGAACTTTAAGCATTTGAATTTTGTTGGTAGCTGCGCATTGGGATAGAAACAGAGGTCCTTGAACCTAGTTTCTCTTAAGCTGTTCATGCCCTTGGTTCTCCTTATCTCCTTTTGGAGAGATTCAATATGTTGAGCAATTTTTTCGTCTGTTGTACTTGGCTTCGATAGCTTTGTAGATGATCACAAGAGGTAGTCAATTCTGCAGAATGTAGAACAAAGGCCCTTGGTACCCCGAAGTCATAGAGGGTAGAGTGATTTATTACCCCAGTGATGGTTGTTCTGGGGGGCTGGGATTCGAACCTGATGTTTGGTACTGCGTAGCTTGGGCTTTTATGAAGCTAACATTGGCCAACACAACACTTAACATCTTTTCTTATCTTTTTATGATTTTTAACAATACAATTATTCTTTCATCAATGTCTATTATCTCTACTACTACAGGTTGCAGTACCTTAGAAGTATTCATTATGGGTGAAGATCAGAGAAAATATGGGTGAAGATCAGAGAAAATACGAAGGCTTCTCGAGATGTTTATACTTCTTTTGCTTGACAACCTGTGGATATAGAAGACCAAGTGGCAGTATACTATTTACAAAAAGGTGAGATGCATGATGTTTTATTAGGTTGAATTGAGTTATCTATTCTTTAAGTAAGTGAATTTTTATAGAAAAAAGTTCTTCAACGCGGAACCAACATCAACACGGAGCTAGCATCAACACGAAGCTAAATATTGTCCTACCAGATGTTTCATCAGGGTGAGACCGACATCAGTATGGGGTTGGGGTGCTATTTTTTAAATTTTATTTAGAATATTTAATCAGCATGGAATAGGAAAAGTTCTCTTAGAGGTTCGGTAAGAGCCTTCATCAGCACAAAACTGGTATCAGAGTGGAATTGGAAAAAAACTTTTCATTTTTGTAAAAAGACTTCATTAACAAGGATCTGGCATCGACACAGAGCTAGCATTGACATGGAGTCGAAAAAGTTTTTTTATAAGTTCGGTAAGAGACTTCATCAGCACGGAGCTGAAATATATATATATATATATATATATATATATATATATATATATATATATATATAAAGTTCTTTTATAAGTTCGGTAAGAGATTTCATCAGCGCGGAGCTGAATATATATATATATATATATATATATCGGAGCGGTTCGACAGCCCTAAAGTTTGCCAAGTTTGGTGCCAAACATTTTTTGTAAATCACTTTTGATGGGGTTAGAAGTTTTGGAATATGCTGATTTTTTGTAAGGATGATCTTTACGGTGAAGAGATCATCATCACAAAAAATCAGCTCATTTTGAAGGTTCTAACCCTAGCTTACAAGTTGAAGAATCGTGGACCGTCCAATTTTTGTAAATCACTTTTGATCGGGCTAGAAGTTCTGGAATAGGCTGATTTTTGGTGAGGATGATCTCCTCATCATAGAGATCATCCTCACAAAAAATCAGCTCATTCCAAAGCTTCTAACCCATATTTTGAAAAATGTTTGGCACCAAACTTGGCAAACTTTAGGGCTGCTAAACCGTCCCCTATATATATATATATATATATATGGAAATGTTCAACACCCTAAGCTTTACCCTACACTTTAACAAACGTATTTTGTCCTACATGAGTTAGAAGTTTTGGAATAGGTTGATTTTTGGTGAGGATGATCTCTATGATTAGAAGATCATCCTCACCAAAAATCAGCCCATTCCGAAATGTTTAGCCCCATGTTTACAAGTTGAAAAATCATGGACCGCCCATTTTTTGTAAACCATTTTTGATGGGGTTAGAAGTTTTGGAATGAGTTGATTTATATTTATATATATATGGGAAATGTTCAGCACCAAACATTTTGGCAAAACATTTTTCAAAACATGGGTTAGAAGTTTTGGACTGGGCTGCTTTTTGGTGAGGATGATCTCTACGGTGAGGAGATCATCATCACCAAAAATCAGCCCATTCCAAAACTTCTAACCCCATCAAAAATGGTTTACAAAAAATGGACGGTCCACGATTTTTCAACTTATGAGCTGATTTTTGGTGAGGATGATCTCCTCATCGTAGAGATCATCCTCACCAAAAATCAGCCCATTCCAAAACTTCTAACCCATGTAGGACAAAAATGGTTGGCCAAAATGTTTGGTGCTGAACGGGACCCTATATATATATATCAGCATAGAGTTGACATCAGTATAGAGCTGGAAAAAGTTTTCTTAGAGGTTCAGTAAGAGACTTAATCATCACGGAGTTGGCATCAACGTGGAGTTGGAAAAAAGCTTTCATTTTTGTAAAAAAATTTCATCAGCACGGAGTTGGGAAAAATATTTTTGTACAATACTTTGCAAAATGGAAATTTCGTCCACCCGGAATTGAATGTGATTCTTTGCATTTGGACTTGTACTACCTCGAGATTTGTAATAATACCTTTTGATCCATGTCTCTTGTGCTTCTAAGTGTCCTTGTAACACAACACAATACAACCATTTCGACGCCCAAGTCAGATTAACCAAAGAAAATTCAAAGAGGTAGTGTAAGGGGTCAAAAAGAATACCTTTTCTTATATGTAGGGATGCAACTTGGTTTGGTTCAAATCGAGAACCGAATCCTTATATTAATAAAATTATAAATAAATATTATTAATCTATTTAATAAAATATACCCATTTTTTATGGATAAATTGATTATTTTTTTTTATAGATAGATTAATGACATTTTTTGGATGGATGAGATCAATGACTTTCTTTAATTGATGAAAAAACTATTGACTTTTTTTTAATAGATATATGATTTTTTATTATTATTAATGGATAGATAAATGACTCATTATATGAGATTTCATATTCATATCTATTTCTTTTTATTAAAAAATGTTGATTCAATTAGATTTTTAAGATATTGGCAATCCATAGAATCGAACCGAACCAAACCAAATTGACCTTAGCTTAGTTCGGGTTGGTTTGGTTCTATGGCAATTTGGTTCGGTTTCGGTTCTCATTTAATGGAACTGATCTAGGTTGGTTGGATTCTGATTCGACCTCAAACTGTCTTTCTAGGCTTTGAACGTATTCCTTTATTGTCTTTCTAGGCTTGCGTGTCATCCTTGTAATATCACTTTTGTCCAATCCAACATCTGTGTTGAACCTATAGTTGTGCCAAAACATCTAAGCCAAGTCTTGCCAATCCTTGACGAGTGAATGGTCCAGTCCGGATAACCTTTTGAGGCTCGGCCCAATCAAACTTCTCTGAAACAATTGCACCAATAACTTATCATTCTTGTCAAACTGACACATCGATCCGTTGTACAATTTTAGGTGCGACAGAGGGTACCTTACCTCATTGTACTTCTCGAACTTTAAGCATTTGAATTTTGTTGGTAGCTGCGCATAGGGATAGAAACAGAGGTCCTTGAACCTAGTTTCTCTTAAGATGTTCGTGCCCTTGGTTCTCCTTATCTCCTTTTGGAGAGATTCAATATGTTGAGAAAATTTTTCCTCTGTTGTACTTGGCTTTGATAGCTTTGTAGATGATCACAAGAGGTAGTCAATTCTGCAGAATGTAGAACAAAGGCCCTTGGTACCCCGAAGTCATAGGGGGTAGAGTGATTTATTAGCCCAGTGATGGTTGTTCTGTGGGGTTGGGATTCGAACCTGATGTTTGGTACTGCGTAGCTTGGGCTTGTATGAAGCTAACATTAGCCAACACAACACTTAACATCTTTTCTTATCTTTTTATGATTTTTAACAATACAGTTATTCTTTCATCGATGTCTATTATCTCTACTATTACTGGTGCAGTGCCTTAGAAGTATTCATTATGGGTAAAGATCAGAGAAAATACGAAGGCTTCTCGAGATGTTTGTACTTCTTTTGCTTGGCAACCTGTGGATATAGAAGACCAAGTGGCAGTATACTATTTACAAAAAGGTAAGATGCATGATGTTTTATTAGGTTGAATTGAGTTATCTATTCTTTAAGTAAGTGAATTTTTAAAGAAAAAAGTTCTTCAATGCGGAACCAACATCAACACAGAGCTAGCATCAGCACGAAGCTAGATATTGTCCTACCAGATGTTTCATCAGGGTGAGACCGACATCAGTATGGGGCTGGGGTGCTATTTTTTAAATTTTATTTAGAATATTTCTTCAACATGGAATAGGAAAAGTTCTCTTAGACGTTCGGTAAGAGACTTCATCAGCACAAAACTGGTATCAGAGTGGAATTGGGAAAAAACTTTTCATTTTTGTAAAAAGACTTCATTAACAAGGATCTGGCATCGACACAGAGCTAGCATTGACATGGAGTCGAAAAAGTTCTTTTATAAGTTCGGTAAGAGACTTCATCAGCACGCAGCTGAAATATATATATATATATATATATATATATATATATATATATAAAGTTCTTTTATAAGTTCGGTATGAGATTTCATTAGCACGGAGCTGAAATATATATATAGGGAAATGTTCAACACCCTAAGCTTTACCCTACACTTTAACAAACGTGATTTGTCCTACATGGGTTAGAAGTTTTGGAATGGGCTGATTTTTGGTAAGGATGATCTCTATGATTAGAAAATCAACCTCACCAAAAATCAACCCATTTCGAAATGTTTAGCCCCATGTTTACAAGTTGAAAAATCGTGGACCGTCCCTTTTTTGTAAGCCATTTTTGATGGGGTTAGAAGTTTTGGAATGGGCTGATTTTTGGTGAGGATAATCTCCTCACCATAGAGATCATCATCACTAAAAATCAGCCTATTCCAAAACTTCTAACCCATGTAGGACAAAACACGTTTGTTAAAGTGTATGGTAAAGCTTAGGGTGGGGAACGGGACCTATATATATATATATGGGTCAGGTTCAAGGGCCATATGAGAAAACATATGAGAAAGCTTTCGACGGTAAATAAAATTTTAAAATATGGGTTAGAAATTTTGGATTGAGCTGATTTTTTGTGAGGATGATCTCTATGATGGGAAGATCATCAAAAAAAAAAAAAATCAGCCCAATCTGAAACTTCTAACCCCATTAAAAGTGATTTAGAATGTGGACCGTCGATTTTTTACCAACTTTTATCACTAATTTGTAAATCAGTTTTGATGGATTTAGAAGTTTCTGATTGAGCTGATTTTTTGTGAGGATGATCTTCTCATCATAGTGACCATCCTTGCAAAAAATCAGCTCAATCCAAAACCTCTAACCCTTATTTTGAAAAACGAAAGTTTTCTCATATGGCCCTTGAACCTGACCCTATATATATATATAGGGTAGGGTTCCGTAGACTCACATTACGACTCACATTGCGACACACCGTTTTGTCTTATATGGGCAAAAATGTTTGGAATGGGCTGATTTTTTGTGAGGATGATCTCTATGGTGAGGAGATCATCCTTGCCAAAAATCAGCTCATTATCAAACTTCTAGCCCCATGTTTACAAGTTGAAAAATTTTAGACCGTCCAATTTTTGTAAATCAATTTTGATGGGGTTAGAAGTTTTGGAATTGGATGATTTTTTGCCAGGATGATCCCCTCATCACAGAGATCATCCTCACAAAAAATCAGCCCATTCCAAACATTTTTGCCAAGATAAGACAAACGGTGTGTCGCAATGTGAGTCGTAATAGGGGTCGTAATAACGCTATCCATATATATATATATAGGAAATGTTCAGCACCAAACATTTTGGCAAAACATTTTTGAAAACATGGTTAGAAGTTTTGGACTGGGCTGATTTTTGGTGAGGATGATCACTACAGTGAGGAGATCATTATCACCAAAAATCAGCCCATTCCAAAACTTCTAACCCCATCAAAAATGATTTACAAAAATGGAGGGTCCACGATTTTTCAACTTGTAAACATGGGGCTAGAAGTTATGGAATGAGCTGATTTTTGGTGAGGATGATCTCCTCATCGTAGAGATCATCCTCACCAAAAATCAGTCCATTCCAAAACTTCTAACCCATGTAGGAAAAAAATGGTTGGCCAAAATGTTTGGTGCTGAACGGGACCCTATATATATATATATGTATGGGAAATGTTCAACACCCTAAGCTTTACCCTACACTTTAACAAACGTGTTTTGTCCTACATGGGTTAGAAGTTTTGGAATGGGATGATTTTTGGTGATGATGATCTCTATGATTAGAAGATCATCCTCACCAAAAATCAGCCCATTCCGAAATTTTTAGCCCCATGTTTACAAGTTGAAAAATCGTGGACCGTCCATTTTTTGTAAACCATTTTTGATGGGGTTAGAAGTTTTGGAATGAGCTGATTTTGGTGAGGATGATCTCCTCACCATAGAGATCATCCTCACCAAAAATCAGCCCATTCCAAAACTTCTAACCCATGTAGGACAAAACACGTTTGTTAAAGTGTAGGGTAAAGCTTAGGGTGGGGAACGTGACCCTATATATATATATCCATCAGCATAGAGTTGACATCAGTATAGAGCTGAAAAAAGTTCTCTTAGAGGTTCAGTAAGAGACTTAATCATCACGAAGTTGGTATCAATGTGGAGTTGGAAAAAAGCTTTCATTTTTGTAAAACGATTTTATCAGCACAGAATTGGGAAAAAGATTTTTGTACAATACTTTGCAAAAAGGAGATTTCGTCCACCCAGAATTGAATGTGATTCTTTGCATTTGGACTTGCACTACCTCGAGATTTGTGATAATACCTTTTGATCCATGTCTTTTGTTCTTCTAAGTGTCCTTGTAACACAACGCAATACAACCATTTCGACGCCCAAGTCAGATTAATCAAAGAAAATTCAAAGAGGTAGTGTAGGGGGTCAAAAAGAATACCTTTTCTTATATGTAGGGATGCAACTTAGTTTGGTTCAAATCGAGAACCGAATCCTTATATTAATAAAATTATAAATAAATATTATTAATCTATTTAATAAAATATGCCCATTTTTTATGGATAAATTGATTATTTTTTTATAGATAGATTAATGATATTTTTTGGATGGATGAGATCAATGACTTTCTTTAATTGATGAAAAAACTATTGACTTTTTTTTAATAGATACATGATTTTTTATAATTATTGATGGATAGATAAATGACACATTATATGAGATTTCATATTCATATCTATTTCTTTTTATTAAAAAATGTTGATTCAATTAGATTTTTAAGATATTGGCAATCCATAGAATCGAACCGAACCAAACCAAATCGACCTTAGCTCAGTTTGGGTTGGTTTG
This sequence comes from Akebia trifoliata, assembly GCF_017979445.1. NCBI lineage: Eukaryota > Viridiplantae > Streptophyta > Magnoliopsida > Ranunculales > Lardizabalaceae > Akebia > Akebia trifoliata. Next base: position 35,448,949 of record NC_141388.1, on the reverse strand, counting down.
GTTCTATGGCAATTTGGTTCGGTTTCGATTCTCATTTAATGGAACTGATCTAGGTTGGTTGGATTCTGATTCGACCTCAAACTGAATGAAATCGAGCCAAGTTGCACCTCTAAGTATATGTATTCATTTATTTATAGAGAAAAAAAATCCTAGGATCCCCTTTGGTACTCTTTTCAAATTCGTCCTTATCTGTTTTAGTATATGAATCTTGATTAGGAATGTTCCTAAACTAACTTTCTTGGTCACTATGTTCGATAGGAGTGCAACTTAGTTTGGTTTGAAGTCAAATTGGAACCGAACCGACATAGATCAATTCTACTAAATAAGAATCAAAACGGAACCAAATTCCATTGGAACCAAACTAACCTAAATCGAACTAAAGTCTGTTAATTGATTCGATTTGGTTTTATGGGTTGCCAATATTTTATAAATTGTAAGTAATATTTTTTAATGAAAAAATAAATATAGCATTTCATAAAATGAATCATCAATCTATCCATAGAAAATCATTAATTTATCTATAAAATTTTATTAATATATGTCCTGACTCCTAAAATAATTGATCAATTCTTCATTTTTGTAGTCCAAAACAAAATCACAACTTATTCCAAACTGAATCAAACCACGTCAAAATTATTGACTTGATTCGATTCTCAATTTGAACTGGGCCAAGTTGCACCCCTAGTGTTCAATACTGTGATGACTTGGTCATGTCCAAGGAAGCCAATTTAACATTTTCCTCAAGAAAATAATTCATCAATAAAAAAGGGGTCTTGTTAAGATGTGTCCTCCCTTAGGGCACACGTTAAAGTGCAATAAATACACTTTTGCAAATTGGAATCTAAGGATGTTTTAGCAAAAAATTAATTTTTTTTAAGGACATTTTCAGTATAGACTCCAATCTCCAACTACTCTTCAACGAGACCCGTAAAAGAGAATTGTTGACTTTCAGCTAAGGCGGCTAAACCCTTCATGAAAAAAAAAACAAGAGAGATTTTTTTCTAACTAACTTAGTAAAGATTTTAGCCTTATTAAGGGTCGTATTGCCCAAATGGATTAATCACATCAGCAATCCAAAATCACAGCCCTTTAAATTTCTTAAATAAATAAAAAACTCAGAGGTTAAAAAAAATTATTTTAAGCGTGATCCAAGGTTTTTTCAAAGTTCATATATATTTTTTCCTCAACAACCCTGAAGCATCGATCATGTTTTTCGATGCCATAAGGTGAGCCCAATAATCCTTAGTGAAGGTGGAATCCTTACTAACTTAGTTAGGCTAGTCATTCTTAAGTTTCCGTTATATAGATAAAAGAGTTTGCCTCGCGTCGTAGCGTTGAACATTCTTAGCTTTCCCTCTCAATCTTTCCTTTTGCTTTATTTATAGGGTGGTTGGGTTTATTATCATTATTATTATAGTTATTGAGATTTGTAGGGAGAAGAAGAGAGAAGGGATGGAAGATCTACCAGATGAAATCTGGAGACTAATATTAGAGATTGGAGTCAATAACTCTAAATTGAGCTACAAAGATCTATGTTCCATCTCTATTTCTTCCAAATGCCTCAACAAATTATCCAACGAAGATGCCCTTTGGTTAACCTTGTTAACCCTACTTACCCCCAAATATATCTCATCTTCAGTACCACTGCAATCTCCTTATAAAAACCACTTCAAAGAACGTTTGAAGTATCTACATATTATCAACAAAATCAGGAATGAAATGTATTTTTATTTTAATAATTAAACGTCAAGAACAGCCAGACCCAGGCCAGGTACTAATCTTCATCTCCCTCCCTTTTTTTTTTTAATTTATTTACTTTTTTTAATTATTTCTTAGAATCAAGATTTATATCTCTGTTTATTATGTAAATTTACAAGAATTTTGGCGTAGATTTATGGAGAGTTGGGTGCTCTAAAAGACCTGGATACCTTGCTTTCAAAAATAAGTAAATATGGTTTCTGGATATGATGAAGGGAGAAATCCAAGGCGAGTTGTTGAATTGCTGTCGTGGCTCATTCTCTTCGAGTTTTTCCTTTTATCAATCCATGTAAATTATTTTTGTTTCATTGATTGATGTATTAGAATCAAGATTTATATCTCTGTTTATTATGTAAATTTACAAGAATTTTGGCGTAGATTTATGGAGAGTTGGGTGCTCTAAAAGACCTGGATACCTTGCTTTCAAATATATATATATATATATATATATGGTTTCTGGATATGATCAAGGGAGAAATCCAAGTCTGGTTGTTGAATTGCTGTCGTGGCTCATTCTCTTCCTCGTGTTTTTCCTTTTCTCAATCTTCTTTTGCCATGTAAATTATTTTAGTTTCATTGATTGTTGTATTAAAAAAAAATTCAGTGTAGCAATCTAATCTCTCAACATTAGTTTGATTGCTGAAAATACTGTTATCTCATTACTTCTTCTTCTTTTTTTCTTCCATTTTGGAAAAAAAAAAACTTGATCAAGATGGTTTGAGGTGCGGACATGTTTTGAAACCATAGATCTATACACCTCAGGGTATACTTTTTTATGGGGAAGTGCAATCATGTATCCCGAGGCGTACAGATCTACGGCACTCAAACTTATCAGATCATGGAGTCATTTGATGGGAAGTGGGATCAATTAACAAAGTAACATAGGTATAGACACAAAATCGCTTGGAGACATATTTTGCCTATTATTTGAGTGGTTTTGTATAAAATAAAGGGGTCATGTTTAAGTAACTCATGAAAAACAAACGATCCAGGCCTACTAAACACCAAATCTAGTGATTGAAATTTATACATATCCCATTGATTCTCATCCCAAGGATAAATCTTGTGTTGTCAAACGAGTCATCTTAAAAATCATCCAAGATCGAGATGACTCATTGGCATACATCATCCGTGAACACAAGTGAGACCTTCAATGTTAATTGTCATTCACATAGATTGATTCGAGATTTGATATGAATTTTTTGATATTTTGAAAATGATATATTGATTGACTCAGTTGGAATTTTGAATTGTGTTGATCAAAAAATTAAACTTTTAATATTTAAAGGTTTTTCAAATACAAATATAAAATAATAAATAATTGTAAATCAAGTTAAACAATTTATCTCATCTAAAACCAGATGACTCAAGCCAGTTTAAGATTCAATGGGAGAGGAGACTAGATTATAAAACTATGTGTTAGGCTTGCTAAAAGAATTCTATTATTTTTAAAATTCTAAAATAGTAGAAATTTCCTTTTCGAGATAATTTTAATTTTGAAAATTTTAATAATGCCCCCTTGCAAATTTGTTGATATTAGGTGTTGTAGGATCCATAGCTTTTATTTATTGGGTTGGGGGGGGGGGGGGGGTAAGACTTGAACGGAAGACCTACTCTCAACTTTTCTCTTTTATGAAGGGGGGGGGGTATATTTTTGGTGAAACCTAAGTTAAAAAGCAATTTTCCTTATTTTATGATTGTCGAAAAAGTTAAAGATTCTTTTGATTTGCTTCTTTTTAGAGTTGTAAAAACAACTCTCCAAACTTTTAATCCCACATTGAATAGAAATGAAAAGTGTGTTCAACTAATAAATGTATCCATTCTCCTACTTGCTTAGATGAGAGTGAGAAAAAGAGTAGGCCTCACCCATACATGGGAGCCTAAGGCATTGTGGGACTACGTACCATTGTGCTTTAGACCATTAAAGTCATCTAACGTGCATAAATGAGCCAATTAAGGCCCAAACATCTCTTTCTTTACTTCTTTGAGTCGTTGGGATTCTTTGTATTGTTAGGCTTTCTTCTATAAAATAAAGGTGTGCCGTAGTGTGGTATATACGTAAAAAAACAAAAAACACAAAAGTTCTAATATCTCTTCTCTTTCTTTTAACTATTATTCTCAATCGATTGGTTTTTTGCTCGTACACCCATTGGTCGATCGAGTTCACTGAAGATTTATTTTTGAGTGCGCGATTAACAGATTTGTGATTGTTGAATCTTGAAAACTAACCGCCTGAGACCGATTGCACTGTGAATATTACCTTAAGAGAGTAAAGTTGGTTTTAAAGATAATGACCTCTCCATACCTCAGTCATTCCACAAATTGATACTTTCATTCCAAGCTTACTTACATATTCTATTTCTAACATAAGATGTATCCTTGTTCCAACATTATGTGTACCCCTTGTCAAACTATGATGAACGTGAATGCTCACATTCTATGTGTTGGCATTGTGTCAATGTACATATGTTGTACGTGTCAAGCCATATGCCTTTTTGAATATGTACATCATTTTTCCTTGTACATGTCTTTGTATGTGTCCTTATAAGTGATATTATTTGGTAGACCTGTTTCAAATTTGATGTTTTTATTCGGAGAAGTGGAAAATTTGTAGCAGACACTAGAAACAAGAACAGTTATCAACTCAAGCAAAGCATTAAGCCTAGCCTTCACCAAGCACGTGACAAGCGTTTAGCCAAGCCAATGTAGCAATGATGTGTCGCAAGCATATGAGTTACCTTATAATGAGTCCCTATATATTTTGTGGCCTTGTGTATTTTTTTTTTTTTTTTGGGTTAACGAGAGTATCCGAACTTATGTTCGACTTGTGGGACCAAGTGAGTAAAGGCCTGGACCAAGGCAAATGAGTCCCTCCCCTGGGCACATGCAATGCCTGCACATCACACACACCAAGTAAGTGTATGGACTTGTAAGTGCAATCATATTAATAAAATTATCTATGGACTTTGTTGTATCATTGTAGTCTTCTTGTGTTACTTCAAACAAATGCCCATGTGGATTCCTATAAATCTAGCTGTACGTCAAAGTATTTTAAGTGTGAGATAGTAAGTTAATTATCTCAACCAACATGACTATGTCATGAATTAAAAATGGAAAATTACGAAAAAAGGATTGATACTTTAACTAATTATAAAAAATGTTGGATTATAAATCTTATTATAACATGAGATGTGGCGTTGGACTCAAAGAATCTCACAAGGGTTTACTTGAGAAGGAATAGAATATGATCCTATTGGATCATCTCATATTTATAAACAATAAAGATATTCCAACATTTCGAATAGGTGTCAGCACTAAGGGAATGTGTGTCTCTATGGTAAGACTGAACAATCACCCTATTTGGGTAAAATCGAAACAATGCTTTATGACTTTTGAACCAGTCCTTTGGGCGTTGGTTTGATAATGGTGATTCCTATATCAAAAAATACGTTGAATGAGTTATAACAACTTTATGATATTATCCTATGAGTGGTAAGTAATTTAGTAATTTACTCCCAACGAATTATTTAACTTATTGCTAACATTCTCCTTGGGTGGAAACTTATATTCATATTTTGAGTTGCACCATATTACCGTGAACTAATAACTCCCATTTGGTGCTACTTAAAATACTATTTCCATTTAATGATTTTCTTTCGTATACCTTTATTTTGTCCTAGTCATTAATAATTTGCACCCCTAGATTGTCATCAGACTATAACAAATAGTGTTACGTGCGTGCTCCTTTTTTATCACACCTTGTTCCATATTATTAGACCCTTATATCATATTGAAGATGTCTTCATTTTACTTTAATTTCAAGTAAATGACATGATATTCCTGCATCTAAGGAATTTAAGATCTGTACATTAAATACTACGGCGACTTCAACCAAAACACATCATTACAATGTACTGACCTGTATTGAAATTTTAATCAAATACTTCTTCTCCTAGTCCATTTGAAGTTTTTTTTCTTTGATATGCTTTATCAGCGACTTTTAATGCAGCAAGCGTCTTAGAAATATCTAGTGACTTATCACTGTGTCTTTTAAAAATGGATATTTACACTTCTTATAAACACTCCAATATTTCCCAACATCTTTGCTTATGCTTCTATCGTTTCTTTGACCAATAACTTGTCCCAAATAAGATAGTGTAGACACCCGAATTTGAGCGGGCCCTCGAAGCAAAATACCCCAAAATTGGGATGGACCCCAAAGCCCAAACCTACAAAACCCAATGCATTTTCGATTAATAAATGTCCGAGGCCACTCACGTGGCCCATGGACCCGCACACCTCACCACCCTCCTACATCCTTAAATTCAACCCAATACTATTCTACCCAAGCCCAACCACTCTCCTTAAACCAAAATCCATCATCATTACTATTCAATTCCCTATCTAAGCTTACAACCCTACCCAATCCACTACTAAAGTCCAAAGCCCAATTCACTACTAAAGCCCAAAGCCCAATTTACTACCCAAACCCAATCCAACCCATCATCATCACATCAAACCAATCACCAAGAGATGACACATGTCATCATCTCCTTCCACCTCCCTCATCTAATCACCCAATTCCATCACTTCCCTCAAAAAATCAACTCAACCCATAACCCTACCCTAACCTAACCTATTCCCCATCCTCTCATTATCAACCACCAACATCACAACCCATACCCTACACACCCTAACCTATTCCCCATTCTTTAATACTATCAACCACCCACATCATAACCCATATCTCTCACACATCAAACCATTACTTTTCCTTAAAACACTGCCACAAAATCACCTCAACCCATACCTCCCACCATCACCTCCATACTCTTCTCTCTAATCAACCAACCACCATCACCAATCAACCAATCTCTTCATCTCTCCATTTGCCACATATCATCATCCCTTCAATTCTCCCAAAATTTAACCAATCAACCTCTTACACTAGCCATCCCCCCAAATCCAACACATTATCTCTTCAACCATCTCAACACTCATTCTCCAAATAACTCCCTTACACCCCCCATTCCTCCCATCAACCATCACTCGTCTCACCCCACCAAACACTCTACCCAAATGGATTTGGGTAAGATCCAAACCATTTGGGTTAAAACACAACCCATTTCCCCCATTACAAAATTACCCTTATTTTCATCTCAAATTTCACACCCCTCTTCTCTCAAACCCATGTCATTATCCCTTATTCTAATCCTTCACCCCATTATACCCTTAAAATACCCCACAACCTCTATAAAAACCCCTCCATTCTCCTCTCACAAGAACTAATGAAAAATTAAGCAAAATACCTAAAAAAAAAATCATAATTCACCTCAACTCAACTCTCAACACTCTACTCTACCTCATAACCACCATCAATTCTCAACTCATCTTACCACTCTCAAATCTCAACCTTCTCTCAAGCAAATCAAGGAAGAAGAGAAAAGAAGACTCAAAGAAGAACATCAAGAAAAGCCTGGAAGATCAAGATTGGACAATGTGGGTTTGAAAAAGGACCATCCCCTCTAACCCCCCTCTTCTACTCTCCCTTTCTCTACACATTTGCACACACCACGATGGTTTAAATCACCAAAGGGCCCCTTCTTCATAAGGGTGCCCTCAATGATTTGAACCAATATCGAAAGTCCCTCACACTTGAGGGCACACATCAAATCATTTTCGATTTTATTTTCCTTTATTTTGAAAAATGATCGAATCCGAGGTTACCACATTACGTGGATGGAGTAGGGTGCCTAACACCTTCTCTACTCCATAAATGGACCCCCTTACCTTGAATCAAAGGTTGGGCCACGTGCATTATCCAACGAGAGTCATCAAAAATGTCAAAATGACATGTTCTTCAAAAGATACGACTTCGGGTGACCATTCACACCCATTTTCGAATTTGAATGGTGGCGACTCCAAAACACCCCAAAGTGGAGGGATGTTTTAAAAATATTGAAAATCCCATGTCCACAGATAGAATCGTATTTTATCATTCACTTTAAGTGTCCCTAATTATACCATTTTCTTCACGCCACACAATATTGCACATTTCTTAAATTTTTCTAGAGGCAACCTTTTGGTCATAGGGTCGGCTACTATCTTTTTAGTATGAATCAGTCAACTTTCATTTCACCTTTTTCCACTATATCCTGAATATAGTGATAATGTATATTAATATATTTTATTTTAGAACTATTATCTCCACTTTTTATTAAAGAGATAACAAACATATTATCACAAAACATGTTCATTGTTCTGCTAACTATGACTAACTGGAGGCGTTTCACAAAGCGACTAATCCTTACAACGTTACTAACATCCGTACTGCAGGTTGTGTATTTAGTTTCGTGGTAGATTTTGCCACACATCTTTGTTTCTTTCTCAACCAAGAAATGGTTGTCCCTCTGAACATGAATACATCTTTGTTTGTGGATTTTCACTATCAATATCTCAAGTCAAGTTGCAGTCCACTACGTAAAAACTGGAAAATTAGACAGAAAAAATTGACAGGCCAAGGCCCACGAATTTAGAAACTGAATTTTGACGGTCTAGGACCGTCAAAATTCTTAATGTTCCCAGATTTGATGGCTTAGAGTTGTTGAATTTCTCCCAGCCTTCATTAATTTAATAGTTTCGACCCGTAAAAAAAAATTGATAATGAAAAATTCGATGCCAATTCAACCCTTTGGTCCGTCGAATTTTATGAAATTTGACGGCCTAAGACCGTCAAATTTAGGCTTTTTTCATATTGTGTTCTGTACATCCTCTAATCTCTAGATCTCCTAATTTGAAAGTTCGTTTCAGATCCAGTGTGCCTTTTAAATACCTGAATATCCTTTTAACCACTTGTCAATGCATTTTACTAGGATTAGATTGGTAACAACATACAAGTCCTACTGCATGACAAATGTCAGGTCTTGTGCTTGTCACTGCATACATAAGACTTCCTACGACTTGAGCACACAAAATGTTCATTACTTCTTGTATCTCACTTTTGGTGTTAGACACATAGATTTATCTACTCTTACATCTTTACAAACAGGTGTGCCCAAAGTTTTGCAATTTTTCATGTTAAAGTAATGCCAACAATAGATAATAGAGGCAATTGAAATCGATTTGTTTTATAAGTGCAATTGAGAAGGAGCATGCTTGGGGAAGCATTCGTAAGATCAATGGAAGTTAGATGAGTAAAGAACAAGTTTGTCATATCCTTTCTTTGTTCGTCCATTCGGTAAAGTGCAACATATCCAAGATCACTAAGTAGTTCTGAAAGATATTGTATTGGAGTTTTTCCACCCAATTCTTCTTTACGTATAATTGCCCATGTATTATAGATGGTCCTCAGTATACTTACAATGGTAGAATCACTCTTCTTGGTAGATAAAAGACATACTCATGTTTTGGCGCCTACTTGAGTCATCTCTTTCACTACCAATTTGTGGTTATTGTTAAGTCTTTTTGCAAAATTATGCCTAGCCAAATAAGTTGACCCGTTATGATTGTTGATCCCACAAACGACTTCATTCTCCATTGATCAGCCTATCATCTACTTTTTGTCTCTTCAAAAAGAATGGACACCCCATCCTTTTTGTTAAAGAATGACAAATCCCTTTCTCAGTTTGGATTTTCGACAATTGGTTCTATAGATATTGTCATAATCGATCACATTCAAGAAATACTAGTAGCCTCAGACATGCTTTTATTGAAATAGATCTTGAAATTGTTTAAGCAAAACCAAGCCCATAAGCAACTTTGAGTGCCCAAGATATCAAATGTTCTCATTCCTCAAAAATCTTTAGGTCAATATCAAAGCATAAGTTTTATAGTAAGATTGAAAGAGAATTCAAAGAAAGTCAATCCAATTAAAAGCATTTATTTACCATTGCTTCACATCTTGCTGTATCTGTTTGAAATTTATCACCTATATTAACTTTAGTTGGTTGGTCTTCATTAACATTGATGTCAAAAGACATTGTATCCACACAAAAATAATAAGAGTAGAAAATAAATTATTATGTTTCCATCTATAACACAATAGCTAAATGAGAAATTTACCAAAATGGAGAACTTTTCAAACGTATTTACCAAAATGCAGCACTATACATCTTATTTATGAAAATGATAAAAAGAATAAATTTCAGATTTATGCTATCAAAAATACCATTTTTCTGATCTAATATTAGAAGAATCCTTCTGACACTGCATAAACTATATTCTGATCTCATGTTAGAAGGATCCTTCTAACAAAAAGGGTATTTTCAGTAGAAAAAATATGAAAATTAGTTTTTTTACCATTTTGATAAAATAAAATATTTTCAAAAATGGTAAATTATCATTTAGGTAAATAACCAATATGTCATGCATGTTTTGGTAAATTTTCCTAGCTAAATTATATGTAAAATGGACCTCCAAACTTCATTGAGACAATGAGTTAAATAATAGTTATTAATGTAGAGCATATAATTTTTTTTTTTATAACCAAAACATTGAATTGTTTTGAGGTTGTAATTCAATTTTAAGGAAGCTATCTTGAGTTGCAAGTAATTGGCCTATTAATTAACTATAACATAAATAGAAAGCATGTATGGCCAAAAGTTGATGGTTAGAGAATGCAATATTTATTGGGATAGATGGTGTTACAGAATGTTCAGAGAAATGAAAAGTAAAATTTCCTAAAAAAAAGTAGAAAAGAATGGTACCCAAGGAACTATTAGCAGAGCCAATTAGAAATCCTTTTTCGTTTTTTTTTTTTTTTTTGAAATGCTAAGGTGGTTATCAATCACCATTGATAGACAATTGAAAGAATTTTTTTTTCAAGAAAATAGAAAATGGCATTGATCTTGGTAAGCTACCATGCTAAAAAGAATCAAATTTGAGAGAGAGATTTTACAGTAAGATTAGATCTTTGGATTCAAACGTCCTTTCTTCGTACCCATCTCATACAAGAAGGTGATCTACCCAACTCTCTCTCTCTCTCTCTCTCTCTCTCTCCATTAATGATTTTATTTTATTATTAGAAAATAGAGATAAGATTCATACTTTCATGTCTTGAATATTTATTATAGTAAACACATCTTTATACCCAGCATAAACATATTTACCTGTCTAAGATCTATTTGGGAAGATCCAAGGGTTGGGAGCAATCACTACCTCAAAAAAGTTAAAATCCGTTATTATTATAGTGTTAAACTCGACGGCGCAAGTCTCATGTTTATTTTCACAGGCCAAAACCCACATTTAAGCCCAATAAAAAAATTCGACAGCCTAAGCCCAACAAACCACCGATTTTATTATTTTTTTTAACAAAAAAAATAAAACATCAAATAGACTTTCCTTCTCATCCATCTCAAGGAAAACGAGTTTTGTTGCGCAGAAGAACTCCTTTTCAATCGACAACTTACAAATCCCATTTTAAGCTCGATCACATTCAAGAGCACCAAGTGATTGAGAGCACCGAATGATCTCTCAATCTCTCAATCTCACTCACCGAACGAACTCTTTTCACTTCGTCAATGGGTTTTTAATCTCTCAGAGCTCAAATCGAAGAAGAAATCAAAGCTCAAGTCAGAAACCCTAAGAACTGAAGCTCACTTATTAGTGCCACTAATCAAACCACTCCAAATCTCATCTGTAAGTCTGTTTATCTCAAAAACCCTTAAAAACCCATTTTGTGTTACATTAGTGTTGCTAATTCATTTCGAGATGAATTTAGTTTTTCGAACCAACTATAGAGATTTTTATCGAGAAAGTCAGTTAATTAACACTTGTTTTCTACACTTCCTGCTCATCTGAACTCTAAAGTAAACCTGATTTGATAATCAACTCATCTTGTGTTACATGATGTTGATGTTTCAAGTTCTACTTATATAGTTTTGATAGATTTAAAGTACTCTTAAGTTCTACTTATATTTTTTTTGTTTAACTTGGTAAAAATATCGTGGATGTTTATAAGTAAAGTCTAAATTGACAGATCTATTGGTGTTCTCTACTCAGATTGCTTGGTTAAGTATGAAGTTCAAATCTATCACTTTCATAACATTTCATTATCTTTCTTCCCTATTTCCTTTATTCTTCATCCATTCTTCTTCTTAAGCTCACTATAAATTTCCCAAAAATGCTTTAGGGACAGAGATCTTCACTTTTTGTTAGAATCTTATTCTTTAATTGCTTTATTCAAAATCAAGGTTTTAAAACTCGTTGGAGTCATCTTGTCTTTGTATCAATCCATTTAACTTGGTGTATAATTATACATTAATAAATTTATTTATATATAAATAATTATATATTTTTATTATAAAATAAATTGGATGAGAAGATATTTAGTCATAATACCAACTTTAGATAATAAATGTTTAAATTATAAAAAAAATTAATTATTTTAAATAAAAAATGTAAAAAAAAAAACCAATTGACTTGGTCAAGTTTTACCAATAGGCAACAGTCAACAGTCAATATGTTCAAAATATTGCCTGAGTCATCTCACTTATCAAACAAGACAATTTTGGTATGATTCACGTTAGATGATATCCTATTCATTCTTGACCGAAGTCATCTTAGTGGATGAGATTTAAAATCACATTTAGAAGACTATTGTTATATTTTATAATTAGCTTAGACATCTTTCTAATGGATTAGATAAGAAGGGGATTAGATAAATTTAATTAGGGTATATTTTTAAAATTTTACATATATTGTATGAAATATATATGTTGTATATAAATGGTGTAGCTTTTAAATGAGTTATTTAGGTTGAATGTGCTTTGTAGAATATGTTTGGGAGTAGTTGAATAATTATAATAGTTTTGTGAGAAAAATATGTGTTAGTGTTAATGGTAGTAGTTAAAAATATATTATTTTTTCCTTTTTTACTTATTAGTTGTATGCTAGATGGAGAGGCTCGAAGTTCAAAATAAAAAGTGGATGTCAAAACCTAGGTTATCATCGGAATACATTTATGGTGCAGTATCATTTGTTGAGTATTTGAAAACAAATAAACAGAATTTTGTAAATGATGATCATTATTTTTGTCCTTGTGTCAAATGTCGTAATACCTTGTCGTAGAGGAAAAATATAAAAATAATTGTAGAACTTAGTCTGTGACGATATACATACTTCTTTCACAAGATGGACATTCCATTGAGAACATTGGAGGGGCGGAGATCACGTAACAGTTGGGGCTAATACGTTTGTTCGTCAGTGTGATGAAGATATGATTCCAAGTATGACAAACATGTTGAATGATGCGCTTATATGTTTTTCCAACGAAGAAGATGAAGGTACTTGCATGGACGGGTGTCCTGATAGAAACAAATACCAAATTCACAATAATTCAACAGATGATACTTAATATCATCAAATGATAGAGGAAGCAATGCAACCCTATATCACTCTTGTTGAAAAGAGGATACAAAATTGTCAATTATAGTTGAGTTGTTGAATATAAAGACTAGACATCAATGGTTTTAAAAGGATTTTGATAAATTGTTACAAATGATTAAAAGGATATTACCACATGATAACTCCTTATCAAAGAACATCTACTCAAGAACAAAATGATCAAAATTTTATAAATGAAGTGTGAGATTATTCATGTATGTCCTAATGATTGTATATTGTATTGAAAAGAGAATGAAAATAGAGATAGTTGTCCAAAATTGGTTAGTAAAAATAAGTATAGAAAAAAACTTTTACCAATGAAAATATAGAGGTATTTTCCACTAACGCAAATGTTGAAACGAATATATAATGCACCATGGATTGTGGAGAACATGAAATGACAATTTAAAGGAGATCAACAACGAAAAAAGTTTATGTGTTATCCAATAGATTCATTTTATTGGAGAGAAGTAGATAGTAAATGGGAAGATTTTGTTGTTAAGCCATGCAATATTCGGTTGGAAATTCCAACAGATGGATTTAATCCATTTGGGATGAAAAACAACTCATACAGTTGTTGACCTATTATGGTTGTTCGTATAATCGATTACCATCTCTATGCATATGGAAAGAGTTTACGATGTTGATACTTTTGATTGTCGAGAGAAATAGTTCAGGACATGACATTGACGTATATTTGTAGTCATTGATTGCAAAGCTAAATGAGTTGTGATTTCCAGGAATTGAAAAATATGATTACAACACTAATCATATGTTTACAATGAGAACAATTTTGTTATAAGCTATACATCATTTTTCAATGTAAGGTTATTTATTGAGTTGTAAAACAATGAGAAAATTTGGATGTCTTGTTTGTAGTGAAGAACAGATTCAATATGGTTAAAACATGATGGAAAATTTATTAGATGGAATACAGAAAATTTTTAACTAATCTCAATCATCCTTTCAAAAGTCAAAAATCTCAATTTAATGAGTATGAAAAAAAGGAAAGGCAGAATCGTCGTTTGAGTGGAGTTGATCTATTAACCAAGTTAGAAACAATTCATACAGAGTTTAAAAAATTAACAGGTAAGAAAAGGAAAAAGTCTATGAATGAAGAGACTCCATAGTCGAATAGATCAATATTATTTGACTTACCTTATTTGAAAGATTCGCTATTTCACCACAATCTTGATATGATGCACATTGAGAAGAATAAGACTAAAAATCTTTTCACAACAATTATGAAAACAAAGGATAAAATCAGGGATGGTCGTAAAGCTCGATTAGACTTGAAAGAAATGAAGATAAAAAGAATTTGTGCCCGATGAATATTTATGGCAATGAGGTTTAACTAAAAACTCTTCCCAAATTGTCTAATAAGAAAAAATAATTAATTTGTAAAACCTTATGGGATTTGAAAGTTCCTATCAGATATAGTTCAAATTGGAAATAAAATGTAAGTTTACAATAACTTCAATTCAAAATTTGAAGTCACATGATTATCATATACTTAAACAACATTTATTACCGGTGTTGCTAATGCACGCGTTCAAGATGAAGAATCAGAAGTCGTTGCCTACCGCTATTCAATAACTCTCGATAGTTTTCAATGTCTTATGCTAAAAAAAAATCAATCGTATGGAGCTACAAAGTTTTAAAGGACGTATTGTAGAAACAGTGTGTGTATTCAAAAAATATTTTTCACATTTTTTTATTTCTCTGATAGATCTCCTTGTGTACTTAGTGGAGGAAGCGTTTATATACAGATCGGTTAGATATCGATGGATGTATATTTTTGAACGGTATGTGGTGATCAATAAACAATGAATATTTTAATTAATATCTTTGTTTGTCTTATTGTTGTCTAATTTGTAAAACATCATTAAGATGATAAATAGTTATAAACGATACGTAGTGAATCAAACATTCCCATAAGATTCTATCATAGAATGCTATCTCATGGGAGAAGCAATGATGTATGTTATGCATTACATGTCCGATGATTTACTTAGAATAGGAAGTCATCAACAAGGCCAACATATGCTTATGAATGATGATTGTGAACCTGCTTACCCTATTGATAAAAATGGGGAATGTTATGTTTTAAACTTATGAAGTATTAGTAGGTTCGCAAATGGGTACTTCGTCAGTCAGTCGAGAATTCTCAGTTAGAAAAGTATACAACAACATCTCAAATTTATTTATATATCATAGGAATCTAAACCTCCTTAATTCATATTATCTTCTCTAAGAAATATAATGAATATTTTCAAAGTCTTTCATCAAGGGCTAATAGTCGAAAGACCAGTTCATAAGCAGAGAAGGAAATGTCACACGTTCATTGGGCTACAGAACAACTACATGAGGATTTCAATCCCTCAATCACAAAAAGGCTTGCTAATAGCCAAAATGCTTATGCAATTTCATATAACGCATATGTAGTAAATGTGTATGTTTTCCATATAGTAAAATATGAAATGAATTTATTAACACAAAATTCTAAGGTGCCAATGAAAGTTGTAACTAGTTTCTAAGCAAATGTTAGAGATACGAATTATGTAGATAAAGAAGTTTCCTATTAGGGTATGGTAAAAAAAATAATTGAATTGGACTACCTAGATTTTAAGGACAGTATTTTATTGTGATTGGGTGTGTATAAAATATTCAAATGGGTATATGGTTGATCGATACACAAATTTACGATATATTAACCTGGAGAGATTGATGAGAAATACAAAAGTGGACGATGAACTATTTATTCTTGCCCCATAAGCAACTCAAATTTTTTATTGTAAGAATCAAAGTTGGCATACGGAAACTTGGCACTTGATTTTATTCTAGCATTTGCAGCAAGTAACGTGGATACTTTATCATATGTTCTTAAAGAAGATATCATTGAAAATGATGATAAAAACTAACTATATTTGTACGTTATGTATATATTTATGAAAAGTAGTGTGTTATAATAGTAATGATATATTTTTATTTCTTTCAAATGCAAATTCATTGTTAATATTGTGTAATATTTTTGCTTTTGTTACTATTTAATTCACTATTTGATTTATTACTTTCATTTTTAATCTTATTGCTTTCAAATATCTATACTATTTTTTAATGTTATTCCATACAGGCATTATGTCATTGAAAGAGGATTCTAATAACCACCTCAACTACCTAGAAACCATCCACTTTTTCTATCTTTCAAATCCTAGAAACCTCTTTCTCTAGAGAAATTTGTAGATTTTTAAAAGTTTGTGCTAGATGTAGATGGTTTTGCAAATATTTAGAGGCTTTGAAACCCATTAAGGTAAGAATTTATTTGTTCTAATTATCTGACACTTCTTAAATCTCTTACATTTTTCTTCATTAATTTTTTAACTTTCAATTTAAACTGATCTAAGAAAATTTATGTTTTGATTCGTATTCTTCATCTTCATGTACAGAAGAAACAATTCATGACGGGATTTAATAGAAGAAAAGAGACTAAAGTTTTGTGGAAGGGGTTGTGTGGTGTAAGAAGTGTTCCCAAATAGGTAATTATTTCTTGGATGGATGTTAACCAAAAGCCATCTCATGGTGGAACTTGGTGAAACAAGGGCGATGAATAATTTTCATGATTTTAAGCACATTATTTTAGGGGATTTTGACGATTTTAATTAATTTCTGAACTTTTTAGTGAGTGAAAATGAAACAGAAACATGGGCTTTTGATTTTAGGTCTGGGGGAGACTTTGCGGAATAAAGAGTGTTGACCTAACAAATGTCTTTGAGAACTAAGTGAAATAAAATAAGGGTTTGAACATTCTTAAGAAGATTGGATGCCACATAGGAATGTAAATCAGAATAATTTCAAAAAAAAAAAAAAAAGAAAAAGAAATGAACTGTTGCATTTTAATTTGAAATTTGGGAGTTCAGTATCGGTACTTTTTAAAATGATTTGATCATGCCATTGTTTTTTCTTAGAAATCTAATCTACGCCATGGCCATGAAATCTAGAGGGCTGTGGTGTTGTTTGGTCAACATGACAATCCATGTGGGCTCATCGACTTTTACAATTATTGTGGCTGTTATGTGCTTCTAGGTTATTGTTTCAAGGAGAAAAAGCATGGGGGTTTAATCCAAAAGGTTTATGAATTTTGTGACTATACAATTTTTTAGTCTTGCTTCAAGAAAAAAAATAGTTTTCTTAAGTAACACTTTCCTTATTAAGTTAGTAAGATTTCGAGTAGTAAAATGTTGCTACGGGTCCTTGAGCTTGAAAAGATTTTTCTTTTGTAAACAAAAGTTCTGTTTCACCGTTGAATTTTAAATTTACGATTTCGGAAGCCTTCCACTTTCAACCCTTGAATCGCCCAATTATTTTTTATTTTTTATTTTTAACTTTTTATTTATTTATTTTTGGATATTAGTTTTACATGAAAAATACAGGGCAGTGGTGTTGGATGGCCAATGTGGTAATCATTTGAGCAAAATGACCCTTAGTGAGATTTAAAATCTTAATAAGTAAGGAAAGTATTTTTTTTTTTCAATCTGATTTTTTTTCCCATGAAATCTAGGGCTATGCTTCAAATTGCCAACAATCCTTAGTAAGATTTGAAATCTGACATGAGAGCTGCTATTGGCACCCCACCTTTCAGTTAATAGAACCCAAATAAACGTAAAGAAAATAAGTGAATGGTTGAAATAGGTAAAAGTTGGGTGACAATTGAAGTTCTCTCAATTGTTTTTTAGCTAGATTTCTAATTTTTAGGTTTAGAGTTTTATACGAGCCTAATCATAATTATAAACAACTACTGAAATTGTCTGAACTTGTGAGATAATGTTTGGTAAAGTTGAAATAATAATTTGAGCCAAATCTATATAATGTTTCAAGAGTGTGCTTTAATCTTTAATTGGGGTGTGATAATTAATTTCAAAAATTGAGGTGTAATAAGTAAAATTTGGGGTGCCAATAGTGACTCTCTAAGTTTTTTTTTTGTGGCTAGTCACAACGTGAAAAAAACCTATATTTGACTGCACAAGGCGGTCGAATTTCATAAAATTTGACGGACCAAGGCGTCAAAACTTTCATTGTCAAATTTTTTTCGACGGATCGAAACCGTTAAATTAATGGAGAATGGGGGAAATTTGATGGCTCTAAGCCATCGAATTGGGGATTAACAAAAATTTCAACGACCATAGGCCGTCAAAATTCACCTTCTAAAATTTGTGGGCTTTTGGTCCATCGAACTTTCTTGTCAAAATTTTCAGTTTTCACATAGTGAGTGGTATCCCCATTGGCAGAGGGCCCAGGCGTCATATCTGATCTTACGTCCAGTCCATAGGCCCATGGAACATGTCTATCAGGACTAAATCCAATGGGTAGATATAGCCGATCCACACAGCTCACCGACCTTCTAAGTCAAGATTGGGGTGGTTAAGGTTTGAACACACGCCCTCCTTGGGAGACCTCAAGCTTTTACCACTATACCATTTGATTTTTAACGAATACAGAATATTCAATGTGTAAGAAACAAATGCACGAAAAGACCCATGGCGTAGGCATTGGCATCTCCAAAGAGTCAAAAAGAACAACAATATCCACTCATGGGTGTATGGCACCGGTTTAAAAATCAGGGGTATCTCCAAAATTACACCAAATATGAAGGAATACATCAAAATTACCCAAAAATTTCCCTAACTCTTTGATACTGTTTTCTCTCTTTTAACATATAGCTTCACACAATTTCTCTCTTTATTTTTTACGCTATCTTTGTTAGCCCCCTCTCTATCTCAGTCAGTGTGCCTACGTGCTTTGTTATCGAAGGTTAGACAGAGGAAGAGATGAGGGTAGACCTCTTGGAGCAATCATAGGGAGTTATCTTTCAAGTTCAAGCAATGGAGATATGCTCAGATAGGTAGTGGGATCATAAGGCTCAATTGGAAATGTAGAGAAATTGTGTTTTTCATCATCTTTATTAGGGGGTGTCAATGGGTAGGTTCCATGTATACCCAGAACAAAACCCAAACTTGAACATCGGTTTCGATTCCAATCTATTTCGGTTCCAGGTATGAGATCCTTGGAATCAAAACAGACCCAACAAATATCCGACTACTCTTTCATGAGGCTAAAATGAGTTATTTACCATTTTGACCATTTTTCATTTTAATTAGCTAAACGTGAACAATCACTTTTTCATTATAAAAAAAAATCACAACGAAATGACAATTTTGCAGGTTTAAAGTGAAATTCACTTCAAATCTGTGAAATAGTCACTTTTAAAACCTCTGAATTTGTTATTGTTCACGTTTTGATAATTAATATAAACAGTAAACTGGAATCATAAATTCGTTAAAAGTTGATCACTTTTTCGTAAACATCTCTATCTGACACCCCATTGGGTATACGTCGGGTACCCGTCAATATTAAAAAAAATAAAAATAATCTAACTGAATTTCTAAGGGTCGTTTTGGTCAAATGGATTACCATATTAATTATCCAATACCACAATCCTCTATATTTCATCCAAAACCTATATAAAAAAATTCAAAAAATAATTTTTTTTTGAGCTTGATCCAATGTTTTGAGAATGGACAACTACCGAACTTTCACCTAACTTCTTAAAAATTCAACAATGAAAATTTACTTTTTATTTTTTTAATGTGCTCTTTTTCAAAGTTCATAGAATTTTGTCCTCTGCAACCCTAAGTCATCGTACAAAGTTTTCTTTTACGTCACAAGATCAGACCAATGAGTCTTAGTAATGGTGATATCCTTACTAACTTAGTAAGATTAGTCAGACTCTACTATTTGTTTACTGAATGGGGGGGTTTTAATCATTAAAAATATTAAAAGTGAGAAAAATCTAACCAGAAAGCATGTGAATGCATTCTATTTTTTTTTTAAGTTGAAACTTGAGAAGGAGAGAAAGGAATATGGACAGAGGTTTAGAAAATAGAAAGAGTTGAGACTTGAGAAGTACGTTATTTGTTTGAGAAGAAATTACATATTGAAATATATCTTCATAATTATTAATTATAATACTAAATAATAAATATAAACATATTCTTAAATTTTTTTTTAAATACCCCATTTACCCAATGGGTATTCGATGGAGACCCAATTCTTAGTGGGTCCTTAAAATTACTACCCATAATCAACCCAAAAATTAACCGGGTCTCTCATAGTGCACCCAAAATCGATTAATCGGTTTTGGGTACATCAGGTAATTTGGAAACCCAATGACACCCCTAATCTTTATTGCTTTCTGGTGGTAGTGATTGTATATTTCAGCTTCGGATTCAACCAAGGAAACCCTTAAAGTAACAATACACAGCCAAGCCAATCTTTCTCATCCTTTGCATCTCAATAGCACAACCAAGCCTAGTCACATCCTACCCACAACCATTAACAAAGGACCATTCTTAGCAATTTAAAGTCATTGTAACACTTAGGTGCTGTTTGTTTCCACTTCAAAACGCGGATTTTAGTGCGTTTGCATCTAAAATCTGCGTTTCCGGTTGTAATTATCGTTTGGTAAAATGTGCGTTAAGAAATTGCGTTTTGAAACGCAAATTAAAGAAGCTCTTTCGAACTGCTTTTTTATTCGCGTTTGCCGAATAAACGGCTCATGTGAATTGACGATCTTGCCCATGTCCATCGTCTCTATTCTCTCGTTCGAACGAAGCTGATCAGAACCCACTCGTTCGACAGAAATCGTCAAACCTCATCTCACAGACGCTCTCTCGCACTCCTCTCTTTGTCGCACTCCTCTCTCTCTATCTCTAGGTCTCGATCTCTGCTTCTTTTCTTCTCTTCTCGGTCGACAAACATCACACACAGCCATTTGGTTTCGATCTCGCACAGATCCCTCTCTTGCAAAGCTCTCTCTCTCTCTCTCTCTCTCGCACATCTCTCTCAACAGAGCCTCGCTCAGATCCGTCTTCTCCTCTCGACATTTCTGCTTAGTAGGTAAGCAAAGTTGATCCCCTCTCCGCTGTTTTTGCTTCGAAATTTAGGGCTTCTTCTTATTTCTTTCAATGTCATTTGATGTTAAAACTCGTGATCGATTGAATGGCTCTCTAATTTTTTTTTCTATGTGATTTCTTATGGATACTTTATGATCTTTAGTGAAACATTTAATTTGATCTCAAATTTTATTTTCTAAATTTCGATTCAGTATAGATTGTTCTGTAGATGTAATTCCTTGATGTTGTGCATGATTCGTAGTTGAAAATATCACTGATTTTCTCTGAATTTTTTTATCTCAATCTTGAGCTAGGTTTTTTCTATAGATCTGCACAATCTGAAAATGAAAATGAAAAAAAAAAAAAAAAAACAACTCAAATAAAGAACAGATTTTCATTAGGCTTTCTTGTTGCTTCTTTTTATGTACTTTAATACACCATTCCTTCTTATTTTTCTTCATGCCATGACACATTCTCCTGATCTTACTTAGATCATTTGTTTCTCTTTAGTTTCTTCACTTTTTTGTATGTCTATTATTGTTTGGCTGAAGCTTTTAAGAGATTCTCAATGTATATTTTCCAAACTATTGTTTGGTTGTAACCTTCAAAATGTATTTGGACTCAAAATGTACGTGGTCTCTGAGACCGATATAAGTACTAAACGATTGGAAATATATATTATCGTATTTATTTACTTAATCATAGATTAAACTATGAGTTGCCAAGTTGTTCTTGGTGAATCACCTCATCCATGACAATGGTTATAATAGTTAGAGTTTAATCAAGAAAAACTAATATTTTAATCGACAAATGAGCTCATTGATTGGTTTTGATATCAAGAATGGAAAACGCCTTGTATTTTCTCAAGCCTTTTGATTTTGGTGAAACTCAAGATGTTTATGATCCTCTTCATGGTTATGGGATGGAAGGAGTGAACAAAGGGAAACAAACCCATATAAGGAGATTTTCAATGTATATTTTCCAAACTATTGTTTGAAGTTTGAACTGAATCATGAATGTTTTTCTTTAACTTACACACACATCAATTACTGTACTCTGTACAGTCAAAGATTGATGATAAAGTTGAAGTAGAATATGACATGTTCTGTTTCATGTACTTCTGTTGTTATTACCATTGACAGATGGAAGATAACAATTCAAAGAATGCGAAAGCAGATTGGACACCCAAACAACATGAAGTTTTGGTCGAAATATGCTATGAATTAGTTAACAAGGGGAGGAGACCACATAAAGTACTTGATAAGATTGGATATGAAACATTGGTGAATGAGTTTATAAGGATAACTGGCGTTTACTATGATAGAGGGCAAATGAAAAATAAGTGGGATAGATAAAAGGGACTATGGGGACTTTGGAATAAGATTTGCACAAATATTGGCGTCTCTTATGATGTTAAGACTGGTATATTAGATGCAAGTGAGGAGTGGTGGGATGGGTGGTTAGAGGTATATTTTTTTGTTACTTCTTTATTTTATTTATTTCTTTTATATATAATTTAGAATTTTTATTTTTTAATGCATCATCCAAAAGATGTAATATTTCGATCAAAGCCTTTGATGTTTGCGAAGCAATTAGATGTAATCTTTGGAGGCACATATGCTACTGGTAGCCAGATGTGGTCGCCTACATCTAGTACAATGCCATCTACATCAATAAACCAACCAGATAATCTTGGGGATGATCTAGAAGATGTCATGGAGACCTTGCCCCCGGAGTCTCAGACACCTCTAGACTTTACTCCTGATGATACTAATGAGTTAGGGGATGATGCTACCGCTACTGTACCCCCACCCACAGATCCTGTTCGACGCAGAAGTGGCGATACTCTACAATCTCAGGGTCGTAGGCAGAAGATGACTCCTGCTATGCTAATTGGCCAATTATTGGTGAAGCTCGTAGATGCAGTTAACAATCAGACATCTACTTCTATCAATCAGACATCTGTTAAGAAATGCACTATTCAAGAGTCAATCGACCTCTTAGACCAGTTAACAGATATAACCCCCAACAGTGATCTCTATCATTTTGCGTTGAAGATGTTTATGAAAAACAAGCAATTCAGATAGATTTTTTGTGGGTTACGATCAACAGATATTCGTCTTAGGTGGTTGGAAAGCGAGATGACTGATTATCTAGTTAGGAGAGATTGTTAGGCATTTTTTCATGTTTTTTTTTATATTATGTTGGTTTTGGGATGCACCTATAGGGTGCAATATACTTGGTTACTTTTATATTTATGTTGGTTTGATGATGCACCTATAGGGTGCAATATACATTGGTTACTTTTTGTACTAATATGATGTAATATACTCTGTTAGATGGATATGTTAATTTTTGTTAGACATATATTATATTTTCCTATAGATGGATATTATTTGCACTATTGAATATTTATTGTGATTAATATTGTAGATAATGAGTTTTGTTGTATGTGGTGGATATCATTTTATTGTGTATTGTAAGTTGGGTTTATATACAACTAATATGGATCTATAAACAGGTCAAATGGATTCAGATGTTAATCACACAAATACTGTTGATACTACTGATATCATGGATTCAAATGATGATACCAATAATACTGTTAGGTCAAGTGTTTTAAATATAGGCACGAGAGGAGCCATCCTAGGTTCTTTATTTTATTGTGAGAATGACTTAGATAGGGAGGAACATAGTAATTGTCCATTCAAGGGGATTGATTTTGTGTGGAAAACACTGAATGATAATACGACGTGCCACTCATTGTTTAGAATGGAAAGTCATGTATTTGTGAATCTATGTTCCATTTTGAAGGAACGGGGTCTGCTAAAGATGCAACGATATATTACTATTCATGAACAAGTAGCGATGTTCCTATTGATAATAAGACATAATCAAGGACAAAGAGTAATTGCAGATCGTTTTGTTCATTTACTTGAAACGATTAGCAAGTACTTCAACATAGTTCTTTTGGCGATTGTGAACTTGTCAATGTCCTTGATTGTACCTCCCGACCTCAATGAAGTCTCTCCGCACATCCGTAACAATCCTCATTTTTTACCATATTTTAAGGTAATTTCTCGTATACATACACTTTAAATATATTTGTTTTATTAATGTTTATAGATTAATATAATTAAAAAATATGTAGGGTTGTATTGGAGCGATAGATGGAACACATGTTAGTGCATTTGTACCAATAGCAGACCAAATGCAATATCGATGACATAAGGGACTCACGCAAAATATAATGACAACATGTTCGTTTGACATGTTGTTCACTCATGTGGTGGTTGGTTGGGAAGGATCGGCGAATGATTCACGGGTCTTCCTTGAGACATTGAATACTCCCAATTTAAATTTTTCATATCCTCCACCAGGTCTGTATTTAAAAGTTTGTCAATTATATATATTTATATTTAAGATTAGGCAATATAATTTTTTTTAAATAATAGGTAAATATTATCTGGTAGATGTTGGGTACCCGCTCATGGAAGGTTATCTCGCACCTTACCGAGGTGTTCGATACCATTTACAAGACTATCGGAGGTCATAGGAAAATGGTCGACAAGAAATGTTCAATGATTTACATTCTTCACTTCGGAATGTGATCGAACGAACCTTTGGGGTTTTGAAGGCAAAATGGCCTATCTCGAAGATGATGCGTTCTTATAATTTGGACAAACAATGAAACATTGTTGTGGCCTGCATGGCATTGCACAATTTTATCAGAAAACATGCGGTTGCCGATGAAGAATTTATTCGATTCGAGGAAGAAAGAGCAATGGAAGAGGAAGAAGACGGGATCATTGATCAAGAGTATCCAGTTCCCCCATCAGTAGGTCGTCAGAGTCAACAAACAATGAAAATGCATAGGGATTCAATAACTAATGTCATTTTTACTAGCAATCATTGATGCATTTTCATATTAGTTTTTTTTACTTTGTATTGTAATTATAAATACTGTTCTTCAATGTTGAAATAAAGATTATACTGTTTTTAATTATATTTCGAAGATTCTATGCTTATTTATTTATGTTCTTTGTGTATGATGAATAGCATTGATGACAAATTATACGTATCCACCATGTTGTTCATGTGGTCGAGTGATGACATTAATCACAGCTAAAACAAAAGAAAATTATGGGAGGATGTTTTATAGGTGTCCATCTTGGCAGGTAATATGATATTGATATTAATGTTGGGCGCATATTTTTATTTGGTGAGATTGATATTAATTCATGTGTTATTTTACTTTATAGAGACATGCAGGGTCTTTTGTGTGGGTAGATGAAGTTGACATTATCAATGATAATGTTCCTCAAGATAAAGTAACGGATTCAAATAATAAGAATGAAAAATATATTTTATATGCATTTGTTGGATGTATATTTTTCATGTTTTTATTTATTTCAATTTTATTTATTATATTAACTATGATTATTATGTTTAAATGATGTCGGAATGTAAATTAGAAGTTATGTGGATGTGTTATGTATATATGATGTGATGTGGATATGTTATGTATATATGATGTAATGTGAATGTTGAATTGCGTATTATGCAGGTATTTTGTTTATCAGGAAAATTTCATATGTCTATTTTTAAGAGGAGATGCTGCCGAAATTTCTGTAGAATTATAAAATTTTCTATAATTTTTTTTTGAATTATAAATATTTTAAAATTAATTCAATTATTTTTAAAAAATTTTATATAATTTTATTATATTTATATATATTTAGTGTAATTATATATTTATAAGGGTATTTTGATAATTTGTTTATGCATTTTGAGTGTTCTATCAACCTTAAGGGTATTCTGATCATTTTACCCTAAACAGCAGATTTTAGAAGCTGTATCAAACAATAATTACCAGATTCTAGTCAACAGCACAACACTTTTACGAAGCTATAACAAACAAGCTTTTCAGTGTTTCAGCTTCTGACAGCAGAAGCTGACAGCAGATTCAGGCAGCTGAATCAAACGGGGCCTTAATTATCTTGTTGGAATCCATGTCTATATTTCTGACGGACAGAGATCAAATAATCCAGGAGATGAGATTCAAACACAACTTCATATTAATTTCTAAACAAAATCTAAACTAGTAAACGGAGATTAAAAAATTAATACCTTAGATTACAGCCAAAGAGAACACGAACAAAATCAATAAGAAGAAAATAGAGAACGAGTAGATATTACAAGAAAACTAGAGCACAGGGAAGATGAATAAATTTAAGGAAAAATTACTTAAAGCACCCCCATGGAGGGATTTCTTTCTAATTGGAAGTTTTAGGGTCTCTCTTAATAGTCCATTTAGTAAAAAATTCTTTCTAATCAGTTCTTAAATCTTATTTCCCCTATTTCTCACCTTTGAATTTCCCAACTGTTCGCACTCACCATTTTAATACAAAAAAAAAAAAATAAATAAAAAATAAAAAATTGGATTTTTGGCATCCCATTTGAGTTTTGGAGACTTTATTATGTCGAAAAGGATTTAAGAAGGAATAAGAATTCATTTTCAAATATTTTCAAGATGTATGTAAAAAAGTAAGATTTTTTTTTAACTTTTTGTTTTAATTTTTAGATGAAAATTGATCAAGAATGGTTTTCTTTTTTTTTTTTTAAATCACATAGACAAATCATTATCTCAACTTTTTAGTCAATCTTTTCATATATTTTAGTCGAAAAAAAACTACAAAAACAAAAATGTGTAGGTTTTATTAATGTTGTATTCACTAGTTTTTTATTGTTGATTTCGACATTTCATAAAAATTGTCAAATTCAACAATAAAAAAATGTCGAACTCAACAATAAAAATTGATGAGCTCGAGAGTATATAAAAAATGGTGAGTTCAATAGTAAAAGTGGTGAGCTTGAAAATAAAAATTGTTGACCTCAACAATAAATAAAAAGTGGCAAGCTCAAAAATAATGAGGGACCATAAAAAAAAATAAAAAGTTTACTACATGGACACCAAGCTATCGCCCTAAGCTTAGGGACTATTTCGAAAGAAATCCTTCCACTAGGGTCCTTTAAGTAATTTTTCATAAGTTAAACCCTAAAGGTTACATATTGAAGTGAAATAAGTAGGCTACAAAGAGGTTTGAAAAATCGAAAAAGAAAAGAGGATTTTTTTAATGTTCGTGTGCAACCATCGCTTAGTTGTGTGCAACTAGTCAATCCCTTTAAAAAATATTATCTTTTGGTAAATAATTCAAAAATCAATCCCACTTAAAAATGAAATCCTTGAAAAACTTAAATTACTAAATCAAAATTCCACCCTTAACTCATAAAAATAAAAAATAAAAAAAGTTGTTGATTGTCGGTGACAAGAGTTAAACCTAATCTTGTATTTTGCTTTTGAAGGGGTAAACCTAATATCACAACCTCAAGAGGGGATATTACTAAAATTTCCCTTCCTTCTCAATTTTTCATCATTAAGATTAAAGAGTTTGCCTCGCCTTTATAAACACCCCATTTTCGCACTCGCCCGATTAATCAACTCGTCAACCCAATTGCGACGTTTCCCAATAATGGATAAATATTTCAATATTTTTCATTTGTTACTAGATGTGTTTCCAAAGTCTAGATGAGATATTTCAAGTTAGCAAAATTTTAAAAATCACGCTACACTAAGAAAATATGACTCAAAACATAGAAATTATCATTTTCAGATAAAAAGAAGCTTTACGAGAAAATTACTAAAAATGATCAAATTACCAAAATAAAAAATAAAAAATCTAAAACTAATAATTAAAATATTAATTAATGTAAAGTGAGTTCATAATAAATTAAATTAAAATTTTTGAACAAACAAAATCAATTAATTAAGCCTACAGGTCAAATTTTAAGTGGTCCATTTATTTAAGTAGGACCTACATGATATTTAATAAAGAACCCTCCATTGAGATCCCGAAGAATTAAAAATAGAATTTAATAAAGAACCCTCCATTAGGGGGATCCTCCAAAAACTTAAAAAATTTATCATTTTATGTAAGCCAAAATTCAAAACCCTAATCTCTCGAAAGCTCTATAAAAAAGAATTTTCACCACCTAAATTCGCAGGTAAAGAAAAATCCTAAGAAAGAGAGGTTAAAAATTCTCCTAAGACTTCTCAAAACCCTAATTCTGAAACCCCAAGTCCATACTTAACACCTAAACCCCAATTTGTTTTTAAACCTAAAAATACCTAGAAATTCTCAAAACATCTCAAAAAAGTCTGAAAATATTCACATCTAGGAGAAGAAAATCTTATCTTGAAGATCGAAAGCAGATCTAGCGACAGAAACAAAAGTAGGAATATTCACACTAAGATCGATCTCCGCTAGTTTTGAGGGAATTTACTATCGCAATCACCCAGGTAAAGAAGGTAATTTTTTATTTTATTTTTTAGGCCATTTTTTTTCAATGAAAATTTTTTTAGGAAAAGTAGAGATCGACGTTCGCAGGGCGCGATTGGTGCCTAACACCTTCCAGTCTCGTAATGTGATCGTTGGACTTAAAGTTTTTTTCGTGATTCTGTATTGCATATTCTTTTGAGAGTCAATATAACAGTTCGTAAACCGTAAAACTAGGTGGCGACTCCTAAAAGATAAAAAGTGGATCTGTACCCGTGGGTCGAGGGTGCTTTCAGTAACAACTTTAATAAGGATAATTTTGATGATCAAATTTGAAAATCCAAAATATTAGTGCATTACAAAATTTGCCTATTATTTTTCTTTTTTAATTCTTTTGATATAGTTGCAAATTGATTGGATGTTTTTTTTGCTTGTAGACATTTTTTTTTCAATGATTTTTTTTCTATGGTCTTAATCAAAGGTCACGTTTGGTGACTTATAATAATTTTAAATTTTCTAAAAAACAATTCAAGATTTCATTGAGGATGGAATTATTGTTGTTGAACCGTGAAAAATTTTAATTTTTGGGGTACTTGTGTTTGTCCTTTGGCAATAATTTATTTATTTATTATTATTATTATTTTTTTGTGTTGTTAACAACAGCAACAAATAAATCACTCTTTTTTAGATTCGTGGTGTGCTGTTAGTAAAAAGATTTTTTTTTATTTATATTTTTTCTCTCAAAGCTGTGCGTGATGAAGTATTAAATAAAATAATAATAATAAATTAAAAAAAAAACCTTCAGCATTTCTTACCCATTTTGTTTTTCTATTACAGACAAGCCCAAAGAATGATTTCTCTTCGTCACTTCTTCCCTTTATTTATTATTCATTTTCTTTCTTAAACTTTATTTTTCTCTTATTTTTTTCTCTCAAATGGAGAAACTCTCTTCTTGTCTTACTTCCTCTCTTTAATGGAGGATTCTTCGCCATTTCACCTGGAACCCAAGACGGATCTGAACAATGGGGTTTATGTTGAAGTTCGACCCACACCCCACATGTTCTGGTGGCTTTATAGAAGCCCGCACAGAGATGAAGATTCTTCAAATCCCTGGCCAATTGTTCTGTGGTTGCCGGGTGGACCCGGTGCTTCAGGAGTTGGGATTGGAAATTTTGAAGAAGTTGGACCATTGGATACTAATTTGAAACCTCGAAATTCAACCTGATTGCGAAAAACAAATCTCTTGTTTGTGGATAATCCACTTGGAAGAGGATATAGTTTTGTCGAAGACAAGAAATAAAAAACCCTTCTTTCTCCCACAAAAAATGGTTTTGCAAAACCCATCTCTCAATCTCTTCTCTTTTTTACTCTGAATCGAAACCATGGCCCCATCAATTGAAACTGCTAATAACTCACCTCCCCAATCTGCAATCAATTTCCAAGGTTTCGAAAAAGGCCTTGAAATCACCATCTCTGAATCCATCTTTGTCTACCGCAAGTGCAGCACGAATGACCACCTGCCCCAGTTCTGATTCAGCTCAGTCTATTCAGTGTGAGAATGGTGGTTACGGTTAGGATTATAGCTGGGGTTTGGAGGATGAAAAACGATGAAGGTTTACTGTGAGGATGAGAAGGTTGGTTTCTCGTCGAATGCAGGGGTGGGAAGATCGAATGAGTGCGGGGTTAATCTGTGAGTGATTAAGATCGACACGTAAAACGTGGGTTTATTTCTCTCTAATGTTACTTCGTTAATCTTTTGTTTTTCAGGAGATTATAGACTGATTGGTTGAATGATATTTATGAAATTTACACTGGATTTAGGGAAGATTGTGGCCTTTTTTTTCATAAAAATAAAATACTGTTGTGAGTGTGGTGTGTTGGGTGTGCTGGCAGCAATAAATAAAAAAAATTAAAAAGAGTCGACGGTTAAGTGTTAAGTGTTGTGTGTACTGGCTGCAACACAATAAATAAAAAGGTTGAGTTTTGTGTGCGGTAGCAACATAATTTAATATAAAAATTGCATTTTAGAATTTGTTACACACATGATTTTTAAACTCGATATTTCGTCTCGTCTCGTCTCGGACTGATACCGAGTCATCTCGGATAAGTTTTTTGATATATTTGAGATGTTTCACAAGTCAAATAAAAAAAATGAACGTGAGTCATAAATCTTTGTCAAAAAATGACTTTGTGAATTGGTCTCACTCAACTCCGATATCGAGTTAACTTGGGTGATACGTCTCGGTCTCGGACGAGTTTAAAAACCATGGTTACACAACAAACAAATGTGGGTTGGAACCCATTTTATGAGTTATACTATCATAACTCAGTAAGATATTACATCTTACTCAATGTTGGTGGGTCCACTTGGATTGTCAAATAAATTTTTTTGATACAATGACCTTTTAGATTTCGAAAAAAAAGTCATCACTTTCTATCTCCACAACTATCATTCTATTCCCAATTCAATATTGATTGAAATTTCGATTTGTTTTGAATGTCCAAAGTAATTTTTGATAAAATAAAAAATTAATAATTAAATAAAGAGTTTTATGTGCTTATCTCAATGGTTAGTTATGTATGTGCTATGTTGATTGATAATTTTCATTCTCTTTTTGCACTACCTTTTTTGATTGCCTATCTAATATGTCATGATCCCGATTGTAGATATTTGTGATACTATAATAACGATCATCTCTTACAGACTAATGGAAAATGATTTAAACTCACTTTGACTTTTCTCTTCAATCCATCGATGTTGCAATAAATGACTAATTGTATGAGATTTCATATTCATATCTATTTATTTTTATTAAAAATATGTTGATTCAATTAGATTTTTAAGACATTGGCAATCTATAGAATCGAACCAAACCAAACCAACCTTAGCTCAATTCAGGTTGATTTGATTCTATGGCAATTTGGTTCGATTCAGGTTGGTTTGGTTTTATGGCAATTTGGTTCGGTTTCAATTCTCATTTAATAGAATCGATCTAAGTCGGTTGGGTTCCAATTTGGCCTTAAACCGAACCAAGTTGCACCCCTAAGTATATGTATTCATCTATTTATAGAGAAAAAAAAAAATCTTAGGATCCCCTTTGATACTCTTGTCAAATTCGTCTTTCTCCATTTTAGTATGTGCATCTTGATTAAAAATGTTCCTAAACTAACTTTCTTGGACACTATGATCAATAGGAGTGCAACTTGGTTTGGTTTGAGGTCAAATTGGAACCGAGCCGACATAAGTTGATTATATTAAATAAGAATCAAAATGGAATCAAACCAACACAAATCAAACTAAAGTCTGTTAATTGGTTTGATTTGATTTTATGGGTTGCCAATATTCTATAAATTGTAAGTAATGACATTTTTTAATGAAAAAATAAACATAACATTTCATAAAATAAATCACCAATCTATCCATAGAAAATTATTAGTTTATCCATAAAAATTCATTAATCTATGTCCTAACTCCTAAAATAATTCATAATATATATATATATATATATATATATATGGGAGCGATTCAGTAGCCCTAAAGTTAGTCAAACATTGTGCTAAACATTTTTCAAAACATGGGTTAGAAGCTTTGGAATGAGCTGATTTTTTGCGAGGATGATCTCTACGGTGAAGAAATCATCCTCACCAAAAATCAATTTATTTTGAAATTTCTAACCCTAGTTTACAAATTGAATAATCGTGGATCATCCAATTTTTGTAAATCACTTTTGATGAGGTTAGAAGTTTTGTAATAGGCTGATTTTTGGTGAGAATGATCTCCTCATCATAGAGATCATCCTTAGAAAAAATCAGCTAATTCCAAAACTTCTAACCCATATTTTGAAAAATGTTTGGCAAATTTTAGGGCTACTGAACCGCTCCCTATATATATATATACAAGCTTGATCCGAGAAACAAATCAAATTGATAGGTTTTTCATTTTTTTACCCTAAAATCAAATCACAACTTGTTCCAAATCGAATCAAATCACTCCAAAACTATTGATTTGATTTGATTTTCAATTTGAACGTGTCCAAGTTGCACCTCTAGTGTATAATATATACTTTGTTGACTTGGTAATGTCTAAGAAAGCCAATTTAACATTTCCTTAAAGAAAGTAATTCATCAATAATAAAAGAAAAAAAACAAGGGGTCTTGTTAAGATGTGCCCTCACGTTAAAGTGCAATAAATACACTTTGAAAATTGGATGTTTAAAGCATCGTGTTTTATTTAGGGAAAATTAAAAAAAAAAAATCAAATATAATAATTATTTTAAAAAAAGTACAAATTTTATGAAAATTATGAAAAAGGTAACAAACCGGCCATGCAAGGGCCGGTTTTTTCTCTCTCCATTTTTTTCTTTCTTTTTAGTTTTTTAATTTAGAAAAATCGAATTTTTTATACTCTACCCGGCCATTCAATGTCCTCTACATTTCTCTCTCCTCTTTCTCTCTCTTTTTTGTTTTTTTAATTAAAAAAAAAATTCATTCTAACCGGTCATTCAATGTCCTCAAAATTTCTCTCTCCTCTTTCTCTCTCTTTTTGTTTTTTTAATTAAAAAATTCAAATGTTTTCATTGCCATTCCATGTCCTCTCTCTCTCTTAAATTAAAAAAAAAAAAAAACGAATTTTTATATTTTAAACGGCATTCAATGCTCACTAAATTTCTCTCTTTATTTTTTAAATTAAAAAAATAAATTTTTACATTTTAAACGACCAATCAATGTTCGTTGAATTTCTCTCTCCTCTTTTTCTTTCTCTCTCTATATTTTAAATTTAAAAAAAAAGAAATTTTTACATTCTAAACAGTTATTCAATGTCTGTTGAATTTTTCTCGAAATTTTTTTAAAATGAAACGATCATTATTCAATGTCTGATGAATTTTTCTCTTCACTTTTTTAAATAAAAAATCGGTTAGAATGTAAAATTTTGGTTTTTTTAATTTAAAAAAAAAAGAGAAAGAAAAATAGGAGAGAGAAATTTAGAGGACATTGAATGGCAATGTAAACATTTGATTTTTTTAATTAAAAAAACAAAAAGAGAGTGAGAAAGAGGAGAGAGAAATTTAGAGGACATTGAATGATCGGTTGGAATGAAAAAATTTTGATTTTTTTAATTAAAAAAATAAAAAGAGAGAGAAAGAGGAGAGAGAAATGTAGAGGATATTGAATGGCAATGTAAATATTTGATTTTTTTAATTAAAAAAATAAAAAGAGAGTGAGAAAGAGGAGAGAGAAATTTAGAGGACATTGAATAATCGGTTGGAATGAATTTTTTTTGATTTGTTTAATTAAAAAAAACAAAAGAGAGAGAGAAAGAGGAGAGAGAAATGTAGAGGACATTGAATGGCCCGTTAGAGTGTAAAAAATTCGATTTTTTTAAATTAAAAAAATAAAAAAGGAGAATAAAATAGAGAGAGATGGCCGGTTTATTACCTTTTTCGTAATTTTTACTAAATTAATACTTTTTTGTTAAATAATTATTTTATTTGATTTTTTTTATAATTTTCCCTTTTATTTATCTCCAACTTCTCGTCAACAAGACCCATAGAGGAGGCTTGTTGACTTTCAGCTAAGGTGGCTAACCCGTTCTTTGAAAACAAAAACCAGAGAAATATTTTTCTACTTAGTAAAGATTTCAACCTTATTAAACATCGTTTTGCTCAAATGGATTACTACATCAGCAATCCAAAACCACAGCCCTCTGAGATTCTTTGAAAAAAAAAAAAAACTCAGGTTAAAAAAAATTATCGTGCTGGGGTGACATAAGATTTACTGTGATTCTCACAATTCTGACTTAGACTTGCATACATAACCGTAGATGATTTTTTCTCATATCGTGAGGAAACACATCTATGATTATGTGCACATCCCACGTCAGATTTGTGAGAATCACAGTAAATACTTTTTACCATTTCGGATTTTTCCTAAAAAAAATTATTTTAAGCGTGATCCAAGGTTTTTTCAAAGTTGATAGATTTTTTTTCCTTAACAACCCTGAAGCATCGATCATGTTTTCGATTCCATGAGATGAGGCCAATAACCCTTAGTGAAAATGGAATGCTTACTAACTTAGTAAGGCTAGTCATTCCTAAGTTTCCGTTACATAGATAAAGGAGTTAGCCCGGTGTCGTAGCTTTGAAAATTCCAAGCTTTCCCTCTCAATCTTTCGTTTTGCTTTATTTATAGGGTTGGGTTTATTATTATTATTATTGTTATTTAGATTTGTACGGAGAAGAAGAGAGAAGGGATGGAAGATCTACCAGATGAAATCTGGAGGTTAATATTAGAGATTGGAATCAATAACTCTATACTGAGCCACAAAGATCTATGTTCTATCTCTATGTCTTCCAAACGACTCAACAGATTATCCAACGAAGATCCCCTTTGGTCAACCCTGTTAACCCTACTTACCCCAAAATATAGCTTATCTTCACAACCATTTCAATCTCCTTATAAAAACCTCTACAAAGCACGTTTGAAGTATCTACATATTATCAACAAAATAAGGAATGAAATTTATTTTTATTTTTATTTTAATAATTAAACGCCAAGAACAGCCAGACCCAGACCCAGACCCAGGCCAGGTAATGATCTTCTTCTCCCCCTCTTTTTTTTTTTTTTAAATTATTATTATTTTATTTACTTTTTTGATTATTTCTTAGAATCAAGATTTATATCTCTGTTTATTATGTAAATTTACAAGAATTTTGGCGTAGATTTATGGAGAGTTGGGTGCTCTAAAAGACCTGGATACCTTGCTTTCAAAAAAAAAAAAAAAAAAAATATATATATATATATATATATATATATATATATATATATATATATATATATATATATATATATATATGGGTCGGGTTCCTGCAACACACATTGCGACACACATATAGACAACGTGTTTGTCTTATATGGGCAAAAATGTTTGGAATGGGCTAATTTTTTGTGAGGATGATCTCTGTGATGAGAGAATCATCCTGGCAAAAAATCATCAAATTCCAAAACTTCTAACCCCATCAAAATTAATTTACAAAAATTGGACGGTCTATAATTTTTCAACAAAAATCGGACGGTCTATAAGTTTTGGAATGGGATGATTTTTTGCCAGGATGATCCCCTCACCATAGAGATCATCCTCACAAAAAATCAGCCCATTTCAAACATTTTTGCCCATATAAGACAAAACGCGTTGTCTATATGGTTGGCTATATGGTTGTCGTTTGAACCTGATCCTATATATATATATATATATATATGGTTTCTGGATATGATCATGGGAGACATCCAAGGCTGGTTGTTGAATTGCTGTCGTGGCTCATTCTCTTCTTCGTGTTTTTCCTTTTCTCAATCTTCTTTTGCCATGTAAATTATTTTAGTTTCATTGATTGTTGTATTAAAAAAAAAAATCAGTGTAGCAATATAAACTCTCAACATTAGTTTGATTGCTGAAAATACTATTATCTCATTACTTCTTTTTTTTTTTCCTTCCATTTTGGACGAAAAAAAAAAAAACTTGATCAAGATGGTTTGAGGTGTGGACATGTTTTGAAACCATACATCTACACGCCTCAGGGTATACTTTTTTATGGGAAAGTGCAGTCCTATATCCCTAGGCATATAGATCTATGGCACTTGAACTTATCACATCATGGAGTCATTTGATGGGTAGTGGGATCAATTAACAAAGTAAGATAGGTATAGACACAAAATCACTTGGAGACATATTTTGCCTATTATTTGAGTGGTTTTGTATTAAATAAAAGGGTCATGTTCAAGTAATTCAAGAAAAACAAATGATCCTGGCCTACTAAACACCAAATCCAGTGATTGAAATTTATACATATCCCATTGATACTCATCCCAAGGATAAATCTTGTGTTGTCAAACGAGTTGTCTTAAAAACCTTCCAAGATCGAGATGACTCGTTGGCATACACCATCCGTTAACACAAGCGAGACCTTCCGTGTCAATTGTCATTCACATAGACTCATCCCAGATTTGATATGAATTTTTTGATATTTTGAAAATGTTATATTGATTGAGTCAATTGGATTTTTGAATTGTGTCGATCAAAATATTAACTTTATAATATTTAAATATTTTTTGAATTCAAATATAAAATAATAAATAATTGTAACTTAAGTTAAACGATTTATCTCATCTAAAACCAGATGACTCAAGCCAGTCAAAGATTCAATGGGAGAGGAGACTAGATTATGAAACTGTGTTAGGCTTGCTAAAAGAATTTTATTATTTTTAAAATTCTAAAATGGTAGAAGTTTCTTTTCGAGATAATTTTATTTTTGAAAATTTTAATAATTGATGTATTAAAAAAAAGTTGGTGTAGCAATATAAACTCTCAAACTTAGCTTGATTGTTGAAAAATTCTACTACTCAATTCCGCTTTTTTTTTTCCGCATCACCTTGGTTCCATCAAGGGTAGGCCAACTATTCATCATTCAGTGGGGGTCCTTAGTGGACCACTTAATCGAATCATGATTAATGAAAAAGTAATTTTCTATTATACTTCTCCTTTAAGAATATCAACTATTAGTAAGGAGTTGTTGATCGAATCCTTCATATATGGGATGGTTATCTAGTGAAACATGTGTAGGAAAGTTTGACCTGGTCAAAAATGTTAAATGGTCAAATGGGCTATTGGTTACCATTTGTTTTGGGATGAGGGTCTCCAGTGCGGGAAAGCAGCTTTGATTTCGCATCCACAGCTTGCTATTGAGAGTAATGTAAAGTCCATGCCATGTATCTTAGATTGAATGAAAATCGTTTGCTCTAAAAGTAGTGTATTTGGTCATGATGAGTTCTTATGATAATTTTATCATTTTGAATAATTAAGCCATTAGGCTATGGTCACGGCACAACGAACATAAGTTATGACGTCATATGTGGGTTTTGTCTAATGAAATATTATTTTTACTCATAAATTCAACAATTATTTTTCAAAAATATTTTTGTCCAATTTTTGCATGAGGTAATAGTTGGAAAACCCAATGTTTCAATTTCAATGATACTATCATGCCCTGAAAACCTAACACGAATCCCAAGGATTCGTAAGTCAAGCTCTCAAGATATGAGACAATCATACACACAACCTGATAGAATGTAGACAACAATACATATGACATGGAAATATATGTAACGAAAACAAATCAGCAACAATCAATTACATCATATCCACAAATCATAAACAATCATGCGATAGCAATCTCTTAAAATACAACAAGTCCCACAATAGGAAATAAAACACCACCACTAAATTATTAATATAATCCTCATACTGACGGGGGATGCAGATCATTGACAAAACGTTCTACGAAGACCTCCTCAAACGGATCCTTGTAGGTAGGCTCTTATAAAGTTGGATAATCTGAAAGGGT
This sequence comes from Akebia trifoliata, assembly GCF_017979445.1. Classification (NCBI taxonomy): domain Eukaryota; kingdom Viridiplantae; phylum Streptophyta; class Magnoliopsida; order Ranunculales; family Lardizabalaceae; genus Akebia; species Akebia trifoliata. The sequence goes on along the minus strand of NC_141388.1, from coordinate 35,411,128 downwards.
GAAGAATAGGGTGAGTAATAGGGGGATGTTATTCAAGAGGATGAACATCGTCCTAACGAGTCATAAATGCATAAGTAATCATCTAAACAGTTAAATAATGTAATTTTTTCATAATGTAATATACGAGAATTGTCTAAGCAAAATCAGTAAGTAATTATAATAAACTTCGATATATCATTTAAAGTAATATATACAACTTTCAAATGAACTCATCTATTAACATTACAAATAAATAAAATATACATAATACGAACACGACGGTGTAGTCGATAAGAGAACAGAAGAACACGTTGATATAACCATTTTGACTATGACAATTCGATATTCCAAACTTCAAATCCAATGTGGAATCTTATTGTTATAATCTAATTTTATAGTTGGTCTAGCATACCATGATTGGTTAACCATTTATCCGACTCAGACTGGTTGTTGACTAGGAACTTAATACTGAGTTCAATTAGCGGTGATGTCGACCGTTTGACGACTACAGACTAAAAATAATTACTAATTAGCCTAGGAAACCTCTTGTGTCGAAGCCTACGAAGAGGCAATACATGTGAATCCCAACTACTTCTATATTATATAGAGATCGCCTTTACACACAAAGTTCTATAAGAAAGTAGGAAAAATTCATAAATCTCATAAGCAATATGCTCTAAGGCATCTCATACTACCCAAAGAGCGTATGACATCTAGTGCTATCCTAAATTGACCCGTTGTTTCCGAAAATATAACAAAACATCATTCTTTCTAGATTTTCTACAACTCTTTACAAGTGAACAAAATAGTTTTCGTTTTGTAAGACATACTAGTTTCCTTTTATATCGAAAATACAATATAGATTCGATAGTGTTCTCCAGTGATATATATTTGTCTCTCCATCCAACCATCTATCATATCTCATGTGATTGTGGGATCGTGGGAATGAGAGATATACATCTATGTATCTATCATATCTTACGTGGTATGACCATTGCATAAGATTGGAGGCACTGTCTCATCAATCAGTTGAGAACATACATTTTCTTTATCCATTTGTCAATCAATCGAACAATCCGTCGTCTAACTTCCTACATATCTATTAAAGTAATTTTAACTTTGAAATTATTCGAGATCCATAGTGCATCAACCAATTTCATTCGATGTTTTTGATTGCGTAGAAAGACTCGAAAAACACGATAGAAACCATAAGACATAAAAGTTGAAATTTTTTGAAAATTTGGCTAAGTGTTGGAAAAAGTGATTTTTTCAAAATTGTTTAAATTAAAAACGATTTTTTGTGAGTAGAAGTCATCAATAACATGAAAAATACCATATAATTTTTATAGCTTAATTCAAATGAATGATAAAGATATCGAGTTTTAAAAATTGAGCAAAAAAATCAAAATTTACGTTTCGTTCTTAAAATCAAAATTCACATTTTGATATGATGAGATTTGAATATTTAAACCATTTCCAAAATTTCCAAATGAGAGGTAAAACTTTAATTTCATGAAATGGAATTTACTTAAATGTTTGTAATGAAATAAAGATAAAATATATACATTTATGCTGTGGGGGAAATAAGATTGAAATCAAATTTCAGTTTTTTAACAAAATTTGTTTTGACGGCAGCACTGTCAGAATTCACCGTGGCGCCGCCAGCAACCAGAAAGCTTGAAAAAAATTGTTCTTTGTTTTCAAGTTTTTCACCAAAAATTATCTATAATCAATACAAAAGGTATCGATTTGTTTCTAAAACATCACACAACTAATAAAATACTTAAATAACATCCAATGAATCAAAATCAATCGAAAAGAATTATACAAACATGATTCAATCCATTCAAATATGCACGCATTTAACGAATTAATAAAAAATTTGAAGAACAATCATAATTTAAAGGATTAAATGTATTTTTCTATGAAATTGTTGTATAACTAGTAGGTAGAAAAGAAGACATCCTACATGAATAGTTTTCAATGATTGATAGGAGGCGAAAAGACGATACGGGAGTCGAGATTGGGTGGTCTTGGTGCGAAACAATCGGTGGTTGCAAAGACCTTGATGACAACACTTCCTTTCCTTTCCAAGATGGAAGATGAATCTTCTCCCAAGTAATGAAACTCTGAGTATAATGTATCAAAATAAGATTAAGGACCATAAGATTGTAGAGCTTGATGACACCAACAACTTCTTCTTCGTCGTTGAAGCTCAACGATGGCTGGTTCACAATGAATCTAAAAAAAAAGGGGGTGGAAACCCTTGATTCTCAATCAACTGGGGCTTGGGTAATTGGAGAAAAAAAAAGAGTGAAATAAAAGAAAGTTAGGTTTCTTTTATTTAAAGGCTTGAGGAGCAAAGTTAGTATTTCTCATTTGTTTCTATTTTCGATTGTAACTTGACTTTTCGGACTCGAAAATTGTCGAATGAATACTCTATTCTTTATAATTTTTCGTTGCTGACATAATAGTGTGATCGGATTTTACTAATTCTCGCTCTAACGAAAATTTACCTTTTTAAGTCCCATTCAACACAGAATTCAAGGATTACATAATTTTTATGTCCGAACTCAAATTCGAGTATGCTTATAGGCTAAAGTATGTTTTTCGACCATTCTGAATTTATTGGCGATGACGGATTTCCCCAAATATTTATAAATCAAAATCCAAACTTTTAAGTTTTTAAAATAAACTCAAAATCTAATCTCGAAATACGTGTTAAAATTTTCAGGTCATTATAGATACCCCTCCACATTTTGATACCTAGGGGGCAATTGTTCGCCCCTTCAATTTTTCACAATTTTTTAGTATACCCCCCCCCCCCCCCACATTTTGATCAATATTAGAGATACTCCTAATGTTTTCATATAGTGGGACTTTTGTTTATTGGCATGTTTGATTTCATTTTCAATATATTTTATTTGACTATATTGCATGGACCGAACAACCAAGTAGAGCTTGGACCAAGCCTATAATTTGGGCCATGTGGATTGCCACATAGGTCCAAATGACGCCTCCTCATCTATAATTAAGGGCTTATATTATGTTTAAAAAATATATGTATATACATAAAATAAAATAAAAACATATTCTTTTTTATTCAATCTAAGACTTTGAAAAGGGACGGCGGCTGCTGAACTCCCCAATTTAAAATTGAATCCAACAATGAAAACAAGTTGGTTTAAATTATTATTTTTTACTTCATAGAATTTTATGCTCTATAAACATGTCACATCTGATCGTGTTTTTGGATGTCACATAGAGGTGTGGTTATAGATAAGTAGTCCTTCGCTCCATATATTCCCATCTGTTATTTAAAACCTTTTTTTTTTTTTTACTTTTCCATTCCTAAACTAAAATCGATTCATATGTTTCTCTAAATAAAATTCATATCTTTTTTTTTTAGATTTCTTATTTAATATTTTTTTAATTAAATATTATAGGTAGGCGTTGTCTGAAGCCCGTATAATGGCATGTTTTTGATGGTCCAAAGCCCATCTAATAATGTTTTACCCTTAGGCAGGCTTGAGAGGAAGGAAGCCCGGCCCATCAAACTGATCAAATTCAAACCTATACTCCTAATGCCTAGTCAGCTCCCTTGCACCTGACAATTTGATTCAAATCTCTATAAAAACTGTAGAAAACCAATTTTTAAACCTACGGTTGGATTGAAAAATCACAAAGAAGAACACCAAGGTCAGGGGGGCAAGTCATCAATTTGAAATACATGAGATATGTCTGATATTGACCATAACATGGAATGGCTAGTCGTCAATTTTGAAAAGAGAGATTCTACTGGTACACAAACCTTTACTTACAACACTTCTATCAAGATTAAATGATAGAATTATGGGTGAATCCATTTCTTGCATTGACTATGAAGAAATTTCGAGTTTGATACACTGCTCATTTTAACTTCCAAAATGAATTTGTCACTTTTATAGTCTATGAACTCGTAAGTTTGTCACTTTTAATATCAACGAATTCGTAAATAAAATATCAACAATTTTTCATATTAGCGATCTCCTTGGTAATTTATCAGTAAATTTGTTGACTATAAATGTAAGGAACTCATTGGGAAAACTTGTTATGGGAGTTTAAATGAATAATGTTCCAAAATCGGGATTTTGACTTAAGTTGTGCATGATTTGGGGAAAACAACCCTTAAATTATTAGATACTTATAGTTTCATGTGTTATAAGAAAAAATTGGTATATTAACAGAAGCACTCTTTCAAAAGAGAGAGAGAGAGAGAGAGAGAGAGATTTATCAGGGCAGACTTATCTGTCCAATTTTATTACAAAACTCCCTTACTTTATTAAATTTATTACCGAAGAAACCATTATTTAATGAATTAGGCTAGCATGACTATCTTAATAAGATTTCAAATATTACTAAGAGTTGTTGGTCCCACATGGATTATTAAATTTGAAATCTAACACCACATACTTCTAGATTTCATTAAAAACATTAGACTAAAAAAAATTCGAAAAAGTCCTACAACTACCTGGACTAATACCAAATTTAAATTTAAAATTCAACAATGAAATTTTTTTTTTTTTTTTCAAAGTCCTTAGAATTTTGTCTTTTATAACACTGACGTCTGATCATGTTTTTGGTTGTCTCAAATTGATGCGGTTAGGATCTTCTCCCAAGTTTGTTAAGTAACAAATTTACACATCAATTTGTATGACGTGGATCCGCATTTTAAGGTTTAGTGGGTAACAAATTTGATAAAAGTAAGGTTTGCTTGAAGTTGTCACAACTTGAAAGGAGTTTTTGTAACAAAATTTACTCTTAAAAAAAAATCTATTAAATTCCCGAGTTCCGATAATAACCTTTTTGGTTTCTAGGGTTTATTATTATTTATTGATCTAAGATTTTTGAGAGAGAGAGAGAGGCGCACAAAGAGAATGGAAGATCTACCAGATGATCTGTGGATATTAATATTAGAGATGGGAATCAAGAAGTTGAAACTAAGCCACAAAGATTTGTGTTCCGTCTCGATTTGCTCTAAACGCTTCAACAGATTATGCAAAGAAGACACCCTTTGGTCTACTTTAATAACCCTAGATCTTCCCCGATTTCCTTCATCACAACATCATCGATCTCCTTATGTAAACCTCTACAAAACTTTGTTGGAGAACAAAGGTGGGCGTTGTGAATCTCTTCTTCATCAAATAGAGAGATTAATTGAGGAATTTGTATATTATCGATTTCTTTCTTCATTGAGAGGTTTATAGTTTATTTAAGATACCTTATTAGAGTTTGTTTAGGAGAAATCATTACAACTAATATGTTTTTTACTCTATGATCAACAAAGTTGCTTAGTGAGTTTGTAGATCGAACCATCTTGAATTAGTCTTATTTATTTCAATCTTTTTTGTATTATCATGTATTGGTGATCCAACAGATATCTATAAAGACTAGCCATAATGACTAGGTATTCCAATCATAATAATGATGAATGGGTGCGCGGCTGATGTGGCAAGGGCACAGAGCCGTACATCTTTTTCCTGTTCTCCCGATGAAAAAGATATATGATTATGTGTCTTTGTCAACCATGTACCAAAATCATGTGCATTCATCATGACTCATTTCATTATGGAGAGTTATTTTGGATATTGAATGTACTCCAACTGTATTATTAAAATGGCTCTTCATATATAATTTTTTTTTTAAAATTTTACCCAAAATTCAGCTACAATAAATCCTACCCAATGATCATCCTTTGTAGCCAAAAGGTAAAGATTCTAAATCTCATTCTATTTTTTTGTCAATCCAAATTTCCACTATCCATTGTCGCCCTTTGTCGCTGAAAGGAAGAGATTTTAAATCTCATTCCCTTTTTTGTCAATCAATTACTCCACTATCCAATGTGGAGAGGGAGTTGCAGAGTGCGTTGGAGACCCTTTAAAGGGCTCTAGTTCTCCAAAACGTTAGTTCGGAGGGGATGATGCAGAGTGTGCATTGGAATTGCTCATAGAGCATCATATCTCGCCCAAATCCCAAGTACATGCAATATCCCAACCATAGTAACAAAGTTCAGAGTTGGTAATTATTCGCTTAGGCTTCATTTCAATTAATAAGATAAAAATTGTGATAGTTTCATTAAAAAATCGTAAAATTTTGGTGAATATACAAACACTAGTGTTTTTAAATTTCTTACTAATACCCATCATCTTCAACATTCCTTAAAATCCTAATTTAGTTTTGGAGATTTGAATATTGAAAATTTTTTAAAAAAAATTTGAAGGTAAAAGGGTAAAAATGTTACAATATTTTGTAATTAGTGGATAAATCATTATTAATTCATCAATTCGTAGTTACTCCCTTGCTAGGAGAATTTTATCAATTTTTTGAAAAATTCAGAGAATTTTGTGAGGTACTCCAGCACAAATCTTTTAACAATGATGAATTTTGTAATTTTAACATTTTAATTTTTTTTGGCTAATACTATATATTATGATTTTGGTCAACCTTGTTAACCCTACTATTCCCCCAATATGTCTCAACTACGCAACCACTTCAATCTCCTTATAAAATCCTCTACATAGCATGGTTGAAGAATGACATATTATGAACAAAATGACTGAAATTTATTTTTATTCTAATAATTAAACGTCGAGAACGTCTAGGCTCAGGCCAGGTAATGATTTTCATCTCCCCCTCTTTTTTTTTTTTTTTTTTAAATTATTATTATTATTTTATTTACTTTTTTTATTATATTTCTTAGAATCAAGATTTATATCTCTGTTTATTATGTCAATTTACAAGAATTGTTCTGTAGATTTATGGAGGGAGAGTTGGGAAATAAATATGGTTTCTGGATATGATCAATGGAGAAACCAATGCTGGTTGTTGAATTGCTGTCATGGCTCATTCTCTTCTTCGTGTTTTTCCTTTTCTCAATCTTCAAATCTTCTTTTGCCGTATAAATTATTTTAGTTTCATTAATTGATGTATTAAAAAGATTCAGTTTAGCAATAAAAACTCTCAGTATTAGCTTGATTGTTGAAAATACTATTATCTCATTACTTCCTTCTTTTTTTTTCTCACCTAGTTCCACCCACATGGTCAAAATCCTAACTCCGCCCTTTGAGGTGTGGTAATAACGAGGGTAGGCCAAGTATTCATCATTCAACTGGGGTCCTCCATAATATGACTCGCCAGGTGGTAGACGTGGGCATGTTCTGAAACTATATATCCATATGCCTTGGATACATAGTTTCTTATTTTTTATATGAGAAGTGCAATCCTGTATCCCGAGGTGTTCAAATCTACGGTACCCGAACTTGTCATGTCATAGAGTCATTTGAGTATGCCACTTGACGAGTCATCTAATCTCGACTCAGGAAAAACATTTAACACACGTAATTAGGTGAGTTGGCATCTTTTGTTTTATAACTAGAGATAGGATTGTGTTACCTGATTGAGTTCGTGGAAAATAGCATAATTATATATTAACCAAATAGTGAAGATGCAACATAGATTGTTTAATTTTCTTCACAAATACATCTTTAGTGGTTTTGATTGTTGTAAATCTAATTGTTGGGAAGTGGGATCTTAACAAAATTACATAGGTACAGACAAAAAATCACTTGAAGACATATTTTGCCTAGCCTATTATTTTAGTGGTTTTCTATTAATACTCATCCCAAGGATAAATCTTGCGTTGTCAAATGAGTCGTCTTAAAAACCATCCAAGATCGAGATGACTCGTTGGCATACACCATCCATGAACACAAGCGAGACTTTCAATGTCAATTGTCATTCACATAGACTCATCTGAGCTTTGATATGAATTTTTTGACATTTTAAAATGTTATATAGATTGAGTCAATTGGATTTTTGAATTGTGTTGATAAAAAAATTAATTTTAAAATTTTTTGAATACAAATATAAAATAATAAATAATTGTAAATCCAGTTAAACAATTTATCTCATCTAAAACCAGATGACTCAAGCCAGTCAAAGATTCAATGGGAGAGGAGACTTGATTATAAAACTATGTGTTAGGCTTGCTAAAAGAATACTATTATTTTTAAAATTCTAAAATGATAGAAATTTCCTTTGCATTTAACGAGTTGGGATAATGTGTTTTTTCCATGAGTCATTCTTAGGACTCAAGTTATATATATATATACAACTTTGGAAGAAATCCATTAGTATTTTTAAAAGTCTAAAAGAATCATCTGAATATCCTTCCTTTTACTTCAAGTTGTACACCTAATTATTAACCTTCTTCTAACTATATTTTAATGGGGTGATGTTGGAATCTTTCCACTATCCTCTCTTCCTCGTATTCAATGTATTTATGTATTCTAGTTTCCTCCAATATATCATTATTTGTTGAAACTTTAGCTCTTGTGAACTCATCCATCTCTAATCAAAGGAATGAATTATGCAATGTGTAAAAAAATGGAGCAAATGAATTACAAATGAAACAGTATCATAAATGAAGTATTATGTGCTTCTCATAAATAATGTGCTTAAAATGCAATACATATGAATTTTACAAGAAAATGAACTTGTCATGGGTTTGTCAAGAGAGGGAAAAAAGATAATTGTTAAAAGAAACACTTGCAAAAATGCTTTTATGAATAGATTTAGAGTCCGTTTAGACACTCATAAAAATGTAACTTATTTTTCTTTTGAAAACGTTTGTTTGGATTCATTTAAAAAAATTACTTTTAAAAAATAAAAATCTTAACTATTTAAAAAAGAAAATTAAACTACTTTTTACTTTCTAAAAATCACTTTCCCTTAAAGTTATTTTCTAATTTATACTTTCTATCCAAATGGGCTCTTAATTTAAAATGCAAAGAACATGAAAAATGTGTATATTTCATTTAAGGGAATCCACTATTTGATTTTGTAAACTTACTAAATATTAATGTAATCATATTTTCGTAAGAAATGTTTTACACATTTTCTTAACCACTCACATATTTTTTGTGTGTGTGTGTGTGTGTGTGTGAAAATTTATAATAATCTTAGATTTGGAAGGGCTAGGTCCATTTAAATTGGTTCGGCATACGAACCCAATAACATCAATTACTCCACTCAATGTTAACAGATCAAATGAACCTGCCCATCTTCTAACTCATCAAACTTATACTCCTAATGCCAAGTCAGCTCCTTTGCATACTCTATAAAAACTGTTGAAAATCAATATCTAAATCTACTATTGGACAAACGAAGTACAATCTTATGCTAGTCACAAAGAAGACCTAGGTCAAGGTGTAGACACCCCATTTTTGCACTCGCTAGATTAATCAATTCGTCAACCCGATTGTGACGATTCTCAATGATGGATGAATATTCCAATATTTTTTGTTTGTTACTAGATATGTTTCAGAAATTCGGATGACGCATCTCAACCGAACAAAACTTTAAAAAATTACGTTACGCTAGGAAAATATGACCCAAAAACATAGAAACCATCATTTTGAGACAAAAAGAAGTTTTACGTGAAAAATTACTAAAAATGATTAAATTACCAAAATACCCCTAACATTAAAACATCCCTAGAACCTTTATTACGCTTAGAAAAATCCTTTCGAACACGTAAAACAGCGAATTAAAATCAAATAAACCATTTTGCCAATTTTCATAAAATTTGACAAAATTACGAAAATACCCTTCATAGTCCACGATCATTTCACACCAAAAATTCATAAATGACACAAACCGATACTCCTATTGAATTTTTAACGAAAAATCGATTCCAAAACATCAAAAAACGACCTCGAAACGCAAAAATCCTTTTCGGGGGTAAAATGGTAATTTTTCAATTCTAAAATTCAAAATTTTGAAATTAATAATTAAAATATTAATTAACATAAAGTGAAATCTCAATAAATTGAATTAAAAATTTTAAACAATTAAAACTAATTAATTAAACCCACAGGCCAAATTTTAAGTGGTGGCCCATTTATTTAAATAGGGGCCCACCTAACATTTATTAAAAGACCCCTCCATCTAGGGTCCAAAGAATTAAAGATATAATTAAGGGGGTTCTCCAAAAAAATTAAAAAATATTCTTTCATTGTACGTAAGAATGAAAATCCTAATTCGAAACTCTAATTAAACAATCTAATCTTATCTAAAAGAAATTTAATCAAACACCAATTCTACCAACAAAAAAAACTCTATAAATAAGAGCCTCTACAACCCGATATCACAGGTCAAAATAAACCATAGGAAAGAGAGGTCATAAATTTCTCCCAACCTTCCAAAACTTTAAATTTGAAGCCTCAACTCCTTACCTAATATCCAAACCTTAGTTTATGCTCAAAAAATACTCAGAAACCCTCCAAAAACACCCAGAAACCTTTCAAAAAATATATATAAAAAAATTAAAAAATACTCAGATCTAGGAGGAGGGGATACCTCAATTTGAAAATCAGAAGTAGATCTAGTGACGCAGAAAAAATAGGAAAACTCATACGAATACGCTCTCTGCCAGCTCTGAGGGAACCAGTTATCGCAATCAACCAGGTAATTTTTTATTTATTTATTTTTAGGTTTGTTTAGCAATGTAATTCTTTTTAGGATAAAGTAGAAATCGATGTTTGCCGGGTGAGGTTGGTGCCTAACACCTTCCAACCCCGTAACGTGATCCCCGGACCCATTCTTTTTGTAGATCAATGTTTTATCTATTTTGAGTCAATATTCGTTCCTAGAGAAATTGGAGAAATCCCTAGACCACGAAAAAACCAGTGAACTTTGTCGATTCCATCAACGGGGTGACCAATGGCGTGAAGCTGATCACATAGGGCCTTAAAAGCACGGGCATAGGCAATAACTGGATGGGTGCCGCGCTTCATTAACTGAAGGTTATCTTTGAGGTGAAATTCACGGGCTTTAGAGCAGCGGCTGAAGGTGTTTTCCAAGGTAGTCCAGACCTCGCGGGATATGGAAAGGTCGACGGCTTCAACCATGGCTTCTTCTGTGAGAGAGGAGAGGAGAAGATTGAGAAGGCGTTGATCGGTGGCTTTCCATGCCAGGTGTTTGGGATTTGGTGTCTAAGAGGTGGGAGGATCAAATGGAGGTGGAGGCACAAAGGTACCGTCTACGTGACCCAGCAGACCTTGGCTCTCGAGAGGTGGATGAAGTTGGCTTTTCCATAAGAGATAGTTGGAGGAAGAGAGTTTGATTGTAACCATGTGAATCATGGTGTTGAAGGGAATGAGGGTGGAAGAAGAATCAGAGGCCATTGAAGATCGATGCTCTTATACCATAGGAGTGTTTGAAAACCACTACACTTTGAGTGGTAAAAGCTTTTCATATATATTCTGTTACAGACTGTATACATAAATGGTGATTACAAAATAAATGGAAAGAATTAGCAGAAAATCAACTCTTATAATTAGGGGTCAATGGATGTACATATGGAAGGCCTTTGATTTGCTTTCGATTAAGGCAGAGAATTCTCAACACAATTCTCAACACAAATCACTCTTTAGGGTCTACCCTCAAGGATTTATCCCAAAAATTACCTGGTGCATGCAAGGGGAGAGTCATGTACTTGCTCGAGGATTAGTTGAGTGCTCTAACACACCTAGATACCTCAGCTTCAATATATATATATGGTGTCTAGGTATATATGGTTAACTATCTATTTTAATGTCTTTACCCAAATTGTGTAGAGTTTCTTCTAGTTCAACAAGTGAAAGTTATTTCCTTTTATCGCCTTTAGACGCATGGATTTTAAACTCGGTATCACGTCTTGTCTCGTTCAGTTCCGATACCGAGTCGTCTCGAATGAGTTTTTCGATATGTTTGAAACGTCTCGTGAGATAACTCAAAAAATTAAATGTGAGATGTAAAACTCGGTCAAAAAAATGACTTTGTGAGTTGGTCTCGTTCAGCTTTGATACCGAGTTAACTAGGGCGATACGTCTCGGTCTCGGATGAGTTTAAAAACCATGGTTAGACGATAACTTTTTCATATCCTATATTCCAAACAAATATTAAAGAAAATAATTTAACACAAAAATCTATAAGATGCATTAATATCAATATATCACGAGAAACTAATGGAAGGTGTGAATGCATTACTCACCATTCTTCAGTTTAATAATGCATATATTAGTAGCATTGCTTGGTTATCTATTATAACTAATAGATTATTCAAAAGGATATTTAAAATATACAGATACATTTTTATATACACAATGGCTAGAAAGAAATTTTAAAATAGGATTTCCAAAATCTATCCCATCAACAATATGTTCTTTCACATTGGTTTTTGTTCTCGTAGGCATTTCATCAAATAAGAGATCTTCCCAACTTTAGAAAATAAATAACTAGGATTTACCTTGGTGGAGAAGATGATTTAGAAGAGTAGAAAAGATGACCAAATTCGAGGGGAGAAGATCATACAGAGATCCAAGAGTTTCGCCCATTTTGTTAGGATTTGGATTTTGGGTGCTAAGAAAAGATGATTTTGTGGAGAAGATGATCTTCGCGTTTACAAACCCTCGCAGGCCAATCGCATTTACAAACACAAAGGGCCTGCTCGTTTGGGCTTTCGAAGTCGGTTTTTTGAGCTTTTTTAGCTTTTAAGCCTAAAAAGCCAGCTGATGCATGTTCGTTACGACTTTTTTAGCTTCAATAGATTTTAAAAAAAACTTAAAAATGGCTCTTTTTTAGAGTCTCTCCGTGCCGACTTCTTCGTTCAGCTCTTGTACGAAGCTCATTACCAAAAAATGGTTGAAGTGCAATTACCGAAATGCCCCTCATCTTTAGTTAAATTTCCAAGCAAATTTTAACCTAAAATCGAAAGAGAACGGAACCATTCTCTCTCAACTTCGTCTCCTTCAACCCGATCGACTGTCACCCTTCTCACTTCTCTCAGCTTCTTCAACCCGATCGACTGTCAATCCTTCTCCCTTATCTCATTTGTCTCTCACGTTACAAGAATCAAGAAATATTTTTCATTTCTCATCTTCTCTAGCAAGTTTGATCAAACGATCGACTGTCGATGATCGACTCTCTTATCTTTCATTGTTGCAGAAATCTCTTCCCTCTCTCTCTCATCTTTTTCTCACAAAAGAAAAGCCCTAACAGTAGACAACAAATCTCATCTCATTACAGACTGCAATTAACCACCTCTTCTGTAACGGTAAATCGAGTCCTTTGCTTTCCAACATTAACGACCAGGTAAGGTATCAATTTTTAATTTGTTTATTTTATTTTATTTTTTTTATAATTTGTTTAATGGAGCTGACTTCGGATGAGTTCTGATTTTGTTGTAAATCGACTTGATGAGTTCTTTTTATTTCGGATTGTTACCAATTCCTCCTAATTCAATGCTTAATTTGTTTTTGTTTTTTTTTTTTAATTTGTTTTTTTGTTTTTTTGATAATTTGTTTAATTTGTTTATTTCGGATGAGTTCTGATTTTGCTGTAAATCGACTTGATGAGTTCTTTTTATTTCGGATTGTTACCAATTCCTCCTAATTCAATGCTTAATTTGTTTATTTATTTTTTTTTGGTAATTTTTTTATTTTGGATGAGTTCTGATTTTGCTGTAAATCGACTTGATGAGTTCTTTTTATTTCGGATGAGTTCTGATTTTGGAAACTATATGAAAACATGAGGTAATCAATACTACTTAATGAGTAGAAGGATAAAAAGAGCGACCATGGGACCAATCTGAGCTTCTCCTACACAAACAACTCATACCCAATTCAACAAATTTTATCTACTAATACTACATTAATGAATTAAAGGATCAAGTGAGGTGGGTTTGGGACCAATTTGAGCATCTCCTACACAAACAACTCACACCCAATTCAACAAATTTATCTACTAATTTGACTAAATGAATGAGTTGATATATAATATAATGGTGGGATATATATACCAGTGACCCAAGAAACCCACATGGAAGTAGGGGAAGAGATGGCTAGAGAAATCTATTCAGGGAAGTTGGAAGTAGATTTCTTGGTAACCCTTGGATCATCTATAGGTAAGTCATCACTGCCTCGAACGATGGATTGAAATGATTGAGTCTTGGGTACAAATGGGCCTTCTAGTGTTGTTGGGATGTTCTCCCCAGTCACCAATAACAGGTCTGTTAAGACCCAAAACATGATGAAAGATTTCCATAATTTACAATTACCCATGAATCTCAATCTTTTGTTGTTGTTTTTGTTGTCATTGATTTCTATATAAAAACCTCATGGCTTACGCATGAGCAATTTTCTTTTAATTGAGGGGAGAATAAAGAAACTATATAAATAAACTAAGAGTAGTGATAATCTGACTACCCCACGTGACAAAAGCAGTTTATAACTTTACCATCTCAAGGCGTGTAGGAAGACTGTGTGCATTCATCATTATTCTTTCAAGAAGGGATGTTATCAACACAATTTGTAAAGTGTAATGATTTTCTGATGCCACACGTTCACAAACATCCCAATCACAGAATCGTATTTCGTAGAATTTTAAAATAACTTATGCCAAATTTTAAAATTTGTGACTGAGTTTATTTTGTAAGTTGAATTTTGGTAACATTGGTTGATATTTTATTTGATTGTTAAATTATAAGTTGATTTTGATTTAGGATTAGGTGAATGGTTCGATGAATTGCATGTTAGGTATTTGTAAAATTACCAAACTTAAGTGAATTATTGTTGATGGTGTTTAAAGTGTTTTAAAAATTGTAGAATTTAGTAGAATTTTATATTGGATTCTTTTGAAGATTGTTAATGGTGCTTTAAAGATTTGGGTGTTAGTGAATTTTATATTAGATCCTGTTGAAAATGTTTATATTGGATACTTTGGGGAACGATGTGCTTAGCATGTTATTTGATATTTTTAACATTTACTTACGGTGATATTTATTTATGATAATTATTTGTTTGCTTATGATTCTTATTGTTGTTACTCATATTTTATTATGTTTTTCATTCTTTATTCTTATCCATTACTTTTCTTTTTTTTTAATGAATAATCAAATTGTCAGATGTCGAGACAAAAAGTAACATAACCAAAAGAAATAGAGTCAAAAATTGATTCTGCGAGATGGACACCCTATATTCATAAGATTTGGGTTGATATCTGTGTGGAATTAGTTAAGAAGGGGAAAAGATCTGGTACTTCATTGAATGTATCAGGGTATTCATCTCTAATAAAGTAATTTCAAATAACAACGGGGCTTAGTTACAATAAGAAGCAACATAAGAATCATTGGGATAGAACAAAAGGTATTTGGGCTAGATGGATTAAATTAAAAGCATGTACTGGAATGGGTTATGATGCTCTTAACAATAAGGTATTGCCGAGCGATGAATGGTGGAACTCTTGGTTGGAGGTAATTTTCAATTAGATTACCAAATAGGAATATCACGTTTACCAATTCAAATTTATAAAATAAGTTTATTTATTTTGTAGAAAAATAAAATTGATGCACAATGGCGTTATGACAGACTAGAACATGTTGAAGAGTTAGATATACTATTTGGAGGGACTTATGCTACTGGAGAGTATGTTGTAAGCTCTTGTAATCCTGGTGTGCGTCCATCTACTGAGTCATCTAGAACAGCTGAGCACGAACTTCAGGATGATGATGATGATGATGATGCGTTTGTTCAAAAAATGCAACCACCAGAGTCCTAACCACCTGTCGATATTAGTCCTGATGTTGATAGTGATGGTATCCCTCCATTTATTGCACCATCGCGTATGAAATTTAAAAGTAACATAGATTTCCAACATTTCAAACGATAGAAAATGACGAATGCAGTTATGTTGGGACGACAAATTGAACGTTTGGTTGAAGCAGTTTCATCGAGGACGACTGCGAGTAGTGCAACACCCCTACCACCTACACAACCTGGTAGCATTAAGGAGTGTATTGATTTATTGAATGCAACAACAGAAATCATTCCTAATAGTGATCATTATCGGTTTGCACTAAAATTATTCAGTATGAAGAAGGAGTACAGACAAATTTGGTGCACGCTGAAAACAAATGAACTCCGTGTTGGGTGGTTGGATGACGAAATGGAGGATGCTCAAGTTCATCAATCTAAATAGTGTTTGCTTTTAATGTGTTTTTATGTGGTTTTAATATGTTTTTTGTATTGCATCTTTCATTGATGGTTATAACTATATGCTACCCCTATGGTGGTATGACAATGCTTGTTTATTTTTTTAATATTTTCATTGGATTGTGTAATATGTTCATTAGGTGGTGAATGCTATTTACAATGTTTATTATGTAGTGAATGTTAAACATATTTATTTTATTATCTATATTATTTGAATTTTATAGTTTTAAATGAATAATTTGTACTTATGTACTTATACAGACTTATGGATTCCAATGATGATATTTCCACCCATGATGGTACGTCAACCGACGATGATGTCTAATAATGATGAACTTAATGACGTGAATACCATAGATGATGATTTGTCATTAGATATTTTGGTAATAGTTGCCATTGTTGCGATACATCAATACGTAGACACCTTTATTTGTAGAAAATCACATAGGAATTCTTGTTATACTGGAGCAGATTATGTGCGTGACATCATTGATGTACTTGGTAACACATGCAATGATTTATTTAGGATAGAACGACATATTTTCCTAAATTTGTGTGACATATTAGAAGGGAGGGGACTGATAAAAAATGAAAAAATGATCTCGATCCAAGAATAAGTTGCAATGTTTGTCTATACCGTGGGTCACAATGAAAAGCATAGGGTACTGAGGGCTACTTTTAAGCATTCATTAAATACTATTAACAAATATTTTCATATAGTTCTTAGAGGCTTAATTGAAATTTCAAAATTTTTTATCGTTCCTCCTAATCTCAACGAAGTCCCTATGCATATATGAACAAATGAAAGATATTGGTCATATTTCAAGGTATTTTCTCAATGATTTCTTTCATTTATCATTATTTATAATAACGTCAAATATAATTATTTATATTTGAATTATGTAAATATAAGGACTGTGTTGGGCGATTGATATGACTCACATCAGTGCACATATCCCGTTCATGCATCAAAATAGATTTCGAGGACACAAAGGCATAACACAAAATGTTATGGCCACTTGTGCTTTTGATATGACATTTACACATGTCGTAGCTGGATGGGAAGGATCAACTAATGATTCTCGCTTGTTCTTCGATACTATTACGAAGCCATCATTACAATTTTTACATCCTCCTCCAAGTTAGTTTTTTTTAAAATAAAGATAAAATACAATATTGAAAATGTCATTATTAATAGTTGTCTTTTTTTTTCAAGGAAAATATTATTTGGTCGACTCTGGATATCCGTTGATAGAAGGCTACCTCGCACCTTATTGGGTACAACATATCATTTCCAAAATTTTAGAAGAGAGTCAAGGCCAAGAACAGATAAATAATTATTTAACTATATGCATTCTTCACTTAGGAATGTCATTGAGCGATATTTTGGAGTTTTAAAAGCCAAATGAACAATTTTGAAATAAATACCACATTACAAATTTCAAACACAATGAGATATTACATTGACTTGTATGCATTCCATAACTTCATAAGAAATCATGCAATTGCAGATGAAGAATTTTTATGTTTCGAGGAAAAACAAATTGTGGAAGATGAAGGGGGTGTATCTGAACATCGATTTCGTGTTACCATGGAGAGGACAAGGAGTGGAATAACTAATGCATTATATGTTACTTATGATAGAGCTTAAGAATTTTGATTTATTTTAGATTTGTTATTAATGAAAATTATAATTCTCTTTTTGTATGACATTGCAACACTTTTGATTTTCGTATAATATGTATTTGTTTGAATGTTAATATATATGTGATATTATGTGAATGTCGGATTGTATATAAGATGTTATGTGAATGTCGGATTGTATATAGGATGTTATGTGAATATTAAATTGTGTATTATGCATGTATTTTCTTTATCAGGAAGATTTCATATATCCATTTTTAGGAGGAGGTGCTGCCGAAATTTGATAAAATCATAAAATTTATACATTTATTTAAATTGAAAATAATTATTTTAATCATTTTTTTAATATAAATTAATTATATATATATTAGTATAATTATATATTTATTGTATTCTGGTTATTTTTTTGTGCATTATCAACATTAAGGGTATTCTGATCATTTTACCAGAATCCGGTAATAAAAAGCTATAAAACGAACATGTTTTTCTAGCTTCTGTGTTTCTGTAATGAACAAGCTTCTGTTGAATATGACTTTTCAGGCTCTGGGCTTCTGCTTCCTCCAAAAGTCAATTTCTGGAGCTGGAGCTGATTTCTGTAAAGAACAGACCCAAAGCTTCTAGACTCTAGAAGCTTTCTGTCTCAATAAGAGGGGCTTTTTGTTGAAACCAAAATCTGGGTTTTATTTTAGTTTTTTTTTTTTTTTTAAATGATGTTATCGTGGAAATCCACGTGGATTAGTATGCCACGTATGCAATCTGGTCTGTTGAGATAGTGTGATCCACGCCAATGAGTTTTTGAGTTTCGCTGTCATGCTGAGTCCCAAAATCCAAAATCAGAACTCTTTTCAAGTGAGATTTTGGACACGTACGGAGCCCACGCGATCTGATTGGGGGATATACGCTGGATTTTTTATTTTAGTCCTTTTATCTTAAAATATTCTAAGACCCCCTAAATTTATCTAATTAAATATATTAATGCTGAAATTACCTTGTAAGCGACATCGGGGACATTGGTGTGCACAAAACCATAGATGCTTTCATCGAGATCTCACTCGTATCTTGATGAAAAATATATATATGGTTCTAACGCACATCCACGTCAATTGATGTCCCCCACGATGTTTCTCCAGCATGACTCAATTAAATAAAATTCAAACTCCTTGCAATATTCTAATTTCTAATAACGTTTTTAATTTTAGAGGAAAACCTTCCTTACTAACTTAAGATTTGAAATCTTACTAAGGATCGTTTAACTCGACTGAAATACCTAATTGGCAATCCAACACCATAGCCCTCTTGAATTCATAGAAAAAATCAAATAAAGACCAACTACTAAAGTTCATCTCCAAATATTAAAATTAAAATTAAAAGTAAATGAAGAAAATTAATCTTTTTTTTTTTTAAAAAAATAATAATAAATTAATAGAATTTTGTCTTCCACATTCCCATGGTATCGGATCTTGTTTTTTAATGCCACAAGGTGACTCAATGACACTTAGTAAGTTTTGAAATCTTATGGAATTAACCAGGCTAGACTTACCCTTTAATTTTTTTTAAACTAATCATTCAATTTGTTTAGTTATAATAATGTATTATTATTTTTGTTTCATTAATTTGGAAATTGTTGAATTGATCCATCATTCGAAGACTAATTCATCGATTTTGTTAATTTAATCAATTAATCCATCACTCGAAGAATTTTATTTTAGAAAAAAGAGAACTTTGTGATTATTCTCTGACCATGTTAGTCCTCCCATTCCATAAATTATATTTTTAATATAAAAATAATAATTTTTTGGATAATTTAGAGATAAAAGTTTAGACGTGATACCATCTTCGAGTTTCCTTATTGCATGATGAGTCTTTTCATTGATGATCACTTGCTGACTTTTTTGTTAGCCAAATTTGTAAGTTTTAACATTGTAAGTATAGGCTTCAGTGCTAGGTATGTCATAAGAAATCCCGAAAATGGTATCTAATGCCACAAGGATGTATAGGACAGAATTTTATGAACTTTATAAAATAAAGAAATAATAACTTGAAAAAGGTTATTTTTCATTTTAAATTTGGGAGTTTAAAAGGATTTCAAAACCTTGGATGAAGCCCAAAACAATTTATTTTATTTTTTTATATGAGTTTTTCTATGAACTTTTTTTAAGGATGTAGTTGGATTTGAAATCTTACTAAGGGTGATTGAGCTCACCTTTTGGGATCCAAAAACATGATCAGACGCTACAGGGTTATAAAGGACAAAATCTATGAACTTTGAATTTTTTTTTTTTTTTTTTAAGTAGTTTTTTTTTTTTTTTTTCTTTTTCATTGTTGAATTCAATTTAAAATTTGTGAGCTCAGTAGCCATCCATTTTCAAAACCTTGGATCAAGTCCAAAAAAATAAAAAAAAATAAATCCATTTTGATTTAGATTTTTTTGGACCTGAATATTTAGATGAATTCTAAAGGCAGTTGTGTTGGATTGCAAAGATGATGATCCATTTGAGCAAAACTGACCCTTAGTAAGATTTAAGCCTGTAAAGTGTTTTTCTTCTGTAGCCCATTTGAATTCAACAACCCTCGGTAAGATTTCAGTTAGTAAGGAAAGTATTTCTCAAAAAAAAATTTTGAGGGATTGATCTTAGTTTGGACCTTTTTTTAATTAGATAACATCATAGGGTCTTGAAATATTTTGAAGATAGAGGATCGAAGTAAAAAAGAGCAGGGGTGGTTTCCGTGCGTATCCCGAAGAAAAAGAACTAAACTGCCACATCAAGAGAGTCAGGTTATCACGACTCTAATCATTATTTATTTATTTATCTAAATTTTTGAGAGAAAGAGAGACTGAGAGAGAATGGAAGACCTACCAGACGACATGTGGAGACTTATATTAGAGATGGGAATCATGAACTCGACCCTAAGTCACAAAGATGTGTTCCATCTCGATTTCTTCCAAACTCCTCAACAGATTATCCAATGTAGATACCTTTTGGTAGACCTTGCTAACCCTAGATTTCCCATCATCTCCTTCATCACAACCTCGTCAATCTCCTTATAAAAACCTCTACAAACCTTCATCACAACCTTGCCAATCTCCTTATAAAAACCTCTACAAATCTTTCTTGGAGATAAGATGTTGGTATCGTCAATTGCTTGTTTATCGAAGACAGACATTGATGAGGTAGAAGATCAAGAGTGATATGAAGTTGTATAATCGTTAGTGAGCTTACCACCATTCATCTTTCTTGATTATTGAGTAAGGTTTAAATTATTTAAGATATGTTATTAGAGTTTGTTTAGGAGAAGTTATTACAAGTAACATGTTTTTTACTTTATGATCAATAAAGTTGCTTAGTGAATATGGAGATCAAAACATTGAAGTTAGTCTTATTGTTATTTTATTTTATTTTTTAAATCCAGGTGTTTGGACTTGTAGGTCTGACTAACGAGGTCAAACAAATATCCACAAAGACTAGTCATAATGATTAGATATTTTATTGAGGAGAGTCATTTTGGATATTTAAGGGATATGCATTTCAAATACACTATCTAATATGACTCATGCCAGTTTGCTATTGAGATTAATGTAAACTCCATGCCATGTAACTTAGATTGAATGAAAATAGTTTAAACTATGATAATTTTATCATTTTGAATAGTTAGATATTAGGCTATGGTCATGGGACAACGGACATAACTTATGAGGTTATATGTGGGTTTTGTCTAATGAAATATTATTTTTACTCGTAAATTCAACAATTATTTTTCAAAAATATTTTCATCCAATTTTTGCATGAGGTAATAGTTGGAAAATCCAATGTTCCAATTTCAGTCATACCCCTCCACATTTTGATATTGAGCAATTGCCCACCCCCTCAATTTTTCACAATTTTTTAGTATACCGCTCCACATTTTGATCAATATTAGAGATACTCCCTATGTTTTTAAACTCATAACATGCCCCTTCATATAGTGGGACTTATCTTTATTTGCATGTTCAATTTCATTTTCAATATATTTTATTTGACTATATGCCAATCTAGTTGAGTTGTACTTAACTTATTATATGTAGATATATAAGTAGATATGTGTGTACACGGATCCTGATTATATATATATATATATATATATATATATAATCAAAAAAAAATATATTCTTTTTTATTCAATCTAAAATTTCGAAAATAGACGGCGGGGGGCTGAACTCTCCAATTTAAAATTGAATCCAACAATAAAAACAAGTTGGTTTAAAGTATTATTTTTCAGTTCATAGAATTTTATGTTCTATAAAAATGTCACATCCGATCGTGTTTTTGGATGTCACATGGAGGTGTGGTCCATATAGATAGGTGGTCCTTCAGTCCATGTCCATATAATCCCATCTGTTATTTAATTATTTGATTTTTTTTTTAACTTTTCCATTTTTAGACTAAAAACGATTCATTTGTTTCTCTAAATAAAATTCATTTTTTTTAGATTTCTTATTTAATGTTTTTTTTAATTTAAATATTATAGGTAGGCCTTGTGTGAAGCCCGCATATGGGCATGTTTTCGGTGGTCCAAAGCCCATCTAATAGTGTTTTACCCTTAGCCAGGCTTGAGAGGAAGGAAGCCCGGCCGACCCATCTAACTGATCAAATTCAAACCTATACTCCTAATGCCTGGTTAGCTCCCTTGCACTTAGGGGTGTCAATGGATAGTAAAAAATTCGAATCCGATTCAAATTCGAATTCCTAGAATCAGATATTATTCAAAAATTTCGAATATTGGATTTAAATTTGGATAATTTTATATTCGTATCCTTATCAGATACGGATTCGGAAATTAACATTTCAAAAAGGTTTTTTTTAATAATGAAAAATCAATTGGATAAGAAAAAATTGTGTTTTTTTAATATACAAATTATTCTAATTCTAATTGGATATTATCCGAGTGGATAATCTGATTTGAATTCGAATTTGGATAGAAAATAAAATTTTCGGATTCGGATTCCGATATTACTGTATCCGAACCGAAAAGCATCCGCATCTGTTGACAGCCCTACTTGCACATGACAATTTGATTCAAATCTCTATAAAAACTGTTGAAAACCAAATTTTAAACCTACAGTAGGACTGAAAAATCACAAATAAGAACACCAAGGTGAAGGGGGCAAGTCATTAATTTGAAAATACATGGGACATGTCTGATATTGACCAAAACATGGAGTAGCAAGTCATCAATTTTGAAAAGAGAGCTTCTACGGTACACAAACCTTTACTTACAACACTTCAATCAAAATTAAATGATGGAATGATGGGTGAATCCATGTCGTGCATTGACCGTGAAGAAATTTCAAGTTCGATACAATGTTCATTTTAATTCCCAAAAGATGTTTTTCTAGTGAATTTGTCACTTTTATAATCTACGAACTCACGAGTTCGTCATTTTTAATATCAACAAATTCGTAGATAAAATATCAACGATTTTCCATATCAACGATATCCCTGGTAATTTATCAGTGAATTTGTTGAATATAAAAGTGATGAACTCATTGGAAAAACATGTTATGGGAGTTAAAATGAATAGTGTATCAAAATCGGAATTTTGACTTAAATTATGCACGATTTGGGGGAAAAAACCCTTAAATTATTAGATACCTAAAGTGCGTGTGTTATAAGTAAATATTGGTGTATTAATAGAAGGACCCTTTTAAATTTAAAAAAAAAAAAAAAAAGAGAGATTTACCGGGCAGACTTATCTATCAAATTTTATAACAAATACTCCCTTACTTTATCAAGCTTGTTACCGAAGAAATCTTTACTTTATGAATTAGGTTAGCATGACCATCTTAATAAGATTTCAAATATTACAAAGGGTTGTTGGTCTCACATGGATTATTAAATTTGAAATCCAAGGCCACATACTTCTAGATTTCATTGAAAATATCAGACTAAAAAATATTCGAAAAAATCCTATAACTACCTATGACCATCCAACTAGTACCAAATTTAAATTAAAATTCAACCATGAATTTGTTTTTTCAAAGTAGTTAGAATTTTGTCCTTTATAACACCGTGACATCAGATCATGTTTTTGGTCATCTTAGATTGATGCGATTAAGATCTCCCATAGTTGTTAAATAACAACGTAACGCATCAATTTGCATGACTAGGATCTGCATTTCAAGGTTTGGTGAGTAACAAATTTGATAAAGTAAGGTTTCTTTGTAGTTGTCAGAACTTGAAAGGAGTTCTTTAAATAAAATTGGCTCTTAAAAAAATCTAGTACATTTCCGAGTTCCGATAATAAACTTTTTGGTTTCTAGGGTTTATTATTATTGATTGATCTAAGATTTTTGAAAGAGAGAGAGAGAGAGGCGCACAAAGAGAATGGAAGATCTACCAGATGACATGTGGATATTAATATTAGAGACGGGAATAAAGAAGTTGAAACTAAGCCACAAAGATTTGAGTTCCATCTCGATTTGCTCTAAACGCTTCAACAGATTATGCAATGAAGATACCGTTTGGTCCACTTTACTAACCTTAGATCTTCCCCGATTTCCTTCATCACAACATCGTCGATCTCCTTATAAAAACCTATACAAAACTTGGTTGGAGATCAAAGGTAGGCGTTGTGAATCTCTTCTTCATCAAATAGAGAGATTAATTGAGGAATTTGTATATTATTGATTTCTTTCTTTATTGAGAGAGGTTTAGTTTATTTAAGATAACTTATTAGAGTTTGTTTAGGAGAAATCATTCCAAGTAATATGTTTTTTACTCTATGATCAATAAAGTTGCTTAGTGAGTTTGTAGATCAAACCATCTTGAATTAGTCTTATTTATTTCAATCAAATGCAGTCCAACTGTGTTATCTAACATTGCTCTCCATATATATTTTAATGTTTTTTTTTTTTTAAACCCAAAATTCAGCTGCAATAAATCCTACCCAATGATCGTCCTTTGTTGCCAAAAGGTAAAGATTCTAAATCTCATTCTATTTTTTTGTTGATCGAAAACTCCACTATCAATTGTTGCCCTTTGTTGCTAAAAGGAAGAGATTCTAAATCTCATTCGTTTTTTTGTCAACGGATAACTCCACTATCCAATGTGGAGAGGGAGTTGCAAAGTGCGTTGGAGACCCTTTAAAGGGCCTGGTTCTCCAAAACATTAGTTGGGAGGGGATGATGCAGAGTGTGCGTTGGAGTTGCTCTTAGAGCACCATATCTTGCCCAAATCCCAAGTACATGCAATATCCCAATCATAGTAACAAAGTTCATAGTCGGTAATTATTTGCTTAGGCTTCATTTCGATTAAAAAGGTAAATATTGTGATAGTTTCATAAAAAAGTCGAAATTTTTTGTTGAACATACAAACACTAGTGTTTTTGAATTTCTTACGAAAACCCATCATCTTCAACTTTCCTTAAAATCCTATTTAATTTTTGAGATTTGAATATTGAAAAATTAAAATAAAATTTTAAGGGTAAAGGATAAAAATGTTACAATATTCTGTAATTAGTGGTAAATCATTGATTAATTCATCATTTCTCCCTTGTTAGGAGAATTTGATCAATTTTTAGAAAATTCAGAGAATTTTGTGAGTTAATTACTCCAGCATGAATCTTTTAACAATGATGAATCTGTAATTTTAACATTTTAATTTTAATTTTGTTTTTGTGGCTAATACTATATATTATAATTTTAAATGTAAATTGATCGAGCAAGATATTTATTCCATCTCGATTTAAACACCTCAATAGATTATCTAACGAAGATATCTTCAACTTTACTAATTCTTGATTTTCCCATTCTTCTTCATCACAACCTCTTCAAATCTCTTTATAAAAAGCTCTACAAATCATGATTGGAGAGAGAACGTTGTCATTGATCTGTATGGCTGAGTTCATAGAATAGTTTAGTTTATTTAGGGAATAATAAAGTTGTTTAATTAGTGAGGTTGGAGATCAGGCCATCTCGGAGTAGTTATATTTTGTTCTTAATTCTCTTTCGTTAATTAGGCGTTAATAAAGTTGTTTAGTTAAGTATCTCCAATGGCCTCACTAAAGTTTCACTTGTTAAATGTGCCAATTAGGCATTTTTTTTCACATGTTTGTGCATTTTAACAAGTGAAACTTTAGTGAGTGATTTACCTACTCCAATAGACACATTAACTCACTTGTTAGTGTATATGTTATTTGATATTTAAATTTAAATTATTAAAAAAATAATAATTGAAATTCTCATTTCTTGCAAAAATAGCAATTGTGGTTAAAAGTTAAAAAAATAATTAATACGTGACATGATTAGCCACAATTAACAACAGAGTTGGACACTGACACCTTTAGTAAGTGCCATAACACATCTATTAGAGTGCCTTTACTCCCTATACTTTAGCTACTAACACTAATGAGTGCCTTTAAAGTGTCCGTTGTAGGTGTTCTTAGCTTAGATCAATTATAAATGATTGTATAGATACACTTTTTTTTTTTTTTTTCACTCGCCTGATTAATTAACTCGTCAACTTTATTGCAACGATTCCCAATGATAGATGAATATTCTAAAGTTTATTTGTTATTAAATCTATTTTCAATATTCAGATAAAATATTTCAAACAAACAAATTTTAGAAACCACACTATAACCCAAAACATAGAAATCATCATTTTCAAACAAAAAGAAATTTTATAAGAAAAATCATTAAAAAATAACTAAATTACTAAAATTCCCTTACATCAGAACACTCCTAGAGCCTACATTACGTTTAGGAAAATCCTTTCGAACACATAAAACAATCAACTAAAATCAAATAAATTGTTTCGTCAATTTCCACCAAATTCGACAAAATTATTAAACTGTCCCTCATAGAGTCCACGATTATTTAATGACAAAAACCTATAAGTGATACAAACTAATACTTTCATTGAATTCATTATAAAAATTTGATTCCAAAATGTTGAAAAACAACCTTTCAACTTAAAAGTCCTCTTTGAGGACAAAACGAAGTTAAATTATATTTGGTTAGAGATTTAATATTTTATCTTTGATTTTGCCTTATTAAATATGATTATATAATTTTGAAATTAATATTTTGATTAACAGATTTCATCTTCCGATCTAATAGCATTAGCTTTGTTAATTTGATTGACATAATAATAAATAAATAACTTGATAAGATGAATTGTTTTGGTGGATTTGATTGATCTAGTTTTTACATTGTGAATCACATTTCTGTTTATTTTAAATTTATTTTAATTTAATTTTCTTGAATATTTTGAACCTGATTAACTGTTTTAAGTCAAAAGAAATTGCTAAATCAATGTTGTCTTTGTAGATCGATCCTGGCTTGCCAATGTTTTATATAATATTATTATCTTATTTTTACTAATTCCACACCAATTCCAATGTAAATCACCAAAAAAATTGCACACAATTGGTGTGGAGTTAGTAAAAGTTGGTGAGGCAATAGTAACTCCCTAGAATAATCAACATGTCTAATTCTTTTACCACAACATCATTTTGCTGGTCTTGCCTTCTAAATGAAATTACATGTGTGCCCCTATCAATTACTATTATATATACCTATAATTCTTTCATTCTTTAATTAATTTTGTTTTCATAGACAAATGACATCTTGGTGGGAAGTGATTTATCTAAGATACTTCTCAAAGTTAGGAAGAATATATATCTGAGATACCACCCTATGTTTTTAAATTGACGATCATCAAATACTCCTTAATTTGGTTCCCTTCCTAAGAAATAATCTAAGATACCACCCTATGTTTTTAAATTGACGATCATCACATACTCCTTAATCTATTTCCTTTCCTAAGAAATTATCAGAAAATGACATACATACCATCATTTTTCAAATTTCAATATTTTTGGTGGGAAATGTTTGATACTGGAACCATTGTCACAAAAATTGACAATTTTTTTTTTTGAAAAAATCACTTTTAGAACGCGACTTGCATCCCTAACGATTAAAAATGGTAAAAATAAATAAAAAATGCGACTTTTTCCGTGTAACAAAAAATCGTCGACTATTTCCCTCTTTTTTTCATAGGGCAAAATTTTAAATATTTTCTTTTTTTTTTTTTAAGTGGGATTTAATGCATAATAAAATTTGGTAATTCATAAATATAGAAATATGGGATTTGATGATAATAACTTAATTTTATGAATTTTCATTAGATATATATTTTTTTAATATATGTTTTTATCTTCATTTTCATCATTTTTTTCTCGTTTTTTTTTTTCCTGTTTTTAACGTATTTTTCAAAGTTTTTTCTTGCCTTGTTAAACTAGTACTCTGACTTCGTGACTATAACTACAACAACGTTTTGCTTGTATTGTCCTTTTTTAAATTGAAAATTCATGTGTCACTACTTGTTATTTTAGTCACATTAGAGCAACTCCAACAGACTTTCTAGATGTCCGAGGTTCTTTATTATAAAGAGTCAAATGTAAAAATATGGATCCAACATATTTTCTAGATGTTAGAGTTAAAGTAGCTAATGCAAAAAAATTGAGATAAAGACTCGTTACATGTAGGAAGAGTTTTTGGTTCGTTATTATTAAAAATATAATGTAAAAATATAAAAAATTACTTTCCTTACTAAGGGATGGGACCACATCACAACATCCTTCTATATTTCATGGAAAAACATATATTCACAAAAAAATATTTAAAATAATATCATTTTTGAGCTTGATGCAAAATGTTGAAATGGACGGCTACCGAACTCCCAAAACTTAAAATTATAAATCACGATGAAAATAATATTTTTTCTTTCAAAGTTCTTAGAATTTTATTCTCTAAAAGCCTGTGAATCCTGTTTTTAAATATAAAAAAATGTGAGATCACGACTCTTATTAAGATTTGAGTCAAATTTTCAACAAATGAGAGGTTTGTTAAGTCTGTTGAAGCACCCAACACTATTCAGATTTTGACAAAAAATGCTCTATATTGTAAAGAACATTGTTGGAGTTACTCTGACTACTACTATCTAGTCTTTCATTCAAGACTACATACTAACCATTGACTTTGACTTGGCCCGCCCTTTGCTTTTTTGATTATTTTTTTTAACTTTTTTTTACTTCTGGACCCAACAGTACTAATGGGACCCATTTCACATTCCCCACGTGGAATTGTTAAGAGAAAATTGCTTGATAGATCCTTTTGTAGGATTTCTTTCTAAATGCACACTGATTTAGTAAATGAATAATGTTGAATACACACCATAAATCACATGGAACCGCATATCCTTTTCCTTGTGTCTCGAAGAAAAAGATCTATGATTTTGTGTCCTTGTCACATCAATCGTGTATAGACCTCGTATGTATGATTTACTACTTGCATTCATCACGACTCTTTGTAAAATCTTTCATCCTCCCCCTCACACCTAGAAAATGTCAAACTCAAATAATTGATCTCAACAGTTGTAAAAGGTTAATCTCGTTGATTGGATCAAAGGTTGATCTCAATGATTTGTACAGTCAATCTCTATACCTTGAATCATTGATCTCAAAGATTGGAAGAGGGATGCAGGGCATTATAAAATAAAATGTTTATGAGGGTTTTAGAAAGAAATCCCTCAAATATCATTATGTAATTATTTTTTCAAAAGCTAATGATTCCGGTAGGGAATTATCTTGTTGCTAATAGCTTGCATCTAGTTTATCATTATTAATATTAAAAGAGTTTTCTTGATTAGGGGAACTTTTAGCTAAAAGTGAGGGGGATTTTATTTTAAAATCAATAGACAGCTAAAATATTTATATTTCATTTTTTTTTTTTAGTAAAGAAAGCTATTTTCTAATCATTTAATAGAAAGTATATATAATAATTTATATTTAAATAAAATGTTAAATAATTGATATGATTGTAAATATCTTGTTGAAGGCTTATCAACGTTGCTGTAAATTAAGTAACAAATGAAAAGTTATGGAATTGTAAAAATCGAACATTTCATAACTTCCAATTTATAGCTAATGGCCTCTATGGATCAACTCTCTAAATTATTCTCCAAAGAAGGGTTGAAGTTGAAGTAACATTAGGAGTTGGAGAAATGTTGTGAGCTAGATCAGCATCTCCAATTATATTGGAGTAGTGTTAGGCTAGATTGGTGTCTAGGAAACATAATATTTAATTAAAATATTTTAGCAATTAATTAATAATATTATTATATAATTTTTATTGATATTAAGGATTTTACAATGTATTATACAAAACATGGTTTTTGTCCCGGTCATGAACATAATCTACGGTCTTAGTTCTATTTGGAAATATCCTAAGGTAGATATTGTTTCCTACTCAAACAAAAGGAAAACTACTTAAAACCAACTCCTGAAACCACCCCACCCTCCATTTCTCTTAAACCATCATCTCCATTGTTGAAACATAAACATAATCTACGGTGTGAGATCTATTTGGGAAAATCCTAAGGTGGATATTGTTCCCTATTAAAACAATATATATATATATATATCTGAAACTAACTAACTACATGAAACCACCCCACCCTTCATTTCTCTTAAACCATCATTTCCATTGTTGAAACCCAAAACTAGTTTTTTTTAAATAACCACATGAAAACTATAGGAGGGAGGAAAGGTCTTATGCTTTATTCTCTCTCTTTTTCTCTTATTTTATTTTTATTTGAAGTGTAAACATATGAATGTTCGTCATGAAATCTCAATGATATGTTGTTTGGAGTTGCCACCATTCTTTTTTGAAAATAGGTGTGAATGAGCACCCGAAATGATTTTGAAATTGGTTTTACCATTGTAGTGACTCTTGTACATGAAAAATATGTGGTCTACCTAAGATCTAAATAGAGAGGTCCGGTTAGAGGATGGGGAAGGTGTTAGTCAACCCATCCTCTCTACCAAAGGTGGGTTACCTTAAAATTTGACAAATCTTTTGAAAGACTTAAGAAAATGAGAAAAAATGTATGTTAGATGTGGTATGTGTAATAAGTGAAAATAATCCCTTAAAAAAAGATTTTGATGTCAATTTGACATTGGGAACATCCTATGGAGAAGGATGACCCGTATAGCCTACATTATTTTAAGAGTTGAAATGTTGATTTAGGACTTTTTAGAGAAACTCCATGATGGAGTTCCCTTAATGCTATAACCTTAATGTATGTATGTAAAGCTAGAAATTAAGTGATTCACCTCAACAAGAAGACGACACATTTCTTCATCATTGTCAAACATATGTGCGTGAGAGCATGGTGAACAACATGATGCATGAGCTATACTATAAGAAAAAGCAGGTTTCAACCCTCATCATTTCGGTCGAACCTAAGTCTAATCTACCGAAGGTGGGAGAGGGTCTACATTACATCCTAAATGATTTCTAACATATAAAGTAAATGAAGGGTTAGAAGTAGAAAATGCAAGTGCTTGAATATAAACCTAATATACACCCACCTTGTCCTTTGAAGTTCTTGAATAAGCTTGAGTCTTGAGATGACCTTGAGAGTTGAGTACTTTGGTTGAGAGTAATTAGTTAGAGATGATAGGATTTTTTTTTTTTTTAAAGGTTAAGAGATGGATGAGAGTCTTTGAGTTGAAAGTTGGCTTAAGAGAAAGTTTGAAAGGTGAGTAGGGATTTTGGTATAATTTGATATTGAAATATAGAGGCTTAAAAGAATTAATTTCTCATAGGAAATGAGATTATTTATAAAGTTTTTGAAGAACTTATGGAGATAAAGTGGTCTAATCCTAAAAATAAAGATAATAGACATAAAGTTTAGGTTATTTCTTTTTAGATTTTTTTATTTTTATGATGGTAAAGGTGAAATTTGTGAGAAAAAATTTAAAAGCATTTTTGATATTTGATTTTTTGATAAATAGAAATTAAAGAACAAAAATACTTTTGGGAGGGTAAGTAGGGGAGTGACATGTGTAAAGGTAAAGATATAGGTAAAAAGAAGACATTGGTTCATTTATAAATAATTCATAAAGCAATGGTGGATGTATATTTTTGAAATGTACTAATAGGAGAACTTCATATACGTATTTGAAAATTTCTACCTTTTGAAGGTAGGATTTGAAGTTTTCTCAACTTTAAGGATTTTTATCAAAGGTCAAAGTACTTTTTTGGTTTGACCACACTTTTTTATAAGGGTTTTGTTGGATTTTCACAAAAGGGAATTGACTATCCTATTAGATTAGAGTATTAAGCATTAAGCATTGGGAACTTATGAGAGATCAATATGTGTCATTTTTGGGATGAGATGTAGATTATAGAC
This sequence comes from Akebia trifoliata, assembly GCF_017979445.1. Lineage (NCBI taxonomy): Eukaryota > Viridiplantae > Streptophyta > Magnoliopsida > Ranunculales > Lardizabalaceae > Akebia > Akebia trifoliata. The sequence continues at coordinate 35,379,198 of NC_141388.1, read as the reverse complement.
TTAGAATAGATTTGGTATTGGGCTTAGAATAGACTTGATTTTGGGTTAGGATATAGACTTGGATTATGGACTTTGGGTATTAAGGCTAGGTTTGAGAATGGGATAATATGGACTTTGTTCTGGACTTGGGTTATGGATTTAGGATGACTTTGGGTGTTTGGACTTTGAATGGCTTTAGGTATTTAGGCTAGGTTTGAAGATGGGTTAAGTATCAGGTTAGGGTATGGTTGATGGGTTGGTGAATGAAGAGTGGGTATGGATTCAGATTGGATTATGGAAGTGGGTATGGAATTAGATTAGATTAGGGACAAGATCCATGCAAAATAATATGAGATGATGCATTATACATGTATACATGCAAATGATGTTAAGTGGCAATGCGGGCCCGTTGGAGGGCTTAAGCTTTTAATTCAAATCGATTTGAAAAAATTTGGATTTTTCTAAAAGGTTCGTGCAAATTGGGTGTTTACATGGGGAAGAGTTGAGTCGTGATTTTTATACCTAATTGTGATTGTCTGTGATTTTTTTATCTACATTTTTATATAATTGTTGGCTATATTTGTTTCTCAAGCATACATGTGATAATTTAACAATTATATGTTATTTCTATTTTTTTTTTAAATGTGAACATTAAACTATCTTAATTGGTAATTTAGTTTAATATTAGCCATCGTTTTGAAATATTTATGAAAGGAGTAGTTCCTAAACTTGGTTAAAATACCACAAAAAAAAAAAAAAAAAAAATTTAAGTTCTTTTTTTTCAAAATATTTTTACTACTTTTTTCCATTGAAGTTTCAGGGCTGTGTTTTTCCAATGTAATTGTTTTATTTATTTGATTTGATATTTTATTGATTTAATTAAATTTTTAATGTGTAATGAATATTCAACAGGCAAGGAATGGGTACACGTGTCACACAAGTGCCGTAGGCACAAGCATTGCTAGTCTATTATACAAAACAAGATTTTTTTCCCAGTCATAAACACAATCCACGATCTAAGAAGATGTTGCATGCATCCAATAGTGGAGATTACTCCCCTCTAAAATAAAAAATAATTGTTCCAAACCACCCCATCTCTCTTACTCTCTCCCCTTATATCTAAACACCAAATCACACCATCTTATGGTTGAAATTTGTCCCCACTAACACCAAGAATGTTCGAACCAACCCAATACTCTCTCTCTCTCTCTGATTTCTAATTCTCCGCTCTTATGCATTAATGTTATTCTCATTTTACATGGTCACACATCAACAAGTGCTTCTTGTGTTTCTTTGATTTCTGTAATTTATGTTTAGATATTCATTTTTTTCAATGATTTTAGTAGAAAAATTATCTATTTTGATTCTATGGACTACCATTGAGATCCTCCAATCTTCAAAAAAGACACATTGGTGGCCAAAGTGGCATTTCAATCTTCAGAACATATAGATCCTCTCCATTTGTTTCAACATGTCTACTAAAAAGTAAGAAAGAAAACCCATCTGATCTCAAACTCTCTCTTTAACGTATATGTCAATATCTCCAATATAACAAATCCGCCATGATGTAATAACACATAACACCATGTAGACACCCTAATTTAATCAAACAAACCTGAGAGCTCGTTCAAATCCATGCATCGATGATCAAATTGAAAGAATTTCAATCAAAAAGTAGGACCCACTTGAACTAATCAAAGATGATCATTAAAAATTAATTTTTACTTGGCCATATGGCCTGTACGGCCAAACATAGCTTTGTATGGCCGTACAGATCATATGGTCAAGCCATTTTTTGTACAAACTTTACCTTTGTGAAGTGCAAGCTTAAAAGTGCATTGGCCTTATCTCAAGTAAAGCTAGACTTAATTTCATCTGGTTGTACCTACCATACGTCCAATTCAGTAAGGCAGTTAGAGAGTCCATGTGTACACGAGATTCTCCACAGAAAATAACCTCACTTACACTTTTAAATAAGATTTTTCCTCTCATAATCCCTTCTCAATTGCATTTTTACCTATGCCCTAAACCCCTAATTTTCTCACTTAAGGTCTTTTAGTAATCCTCTAATTCTCTTGACCAAAGGTCTTGTTTGATCCCCACTCAAGAATAATTACCTCCTCTAACATTGGTTTGTTGAAACACATTAGAGTCAGAGCGCCCTTCTACCCTTCTACCTTCTAACGTTTTTAAAAGATCAAAGGGATCTCATAGCATTCTATGTAAATTGACCACTTTTCAAATCCTATGACCACCTTGTCCACCCTAGAAATTTCTTAGAACTTGAGCTCAACGACCAACCTATACCTAGTTTCTTAGAGACTCTCCCAAGGAAAGTGACTAAAGAGGTCAAAAACCAATTACTTATTTACATGTCATTTGACTTGATTTTTTCACCATTGACCCAAAGCCTAAGGTTTAGGACCATTTTACTCAAATAATTCTCTAGAAACTATTGGCTTTTACTAATCTATCCAGTGATCATAATAATTTGTGAGACCCATATGCGAGTGAAAGACCATCAAGGCCAAGGAGAGGAGAGGTGATTGTTGCCTTTCATTAAGGATTTTGTGAGAATATTGGGTAATATAGGTTTTAAGACCAATTTATCCCCAAGAATCTCCCAAAATCTTATAAATAGGAGACCCTTTCAAGGCAAATAGAATAGATCATTTGGTGATCTAAAATTCTATCTAAAGCTCTCTCAAACCTCTCTAAGCCTTCCCATTCTATCAAAATCCCTAGAAGAGAAATCCAAGGAGAAGAAAGAGGAAGAAGAAGAAAACCAAGGTGGGGTTTAAACCCTTCATTATCCCCCATCTAATCTCCCTACTCTCACTTTCCCTTTTCTCTTTACTTTCAAGCATATTTTCCTATTTGCAAGTTTAATTTCATGTTTTCCTAAGTAGTTATTTAATTTCTTAGTTAAATGCTTCAAGTGGAGAGTAATTCTTCGTAGAGGTTATCCCCTCCAATAAGTTGTCAATAAACTCTTTGAGAACATTAGAATTGGTCGCCTCTAATTTTATTCACTTCATGCAACTTAAAATTTCATAATATAAATCTATGATTCCATGTCTGTGCCACATCAGTCGAGTATTGACCGAATGAAGACTTTCTAGTTAGAATATCATTGTTCAATAATATAAAGGGTTTCTTGTAAAATACACAAATGATATACCTTCTTAAGAATATTTTTCGATCTCTTCAAGTGGTTTTCACTGTGTAGACTTCCTTCCTCCTTTATTTGACTCCTAAACCCAACATTGGGACCCATCTTACCCTATTGTGGATAAAATAGTTGAGGAAAATTACTTAAGAGTCGTATTTGAGTGACATCAACCAGGAAGCTCATAACGCACTTCTTGACATGAAAGTGGATAGGAACCAAAGATGTTTTTCACTCGTATCTCGATGAAAGTATTTATGGTTTCCATACACTTTCACATCAAGAAGTGTGATATGAGGGTCCAGGCCAAGGCCACTTCAGAATTAGTTATTACTTAATATACTTAGGGACTTCTTTCCAAATTCACCCTCACTTTAGAGGCTGTATCTTGACAATTCAATTAGTAAAATCTTTCTTTCTTAGAGCCTTTCCTGTAAAACATCATGATTTGATCTACATAATTTGACTCATTGGCCTCAACGGTTGTCAAAAGTCGATCATGACAAGTGGATCAAACTTTGATCTCAACGATTTGAATTGTATTGAGTTTAGTCCCACATTGGACACTCATTGCCTTATCTCTCTCTCATAAGCTCTTGTGCCTCTCCGCTCTTTGTCAATTGGTTTTGAGTTGGACCCTCAAATTTATCATGGTATCAGAGCTGACCTTTTTTTTTCCTCCACATCACCCAATTCATATCTCCACGTGCTTTGGCCCAATCTAACCTACACATGCGGGGGAGTATTGAGTTTGTTCCCACATTAAACACTCATTGCGACACCCAATTCATATCTCCACGTGCTTTGACCAAGTCCGATCCACACATGGAGGGAAGGTTGAGTTTAGTCTCACATTGGACACTCATTGACTTGTTCTCTCTCCTTATAAGCTCTTGGATCTCTCTATTCATTGCCAATTGATTTTGAGTTAGACCCCAAATTTATTAAATTGTTAATCTATGTAACTATCAAATAAAGTAATCTAATATATTTTTTATTTTTTATATTTAATTTTTAGGAAAAATCATCTAATAATTATAATAGAAATACATTAATTTAATATTTATGTTACAAATACATTGAAGACAGACCGAAACAGAGAACAACGTGTCTCTCATGTGGAAAAGAGGGTCATAGAATAGACAACACGTCTAATTTTTTACCACACTGTCCGCAACAACGTTTTGCTTGTCCTGCTTTCTGAATAGAATTTACAAGTATGCCACTATTAATTTTAATTACATAACTACCCCTAATAAATATAATTAATTCGTCATTCCGAAAACTAAACATTCATTCATTAATTAATTTTCTTTTTCAACTCTATATCTATAGTGGGAAGGGAATAAAAACAACTGTTTGATACTGTAACAACGTTTTGCAAGTCTTGAGAATTTTCTAAGTTGCAATTACAAATGTGCCACTGTTTATTCATTTTAATTACATAACTACCCCTATAAGTCCTTTATTCTAGACTGCATACTAACAACTAACAAGTAACTCAGCTCCCTCACTCCATCTATTGAAGATAGTTAATGTTTATAAAAGCAATATAAGTGAAAATGTTTAAACAGCATTTTGTGTGATTTTAAGAAATAAAGATGATTCAAGCTATTTCATCGAAAAATTCAAAATGATATGAAGGGTTTTGTGTAATTTTACACAAATGCCTTCTTAAGCGTTTTCCGGTCTTTTCAAGTTGTTTTCCCGTGTAAACCTTGATTTCTCTTTTGTTTTCTTTTGACTCCTAGACCTAACACTGGGAACCATTTCACGTGCCCCTCGTTGAGTATATGATTAAGGGAAAATTACTTGATAGATCCTATTGTAGGCCTTCTTTCTAAATGCACACTAACTTTAGATCCGGTATCTTACCAACCTAGTTAGGAAAATCTTTCATTTGCCCCCTCACACCTAGAAAATGTCAAACTCAAATAGTTGATCTCAATAATTTGAATAGTTGATCTCAAAGGTTGTAAATGGTCGATCTCATTGATTGGATCAAAGGTTGACGTCAATGATTTGAATCGTCAATCTCTTTATTTGAATCATTGATCTCAAAGATCCAAAGAGGAATGAGAGCATTAACAAATAAAATATTTACTAGGGTATTTAGAAAAAAATCCCTCCAAATCATTGTTCCTTACATTTTGACTTGCTTGCTTCTATTTTATCACTATTAATAGTAAAGGGGTTTACTTTATTTTACAAGTGATGGAAATTTTGTTTTAAAATCAATAAATAGCTAAAATATTTATATTACATTTTTTTCAGTAAAGAAATCTAATTTCTAAATATGTTGTGAAAAAAAAAAAATATATATATATATATATATATATATATATATATATATATAAAATAATTTATATTTGAATAAAATATTAAATAACTTATATAGTTGTAAATCTCTTGTTGAAGGCTTGTCAATGTTGCTGTAATTAGTGTAGACCAACTAAACAAATGAAAAGTGATGGAAACATATATATGGGAAGGGGAGAAATGTTATGAATAAGATATGCATTTGCAAAATTATTGGAGAAATGAAGAGAGCCAAATATTTTTCAATATATGGGGTAGAAGTTTTGGAATGAGCTGATTTTGTGTGTGGACGATCTCTATGGTGAGGAGATCATCCTCACAAAAAATCAATCAATTATGAAATGTCTAACGATTCTTCAACTTGGAATCAATCGCATCTTGTGTTATTCTAACATATAAAAAATGGAGATCAATGTAACTCCCCTATTTTGGGTTTGGGTCAAGAGTCTAGAGTCTTCTCTTTCTGAACTTATTTACTGCAATTAATCTGTTTCGACTCTTCTTGGGTGATCTGTTTTGGTATAAAACTCTTACAAATCATTGTGAATTGTTATCTTCTTTGGTAGAATGGCTTGTTAAGGTAGTGTCTTGGGAACTTGTTTGGATGATGTTTCTTGTGTTTTGGTGCTCAAAAATGCTTTTGGAGTCCAAATTTGCATTTCGTATCAAATGTTGCCATTGGTTTCACTTCCATCAAACCCAAAAGCTGATTAATTAGAAATATCGCAACCGTTGTGTCAAACGCAGAACCTGTAAATGGGCAGAAATGAGATGATGTCCAAAAGCAATTATCTTCTTCCAATGTTTGTGGGAAGTTGATGGAACTTACAACGATATAAATACTTGAGAATGTTTCTAAGAAATTATTTTTATAGAAAACAAAAATATCAGAATTTTTAATATTATTACCAAAACATTCAAAGGAGTTGATTTTCACGACAAATTTTGCAACCACGCATCTACAGAATTGTGTCCGACAAGCTTAAGAAAATGCTTACCATCTAGTTGGAGAATTTAAAAAAACAAAAATTCAGAAATAATTGCTTATTTGAAATTCATCCAACAATTTAATGGAGTGCTGAACAGAACAACCTAATATGTACCTTAATCGATGCTTGAACGTTTAGGCATCATGTGGATCGAGCTTCCCGAGATACTTAAAGAAACAATGTTGAGGTTACAGATTATTATTAATGCAATTTGTTCCTTGGGCTAGAGTTACCCCTTGACAATAGTATAACATGCTTCGAGGATTTCATCACACACACACACACATACGTAAACACTCATCTTGAAAATACCAAGTTTGCTTGATTTCATTGGTGTGGTATTTATTGATATAAATCGCATAACTTACAAGAAGTTCAATTACTCATCCCCATCCTTCGAACTCACTACGTGAAAACAGGAAAATTCGACGGAAAAAAATTGACGGGCCAAGGCCCAAGAATTTTAGAAATTGAATTTTGATGGCCTAGAACCGTTGAAATTCTAGATATTCCCAGTTTTGACAGTTTAGAACTGTCGAATTTCTCCCATCCTTCATTAATTTGACAGTTTTGGCACGTCAAAAAAAAAGTTTGACAGTGAAAAATTCGACCCTTTTGTCCGTCAAATTTGGGCTTTTTCCACATTGTGACTTTCATGCTCTTGGCTGTTGTCCTTATCCGGAAACATCTCGGTGGCCTTTTGCATCTCCCTTAGCAACAGTCAGAAAGAAAATAAAGTTAAGAAGACTTAATACAGCATAAAACCAATAATAGTAATCTAAGTGTGACGCATATAGATTATTAAATATCCACCCTTTGCCGCTCTACTTCTTTGTGATATTGGAAATAGTTTTTAGAAGAAAACTACAAAGAAATTCCCAATTCCCAAGCTACAAGTGAAATAAAAAGTTCCAAGACTTATCATTCGCTTGGGCACTTGATCATAGAAGAATTCGATCTTCGCGACTTCTACAAATGTATCAGCGACTCCCATCAAAGCAAATTGTGGGAGAAGTATGAAAATACTAAGAGGGACGGTTCCATTTTTTCAGTTTGTTTTATCATCCCTTGTGACATTATGTCTCCTTCATCTCAGCTAAGGTAGCAATGGCCATTATAAGTACATGCATCAATAGGCTATTTTATTACCCGTTGCTGGCACGAAGTATCGATCCTAGATTATGAGGCTAATCAACATAGAGAGCGTTTAATATAAGAATCATTTTTATCATTTGCTTGCAGTGGCCTTCCTAGTAATGTGCTTGAAAACTTGAAACAAGTTGACTATACCAAGGGTGATTAATTAGGATACCAGTTATAGGGTGAAGTTGGGATATCTGAACAAGTAAAACCCAACTCTCAACTCTCAAGTCTACGACGAAAAATGCATAAATCTGGTGATTAGAAAATTATTAATAAGGCCAATTTTGTTGTGCAGATCCACCAAAGGATAGGTTAAAAAATTCATGGCTCAGATAAATCAAATTCGAGGGGCAAGTCATCTTGGAATCAGAGGCCTCTAAGTGATTTTTCCACCATGAGAATTGGCCATCCAAACACAAGTAATTTTTTGAAAATACTCGATCTATGTTACAAAACTTGACCAAGTTGACCGTTATAGATATGATAATGCGAACATTAAGAAAACTAATTGGTCATCCAAGTTGAGTTGAATTTTTGAGTTCAAAAACTATGTTTTTAGTTTTATGGTCGGATGACATAAGAGAATATTGTTATTAACAATATTGTTCAAACTATGTTTTTAGAAAGAGAATTTTGACGGCCTATGGTCGTTGAAATTTTTTATGATCTCCAGTTTGACCGGTTAGAGCTATCAAATTTCCCCCATCCTCCATTAATTTAACGGATCCGGTCCATAAAAAAAAAAATTTTGACAGTGAAAACTTTGACGCCTTGGCCCATCAAATTGTAGGAAATTTGACAACCTTGGTCTGTCAAATATAGGTATATTTCAAGTTGTCTATGCCAACTAATTACTTCCAATCAAACCAAACGTTTCAAACAGATTATTACCTACCAATTTGTGTTGTTTTAAGTTATAAAATGGTGCTCTCAATGTATTTCTCCTATTTTGAGTCATCTGCCTTGAGTCTTTTCTTTCTGTAATCATTTCTGTAACTAATCTGTTGAACTCTTTGGTGTTCTGTTTAAGTAGAAAACTCGATAATAAATCATTATAATTCTGCACTAGATGTGACTTTTTTCAAGACTCTTGCATTCTTGAGGCAATTTGATTAAAATGTATTTTCACTAAGAGTTTTTCCCATGTAAAATGTATTCCCTAAACTCAAAATGCTTAAAACACCATCATGGTTTCTCTAAGTAAATATAGCCCCAACTTATTGATAATAAAAAAAAAAGTATATGAGATAAGGAGCACTCAAATTGTCTTTACAACTCAGTTTTTGTGGATGGGATTAAGTTAGAAGTAACAGATGTGAGTAATACAGGCTATGGAGTCAAAGTTCAGAATAAGATTTTCTAGTCAAGCTCATACCATGATTTTCTACTACATATTTTTCTCATTCTTTTGGTGGGTAACATTAAATTAGAGGCAAAGAGACAACTTACTTTATTAACAAATGTTACCAACTACATCGTATGAAAATTTTGAAATAAACTTGTTCTTTTTATATTTCATTTTTTCATCTTCCATTTCACTGGAGTCTATGTATTCTCTTCTTCAACCTTTTGCCTCGACTGTATTGTTTCCTTTCAAAAGTCCTTGTGAGCCATCCATTTTCCTTCCAGAAAGTAATATATCCGATCGAAACACCAATTACCATCCCACATCCATATCCGATCATCATATATTTCCAATCAAAGTCACTTGTGGACATTGAAACCTCGTGTTGTTGGAATGCTGTTGGTGGAGAAATCGTATATGTGTCTTTGCATTGCCTTGATAGTGGAGGCCCACATAATCCCGCATTATCTTCATAAGAAGTATTTGAAAATGTATCAAATTGTGTGCTTTGTGGTATGTTTCCCACAAGTTGATTATGTGCGAGATTCATTACTGCAAGGAATGTAAGGCGAATTAGTTGCTGAGGAATCTCTCCAGAGAGCTTGTTTTGCGAGAGATCCAATGACTCCAGTTGTGCTAAATTCCCAACCGATAATGGGATGTGCCCAGTGAGGTTATTATGAGAGAAATTCAACAGATGAAGATATTTGAAGTCCCCTATCACTTCGGGAATTCCACCTTGGAATTGATTGTTAGAGAAATCGATTGACGTGAAGATGGTCAAGATGTTCTCTAGTACCCTATCACATCCTTTGATCGCAAGTTTCACTGAGATTTTGTAGTAGCCATCATCTCCAACATATTTTGGCAGAGACTGATTGACCATCATCATTAACTTCCAGCTTTGGAAATATTTTGTGGGCAAAGATCCCGTAAATCCATTGGAAGAAAGATCTATAACATGCAACATTTGGAAACCATGATTGGTTTGAGGACGTTCAATGGGACCATAGAATTTGTTGGATCTCAACACAAGGACTTGCAACGAAGGCAATGTCTCCATCCAAAATGGAAATGTATCATTTAACTTGTTGCTTCCAAGGTCTAGAACTTTTAGGTATTTGCAACTACCTAAACATCTTGGCACAGGTCCTTCCAATTGATTTTGAGAACCTTGAAGGATTTTAAGATTACTCAAATTGCAAATAGTTTCAGGAATTACTCCAATTAATTCATTATCACTGAGTTTCAAATAACCTAATTTTGATAGCATTCCAAGCTCAGTTGGTATGTGCCCTGACAATCTATTATTAGACAAGACCAAATAGACGAGTTGGGTCCAATTGAATAGAAAATATGGATGGATTTCACCAGAGAGGTGGTTAAATGACAGGTCAAGATAAGAAAGGTTGGTGCAAGATCCAAGCTCAGTTGGTATGTGCCCTGATAATCTATTATTAGACAATAACAAGTTCTGGAGATAATTGAGAAACCCAACTTGAGGAGGAATTATTCCAGTGAAGTTATTATTATTGAGTTGCAAAGAGACGAGTTGGGTCCAATTGGATAGAAAATATGGATGGATTTCACCAGAGAGGTTGTTAAATGACAGGTCAAGATCAGAAAGGTTGGTGCAAGATCCAAGCTCATTGGGAATGCTGGAATTTAAGCTTATATTCGAGAGATATAGGACCTCAAGCATCCTAAGGTTACCTATCCAAGATGGTATGGGCCCACTAGTAAACGGGTTATTAGATAAATCAAGGAATAATAGGTTAGTTAGAAGGCCAATTTCGTGGGGTATCTTACCATTGAGCTTGTTCATTCCCAAGTAAAGGGATTGAAGTTTAGTAAGATACTTGATTTCTGATGGAATCGATCCTTCCAATGAATTATTTCTCAGGTAAAGGAATTGGAGGTTCTTAAGACTAGTAAAGAGGTCCACTGGAATACAGCCTGTTAAATGGTTATGGCTAAGATAGAGGTACTGTAAGTTTTGTAAATTACTAAGTTCATTTGGAATCACACCACCTAGGGAATTTCTGTCAAGGAAAAGTTGCTGGAGATCTAAGAGATTTCCTATCTCAAAAGGGATCATACCTGAGAAATTGTTGGCACCCAAATCAAGATAAATGAGTTTTGAAAGAGACCCAATTTGAGATGGGATTTCTCCAGACAATTGGTTGTAGTAGAGGATTAGGTTGGTGAGATTGGGGAAGGCCGAGGAGAAGTTGAGTTGATGAAGAGTACCTGTTAGTGAATTGAAGGCAAGGTGGAGAATACGGAGTTGTAAGAGATTTCCAATTTCAGAGGGAATCGTACCCGTGAAATAGTTTTGACCAAGATCAAGAGAAATGAGTTTTGAAAGACATCCAATCTGATTTGGAATTTCTCCAAACAAGTGATTGGAATTGAGGTTTAGGTAGGTGAGATTGGGGAAGGCCGAGGAGAAGTTGAGTTGATGAAGAGTACCTGTTAGTGAATTGAAGGCAAGGCAGAGAATACGGAGTTGTAAGAGATTTCCAATTTCAGAGGGGATCGTACCTGTGAAATAGTTATCACTAAGATCAAGATAAATGAGTTTTGAAAGAGACCCAATTTGAGATGGGATTTCTCCAGACAATTGGTTGGAATTGAGGTTTAGGGAGGTGAGATTGGGGAAGGCCGAGAAATCGAATTGATGAAGAGTGCCATTGAGACTCGAATTGAAGAGGTTTATCTCCACGATGCTTTCCAAGTAGTGGTCGCATAGAATCCCCATCCAATTGCAAGGAGTAGTGGTGAGATGGTCAGACCATGTCCATGAAGAAGTAATATTCGGAGAATAAGAGATCAAACTGTTCTTCCAGTTCAGCAATGCTTCTCCTTCTTGTACTAGTCTTTGTGTTATTGCTGATGCTGGTACTGGTGCTACTGATATCTCTTCTCCCATTATTCTTATCAGAACGAAAGCAAAAGACAGAAAAAGAAAGAAGAATGTAGTCTTCATGATTGATTGAAAGACTATCTTTGATTCTTAACTATGTATATCAATCAAAAACCATCTAATATTTATAAGACAAATACATGAAAGACGGAGAGAAACACACAACAATGTGAACCCATGGAAAAAAATAAACAGAGAACAACGTCTCTCTCATGTTATTTCCATGATTTTGTGGAAAAGAGGATCATAGACTACAGAGCCGTGCTGGAATCGTTTTGCTGGTCTTGTTTTCTATAAAGAAATTACATCTGTACCACTATTAGTTACAGTTACATAATTACCCCTTATAATTCTTTCATTCCCTGTACTACACCTTCATTAATTAATTAAATTTTATTTTCATCTTAGATACCACCACCACCACCCTATGCTTACAAATTTATGGCCAACACGTACTCCGTGAGATTACATTTGTGCCACTTTTTATTACTTTTAGTTACACTTATATTACCATCAATTTTTTATTTATTTTTTTTTTTTTGCTTTCACGTACCAACCAACAACCTTGGACATGAGTACAGTTAAATATAGCCACATCAGTAGAGGGGCATATAAGATTCGAAGGAGTGACTTGCTAACTAGTAATCATTGACTTGGCTCTTGGGTCTTTCTAGTTACTCCTTCACTCTATCTATTGAAGATAGTTGCAGTTTATAAAAGAAATTTAAGTAAAAATGTTTAAAAAGCATTTCTTGTAATTTTAAGAATTATAAAGATGATTTAAACTAAATTCAAAATAATAAAGGGAGTTTTGTGTAATTTTACACATAAAGTATGCCTTCTTCCTCCCTTCAAGACATTTTCGCGTGTAAACCTTGGCTTGTCCTTTTTTTGGTCTTGTTGACTCCTAGACATGCCCCGCCTAAGACGTTAGGAGAAAATTACTTGATGGATCCTAATGTGGGGACCCTTGTTAGCAATCTTCCGTTAGGAGAAACTTCAAAATGATATAGGGGGTTTTGTGTAATTTTACACACAAAGTATGCCTTCTTCCTCCCTTCAAGACGTTTTCGCGTGTAAACCTTGGTTTGTCCTTTTTTTGGTCTTGTTGACTCCTAGATATGTCCCGCCTAAGACGGTTAAGAGAAAATTACTTGATGGATCCTGATGTGGGGACCCTTGTTAGCAATCTTCCCTTTTTTTGGTCTTGTTGACTCCTAGACATGCCCTGCCAAAGACGGTTAGGAGAAAATTACTTGATGGATCCTGATGTGGGGACCCTTGTTAGCAATCTTCCCTTTTTTTGGTCTTGTTGACTCCTAGACATGCCCCGCCTAAGACGATTAGGAGAAAATTACTTGATGGATCCTGATGTGGGGACCCTTGTTAGTAATCTTCCGTTAGGAGAAACTTACTTAATGGATCATGATATGGGGACCCTTGTTAGCAATTTTCCGTTTAATTCTTAAAAAATTCATGAATTTTTTTTTTTTCAGTAGTCCTAGATTATTGAACTATTCTGAATAATTCATGTATTTTAAGTTAAAAAAGAATAAAATACGCTTTTTTTTTAACGAATTTTCATAAGACTTGGTCGGAAAAAAAATGCTATTGTAACTTGTTGCATGTTGCAAAGTGTAAACTTGTAAGTTGTAACGTGTAACACAAGTTGACCATGCTTCAAATATTTGGAGGAATCCACCTTTTTAGGTGACAAATGTCCATTTTATCTTTTAAAAAAATAATGACATGACTATACATTTATTTGAGATTACACTTTAATTTTTCAAATTGATGATTTGTCCCTTGACTTTGGTCTTTTTTTATAAACCAATGGAACAATAACCTCAATTCCCTCATTATCAACACCATCATTATTACAATCACCACTATATCACCTTCACCATCACCAATTTTATCATCACCATCACTATTAACATCACTATCATATTACTGATTTTTTTTTTTTTTTTTTTTGAAATGAGATGGATAATACAGTATAAAGCATATGCCGCATATTTTTCATTTATCGAATTTTTTACCAGATTTTTGCAATCCAAAATCAAATAGAACTTGTATTTTTTCACATATCAAATTTTTTCCGTATTCCGAATTGCTAATAGGGGTGGGGACTTTAGTAATTTTTTCAGAGGCTAATGATGCCCATAGGTAATTATCTTGTTGCTTAGGTTTTGAGTCACTTGCTTCTATTTTATCATTATAAATATTAAAGGAGTTTACTTGATTAAGAGAATTTTTAGATAAAAATGGTGGAAATTTTATTTTAAATCAAAAGAAAACTAAAATATTTATATTACATTTTTTTTAGTAAAGAAATCTAATTTCTAATTATTTTATAGAAAATACATATAATAACTTATATTTAAATAAAATATTAAGTAATTGATAAAATTGTAAATATCTTCTTGAAGGCTTGTCAATGTCACTATAAATAGCGTAAACTAACTTACAAATGAAAAATTATGGTATTATGAGAAATCTAAAATTCATAAATTCCAATTTATAACTAAGGGCTTCTATGAATCATCACTCTAAATTCTTCTCCAAGGAAGAGTTAAAGCTAATTAATATATAAAGGAGCTGAAGCTGCTTCATATTAAAAGGAGTTGGAGAAATGCTGTGAAGTAGATATGCATTTGTAATTATATTGTGAAGTACTGCTGGGCTAGATTAGTCTCTTGGACCACAAAAGGTATATATATATATTATTTTAATAATTAAATAATAATATATAATTTTCATTAAAATTAAGGATTTTACAATAATACAAAAAAATAGCGCTCCTGATACTACTAAGACCACAAAAAGTATATAAAAAGTCATCATCTTCTGTCAACACCATTGGAATATGAGGTAAGGCCCGTATTTGACAAGAAATAAGGGTATTAGTTATTTTCTTCAACAACTAATTTTGTTTTTCTTATTAAAATATTTTTGAGTAATTTAGTAAATCTAGGGCTGTCAACAGATAGTGCTATATTCGAATTCGAGTCCGAAAAAAATATTGATATCCGAATTCGAATCTGACCAGATATCACAAACCAAGATTCGAATTCAAATTCGAAAAATATATCGAATATCCGATTCGATAAAAACCCTACAAATCTGTAAAAATCAAATGGATTTTCCTATTTTTTTTCAAAATCTTCAATCTATTTCAGTCTTAAAATCAAATAAACTTTGATTTTTTTTATTAAAAAAATGGTCTTAAAATAAAATAAACTTTAATTTTTGAAAAAAAAATGATGAAAAATTCAATTAAAACATCAAGTATTTATTTACATCAACTTGAAGAAATAGATTTTCAAAAAATAAATCAAGATTATTTTGATTGAGGTTGAAGCCGATGGATTTTGAAGAGAAAAAAAAGGGTTTTACTGTGTGTGTGTGTGTGTGTGTGGTGTGTGTGTGTGTGTGTGTGTGTGTGTGTGTGTGTGTGTGAGAGAGAGAGAGAGAGGAAGTACTTAGCTTGATGCTCGTTGGCCGCCGAAGAAGAGGGTGGCTACGGAGCTCGCACAGTCGACGAAACCCACCTACTGGCTACTGCTGGTTCTTGTGTTTATGTTGAGAGAGAAGATAACATGGAAAGTTAAAATTGGTTGTGTAACATGAATACGTAACACATATATTCAATTCGGAGCGGATATTATCGAATCAAATTTCGAAACATCCGAATTCGTATCCGAAACTCATTCGAATGTTAAAATAACATCCGAATCCAAATCCGATATCCAAAAAGTTCGGATAATATCTAATTTTTCAAATTCGATTTTGAATTCGGATTTCCGCTATCCATTGACACCGCTAAGTAAATCCCCTATAAAATTAGTGATTTTAGGTTTACGCCCTGCATAACGCAAGTGGTTTAAACTTACCCATTTGAACGAAAGTCAATAATCCCCCTTTTTTTAATGAATGAATGGTGACATTATAATAAAAAAATTCTTACTAATCGATTTTTCTTAGATTAGTGTCATCAAGATCTTAACCCAAAAAATTTGGGAACTATTTCTAGAAGTATTGTAAAAATTATAAATAATAGTTTTATCATTAAATATTTAATGTTGTAATTTTTTTTTTGACAAAACCTTTGAAAAAAAATTCACCAACAGAACTTTGCTCAGTGTAGAGACACGGTACTCAAAGCTCAAGAAGGTGGCTCTTGTGCTGATAATAATATAAAAAAGTTAAGGTCATAATGGAGTATCCACTCACAATCATTATCAACAAATCCACCCAATTGAAGTCCTAATGGAGTATCCGCTCAAAATCATTATCAACAAGTCCGATCTTTAGGCCAAATGGTAAAGTAGGCTATCGAACTACTCAATCAGTTCGAAGTTACATTGGCCCCAAGAACCTCAATAAAGGGATAAGTAGTTGTTAAGTTCATTGTATACTTCCAAGCATACCCAATTGAAGTCCTAATAGAGTATCCGCTCAAAATCATCATCAACAAATCCGATCTTTAGGCCAAATGGTAAAGTGGGTTATCGAACTACTCAATCAATTTGAAGTTATATTGGCCCCAAGAACCTCAATAAAGGGATAAGTAGTTGTTAAATTCATCGTATACTTCCAAGCAGACCCAATCAAAGTCCTAATGGAGTATCCGCTCAAAATCATTATCAACAAGTCTGATCTTTAGGCCAAATGGTAAAATAGGCTATTGAACTACTCAATCAGTTCAAAGTTACATTGGCCCCAAGAACCTCAATAAAGGGATAAGTAGTTGTTAAGTTCATCGTATACTTCCAAGCACACCCAATTGAAGTCCTAATGGAGTATCCGCTCAAGATCATTATTAACAAGTTCGATATTTAGGTCAAATGGTAAAGTGGGCTATCGAACTACTCAATCAGTTCAAAGTTATGTTAGCCTCAAGAACCTCAATAAAGGGATAAGTAATTATTAAGTTCATCGTAAACTTCCTAACAAAATGTCTCGACTCTTCAACAGAAGAAACAACAACAGAACTATCTCGAGATAGAGAAGAAATAACTCCAAAACCTTAGTCTTCCAAGATTTGGTGAAAACTTTTAGTGGATGGATTGTCTGACGATAAAGGCTTAAAGGAAGTAATAGTATTAATTATCTCAGAGACTATCAAGTTAGAAAAAATAATTTGTTTTGCATTCAAATTCTCCAACAACAAAGTAGAATACAAAACTATCATCTTAGGGTTAGAGTTGGCTTCCCAGCCAAACATCCCCAAGTTGTGAGTCTAGTTGTCAAACATATCAATAGGATTTATAAAACCAAATATGAATGAATGATATCGTATCTGAACCTAGTTCGAAGATGGATGAGGAAGATTGGGCATGTAGAAGACTTCCAAATACCTAGATTGGAAAACCAACATGTGGATGTTTTGGTATGTGTGACATCTATGCTGGAGACTATTTTCTTAAGGGATAACTATGTCCATTACTAAGAGATTCCAAGCATCGTGCAAAAGGAAGTGACAACAGTAGACCCACATCAAGTAGTAAACCCGAGTTGGATGGATCTTTTTAAAGCCAACCTTATGGATGTAGCTTTACCAAAGAATAAAGTAAAAAAAAATAAAAAGGATAAATAATTAGGGTCTAGAAAGTGGTTTCTAGAGTTCTTATTGCATGAACTTTACAAATGAATTGCATACTAAATCCCCTCATTAATCATAATGTATTGTTAGTCCATATTTAACATTGATTTCCATTAAATAATGCATACTAGAATTAATTATTTTAAATTTTGTGTAACAGAAAAAGTTCGTAAATTTTCGAAAATAATTTAGAAGATTTGAAGCACTCATCGCGATTAAGGACCCGGGAACAGTTAACTGACCAAGACCTAAGTCATGTGGGTCTAGGTTGACCGTGACACCCAGGTTGACTAGGGCGGCTCGGTCAAGATAGTTAGTCAAACCTCATAATTTGTGCTAAAGATTGGTAGTTGAATACTATTCGTAGTAAATTAGGGTTTTCGATTTATTGTAATTACGAAAAGTTTTCGAAACCCAAAAAACCATAATTCTCTTAGAAACCCTAATCTAGTTTCTATAAATAAAAGACCAGACCAAAGTTAGAAATAATCTAGAGATTAGAATAATAGTAGTTTTCTTTTCTGTTTTTGTTCTTAGCTTTTATTTAGAAGATGGAGTTGTAATCAAAGAACCTTTGCCGATTTCAAAATTCAAGAAGCAATAAAATATTCATCTTTCTCTCATCTATTTTTTCTCTTTCATATTTGTTTATCTTATTTTATTTTATCATTTTTGTAATGATTATCGACTAACTTCTCCGTTAGATCTGTTAAGGAAGTCGAAGCAAGCTTTTATCAATCATTTTTACTATTCTCATGATAATGCGTAATCGTTTTATTGTGATAGTTTTAAGTAGATATTATTAGATTTAATATTGATTGTTTCTCAGTTTTGATGGTTTATTCTTTGATAAGTTCAAGATAAACCATGCTTCACAGAGAACACTTAATATTTATCCCATAATTTTGGCTTAATAAATTAATCACATACTTTCAATTTCTTTTCTAATATAATTGTTTAATTTTTCGATCCACAAACATTAGCTTTGTTTAGTGGATCGAGATAAATAGAGGACCATAAATCATTGCTAAAACTCGTGAAGGTGAATCCGACTAATCTACACTTCTTCATAGTATTTTAAGGCTTTGCTTATAATATTTTATTTTAGATAATTTCTCTCAAAAACTGTTTTTAGTCATTTGCATGACTTGGATTGAATTTAAAGTGAAAAGATTACTGGATTAACGTTGTCTCTGTGGATCGATCCTTACTTGTCAAGGTAGTTTTGTTTTTTTATTTTATTATAATCTACAAGTTGAACAATAAAGCATAAAGCAAGTCACTACTAGTTGATCAATGGAGACTTGTATAGAAGATCATTCTGAGGACCTTGCCTATTAGGACTTAAAACGAGTCAGGTTTTGGTTTGGATATGCATATAAATATATGTGAAGTGTTCAAAGGCCCTAAAGAAACCCAAACATTGTGCCAAACATTTTTTTAAATAGGGGTTAGAAGTTTTGGAATGGGTTGATTTTTTGTGATGATGATTTCTATGGTGAAGAGATCATCCACATAAAAAAATCAGCTCATTTTGAAACTTCTAACCTTAGTTTACAAGTTAAAAAATCATGGACCATCTGATTTTTGTAAACCACTTTTGATGGGGTTAGAAGTTTTGGAATATATTGATTTTTTGTGAAGATGATCTCCTCATCATAGAGATCGCCCACTTCGAAACTTCTAACCCATAAATTGAAAAAATGTTTGGCTCTCTTTAGGGCCTCCGAACACCACCTTATATATATTCAGATCCGAATTCGACTTAGATCTTACTAACTCAAATCATATATGAACCGTCTTTTATTTTCATTAGACCCATATCTAAATCCGATTTGACCGAATTAATTGATTTGGGTCGATCGGGCCAGGTTGGATAATTTCAAATTATTTCAAGAAAAATTGCTAAAGGTAGTGTGAACTCAAGACCTCTTCCTTTTTTAAGAGAGGCCTTGACCACTACACCCAATACTTGTTGCTTAATGAAAAATAATTTTAAAAATATAAAAATATAACATACAAAGTAATATATCATTCGAATATAAGGATGGATCCATATCTGACTTGAGTTAAAGGATATCAACCTATATTCGACCCATATTTTAATTCAAATATACTTGAAGGAACCAAACCTACTAAAATCATATTCGAATTTCGGATAAAATCTGACCCATTTTAGGCTATATTACCTCTGATGTCTGAAGGAGAAGAAACAAGAAAAATCTTGAAAGAAATTGAAGAAGGAGATTGCAGTAACCACTTAGGTAGATGTTCGCTTGCTCACAAATCCACCTCTCAATGGTATTACTAGCCCTTATGGCAAATGGATGCCCTATATTACGAAGGAGATGCGACCAATGCCAACTACATGCTCCAGCTATCCATCAACCTACTGAAGAGTCGCACTCATTGAAGAATCCATGGCCCTTTTAATGGGGCCTAGACATGGTCGTACCTCTACACATTGCTCCTAGACAAAAATAATTTATGTTGGCAACAATAGACTATTTCACAAAAATGGTCATGGTCGATTTGATGAAAGCCTATGACATTGTGGACTGGGAAGCAATCAAAGTTGTTTGCAACTTTTTTGGCTTCTTGCAGGAAAATTTTCTAGTGCTCTGTCCAACTCACACTGCACAAAAATTTCCAAATGAAAGATCAAAGTCTAATAAGAACCTTAGGACAAACAGTTCTTCTACAACTCTAATGTACTATCTTGTTCTTTTAAATCTTTTTAACTTTGTATGGTTTCTTGTAGTTTAAACTAACTTGGCCAAATTCTTATTCACAACCATATTGGAGCTTTGCCTCTTGTTTAGATTGACTTGTAGAAAATGACTGTTTTTCCAGTATCTTTTAGTATTTCAATTCTGGGTGCTTTAAATGCTAGTAATAGGACTTTCAAATCATTCATCCATGATTCAATATTCAATAACCATTTGAGCTGCAACACATAGACTGACAAAGGGGTCATTCGTCCTCAAATCCTTCGAGAACCCAAGATGGCTTCTTGGAACACTCTCAATTCCCACTTGGAAGTAGAGTTCCATGGAAGCTCTACATCCTGAAAGATGATGAAGATCTACGAGGCGATATGTTGGCTATGCATATTCAGACATTAATGGCATGATTTCTATCTCATTATCCTAAGTCTTTTGTTTTATATGGCTGCTAGTGTTTCACAACACAGTCTTCGTGTCAGTACAAAACTATAAATCCATAATCATCCCGAGCTCACAAATTACGGTTTGCAATACATCCTGACTTGATAGGTCAGGCCTACGCTACACATTTTGAAATTTTAAGAACCTGAATTGACCTAGGCATATTGACCAGGATTTTTTGTATGATTTTAATACTTCTTATCCTTTAGGGTCATATTTCGATTCTTAAACCGTAAAACTAGGTGATGACTCCCAAAAAAATAAAAGTGAATCCGCACCTACAGATCGAAGGCATTTTTAGGTTGCACTCTCACTGTTAACATCGTTTAGAATCACTGATTTTGGTGTTCTACTCAACTAGTTGTAATCGTCATTAATTATTCTTACTTCTTTATTATTAAATAGTTTTCTTGTTGATTCAAGAAACTTTACCATTACTTATAGTTTGCCCTTTGCCAACAAGGGAAAAAAAAACAGAGGTACCTACCATGATTTTCTGGTTTATAACATACAAATTGGCAACTTAATAATCTATTTAAAAATAAATCATATTTTTATCTTTTAAAATAATTAATATAAGCCCCACTCCATTGGTACGTTTTTTTTCATAGTATAATTATAAAATGGCATTGTATAGGGTGCACATTGGATCGGGGTCAAATCGAGAACCGAACCAAGCTTGGTTGGTTTGGTTTGGTTTGATTTTGATAGACATCGATTCAATTCTAGGTTGAAAATTTGCAGAACCGATTGATTCGATTCAGTTCTCGATTCAGGGTGTTCTAGAATGAACCAAAGTTTATGTATTATATTAAATAATAAATATAATATATTTTGGACCAAAAGCCCTTGATTTATGGGATTACAGCTTGCACAGCTAGCTGTATATCACAATTGTAACCTTATAGGTTTCTAATATACCTACCTAAATATGATTGTAGCCTTGTAAATTTCTAATATAACTATGTAAATACATTTTGATCCAAAATCCATTGATTTATGGGATAACAGCTTGCACAATTGTAGCCTTCTAGTTTTCTAATATACCTTACCCAAATATGATTGTAGTCTTGTAGGTACATAATAAGGTTATCTAAATATATTTTGATGTAGCCTTGTAGATTCCTAATATAGCTACCTAAACATGATTAGTTAGTTACAGGTGGCATGCGTAAATCACAATTGTATATATCTTCAAAATTGAGACTCAGGAATCGAACCAAAGATAGCTTGGATTGATTCGGTTTTAGGAGGTATTTGATTCGATTTTAATTCAGAATTTGTAGAACCGACCAAGTTCGATTCGATTCCAATATTCCCTCCAACCGGAACTGTGTGCACCCCTCCCTAGTATTCCAATTTTTTTTTTCACTCATGTTCGTAATAACACAAATAAAAATATAAGAATATGAAGAAATCATATTTTCTAATACCTTTATAAAAAAGAATATTAGTTATAGAGTTTATGAATAGTTAAAAAGTAAAACAATTTATATTTTGACGGTGTTTGACATTTTGTGTCCAATATCATTGGTCAATGTATTATCCTTTTGTAATTAGTTGGAAAGATGGGGTATTGCCAAGGGAGATCTTGTAAAAATGTTGGAAAAATGAGGTTTGAAGGAAGTTGTTTCACTTTTAAGAGCGAAAATTTGTAAATATTACTTCAATATTGGGTCGACACGATAAAAGACTACTAGTTTTACCTCCCTGCAAAATAAAAAAATCAGGTTTAAAGGGGCGTTAAACTATAAATTGGTACCCTACACCTTTTGATTTGTAAACATGGTTTTAAAACTAGGTTTTGCGTCTCGTCTCGTCCATGCCTCATCTCAGACGAGTTTTGCAATACATTTGAGGCGTCTCGTCCAAAAATTTCAAAAATGAACGTGAGATATTCAATCTCGTTCTAAAAATTAATTGGTGTGTCCATCTCGCTCATGCCTGATACCGAGACGACTCAGACAATACGTCTCGATCTTGGACGATTTTTTGTAATCATGTCTGTGAATCACTGCGGAGAAAACCACATCACGAATTCATGGTTTCAAAATTCGTTTAACATCTCATTTCATTCATGGATGAGATCGAATTGTCTCATACGAGTAACTTCGTCTAAGAAGAAATAAACCTTTTAAGTCAATTTACAATTATTTATTCATATATTTTTTTTTATTATAAATTAAATTAGATTAAAATATGTTTATTTGTAGAATTATATTTTATTTAAATAATTATTTTAAAAAAAATAAACAATTACACAAAATGCTTGTTGACTCGGGCGAGGTTTACTCACTCGGACGTATTTTCAAAATATCGTATGAGTCGTCTCGTTTTTCTCTCGACATTCTGCAAACATGAGATGCCATGTCTATCTGTCTCCCTAAGCCACCAAGATGAGTCGGGCGGACAAAATTTAAAACCATTGACGATACCTTCGTTTCGATTTCTAGGGTTTTGTTCTTCTGCGATTTTTGCTCGAGACTGAGAGAATGGATGGTCTACCAGATGAAATCTGGAGAAGAATTTTAGAAATGGGAGTCGAGAAATCGAAATTGAGCTACAAAGATCTCTGCTGCGTCTCAATTTCTTCCACAAGCCTTAAACGATTATCCAACGAAGATACCCTTTGGTCCTACTTGCTAACCTTAGATTTTCCCGAATCTTCCAATCGACAACAATCCTCATCGCAACCTCTTCAATCTCCCTATAAAACCCTCTACAAGTTGAAGTTCGAAAGAGATAGAGATCGTAAACTTGCTGCACATCGACGTGCTGTCCTTAGAATCGAGAGTCAAATCGCTGTTCATTCTGCAAATGTACAAGGGTTACGGCGTAGATTGATGGAGGAGAAGGAGAGAATGAAGGCGACTTCAGAAGAATTATCTAATTTAGAGAAGATCAGGTAATAAATTTCATCCCTTTTTTTTTTTTTGGTCAAATAGAGTTTCTGCCCTTTGGGATTTTTTATTTTTATTTTAAAACCCTAAGATTTCTGGGGCTAATTGGAGTTCATTCTTATGTAGAACAAGTCATTCAACATAGTTAGAAACTTTGAGCCAATTAGTTTCTTGTTTTTCTTTGAGACCCCTTCAATGATCTCCAATACCTTATACAAGGTGAAGAATTGCATGCTTGAATAGTGACATTTGAAATAAAGGAATTGTATGACTTGTATGATTGGAAAACTATTAGTCACTAATCCAATGTTAAATTATAAATAGGTGCTCATATTTAAGAGGAGATCCCTAGCATGGTCACAAAATTCTCCGAATTTTTCAAAAAATTGGTAAAATTCTCTGAATTATGGGTTAGCCGATTAAATCAATGAATTGATGAATTAATCAATGGTTCCTCAATTAATCGTTGAACATGATAATGTTTTTCTTGTTCACCTTCAAACTCTTATTTTTTTCAACATTCGAACATCAAGAAAAAGATAAGGGTTAGTAAAAAACCAGAAACATATTTTGTATAGTCTCTAAAATTTTACCTTTTTTAACAAAACTTTCCCGAATTGAACCCCCACCAATAATTATCAAATCCCAACTTTGTTAGTTGTATATTATCTGCAGTTGATGTATGTTGATTGATTAATTTAGAGACAAGTTAAATTCAAATTAGAACTATAGAGGGATTCCAAGGATTTTAGGATGAGAGTTTAAAAAAACTTTTCGAAAAAAAAGGTGGAAGAAAATGTTTAGGACCAAGATATAATGTATGCACTTTTGGGATATAGACCACTCATGCTAGTTACAACTGCTAACCCACTTACTTATCGCGGCAGGGGGGGAGTTATACACTTATATATTTTATATAAGTAGGACCAAGAAGAAATACTTGGTGCACAAGATTGGGTCTTACGTTGTATCACAAACATTAAAGTTTTAGTACCGAGGGTTTGCCATGAGATGTGAGAAGGCATATTGCATGTCAATTTTTTTTGGATATGTTGCGTTAATAGATGTTTTTTTTTTTTTTTTTGTGATACTACAATCTTTTATAGTTCTTGTGAATGATTCTCTTGCATAGTTCTTTTTTGGAAGCTTAAGGGTCTTCATCAAGAAGATCTATCATCACCATTTCTCTTTATCATGTTGGTGGATCTTTGAATAGATTCATCCAAAGAGTGGGAAAAGAGGAGTAATTGAAGATCTAATGGTGATTGCCGACCGTGCTTTCTCTTCTTCTATTTAATAATGGTTTTACTTTCTTAAAGGTCATCCACGAGCAATTGAGAGATGTAAACTTTGGTGTTTTTAAACGGTATTCTATTTACACAAGTCCATGCTTGGTACACTACAAATCATTTGCATTGCAAATAGTTTGTGATGGATGATTACTATTGCTTGGTAACCATTGGGAAATGTCTTGTGAATCTTTTGTGATTTATTGATTGTTGTAATGAAAATTCTTATTGTGATTTTGCAAATGATTTGCATTGGTTTCTTGCAATGCAAATCATCTGCATTGTGTGACCAAGCACCAGTAAAATTGATTTCAGAAAATTATTTGCAGCATACCAAGCAAGGCATTAATCTTTGTACGACCGAGTTTTTTGGGTTGGTAGAGTAGAGAATACTTGATGCACTGAGGAAGGTGGAGGAAGTAATTATTTGTCAAAGAGTGGAGTGACCTCAAGATTGTACCTCATATTGCACATCCTTACGTGAAAGTGTGTAGGAACCATAGATGCTTTTCATCGAGATACGAGTGAAAAAGCATCTATGGTTCCTACACACTTTCACGTAAGGATGTGCGATATGAGGTACAATCTAGAGGTCACTTCAGCATTATTCTTTGTCAAATTCTCATAAGTTTAATAATATGGCCACCTTTGTTATTTAACTATGAACCCATTAGTTCGTAAAATAGTCTCTATTAGGTATTTGGGTAGAACATATTTATTTATTTTTTCATTCTCACTAATGATCTCTCTTATTGCACTGGTTCTTCCAGGACAACGTCGGTAGCCTTGAATGTATGGCAGCCAGGGATTGTTCGGGATAGGCAAAGACAACTAGTTGAGCAATGTATTGTACCTATTGTCTCTCGTGTCACTTCTGTACAACTTGAACTTAGGCTTTGCAAGAAACAAATTGAGGTGTTTGATAAGGCTTATGTAAGTATCTAGCTTGTATGGACTTGCTAAAATTTCTTCACCTTAGCAGAGGTTGGTGTGGTAGACCTTTCATTACAGTTATGGTTTTTTGCTCCATGACAGAGAAATGAGAAAAAGAGGCTTGATGGAACAAGGGAAAAATTACGATTGATGAAGTACCACCCTTTACGAGATAATCAATTGGTGGGGTCATGCGTCAATCAGTGTAACATTCAGCGGAAGAAGTTGAAGCAATGCAGTGAAGGTAAGACTTTTTTAACCTTATATATGTTGGCCCTTATTCAGTTGTCTATCCTACCATTTTGTAGTACAGTTGATGCTCCTTATATTCAGTATTTGTCTTTATGTTCTCATGTTTAATTTAGAGAGCTGCTATTGGCACCCCAACTTTTACTTATTGCACTCCAAATTCTTATTTTATTTATCACACCCAATTAAAGATTAAAACACACAATTCAAACATTACGAAGGTTTGGCGCAGATTACTATTCTCAACTTTACAAAACATTATGACACTAGTTCAAACAATTTTAGTAGTTGTTTACCATCATTATTAGGTTCATATAAAATCTAAAACCCAAAAAATAGAAATCTGGCAACAAAAAAAAAAATGAGAGCTTTTGTTGGCACCCCAACTTTTACTTATTCTCAGTCATTTACTTTATTTTTAATTGGGGTGTAATAAGTAAAAAAGTTGGGGTGCCAATTGCAGCTCTCTTAATTTAGGGTTGGAATAGGCATAGAGTTGGTGTGTTATTCAAATCTTATTTTCAATAAAAAAATTTTGATATTATCTTATTTAAATGGTGGTTGTAGTTTTTGTTGTGTTTTTTTTTTTCCTGCAATCACACATGATGTTATCTTGATAGAGAACTTCTAGATGATCCTCCTCTTTTATTTTCTTTAAATAAATGCCATCAACTGTTACGGCAAAAGTGAAAGGAAAAAAAATTAATGGTTCTTCAGAATAATTTTTCTAAACCATACTGGACTCGCATACTTGCCTTGCAATGTGTTGGTGACAATTGAGATCTCCAAAGTAAAATTATGGAACCGCTTCTTTGTTTAGTTAAACTTGCCTTTGTGATAAGGAACACTCTTTTAAATCTTGGAAAGCGAATTATTTTCAGAAATTCAAAGCTCATCCCAGCCTTCAAAATAAAAAAAACTAACTTGTGACTCAATTCTTTTGAATTATATTATCTATATAAGTAGTCTTTTGTGATATTCTTTCATTGGCATTTTGAAAGGAAGGGGTGTTAAACTTGTCTTTTTATTATTTTATGTTGGATTTATCTGCCAAAGTAATATTCGATCGTACATACAGTGAAGAAGGAACCATTTTAAACAACTGAGAAATGTGGCTATCTAGCGGTTGAAGGAATCATCATCAGACCCCCAAATCGATTGTCAACTGATGGCGCTGAAAGGATTTGCAATGTAGTTTATAAACATGCATCATCATCAACAGTAAGCTTTGGTATGAATGTAAATTATTCCTAGTTAAATTAAATGTGTAGTAGAGATCAAAAGCTTTATTTATAAGTGTGGGGTCAGTTAAACAAACCCGGTTCCTCCATTAAATTTGGTTTGAAGTCATGCCCCCTTCTTTTAATATTGAATGCTTGAAAAAGAGATAAATTCAAGATAACCCATATTCATGTGTAAATCACAGAAGAATTGGCACACATTTGGCTGACAGTTAGCAAAAGTTGGTGTGGAAATTGAAGTTATCTTTATTTTATTTTTCCCTTATTCATGGGCGGAGCATGGTGTGTGTGTGTGTGTGTGTGTGTGTGTGTGTGTGGAATGGGGGCATGCTCCATTTGCCCTCATTCCCTCACCTCCCTTCAATATTTGTCCCCCACTTGACTATGCCTTCTCTTGTAGACTAATCGAAAATGACCAAAATATCATTTTCTTCTTCAATTTACAACCAAAAATTTCAAAATTTATCTTCCAACTCTTCAAGTGCACCATTAACTAAAGTTTTTCCCCACTACAAGAAAATTCTGGCTCCACCTCAAATACCTCTTCAATCTCCCTATAAGCTTGGTGGAGTCTTTTTTTTTTTTTTTTTTTTTGGTGTGTGTGTGGTAAGAAGGGTAGCTGGGCCAGCTTGCGCACACTAATTATTACCTCCTCCCCCAGCGAGGCTTTCAAAGCAGGGTGTTTAACCTTGCGGTCCGTGACCACCAAATATTAGTAACTAGTGGGAATCAAACTTGAGACCACAAGGGGAGCAAGCCCCTTGACTCCGAATGCCACTCAGCCACCCATTTGGTGGTGTTTTTTTTTTTTTTTAATCTTATAATAACCATCAAATGAATATTTACATGCTTTTTAGAATAAAAATACTTATTAGATAATGGTTTATACTTTATACACACCTATATAGTTCTTATATATAATTTTTAACATTACAATTCGATAAACTAATTTTCTCTTCTTACCCTAGGAACCCAAATTTGAACCTACGTGTGTATACATATTAAAATTTTCATAATATTCTGGTACAAACATACTTTGATCAGATCACAAAAATAATAAAAGATGAGGAAAAATCAAAAATTGATCTTGTTCGAGGGAGATTGGATTTCCTAAACCATCAATTCAGAATGGTGAATCTCCAATCCAATTAAGGATTAAATATATTTTTTCTGCATATTTTCTTTAAGATCAAAATGAATTTAAATACAAGAGAAAATAAAACTACCCATTTTCCTATTCTTAAACTAATTACCCACTCATACTCATTCAAAGAACTATCCCATAACATACTCACGTACTTGGATTATGATCACGTATAATAGAAGCACCGTAAACTATCCTATTCCCTTTTCTCCCATATAAGCAGATAACATATTCATATTCAAATGTTTAGAAATCTCCCTTATATTTTGAAGATTTTTTTATTTTTATATCTTATTTTTTGAAATCTCCGTCAGTACCCTTCATCTTTGAACACAGAGCTCTCCAATGGTAAATTACAATTTTTACTCAAATCATTTTTAAAATTTTCTATTTTATCCTAAAAACAAATTTCTTTCAATCACCACCACCCATAGGCCACTTATGTGTATCTGTCCTTGATCCACTTGAAGTTCTTCCTGAAGGACCCTTTCATCTTTCCCCTCAACACCATAAACGTTGTAGCTAGCAACCCTTTTCTTCCTCTGCAAGTCAAGATCATTAGAACTCCAACCTTCTAAAAAGAAGACCCACCACCTTTACCTTTCTTTAACTTCATCTCTGTATTACCCATTTGGGTTTGTGATACAGCAGAAGTATGAGAAGTATTGTAAGATCTAAAATCATGAGATTTGATAACAATTAACAATCAGTGAATGTATACTAATAAAACCTTTATATGTGAAGAGAGAATAATGAAGATATTATCACGCCATATTGATATATAAAAATATAGGTTAATCTGTGTTTTTAACCCTCTTTGCAGAAAGTACTTTTGATTTATTTAATTCGAATAAAGAATAAATCGCGAATAATTCGAAAAGGTTCAAAAAGTCTAGAATTTTAATAGGAAGTAAATTGGACGGAATTTTAATCGTTTTGTGTATCATTCAAAAAATTCGGATATAATTCGCGAATTATTCGAAGAATTACTAACCATGTCCCGATACGGAAAAATCTCAAATACAGATATTATACAAAAGACTTGACAAGAATAACAAGCCCCCAAACAAAATTCAATCCATAACAAGACATCAACCAATAATTTTTTTCTTGGACAACCTTAATAATTTACATTATAGGTGCAAAATCAAATAATTAAACCATGCCCCTTGTACCACAGAGAAGAATGCCTCCAGAACCTATTCTGTTCTTAAGAATCACCCTATCAAACAGCAATCTTTCAGCCTGGATTTGCAACTCATACTCGTTGCCGTCATAGTAGTTTGATCTCATAACCTTATGGTCCTTTCCATCTTTCGGATTTTTTTTCTCGAATATCTTTATATAATTCCTTATGTCGTGTTGAATGCCAACAGTTTCAGTCGGTTCATGAGCAAAGGAGAAATGAAAACCCAAGTTCCTTCTTGTATCAATACATGTCAAGTTGTCCTGATCTTTAATGGGTTGCTTCCCATTGCTATTGGTTCCTAAATCAGAAGTCTCGTGGCTAAGCATACTTTGACCTTGATTATCTGATTCCTGCAAATATATTTATCAATATAAGTAGTACTCATCATTTTCGACTATTTAAAAAGGGATTAATATATTAATTTAATACACATTAAAATTTGGTAAATAAAATTATGTAATAAGTTGTAAACAATGGTAATTTGATTTCTAACAAATAAATTATTTCCTCATGTACATTTTTTGAAACCAATATTTACAAGGACAAGAAAATGCAATACTTGATCAATTTCTTTCAAGAAACAGTCTCGACCAAAACATTCTGAGATATTCAATGTTTGTTTTGGACACGGCCGAAACCGGAATGTCCCAACGAAACATTCAGAAATGGCACAAAATTTTTGAACCATGGTTACGACTTACGAGTTCTAGTATGCATGGTTTCAAAACTTGTTTTGACGTCTTGTCTCGTTCATGGACGAGACCAAGTTGTCTTGGACAAGTCAACTCGTCTCGGATGGGATAAATCATGACTTTTTTTACAATTATTTATTCATACATATTTATATAAAAATAGTTATAATTTTTTTTTATAAAATAATGTAGATTATAAGATGTTTAATCATTAAGTCATATTTTATTTAGATAATAAATATTTGAATTTTAAAAAAAAATTATTTTAATTAAAATATAAAAAAATCTCGGTTGACTGTGACGAGTTTAACTGACTCGGCTAAGATTCTCAAAATATCATCCGAGTCATCTCGTTTGTCTCGTGAGATTTTGCACATTTAAGATGCCTTGTCCATCCGTCTTGTCCATGGATGATACCCGAGTCATCTCGGTCTCAGCCAAGATTTAAAACCATGCAAGTATGTTTAGATTGGTGAAATTACTTGGCTACTCAGAATGATTTAGAAAATATGAATAAATAATAGAAGATCACGATGTGTGAGATGGGATGGACCTTATTATCGTTGAGGTAACTGCTGATGCCGTACTTGGCAGAGGTACTTGAACTTGCAGATGGGATAAATATACCGTCACCTACCAGGGGATCAATTGCAGCTAAACTCTGTGGTGGATCTTCTTGTGATGATAAATCAGAACTATCAAAAGTAGATATCGATACACATTCATCAAAATAATTCATGGCTTCTTCTGTCAGACGCTTGGACATCTTCCATCTCTCAATGCTATTCTATTGTCATGGTTCCGTGGAATCATTTTGAATTCAATAAAAAAGAAAAAAATCAGGTCAAGGTGACAACTTACTAAAGGGAAAATAATGAACAGTTTGTATCTTCTATGCCAGCCACGTAGGAAACTTCTCGGCATCTCATTGATTGGCATAGAAAGCTTCCACTAGTAAAAAAAATGTACAATCACATTGACACGTACTTTTCTCCTTGGACGTGTTTTTGGTGTTTGAAAATTCTTTGGTTCGGGAAGTATCTCCTTCAAGATTCTATTGAGTTCTTGTCCACGGTGCTCCTCAACAGCCAGGTCTGCCCGAAGTTTCCTGGCCCGTTCCTGCGACTGCAAGTTTGATGCACAATTAATGCATTTTGCGGATTCTTATTATGAAGAAAGCCACAAAGAGAACCAAGACAGCTAAATATCCTAAATAGAAAACTTATCAAACATAACAAACACAGCGAAAAGCAGAAGACAATACCCCTATGAAGCCTCACAAAACAAATGATCCCACCTAAACAACTAGTCCCCAAAGAGAACACCTTTAAATTTCTTGAAGGCTTTACACCAAAAGGAGAGATGTTGTCTTGGGTTGAATTCTTAAAGAGGTAAAAATGGAGTTACTTTGAAGATTTCTCTACCCCAATAGAGGACATTATGCCATCTATAAGGTCTTCTAATTTTCATGGCATTCTTT
The DNA here is from genome assembly GCF_017979445.1 of Akebia trifoliata. Classification (NCBI taxonomy): domain Eukaryota; kingdom Viridiplantae; phylum Streptophyta; class Magnoliopsida; order Ranunculales; family Lardizabalaceae; genus Akebia; species Akebia trifoliata. The sequence continues at coordinate 35,347,436 of NC_141388.1, read as the reverse complement.
CAAGGACCTCTAGAACCAAAAGCAATGAGAAATCCCAAAAGGGCGAAAAGATTTGGAGATTCGCTACTCCATTCCTCACATCATCTTTGATCTTTGACTCATTGTATTGACTTCTCTCATACTATAAGAAATCCTGGTGAGATAGGTGATCCAATACTAACTTATACAGTTTCTACTTCATCATTTTCATCATCATCTATATCTCATACCAAATACAGATAAAAAAGAAATCTATTTCTCCATTCAACTCTCTTTATCTGAAATAGCTTAAACTGCATGACCCATAGGAATTTTAATTATAATTTTGTGGTGATCCGTCAGTTCAAAAAAAAAACTAGTACAAAACCTGAGTCAGCTTTGAGGCATATTCCCTTCTGATTTCAGAAACTAACTCAATTGCATCAGGGTTCACCAATTCAGGAGGGATATCAGCAACATTGGTCGTGGCAATAGTAGAGAGGTTCTTCCTTTGGATGACCTGACATCAAAAGTTAACAGAAAAAAAGTGAGAACAAACTCAAGAAAATGACCCAAACACAAGCAATTAAAGGGACAACTGGTAATTAATTTAACCAAAAATGGAGTTTTAAAAACCTACCATTTATATTTTGAATCCTACAAATACAATGAGTCCTATACTACCATAATGTTCCCTTTTTTTCAAGAATTAAATGTATACAAGATAGTTCTATTCACGCCACATACTAGGAAGCAAATCGGCTAAATTGTTTGCACTTCTCAAAAAGATTAAAAATGTGCATTTATTTTCAGACAAAAGTAGCTTTTGCAAATCTTTCCTCCACAATTCTTGAAATAAAATATAATTTCACCGATTTTAAGTGCTCAATATCAATTGACCACTCATTGAGTACCATCACACTTGAGGCATGTAAAGAGATAAGTTGAATTTTACTCTATTTACTTACAAAAGGATAAATTTCAGATGTAAAAACTCTCATTATTCTCAGAGATACAAATCAATTCTGATCACTAACTAATGGTATATCTATCTCTATAACATGAGGTGAATATTTCTTAATCCCTCAAACTTAACAAGAGATTTTGCCATACCATATCTCAGATATCATTTTTGCCTTCGAACGTGAACCATGATCTGAAGCCATGGGATGATCTCAACTAAAGAACTTGCCCGTGCAACCCCGTCTAATTTGTAATCAACTTTTTTTAATTTTACTTGGTTGAGAAAAGAGTTCTTTTATTGTCTGATTTCTTGCCTTATGATAGTCGTCTCTTTATTTAGTCAGTTAAGGTTCTCAAGCTTTCTCAGACAAATGCATTTCTTTTGGGCATTTCTCATTAGTTGCAATCAAGGCTCTTCTCAGTTATAACAAACATGCCAATAGACAACCACAAACAACGAAATTAATTCAAACTATAAATATGAACAAAATGAAAGCTTTCTATCCTTCTAAACCATACTAAATCGTAAAAGGCCCCCCCAAAAAAAAAAAGAGTAAGTATAAAAGACCGAACTAACTTACATTTTCGAGATCATTTTGGATCTCAGAAATAGCACGCCTTACTTCAGATCGAACTGTTTCATATATGCCACCAGTTCTAGCATCGTCTACTGGGTGATTTCTCTGACAAAACAAACGATTTGATTACAAAGTTCTTTTTTCTGACAAATAAAATTTTATTAAACAGAAGGCGAGGTCAAGCAAGAACCAACCTCAAAGTAAAAGCGCAATCAATACTAGGATATCAAATCCAAGACCATCATAAAACAAATTATTTAAGTCCTAAATGTAATGTTTCTATATCAAAATTCAATAATCAGAACAAAATAAGCACCTTCATCTGTTCGGAAACAGCTTTGATCGTCTTCTCTTCAACTTCAGAGAAAGAACTTGTAGAGATCCCATCTTCCCAGTTGGCAGTTTGCACACAAGACTAAAAAAAACTCATTTTAAGAACAACCATTCACACAACATCACTCAATTTTAACACATAAGGAGCTAACCACAAGCGAAAAAGGAATCATGGGTTTGTTTTGAACTCACAGTGAAACCATCAGAAGGATCAGAAAATGGGTGCTGACTTGACCATGTTTGCAAAGTCCTTGTCTGACTTAGTGGTTCAGAATCACTTGTTATTACATTAACATTCTTCTTCACATTGTAGTTTGAATTTCCCTTATTTGTATTTCTTAAACTTGAAGATGAACTATATTTTTGTTCATTTTCACTCTGTAAATCCAACAATTTGAACAAATAATCAAATAAACAAAAATAAATAAATAAACGCATTGATATAGAACCCATTGATATAGATATTAACACACTACTATTAAATATAAAAATTGAATCAAATTCTTCCATGGAAACACAGAAATTCAAACCTCAGAGTTCTCATGAGGTGCCCTTGACACTGATCTTCGACGTCGTCCCGTGTCTACTCTCGACAAACTTCGACCAATTCCATTTCGAGTACCCATTAACTGATTTCCACAAGTGGGGGTTCTCGAAACCGATCGACCTCTTCTCTCATCAGAAACACTATTTCCCACCAATTTCGAAGGCAATTCATCGACTCTACATGTAATTTTATCAATTTTGACACTTGAAACCAAATTTTCTGATTCAACTACATCTGGAGGAGATGAACTTGTGCTAAAGAACAGAGGATTATCTCTTTTATTCAAAAAATCATCTACGCTGCTCCTCGATATGGCGCTAACACTTCTCGATCTTCGATGAGGGATTTTCTTATTCAAATCCTCTAAATTACTTTGCTTTGAAGAAGATGCGAAAGTAGAAGTATTATTTCCCAAATGTCCTCTTTTAGAAGTCGACCTGAAAGCCGAAACTGCCATTCTTTGATCAAATCAAGCGTGGAGAACAAAACCCAACATCCAAAATCCTCTCAGATCTTCAAAATCTAAGAAAGATACCAAATTTTCAATTTTCCAAAATTCCTTCTCTTAGAAGTCAATCTGAAGCCGAAACTGCATTCTCTGGTCAAATCAAGCGAGAACAAGAAAACCCAACATCCAAAATCCTCTAAGACATTCAAGGATTCCAAAAAACAGATCAAGAATTCAAGATTGAAATCTCTCACCCATGAAGAAGATGATGAAGATGAACATACATTGGGAACTCCGTAAACAAACAAATCCACAGTTACACACCCTTTCGATTAAAACAAAAACACAATGGAGGAAAGACTGTAGCTGTCAAGTACTGATGGAGACCGAATTCGCATTTTAATCGATTGGGCAAAAGAAAGAAACAAAAACTCAAAAAGAGCAAAATAGTTCATTTGGATATTTCCAACATTGCTTTATAGAGTAGAGGAATTTTGGGGGTTCAATCACTGACCCGTGGCACCTACCGCATGAACTGGAATGGGTCAACTCCCAGGCCTGAATATCCGATCCATCCGTGGGTTTGGATAGTCCCGGATCCGCTTTTAACTCAGGTTTATGGGTGCCAACAGGTCAGTTTGGGTCGGGTGTTGGGTGTTGATAACAATCGAAAGGCTAGAACTATAGCCTTACCATGGCCGTGACACAACGTTGAAAGTAACTCCAGAAGAAAGTAATTTTGGGAGAAAGTAATTTTTACAAAATAAAAAATAGTTTTCTTTTATTTTTTTTAATTTTAAAGTCATTTTCTAGCATGAATAAAAATAAGTTACTTTACCCATTAAGGCTTAGTTAAGATGGTAAGATACCACTGGATTTGTTTTTTAAGTCATGAGTTCGAATTTTTGTATGTTTCTCTATGTAAAATGACTACTTACCTATTGTTACATGTGACGGGGTGGGATGGTGTGTGCGGCCCGATCCAGATAGACTAGTCTCACCTAACATGACGGTACTTTATGGGTAATTTAACAAAATTACTTTTTAAATGTCTTCAAAAAAAGAGACTTATGTGTAAAAGTTACTTTTTATCATAAAACACTTTCATCTAAGGGTGGAACATGTGAATCCAACTAGAAAACAATATGAAATTAGTGGGATTGGATTGAATCTTATCGTATTCAAATTGTAATCATGTTGATTCGTCTATTCTAGTTATTAAACAAATTATGTTCGAGTTAGGAATCAACCTATTTTGGCCCGTGTTATTAATGTGTTGTGTCGACCCACCGACAACTTGACACTTAAATAACTCTTTTTTTTTTTAAGTTCTTATATACCTCATCTAAATCCACAGGTTATAATCGTGTTGATTCACATACAATCCAATCCGATCTTATTTAAAAGTTTATAAATAAGTTACATGTATTATAATCACATTGTGTTCATAGATTATATTTATCAACCTGAATAAGACACAACTCAACTTAATTATTAGATGGGTTACACAAGTAAATTAACCGATGAAATTGCCACTTTAAACCGAAATAGTCACTTTAAAATCTCCGAATTCATTATCGTTCACGTTTTGGTAATTAAAATGAATAGTGAGCTGGAATCGTAAATTCGTGAAAAGTTGATCACTTTTTTTTTTTAAATATCCCTAATTTATTACCTTGTTTAATTGGTAATTTTGTATTTTCGGACTATCTTATTCGTTCTTTAACATCCATAATTTTCTGCACATTCAAGTACATTCTCAGCGCAACTTTGCCCGTTATTTCAAGCCACTTTAGTATTTTTCATAAAATAATAATAACTTAATAATTATATATAAACATGCAAATAAAATAGAGTCAAACTAGCCTCACTAACTTAGTAACCTTTCATATCTTACTAAGTGTCTTTGAGTCCACATGCATTAACACATTGGCATTCTATACTACAACCTTCTAAATTTCACGAGACAACTTGTATTTAAAAAAATCACTTTTTTTTTTTTCTGAGCTTGATCCAAGGAATTGAAAATGGACGGTTGTCAAATTCCCAAATTAAAATTTGACTGGTGAGAAGTAACTTTTTTTTTTCAAAGATCTTTGAATTTTGTTTTCTACAACCCTATGGCATCGGATTATTCCTATAGATGCCTCAAGGTGATGGATCAAGAAACTTTCTTTAGTTAGGGAAGTGTGTTTCAATAAAGAATCGTAGAGTATCTCAAGAAAAGAGAGTTTTTTTTTTTTCTCACAGCACCTCGTCTATTTGACAAAAAAAATTCTCTCTCCTACCACATGTCCTCTATCCAAAAATTTTAATTCAAGCTTTCAAATCCTAAAAAGGGTCATTGTGACCCCATGGTTACTACATCGACAACCTAACACGCCTTCTAGATTTCATGAAAAAATTCAAAATTTTCTTCTTTTTGAGTTTGTTGAAAATGGACAGCTACCAAGCACCCAGATTAATTTTAAAGTCAACTATTAAAAATAATTTTCTTTTATTTTATTTTTAAATTCATATAATTTTATAACTAGGGGTGTCAATGGGTACCCATTTACTTGGAATCGAACAAAAATTTAAATAAAAAATCCCGATTTCGATTCCCTTTTTTACTGGAATCGATTAAAACCAAGTCTAATATGGAACCGAACTCATGGGAATTGAAACCAATTTACTTTTATATTATACATGATTTAAGATTATTCTATATTTTAATATTAATATATATTATATAAAGTTATTCAATTTTTGGTATAAACTAAATATTGTAGTTTAAAATGGGTCATCTCTTCTTAAAGTATGTTACTTTCAAAAAGAAGAACAATTTTAATTTTTGAAAAAAAGAGTCATTAAATGATATTTTTAGTGGAACAAATTATAATTCAGTTCATGTATATAATATGTTAAATTTTAGAATGAAGTTTTTTTTATAATGATTTTAAAACATTCCTTTCTCATTCAATTCTTGAGAATTGGAATTGACGACTACTTGTGATTCTTAGTAGTTTTAGTTTCAATTCCATTTATTTTAGAATCAAAATCAACAAGAACTAGAAACGAAAAAATATAGTAATTATGGTTCTAATTTTTTTTTCCAGAACCGACCCATTGACAAATCTATCTATAATCACCCCTCCAGGAAAAGCATTTATGATTTCATCGACACCTTCATGAGGATTGCAACTTGGGCAAGTCAAACCCTAAATCCGATGTTCAATTCAACCTTGAGTCAGGTTTGGGCAAAAAAAGTAAAAAAAAAATTTACCAAACCAAAAATAATTGTAAACTTTGTTCATCACATTTCAAATTTTGTTAATCATAATAGTCTTATTCTTAAGATTTGCTTAAGATTTCATGTAAGAAAACTTTAAGATATGTTTTCAAGAGATACAATTGGAATATTAAGGAGGTATGAGCCAACCCGATCAACTCGACTTGTGTTGAGCGTTTCATGCCCAAGATTGGGTTAGGATCCACAACCCAACCCGTCCGAGTTGCATCTAACTTCCACGTCAGCTCAGTGTCTAACTCAGTGTCATGTCTAGTCATTTAGCATTTTCCTTCAATAAAATAAGTGAGCTTAAGGAGAGGGGTATTTTGGTACTTGAAAACTTTATTTAGGGGGTTAAAATAATTAATATATAAATACCCAAATAATATAAAATAAGTGGTTTCCCGCCGTTTCCCTCATTAGTGAAATCAAGAACGAAAAACAGATAGAAAAGAAAGAAAGTTTCAGTCTCAAAAGATGAAGACAACATCATCGATTCTGCTTCTGCTTCTGCTTTTCTCAACCTTCTTTAATCAATTTCCGATTTTGCCCTCAGCCCAAGGCCAATCATCTGTCTCTTCTCTGTTCATCATAGGGGACTCTTCCGTCAATTGTGGAGATAACAGCTTCTTATACTCTCTTCTCCCTCAACATTCGCCCTCATTTCCCTGTAATGGATCAAATACGCGACTTCTTCCTGATCTACTTGGTATCTCTCTCCCTCTCTCTCACTCAAGTTTCTGTGTTCTTCTTTCTTTGTTTTTTTCTTGAAAATGCGAACGAAACGAAGGGTTAGGGCTTGTTTGATTGAAAATTATGTTTCGTTGTTTTGGGCCTTGAAAAACCCTCTTTTTTGGCTGAAACAAACGGAGCCCTGTTCATAATTTCTAGAGAGCTTATATTAGCACACCAACTTCTATCTATAATGCACCAATAATTAAATTAAATTAAATTGATGTTTAGTGTAGGAATGTTTAGAGGGAGAGAAGAAAAAAATATCTTTCTTAGTGTATTATAGAAATTATTAATTAATTTGTGTGTTTTAAATAAAAGTTGGTGTGGAAATACAAGCTATCTACTTTCATGACGTAGAGTTTACCTATCAATGGCCAGGATCATCCAAATAAGTGGACCACAGTTTGATATCTCTAGTCATTTGACTTTGACCATTTTCAACAAATCTTGACATGCCAAGTAGTGCTGCTAGTCGATCGGGTTCAGATCAATCTAAGACCGATCCGATAAGGTTGTCAATTTATTGGGTCTAAGTCTAAGCCGATAAGGATTGAATTGGATCCATAATTTGATTCAATAAGAATCCTTATCGGATTGGTATTTATTGGATCTCAACACTAAGATCCAAATCCAATTCATAGCAATCATATTAGGTCCGGATTGGATCAATTTCGATTTTTAAAAATACATAGCATAATGTTTGTACTTTCGCACATTTTTGCCGATTGGGTCATGGTTGATCTGGAATCGACCCGATATATTATCAAATCATATCCTTAGCAGAAACCGTGTATCGATCCTTGATCCTTGATCCAGATCCAAAGTTTTTGGATTGGAACGGTTTGGATTTTGGATCTGATCCGATCCATTGACAGCGCTAAGTTCCAACACTATTAACTATGTTTTCGATGCAGCGGAGAAGATGGGCTTGCCTATGATCCCTCCATTTTACAGTGAAAATGGAACGATTGAAGGGCTGGTTAACGGCCTGAATTTCGGTTCATCTCGAGCGACGATCATGAACACGGGCAGATTGGGCTTCCAAGCCTTAAACCAACAGCTACGTCAAGCGTTCGAGACACTTCAGATGTTGCAACTTCAGCTGGGCCAAGATAAGGCCCATGAGATTGTGGGCTCTTCTATCTTCTATCTCTCATTGGGCAAAGATGACTACATTCAGATCTTCCTCCGCGATCTCTTCAGTGTGAGGCGGAAGTACGGCAGCGGAGCGTTTGCCCACATTCTTGTTAATCAGATGACCCGAGTTGTTAAGGTAAACTCTCTTTGATCCAAAGCCATCGATCAGTAGATAGGCCCAAATTCAGCCCTATATGGATTAGACTTTTAATTGGACAAGGCCCACTTTATGATGGTAGATTATATTAATGCTGAGCCCAGACTAGCCCGGCCCATTAATACCCATATTCAGGATTCATCTTTAGATCAAGAGTTTTTATTTGCTACACCAACTTTTTTATTTATAACACATCAAATATTGAAACCAACTAGAGACAAATATTAGTGGGTGTGTCCATATCCTTATTTGGTGTCATATATAAATTTATTGAATTTGGTGTGCTAATACATAGAAGTTGATGTAGCAATATATTCTTTTGGATTAGGGCAAATTACCATTCGGTGCGTTGAATATGACAAAATTCCGAGTCTGGTACGTTGTTCATTTTAATTCCTAAAACGTGTTTTCAAATGAGTCCGCTGGTAGGTATTCTAATTTAAAGTGATCAGCGATCTGGTCATAAAAAATATAAGGATATTTGTTCTTTAAATTTACTAGTAAGTTCATCACTTTTTTATCAGTGAGATCGTCACTTTAAATTAGATACCTACCAACGTACTCGTTCAAAAATATGTTTTAAGAATTAAAATGACCTATGTAACAGAATCGGATTTTTTTGCAAATATTGCACACATTTTGGTGTACTATAAATAGAAGTGGATGCGGCAATATAAGCTCTTTTGGATAAAATGGGTCCCACCAAAGAAATCTACCTAGGTCAACAGTCAACATGATCAGATGATCTCAACCGTATGATTTAATTCATATTTGGTCCATAAATCTTTAATTTAAGCTAGTTTGTACACTTTAGAAGCTTTGATGAATGCTTGGGCTATTGTTAGGACCTTTACAATGTAAACGTGAGGAAGATCATCTGCATGGGAATAGGGCCATTAGGGTGCACCCCTCGCGCACTATGGGAGAATTATAATTCATCGGCTAGAGCCGAGGCCAAGGTCGAGGATGGCAAATATTGTGTCGATGAGGTCAATAAGCTCGTCGTAGAATACAACGCAATGCTATCGGAACACCTTAATGACCTAAATTCAGAGTTATACGATGCACAGATAATCTTTTGCGACGTCTACCAAGCAACCATGGAGATCATAAGTGACCCCAAACAATATGGTATGTTATTCCCTATATTTTCAACACTGTTGAGTCGACTCAAAAAATTTCTGAGTCAATTTGGTGATACAGGAGAGAAGTTCTATAAAAGCGACAAGAATTGCTTATAGAGTCATGACGCTTATTTCTACTTGATTCGACTCGATTTGGCAAATCATCAATTTGGCTGAGTTACTTTGATAATGCACTGAGTTGGATTAGAAACTCTACTGAGTCATGGGGCTATACATAATGTTTTCATGAAGATCAAAACATAAATACTATTAAATGTTCATCTAAAATTTAATTAATTATTTTATTTGCTCATCAAAGTCAATTACCGAGTCATTGAATATTTATATAGAAAACCATTTTGACTAATACGACTTAAGTGCAAACCCCTTAAATAATCAAAATAACTCTCCATAATAAAATACCTACCCATTATGTTTAGCCAGTAGGACTATTTGCATTGGAGTTGCTCTAACCATCAAATGTTTGAATTGGATATTAACATTTATTTACAATCTAGGTTTCTCTAATGTGAGCCAAGCGTGTTGTGGGCTCGGTCGTTTTGGTGGTATGGTTGGGTGCCTAGCAGAGGACATGGCCTGCAAAGAGCCCTCGACCCATGTGTGGTGGGATTTCTACAACCCCACACAAGCCGTCAACTCCTTATTAGCCAATTGGACCTGGTCTGGGCAACCCTTCAACATTTGTCATCCAATAAGCATTCGACAAATGGCATCCACATCAAGGTGACACCTAGCCAAAGATGCCACGTCAGCAATGGTATTTCCAACTTGTCACTATTTTCATTTTAATGAACTTTTACAGTGTTGTGTTACCAAATTCATGAATATTAAATGAAGCTTGTTTTTGGGGTTTATCAATAAAAATGATGCCAATTGAATCTATTGGGGTGCTTAATTGTCTAAAGGGAAACTAATATTACTACTTTAAAGTTAAAAAATGAATAAGATGATATGTACATATAAATTAAACTAGGTAGATAATCCCAAATAGTAAAATAAATTTGAATTGAACAAAAATATGGAGAATTAAGACGAAATAGAATCGAAAGATCTTGTGAAAAAAAATGAGAAAAATCTAATAATCAAGGTGAAGATGGGTGTGAAAAAATGAAGCAGCAAAGAGAACAGAAATTGCACACCAAAAACACACAAGGATTAGCATGTTTCAGTAGTATCCCTACTTCCGCGAATCAAATCAAGAACAGTCACTATTTTTTTCCCAGTTTTACAGTCCTAGAGATCTCTATTTATAAATTGGGAGTTGCTAAAACGCGTCTACCCCCGAAAAGTATAAAATCCTTAAGAAAATACTACATAAATTCTTTTTTCATAATTCTAAAAAGAAATAAAAAAATTAGTATGGGGGCTCCACCCTCGAGCGACAGGAGGCGTTGCGCCCTGCACCCCCACAACTCAGTGTTCCATCCACAGAATTTAAAACATTTACACAACGATGAGAATATGTATGTTATTCCAACTAATCCTTGGTTTGAATAATATTTTCCTATGGTCAGTGAAATCAACAAAAACTTCCTCCTAACATCGAGAATGTAACCTAAATTTTCAAAGTGTGCAAAACTTTTGGCCTCAAATGAAATCAATTAATGCTTTTTTTTTTCTTTTTTTTCAAAATTTAAAATTCATTTTATTCGCCAGTAATTTACTTTTAAAAGAGACGATCCATTTTAAGTTGCAATGTGAACTTTACATAATATATATTAATTTTAAAATATAGAAAAACTCTAAATCATTTATAATATAAAAAAATTATGAAAAAATAAATCGGTTCCAAGTGTCCATTGGATAGAACCTAACTGTTCTAGTTCCTATCGGTTCGGTTCCATATTAGACATGACTCTAATTGCTTATAATTAAAAGAGAATTGAAATCGAGATTTTGATTTCAATTCCAATTCAATATTAGTTAAATTGATATCCATTAACACCTCGTCTAATCTAATCAACTAGGGGTGTCAATTAGGAATCGGGACTGGGGGTTTTCAATTTCGGTTCCAATTCAATATTGGTTAAACTGGTGTCCATTAACACCCCGCCTAATCTTCTCAACTAGGAGTGTTAATGGATACCCAGTTAATCGGAAGTGAAACCCCAATTCTAATTGCTTTTTTATTGGGATCGATTAGAGCATGGTCTAAAATGGAACTAAGCTAATAGGAATCGAAACCGTTAGATTCTATCCCATGGATCCCAATAGGTACTCGAAACTGATTTCTTTGTCATTTCTTTTTTATATTATAAATAATTTAAGGTATTATTTTATTTCAAAATTAATGCATGTTTATAAAGTTCTTAAAATTTTCATATAAACTACATATTGGAACTTAAAATAAGCTAGCTCTTTTAAAAGTTTATTACGTTCAAAGAAGATAAATTTTTTTCCTTTAAGATAGCTCGTGATGGGTTGTTATATACCACCAAGAGCCGCATGTTTGTTCCACGTGCGGATGGGCTAAGACGAGAATTGATGAGGGAGTGACATGACACTCCATGGGCTGGCCATCCGGGCTAGCGTCGCACATTAACTCTCTTGAAGCGAGGATATTACTGGCCGAACATCCGTGATGATATGTTAGATTATGTGAGGACCTACCTCATTTGCCAGCAAGATAAGATCGAGCACGACAAATCAATCGGGCTACTAGAACCTCTTCTAGTCCCCCAAAGGCCTTGGGAAAGTGTTTCTATGGACTTTGTCTCAGGTTTGCCGAAGGTTGCAAAGTATGGGTCCATCCTTATGATTGTGGACCGTTTCTCCAAATATGCTACATTTATACCGGCCTCGACATATTGCTCAACAGAAGAAACAACGCACTTGTTCCTCAAGCATGTCATCAAGTATTGGGGTGTACCCAAGAACATTGTCAGCGACAGAGATTCAAGATTTACAGGAAGTTTTGGACCGAATTGTTCAGATTACTTGGGTCTTAGCTTGACTTTTCGACTAGCGGACATCCTCAAATAGATGGGCAGACTGAAAGATTTAATACCATGTTGGAGGAGTATCTCAAGCATTTTGTCACTGCCAACCAAAAGGATTGGGCAAATCTACTTGATGTCGCACAGTTCTGTTTCAACCTTTAGAAGAGATCTTCCTCCAACAAGAGTCCTTTTGAACTTATTACTGGCCAACAACCTTTAACTCCTCATACTATTGTTTCAGGATATCAGGGACAGTGTCCAATGGCGTACAAGTTTGCTAAGTTTTGGTAGGACAACTATGAAATTGCCAGATCTTACCTTGAAAAAGCGTCGAAGCGGATGAAGAAATGGGCTGATGAACATCGTCGACCAGATCGTTTCAAAGTTGGTGACTTAGTTCTACTCAAGACAGATCAGTTAAGAAGGTTCAACCGAGTACAGCGAGCACACAGGGGACTACTACAGCGTTATAAAGGTCCAATACTCATCCTCTCTCGAGTCGGTAAGGTCTCCTACAAGCTGAAGTTACCGCACTGGTTACGCAACATCCACCCTGTCTTCCATGTCAGCTGTCTCAAGCCATTCCATGCAGATCCAGCACGCAGCATTCCAACACGTTCACCCTCTCGTTCAACAATCCAGCCAGAACGTGTTGTCGACCAAGTTATCGTCGAGCGTCAAGTCAGCAGTAGTTCAAGCAAACAGCAGCACATGGAGTACTTTGTCACATAGAAGAACTTACCAGAATGCGAAGTCACTTGGGAAAGAGCAGAGAACCTACAACCATTCAAGCAAAAGGTTGAAGAGTTTGTCAGGGACAATGCGACGAGGAAATCTGCAAAATAGGTGGGGGAGACTGTAACGGCCATGTACTCTGACACCTAGAGTTTAGGTGTAGTTCACCCCGGAGTCACCCGGGAGCACCCATGTAATACTATGTAAGGCTCGTTATGAAGCCATGTCAGCCCCCATACCAGGGCATATCTGTTAACTTAGTGGCGTTTTCGTAATAAGGAAGTATGATCGGCCTTCACTTTTGATGTTTCCTTCTGGAAACCTAGAAAAAGAAAAGTATCTACCTTGTAGGAAGAGTGTCGGTGCTATCCCAATCCCCGGCCTACACCCACGTTGTTGAAGCCCAGCTCCGTGGAAGTCCCGTGTGTCATAGGATCATCATTTGCTTGTAACGCATCTATTGCTTTTGTAACGCGTTGCACCATGTAATTCAATATTATATCAACAAAGTTGTCTCTGGGCTTTGCCTTGTGTTACCTCGTTTACTTGTTTGCTAGCTACGTGTGTGTGGTGCACGATCATTTTACAGGCTTGCAAGTGGATTTAACCACTTTGTACCGCACGACTTCGCTTCGAAAGAATAGGGCCGTGACAGTTGGTATCAAAAACTTATATCCTTAGTATGATAAATTACAACTAAGTTAATAACTTTTACAAATAATATGTTAAATTTTTTTATGATGATTTGAAATACTTTTTTTTTTTTTCACATTCGATTATTAAGAATTAGAATCAATACGTACCCATATTTTTTGGCGGTTCCAGTTCTGGTTCATGTAATAGTTATATCTCTAAGTGCCTTAGGAACTAAACCGGACCGACCCATTGACACCCCTCACAACCCTTTGACTCAACTTTCTTTAGTCAATTTCCAATTTTGCCCTCAGCCCAAAGGCCACTCATTTGCCTTTAGTTTGGTCATCGTAGAGGACTCCTCCGTCAATTAGGAAGACTAATCGCTTCTTGCACACCCCACATTCGCGTTCATCTCCCCGTAAATGGATTCAATACAATACATGGTTTCTTTTAGATCTACTTAGTAATTCTTTCTAAGTTGGTAAAACTCGACCGAGTCAATTGGGATTTTGTATATTTTAATTAAAATAAATAAAAAATTATTTTAAATATTTATTATCCAAATAAAATATGATTTTATGGTAACACATACTAATCTACTTTAAAAATATTATAATTATTTTCATATGAATAAATAATTGTAAACCATGAATTAAATTGATGTCTATGGTAGGAGAACCTCATCCTCAGTGTAGAGAAAGATGGAGAGGGAGAGAATAAGATTAATAGTATCTTTATTTGGTTACACATTATTAATTTGTGTTATAAATAAAAGTTGGCGTAGAAATACAAGCTCTCTACTTTTACTTTTATGAGTAAAGTTTACTTATTAATGGCCAGAAGCATGTATGGTTTGTAGTTCCAAAACCCCATTTGGTTCAAAAATTGCAGAAATAGAAGCAGGTGGAAGCACAATTGCAAATCACAAGGAGAAGCGCCCACTTCTCACTTTTGGTCATTTTCGGCTTCCCACTTGAAAGTACTTGCCAAACAATCATTTTTATTTGAGAAGATTTCCTAAATTGCCTATGTATTTAAAAATAAAAATAAAAAAGACACTGAAATTCAAGTTTCTTCATGGATCTCTATCAATGGATGAATCACCATATATGTTACAAACATTCCTAAACCAAACCTAAGATTTGGCCTCTCCTCTTGGCTTTGCCCTTATATTGTAAATTTTTATAACTTAATCCAGTTTACAAATGTTAGTAAACAAGACGGACAGTACCTGACGGGAACAAACCAATTACCAAACATGGTCTTTTCTGCTTTTTGATGAAGATCCTTCGGCATGGAATCGATCCCTCCGGTGCGCTCGAAATTAAACCAAATGAAACAACTTTGTTGCCGCAGTTCATACCCAACTTACCTGACAAAAGGGGGGCAAAACGAGGGGAAACAATCTCCCAGCACTTATCAGCATCCAATAAATTACTGTTTTCTTTGCAGGTGCCAACTAGCTTAGTTCGTAAAGTCTTTGGGTGATGATACCAGAGACTTGGGTTCAAATCCTGCCAGCACCGAGTTAATGAACTCATTAAAAACAGGCTTACCAATCAAAAGAAAAAAAAATTACTGTTTTCTTTGTTGTTGATTTTCTATACTTGTCTTGATAAATAAATAAATAAAGAGAGAACAAATAATATAGAGGATCACCTCACTTGGAAGCAGAAACCCATTCCTTGTAAATCCCATGTTCTTTCACCCTACATTGCCATCATTGTTTCATCTCAATTTCAACAATAGAAGGGAAAAGAAATTTTCTTTTGTTTCTGCATATAGAATCTTTCTTTTTTCTTCTTTTTTTTATAGATGTGAAAATTCAGCTAGATCAGTGAAACATGCTTCATAAAACACATATACTAATTGGGAGATCAATGGATCGCTAAGGTAGTAACTTAGGAAGGACAATACTGTTATTTTGGGGACGATAGTTGATTCAATATATGAGCGATTCTTGAGGTAATTTGAATCATAAAAGAATGGTAACTTGTGTATGCGTGTGGGCATGCGCACATGTGTGGGTAACGCTGATCTAGTATTCAAAGCTTTCCACTCTTCTTTTTCTTTTCTTTTTTCAAAGAAAGTCAATACAAAGCAACAATCAGAATTATTACTTACAAATGGATGTCATTTAGGTTGATTTCATTAAACAGATTAATGTAAAACCGAAAGCCCTCGGGGCTGATGTCTCTACACAGTAGACCTGCAGATAGTAGCCGATGATGACATTAAATCTGTTAAAAAACAGAAATTTGAACTTCAATGAGTTTTTTAAGGAATATGTGCAAATACATGTACCTTTGCTCTCAGCTGTTAGAAGGTGTTCCTTGGCCATTGCTGGAGCTATCCCTAGTATCATTGCAGCATCGCTTGGACTTATGCCAAATCGGAGAGCATCGGATTTTAATACAAGGGATTTAATCCTCGCAAATACCTACATCAGACAGGAAAACTTGATTACTTGGTCATGATTCTGAAACCAAATGAACACTGTCAAAACATACTAATTAACTCAAAGATACACAAACTCAAGAATTATGACAATCTGCATGCAGCATGAACCATAGCCATCAACTTCAGAAACTCACATAACAACAAAGATTCACTTGTATTTAGAAAAATATCTATTATTCAAACATACTTATTTATATATATAAATACATAGGGGGCGGTTCATGGGACATATGTAAAAACAATGGTTTTTCAAAATATTGTGTTAGAGGTTTTGGATTGAGCTGATTTTTTGCGAGGATGGTGGCTATGATGAGAAGATCATCCTCACAAAAAATCAGCTCAATCTGAAACTTCTAAATCTATCAAAAGTGATTTACAAATTATTGGCAAAAATTGACAAAAAATCGACAATCCACATTCTAAATCACTTTTAATGGGGTTAGAAGTTTCAGATTGGACTGATTTTTTTTTTTTTTCTAGATGATCTTCCCATCATAGAGATCATCCTCACAAAAAATCATCTCAATCCGAAACTTCTAACCCATATTTTGAAAATTTATTAATGTTACATTGTTTCTACATATGTCCCTTGATCCGTTCCAATTATATATATATATAACTGGTTTTGCACTAAAGAGATGTACTAAGAAACAGCTAATAAATAAGTTGTTTAAGAAGAATTGAGAAAAATAATTGTCAAGTCTCAATCTGAAAGCTTGGCAAGAATTTATAATAATAAAAGAGTTAAAAGACAAAAAAAACCCTAACAAGAAATAAAAGAATAAAAGCTATTACTAAACAACTAGCACTAAAATAACACTAGATTATTTTTAGTACTCGCTCTCAAGCTAAGGCAAATATATCAACTAAACCCAACTTGACAATGTGAGAATTAGTGATAGAAGGACCAATAGACTTCGTAAGCATGTCGGCAAACTGATCTAAAGATGATACAAAGACTGTCTAAAGATCACCAAATTGAACTTCCTCCCTAAGAAAGTGAACATCAACCTCAATATACTTAGTTCTTTCGTAAATAATTGAGTCAAAAGCAAGCATGATAGCAGACTTGTTATCAGATAACAAAGTAGAAAAATCGGAAATAGGAAATCCCAACTCTGTCAGCAAAAACCAAAGCCAAATCAGCTCACATGTGCCAAGGATCATAGCATGATATTCAGCTTCAACAGAAGAACGAGAAACCACATTTTATTTCTTACTTTTCCACGAGATAAGGTTATCACCATAAAAAGTACAAAAACCAGATGTAGATCTCTTATCTATAAGAGAACCAGCATAATCAGCATCTGTAAAACACGACAAATGCGATTGAGCAGTGGAAGAGTAGAAAAGCAAGAAATCAGGATGCAACTTCAAGTAGTGAAGAATACAATAAACGCATTAAGATGAGAAGTACGCGGAGTATGCATGAACTAACTGACCACACTAACCGCAAAGGACAAGTCTGGTCTAGTATTAGTCAGATAAATCAGACGACCTACAAGACTCTGATAAGAAGAAGAATCTGATAAAAGATCACCGGAGTCAGTATGAAGACGATGATTCTGATCCATATGGGTGGAAGCAGGACGACAATCAAGCAAGTCCTGTGCCCTGAAGAAGATCCAATGTGTATTTACACTGAGATAACGAAATACCACGGCAAGAGTGGGACACTTCTATCCCCAAGAAGTACTTGAAAAGACCCAAGTCTTTAACCTTAAAAACACAACCCAATAGCATCTTAACTTTATCAATCCATTCCGTATCATCACCAGTCACAATAATATCAGTCACATAAACCAAGACAATGGTACAACGACCATCCACTCCCCGACGAATAAAGCAAGTATGATCTGAGTGGCATCTAAGAAACTCCATAGATAAAATAACCTCAGAAAAACGCTGAAATCAGGCTCGCAAGGACTATTTTGGGCCATACAGAAATTTAAGAAAGCGACATACCTTCCTAGAATACTCCCCCTAAAGACAAAACCTAAGAGGGGGATCCATATAAATAACCTTAGTTAAATCACCATTTAAAAAGACGTTCTTCATATCAAGTTTGTGAAGTAGCCAGGAATGACATGCTGCTAAAGAAATAAGAAGTCGAACAGTGAAAAGTTTGGCAACCGGAGCAAACATGGCACCAAAATCTTTTTTAGGGGTCTGTGTAAACCCCTTAGCAACAAGGCGTGCCTTATACTGATCAATAGTCTCATCAACGAGATATTTCACAGTGAATACCCATTTACAACCAACGATCCACTCCCTAGGCAAAAGGGTAACAAGCTCCTAGATATTATTTTTCTACAAAGCATCCATCGCGGTAGTCATAGCTCTAGTCCATTAAGGGTCTCACAAAGCCTTTAATATAAACCGAGGAACGCGAATATAATCAGTGGCTGTAAGGTAAGTTTGATAAGAGAAAAAAAGAACTTGATAAGAAACAAACTGGACAATAGGATGATCAGTCACACACCTCTGCTTATCTTTGTGAATGACAATAAACAAGTAAGAATTAAAAATAGAAGGGATAAGGATAGGTATATGTGTAGAGGTAGGAGAGGATATACCTGAATCCAAGGAGGAGGAGGGTGACAAGTATAGACCTTAAGCGACAGAAAAGATGGAAAATAAACTGGAGAAAATAACACTACAAAAGACAAGTCCTATAAAGTAGAAAAGTCCTGCAAAGTAGATGTGGCACTAAAGTAGGGAACATTTTCAAAGAAAGTAACATCAAGAGAGTGTATTACATAGTGAGAAACTAGATCATAACACCGCTACCCTTTTGACATAGAGAAGTAACCCAAGAAAACATACCGAATAGCTTTGTCATCCAATTTGGTGCGATTAAGAGCTCTGTCTTGAACAAAGCACGTGTACCCAAAGAATCAATGTGTAATGGGGAAAAGTATATTGTCAAGTTGAAGGACATGAATAGGCACTTGTCCCTCTAAGGTGCAATTCGAGACGCGGTTAATAAGAAAAGTCATAGTGAGGATTGTCATATTCCAATATACCTTAGGAACATGCATTCCTCGGAGAAAACAACGAATAATGTTCATGAGGTGGTGATTCTTACGTTCTACCACCCCGTTTTGTTCCGGAGTATAAGAACAAATCAACTGGTGAAGCATAGCATGCTCATGAAGATGGGAGTGAATCCCATCAGATATATATTCTCTCACCCCCCACCCCCACCCCCATATTATCAGACTAAAGAGATTTAACAGTAATATTGTGTTGAGTTTAAATCATTTTAAGAAAATTGACAAAAATAGGGAGTACCTCAGAACGAGAACACATCAGATAACCTCAAGAACATCGAGAGTAGTCATCAATAAATGTAACATAATATTTATGATCATTAAAAGTAGTAATAGGGGAAGGCCCACACATATCAGAATGAACAAAATCAAATATTGCATTAAATCGATGCATACGAAGAACATAAGAAGTACGTGTGAACTAAATTAAATATTGCATTAAATTGATCCATACGAGGAATATAAGTACATGTGTGTTTAAAAAGTACACACACAAAGTATTGAAATTTATGTCCACTACAAGTAGTTTTTAAAGCAAGAAATAAAGAATATAAGTGTTGAAAATTGACATGTCCTAACTGAGCATGTCATAAATCTAGAGTCTTAGATGAAAACGTGTGACTCCCAGAGGAAGGAAGCACAGAAGTCGGAACAACAGTAGGCTGAGATCCAAATAAGTACAGCCTCTCTCTCATACTACTTACCAAAAATCTTCCTTGAAATCAAGTCTTGAAAAATACAGTGAGTAAGAAAAAAGGTAACTAAGCAATTTAGAGATTTAGTAATACTACTCACAGAAAAAAAAATTAAGGGATAAGTGAGGGACATGAAGCACAAAATCTAGTAAATCCTAGAAGATAAGGGGATGATGCCCTTGTTGTGGATAGGTGTAAGAGATTGATCAGCAAGGCGAACCTCCCTATAAATGGTAGGAGAAGTAGAAGAGGTAAAATGACTAGACTCACCAGTCATGTGATCAGAGGCACCAGAATCAATAACCCATGTCAGAGGAGTAGAGCCAGACTGGGTGACATGAAAAGCAGAAGACTACATGGAGACGTAGTAACTAAGGCCACAGTCGAAGCGGAGTGAGTATGGCCATAAATCTGATCTCGGGCAATAGTGGCAATCTGAGTCTGTAGCTGTTGCAAGTCAATTGTGTCAAGTGAAGAAGGATGATCAGTGAGATGAGTGGATGATGATTCCACTGTAGCGGCACGAGGAACAGATTGTCCCAAAGATGGAGATGAAGGAAATCATAGTATCAAATGAGAATAGAACTGAAAGCAGCGGACTTTCTCATGGCCAATCTTCTCACAATGACTGCAAGTAAGGCTACTCCCTTTACCACAACCACGACTCCCTGATTCAAGGGTTCGAGAGTTGGAGAAACTTAAGTTGGCAATTAAGGTCATCTGATATATAGTTGGAACAGAAAGAATGCCGGGGACTTGAGTCTAAGAAGGAACAATACGACAACAACGCTCATCACTGTCAATGGTTGTAAAGACCTCAAATAAAGAAGGTAAAGGAGTGGTGTTCAGGATTTGTGTTCGAAGGGCATCAAATGCAGGTCGTAGACCGATAAGAAACTGGTAGGTCTGATGTCGAACAATCCTCTTAACCTCATAACCAGCTACTTCTGAAGACAATTCAATCATAAACTCATAATGAAAAAGTTCCTCCCAACATAAGTGAAGAAATCTGAAGTAATCCGCTACACTCTGAATCCCTTGGGTAGCCAGGGCAATGTCTCAATAGAGCTCATAAATCCTCAAGTCATTCTTGGCACATGCATATGTCTGAGTAAGTGCAGACTATAAAGATGAAACAATCTCATGGTACATGAACATGGTATAGATGCGCTGCTTCATGGAGTTGAATAGCCACCCAAGGATAATGTAGTTGTCGATCACCCATGATTCAAATTTGAGATCAGTAAGGGGTGGTTTAGTAACGGTGCCAGAAAGCCATCTATATTTCCCTCTACTACCTAGATAAAGGTGCACAGATCGAAACTATGACTAAAAGTTTCAACCATTGAGAAGGGTAGTAGTAGTAATATGTTGAGCTGAATAATTAGACCCAAGAATTGTTGTGGAAGTCGTAATTGCTTGTTCCGATTGCTTTGGTTTGAAGGGAGGTCTATAGAAGAAACTCGCAATACCAGGAAACACAACTTCACGGGCAACCTAGGTGTTATTGCAAGTTTTCCTAGGCTATACAGATGTTGCCGCAGGCCTTCCAAGACACCTACAAGTGTTGTTGGATCTAGGTGCTGTTGATGCAAGCCTCCCTAGGCGGTGCTCTTGCTGCCGCTGGCCTCCAAAGGCACCTACAAGTGCTATTGTCGCAAGCCTCCTTACACTATGTTGTTGTTGCTGCTAGCTTCCAAAGGCACCTACAAGTTCTGCTGAACCTAACTGCTCCTCAGGCTTTGTAGGTGTTGTCGCAGGCTTTTAAAGGGACCCATAGGGCTGCTGAAGGTGGTTGCTACTACCGCAAGCCTCCACAGGCTTTTGTAGCTGCTGTAGCAAGTTCCCAAAGGCACCCTAGGTGCTGTCGTAGACTTTTAAAACAACCCGCAGGGCTGATGAAGGTGGCTGCTACTGGTGCAAGCCTCCACAAGTTTTGTAGCTACTGTAGTATGTTCCCAAAGGCACCCTAAGTGTTGTTCCAAGATCTTATAGTCCCTGTAGTTTCTGTTGCAACCCTCCAAAGACAAAAACGATGGAGAAAAATCCTAACGGAGGGCAAAGAATATTAAGAAAGCCTATCAAAGGTAGAAGCACTATCGTAGGGTAACAGATACAGCGCAGAAACGCAACATGTGATCAAATCCCTATTGCAACATGCGAAAAAGTGAATAATAAACAAAAAAAGGCCCTAGAAGGGGAAAAGATCTAACGAAGCTTTTCTAGGTTAGGTATAAAGGTCTGGGAAATAAAGGGGAGAAGAAAACAAGGAAGAAGGAGGGGAGAAAAACGAGGAGGGGAACCAAGGAGAGGGGACGAAATTCCTTGGCTCTACTACCAAGAATAATTTTCAAGTCTCAATCTGAAAGCTTGGCAGGAATTTATAATAATAAAAGAGTTAAAAGACAAAAAAGCCCTTACAAGAAATAAAAAAATAAAAGCTATTACTAAACAACTAAAACTAAAATAACACTTGATTATTTACAATAGTTTAAACTTAAAGGCAAGGAGCATGACTCTCAAGACATTACTTAATCAATTTTGGGTCTCTTATTCTACTGGTATAATGCTTTCAAAGAGTTTAATGGAATTTTTTTTTTTAGGACTTCGTAGATAGGTGGGAGAGGGTTTGTTGTATTCAGTATGGTTAGTCTCTCTTTGTAGCCGGTTTCTTGTTTAGTTGGTCATTTTGCTCGATGCTTTCACTTTAATAAAATTTTACTTATTTATCAAAAAAAATCAATTTTATAACTTGATACATAAGTACATTAAATTTCAATTTTTTCGCTGACTTTATGCACCGTCATTTCAGTCTGGAAAGGATAAAAAACTCCCCATCATAGTTTCAGGTTAAAAAAAAAGTAGTGTTTTCTATGATTTTGCAACCATAAGTAAGCAGAACATAATTGATCACCATAGAAAACAGAATACCTCTTCATCGCTGTGGGACTTATTCTGGATTACCATGACTCCACTATCAAACTTTCTAAGCATTATTGGGCTGCTGACCAAAAATAAAAATAAGTAAATAACTTGAAAACAAACAAATAAAACACCAATAAAGAGAAAGACAACTATGAAAAGTAGGATTGTCAGTGGTCATATTTGATTTGCACCATGTAACAATCTCACGACACTTCACAATTTTTGCCTTATCAACATACACATGGATAACTCAGCTTGTGTAGTGTTTCTTCACACTACATCACCAATCCCAAGCCTGGATAAAGGAGGAGGGTTGCATTAGGTAGGCAATCGGTATAAAAACTTCACTGCCTCCTAACATGAATCTTGATTCCCAATTTTTTCATGATAAGGGCACATATCAACACAATAAACATGTCTACATTTGCTAAGACACATCCTAGCATTAATGTGAAAATGAATTCCAGAAAAAGGCTGTTGTGTTTCATCCTTCATACACTATTAAGTTCTTTAAAACAACTATATTTGATAAATCCTCCCTCTTACAAATTTATTTTCTATATTAAGTCATTGGATAGCTCTATTGTACATGGAAATATTTTCTTCTACTTACCACCTGGTACTTTCATTATGTAATATAAAAATAATTTGAGCTAAATAAAGCTAAAATAGCATAATATAATACACGCATACGAATGAGTCAGCAATTCAGACTTCTCGAAGGCATTGTGTGACACCTCATATCTATGTAAACATTTATATGCATGTTCTCGATTGTTGCATGGGTTTTGCGGCTTGAATAAGGATCAAAATGGTGTCCTGTTCCTATAGAATAGGAGTGGTGTCTACGTGGCATCTTTTTGTTGGAGTTTAAAACACATTAAGCTCCTAATCCAGCCATTTTCGACATGGCACACAACCCAATGTGTTTAATCTCCAACTAAAAAGTGCCATGTAGACATCATATCTTGCAATAGGAATGGAACATCATTCTGGATTGCGACTCTTGCGGCTTTGCGCAATGTAAACCCTTTAATAAACGGTTGCATTAGAACCTGAAAAGGGTGAAGGTTCTGTAGTCCATACACATCAAACTTCTCCCAAATAGCACAGGCTTGTAACAAATCTTCCGGAGAAATCAATTCTGTGTCAGAGAAAAGAAAGATAGTTATTACTAGTTCTATAACCAATAATAGATAAAGTTGCTCATAGAATGATTACCTGTCCCTCGGGCGCGATTGAAGAGACAGTAGACATCTATGAGTGCAATCATTCCTCCAGCTCTATCTAAGGATAACTTCACAAAATCTGCCAACTTAAGGTTGGGAAAAACATAAAATTAAGATCATAGCTGTTTTTGCAACAAAGCTTCATGAATTGTGCAGCATACCTCAATTAACTTAAGAGAATTAATATTTATATAATAATAGGGTTCAATGGGTTATATGATTGATTCAACGATAAGAATAAATGAGAATGTATTCTTTTATCTCCCATAGAAAACCTTTTACACAAAAGGACACGATTTGAATTTGTAATAAGACAAATCAGAGATCCACCCCACACAAAAAATAATCCAAAAAAAAAAAAAAAACAGATGCGTCGTGGCTGAAATGTGCAATATTGGATTCCAATGTGTTCAGGACAGAGGTGAAGAAAAAAATATATTGTTGAAAATTCTTGGATGATTGTTAGATGAACCCCAATAGCATATTTATAGGTATCACATCAACCAAGATATAGAAGAAGCCTAACAAAAAGATTCTAATTATAAAAATTCCTAATATAAAATATCCTAATTGATATTGCTAAATATATTATTCTTCAGCACAACATTCCTTTTGTGAAGAGATACATTGATAATGATACAACATATCTCATGCATCTTTATATGGTGCATATTAACACCCTCCCACAACTGCATGGTCCTTTGACGAAGGAACACATGCTATTGGTCTCGTTGAGTAATTGTTCTTGATCTCATGAAAAAGTTAATAAATAATTGCAAACGATCGACCGTGCTTGATGATAGTCACCGCATGTCTATGAAGTCCATTATTGTTGCATCACGCTCATGTTTTTGTTTGTCAAAGCCAGTGGCTAACTAAATCATGTCTTTCATGATTTCCCCATAAACATTAGAATTAAGATTGAGCAACTTAAAAAGAACTCTCGTTGGAAAGATTTCAAATAAAAAAAAGAAGATCATGAGATCTAAGTTTTTCCATGAAATCTAGAAAGCTGTGGTGTTGGGTTGCTAATTTGGTAATCCATTTGAGCTCAACGACCCTAGTAAGATTTTAAAACCTTACTAAGTAAGGAAAGTGTTTCTCTAAAGAAAAAGAAAGGATTCACCGCCATCATCGAAGAATGACACACCAAGATCTTGCTCTCAATGGAGCTTAGGCTATGATACCATGAAGAAAATAAAAATTACTGGATGATTATTACATGAATCCTAACAAGGTATTTATAGATACTACATCAAGCAAGATATAGAAAGTAGCCTAATATATAAATTTTAATTATCAAAAATTCCTAATATAAAATATCGTAATTGATATTGCTAAATATCATTATTCTCCATCACAACCTTCCTTTTGTGATGAGATACATTGACAATGACACAATGTATCTCATGCATCTTAATATGATGCATCCTATATTTTCAACAAGAGGAATTCACCCACTTAAAAGAAAAAACAGTACAACTAGAACCTGTTTTAAAGTTCCGTACCGTCTCAGAATGTTCCAGCTAAGACATTCCAGTTTCAACCGAGATCATAACCGAACAATGAATGTTTCAGGATTTGTCTAGGAATGTTTCGATCAAGGCAGTCTTGGATTTTCTCCCTGACCCAAACATTGCCCTGAGAAGAGATTTTAAACATTGACTAGAACTATTTATGTCAACTGCACACAACTGAACCTGTCTTTTTTTAATGTTCGTTAAAAATAAAATAAAAAAGCTTTAATAACAAGGAAGAAGAAATACCACAAATGTATATTTTTGTATTTGGAAATAATATCTACTTATCTCCATCAGAAAGGGAAAAAATAGTACAAAAACTCATAGCTCGTTAGTGAAAGAGGGAGAACAACAAAAGCCCCTGAATTCCGTTAGAACTGATGCCCAAAAGTACAAGAGGGCTTTAGCTTGAAGACAATGGCTACCACATTCTCCTCCTTATTATTAAAAACTCTTTCATTCCTCCCTTGTCAAATAGTCCAGCATACCCCGAAGCGGAGAAGCCTCTAAATTATTTCTCCCTCCAAGAGAACCATTGGCGTGCCAGCCCTTGAAAAGGTCAAACACTGCCCCCCAGCATCATCCATCTCATCCCAAAAAAAAAAAATGTTTACCAAATATTCAGGGAAGTCTATGTGAAGCTTGTTTGACCACATCCCATTCGGTTCATGGCCACATCCTCCTTTATAGTTAAAACTTTCAATTAGTTAATCACTACTATAGTTTCCATCTTGTATAACATTCCTTTCAAAGCCTTCACCTTCACTGGAGCACTCCTACTCACTGAAAAAACTGAAATGGTTCGGGTCATCTAGTATCAATTTGTACGACATTTGACATGTTCCAATATAGTTCAGGAAACATTATCAAACATTCTAAAATGTTCCGGAACATTCTGAAATGTATCGAAACATTTGAATTTCAGTAAAAGATTTTCTTATAATGTATAGATGTGTTTCGGTATATTTTTTGAAACATTCTGCAACATTACTATACACTTAAAATTTCATAATTCTTCGTTTTAGTTGGCCAAAAACTGCAACTTTCTGCCGAAAAGAAACGAAACAAAAGTTGAACCATGATCAAATAGCATACAGTGGAAGTGTAACTAACGTCATAACATCAAGTGGACTAATATGAGATAAAATGAAAGAGAGGCAATTGGATAGTAGTTTCAAACATTCTGGGAATTGATGGATCAACCAAAACAACAGGAATTTCGTGATGGGTTTAACTAAAGATTGCATTGTATTTCTAATAGAAAAAAAAAATACTGTAATGGATGCTTTTGCATAATAGCACGAGGAATTGACTGTTTCAAGTGTGGTCACTATATCTATATTGCAAGTAATTGATTCAATACCAACAGGCTACTTATCTTCCATTCTTAATAACTTTGATATTAAAAATAATGAAACATCGTTCATTAATGAAAATAGAAGAAAACCTGGCGAGACAATTGCTGATGATATAGAGCTCCAGCAGACTCTTTTGTAACTGGTGATGCAATACCAATGCTCAACAGCCAATCTTGCATCTCTTGCTTGGAACCCATCTCCTCATCATTTGTTGCACTAGCTTGACTGGTTGGTCCAGATAAAAGCTTTAACCTCATTTTCTCTGCCAGCATCACCATCTCTTTAGCCTTGCTCTGTAAAGTAATAGATATGATCAGGCAGTTAATACAACTTATACAATATATGAGATACAGCATACAAGCACAATTACGGCAGTCAGAAGCAAACAGGATGCATCAAACACAACAGTTTTAGACATATCTTTTATACAATTGATGCTAGACAAAAGAGATTCTGGGGTTCCGGCAGGTTTCTCCTCTCTTATTCCTCAAATTAATGGACATTAGGGTTAGGATTCGGTGTTGGAATGAATCTAGGTTTGAAGATTCAAGGTACATCAGGGGTAAGGCTTTCATTCTTGGCCTGAAATAGAGAAAAGCAACCTTAAGAGGTGCTGGTGAAATTTTTGGGCAGTAGGATATCAGATTCAAATGGCTTCTACTTATTGGGGAAGGTGAGGATAGCTCTAGAACTAAAGGGTTTTTCCTAACGATCAATTTAATGGGGTTAGAGGTTGACAATTGGGTTTGGGCAGGCTATTATGAGCTGTGTGATTGGACTGAACTCAATGCACATGGAACAAGGAACTGAGCTGCAAGTAAACAGAAATAGAATTTGAAATAAACCTCCAAGAAACCAAATCAAAGTAATTACTACCAACTCCAGATAACAAATCCCAAAAGCATTCCAACAGATATACTAAAGTCCAATGGATTTGAATACAATAAATGTGAAAAAGAAATAGAGAGGATAACTCAAATTTAAGAAGCTGGGATTACAGATTAGAGCACAGAAACAGCAGAGAATCAATCAAACCTTGGCTCCTCTCCAACCAACAAACTCCAACTACCAAAGGGGCAGATCGAAAAATTCAAGGTAAACTACCAAAATTGCCTTCCACTTTCGCTTTAGCGATAGCTCGTGCTTTAGAGAAGAGAAAATGATAAACTGTTCTTGAAAAAGAATATATACAGATATATATAGGGGACGGTTCATGGGACAATAATTGTGACAAAATCTATGACAATGGTATTTATCTTATATGGGTTAGAAGTTTCCGAATGGGTTGATTTTTGGTGAGGATGATCTACTCACCATAAAGATCATCCTCACCAAAAATCAGCTCATTCCGAAACTCCGAACCCCATCAAAAGTGGTTTACAGACAAATTGACGGTCCACAGTTCTTCAACTTGTAAATTGGGGTTAGAAGTTTCGGAATGGAGTGATTTTTGGTGAGGATGATCTCCCCACCATAGAAATCATCCTCACCAAAAATCAGAACATTCTGAAACTTCTAACCCGTCAGAAGTGGTTTACAAAAAAACATTGTCATAGATTTTGTCACAATTATTGTCCCATGAACCACCCCCATATATATATGGGATTAAGGGGGTAAAAGAGGGAAGATAATAAAGTCTGAGGGGTATAATTAGAAAAGGGAAAGAAGAGAAAAAACAATAAAGTTGAAGGGGTATTCTTGGAAAGGGGGTAAAAGAGGAGAGACAATAAAATATGGAGTATTCATGGAAAGGGGATGAAGAGAAGTAATAAAGATAAAAGTTTTCCTCGAGATACTTCATGTATGGGTTATAAAGATTGAGACTAAGGAAAGGGACAGCCGTCCAAACAAAGGAGAGGGTCAACCATCCTACTTTATTATATAGACATATGTATATCCCTTGTCAGGGCTTTGTAGCCCTAAAGCAATCATTTTCATTATCTTGGATTTATGACACAAAAGGATATAGAAATTAAGGAAGATATTGCCCATAGCATTAGAATTAGATGGTTAAAGTAGAGGTGTGCCTTCCATATGCTATATGACTACTACATACCAAACAAATTAAAAAGATTATTTAAAAAAATGGCGATAAAAGGCAATGCTTTATGAGCTGAATGTTAAGGAGTCAAAAAGTGTATTGTTAATAAATAGAATGTAGTAGAGATGAGGATGTGAAGATGGATGAGTGAAAAGACTAAAAAAGATAAAATTTGAATTGAACACAATTGAGAAAATCTAGTAGTTCCAATAGGCAATAAACTATAAGAAAGTTGATTGAGATGGTTTGGGCACGTCCAATGAAAGCTAATTACCCTGGTTAGAAGAATATGCAGCTTTAAGGTTACAAAATAGCAAAAGGAAGACCCAAAAGCATACAGCTTGAGGTAGTGAGAGAGGATATGGACACACTACATGGTAGAAGATGTGGCTCTGGACAAAATTAAATGGAGGAACAAGATTCATTGAGCCAAACCTAAATCTTTGGGATAAGGCATCAATGATGATGATTATAATTCATGCATAATTTATGAGTTGCTTATCAAAACATAATAATTTATGAGCATTAACTACTATATGATTTCATGAATCCATCAACTATTCAATCGTGTGCACAAATCTCAATGTAATTGACAACTTGCCCAAATTTTGCACTTTCACAATTTTGGCATCATGGTTTCAAAAGTATATATATGATCACCGTCACAAAATTCTCCAATTTTTTTTTCAAAAAATAGGGGGGAAAAAAGGAAGGTGAAGTTGCTAATTAATTCCCCGAATTAATCGATAATTCTCCAAAATAATTGGCGAATCAACAAAATTTGTTTTTTCTTCCTAATCAACTGAATCAACCCTAACCTCTGGCTCTCTGTCCATCTCTTGAAACCCAAAATCCATAATGCAACCTATTTTATTGCTTAAAAATATCATTTTTATAAACCACGCATTTTTTTTTACTCTTTCCCAAATTAAAACAAATTGATCCCCACTAAATAATTGCTAAATACAAACTTGGATATAATTTATACTACATGCACATATACACAGACATGAATAATACTTCATTTCTGTTATATTTAAAGTTCACAAACCTCATCAAAGTAACCTATACAGATGAGCCGTATCTCCAATTTCAATTTCACTTTAAAGAATGCAAGTTAATGTCCAAGTCGATTAGCAAATCAAATATATATATATATATATGCATGCGTACCATTAAAGCATTCAAGTCCTGAAAAGCATCCTGTAAGCTCTTATCAGTACTCTCCCACATCTCTTGCTCTCTCCTCAGAATCCCCGAAACCCCCACCATTGTTGCAGTAGTTCTCACTCCACTTGAACCTTCGGTCGATCCAGAACTCTTCTCCTTCGAATCAGAACTCTCCGAATTCAACACCTCCCATGATCTCGATCTCCAAGCATCCCAAAACCGACTGTAAAACGAATCAGGGTCCGTTTTCGATCCTCTCAAAACAAGCGTAATCACAATCGATCTCACTCCCTTCTCTTCGATCCTCCCATCCAACGAAGTCGATACCTGAAATCGAACCCTAGGGCTAGCAAACATGTTCTTGATCGATTTCTTGGGTGAAAAAATGTGAGTAACAGATCCAAGAGGGATCGAAACTGCAGTTGATGCAACATTAGAGGTATTGGTTTCGTTGATCCAGAGAATTCGATGAGTTGTGAGGATCAAAAGTCCGGATTTGAAGAGAGGGAAATTAGGGTTTTCTTCGCAATCGAGATCTACGGATGAGAGGAGAAACGATTCTACTTCACCAGGTTGAAGAACTGGTCGGCCACTGCTGGTTAGTTGCGCTGAAGGAAGAAATTTTCCAGCCATTTGTGTCTGTCACCGAAACAAACAAAGAAACAATTGATTTTCGCGGGAGATAATCTAGCGTTCCTCGAAAAGTCACCCCACGTTGGATTCAAGGGCGTCCAACGAAGGTCTATTTAACGAATAGGGGTGTCAATGGGTTCGGTCCGGTTCGGTTCCTAAGGAATTTACAATCATAACTATTATATTAGTTCAATTCCAATTTTTGTCGATTTCGAATCCGATTCGAAAATAAATGAAATTGAAACCGCCAAAAATCATGGGTACACATAGGGGCAGAGCTAAGATTTTCTTATAGTGGAGAGCAAACTATGGTTAGTTGTATAGTTGAAGAACTTGGAGGTGAATGGTTTTAGGAGAAACTTCAGAGATTTTTTATTAAAAGTTAATGAAAATGATATTTAGATTATTTTCAGTTAGTATATGAGAAGGATTGATAAAGAGACAACGTCGTCAATAAAAATTTGAAGAGGGATAGACGGTTGGAGGGAGGTGAGTGTGTGGGTGCAAATAGGGAGAGATGTGAGAGAGTGGGGACAAATGAGACATGTAATTAGTTGAAAATATAGGGATGTTTCAAAGTTCTGTGGGGCAATTGCCCTCACCAACTCCTTACTAACTCCGTCCCTAAGTACCCATCGATTCCAATTCTCAAGAATGAAATGAGAGCAAAATTAATTAAAATTATTATAAATAAATAAAAAATTAATTTAAAAAATTAATACATTATCAATAATATTATTAACTTAGTTCTAATTTGTTGTATTTAAGATATAAATTAATTATTTTTAAAAAATATATAAAATTATCTTTCTTAAAAGTAATCATTTTATACTAGTCTATAGTCTATAAAAGAATGTCAATGCCAAGGTGGTATAGCATCAATTTCAAAAACAGGGGTATCTCGAATATTCACCAAAACCTGGAGGGCCATATCTAAATCATCCAAAAAGTTTACAAGCGTTCCGATAGAAAAACCTGGCAAGGGTACGAAGACCAAGGTCTTTAGACTTGGTTCAGATGGTTCGTTTGCTATAGTCTCTCATATAAGACCGTAGTCAAGTGGTATGTCATCAGTTCATTTGTATAGAAACTCCACTCTCTTTCAACAGTTGTGCGTTTTTCGCAGTCTGCAACTGTCACTCTCTTGTTTCAAAACCCTAATCCCGTTTTTAGTTGAAACCTAAAACCCTTAACCCTAAATACTTTCAGATCTTCATTGTGGAGAGATCTTCTTCCCCAAATTCTGAACCTCGATAATGCAATCAAGGTCAGACATGATTACATTTGAAGAGGTAAGCCTCGAATCGTGAAAGACTGACGAAAAAGAACAATATTTTCAACCGGAATCTTAGATTTGAAATGTTGATTTGATCGGTTTTGGTTTTCTAGGTTAAATTGGGGCTTCGGTGATGGATTCTGCATCCATTGAGGTGGATAAAGGAGTAATTGAAGATTCTATCAAGTTTTCTTATTGTGAGAGTTCGAATAACTTTGATTCTGAGAAGATTGGTGAGATCGGATCGATGGTGGTTGTGGAAGTAAGTGAGAGAGAGAGTTTGGTCAGTTTTGATGGTCAAGATGATGATCAGAAAGAACAAAATGGGTTGAAGTCACCATGGAAGAAGCCAGTTATTGAAGGGAAGGCCATTGAGGTTCCTGTGATGGGAGCAGAATCTTGGCCAGCGCTCGATGAAGTTCGGCCGAAGAATTCAGATGTTACTGTTGTTGCTGCGGCAGTGGCGAAGCAGCCTGTAATGGTGGCTCCTGTTCAGACTCCATTGCAGGTAAGTTAGTAGTTAAATGGATGACCTTTACTTGAGTTTTTTCTTTTATTCATGTAGTATCGCCTTTGATTGAGTTTAATTGGGAAATTCCGAGAGAACTAATTGAAAAACCCTATATTTTAAACTCAGATTGCTTTTGTTTATGGAGGAAATTCAGGGCTATTCAACCTAATAGCAATTGCAAGTTGTTATTATATGCATGCATTTTTCTTATCAAAAAAATAAAATAAAAATGTATTTTACTTGCCCATTCTCATCTTGAATGTTCACTGATTGCATTTTCTGGTTTTCTTTCTCCAGGGACCACTTGGGACTCAAAAATCCGATGGGTTTGGAAACACTAATTCTTCACGTAAGCATCCGCCATTCCATCACCAAAAAGGGGGTTCTAAGCGTAATCATCCTCCAAATGGTGTACCACCATTTCCTGTCCCCACACCTTATCACCAACCACCAATACCACCTGTTTTTCACACTCTTGTACCTGCACAACATTTTCCAGTTCATGAGTATCCTTACCAGCCTTGTCCACCCTTTCCAAATCTAGAACCTCATATGGTAAAATCTGGAATTGAAGCCCCTGTGAAAGCTTTTGTTGCACCTGGCCATGGTGGTGGCCTTGATACCAATAGAAGCTTTCAGCCTCCACCACGAGGAGATCCCAATGCATTTGCTGGCAATTTTACCAATAGAAGACACAATGTACAAGAACCTGGTGGCCGTTTTAATCATACATGGCGTCACCAACGGTCATTTGGTCCCAGAGACAATATTAATATGCAACAAAACTTAGGGCCAAGGGCTTTTGTAAGGCCTCCTCCATTTTTTGCTCCGGCTCCAGGGTTCATAAATGGACCAGGTTTTCCTGGTAATATCTTGATCTAGTGTTATATGGTGCCATTATG
This sequence comes from Akebia trifoliata, assembly GCF_017979445.1. NCBI lineage: Eukaryota > Viridiplantae > Streptophyta > Magnoliopsida > Ranunculales > Lardizabalaceae > Akebia > Akebia trifoliata. The sequence continues at coordinate 35,314,081 of NC_141388.1, read as the reverse complement.
TACTATCTTCTTTTATTTTCACTTAATATTATTATTTTATATCTGAATATCATGACAAATCATCATTTCCTCTCTCATCTCCTTTTAAATTCACAATCTTCATTTTGTTATCTGTGATACAGGTCCTGCTTCTATGTACTACCTTCCGGCTGGACATCCCGAGTCCATAAGGGGACCTCCTCGTTTTATTCCACATCCTGGGTTTCCTGTACCGGCATCAGAATTACTGAGGGCTAACATAGTAAGACAGATTGAGTATTATTTCAGGTCAGTCCTACAATGGAGACGTGCTTTATTTCGGTGGTTTTTAGTTGAAATGAAATACTACTTATCTATCTTCCTTGTCTTAGTTAATGACTAAAAATAGAAAAATCATATAATGCACTTGTAAATTCAAAGACCACACTTTCTATTCATACACATCTGTAATTACTTTACTTGTTGAAAATAATTATTTTCTCAATAATGTGTCGAGATTATGCTTATATTGTCAATTTGCAGGCATGTTCCCTTTATCACCCAAACTTCTTTCTTTCATTTTTTTTATTGCTAGTGATGGAAATTTGGAGCATGACCACTACCTACTTTCCTTAATGGATGACCAAGGATGGGTTCCAATATCCAAAATTGCTGACTTTAACAGGGTAAGGTTTGGTATGATGCTGCATAGTTTTTTTCCTGGTGTACCATATTGCCTATGCAAATTATTTTATTATACTAGAAGGTGGCATGTGCAAGCACACATGAATCACAAGGGCTTATGTGTAATTTAAATCATTGATTAAAGGTTTTTTTTTTTGAAGATTACATGGTAAAAAATGATATTTTTGTAATTGTGAAAAATATAAGGGACCATTCATACAGTCGTGGGTTGCAATTTTCTTATTTTTACCAAAGTGACCTTGATTATATTAAATTTAAATATAAAAGTGGGGGTATTTGTAAGATCCAAATTTTGGTGTCAAACCATTTTTACTCCGCCTTCTCTCATTTTAATAGTAAAGATATATCTTATTAGTATATTTTGACATTTACCGCGTAGATATTTCATGAAGATACTCTTCTTTGTTATGCAGGTTGAAGTGATAAATTTATTGAGTCCATACTAATATTTTATATATGTGAGCTGCAGGTTAAGAGCATGACTACAGATATACCCTTTATTCTTGATGCAATGCGAAGTTCAAGTACTGTAGAGGTGCAGGTTAGACATCTTTAATCTATTCAACTTCAGGTTTGTGTGTATTCTCAGTTATCGTATCTGCATCGTGCTGAGAATTCAGGTTATATTTCTAGAATGGTTTCAAAACTCAGTTTGACGTATCGTCTCGTCCATGGACGAGACCGAGTTACTCGGATGAGATAAACCATTTAACTCAGTTTATAATGATTTATATATATGTATATATATTAACATGAACATAATTATAAATATTTTTATGAAATAAAGTAGACTAAAAGGTATTTAGTCGTAAAGTCATATTTTATTTATATAATAAATCTTTAAATTCTAAAAATATTAATTATTTTAATCAAAATATAAAAAAATCTCAGTTGACTCAGCTGAGTTTTACTGACTCAGCCAAGATTTTCAAAATATCGTCCAAGTCATTTCATTTATCTCGTGAGATGGTGTGAACTCTTAGATACTGTTGAAATCCGTCTCGTTGCTTAACGATACCGAGATGACTCGGGGGAGTCATCTTGATCTCAAACTAGATTTAAAACCATGATTTCTAGAGTTGTATGTTTCCGTTGGTTACGTTGAGTCTTCTTCTCTTTACTTGGATTGGTTGATATTTTGGTAGGGTGACAAGGTACGAAAACGTAATGACTGGCCTAAGTGGCTGTTGGCTACTGGACTGCATACATCTTTACCAAAATCTCAGACTCCATGTGTGCAAGTTGATCAGAGCACTACTGCTTCTATAAGGAATGCTGAGGGCAATGTGGGTGATGCAAGGGACATCTCTCCTGTGGAATTTCCATTGAATGATGGCCCAGGTGAACACTTAACCTCAAACAAAGATTATCCACAGGTAGTGTGTGAGAGTAGTTCAAAATGCAACAATGAAAAGCCGCCACTCGATGGTCAAACAGAGGCTTTCCATGGAGAAACTGGGGACTCATGCGGGGCTTTTAATTCTGTGTCGAGTTTAGAAACCAAGTTCTCGCAGCTTAGCACAAGTTATAATTGTATGTCGGACAAGTATTCAACTGACGGCCATTATATGGAGGATACTACCAATTGCTCTGTCAGATCTGAATGTTCACTCGGACCTAACAAACGTCCAAATTGTATTGGTCATGAATTTGAAAGCATGGGAGCGACAGTGCCGAAGATGGGTGGCCTTTCAAATGATTTTGGTAGCGAGTCTTCTGGTTTTACAGAGGAACAAAGCACTTTTATGCTTGACGAGGAGCTGGAATTGGAGCAGTCATCAATCAGGAAAGATCATATTTCGTCTAGTATGAGGTAGATATATGCTTCTCCTTTTGCTGGATGTTCTTTATTCTACATGTTTTTTTATAGAGAAATTATATTGCCACACCAATTCATATGTAAATCACCAAAGAATTAGCACATATCTTTGGGGGTGGCGTTAGTAAAAGTTGGTGTGGCAATAGAAGCTCTCATTACTTGTTGAAGTGATTTGATCATGTGAAATTATCTCCTCTGTCAGGTGGTTTCTTTTAATCATCTTTGTGAAAACATTCCTTTTCTCTCCGAAGTATGTGCATTGAAATATTTTTTAAGTACATGAAATGAAACTCAGCCTCATTCGTACATATGACAGATGTTGGATTCTCTTAAGTGGTTCCAAATGACATACTGTTGGAGGGTTGGAGCATTATGTTGTCTAAGTCGATGCTAATTTTAATCTGTAGGACGGATAGAACATGGATTGTGGTAGTGACGATAATACATGGATGACATTATTCATGTTTGGAAGAAAAGTTGAGATTGGGTTTTCTCAATTAAGTCAGTTTATCATTCTTTCACCACTCGTGTATTGTTGACTGTCATGTGACATTATGATTGTTGATACATGTCCCCTTTGTGAAACTAGTGGTGAATCCGTTGACCACCTTCTTATTCATTATAACTTTGCATGTGCTGCTTGGTGCCATTTTTTGCCTCCTTGATATTATTCTGACCTTGCCTTTTTTTATTTATTTATAATTTTATTACTTCCTATGAAGACATTCCATGGCTTTCAAATTTTAAAATGAAAATTTGTGGGGGTTGATCCCATTTTCAGTTTGTTGGGCCCTTTGGTAGAAAAAAGGAACTAGAGGGGTTTTGACAAAAATGAGTATATGATTCATGATATGATTATCAATATCTTAGATTTTATCTTTTCTGGTGTAAGATCTTGAAAGAGTTTCAGCTATTTTTCTTTGAACGTGTTTTTTATATAGGTGGTATCTTGTGACTAGGGAGGGAACTTTGTTCAATAAATTTTCGTTGTTGAAACTGGGATTAGAATAGGGTTTTTTCAAGTTTGATAATAATAAAAAAAAAGTGCTAAAATAAATTCAGTAGGGTCAAGGATGTGAAAACAGGGTTTCAGCATGATTAGAAGGGACTGGAATAGGTTCAATAGTGATTAGAAGGGGCTGGAATTAATTTCTACTTGGGGATCTAGGCCTAGGATAGGTTCAGTTGATGTATGGGTGGCTAGGAAAGGTTTGGCTGGTATAGGGATGCTTAGAATCACACCGAAGGTCGTTGATCAAGTTCTTGTTTACACACCAAGACAATCATGACTTCACACCCTGGACTCTATTCACAAGAGCTTTAGAACCTGCAATTTTTGTTGTCTCATTCATTGGGGGAAAATTACAGCATTGAACATTCATTTATAAAGTTTTCTCAAACCTAAATCTAATCCTAACCATCCAATTAACATAACAATATCTAATGTGTAGGTAGGAACCAAAAATATTCCTTCCTAGGGATTAGCAAAATTACTAAATTAAGACGATCGGAACCCCATAAACCCGATCCGACTCATAGACCCGCTTCAAAAAATATAGAGAGGTTTGGCCATCTTTGCCGAACCCCTCTTTGGCAACCTCTAGGTAGTGGCCGAACCTCTTTGTCGATCTCTTCAAGAGGTTCAGACATAATGTTCGACCCCCCCCCCCCCCTCTCTTAATTCACTAGAGGGTCGGATATAATGTTCAATCCCCCTCTCAATTCACAAGCGGCTCGACTATTATAGTCGACCCTTCTCTCAAACACTAGAGTGATTCAATCAAGTTTTGTCGGCAGCAATAGCTGATGCTGATGCTACTGCTTCTTCTCCTACTCCTGCTCAATAACTGATACTACGGCTTCTTCTCCTTCTCTTGCTCTTGCTCAATAGCTGATACTACTATTGCGGCTACTACTACTATTACTACTCCAACTCCTATTTTTGGGAATTACTCTAAGGAGATTCATACACTAAAGGAATTATGTAAAGCTACCTGAGTAGCAACATAGCAAAGTACTATAACTAGTCACCATAAAGCTACTCAAGTAGCAAATGTCATTACAACATAGTCTACCTCCAAGGTAAAACACACATGGTGCTAGAAAGAGTTGCAGACACATAATTTGACAGAGTCAACTCGGAGAATTGAACGGTCACCGGGTTGGAGCACTTACATATTTAAGGCTATTCCTCATGTAGGTTATAAGAACTATGAGGAGTAAGTTTTCATTATCATCAAAGCATTATGCTTTTATTAGCATAAATGCTAGATAACATGGGTGAGTAATTACAACTAGGGATGACAACGGATCGGTTTGGTGTCGGATCAGTACCACTTCAATACCAATTTGTAAACATGTACTTGATCCGAACGAATTAATGAATATGTGAACCGAATTTGATCTGTTTCATTTCATTCTCAATCCGAAATCAATCCAATCTGAACACATGCCTTTTTTTCAAATGATCAATGTTCAACAAGTTTTAAAAATATGAAATCATATAATTTTTTTTTAAAATCTACGTTTCAACTACAAATATAGAGGGAAACCAAAAAGACTGAAATTAAGATTAATAATAAAATTATTAGAGTATGTTTGGATCGGATTTTTTCGGAGCAGATTGGGTAGATCAGAATCTGATCCGAAATTGTTTCGGATCTAAGATTCCAATTCCAATCCGATTTGGAAATCTGATTTTTCATGTTTTTTCAGATCAAATCTGATCGGACCGGTTCAAACATTGGGTATATTTCAGATCATTGCCAACCCTAGTTACAACTAAGTTTCGTACTCCCATTAAAAAGCTCACTCTATAAATAGGGATGTCTCTTCCACTCAGACCTAAGGTACAAGTCACATAAAACTCAATAGCTCTTATTTTCTTCTTCTTGCTCCGCAATTTATATCAAGCACTAACTTGATCGTCATAGGCTCCTTGGTCGGCACCACACTAGTATCTTTTTAGGTTAGGCGAACACAAAAGACTATTTAGAAAAGGAAGGTTTACCGGAGAAGACAATCGGAAACTTAGAAGATCTTCGGAGAAGAAGACCAAAGAGACGCATTAATTATAATGCGGATCTCGATGAGTGGGAGATCTACAAAATCCCCTACATAATGGTTGTGAATAAAACATAAAACTACTTAAATATAACAAAATCAAACATACCATCTATGTCCCAATCCTGAAATTTTATTTCTCTTGAATTTTCAGACTATGAAGCTCACTAGAAAGACATGATAAATTTACCAAACTACCCCCAAAATCTAGACTAAGACTATGGACTAATAAAACATACAAATAAGCCCAAATACTAATCCTAATCACTAAAATAGACTCTCTTAAACATAAAACTATAAAACATAAAATCTAATTAATGACCCAATGGAAAAGCCCCATGATCTCAGATGTCCTCATCGGATAACATACATAAATGCTGAAAAACACCACAAGACTCAAATTTGATCAAATGTTAGTAGTTTGCATTACAATTTTATCAAGCTGGTTCAAAGTGGAGATGGCATGGGATTTGTAGATCTATGGCTATGACCACATGTCATAGGTAATTTTTTTCGTACTTGGATGAAATTATTTTTAGCAATCATCAATATGTTACTTTTGTTATGTAATTAATAGGTGTTATGCTTATTTGATCAAATCTCTGAAGGCCTGTGTGGTTTAGCTTTGGGCAAAATCCTCCAAACTCCCTGAGTTGTTTTGGGAATTTTCCTATCTGAATTTAACTTCGCTATATCTATTCTGAATTTTAACTGACCAAAGTTTAGGGCAAAGAAGAAGTTTAGGACCTTGGCAAAGATTTGTCCAATCGGTGATGTAATGATTCTTTCGCCGTAGAATATATGTGTCTGTTCAATAGTAGTGGAATTATATCGTGTTTAACATCTGTATGGGGATTCGGCTTATTTAAAAAAATCTGACTAATAAAATTAGTTATTGGCTCAATCTACTTCAACTTTTAATGGCAGATGTATTTTTAATTAGATGTCTATACATTATGTAATGAATGTCCGCTGACTGTCCACTTCTACCTTTGATTATATTTACTTGCTTTCGCTAATTTGTTTTTTTTGCATCTTCCAAATGGCATTTTTGTCCAAAGGATTGATGATGAAGATGATGAGATGGATGTCAATGATCAGGATGTTCAGAAACTTATGATTGTTACTCAGGTAAGGTTGTTGAACCAGTTTAATCATTTGTTGATGAGGGTCAAATTGTTCATGTTTTTTGGTTCTTTCTATTTTCATTTTTAATTATCTTTCTTCTCGTGTCAGTTCTTCTCTAAACATGCCAGTTTATGTATGGTTAGTGTTGTACTGTTATTAAATCATTCATACACCTTCAAGACTAGTAGGTATTTATTAAAAGGCAGAACATATTATATGCTTTCTAACAGAGAATGGCGCACTAACTTTTATATTTCGCAAATGTTTTCATTGGAAGGCATGCCTTCTTTGAAGTTTAATTTAAAATAAATAGTATACAATTCAAAATGAGGGCTGCTATTGGCACCCCAACTTTTACTTGTTACACTTCAATTTCTTAAATTATTTATCACATCCCAATTAAAGATTAAACACACTATTCAAACATTTCTAAGTTTTGGCTGAAATAATTATCTCAACATTATAACACTTTGAAATGATTTCAGTAGTGGTTTACAATTATAATTAGGCTCATATAAAATTGTAAACCCTAAAATAGATTATCTATCCCAAAAAATGAGAGTGCTTCTATTGGCGCCCCAACTTTTACTTATTCTCAACCATTCACTTATTTACTTTATTTTTAATTGGGGTGTAATGAGTAAAAGTTGGGGTGCCAATGGCAGCTCTCTTCAAAATTTAAATATAAATCTTATTTTTCTGTTCTTGATTCATCATCTCAAATCCAGCAGACTAGCATAATTTTTTATTGGTACTAAATGATATATAAACTGCATCAGCTATTAGTTTTTATTTGATGGATGATTGGCTTTTGTGTAACTGCTGCGCAGGATATTAGGTTGAGTGAGGATGATAGAACTAGTGCAAGAGAGTCAAAAGCCATTTCCAAGGAGCTTGCTTCTGCAATAGATGAAGGCCTTTACTTTTTTGAGCAGGTTGATGGGCCCTGGCAATTGTCAGAATTGTCTCTGTGGCTGCTATTTCTTTTCTTTTTGTGCTCTTTCCATGGTTTCAAATCTTGTTCAAGACCGAGATGACTCGAGGCATCTAAACTGTGCAAACTCTTGCCAGATAAATGAGATGAATCGACTGAGATTTTGAAAATCTCGTCCAGGTCAACCCGGATTTTGTATATTTTAATTAAAATAATACATTTTTTTAGAATTTAAATACATGTTATCTTAATAAAATATGATTTCATGATATTCCATCTTCTAATCAGTCTTATTTTAATAACTGTACACCGAGTTAAATGGTTTATCTCGTTTGAGACAACTCGGTCTCGTCCATGAATGAGACGAGACGTCAAAGCAAGATTTGAAACCATGGCTCTTTCTGATTGTTATTCTGGGGGTTGTTTCTTTGAAATGAGGGCTTTAATTTTTCCACCTTCGGCAGGAATTGAGAGCCAAACAATCAAATAATCAGAGAACCAACTCTGGTTTAGGGACAAGAGATGGAGATTCTAGACCAACCAGCCTTGCTCCTGCATTTCCGAATTCTAAGTTCAGTGTGAGTCCTGTTGGTAACAATGGTTCAGAAGAGCCTGGGCATGCAAACCGAAGGAAGCAAAATAAAGGTGTTAACAAGCAACAATCAACCCATAAGCAGCGGTTATTCTCTAGCAATTTTAGGAACCATGGAAACAGTCGTAATCGTCATGGTATCCTCATATCAGAAAGTCCACCGAGCAATTCAGTTGGGTTTTTCTTTGGGTCAACACCACCGGAATGTCACAAGTGAGTTTGGTTTGGCAGCTTCGGCTGAATTGCTTGATTAGTCACTTTAAATTGTTTATTTATGCTATTTGTAATTCCTTATAATTTCCAAAATTTACAGCCTTGGGTCCTCTAAGTTGAGTGCTTCACCTCATGGGATCCCTTCTGGTAGTAGTCCTCCAGTGGGTTCTATGCCGAAGCCTTTCCCACCATTTCAACATCCAAGTCATCAGCTTCTTGAAGAAAATGGCTTCAGGCAGCAAAAGTAAGGGACATTTTTTCATCTTGGTTCTTGTTAAATAGTTTATGTCATACTACATTGTGAGGGTCACCTCATGGGATTGCTGTTTCCTTTAGGTACCTGAAGTTCCACAAACGTTGCTTAAATGACCGAAAGAAATTAGGGATTGGTTGCAGTGAGGTAGGTCTTTATTTTTGAGTTTTGTTGTTGATCATCTCCTTTGACAATACTTGAGAAGATACTAGAAAATTACAAGTCCAAAGATTTTGAAGTTTGATCTAGCAGTATACTTTTGTAAAGAATACACACTTGTCACTTGCGTCTGCACAGAATCATCATATGATTATTTCACAGGCTGTGGAAGGAATATTGCTCTATGGGAAGAGACTTGCACATTTATTTATCTGTTAAAAGTCTTTAAATATTGCTTTTCTTTGTTGTATATCCCACCCAGTTCTATTCTTCTGATCAATGTTTTTAGAGGCGTATGAAGCTTATGCCTTCAAGCTCACCTCACAATGAGGCAACGCCCTGAGGCATAAGGTTGAAACGAAAAATCAGCTAAGGCTTACTCTTCAAACCAAAAGACTCATAAAAGGCATACGCCTTGGTGTGAGGCATATGCTTTTTAGCTGAGGCTTACGCCTCACATTTATTTTTCTATTTTTTTTCTTTTTTAAAGAATATATTTTTCATCTCTTTCTTTTTTTAACTTTTCTGTTTTATTAATTAAGATTGATCTTATAAACTTCATCTTTGCCACCATTTCTTTGTCGCAATAAAAAGGAAATTGCTTAGTTGATTTCATTTATACATAAGTTTTGGTAGTAGTACTATAATATTAAATAGAATAAGTTATTTACAAAAATATTTAGTTCTATTTTTCCGATAAACATAAAATAGTATTTTATATCATTATTTATTGTAATGGATTGATACGTATAATTTGTTTGTGTATTTGAAAATTGGAATATGTGGTTGCTATCCAAATTTTCTAGTGTTTAATATTAGTTATTTTATATTATTTATTAAAATTTCTCATGCGTGTAGGGCTTATGCTTTACGCCTCGAGGCTTATGCCCTCACACCTTAGCATCTAAAAACATTGCTTCTGATTGAACAACAATTAAATTCTAGCATCATATTTTTTTTTCAGCCTATTTTCCTCTAGGCATTCTGCTCTTTTGAATTGTTTGTGGTCGACTTCTTTCAAGTTAAACATTGGATTCCGTGTTTACTTCTTTTTACTGGTGTACCATTCTTGTTTATGTCAGTGAAATATGTGTTTGTTGTTTACATGCAGGGTATGAATACACTGTACCGATTCTGGTCATTTTTCCTCCGATCCAGATTTGTTCCTTCTATGTACAATGAATTTCGGAAATTTGCTCTGGAAGATTCAGCTGCGAATTATAATTATGGCATAGAATGCCTTTTCAGGTTTTACAGGTATTTATATACAAGCCATTCATTTTCAAGCTATTGAAATTTCAAGAGAATGGTTAATAAAAATGCACACTCATCCATTTTTACTCACAAGGGCTAGAGTTTTTAAAACAATCTAAAGAAATACAAGAAGGGAAAGTATCATTTTAGGTCCCTACTTTAGTTTTTTCACATCTGCTCCAATATAACTTTTGTGGTCTTTCCTGTTTGTCCTTTTTCCAGTTATGGTTTGGAGAAGCATTTCAGCGAAGACCTATATGAGGATTTTGAACAGATAACCCTTGAATTTTACAATAAAGGCAATCTTTATGGTCTCGAAAAATACTGGTAACTCTTTTATATCTGTTATTGTTATCATTATTATTTTTATACTTTTCATATAGAAGCTTATGCGGATTCTGGTTTATTGCTTTTCCCTTTCGAAGTTCTGCATATTTTATTTAATGATAACGAGTTTATATTAGGAAGGAGAATGGGAAAGCTAAAGATCGTTTTTTATGTAAAGTGATCACAAATATTTAGGATCACTTCCTTGATTGCCTAATGTGGGCAAGTATGCTTCTCACATGGTAACCAAGCATGAAAATAAACAATACCTTAGCTTGCTTTGCATTCCCATGGTATACTGTTATACTATTCTTGGCAGTTTTGGACTTAAGGCTGCGAGTCCTTTAACTGTGGTGGAAAATAAACAAAACCTGCTTATCTGAGACCTCAGTTTATCCTTAAACTTGATTATGTCTTGCTTTACCAAGCTCTATCTATTAGGTTGAGTTTCCATATTAGGCTAGACTATGATAATTACACATTTTTACAATGAGAATACTTGTGATGTATCAGAGATTTGTAGTCAAGGTTAGGTATGTTTGGAATCTAACATAATATTTGCAAGGGATCAACTACTTGCATATCAAAAGTTGCGGCAAGAACAAGGACCAACTACTTGCATATCTCAAATTGCTGCTTGCACCCCAACCTTTCTTTAAAAAAAAAAAAATCCTTTCTTAACCCTACTAGTTGCAAATAATGGAAGGAATCTTTACGATCGCCTTCAACCTACTTATCCCTCTCTACTACTATTTTGTTGGCATTGCCACCAATCGTAGTTGCAGGCACCTTCTCTAGGTGTCGCAGCCATACATATGGAGTGCAATTGGTAGAAGAAGAAAATGATGAAGAAGAAGAAGTAAATGATGAAGAATGAGGAATGTAATATTTTGTTCTTGGAGGAGTGATTCAGAAAAAAGGACAGTGTTGCAACCTATCACCAGCTTCAGTTGATGAGAAAAATAATTGAAAGATGATGATGAAGTAGTGCAATCCTTTTTTGGAGTGAAATCCATACATATGGAATGCAATTGGTACTTGGTGGTCCCCGACAAGTTCTGTATTTGTAATAACACTTATTTGAGGTGTAAGATGAAGATATCCAAAACATTTTGAAAAAATGCCTACAAAAAAATATTAGTAATTTTCACCATATTGCAATTCCAATATTCAGGATTATAAAGAATGATTTGTATGACTCTTCACTAGCGGCAGTGGTACGCCTAACAATTTTTTTATATCAGTATTTATCAAACAGGGTGGGCAAGATAGCCTAACTGAAAGAGTACAAGATCAACAACACAAGGACTAAATCAGACCACTTTTGAATTACAATATTACAGAACCACTCCCATCTCCCCACAAAGTCCTCAGAAAAGACATCTCTAAATTCTTTGAACAACTAACATTAATAAAACGTAAGACCCAAAACATAGAGAATCGTTTCCTCCATTGACTGCTCTTTTTTCTTCAAAGATCCTATATTTTCTCTCTTTCCACTTACTCCAGCAAATAGCAAACGGAGTACCACGGCCAATTATGGCTGTTGGCAAACAACTTTTATCAGCACAAATGTCATAGTTGCCACCTTACTCCTGTTACCATTAGTATAAACAGGTAGGATGTACATGAGTTCGAAATGGAAATGTGAGTCAAAATACAACACTTCGTAAAAAGCTTCCATGAAATCTTACAGGTATGTTGATTGTTGATGACCCAACATTGTCAATTTATGACGGGGTTTGATTTGATGAAATTACAACAATACTCATCACCAATGATGAGAAAAGAGAGTCAAACAGGTTTAATGGATTTGAATTAGGAGAAAAGTAAAGGATATAGAGGTTTAACATGAGAGTCAGAAAACCCTAAATGAGAGAACAATATGACTTCTCCATCTTTTGCTTTAAAAAACCCTAGATGTAGGGGTATTTTGTTAAGATACAAGAACATCTTAATTAAAATGGTGTAGATTAGCCTGTGATTTGAAGTTAAGATATGGATGATTTTTGTAACAAAAAAAATTAATGTGGATTTAGGTAAAAAAAAATCCACCCTTCTCTCATTATTAAGACATTTGTTTTGTCAGTGGTACTAGTTCAACTAGTATACTTTTAGCGATAAAGTGAGCTTAATTTCTAGTATACTTTTAGCGATAAACCGAGCTTGATTTCGGGTGCAATGGTGTGGGGATTGATATTTTTAAGAGTCTAGAACTATTTCCAGTGCTGATACTACCAACTACCATTAGACATTACCTTTGCTATCCCCTTTATTGTGACTTCTGTCCTTCATAATGATTTCTGCTAAAACTACCATCATTCTTCTCTAGTCTAGGCTATTGCTATGGTACTACTACTATAAAAAATTACTATAATTGCGACCAATGTTCAAAATTTCATCTCAAGGTAAATGTCTTGGTCAAGGAACAAACTGAAACATTCCCCCAAAAATACCAAACAGAACCGAGACAATCTGAGACTGACTAAAACATTCCTTTGAATCATTGAACTCTCTAAAAAAATTCGCCTCAGAATATTTGAATTCAGGAATGACTCAGCCAAAACATTATGAAACAAAATTTTGGGCCTTGATTGCTAATACTGCTATCATTTATCACCATTTGTAATGCATTACAACACTAGTATCTATCCCACCAATTCTGTCATCTTTGTATCCTACTATGAGATGTTACTCTGTCAGTGCTGCTTCTGCTTGTGTTATCGTGGTAGATGAGGATGCCAATACAAGTGCTAATTTTTTTTTTTTTTGTTTTTGAGAGCTGCCATTGGCTCCCAAACTTTTACTTGTTACATCCCAATTAAAGATAAAGTAAATGATTGAAAATAAGTAAAAGGTGGGGTGCCAATAGAAGCTCCCATTTTTTGGATTTTTTGTGTGTGCTAGGTTTCTCTTTTTTGGGTTTAAAATTTTATGTGAGCTTTTAATCATAATTGTAAATAACTACTGAAATTGTTTGAATGAGTGTTATAATGTTTTGTAATGTTTGAGATAATAATTTGAGCCAAACCTTTGTAATGTTTGAATGGTGTGTTTTAATCTTTAATTAGGTAGTGAAATAATTTAAGAAATTGAAGTGGCAACTTAGCTAAGTGGTAAGACGTGTGGAGTGTTGTTCCCACATCCTAAGTTCAAACCCCCTTGAACCCAACTTCATCTGCTAACCCTATACCAATCAAAAAAATAATTGAAGAAATTGGGGTGTAATAAGTCAAAGTTGGGGTGCCAATAGCAGCTCTCAATTTTTTTCCCCTTTTTTTTGGTTACTAATCTGATAGGAGCAAAGCATAGAGCCCCAGCTTATCCAAAAAACTATAAAAGAAAATTGTGTTGATGGTGGTGCTACTTCTACCATTTTTATCCTATTTGCCTATGTGACAGGGCATTCCACCATTATCGTGACCATCAAGCTCCTCTGAAGAAGCATCCAGAGTTAGAGAGATTGCTGCGGGAAGAATATCGTTGCTTAGATGACTTTCGTGCAAAGGAGAAGGCATCAAGAGAAGGTAGCAGCAGCAGTAACAGAAGTGGTACTGCTGACAGAGACAACAGACAGACCAAAAAAAAGTCTAACTTGGCGAGGGAGCTTGAGATGATGGGTGATTCTATATTGGATGGTTTCAAACCTCTGCGAGCTTGAATTTCATACCGCCGTAAGTTCTTTTTTGTCTCCGGTCTCTTTATATCCCTTGGGAATTTTTGTGCAGATTGAAGCTCTGCGAGAGCTAAGAGAGGTGGTTCAAATTTTTTCCTTCTCGGATTGTACATAAGAAAAAAAACAAAACAAAACAAAACAAAAAAACAAAAAAAACAAAAAAAAAATAGAAAAGAAAAAATAATGGCTGTATCTGGGATGTATGGAAAGTGACCAATAAAGACTGGAATTAGGCCTGGTCAGGTAATGTTGTTTAGTTTTATTTTTATTTTATTTTATTTTTATTTATTTTTGCAACCATTCTTTTGTCTCATCCATTTTTTGCTCTTCTGCATGCCCTTAATGAAGATCGTCCTCATCAGTCATCACACATGGGCCTTGAGGGGGGTGAACAAGTCGTTCAACATTCTCAAGTAGTGAATACTGATTAAGTTGATTGATGAAATATGATTCATGTGTGAGGCTCTTCTAATCATGATAAGATAATTAAGATGAGGGCGATGATACTTTGGCATTCTTGGTTTGACACTCAATTATCTTGTTTGATTTGCCTCGTCAAATTGTTCAGGTGAATTCATTTTATTTGATTGATTCCACTTTCATCGACTTGAGATCAACACTCTGACGAGCAAATCGGATCTTAGAATAAAATCAAGATTCAAAACCATGTTTTTGGGCTCATTGACCTTATGAATGGTAATCTGGTGGAGCCTTATAATGACAGAATAAGGGAGTTGGTGGAGTTGATAAATTTTGGATTGGTTGAGGGTAAAGTTGTGTGAACTCTCATAATGAATGAGAAGTTCTCTAAATCAGCTTTACTTGGCGATTAGAGGTGAGAAACCTAAAGTTTATGGAATATGGTGTGAAGTAAGCCATTCATTCCAAGATAATCCTTCATTTCATGGCTAGCAACTCACAAAAGACTACTATAGACAATCTACAAAACGCGGATTAATTGCAGTTTTTTGGTGTGTAATTTGTTGCAAGGATTCTGAAACAGTCATGGTTTCAAAACACGTCCAAGACCGAGATGTATTGCCCAAGTCATCTCGGTATCGGGCATGGACTAGACAAATGGAAAGTCAATTTTTTGGATATAAAACCCCATTCATTTTTTTTTTTTTTTTTTTTTGAGCTCGGAAAATTTTTTTGAGACGACTCAGTATTTGGCATGGATGAGACTTAAAATCTCAGGTTCATTTTTCTCATTTTTGAACGAAGCATCTTAAATGTATCGAAAAGGAGATGAGATGGGAAATCAAGTTTTAAAACCATGGGTATAATACGAATAGGGAAAAAAAAAAAAAACAATTGTAGAAGCAGCTCTTACATTAAATGGTTTATGCTTCCCTAACAAGGTTATTCAAAGAATGCCTAACCTAAGTTTTAATGCAGTAATTTATCTGATTCGGGGAGAAAGAAATAGAAGGATATTTCAAAATATTACAAAACCATGGTGGAACATTATCTTTAAAGTGGAAGAAATTCTGAAATTATTTTTTGATGGAATGGAAATCGATGATGATCCGAAAGGATATTGTAATAAGTTTTTTGCAAAATGGAGACCACTAACCAAATCCTTCTTCTGGAATATTAAAGATAAACATTGTTGGGTCAATGATGAGGAATGGGCTTTATAGGCCGAGCCTCAAATGGGTCGATGCAATTTGCACTTTCGTCCAACATTGAAGAAGAAGATATTATCATGGTTGAACTGATAGCAATCTTGGCCCTTTAACCTCAACTAAAAATCAGATTACGATCAATAATAATGTTTTGGGCGAATATTTAAGATATCTCTTCGAAAGTGCCTCAATTTGGGAATGGACCTCCTTTGAGAGGACAAGCCCATTATGTGTGGTTTAAGTTGGGAGCTATGTTACCTGATTTGTGGGTTCACTTGTTCAAATTTGGGTTCGTGGTTCGTGTTTCGCCACTTAACAATGAACTCGGTTTATAGGATAGACAGAGATAAGGGGATTTGAAGGTTGAAGTGATGAATAGGGTAAAAAAGATGAAGTTATTTTGTCATTTTTCATCAGTTTATTAATAAAGATTAAGGTCAAAAGGGTATTCTATTAATTTAAAATTTTAGGAGGATATCTCAATATATCAACATGTGGAGGGTATGGGAAGAAATTAAGGCAAAATAACATGATTCGTTTGGTTCGCTAGTTTTCACGTACCTGAGTGAATTGTACTGCGAACTAATACAAATCAAACTAGTTTGTGGTTCGGTCCACTTTAACAAATTGGGTAACCCTAGTTGGGAGTACCTAGTTCTAGGTCTAAGAATTAAAATTTGTCTTCGAATATGTACGAGTCGATTGTCTGATTACGAAATTCGGAAGGTATTAGACATCGGTTCCGCCCAACTAGAAAATTAGTCTTGAATTTAAAACTTCAACTAAATCAAACTATAAACCAAGTCAAACTTAAATTCCAATAATGGAATTTAAAACTTCCACCAAACATATTAGAATCATAATTATTTCAATCCAGTTTAACGTCGAGAATCCATCCAAAAACAATTTCAATAATTAATCCAAAAGAGAGCCAAAATTGGTCTTGATGCAGGGATGTCGTCCAAATAAGAGTTGTAAAGGAATCTATCTTTTGACAATAAAGTCATCAATCCTTTAAAAAAAAAATACTACCATTCAACCAAACCCAACTTCTACTTCAATAAACTAATGGTGAATCAATAAAGGTTTATACAGATCTTAATTAAGAGTGGATCATGTTTGAGATTTGGTACACCTATGAAGTCACACTAGTGTCATGTGTGTACTGTACTCACGATGAGTTACTAATCCTGCCTTGATAAAAAGACAATTAATATTGGAGTAACTTTAGTGGGGGACACACGGGGATATCTTGACATGGTGGTATGTGCATGCCCATAGATGTGTTTCTCTGAGATACGAGTAAAATGTATCTACGGACATACACATGTCACCACGTCAAGGTGTCCCCCGCTGAGGTCACGCTAGGACGACTATGGATTTCTTCTTTGATAAGGTGGACTCGTGGGAGATATTAGAGGATATTTTTTCTGTGAAAATTTTTGTGGAGCTTTTAAGTGTGTTTTGTTAGATTGTTTGGATATTATTTTGGAAAAGAAGGATTTCAAAAAGAGTTGTGATAATGCTGTGCAATTGTGTATCCAAAATAGATCTATGGTTCTAGCACATGCCACATCAGGAGAGTATTTTGAGTATGTGATGTGGGGGAGTTGGGAAATCATTACTCTTTCGAAAATTTTAGAATATTTAAGATGTTTGTTATGGTTTCTTGAGATTTTTTTAGGATATTTTTCTCTAAAATTTGGTTGTGGATCTAATCCTTATAAACTTGAACACTAAGGTTGCAAGCCAACGAATTACAATTTTATTTATTTTTGGGTTAATTATTTATTTTGTTAATTACTCATTCAATTTTTAAAATTTAATTCCTTTAAAATTTTTAATTATTTGTTTAAAATTTGGATTATTGGTATGAAATTTAACTATTAATTTGAATTTTACATTATTATGCAAATTCCATCGTTTGTGCAAATTTCATTTTCTTCCTGGAGCTTAGAGGCTAGAAGCAAGCTTTTGTCAACATTGATCATTGTAAATGTAATTCTTGCACTATCTCAAGAACTGCAACTCCTACTTTGAATCTATAAATCTAGAACTCCTGGTTGTGCCTACAACACAACCTCTGTGATGTTCTAGTCAGATTAAATGTAAAAATTTGCAGAGTTTCTCCTATATAAAAGAAAGTGTACCTTTTGCACTGTTTTCCTCTCTTATTTATAGAGATTTCATCATGATCTTTTCGTATCCTTTGCTAATATTATCTTCCTCTAAATTCAAAATTTTAGTTGGAATGTACTTTCTTTTTTATCACATCTGGATTCACATAACCAAACTTAGTAATGAATTCCTCATATCTAGGATACTCCTCGATTTTTCGCCAATTAGATCCCTTATATTTCAGAGTTTGGATATCAGTTCCGTTTCTCTGTTCCTGAGATCCGACTTCGAGTTTGGCGTTGGGATTATCTCTCTCGTCTTTGTATATCTCTCAGATGCAGATGGTCGCGACGTTACTACATGATCTTTGAACCTAATTCTTGTTTTTGCCAACTTTCTTTTTCTAATGTTAGCACTAAAATAATCATCCACAATCATCATCATTGTCATGATCTCATGATTTAAATGACGAAAATACCCTCATTACAAATACTTTGACCAGGTTTGTATCCACTTTTATATTTTTTTTTAAAAAAAGATTATTACAATATTTAAAGTAGAGAAAGTAAGAGATTTAATCCATCAAAAAATGTTGAGAAAGTAATGTTATACGCAAGATGGGGAAAAATTGTAAATGGATGATAATTGGATTTGGGATCTTAAAATAAAGAGGAGAAAACAAGATAACTGCTATTGGCACCCCAACTTTTAATTATTACAATTCAATTTCTCGAATTATTTATTTCATCCCATTCAAACATTACAAAAGTTTTGTTCAAGTTATTAATTCAACATTATAAAGCATTATGTCACATTTAAACAAACTTGGGCAGTTGTTTACGATTTGGATAATGCTCATATAAATCCTAAGAGTCATGATGGAGTAACATTGAAATTGACATGATTTCACACATTCGTGTGCACAGAATCATAGATACTTCTGACTTTTATCTTGATGAAAATCATCTATGGTTATTGTGGGGGCAAAAAACTAGTTCCACCTCGAGATCCTCCTTGATGTAATTCTCCCTCTTTTATTGTGCTCGCAGGAGGGTCTGTAATAAAATCATTCCGACACCCAAGTTACAATTTCTAGTGCCAATCCCACAATGTATTCTCAAAGAGGATTTTTCATACATTTTTGGTGTTCTGCCCCCTTATACTTATAGATTTTGATACTCTCAAATCTTTATGGATTTCCTCTGTAATTCCCGCCTGAGTGGTTGCACCTGCTTAACAATTCACCTTGATTTCCGCGAGAGCAGTTACACCTAACACCCTATATTTTACAGGATTTACACCGACCTCTGTACCAATGTAACTTGGGAGATCGGTTTTAATGTTGGACAGATGATCGGTTGGCTCATCACACAATTCGGTTCCTTGCCTATAGTTCCTCGAGATTGTCACATGTCACTTGCCCAAGAAATACCCTCCACAATTATGTATACACATCCATGTCAGCAATATGTGAAAAGATGTCAATTTCAATGTTACTTTAACATTTTCCTAAGAGTCGTGATAATTTGACACCCCTCTCTAACATACACCCCATCGTAGAATCGTAAATCATTTGTCTCAAGATACAAAAGAAAACGATTTATCATTCTACATATCCAGAAGCAATTGATCTACGATTCTGTGATGGGGCGTCAGAAAATCATTATTCTTTTCAAATCCTAAATGTGTGTGTGTGAGAGTGAGAGAGAGAGAGAGATTTTCTATTGGCACCCAACCCAATTTTTACTTATTTTTTATTTTTTTAATCGGGGTGTAATAAGTAAAAGTTGGGTGCCAAACAACTCATCCAGCATTTGGAGTTGCTTCTAACTTTTTACCCAATAGGATGTTTCCACGTGGATGTCCATTATGAAAGCAGTCTCTCTGCCAGGGTCTTTCAACATTATGAGCACACGGATGGACAAAATAAAAATGAATAAATGATTATGAGTTATGAACATGACGTCATCTTTAGTTTCTAAGGCTACAATAATCGCCAAATCCTCGTCAACAGCGTAGTTGTCAGATCGATCCAACCATTTTTTTTTTTTTTTTTTGGACATATGTAGGGTCCACCAACGTTGGATAGAACGACTCGGGTGGAAATTTTGTAGATGAAATTTCTGCTCATCTCAACCGTTGGTTTGCAACTTTTGTCATGATCATCAATCATTGAAGTTATCTATGTCCTTATCTATTCTTCCCTTAGAGTATCGTCTTACTTGATCAAATGATGTAGCTTGATATCACACTCTTCGATCAGGTTTACTAGTACATTTGATTTTGACAATCATTGATTATGAAGGTTGATCCTTTTGAGTGTATGTACAAGTCTCACGTCACATGACAATTTTGTTGACTTAGATATATTGTTGTCACTATTACTTCATGATTGCACGTACAAACTTTCTTCTGATGTCAAGATATTGTTTCTCGATAGTTATTTTTCTAATCGACTCCATCTATAACGATCTTGTCGTTAGTAGTATTAGATGTTTCATGGATTTTATTTTTAGGAGTAATTAATGAATTAAGTCTCACGGGGGACAATCCCCCAATATCACTACTAATAATCTGACCTAGGCATGCGGCATGCTCGATTGACTTACCTTACATGACAAGCTTGGAAACCATAGGTCTACTCTCTCTGGATACAAAATTGCGATTCCCCATAAAAATGTGTAATTTTGTATCTCGAGAGAATAGATTTATAATTTTCGAGCCTGTCACATCAAGTAAGTCGATTGAGTATGTCATGTGCCTAAGTCAGATTATCACAACTCTCCCAATATTACTTAATCAGAACCGAGGATGACTTCATCATAGGTAAATATGTGAAATATTTAATTCTACCCTCCCAATGTCAACCAAATAATGGTGTGTCATTCACTTAAATAGAATATCGTCTTTAGATTGAGCTCCTAAAGAATGGTACAAAGATTCACCAAACATATTTTCTTCGGGAAAATCCATTAATTTGATACTTTTCGAAAACATTTTTCACAAGAGGAGATCAATATTTTCCAATGTTAAGCCTAAAGCATGGATCATGCATCATCCAAACTACCACTCTCCTTAGCTTTATATGGTATTCTATGATTTATTTGATCACCATTAATTAAAGTCAAACCCATTGATTTTTATTTTTGATAGGTAAAATCCATTGATTTTCATTATCTATTTATGAAAATTATGACATTATAGTTTTGGTATCCGTGTCATTCACTCTATAAATAAAATATAGTGACTAATGTAAATAAATTATTTAATTTTCATGAAAATGATGAAATAATTAAAATATTGACTAAATTTTCATAAAAATTATACGATAATAAAAAATTATTGTTCATTGAAATATTATAAATAACAAAAGTGGACTCCATTCCCTTTTGCATAAAGAATGGTTGGGATTTAATCTCGTCATGAATCTATAAGGATAATTTTTAATTTTGTTGTCTTTCCTTTGTTATTATTTTTCAAGAATATCCTTCTAATTTTATTGTCTTTTCTCTATCACCCTTTTAATAATAATACATATCTAAATTTATTGTTTTCTAGCCCCTTAAGCTCAAAGAGGATGGGGGTAAACTCTAGTATTATATACTAAAATCATATTCTTTAGGGTAAAAGAGGATTAGGTCTTAAAATGGGTCAGATTTTATCCGAAATCCAAATTTGAATTTTACAGATTTGGTTCTATAAAGTATATCCGGATAAAAAAATGGTTCGGATCTGGGTTGATCTTCATTGACCAAAGTTGGATACAGATTCATCCTTATATTCGCTTAAATCCGAATAATATTATTTTGTAATTTATATTTTTATATTTTTTAAGATGCATGTTTTCAATTAACCAGTGTCGGGCACATACCAAGACCTTCCCCCCCCCCTCTCTCTCTCTCAAAGGAAGAGGTTTTGAGTTTAAGTTACCTTACCTTTAAAGATTTTTATTGTTTATTAAAATAGCTTTAAGCGATTCGAAAGTACTCAATCGACCTATCCAAAATGATTAATTTGATTGGGTCAAATCTGGATACAGGTTTAGTGAAAGTAAAATAGTTCAAATATAATTTTAGCTAGTTGGATTTAAATCTAAATAAAAAATTCAAATATAATTATATACATATATATTCATATCCGATCTGAACTCAACCCGTTTTACTCTTTTGCCTTAATCATTATATCCCACAAAACTATAATAAAGTGGGGCCCACTGATTTGTTAGATTTTATTATATAGAATATCCCACAGAACTATTACAAAATAAGGTTCATTGTTATATTTTATTGTATAAATTTACTGGTCTTTTTTAAAATTAATTTATAATTATTATAATCATTTAAAATATTTATAACAAAATTTTGTATTTAAAATTTAATAATAATTATTTTAATCAAACAAATTGTCTACTAAACTGTTTCACAAAGTGAATAATAATAAATTTCGTGTAGAATATTATGAAAAATATGTTCATATACATGCTTCAGGTGGACACGTGGCGATCAACAAAAGCCACATTGCAAACTAACTCTTAGAAGTACAGTATCATCACTCACATAAATATCGCCGTCCTTTGTACGCTAACACAAAGGCCAACCAACCTTTATTTGCCAGAGTACAAGAGACCCCTCTCTCTCTCTCTCTCTCTCTCACAAAACAAATAAATAAATTTATTTAAATTATAATAATAATAATTATTAATTTAACTCTCTGCACTGGCAGAGCTTCTATCAATTTCGTCACGTAACCCTAATTATCACACTATCTATCTCTCTATCTAACGTGCCGGTACAGAGAATCATCTCTGCTTTTTCATTTTCTGTACCCTTCATTCAACGTTTCAAAGCTTCCGTTACTCTTAGTTTCATTTCCGTTTCAGCTCTTTTTCTTCTTTGACTGTCAGAGATTCGACTACAATTGGAACGTTTTTTTTCTGATTTTTCTAGGGTTTGTAACTGTAGAAAAAACTAAATATGAACAATCGAAACCAGTTCGAAGAATTAATAGAGATTGATTTTGAGGTTTTTAGCTGAGAAGGTCGCTTCAGGAGTTTCAGGAGGTAGAGCTGATCATCAATTTTTCTCTGTATTTTTCTGTTATGGTGCTCAATTTGATGTTTTTCTTCTAAATTTTAGCTGTTTGGTACTTGTAAAACTTCAATTTCGTTTCTTTAGCTTTCCAAATTAGGTATTTTTGTACCAGTTTTTGCTCTTGTTTTTGTTCTTGTTACGATTGTGCATGGTTGATATGAAGATTCAGAGCCATTCGTTGAACAATGGACCGATTTTATGTGGAAATTTAGCTTTGGATTGATCTCTATTGTGTTTTAGTTTGTGAATTTGTACATGTGAACCTCTTCATGATGAACATCGAACCAACATCTCATATCATGCTTGATGCGCATGCATGCCTCCCATTAGATTTTGATCACTTTTTTTGAATTATTTCTGTTCATATTTTTCTAGATTATTTAATTTCCTTAATCATTGTTCCTAAAGATATGCAATTTATTAGTAATAATTAAGGTGAATGTAAATATGTAACAACTAGTTTTCTAGGGTTTTATCTTTCTTTAAATTAATTACTGTGCTAAATGGTAGGCAATCAATTAGAATTAATATCAGATTTTGTAATTGGGAGAACCATTGAAGAAATCGTCAAGCTTTAAAATCTTGTCTTGAGGAGGCTGTGTTTGTGTGGGAGAATAACCAAAATGGTATCAACTGAATCATTCCTATACATTCAATGTTTCATGCTGGTCTTGTTCAAAATCAGAATAGTTTGCTGAAACAGAATGAAACTTTTTATTTTATATTGATTGATATGATCAATTGGAGTGGTATCATTTAGCATCAAAGCAAGATTATCACCGTACATTACATTACATTCCATTGCATCGACCTAAATATTATTAGTTAGGAGTACAATAGTATTGTGGGTTTGGCTACATAGTAAAGCTAGTTACTTAATTTAGGGATTAGGATTAGGTACTTGATTAGATTTGGATTGGGTTGAACTCAAAATTTTAAATTGGATCTATTGGTTATAGAATCTCTCCAAAAAACATTCTTTGTATTTTCATTTGGAGATCAATGAGAAAATATTAATCGGATCCTTTAGATTTAGAAAGTTGACCATCTCGTATTGCTCTTGGAGGTATAGCTAGTAGCTACCTCTCATAACTTTTTTGTTTTATATCTTTATTTTCTTTGATGTTATTCATCGCCTGTTAGGAATTTGGGTTCCTAACATTTAATATCAGAGCAAGGCACGAAGAAATAGATATCGAGGCATTTAAGAGGCACGCTGCCTGCCTCAAATCGGTTGAATATTCTTTTTATTTTATTTTTATTAACATGATCAATTGGGATCAAATCATTTTGGTCACTAAGCAACGTCATCACCATACATCATGTTCCAATACATTGAAGATGAAGAATATGATGCTTGTAACTGAAACAATACAATGAATAAGAGATCTCTGATAAATAATTACGGAGAATCTAATATCTAGTTTCCCAATTTTTCTTTTTCCTCCCGTTTGTAGGCAATCAATTAGTATTAATATGGAATGATGTAACTAGGAGGAACATGGAAGAAATAACTATTGAGGCATTTAAGAGGCACGACCATCTCAAATCGGTCAAATATTTTTTTTTTTCTTCTTCTCAATGAGCTTCAAAGAGACTCTGCTCACTAGCAAGCAGGTGCGAAAACGAGTTTTCTTGTCCGATAGCTCGGGGTATGGCTATGTCGGATTTCGATGCCCAAGTGCTCCAGCTTTCGAGGAGAGGGGTACGGGGGGTGCTCTTTCAATCCCCTGGAGTTCCCCTTGTTGTCAAAGGGTGGCGCCTGACTGTCATCTGTATTTCTCTTTTAATTTAATTTTAATTAATTAATCAAATCAGTTGGGATGTATCAGATTGTCTGCTAGAGGTTTCTCTAGCTTAACCATGGGGATTATGGTCTTCACAAGGTTGACTTTACCATGTATTCTGCATTTCATTACGGATTTGCAGCAATGGAAAATTTTAATTCTCAAGGCATAAGCCTAGAGGCATAAAGCGTAAGCCTCACGCGCTTGATATTTTTAATAAATGATATAGCATATGGTAACTAATATTAAACAATTAAAAATTTAGGATAGTGAACTCATATTCCCAAATTTCAAATCCACATAATCAAATTGTAAATTTTAATCTATTCCAATAAATAATAATATAATTTTTTTTTATATTTAACATAAAAATTTATATTTGAATGGTTGAAAGTCTCTATAGTAAATAAACATTTTATAATTATTACAAAAATATTATGAAATATTATTTTTTTGATAACTTTCTCTGTATGATACTAAATACTATCAACAATTATTTATAAATCAAATCAAATCAATTATTTTCTTTACATAAATTATTGTTTTGTATTCAATTTAATTCTACGCATTCAAATTATGTTGCATGTTAACAACAACAGAGAAATGAATAAGAAATTTATAAAATCATACTTAATTGGTAAAACAAAGAAGTAAAGAAGAAATAAAATAAGAACAAATGAAAAAATATATCATTAGAAGAAAGAAAAAAACTAGAAAAATTAACGTCAGGGATAAGCCTTGGCCAAAAGGCGTATGCCTTAATCACGCCTCGCATGGTTTTTTGATCGGTAAGCCTATTTTTAAGGAGTTTAGTAACTTGGTGCTGGCGAGATTTGAATCTAGGTCGCTGGTATCATCACCCAAAGAATTTATCAACTAAGCTAGCTGGCACCTGCAGTCACACCTCACATTAAGGCATATACCTTTTTGGGGCTTCTTAGTTTAAGGTGTAAGCTTTCGTTGCTTTTATGTCTCAACCTTGTGCCTTAAGGCGTTTTTAATGAACCTCATCCTGAGGCATGCCTCGAGGCTGAAGTCTCACATGCCTCTAAAAACATTGGTTTAAAGTGTTTCTCTAGACATCTTTTCATACTGGATGGTATACTTAACAATTGGATATAGGGAAAAATAATAAGAGATTTTTTTTAGCATTAGTTTGGTTTTTTATTCATTATTTAAATAATTCTAAAATGTCTTTTATATGCTTTTGTTTATTTGTAGTGGTGGTTGTGATTTTGTGTTTTTAATCTCATGGTTTGCAAAAGAGTGCAAAAAATGCGAAGATGGTGAATGCACCTCCTCCATGAGTTGGTAAAGTTTGTGTGTGGTGATACCACGACCTTGAATCAAAACCCCACCCTCACACTAAACCTATCAGAAAAAAACATGCAAAGAAGCGTTGAGCAATAACATCTTTATAGGTGAAAAATAATTTTTTATCATGGTGGAAATGTGTGCTAGTATGTACATATTTGTAAAAGTAAAGGATTTTAACGATTGGGAAATCAGTGAGGCGGCATCCCTCTTTGATCTTAACTCACCTTATCTTTTTTTTGAAAAAAAACATGGGAGACCTAAGAGAGTGGATTGGGAGTAAGGATAAAAGTTTCACTATTTGATCATTTCATGAGTTTGTTTTGCCTATCTTTGACTTATCTTTCTCTAAGAACGCAAAGTGTTTAATTGGAACATGAAAACGTGACTGAATTAGTCCTAATTTCTCTTCGGGACAGAGTGGAAGAAAGGAGGAGATTCTAGAATGAGGCAAAGATTTGATGACCTCGAAAGAGTTGAATGAGGAGCCATATGAGGTGAAAATCTCATGTAATTTGGTCTCTTGTTTTGTCAAAAGTTGCTTTCTTTGTTTGGTCGGCTTGTCTTGACAGAATTTTAACTCTAGATAATTTATAAAGTGTGGCTTTTGAACTCCGGATTTTTGTTGCCTCTATTAGCGGAATGGTGAATCTGGAAACCACATTTTTATGCGTTGTCCTTTCTCCTCATGTATCTAGTTCTCTTTCCTTGCCCTTTTCAGTTGGATTGGGTATTCCCTAATTCGATTTTCTCTCTTTTCCTTGTGGTGGACCCATAATTTTTTTTTCTAGTTGGAAAAGATGCTTGTGGGGTAATCTTCCCTTTGTGGTGTGTTTGGGGATTTGGAAAGAGAGAAACATAAGGGTGTTCTAGGGGGAGGAAAAGACTTCTCAGGAGCTGGTTCTGGACATTCTGGGCTTATTGTCTTTTTCTCTGGAGCAAGCTAAGTAAAGACTTTGAAGGCATGTGTTTTTTGAAATTTTGTCTGTTTGTCATGTTTAGTGCGGTAGTTGTTTTATAGTGGTGATGTAGCCAATCCAGATTGTTCATCTGGTAGATGACACTTTGGATTAATCATATGGATATGCCTTTTCCTTAGTGTGCCAAACCTTCCCATGTATTGGACTTCCCTGATGAATTTGCAACGATTGATTTTAAAAAGTGTCATGTTAAGACCCATAAAAAAGTGTCATGTTAAGATGTGCTTAAGTATTTTGTGTAAAGCTAATCCCACCACTCTTGGGAGAATACCTTTCATGCCAATTATCAGAGTTGGTCATTTGGTGTACAACAAGACAACAACACGGGAAAGGTGTTTACAATTTTGATTATTGTTGGAAAGTTTGGTAAAAAAATTCGTATTTTTTTTTTTCCGAATTATTATTTTTGAATAATTTGGCCAGGTAAAAAATTCTGACTTTGTGAGTTGGTAAGATCAACCACAAATACAAAGAAGAACAAGAACTACAGCAAAGGAAACAAACTACAAAGAACACAATGAGTCCCAATTGAAAACAAACTCCTCAAAAAACACCCCTTTAGCTTGATGAATATATTTGTTTACCTATAATGAAAAACGGTTAGAAATGTACTCAATAATTTTAGGTAGGTAAGTAGCATATGGGTAAGGAATTAATTTGCTTATGTTTCTCTTTTTGGTTAGATAAAGAAATAGATCAAGCTGAACACGTTTGTCACCCTTCCAGGATCAAGGACAAATTGCACATTTAAACAAATAAATCATATTTTGATTGGATCCTGCGATTCTTAAATAATTAACATCACTTCTATTTTTACCATGACAAAATATTCCTTTTTTATGTGGAGAAGGCCCATATCCGTAAGTATGATATTATATGTAGATTGTCGACAATTTCCCAATATCTCATTCTTTCGCAACCAAACTTTTGTGTTAGTTTATCCATACAATATTTTGTGTCTGCCCATATCCACATAAATATTTCTTTTTATGCAGAGAAGGCCCATATGTGTAATTATGATACTATATGTAGATTGAGACAATTTCTCAATATCTTGTTCTTTCACAACCAAATTTCTTGTGTTGGTTTATCTTTACAATATGGTAGTATAGTAAGACAGATGTATTCGCTGACAATGCAGTTTGGGATCCTGGTAGTTTTGATCTTGATGGCAAAGTCATTTTCAAGTGGGAGGGAATGGTGCACATTTGTCCAACATCTCATGTCATACTTTTTTCACATGCTTCACACTAGTTCATGATCTCTTTTTGAATTATTTCAGTTCCCATTTCCCTAGATTATTTAATTTCCCAATCATTCTCTGATAGATAGGCAACCCGTTTGAAATAATTAAGCAAAATGTAATATCTAGTTTTCTAGTTTTTTTTTTCCCCTTTTTCTTTTAACGATTTACTTTCCTAAATGGTAGGCAATCAATTAATATTATTATGGAATGATGTAATTGGAAGAATTATGTAAGAAAATACTATTGAGGCATTTATGAGGCACTACCACTTCAAATGGGCCAAATCTTCTCCCTAATTCTCTTTTTATTTCGTTTTAATTGATATGATCCATTGGGGTTGTATCAGTTAATCTGCTAGAGGAGTATCTGGCTTAGCTATGGGGATTATGGCCTTTTCAACGCTGTGCCTATACTTCTCCATGTATTATACATTTCTTTGTGAATTTGCAGCTATTGGAAATTTTAGTTCTTTTGCAATGTTGCACCCTTCAATTGGCTGAAATTGTTCCATGCTGAGATATGCTGAGGAATTGTGTAAAGAAAATTATGTATTTCGTTGAGGGGTTTGGAGTGTCTCTCCAAACATCTTTTCATAGTAGATGGTATAATTGCCATCTGGATACAGGGCAAATATATATTGCGGGAAATTTTGTACCATTATTCAGGTTTTTTCATTCATTTTTTTTTTAAAATTCTACAAGGAAAACTATCTTTAAATGTTTGTGTTCCTTCTGTGGTGGTGGTTGTGATTTTGTGCTGTTTATGATCTTATTCTTGGCACGGTAAAGTTTGTGTGTGGTGATACCATAGACACACTAAACCTATAATAATTTAGTGCAAAGATCGTTAAGCATTAGCATCCATTATAGATGGAAAGAACTGTGATGTGTGCTAGCATGCACATATTTGTACAAGGGTTTTCTGGAACATCACTTTATACCTCTTCACTGGAGTGGTGGTGGTGACGTGGCCGAACCAGATTGTTTATCTGATAAATGACACTTTGAACTAGCCATGTGGACATTGCCCTATTCCCTATTGTGCTCAAACCTTCCAATATATTGAACTTCCCTGATGAATTTGCAGCAATTGATTTTAAAAGTTTCATTGTAAGATATGCTGAAATATTTTGTGTAAAGCAAATCCCGTCACTCTTGAGATTACTTTTCATGCCAGTTATCATTGTAATTTGGTGTACGACAAGACTCCAGCACGGGAAAGGTGTTTATAATTCTGATCTGTCGTTGGAAAATTTGTTAAAAAATTCCACAAAAAATGAAAGTAAAAGAAATGTTTTTGGAATTGTTACTTTTGCATAAATAGGGAAATAATTTCCAAATGATTTGGCCGGATAAAAAAAATCTGAATCTGTGATTTGGTGACTATTAGAAATGTACGCTATTTTTTATGTGGGAGAAATAGTATATAAGTAAAGAAATTATTAGCTTTTGTTTCCTGTTCTTTTTTGGGTAGATGAGGAAATTATTATTTTTTATGCGGTTGTGCTTCATGAGTTTGTTTGATGAAAACATACTTTTATTGAAACATTCATTTGATGTAACTGCTTCACAGTTCTTATTAATTTTTTAATCTCTTAAAAACTTACAAGAAGACTTACCATTTTACATTATACTTCTAAAACTTGCAGTTTGTACAATGTATCATGCCAAGAAGTTTTCAACTATGGGCTTAGTGCCCCATAAGCCCCAGGGTGCTGAGCAACTTAGCAACATTGGAACTTTGGGGGGATCGACAGTAAGCAATTCAACTTCTTCTGGGGGTAGTGGAAAGCAACGGTTGCGATGGACTGCGGATCTTCATGAGCGCTTTGTTGATGCTATTACACAACTTGGCGGACCAGATCGTGAGTATTTTATATTCAATGATGAAAAAGCATTTCTAATGATGTAACATAGACACACCCATGTATAAATTTTAAAAAGGGAAAAAGAAGAAGGGGAACGAAGATGTTTAAAAAAATGCAGTACCATTAGTAATGTAGTACAACTTCAGAGCCATATGTCTATGGGCATATTCTGGAATCTTTACCTCTATTTTTTGTATTGCGTAAGTAACATTAGAGTCCACCAGTTCTTTCTTGTGCCAAAGAAAACATGCTTCGCTTGCTTGAGCAGTAGACTATATCTTTACATTGTTTTTTACTATATCTTGACATATTAACAAGCTGTTATAAACATGTAAGACCTCGTGGGGGTGGTTAGCATCCTCTACAGTTTCTGATCTCTGAAAATGTTCTTATTATTGTCTCTTAATACAAAAAAGTAAAAGACATTTTGGTACGTATAGAATGATATTTTTATAAATATAAAAAAATCTCAATTTTATTTTTGTTTACGTGCAATGAATGCTTCTTTAAGAATATCATTGAGATTTTTTATATCTATAAAAATATCATTCTATAAGTACAAAAATGCCCCTAATTTTATACTAAAAGACAAAATAATGAGGGCATTTTCGAAAATCCAGAGTTAGGGAGAAATGCTAATTTCCCCATAAGGTCTTGGATGTTAGAGGGGCTGAGGTCTCATTTGGGTCAATGTGGCATTCCACGCACCCAAATGAGGACCCCTAGGTCCAGGCTCTACATGGTACACAGTCCTTCGGTCCATGCAACCTTTTTTCCATATACGTATAATTGGATTCTATTGGCTCCTTTCTCTTCAATTCTTAAATGTTTTTCTTTATCTTTGTTCTTTGGTTTTGTTCAAAGTAGAATTATTTGAATAGGCTCTACTGTATTTTTCTTTTAATTACCAAGCAAACCAATTACTGCAACCATCTGGTTTCCCATTTAGTTATTAGTTTAGTACCTTTAAGATGTCATGTTTAGTTCTAGTTAGACTCCTCAATAATTACGTTTGTTAGGTAAGGGTAGTCTAGGGATTTACGTTTGTTTACTAAATTGGATGGTATACTCATGTAATTAATACTTGTCTTTTTTTACTTAAATAGAATTTAGGTTAAAAAGGGAGTGAAGGCTCAACCAGTTGAACACTACCATTCTCTCTCACAATGTCCTTTGTCGATCTCTCCTATGTTCTTCTTTGTCTTCTCTGCTCCCTTAAGAACCATAAAACCCTAGTTTCTAACCCATATTCTCAACCAGCCAAACGACACTACATCTCTCTCAATCTCGCTTTTCTTTTTTTTCTTCTCTGCTACCTTAAGGACCTTAAAACCCCAGTTTCTAACTCATCAAATACTCATATTCGAGGTAAATTTATTTGTGTCACTTAGTGTGTATCTTCTTCAATGCTGAAGCTAAATTGATGGCCTGGATCTTCAGTTTCTCAGTAAATTTTATTTTTATCATGCATGCTCTTTTTTCTTTTCTTTTCTTTTCTTTCCTTTCTTGTTGAGGCTGATGTGTAATAATCTGTTACCGAACGAAATATGCTCGAAGCTTTACTTTTGATTCTGGTTTGCTTCTGCATGTGTTTTGGAGCTAATGTACCTCATTATTTACCACACTATTTTTCAGTTCAATACTTCTTTATGCGGGTAGCTTTTCAATGTAGAGGTATTTAAACCATAGGTTTGTGAACCATACAGATTCTGGGGAACACATCCATAGCAAAATAGCGAAGAGGTGAAATTGCATGTCAGCCTTATTGTACTTGTATAAATAGTGTTGATCCAGACTGTTTGGTTTATTCCATACCTCAAAATCAACTGATCCGTCAATCCAAATCATAAAACTAATCAGTTACTTCTTGTAATTTACAGACATTCCAAAATTTCAGAAAAAAAAAAAGGCTGGCTGAATCAGATCACCCTGAATTTTTTTTATATGATTTGTATCAGAGTGGCCCATCTTCAACGATGTGGATAAAAGGCATGTGTGGTGGTTGTAAAGCTAGTGCCCTCCTTCCTGATTAGGCTCTTTCTACCGGACTCTCACTAAACCTTGTGTTAGTTTAGTAGAAATATGGCCAAGCTCTGCACCAAATCAATGTAGCTTTTAAGCCAACAGAAATTTGGATTAAAATTTGTAATTGCTGGTGTAGTTTTGATGATGATGATCGGATTTCTCCTCTAGCTTGCTGAGTTCGGTAATAAGTTTGATATATTCGAGTCATCTTTCCCTGAGTGATAGGCATGGTGAACAAGGCTCATCTTTTGTAATAGAAAAAGGAACCTAAGAGTCGGAGAACTGATTAATGATGATTCTGGATGGTTAAATTTCAGAACTTCAAATGGGAAATGACACATCACATGCTTTGTTTAATTTTATTTATTTATACTTTTTTATTGGGTGGGGGAAAAGATACCTATGGTCCATTACCCCTTTTGCAGTATGCTGGGTGCTATGGCGAGAAAGAAATGGAAGAATGTTCAATGGACAAGTCTCGGAGGGTCACAATCTCATTTTGGAAGTATTGGGTTTTATGTTCTTTTGGAGTAAATTGGAGTTGGACTTCAAGGGTTTGTCTTTTGAAGTTGTGTTCAGATGGGAGTCATTGTGCATTAATTAGCTTTCTTATTGTTATTTTCAGCATGTATCTTGGTCTTGTATTGTGACTGGTTATCTCAATCAGTCTTTATTTTAATATAATTGATCTACTTATCAGAAAAAAAAAACTGCCATTTTCTTTTTTGAAATCAATGTGTTTTTATTGTTCGACCATGCTGAACTTGTCAATCCAAAGTCCAATGGTTGAAAAGCTATTCTTCTGGGACTCAACCCTCTCTCAAGGCCCATCTACAGTCATGTTCATTGAACCTTGACACTTGAGTGGGATGGCTAAATTATATGGAAATTGGACTTAATTATATTACTACTCAAGACTGCCATGTTGAGCACTATAGCTGAACGGCCTCAAAAAAGAGTTGTAGCATCCCAGTTGTTACTAAAATATATTACCCCTGCAGTAGGACCCAAATTTTTTATGAAAAAACACCAGTATTAAATTCAGCAGTACCTCTCTTTGTCTATATGTTTCTTTCATAATGATTTCTCTGTTACTGCCACTATCTGTATTCATCATGTCTTGATTGGTGATGCATGAATATGCCAACTTAAACATTAACTAGAGTTTGGCAGTGCCTACAGCATGGCGTCCTCTTTGGGGTTAAAGGGGTTAAAGAGGAAAGAAAGTAAAATTGGAGGGGTATTATTAAAAAAGAGGGAAGAAGAGGAAAGACAGTAAAATTGAAGGGGTATCGTTGGGAAAGGGGATAAAGTTGAAGGGATTTTCTTGGAAGGGGTGGAGGAGAAGAGGAAAGGCAATAAAGCTGGGGGTGTCCTTGCAAAAGGGAAGTAGATAAAAAGGCAATCCTCGAGATACTTTCTTTGTGGTTTATAAAGATTGAGACAAAGTAGTGGGCTTCACTGTTGTGTTTATTATATAGATATTTCATTACAAGAGGAGATTTCTTTAATTGAGCTGAATTTTCCTCTCATAGCAAATTGTGCTTAAAAACTGTGGATTTAATCCAGTAAATGGTGCGGCTTACTTGCATTTTATTTTGGTTTGATTTCAGGAGCAACACCAAAAGGTGTTCTTAGGGTGATGGGTGTACCTGGACTTACTATTTATCATGTTAAAAGCCATCTTCAGGTGTTTCCATAGTGCCACCTCTCTATCTATCGTTACTTTTTGTTCTAGACATAGTTTTCAAATGTATTTTCTTTTCATTTCTTAAACTCTGATCATCCTTGATATTCTTCATTTTTTTGTATAGAAATATCGCTTAGCAAAATACCTACCAGAATCTCCTGCTGATGGTAAAGGTCCCATCCCCTCTCTGAACATTCAACCTCTTAAGTTTAAAAATGCCTAAAGATTGTATTTTTGTTGGAATTTAGGTTCAAAGGATGAGAAGAAAGATTCCGGCGATAGCCTCTCTAGCATGGATTCTGCACCGTGTGTATCTCTATTCTCATACATATCTGTTCTAACTCTCTACTTCGTCCCATCCATTCCTATCATCCCATATGAAAAGATGAATCAATCATTTATAATTAGTAATCTGACTGCAGTTCCAGAATATTAATTGATGTGTGATATTCTACAAAATATTTTTATTGTCGTGCAGAGGAATACAAATCAATGAAGCACTCCGGATGCAGATGGAGGTGCAGAAGCGTCTGCACGAACAACTTGAGGTTTTACCCATGATCTTCTTGCTTGTAATCATAGTCACCAAATTCTCCGACTTATTGAAGAAGTTACTATTAAATCATGACATTTAATCACAACTTTTTTCACTAAATCATGACTTTAACGAACTTCAAGATTAAATTTGAATTAAAATGAAAGATGAAATTGAAGCATTAGTAAGAGAAGATGACCTTGATGAAGATGCTGATAACCATTTTATTGATGAAGCATTAAATAATGAGGATGAAATTGAATATTTGTATATTTTGAATAATGTAAACCTTGAATGTGCTGTGAACTTGTGGTTAGTCATTGTGGATGCTAGGATGATATCTATAAGGGGATTTAGTGATTTATTATTGTGGTTTAATATGAAATTTGGAGATTTAATATGAGACCACCACCTAGTATGAACAATTACACAGATTTAAACCTAGCCCAATTTCATTCTGCATTTTTCTTTTCTTTTCTGATTTTTCCTATTTTACCAAATTTTTCCCTTGCCGACTTATTCCCAAATCCCGAGTTGGTGTCTATGGTTGTAATTATTAGATAGACGATGAATTGTAGTCTTTACTGGAAGAGTGATACCGCTCCATGGTACTAAAACTTCAGAAGCGAAGATTAGGTTTGATAATTATCTTAGATATGGGTTTCCATGTAGTGGGCCCTTTAATGTCTTTTATTGATCTTGATCTTTCAATCTCAGGTGCAAAGGCAGTTACAGCTGAGAATTGAAGCACAAGGAAAGTACTTGCAGAAGATAATTGAAGAACAACAGAAACTAGGTGGTGCCCTCACAGCATCCGAGCCAGCACCCAATACCGAAGAGAAACAAAAGCAAACCCCACAGCCTTCCAATGTTGTGGAATCCCAACCACCTCTGAAGAAACCAAGGGTGGACGATGGATCAAAGGATCCGGCTTCATCTGTGGTGGGTCCATCTATGTCAGACAAGAGGTCTTCTGATTTCATTGGCCCATGGGATCGCGAATTGTATGGGACCACTGGTGTCAGATATGGATTTGATATGGCAACTGTCTTTAAAGATGGAAAAGATGGAGGTGCGAATGAGGAAGAGACACATGCGGCGGGGGCGGGGCCTACTTATGGTACAGAAGGGGGTTCATCTTAGTTTCCACAGGGAGGATCGTTTGTTGATCATTGTGTGCCCAACTTTAGTAGGTATAGTGGTTCCTGATTAGAAGATACACCTTTTATATTAATATACTGTAAGACAGTTCTATTATGTATTACAAATACAATTTTCAGTTGCATCAGATAAGATCTCTTTCCCTTTAGTGCTGTTTTTAGTTTCAATTGGTTTCCTAAAATTCTTATCTGCAAGGCACAGAGCACTTTCATACTAGTATTTGTGGGTTATTTTACTTGAGGTTCCTGGCTTCCTTTTGTGGTTGTTAGGGTTTCAGGATGAGAATTTTGTGTACAAATGCCTTTGGAACTTTACTTTTCATATAGAGTTTTACTTGAGGTTCCTGACTTCCATTTCCTCTGTCTCTCTCTCTCACTCACAAACATAATTGCCTGTTTAATTTTTATTTTCCCCTTCTTGAGGGCTTGTATTGGTGGATGGCTGAGGATTCAATGAAAGGGATCCATTGTTTAGTAATATATTAACAATGATTTTGGCTTGATTATTGGGCATTGTTGATGATGAAAGGTTTTGGTACAACTCATTACTCATGGAAGTAATTAGAGAGAAGAGAATTTATCTTTCATTTAAATAATAAATAATAATAATAATAATAATTTTTTGATTTATTATTTTTAAATAATTATGGATGTGACTGCAGTCTTAATCTCAGCCAAGTTGATGCGAGTCAAAATGGGACACAGGTTGTGAGTTGGGATGCCGAACAAAAGCTGAATACTGATGCACCAAAATGAGAAACCTCTTGCCATTGTTTTTTTTCCATCTGCATCATCTTCATCCTTTGGAGTAAATACATTTTTAATCCTTGATATATTTGGAAAAAATATATTTTGGATAAATATTTCTTCTCATTGATTTAGAAGACGAAATTGTAGAAAATATTTTACTCATGATTGAAGAAAAATGATTTTGAGAAACAAAATCAACTTATTTTAGCAAAGCTGTTTTTGTTGCTCTTATAATAATAATTGTTATTGTCCAATACCCTCGTTCCAAGAGAATGTATATATATATATATATATAATTACTTTTAATTTGTTGTTTAAAAATTCAATTAAATAAAGACCAAAAAATGAATTAAATAGACCACACACCTCTCTCTTATAGATCCTCACCTTTTCAATAGGTTTTAATTTCATTTAAATGACAGTTTAACATCATCAATGGAACTGTGAATTTTCCTTTTCTTAATCAATGATTTTCTAATGTATTTCGATCTTCCAAATTGGTTACGTTTTGGGTTTCAAAGCAAGATGGAATCGCTCTCTTTTACCAACAATGGTTATTACTCATAAAAATAATCAGAGTTACTTGCAAAATAAAAAATAACAAGAATTCTTGCCATGTCAGAAAAAACAACTGCTAATACAATAAAAATGTTAAAACAGAAGAGAATTGAGTTGAGTTGTTTAGATTTACATATAAGTATGACCTAACACATTTAACACAACAATACATTTTATGGATATAAATCCCTCATCCATTACACAGTAATAAAAAGTATAAAAATAGAACCAACTTCATAGAGGGTGCAATTGCAATTTGCTGCATCACCCATCTCTCATGAGCAGTTTGTATCATATGTTGCCAGTCCTCGCAACTCTGGACCTTCGAGTCGAGGGTTGTTCTCAAAGCTACACCATAGGGCAGAAAATAAATAATAATCACCAATGACAATAATTCAAAAATATATCACAAATAATAATAATAAATGTGCATTGGTGCGGCCTCTCTCAGTAATGAGATTTAAAGTTTCTGGTTGAAAACTATAAAAGCCGGAAGGAAAAAAAACAAGAATTCATTAATAAAGATAATACGCCATCAAAGAATTTGATACTATATTGGGATATGAAAAAGATTCCAGCTGATAAGTTGGTTAAAGTTTGTTAGTGTTGATATCATGACCTGGGTTCAAAACCATCCTTCACCTGCTCTAATTACTAATCCGCTTACTTATCAAATTTGAAAAAAAAAAATATTGGTATATTTTTATTCTCAGTTTTGCTGAGCAATATTTGGATATGCTTTTCATCCATGTTGTTCTCAAAGCTAACACCATATGTTCACCATGTTTTTCTTACATTGGCAGAATCTAATGTGTTCGATAAATTGAATATCTATATTAGATAGCTAGGTCTAAAAAAGAGAGGATTGATGCATCACAAGATAGAAGAATAAAATGATGAAAGATTAATAGAAATGAAACCTACTTGTTCAAGGGAATGTGCTCAAATGGTCCACTAGTGGGAATTGTTCCACATAAATTGTTGCTCGAGACATCTCTGGAAACACAGCCATATTTGTCTTAGGACGGTACCACAAAAATGGTATAAAGTACTCCAGATGGAAAGAGAGCAAGAACCAAAGCACTTACACAACTTTGAGGCTTGAAATGCCAGCAAGCTCCCTTGGAATTCGCCCAGCTAACTGGTTGTCGTTAAGTCGTCTACCAATTACAGAACAAATTACTTATTAGCAAAAAAGAAGGGAAAGTTTTAAGCATATACATACCAGAGTTTGCCTATGCCTAACAGGCTTCCTCTTTTGTGTTAAGGGATTAGAAGAGGAACGACAATGAGTCAGAGAGTTGGAGTGGTATCATTGGAAAGGAAAATACTGAACTGACTGCCTTCGACACTGCACTCAACAATGTGCTGATGTGGCAGTGTGCAGAGAACCATTGATTTTCTTCCATGTATCCCGAGGAAAAAATCTATTGTTCTCTGTATACTGCCACATCAGCGCAGTGTTTAGAACGATTCTATCAGAAACGGGAGAGACAAGGATAGGTAATATATAAAATTGAAGCGGTGTTCTTGGAAAGGGAGGTAAAAGAGGAAAGGGAATAAAGTTAGAAGGATATTCTTAGAAAGAGGAGAAGCGAAAAGGCAATAAAATTAAAAGTTGTCGTTGAGATTTGTGGTGAGATTAAATCTCAACATATTATAAAATCTAAAAGAGGGGGACAAACATCCTATTTTATTAATATTAATGTTAATATTATTATTATTATTATTATTATTATCATTATTATTATTATTATTATTATTATTATTATGCATTTCAATTTAGTTCCAAAATTAAAGGTTGGAAGCAGGAGCAACTTGCCAAAGGCCTAAACTAAGCCATGCCCGATACAAGAAAAGACAACTAGCAGCTCACTACTGCTAACGTACTATTCATTTTTTTACATAGCACCTTTAGTTCTGGCCCTTCTGGGCCCTCAGTGACAGTGACCAGTGAATCAACCTGGCTTTGGGGATTCAGAAATCAGACTACAAAGTTCTTTATCTGAAGATATGACTTTGGGAGTAAAGCTCAGGTCCAATTATCTTAGGCGAAGATAAAACAATAATAAGAATATGCAAATCAAACTCACAAGAATATGAGAGACTTTAACTTCCCCAAGGCAGGAGGGATGGTCCCTGAAATATTGTTGTTATACAAGTCCAAGCTAATTAGGTTCTTCAAATTACCAAGCTCAACTGGGATCGTTCCTCGGATGTTGTTTTTGTAAAGCTCTCTGCATAAATAATTAAAATAACAGATTCAAAAAATAAACTGTGATATCTATTTTTATATTAAAAAAAACTATAGTAGCAACAATAACATCAGGTTCACTGTAGCAATGAATTACATGCTAAGACTACTACAGCAAGACTGTGTCCAGATTATTGCCAAACCAACTAGGGATAATAGCTAAGAAAAAACACTCACAAATATTGGAGACGTTCAAGTTTCCCAAGGTCAGGTACAAGATGCCCTGATAGATTTGAATTGCCTAGGTCCCTGCAATAAGGTCCATAAAATGAAAAATGAAAAATGAAAAACGTACTCCATTGCTTGCTACCCTAAAAGGGTAGAGAAAAGACTTACAGGCCCCCACCCAAAAATGAAGCATTGATCATTTCTCTAAATTAATAAAACGGTTAAACACACGACCCCTGAAGGATCACAAAGAAGCAATATAGGATAAAGGAAAGCCCATGACATGACAGATCAACTATGAAACTCTCTCAATTAATCCATCTATCCATTCATCTTCTGTAACAAGTCAAACTCTCTCAATGTGCAAGTTGAAGATTCTAAAAAAGTAAGAGGAATTCCAAAAAGAAATGTGGATTAAGATAGTAATTGCGGATATGAATACACATTCAATAACATAAGACATGGATCTAAACATAATTGAATAGTAGAACATGATTCATTCAACCAACTCCAAATATTTGGCAGATAGCTTTGATGATGATGATCATAATGCAACATTTGTAGGGGAAAAAACTTCTAAAGATAGTCAGCACCAACATTTATGTCACACTTACAGTTGCCTATTCCAACAATAATAGACATCATAATCATGGTGCAAGTCAGTGACCCCCTAAAAAAACAATATTATCACGATACTTCAATCATTACATAATGTGTCTCACAATAGGATAAAATACAAGAAATTATGCTAAAATTCCCTCAAAGCAACTCCAATCGGTCTTCAAAATGAAGATTCTCTTTCTATCACTGTTAATGTCATCAAATGTAGAGGGAAGAGAAATTTTTAAGGGCTCTCTCTATCACTGTTCATTTTTTTAAAAAATACCCATTATATCCCTTTTTTCATAAATGCCGTTTTTTACCTTCTCTTCTCATAGAAGATGTTTTAAATACCATTTTTGCTGTTTTTTACAATTACTTATCAAAACTCAAATAACGTGAATTATTTATTAGGGGATCCAAATTCAACTAAAGAGAATCATCCGTGATTTTAAAACTAGAGACTCTACGGCCTCGAAGAAAATTTTCCACTGTGACTTAGCTACCTGAACGACTCTTCCAAAAACTGGTTCAACTCAGCCGTTCCCACCCCTCCTCCTCACCACAAAAAAAAAAAAAAAAAA
This sequence comes from Akebia trifoliata, assembly GCF_017979445.1. Taxonomy (NCBI): domain Eukaryota; kingdom Viridiplantae; phylum Streptophyta; class Magnoliopsida; order Ranunculales; family Lardizabalaceae; genus Akebia; species Akebia trifoliata. The sequence continues at coordinate 35,273,646 of NC_141388.1, read as the reverse complement.
ACTGGAGGCCGATTCAACCGGTATAGATTGGTTTTTAAGAATTTAAATGTTTGTGATCGATAGAAAATTAAATTTTGTGATTTTAATATCAATTAATTCATTTTATACAAGAAAAACAAATTTTTTTTAAATAAATTTAAATTTATAAAATCCATTTGAACCAGTTTTGGATGGCGAGACTCATCCAAATCACATCAGATCGTTCAAGTCAATTAAGACCTATAGAATCATCCACAAAATTGTCTAAAAAACACAAAAATTCATCATTCAACACCAGGAACCTACCAAAAGGCATGAAATTCAAGAAAGAACAAACACTAGGGTTTTCAGATAAAATTGAGACAAAATTAGTAAAATCAGGTTGAGAAGGAAGAGAACTCACACTCTAGTGACGCGATTGTCCTGATCGCAGGTGATGTGAAACCAAGTACAAGGGTTAACGAGGTTCGGATCCCAGCTTTGGAGTACGTTATCAGGATCGGACAAGCTCTTTCTCAGCGTGTAGAGAGCATCTCCATCAGAGTTCGCAGATGCCAAAGGAACTATAATTAGGGTTAGGGTTAGGGTTAGGGCAACAACCTGCAAGCTTGTGCCCATGGCCATTTCGTCTTCCTCAATCCTCTCTGGTTTTGGACTTTAGAAAGAGAGAGTCGTGTCGTGTGGTTTAACTTTAAGAGGAGAAGATCCACTTAGGGAATATAACAGGGAAGTAGAACATGGGCGGCTATTTTATAATTTTTTTTTTTAATATATCCTCTATGTTTTTGTTTATATTTGAGAAACCCTTTTGAGTTTATAAATTGATGGTATATCCCTCTTAAGCTTGGTCTTTAATGAGAGAAGACTAATAAAATTTACAATTTTTTATTTTATTTTATGATGACTAGGTGTTTGGATTCTAGGCCCGACTAATCCAAGGAAATTGGCCAGACAAATACCACACATACCAAATAAGTCGGGATAAATTCTTGTGAGTAGCCAACGAGAGGACTTGAACTTAAGACCTCTTCCTTTTTGGAGGGAAGCCCTGACCACTATATTCAAATTTAATATAAAAAATTCTTTAAAAATATTGAAAATGTCATATACTTCTCATGGTCCACAGACTCTTTAAAACACTAAACTCTTTGAGAAGTGTTAAATTCTCAACAAATAAGAATTAGGTATTTGTTGAGAAAGATTTAATACAAAATAAACAGCTCTTCTTTTGGCATTTTCACATCTTATAATCTTTTGTGATTCTATTCTACATCAATATATTTATGTTATAAATTTAATCTTAAATAAGTTTTTTTCGTTCACAATCTTAATTAGAACTTCCTTTATACATAACACGATGAAGACTATTCAATTCAATTTTTGTTGAAACCCTAATATTAGCGCTCTCAATCGAAAATCCAACTTGAGTTGAGATGTTTTGATAATAAACTTTTTTTTAATGAAAATAATAATTCAGTACTGGTAGGAATCAAACTCAAGTTTATGGTATCATTACTCATAGACTTTACCAATTAAATTAGTTGACACATTTAGTTTTAGGCTATGTTTGATAATATTTCTAAAGTCTAGAAATTAGAAATTTCATCCACTATTCCCTTATCATTGGTTCAAAATTTCTGAATTTTGATTATAAAATTCAAAATCTGAAATAAAACAAACAAAAATAATAAATTTTAAAGTCTGAATTTTAAAAGTGAATCACTTCCGATCAGACTTTAAAGCGTTATCAAATACACACTTAATCAGACTTATCAAGATATGATAGAAACTTCGATGAAAAAAGTAAGAGATGATGCTATAAACAACAACAATAATGCGTAAAAATTATAATTATGGTTATTTTGAAATTTTTATAGGTCGAAGACAATGAACTTTTAGGAGGTAAGGATGTTTCAATTTTTTCACAAATTATTAGTCTCGTAAAAACCTAGGGTCAAATAGTTATTTCATCATGTTGTGGGGGTTTATCTAAATTTAAGAAGAAAACATGGAGTACATGGAAGGTAACCAAAAGGTAAACAGGTAGGTGTGGATATCAATAATTTTGATACGGACATTGTGGGCATACTCATGTAGTTGGACATCAAATGTCCAACGAACGAGTTAAACATAAATGATTTCCATGATCTTTTTCAAATCATGATATATAGTAGGGCCTACAATGTTTTCCCATTCTATGTAAACAATTAATCATAGTTTTTGCTAATCGGTCTCCATATGTATGAAATTCTCTTAAACACTATAATTATGAATTATCTCATGGAAACATATTCGACGACTTGTACTGACCTTTAACCTCATTTCCAACCAAAAAAATATGATACAGATATCGGCATACAAAATAATGAAAACATCTCAAAATGCAAATTGGCACCTTGATTCACTAAACTCACATTTATTTAATTTTTTACTCAAATTTTATATTAGCACTCCTAAGAATTATAGTGAAATACAAATCATTTATTTTTTAATAACGTGAGTGTTCGATCTTACATCCGACTAGGGGGATTGGATGAGGCAGACCGGAATCAGGGCATATGGGTTCCTCCCCAAACACATGCAACACTCACACATCGCACGCACCAGGTAAGTGAGGAAACGCCCTTACGGATGACCTTGAGGAAATATTGCTCATACTGTTATGTCTTCTTTTGCAATATATATATATATATATATTGAAATGATTCATAGTCTAAAATTGAAATTATTTTGGTTATTTTTTTATTTTCTTTGTATTTTGGGCTGATCACCTCAACCTTATTTTCTTTTAATAAATTCATCTCTACTAATAAATAAATAAATAATCAACCTGAGTCTCTGCCGATCGAGATTAGGTCTAGGTTTAGACGAAACAAGTCTGATAGTTAGTTTAAGGGGTAACTCGACTTTTTATGATTGGCTTGGGGCTAAGCCAAGCCTGAGGTTGCTCATTGGCAATCCTACAAGTAGTGAAAATTTTCTTTTTCTATAGATTTTACTTTCCACTAACCAATTTTCTAGAAATTCACATAAGTCTTTGATAGAGATCATGAACAAAATATTGGGGGTATCTCTAACATTCACCAAAATCAGTAGGGGTATATGTAAATACCCCCTTTTTAGAGACAAAGAAATAACTCAAACTATGTCCACATCAAATATTTGATACAGACAACTGTAGTAAATTTCAAATCATGATAAAAGCTAATACAGTCAATAACGTGTCTAACTGGAATACTGACTTTTATGTGGACCCTACATTTAGTCTTCTCTTGACATTTCCATTTAGAAAAAATGGTAAGACTTTTACAACCACTGATGAATAAAATGGGCCCACCATTGTCGGATAGGCTTTAGAGGTATCCTACCAGCTCCACTAGATCAAATAGTGGGTTTGCTTTGGAATTTGTTCCCCTTCTTAGACTTAAATTCCTCCATCTTTCATGATGAGATGTTTGAGAGCGAAGTCATTGACTTTTCTCTATATGGCCCCCCACAGCACATGCTCTTAGAGTGGGGGCCAATTTTGTTACATTTCTTATTTCCAAAAGTTTGATGTAATTCTATGACATATAAATGGGTGGGTCTACTTACATTTTACACACAGAGATGACTCATTACACCCACTTAAGTGATTTTAGTAATATAATTTTTTTTTTAATTATTGTACCCTTTCATTTTGGTTTATTGCACACATCACTACTTATTGAACAAAATTTTAAAAATTCACCTTCTTTTTCTTTATATTCATCTTCTTCTGGATTTTGTGAGAGGTTGAATAGATAGAAATTAAGTTTTATGTATTTTTTATTTTTTTTCAAATTATCTTATTTTAAATTTTTTTTTTTTTTTTACTTTTTTGTATTTAATCATCAAGGAAGATGAAAAAACAAATCATTATTAAAATCTCAAAATGATGATTTTGAATTAAAGAACTCGAATTTTTTTTTAACATTTCTATTCGTTAGGTTCAAACCAAATGTGTTTTAACAAATTCGGTAGGTACTTAGAGAATGTTACCAAATAGATTTGATAAGTAACCTACGGAATAAAGTTTTCTATCAAATTGTAAAATCGATCTGATAAGTACCTACCCAATTTTACAAAATAATTTCAATAGGTATTTATCGAACAAAACTTTCTCATGTGAAAAGTCTTGATTTGATTGGAAATGTTAGATCAAGAAAAACAAGTAATATTAAAGTTTAAAATTCTCTTAAAATATTTCAAGATGCAAAGAAAAAAGAAATGAGTGAGAGAGAAGAAGAAGAAGAAGAGAAGATGAAGAAATGGTTCGGTATCTTAAAATGTGTGCAGTAAGCAATGAAGATTAAAACAGAATTATTAGGTGTGTGTAAGGGAATATTTTGAAGTTAAGTTAGGTATCGCAAGTAAGTAGGTGAAACGAGCCATTTCAGTGTGTGCAAATGGACCCACCCTACATAAATTGATGGGTAAACTAGACTTCAATCAACAACCTCAAAGTTGCTTTGTTAATACATATTTGTTGAAATGCTTTTTGGGCCCACTAACCCTATAAGTGAATTTATATATCAAAGTGGTCAATGGTTCGAGTACAACAGTTGACAATAACTGCTAATGCCCCATAAATTGAAGAACAAAAGGAGGAATCCGTCTGAGGAGGGATTTGTGTCTAATTAGCTTATTGGTGAGGCAATAGCTTACCAAGGCAATGATCAACGACTGGTCAAAGAATATTTAGTCAAAATGGGATTGAGACAACACCCAAACTCTTACGAGAGGTAACAATGAGGAATTTTCCACAATGGACGACTTGATCTAGAACCAATCCGATAAGGAATGGATCGAATTCAAATCCAATCTGATAAGTATCAGATCCAACTCTTGTCAGATCAAGTTTTTTCGAATATCAATATTAGGATTCCAAACCCAATCCAATCCAATAACTTTTGGGTCAAGTTTATGGATTTAATTAAATCCAAATTAACAACCAAAATCTATACACTTCATATATTTAAATAAAATATAAATTATATCGATATCAGATATGATCTGATAAATTAACAACCCTACTATACACTAATATGATTTAGATATTACTAATCAAATTATTTCTTTTATGGATATAACAAGATATAATGTTGATATCATATATTTAGTGTACTACATGGCATTTTCAAGGGAGAGGACATCAAACTTTGATGTTAATGAAACAGCAAATTTGCCAATCCATTTGCTGGCTTCACATAAGTTTTTGTGAGGTGGGAACAACGGAAACATCATTCTCACGTTTTGCGAGGAAAGAATCTAAAGTGCGCCGTGAGGGGACACTTTAAAGATCACATTATTGAGACAAACTTTCAACCAAAACATGGATAAGTCGCCCATAATATTCTCATGGAGAAAAGTAAGGTAGAAAAAGTTCACACAGCATTAATGACTATTAAGCTTTGTTGATGCTTACTTAGTGGAATTATCTTTAAAAAAAATATATTATAATTATTTTATTAGGGTTTCAATGGGTCAGTTCTGATTTGATTCGATTCGGTTCCTGAGAAATTTAGAATCATAATCATTATATTTAATCTGATTTCAATTCTTTTTAGTTTCAGGTCTGGTTCCAATATTAATGGAATCGAAATCAGAATCACCAAAAATCATGGGTACCCATCGATTTTGATTCACAAGAATCGAATGAAAAAAAAAAAAAAAAAGTATTTTAAATAATTATAAAAAAAATTCTTTAAAAAAATTAACATATTATATTTAATTCGATTTCAATTCTTTTCGGTTTCATATTCGATTTTAACATAAATAAAATCGGAATCGAAATCACCAAAAATCATGGGTACCTATCAATTTTGATTCTCAACAATCATATGAGGAAAAAAGTATTTTTAAAAATTATAAAAAAAAAATAAATAAATAACATATTATCAACAAATTTATTAACTTAGTTATAATTGGTTGTACCAAAGATACAAATTAATGATTTTTTTGAAAAATGAAAATTTATCTTAGTTAAAAGTAATTAAGTTTTAGAAAAGAACTCATTTTAAGCTCTAATCAATAATTTATATGAAAATTTGAAGAATTTTATATAACGTGTATTTATTTTAAAATAATAAAAAAAATACCTTAAATCATCTATAGTATAAAAAGAAATGATAAATTAAATTAGTTCTGGGTACTGTGGGTACCCATTGGATAGAACCTAACAGTTTCAGTTCCTACCAATCTGATTCCATTTTAGATCTGACTCTAATCGGTTCCAATAAAATGGGAACCATAATAGGAGTTTTCGGTTCCAGTTAAATGGGTACCCATTGACACTCTTATAATATTAACTTTATTAATAATTATAATAAATTAAGAAATTAATTAAATTTATAAATTACTCCTAAATTACTAAAGCCAATAGTACTTAAAACACCAAATCAAGCCATTGCTATAAAATACTTTGTCCATGGATGTATCATATATCCTTAGAACAAATCTTGTCCATTGGATTTTGTGTTTAATGATTGGAAGGAGTTGTACTTTTTATAAGTCCACGAATCCTGACTCAATAAAATTAGTGAGATTTATCCAATAGTCTTATTTATTGCATTTTTATTATAGAAGTTCCATTGGAGTTTTGACAATTCTAAGGTAATTTTACTTTATTAAGTTGATTAATTAAAAAAATCTAGAATAGGATTCATGTCATTTTAAAATATTAAATGCCATTAATATTCTCAATTTTTTTAAATTAAATATATATTATATCCTCTCTTTCCAACAAAGATTCTCTATCCTAAAATCATCATTAGACTCACATTGCCACATTGGCAACAACATCACAACTCTCTATATTCCATTTAAAACTCAGATTTTACTTTTTTTTTTTCATTTTTTTAAAGAAAGAAAGAGGCTCAATCCATGATTTAGGGAGATAGAATAGACGTTGAGAAGAAGAATAATATAATTAATATTTCATTTAAAGAAGTGAGGGTATTATAGATATTTAATCTTTTTAAAATAATATAGATCACATTCCTAAATTTGTTGAGTAACAAATTCAATAAAATAAGATTCTCTTGGAGTTGTCAGAATTCTAACAGAGTTTTTGTATTAAAACAGAGAATTCTGTCAAGGAAATCACTTATAAAAAATGAGTGTTGTTGTTAGCACCCAACTTTTACTTATTACACCTCAATTAAAAAAAATAAGTGAATGAAAAAGTATAAGTTGAGGTGTCAATTGGAATTATTTATTTTTTTCGTTGGATCTATTTTTTGGGTTTAGGATTTTGTACACCCCTAATCATAATTGTAAATAACTATTGAAATTGCTTGAATAAGTGTTATAAGATTTTGTAATGTTGAGATAATAATTTGAGCCCAACCTTTGTAATATTTAAATAGTGTGTCTAAATCTCTAATTGGGGGCGTGATAACTAATTTAAGAAATTGGAGTGTAATAAGTAAAAATTGAGATGCCAATAGTATCATTTCAAAATAATATGGGTTAGGAGTTTTAAATATACCTAGAGATCCTAAGTCGTTAAACACGCCAATCCTCAGCTACCCTCACAAATTGTGGATATTAATTTGTTAAGATTTAATAGGAAATAAACATGACATCCAATTGTGAGGATGAAACTCATATCTCAAGGATAAATTATGCATCCCAAGATAAATCTTGACAATTGGATTTCATAATTTTTAAGAGTCATTTTTCGGGTCTACTTGTCCCAATCCCTTCAATAATTTACTCTATCAGTAAAATTATGCTTTAAAAGTGGAATTATCACTAGAGTTTGCTCAATCATCCTCTTAGGGGTTAAAAGGATATTCTTGAAAAATAATAGAAAAAAAAAGAGTGAAAAACAATAAAATTAAAAATTATTCTCGAAATTCATAGAAAAATTAAATCATAATCTCTCTTTATATAAGATAGGAAATGGAGAGAGGTCCACTATTGTGTTTTATTATATAGACTAAAGTTCACTCTACAGGTTAGAGAGATAAAAGAAGAAAAAAAATAAAATTAGAGAGACATTATTATTTTTTTTTTAAATCGGGTTGAAGGGGTAAAGGAAGAAAGATAGTACAATTAGAGAGCTATTATTGAAAAAATGAAGGAGTCAGATGAGAAGAGTAAAGATATTGAAATTGAAGAGGGAGGACGAAGATAATAAAGGAGGGTCAATGCAATTGGGTGTGATATTTATCCCCACAAGTGGATCTCACCGTTGTGTTTTATTATATAAACGGTTAGTTAAAATGAATCAAATTGATATCCTTATAAATTGAACCTTTAACCCAAATTAAATGGATAAAATATTTAAACCAAACTAAAGGAGCAAAAACCATACGATCATCAAATCTCATCTCAAAGATTTGGAGTCATTAAATGAATCTTATTTATCCATTCTGCTTTGTCTAAAGCCACATTTATCCCCATTAAATATGGAATGTCAAGTGAAGAAGACTTCAAGGAAAAAAAAAATTGAACCCTAGAATCTGTTTTGTTGCGAGGAAAAATGAAACAACAAGGAGATAAAAATCATACATAATGATTTATGTGCTTCGGCAATGTGCCAACAAAATACAAAACATCTCATACACAACATGTTGTACATTAAAATTGTGACTCTTACTAATTCCAAAGCATATAACAATGATTTTCCCATGATCATAAACATAAATTAGTAAGAATGAGAGGTAGAACTTCTTTCTTGCTTTCCTCAAATTATTTCTTTGTGCTTAGGTGTATAATATTTTTCTATCACAACTATAAAAATAGAGTTAGTCTAATAATTATTCTAGATTTCATTATTAGTTTCTAGAAACGATAAATTTCCATAATCTAATACTAACAATCCCAAATCCAAATCTAACAATCCTAATCAAATGCCCAGCCCGGATCAGAACTCGACCCTCAAGTGTCAGAAATGCTACAATAAGTTCAATAGGAAGGGGTTTGAGCACAACAACAAAAAATCCTCGACATGTCAACATGTGATTGTCGTCCATGTTAGTCTATTCTACTCATTGTTCTCAAATGCTATGGTGTGAGACTATATGTAAGTTAACCAACGACATAAGTTTCACATGGATGATATATTTTAAATATTAATTGATACACAACACAAAACACAAAATACAAAATACAAAATAAAATTTCAAAAAATTAAAATTAGAGAAGGAATAACAATTCTTAATTTCACATTTCATTTCAATTCTAAATTCACAACATTCCATAAGCATATATATATATATATTAAAAGCAAAACATTAAAAATAAAAAGAGCCGTACGCTTTTCAAACACATTGCGAGTTGATTCCTCTCATGTTTCTATGAATCCCCCTTGCGCCTGGAGGCATTTTTAGCACGTCTCACCGAGTGCCTCACATGCCTTCAAAAAACAATCGATTGCACAATAGCATAGCATATGGAACCACTTTCGCTATTTCCATTGTCACCATACCATCAAACAGATTTAAGGTAAATATGTACAAGAGATCATCCATCCTAGTCTGTTATTTCCCCCTCTTCTCCCTCTGATTTCACAATTTCCTCTTTAATAGAATCTGTCTCCCAAATGAACCCATTAACAGTTTTTTCAATTACAGTATCACCCATACCATCATCATGGTCGTTATCGTCATCTGTTGTAATAAGTTCTTTTGGGCACTCAAATTTCTCTCCAACCATCTCTCCCTCACAACCCATGTCTTTAACTATGACCTTAGGGAACTCCAAACGTTTCTCAGGCCAATCTCTAAAGAACGAATTCTTCACCATAAACCTGAAAACTTGCAACAAATGGCTCTTATCTCGCTTTATATCTGCACTAAGAAGCTTCTGCAAAAGGGTGGGCCTTTTGTGGTGCAAAACAGGCGAGGGAGTTGAATTGTTGTCCCCAAACTTTTGCTTCTTAACAAATTGATGGTCTCTCCCATGGTTTTGTCTTTTACCACGATTGTTTTTGAATCTTCCTTTCTTAGGCCACTTCTTGTTTCCTCTTTTACAGTTCTCCGATTCTGAAAGATATTTCGGGGGTAGTTCAGCAACTTCAACACCCAACTCAGCTTGTTTTGCTAGTATCTCCTTGAGTTGCTGCAAGAAAATATTAGTGAGTTACGAAAAACCAAAACTTGAAGAGATACCAAAATCCCGTATGTCAAATACAATCAAAGGATAGGAGGGGTACCCATTATAAATGAGTCCGACTAGCCTTACTTAGTAAGAATTCAACTCTTACTAAGAGTTGTTGACCTCACCTTGTGGCATCCAAAAACATAATCCGAAACCACAGGATTGTAGAGGACAATATTCTATGAACTTCAGAAGAAGAAAAAATTCAAAAAAATGTTATTTTTTACCGATGATTTTAAATTTAAATTTGGGAGTTCTGTGGAAATTCGGTAACCACGCATTTTCAAAGGCTGGGATGATGCGCTCCCCCCCCCCCCCCCCCCAAAAAAAAAAAAAAAAAAAAAAAGAAAGTGATTTTGTTTTTTGGGATCCGAGTTCTTTCCATGAAATTTAGATGTCTGTGGTGTTGGATTGCCAATGTCGTAATCCATTTGAGCAAAACGACCCTTACTAATGCTTAAAATCTTACTAAGGAAAGTGTTTTTCTATAAATATAGCATTGTAAATGGCCTACATAAGATATCACCCAAAGGAGGGTGATTGATTAGCTGGTAAAATCATCTTGGTAGGTTGAGTTATGGGTTTTGGCCCATCCATGAAGTACTACATCTCTTGGAAATTCTGGATTGACGGCCTAATCCATCAATTGTGGATAAGGCATGGCCTCGCCATCACTTAGAACCTCTCCTAATGCTACCCTTTCATTGAAGAATGTAGTTAGTAAATATGCATACCTGGCGTCGTTTTTTGGCATCTTCATCAACAACTTCTGAGTGAGTTCGTTTTCCAGCCGTCTTCTAAAATGGGTACAAACTTTTTTAGTGGCATGTTGCTTGTTTTAGATTAATAAATGTGAAAGTAAATGCAAACTTAAGCACACCTTCTCAATTTTAGATTTTGAAGGGTAGTTCTTCTTGCGATCGTCACGCCATTGCTGGATTTCTTGTTCCGAGTAGTTCAAAGGCAGAGACCTTAAAAATAAAAAAAACTATAATAATAAATAAACAAACTATACACAAACACAAGAAGAAAATGAAAAGAAAACAATAAAAATTTACAAAAAACTAATCATCTTGCAAGTCCTCCTCCCCCTTAACTTGATTCCAAGAAAGGAAGGAGGCAGAGCGCATCAATGATTTTAAAATTCCTTCTATCCTCCGAGAGATTCCATTGCCACACCAAAATTTGCTAATGCCACACCAATTCATATGTAAATCACCAAAGAATTAGCACAATCTAGGGGTGGTGTTAGCAAAAGTTGGTGTGGCAATATAAGCTCTATATTCTTGCAAAGAAGATGGCCCCCAAAAGTAGGGAAGTCCTCCCTTCCTTCCACAAACTCAAATTTGTCCACTTCTTTCATTTAGGGTTATAAGGTTCCCTCCAAAATTGCTTTCCTTGCATGGACTGAAATTTTATATAGAATCCTCATTGTGGATCAAATGCTTACATGTAAAGGGACCGTTTTTAACTTATGTTCATTTTGTAAAATTAGTGGTGAATCTGTGAAAATCTTCCTCTCTATTGTTGCTTGCATAATGACATTTGGAATGTATTCTTTCAGAAATTTGGGATTCATTGGATCATGACAGGGACAGTCGTGTGTTTGAAGGACAAGAGCACCATGCTCATGACATCATTTTTTTAAATTTTTGGGGTTTTTTGTTTTGTTTTGTTTTTTTTTTAAATTTTTTTTGCTTTATTTGTGCGTGTAAAAGGTCTACAAGGAGTTTAGGGGAGTATTCTTTGAGGATTTCTTGGGTAGATGGGAATGGATTTGTTCTATTAGTACTGAGTATTATGTTTTGCATCCACTGTTGTAATCCTGACCAATCATCTTGACCAGTTCTTTTTCTTTCTTTCCCTTTGTCCTTCATGGTAGGTCATCTCAACTTACAAGGACGTATTTCATTGTGTATGTAACATTTCCTAGAATAGATTTTTATACTTGTAAAACTAATGATGACAATGATGAATATAAAACCAAAAGGAAGAGAGGGAAGGAAGGAAAGAAAAGATGTTTTTTACATATTAGACATTTAATTTTTCATGCATAAATCACATGTGTGCGTGTGAAAGTGTAACTTTCTTGGGTATTCGTTAGGATAAAAGCTCCCTAAAGTTCCAAGCAAAAAAGGGTCACAGAACCAACAGAAAACAACCTTCGAAATTCCGTTCTGGTTTGTTCATGAGATGTTATTGCTCCCTCATCATGGTGTCCTGTTTCCATCAGTAAAAGGTATCAAACCACAATCAAAACTATCTCATTGTGTAAAGAAGAAAATACAGAAATAAACAACTAATTGAAATTAAATGCAAGATATAAATTAGAGTCTACATGTAACAAATGAACTTATACAGCCTCATAAAGAGTTGAACATAGTTATGCTACTTCAACTGAAGTTAAGTATGTGAAATAGGCTTATTAGTAAGATAAACAACATAAACTGCCAAAATGAACATTGGAAGTGACCCAAGCGAGTGGAAATAACTTCCTAGAAGCTTCTTTAATGGTTTTAAGAGGGGTTCTTTAGTGGTTTTAGAGTAATTAGGAATTTATTTATATGTCAAATAATTTTATTATTCCACACATCTCCATTTTTAAAAACATTGCTTCCAGTTACATACCACATTTCCTAATGACTACAAGTACTTCTCAACTTTCCATAATTCTTAAATACATATAAGAAATTAATTTTTAAAATTTTTCAGAAAAGATATTCAATGAACAAGTCAAAGATCTGGAGCTCACTCTAACACATCATTTGTAGTTTTAGTCTTTCTTCACTGATAATGAACTAGCTCCATATAATATAAAATGCACATATACATATCAATAAATACTTATGAAATAAACTTATCTTTGAATATTATGATACAAGCATTGGGGAGATTTAAAAAAGAAAAAAAACATTGGGGAGTTTATTATGTTGGATTTTCTGCATTGTTACCATGCCTTACAACTCATTTCGATGTCTAAGTTTGCAGTGATGCATTCAAGCGTATGAGGGTCTGCTTTTTGTACCACATGCAGTAAATTCTGCAATTGAATCACTTGTAAGAACTAGAAGGTGGCATGTGCAAATGCGCATGTATTTGAAGGGCTTATTTGTAATTTAAAATATTAACTAACAGGTGGTTTTGAAGATTACATAGTAAAAAAGAATATTTTTTGTAATTTTGAAAACCAACCACGTGATTTTAGGGACGTGGGATTGTAATTTCTTGGTTTTGATCAAAATGACCCTGATTATATTAATTTTAAACGTTAAGGTGGGGCCATTTTTGGAATCCAAATTTTGGTGTCGAACTACTTCTACGCTGCCTTTTCTCATTATAATAGTAAAAATATGGAACCTACTGCAGAAATAAAAGGTGGTCCTCTATTCAAGCCAATTGGCTCCAGCACACTTCATGATTCCACCTTTATGCACACATACCATAAGTTATATGCATGGCATACATTTTTTTGTTGAAAATGTTCTTTGTATGCTTTGGGTCAGCTTCAATGAAGCCTGTAGAATGCGACCAGGATGTACTGCATATATATAAAAAAAAGAGAGGGGGGGGGGGGGAGATTCTATTGCCACACCAACTTTTCTAATGCCACACCAATTCCAATGTAAATCACCAAAGAATTAGTACACGTCTTGGGGTGGCATTAGTAAAAGTTGGTATGGCAATAGAAGCTCTCAAAAAAATTTGATATTACAAAGAATTAAGAAATTATCATTCTCTAACCTGTTAAAGTTATGTGTGAGATGCAATGTTGTAGAACCAGTAAAATATTAGACATGTTAGAAAGGAATGAAGCCCAAAACCTTTTCCTTCTTTTCCGTTAAAGGACTTGAAGTTTCCCTTTGCCATAGGATGAAACTTGGATTTCTGGAATCTGCATGAAGTTCAATTGATTATGACGCAGGAGAAAAAATGTCCAAGCTATTCTTTGTTGAATACAGAAATATCCAAACTTTTAAGAGCAATAAAGAATGAAACTTAGAAGCTATTATATAACAGCTAACCTTGGGTGTGCCAATTCCCTTTTCCCAGATTCATGATAATTTCTTGTGAAATTCTTTCCTTGGTGATTTCCCTGGTTGTTTAAGATATTACACCTATCATCATTAGTATGATTCCCACCAGAGAGAGATAGAGAGAGAGATGTGGCAGGTAGTTTGTGTCTTCATGATACCAAAGTTAATTACACATAGACAACATATAAAGGTTTATAAATAAAAAAATCCTGGGGAAGGGTTCAAACAGACATCAAAACCATATAGTCACATCGATTAGCTTTCAAAATTACAAAAACATCCTTTTACTCTTGTAATATTGAAAGCCCTTTAACAAAAAATTACAAATAAGCCCTTTTGATACATGTGCATTCGCGCATGCCACCTTCTAGATTTTCATACTGTGTTTTATGCATATAATAACAGATCAACACCCAATTAGATCAAAACTCCCAGATGTAAGGAGGTCCATCAAAACCTGACCCACACCCACCCAATAAAAGACATTTTTAGACATGTTTGAGGTGAGCAATCAATAGCCACTTGCAACCACGACAAAACGACTCCATGAAACCTGTCTTGAATCTTAGAATCATGAGAGAGAGAAAAAATTACAATTAATATTCAGAGCAAGTTGTCTAAAGACTTTGAGGCCGTGTTCTTTGAAGATTTTGCTTTCAAGTGAGATGCTTTGTGTGATGTACAGTTATGTTGTGGTGGTTTTTTGTATTGGTTTTGGTTTTTCTTTTCTTATTCTTTGTTTGTTTGTTTGTTTTCTTTTCTCTGTTTGTAGGGACCACCTTGGCCTCCTTTTCTTTTCTAATAAAATCTTTTATACTTATCAAAACTAGATAAATAACTCTCTGTTTGAGTGTCTAATTAGGGAATCATCAAATGTGCTGAAAAGCTATTCTTTTTTTCTTGGTAGGCAAGCAGGTGAAGACAAGTATTCAACACAAGTCTGTTGTATAACCAAGCACGGACTTTACCAACTTACCATCATTTTGTACCTCTAAATGGCATCAAATATTAGATATAGTATTCTTCTTTAAAGAATTAGGCTCTGTAAATGAAGATCAGATAATGACTCATTTTGACAGCAATTTTTGTAATCCATAGATACTTCCATTATGACTACAGTGACCACACCCACTATCCGTGTGACTTAGAAAAGAATTAACAAATACACACAAAAAAAAAAAAAAATGGACATCAAGTACTTAGATTCTCATTTTTGCAAATTATATGGATTAGAAATAAACACACATTATCGAAATTAATACATCAACTCCAGAAGGAAAAGCATAGAACACCCTGAAAACTATTTAACTCTGCATAATTAATAACAAAACCATATGTGCAAAAAATACAAGATATCACCAAAAATAGTAAATCCATATGGAAGATGAAAGATACCTGTGACGTCTGGAAAGAGCCAGGATGCATGTTCTTCTGAGTTTGTTGGATTTGAATTGGACCATCAGTAAGTAGCGGAAACGAGTTACTTTGCATGTGTTGAGCAGCAATAGGTGACTTTTGCAAGGCATTCTGACCCCTTTGGGTATTGTGCTGTCCAACTTCATTGGAATTCACCATGCCCAATTGTGACTTTTGCAAGGCATTCTGACAAATTTGGGTATTGTGCTGTCCAACTTCATTGGAATTCATCATGCCCAATTGTGGGTTCATGAGGAAAGAAGGACTTTGAGAACCCATCGAAGGATGTGAACATGGAGGCATATTAAAGGGAACAATTTGAGGAAGTCCAATAGGGTGCGGTGAAAACTGCCCGTGTGGCAAAACAGTAATTTGGTTCATATGTTGAGGATTATGAGAACCGAATTGCCCCCCTTGCACGCTCGGACATACAAGTGGTTGAAAGGGTCTAGTCTGACTTGTAACTTGTGGAAGATTAAATGTAAACAACTGTCCATTTGGTTGAGATGGTGCACTGTTAAAATTATGGAGATGTCCATGTGATTGAGAACCCAAATGGGGCATACCCATTTGAGTATTTTGCATTGGTTGGTGATGGTTAGCAATATTAAGAAAATGGGTATTGGGAATAGCTCCAAAATTCCCATTGAAGTTACTCAAAATTGTATTTGAACCAACAAATGGAACGGGTAATTGGGGATTGAGTGCAAATAATTGAGAAATTAATGGATTGTTATAGGCACTAGAACATGGAAATTGATCACCATGATTGCAACCCGGATTACTTGAATTTACAAGATTGGATAAGATGACCTGATTTTCCAAAACGAAAAAAAAAAAATCAAAATAAATAATGGCCAGGTTTACCTGGAAAAAAACATTAAATCGAACAAAAAATACCTGTTGATGAGCTGAACTGTTACTTCGATCAGTTTGTATTTGGTTGGGAAGCTGAGGAAATGAAGCTTGAAAAGGAATCATCTATAGAATTAAGAGAAAAGAAATATTACTACAACAATAAGAGAAAAAGAAGGCGAACAAAAAAAGTTTCGATAATCGGAAAACTAAGATACAGAAAATAGATGAAGGGTTGATTACAGCCAAAAACAGTAAGATTTATATGGGGAAAAAGGCTTCTTTTTTTTAGGAAATAAAAAAAAAACCCAAAAGGATAATTGGTAGGTTTTTTCTAAAGCTATATTTTTCTAACATTTGAACTTATACTGTTAACTAATCTAAGATGCTCCTATCTTCATGAATACTTACATATAATTCGATCAAATCCTATTAAAAAAAATCCTACCTCGAGAAAAAAAAAAAAAAGATAAACAGAGAAAAGCATTCGCATCTCATTAAAAACAACAAAACCCAAAGAACTTGAAGTGTAATCTTCATTCTTGGAAAATGTATTGGACCTTGAAGAAAATCGATGAAGGAAATTGTTCTTGATCACTTAGAGAGAACGAAATGTTGAACTAAAGCCTTTTTCGAACAAAAGAAATTATTGTCTAAAATTATTGGAAAACTTATTAGAACTTGAAGAAATTCGATGAAATTAGTTTTCACTTCAAATGAAGCTACACCAGAAGAACACAGGAAGGGGAGAGAGGGAGAGAGAGAGGTCTTAAAAAACTGACCTTTATATAGTTTGAAGGAGGTGAAGAAGATACAGAGACAATCCAATTGTAGTGGTTCCTCAAGATTCAACTGTTGAAGAAGACGTTGAGGGAGTAGGGTTTTAGTCGAAGAGGGAAATACTAGCTTAAACCCTAAAAAGGCTGATTATAAGGTGATTTAGCCATCTCCCTCCACCTTTTGCTGAATATTTTACACACCCGTCTGTCTTTTCAAATTAACAACATGACCCCTTGACTATAGTCTTACCTAATAGACTGCTCTCCATCCTAGTATTGCCACTAAAGGAAATCTCCATTGGAAGAGAAAAAAAATTGGTTAAGCTATCATCAATGAAGGGTGTTGTTCCATGGACATACTTGAAAACAAATCAATAAACGATGGAAGGGAGTCGTTGGATGTTGAGCTAATCAACGAACAGATCTCGTTTTCAACATAAAACGTTTTTTATAGCTATGAATATGTTTAGGAGAGAAAACTTTTTTAGGATTTGTTATTACCTCCTTCAAAAAATTATTTTTTTTAATGTAATTCATAGTGTTGATAAATAATTTAGAGAAAGAAAAAAAAAACTTAACGGAATGTAAAAAAAACTTTGTAGGTGAGTCGAACCTTCAAATGCACATATAATTGAGAGTAAAACTTCTCTCAAAACCCTGCATTTTAAGTTGTGTAACCACAAGTTGTGTGTATAAATTTTCTTTCAAAACTTCTCTCATCAAGTTGTGTGTATAAATCTTGCAATTAGGCATATAGAGGAATTGAGATATGGGAGTTATGGCTTAGAGATGGGACGATTGAGTTCAGGAGTTTATGGTTTAGATAGAGAAGACAATTGAGAGGTTTAGGGTTTAGAGAGAGAGATCTAGGAAGAGATCGACTGAGAGAGAAAAAAAATTACCTGAGATATGTCTGTTGATTAACTAAACATCCAACTGCTCCCTTCCATTGTTTTTTTATTTGTTTTCAAGTATGTCTGTAGAACAGCTCCCATCAATCAATTCTAAACATCTATCTTACAACGTTAATTAGTCAATACTCGAAATATGGTAAGGTACCTAATTTCCTTCATTAAGTCCTTGGTAAAACAAAAAATTCCAAATAAGACAACATTGCAATTGAAGTAAGTTAAACACGCTTTTGACAATTGATGTGTTAAAAAAAACAATTATAATAATAACCATATAAGTGCCCACCAAGTCTATGGTCCAACAATAGAGAATATGGACATATGACCCATCAATTGAATGTCGAAGGCATTACATTGCTCTCTATCCGGACTAGGGTTGTCACTAGATCAAACCAACAATCTGATCTATTCTGATCGGATAACCTTGGGACAAAACCATGACCAGTAGATAGATGAATACCACCACTTCCCAAAATTGGAAAATAATGAAAGCAGATAAGGGAAAATTACTTAAGGGTCCTTGGCGGAAGGTTTTCTTTTTAATTAGTCATTGGCTTTTAGCAGGTAGCTAAATAGTCTATTTAGTAAATCCCTATTTTCTAATCAGTCTATGAACCCCATTATAGACATCTCTCACAATTGAAATGTTGAAATTGCCCTAACCATTCAAACTCACCATTTTTCATCCCAAAAAATTATATTTTTGGCATCCTAGTCGAGTTTTGGAGACTCCATTCCTATGAAAGGATTTAAGAAGGAAGAAGAAGTCATTTTCAAAAGATTTTTTTAAGCATTTTGAAGATATATATGCAACAAAAAAAAAGTAGGTTTTTTCAATTGTTTTGTTTCATTTTTGATTGAAAATCGATAAAGGATAGTTATTTTGGTTTGAAATCATCTACACAAGTCGTTAAGTCAAGTTTTAAGTTGATATTTACATGTATTTTAATTGGAAAAACTTTAACAAATAAAAATGGGTGGGTTTTACAATATCAAGTTTGGCATTTTTTATTTTTGAATTCAATATTTGTATTGTCGAGTTTGACATATTTTTAAAAATTGTCGAACTCAACAATAATAAAAACTGGTTTGCTCGACAATGAATAAAAATTGGTGAGCTCAATAATAAATAAAATTTGGTGAGCTCAACAATAATTAAAACTGATGAGCTTGACAATTTTTAAAAAATGTTGAACTCAAAAATAAAAATTGTCAAACTTGGCATGGTAAAACCCACCCGTTTTCATTTTTTCAAGTTTTTATAACTAAAATACATGCAAAGATCGACTTAAAACTTGACATAACGACTTGTGTAGATTATTTCAAATCAAAATAACTATCCTTGATCGATTTTCATCCAAAAAATGAAGCAAAATAATTGAAAAATCCTAGCTTTTTTTTTTTTGTTATAAATCATTGAAAAAAAAAATGCATCTAAAAGTTCAAAATGAGAAGTATATCATTTCTATTTGTCATTTACAATAAAAAAATTATCAGAAAGAATTGGAATCACCATTGGAAAATCTAAGTATACGATGAAGATAAAAAGGGGTAGTTTCGGTATTTCAAAAATATTATAATCTGAGATGAGGTTGAGGGACCATTAAGAAAATAAAGTTTTACTAAATGGACTATTAAGAAAAGTCCTAAAACTTACGGACTAATTAAAAAGAAAACCTTCTACCATGGATCATTAAGTAATTTTCCCAACAAATAATGATTTTCTATAATTTGATCGTGTAACTTTATGTTTTTTCAATGTGCATTGTTTATGGAAAATCCTAAAAGGGCTTTTGTTTTTTCCAATGTTTCACACTGCATTGATGTGGTGGTCATAGATGTGTTTCCTCGAGATACAAGTGAAAAACATTTATGGTTATATGGGCACCTCTTCGTCAATGCAATGAGAAACAAAGGCCCCCCGCGCGACTCATTTATTATTATTTTTTTTTTTAGTGAAGAAAGCAAATGATTAGTGGTTAATGGAAGTGAAGATGGGTTTGATGAGATTTGAACCTAGGTCATGGGTCAACTCTCCTCAAGCCTTTACCAGTTAGCTAAGCGGCACCTTCACTCATTGTTTATATATCACTTTCAGTTTAAATAGATGCATTTCCTATGCTCCAAGCATCTAGAAATGACACTAAAACGTCTTGCCAACCATGTTTGCAACCTCTAGGTTGGTTCCAAATATTTATATATTTTCACTATCTTTGGCAAATTGGATCAAGTTATAAATTTTCAATATATACAGTAAGCATGGTAGAACTCACCACTGTCAAGCAAAGAAAATATGAACCAATTATCAAGTATATCGAGTGTTGGAGAAATCTCTCTTTTAACTTCATAGATCGGTTCTCCCAACCATCTACCATTGAGATGTGCATTCATGGGATGGTTTGGGGACTTTTGTACATCTTAAAAGTGATCAAGCTCCACACCTTCCAGGAGTTAGCCACACGTACCCATAATATAGAGCAAAATATCACTATACATGGGGATCTAAGACCAAGTATGTCTAAAAAAATCTGAGTTCAAGGAAGAAACATTATCTCAAGAAGAAATTATGTTCACCTCATTTACAAAAACATCAACAAAAAGAAGAAGTGGGAAGCCCAAAGTTGTCAAATCCAAGACACATGGACAACTTTGTTAATACCAAAAGAGTTCGTGGTAAAAGAATACTCTTGCCATAAGTCTGATATCCCCAACATGTTCGACAACTTGCTAAAGTTAGATATGATCGAACTGACTCCTTCTAACAAACCTAAAGAAATAGAGCGTGATGATCATCTAAGGTATTATCGTTACCATCGAGTGATTAGTCACCCGCTTGAAAAGTATTGCACTCTAAAAGAAGAGATCATGGATTTGGTGTATGAAGGAAAAATTGAACCCGAATCTGATAATAATTTGGCCATCACAAACATGACAAAAATTACATTTGAGTACAAGGATCCAATACATTTGACAAGTTCGCGTGCAATATTGATTTTGCTCATTCAAGATAAAAAAGTGTTGTCATTATCAAAACTTCTATTGGCATATTTTAACATCGATGATCTTCAATCTACACTGGGGCATTATCAAATTGGAGGCAAGTCATTTCTCCTCTACATCCATGACAATAATACTCTTCAAATAAAAGACCATGCTCATCAACGTTCCAGCCTACATGTGTGATGTTATGGTCTACGCATCAACTATTACAACCTATTTGCATCAAAGATAAAGCTTGAACGATTATCACATGTCAAAGAAAATAATATCCTCATATTTCAACCTTGTTCTCTTCAAAACCAACTTCTAATAGAAGGAAGACTCTACCCAAAACTAGGTCGAAAAAAAGAATAAGGAATTATGCGTGTTAGTTTACACCAACGTGTGTAATCAAATCAAACTAGATGCATTGTAAAAAAAATGATAGTGATGTGTATAGCAACCACTCCACAAATTTAAGTCTCTATGAATAATAATCTTAGTAGAATGAATAAGGTGCCTAACATCTTCCTTATCCCTTAACATGGACCCCCTTACCTAAATCTTAAATAGATCAATGTCTCTTATCTGTACAAGAGTTACTACAAATAAAAATGATTTTTCAAAATTATCTTCCTAGTACCCATTCACACCTTATTCTAAAAAAGAATGGTGGCGACTCCAAATCCAAGTAGAGATTCGATTTTCAAAGAAAATCTCATGTCTACAAGTACTATTAAAATTCCTTAAAAAAATTGGTGCACATTACAACTTTTCTTAATTTTTGTAACGAAGAAATTAGGTTGGTTATTGTATTTTTGTGAACTTGAAAAAAATTCATCTAAAATCTTTAAGGTACAATGAATTTCAATTAATAAAAAATGTAATATTTAATAGAAATAAATAAAAATATTAGACAAGTATTATTTGAGTGTAATTGGTCGAAAGTTGAATTATTGAGTATCTCATACCTCTATAATTTGGATTAGGTTTTATCCTTGGGTAAATTACCTCGTTGATATTGACTCGAAAAACGAAATGATAGGTATAATTAGTCCGTGAATAAGCAACCATCTCAATGAAAAATTAAATAGGTTTAATTTATAATCATTCGGCCTCCTAAAAGGATCTACTAAATTTATCGAGTAGTGCCCAAGTATCAAAATGGTTAGTTATTAATGTATGTTGTACATCTTCTTTCCTTAGCATTGTAGTTTAATCGGTCAGAGCACCGCTCAACATAAGTAGAAGATGCGGGTTTGAGCCCTGACACTCCCAACCTAAGATTTAATGAATTATCAATTAAAATGATAAGTTTAATTATGAAAATAATTATAATTATTTTTAAAAACTATAAAAATAAAAATTACTATAAATCTCTACAAAAAAATGACGAGTGGCTAAGAAAATGTGTAGAATTTTGAAGTATGAGAGTTTGATAACATTAATGATAAGTAGTAGATATACGAAATTAATTAGTGGATCCCACCATTATATGAAATACATTTTTTTTATGTGTTTTGCATTTTAAATCTATTATACGTCTTAAAAGTGTTTTTGCAAGTGCCTCTCTCGACAAGCAGGGGCGAAGTCAGGATTTTATTGTAATGTGGGCAAACTATAATTAATGGTACAATTGAAAAACTTGAATATGAATGTTTTTGGGGATAAATTCAAAGATTTTTTGTTGGAAGTTGAAGAAAATGCTATTTAGGTATTTTTCAATTAGTCCATGAGAGAAAGCTCAATCAAAAGACAATGTCATTTTTAAAAATTGTAAGGGGATTGGGGGAAAAATTTGAGGAAAGTGATGGGGTGGGGGCAAATAAAAAGGGAGATGAGTGAGTGGGGGCAAATAAAACATATATTTAGTTGAAAAATACAGGACTGTCTCAAAGTTTTATGGGGGCAATTACCCCCACAAGCTCCTTACTAGCTCCACCCCTGCCCATCTAAGGCAAATTGAGGAAAAACTCCAATGATTCAAAATTATATCCAAGTCTCTCCTCAAAGCCCTCTAGCCTACCTAAACTCTATCTAAATCCCTTCCCAAACGCCCACGAAGCTCTAACTAAGAAGAAGAGATCTATGTGGGGTTTAGCTGTGATTTTTTATATGTAATCCTCTTCTAAACCTCCATTATCTATATATTCCTCTTCTTTACATTTAAGCAAGCTTGTTTTTATATTTTTTTTGCTTGTAGTAATGTAAATCTTAGTTTATTTTAATGGGACTTGGAGGTAGAGTGTAAAACCTCATAGAGGTAATCTCCTCCTATAAGCCTTCAATAAGTTCACAAGAGCATTAAAATATTTGTTCTTTATTTTCCTTGCAAGTTTTAAATTCCTAGATTAGTTACTCTTTATTTTCCTTACAAGTTTTAAATTATTAAATTAGTTGTTATTTACTTTCTTCGCAACTTTAAATTCCTAGAATGGAGAATTTTCTTTTATTTTATAATGGCTTAAGAGCTAGAGAGTAATCCCTCCTTGGAGGTAACCTTCTCTTTCTAAGTCCATTACATGCATATATTATATGTATACACATCATTATGTTTTCTCTAAAATAGTTAAGGGTCAAAGGTATGGATTTATCTAGATCACACCGAGTTCTCTGAGCTAACATAAAATAGTCTAAAAGAAAATACATCTCATGCATAAAGTTCCTAGTCTTTCCATGGTGGTGTCCAACTCAGAGACACCTCCTAAAGGATAAATCAACAAAAATATACTCCAAAATGAAAACATAACCCTCTAAAAGAGCCTTGGGATGCAAAAACGTGAAATCCATGTGAATTTCTACCAAAATCCTAGGTTCATAAAAATTTTCAAGAAGCACATTATTTTGTTTTTAGCTTGATCATTGTCTTAATTTGTTCATTTTCTAAAGCTAGACTATAGTTAATTTTTTCTTAACTATTCTCTATAATTTCTTTTATTTCAAAACCCAGAAAGAGTTTACTAGTATTCACCTATGGTCAATATTGGTACCATCTTAGGATGAGAGGGATAAGGTGCCTAACGCCTTCCTTCTTCCTTAACCGAATCTCCTTACTTTAGATTTTTAGTTTGACCATTTTCACTTATCCTTTGGATATGTGAGTCACTGCAAATCAAAAAGCAGAATTTTTAAAACATTTTTATAGTGTCCATTTACACTTTAAGTGAATGATGGTGACTCATAAACTCGTGTAAATGAGCTCAAACCTCCCAAAAGGTTTTGAAGTCCATGTATTTCGAAGGATGGATCACTACTCTTCAAAAAATAACTAAAATTAATAAGGTCTAAGCAAAATTTGAATTTCTCCGTAGAAATTGATTTTATCAACATTTTAGTTCATTGTCTTTCGTATTAATCTTTTGAAACAATATGTCACTAGATGTCAATGTCTATCTCTTATGAAACTTTACATCCACATGCTTAGCTACTGCATGATGTACCTGATTCTTCATAAAGTAAATGACATCTTAACTGTTACAATGCAAATACATAGAACATTGCTTCATCCCAAGCTCACTAATCAATTTCATTAATCATTACTTCCTTAACTGCTTCTATAATAGTTATGTATTCTGTTTTTGTTGTACATGGTATTATAGTTGGTTTAGCATTGATTTCCAACAAATTTGTTAGAAAAAACAAAACAAAAAAGTTGTTGCAATTTTTTAAGAGATTCGGGTCAGTTTGGATTTTGTTGTTTTTGTCAAAGCTTACATATCCTTTTTATATTTTGAAGGAGGGGAGGGGGGGGGGGGCTAATAATGACATTTTCATTCTTTTATCACTAAGCTATAAGGAGGGGAGGGCAAGTAGTTGAAAAACTTGATGACCTTGAAGATGAGTGCATTTGGGGAGAAAAATCAAAGGTTTTTTGTTAGAGACTGAAGAAAAGGGCATTTAATTCATTTCTCATTAGTATATAAGAGAACAATTAAGTCATCTTCTATTTCTCGAAAATCTTATCCCATAACTCATGGACTGGATAATTTTTTAGTTGACTCGACTTGATGAACATTCTAATATACCATATTTTCGACTTTTAAAGCTATAATTAATATACTATATTTTATGACATAAAATTCTATATCTTTAATATCTTTGTTTTTTAGGCCCTGCTTGGTACCGTGCAAATCATTTGCAAATGCAAAATATTTGCACTAAAATGATTTGCAACACTTTTTGGGCTGCAAACTATTTGCTGAAATTTACAAAGGGCTTAAGAGTTTAATGCAAATAAATAAATAATTAAAATAAAGAATAATGAATAAAATTGAGAATGTAACCAAGCATCTTAAATTAGATTCCAACAAATCATTTCAAAAGAATCTACGGGCCAAAATCTAGAAGAGGTATATCAAAATGAAGCATGTTTCGCCAAAGGATTTCATCCTTAATATGATATATCACTGTCATTAATTATATAATTAAACATGAGATTATAATTTACCTAAGATAAGGAAACTTCGCTTCAACAAACTGAAGTCTTCTTGGCCCTTACCCTGAAATTCAAGTAACATAAGAACGTTTGGAGCTTCATATCAACCCATTCCACCAGAGGTAGAGCCAAGATTTTATTATAGTGGGGGCAAACTATAAGTAAAGGTACAGTTGAAAAGCTTGAATATGAAAAGTTTTGGGGAGAATTTCAAAGATTTTGGGTTGGAAGTTGAAGAAAAGGATATTTAGGTTTTTTCCTATTAGTTCATGAGAGAAGGACCAATCAAGAGACAATGTCATCTTCAAAAACTGTAAGAGGGCTAGGGGGAAATTTGAAGGGAGGAGATGGGGTGGGGGCAAATAAGGAGGGAGATGGGTGATTGGGGGCAAATGAGGCATGTATTTAATTGAAATACAAGACTATCTCAAAGTTCTATGGGGGCAATTGCCTCCACAAGCTCCTTACTAGCTCCGCCCCTGTTGACAAGCCCATCACAAGTTCATTTTCTTGAAAAGTTCACATGTATTTCATTTTAAGTCCATTATTTATGAGAAGCACATAATTCCCCATTTTCAACTATATTTTTATGACATAGTTTCATTTACATTTTTATATATATATAAAATTTGAGTTCATACTCAATTAGCTTCATGATAAGGTTTTAGTAAGTAATGAGCTATTGGATGAAACTAAATACCAAGCGCTTGCAAAGTAAGTACTATACAACATTGCAATTACAAATCGTCATAATTGAAAAAACCTTTTATGGTAGTTTATGATGTACCAAATAGGGTTACAATAACAAAAATTGTTATCCAATGACAAAAAGTTTGAAAGATATTAGTAAACTTTATGAACTATAACCCTAAAAACTTATGAAATCTTTCCGAATGAAGATGTTAAGGTTTGGAGAAGAAGAGGTTGCAGATTTAGGGTCTCGTTATCCTCGATCTTCAAACGTAAAAATTGTAACATTTTCATATCACTAGAATGAAATCTCTTATTCTTAAAAAATGAACGAGAGATATAGCTAAGATTGAGAGAGAAGCCAAAAACGAGAATTCTTATAGTTGTAACACCCCAATAAAATGAGTATATTGAAAAATTTTAGATTTTTTTTCTCGCGTGAAAGTCAATACAATATTTCACATATAATCCAGTCAACCAATTGCATGGCTTCTAGTGCAGATAGTTTTGTAAATTGGGGATGCCTTCAACAAATGTGGCTTCATTCAATTGGTTGATTTGAGATTTTGTGCAATCCCTTTGAAAAGTGAATTTTCTGTGAGGAAATTTTTCAAAAAAAATTCAGGTGTTATTGGCATGATGAATTTTATGTGTTCAATGTTACGTTTTCCCATATTACTTATTAGGAAATGTTCGGCACCCTATTATTTGCCTTGAGTGTTTTGTCTGACGTGGGTTATAATTTTTGGAATGGGTTGATTTTGGTGAGGTGATATATATGGTTAGGGGAACATCCTCACCAAAATCAGCCCATTCTGAAATTTCTAGCCCATGTTTCTAAGTTGAAGAATCATGGATCGTCAATTTTTTGTAACCCACTTTTAATGGGGTTAGAAGTTTTGGAACGGGCTAATTTTTGGTGAGTATGATATCCTCACTATAAATATCATATTCACCAAAATTATCTCATTTTAAAACACTTTTAATCCATGTGGAGCAAAATATGTAGGGAAAATAGTTACGTGCCTAACATTTCTCTTACTTATTTTAAATAAATTTGTAAGTGACTAACATAGAAGTTGAATCCGTGGCGCAATGGTAGCGCGTCTGACTCCAGATCAGAAGGTTGCGTGTTCGATTCACGTCGGGTTCAACATTTTTGCGCTATTTTTTATATAAATTTCTTTTCTACATCACTTGAAATAAAATATAAGTAAAATTGATATTAAAATGGAAATTGCGGTGAGCGTGGATCGAACACGCGACCTTCAGATCTTCAGTCTGACGCTCTCCCAACTGAGCTATCCCCGCTTGATGAAACGTTAGTTGTATTTTTTTACTATTAAAATATATTAGCTGGTCTAACAAAACTCTAACTCATTAATCATGTATGAATTATTGGTTCATCTTTTGATAGAGTCCTACATCAAAAGTCACTATAAATGGAGTGAGGCATTTATGTCTCAACACCATGGCTGGAATGGGATCCACAGTTGTGTTTTAATCCTTATATATAAGAGGTCTATAGCTACTCCTTATTTGTACTCCTTGGTCTTACACCCATCACTCACCCTTGATTTAGAAAAATCTAGGGTTTGAATTAGTGTTGACATGGCATACTAAAACCATTACTTTTAGTAGGACTCGACTCAAGCCAAGCCTAATTTTTTCTTTTATATCATAAAATATTGAACGATTTAGAATCGTCCCTCCACGTCTTGTAAATAGCCGAGATATCCTCACGTCTCCCTTAGTTATATCTTCTTTTATATACTATTTAAAAGGACCTACATACCCTCATTTTCAATTGTAATACGAAACACCATTGATTGTTTTCTAACACCAGTCATCTTGAAGATGATAAAGTAGAATTTGAAGGTTGAAAGATAGTGAATTTTAAGGATAACAAATATGGTATACAATTTTATCCAAGAGGTTGGAGATGCTGATTTTGGAAGAAAGTAGATAAAGATTAGGGTATTTTAGAAATTTTCACATTTTCTTATAAGAGAAGACGAAGGTCAAGGAAGGCATGTCGACATTTTGAAATAAAAGGGGTAGCTCAAATATTCACTAAAAATGTGGAGCAGGTTGTATTATTTGATTAAAAGAAGGAAACCATCCCCCTCACATCTACAAATCCCTAGAATACCAAGTCGTCTTATAATGTGAGATATTAAATCTCGTTCAAATAATTGACTGGCGCGTTTGTATTATTTAGCCTAGATACTGAGTTAACTCGGATAATACGTCTCGGTCTCCTGACGAGTTTTGAAACCATGATGAAACCTCACTTGAATCTAGTATTTTTCTTTGAATTTCAATCATAAACCAATGTCTTAAATGTCAACCGATCCAGCCATATTGAACCTAGTAGCTGGTGGTGGTAGAACCAACTTGATTAATTTTCGGTTGGTATCCATTAATCCACATGAATCCAAAACCACAAATTTGCCAAAACCACCATTTTAAATCAATAAAAAGAAAAGCTTGTGAGAAAAATTGAAAGACTAGTTTTTGTTGATTCAATTATTGAAGCTCTTTGTTGAGCTTTTACTAAGAGAGTAATGTTATTCTTCTAGGAATATTTTCAGAAGAGGGTTGTATTAGGTCCATCAAACGTCGAACATTTCATGTTTAATGAAGTGATGAAATCAATATATGAATATAAGAACTCTTCGTCAATTTTCCTAAATAGTATCTGAAGTTGAATAATGTTTGCTAGACACTTTTGTGTCTGCCATCATTCGACATCAAGAAAGAATTGGCCTAAAAACATAGAAGGCAACTGTTGCCAACTCATGTCAATGTCATCGACTTTTAGTCGATTAAGTCTAGACTCCATGTCGATTAAGTCAGCACTATAAAAATCATCGATACTATGGAATGGACAATTGGGATTTGATGTATAAATCATGAGTAAAATTATGGAGTACCCATAGACGAATTCTCTCTCTCTCTCTCTATATATATATATAACGTCTAAGACCTCATGGGAATATTAACATTCTCCAGCACATTTACTTTTCAATAAAATCCTTTCCCATTTGTTTTTAATAGAAAAAATAATGATATATTGGTCTTTCACACAATAAATGTTATTATTTTAAATAAATACTTATTTATATTATAAATGTATTGATTTCCAAAATATTTATTGCAAACAAAACATTTAAATCTAAAGATTAAAGAGAAATATTTTTCTTACGAACTTAAGAAAATTTTAAACCTTAGTAAGGGTCGTTTTACTTTACTCTCAAGTGTGTCATACTCCCACATAAGCCTTGCGACCTTCTTATATTCATGGTTCCCCCTCTCTCCAATAGATTTGTCTTTTAGACTTGTTGATTGGCTAACAAAAATCATACATTTTAACAGGTGGTCGATGGATCCCACTTAAGTCTCATAACCCTTTTATATTCACAGTTACCTCTCTCTCTAACAAATCGGTCTTTTAGAGTAGTTGGTTGGTTAACAAAAACCATACATGATTATAGGGTGGTTGATGAATCGGGTTTTGATTGGATTGCTATTCCGATATGAACTTTATTAGACTTGGATTCAATCAGGCTTGCCATTTTAAGCTCTAGATTGATTCGGTCTAATGTATGTTACTTCAAATGGGATCCAATCCAAAAACTCAATTTTTTTTTGGTATTGACCCTAATCCCATTTGATTCAATTTGATAAAAGTGCATTAAAAAAAAAAAAAAAATCCTTGCATCAAATTGGGTCTTTATCAGATTGGCTCATTTTCGGAACCCAAATTCTTGATCCAGAAATAGAGTTATCCGATCAGAATGGATTGGAACGGATCAGGTTTTGAAACTGATTTGATCCATTTACACGTTTTAACAGTTGGGAGGAGTGCTTCCAAAGTTTTCTTAGTATAGACTCAAGACCCATCTGATGGGTTTAGATCTAATAATTAATCGAAACAAAAAGCTCAAAAGGAAGTAGAAAGGTTTATTTAGACATACCCCTCCAGTTTTTTTTTTGAATTTTTGAGATACCTTTTATGTTTCCTAACTAATGGCACACCCTCCTGACATCAGTCTATTCTACAAGAATAATGTAAAATGACATAAATATCCTTTTTATTAAATTCTAGCAAAATAAACTCTTTGATTTTTCTCTGGAAGAACATGTCATTTTCAAGTTTTTTGACTTTTAGGGAAAAAACCATACTTATAAAAAAAATACATTTTATAATTTGAATGTTGTAAGAGATGGAATCTTGGGGTTGAAAGATGAGGGAAAAAAATTATCCTAGAAATTGAAGATATCTGATTTTGAAGGGAAAAAAAAAAAATCAAAGGTTTTTTTTGCTTGACGTCGAAGAAGAGGGCGTTTAGATCATCTTATGTTAGTCTTCTATTGAAGAATGAGGTCAAGGGGGTCTGTCATTAGTTTCGAAACACAAGGTTATCTAAAATATTTATTAGAATATGAAGGGGATACTTATAAAATCACCCATATAGAAACAGCCCAAAATCCCAAAAACAAACCAAGAACAACTGAAATCCATATCCAGTAGAATGTTGTTGATTTGATGGCAAACCCTAGGAGATACTCCTTCACATCTGAGAACACAGTACAACAACCACAACTGCAACAACAACAAACCCAAGTCCTCTCTCTCTCTTCTCTCATTTTCTTCTTGAAGAGACCCCAAGCCATCCCTTTCCTTCTATCCATCTTTCTTCTCCTCACATGGGTTTCTCTCAGAATCCAACACCTCCATCACTTCCCCTCTCAACAACCTCATCAATCCCAACAAAACCAGAAATTGAGGAGAGATGGTGATGATGAGAGAGCCAACTTGGTTAGGTTCACCTCTGGTTTCCCCTCTAAGATTTCTAATGACAAGAGAGGATGGTTGCTAAACCCTGTCGCTGTTGCTCATGATGCTGGACTTTCAGGTCTGTTAATTCTATTTGTATCTTTGATGTGGGTTTTGCTTCCTTTTTAATGGGTTGTTGTTTGTTTTGTTGATTAGTTCAGGAATTTGGGTGTAGAGAGACAATGTGTATTTGTTTTTCTTTGTTGTTCTATCTTTGCTATAGTTTATGTTAATCATGGGAAGTGATTGGCCTGGCTTTCAGGTTTGGTGATTCTCTTTGTATATCTGATGTGGATTTTACTTCTTTTTTAATGGGTTGTTGTTTGTTTTGTTGACTAGTTTGGCAATTTGGGTGTAGAGAGACGATGTATATTTGTTTTTTCATGTTGTTGTTCTATCCCCCCAATTATAAAGAGGGCACCCAAAATTCAAAAGTTCCTTTATTTAGGATAGAATTGCCCATATTTTATTCGCAAAAACAATGTACCATATTGAAATTCATCATCATCATTCGGGTTGGCGGGATGAATCCTATTTCACCATTTTAACTCTAGAGCTATATAAGTGGTGGGCGCCGTTTATTTACAAGGGGTACCTTGATTCCGTTTCTAGTTTGGCATTCTCAAACCATGATAGTGTACTGTCTGTTGTGTTGCGGTTTCCTCTTTTTCTTTTAAGGATTCTATATTTTTCAGATTTTTTTTCATCATAGGATTGGTATCCTACAGGTGGAGCAGTATCTTGTGCTGTGGTGCATGTGGGTCAAATCCGAGCGGGTGGTTTGAGGGGAAATCACAGACACTATAATACCAATGAAACATTTGTCATTTGGGGCGCTGAAACAAAATTCAGGGTACGTACTCTCTCACTTGAGAAGAAAATAATCAAGTATTGTTCTTTTGTATGTCTATGAAGATTAAAATATCAGTAGAACAACAATTATTGGCCACCAAAAACCATTACTTGTTGTTTCATGTGCAACAGATTATTCATTGTGATTTTGTTATCGTGCAAAATAGGGAGGCACTTGTCTTCCTTGTTAGAGGCAGTCCTTGTAATGGCGTTTTGAAAATTCATGAAAGCACCCTTACATGAACTGGTCTTAGTTACATAGCCCTGGTTCATCTTCTTTTTGTGCTCTAACCATATCCATTACATTCCCTTGCTTTTGGGGAAAGATACTATTTGAGGCAACAATAGCCTTATAAGAGATGTGAGAGACTGAAATTAGCTAATGATTCATTTCATGTTACCATTTGAATCCATCTTTGGGTATTTGGGTCCCTTCACTTTAAATAATTGTACCCCTAAAGTCTATCATTCTATCTATTGTATTGTCGGATCCACCTTTATCTGGCATTATGATGTACGTGCTACAATGTAGCATGTAGTGCTGTCAATGGATCGGGTCCAGGTCCATATCGGATCGGTGTTGATTTGGTACCAATTCAATAAGGATTGGATTGGATCTGGGACTGATCCAATAAGTATCATATATGACTCTTATCGGATCAGGGTTTTATTGGATCTCAATATTACGATCCAGACCCGATCCAATAACAATCGGATTGGTTCTGGATCAGGCTAATTTATATACTTTCTAGCATTTTATCGGATCAGGGCATGGTTGAGCTAAATCCGACCCAATAAAATATCAGATTGGAACCTTATCGGAATCCAAAATATCGATCTAGACCCAAAGTTATTGGATCGGAATGGATTTCAGGTCTGATTCAATCCATTGACAGCCCTAATAGCCTGAGAAGGAGAAGGGCAAAGAGAGTTACCAAAATGAAAAATAAATAAATAATGTATAGATATTGAGTTTGTATGTGTGGTGGTGACGTTCCTTTTATATGAAAAATACTTTGACATGATCCTGGATTAAACCCTTACTCCCATTCTATGAATCGTCTGTAGTTGGAAAATCGCATGGTAGATAAAGGTTATGCCGAAGTCACGATTGGTGCAGAAGAGGTTGCTGTTGCTTATAGCTCAAGTGGAACAGCTCATGCATTAGTGAATGTGGATCCAATACGAGCGACATTCTTTGTGGGGTGCCAAGATAGTGTAATAACCTACAATAGCTCAACCACAGATTTTAATGTCTGGAAAGATCTTTGAATGTTACTTTGCTATATAATCCTACTTCACAATGCCCCCTTTTCGGCTTATTAAGTGATTGTCAGTACAGGGTTTTGGGCACAATGGAGATTGGTTTCAATGGGGACAAGAGATGTTCAGGTACCTTTGTACAGAAGTCACAGTTGTTCCCCCCCCAAAAAAAAAAAAAAAAAAACCTCTTCAATTGAATGTGATTTTCTAATATAACTCATCTATGTTGTTTATTACATGTACAGTTATGCTGTAGGTATTGTATTGGTTTATGGGCATGATTGATTGTTTGATTCTATGTTACCGAATTTGGTACGGTTCGTATGAGGTTCATAAAATCAAGCGAACCACAAACCCACCGAATTTTTATTGGTTCGGCGAACCAAACAATTAGGTTCGATGAACCAAATAATTTTTTAATTGGTTCGTGAACCAAACCAATTTATTATATATATTTTTCATTGTTTTATATTTAGAATTTGATTATTATATTTATTTATTACAATTTAACTTAGAATTTTTTAACATTATGATAGTACTTATAACTTGTATACTTGAATTATATACATGCACAAGCGAACCAAACTAGCGGACCAATCTAGGCAACCAAAGCGAACCAAGAAACGAATTATCTCCATCTACCCCAAGAACCAGGTTCATTCTAGAGTAGCGAACCACAAACCCGAATTCAACCTGAGCGAGTTCACGAACCAGATACGCAAGAAATCATCCACTGCAAGATAGGTTTACCTAGGTCTAGGAGATCTTCTGAGCCAAAAATCAACTCCGTTTGATGATCACAAATTTTTAGATTTCTTCTAGATTTGTCACTAGATTTTTCTCCACTGTCCAAGAAAGATGAAGTTGATGGGATGGCGAGATCATCCAAGCCATTTAATGGTGAGACAACAATGTGTAAGGAATGAATGCCCAAGTACTACACTCATATACAAGCTTTTTCTTCTTGAATGCTCTATCATTAGGCTTTTTTCCTTATTTGTTTGTCAAAATTTCTCATGATTTGTTTCTATATTATTTGTCACCATAATAAAAGGTGAACTATCTAAGCTGCATTTAGGTAAATACATTAATCGACTTGAGCCAAGTATTATGTTGTCAGCTGCTATAGAACGTGAAAAACAAGCAACAACAGCATGAGAAGGTGGGAGGGTTTCTTATATGAGGTAGGTCGTATCGGAGTTGATACTTGAATTAACATCTCCACAATTTTGAGATATAAATAGTACGGTTGTGGACATATTGAGCCATTGTGGTAGCTCTTTTCATGTTCAGTTGATGCTGGGCCTAGCTTAGATACTCACCACCTGAGCCTGACCTCAAATTAGGCCAACAAAACAAACAATATCTTGGGCTAAGTTTAAGGTGCTAAGCTTGAATTGCTATCTATTGTTGTTGTTATTCACGTATGGTCTTGTTAACATTCTTACTCTTTTTTTTCCTGATTCTTTTTTATTCATTTTCATTCCTTTTAACTTGTTGAGTACCTTCTGATCTCAAGCTATATGTTATTGGGCTTATCTATCTAGAGTTGCTGAAGCTGATTCTGAATAATTAGGCTATGTTTCAAACACTCGAGTGGTCTGAAATTGACGTGTATTTGCTGCAATCCTTGGAATCACCATACTGTTGACGCAATGCCGACTGTGGATGCAATGCATTAAGAATGGCATATTTAAATGGAATAAGGGGGCAAGGGAAGCATGTAAAGTTGAAGGTTTTCGATGTGGTAGTTGCCGGATTTGGGGGAGATGTTAAAAGTGCACGTGATGACTCAAATTTTGGGTTTGGTGCGATGTTGAGCGAAGAAGGAAGTCCTGTAGAGATTTTCAGTGAAAAGCTCAATGATTCCAAGAAGAATATTCTGGTGTGGAATCTAATGTTATAGTCTAAAGCTTTGAAGCATTAAAAACACTTTTTTTTTTAATAGGTAAAACAAAAACAAAAACAAGAGAAAAATCTACAACAAAAACTTTACAGGGAGCATAGGGCATCCCATCTAAACACAAACCCCTTTAAAAGTAACATCCATCTTACACCCAATAATACAAAAACCCAGGAATGAACAAAATCATCTCGTGGTGAGACCTCTTAACGTCCGAAAAGATTCTCCTATTCCTTTCCAACCAAATGCCCCAACAAAGTGCGAAAGGGAGCAAAGCCCAAAGAGGTTTTTTTTTTCCCAACTAGTGAAATCGGTTGAACTCCAACTCGTAAAGAGAGACAGGAATTTGGGAAAACCCACCTTAATTTGAAAAGATGGAGAGAATGGGACCATATAACTATGAAAGAACATTGGATTAGAATATCATCAGTAGATTCCCCACTTGCATAGCACAAAGAATAAAAGTTTGGGGTTATCAAGCCTCTTCTCATTAGATGATCAAGGGTGAGAACTTACCAGAAACAGCTAGCCAAACAAAAAATGAGATTTTTGACAGGACTTTCGTTCCCCAAATGGTAGCAACTAGAAAAGACCTGATCCCATGGGGCTCGAGGGTGAACTTGAAGGAGCTAATTGAGAAACATCTCTCCTTGGTGTAGATTCACTCCCAACAATCACTCCAGGAAGGCTCAACATGCAAAAGGTCCAATTTAGAGGATAAATCAGCTAGCTCATGAAACTCCCAATCATTGAAGGCTCTCCTAAAACCCAAATCCCAAGAGTCCTCAATTCTAGCAAGATTCACATAGGCAGATATAGGCAATTCCTTTTTAGAGGAAAGCTCATAGAACAGGGGGAATTGCGATGATAAGGGAGTTTCGTTGTCCCACTTATCTTCCCAGAACCAAATCCTTTCACGATTACCCACTATAAACCTAATTGGCTTCCTAAACTCTTGATCCACCTTGGCAATACCCTTCCCAATGTCACAACCGAAGGAATTCTTCATGTCACCACTCTCTCACCCAAACCTTTTCTCCCCAAATTTTTTCCTTGAGTACACTCCTCCACAGACTCGATTTTTTTCCTTCTCAAAACGTCACAGCCATTTTCCAAGCAGAATCAAATTAGTCAACCTAAAACATTTGATACCCAAACCTCCATTAACAACACTATTTTGTTCACTGCAGATTTGAACTACATTTATTTTATTTTTTGATAAGTGAACTACATTCATGTCAACTCATAAATATTTTATTTCCCAAAAAAATTTTAGTGCTGAAATGCAAAAGAGGATATTTTTTGAATGTGACTTCAATTTCAAGTGTAGAGAACTAACGTAATGATGTATTTTTTGGAAGTGATGGATGAAATGGAATATATTGTTTAAACTTCTGGAATGATTTTTTGAGACATTCAAATCTTGAGTTGTGGTTGAGGGTGGTAGGGACATTAAGCTGATTTTTTTTTTCTTTATATCTTTCGATTTTGGGTGCCTGCCCCCCTCTAGGGTTAGTGTTTGGTTAGAAGAGGAAGGCATACTTACCACCAAAAAAAAAAAGAAGGGAAGGAAATTCTCTAAGAGGTGAAGAATCTATATGGCTTTAACTATGATATCTCTTCATCCAGATGGGTAGTGGTTATGTTGATCTATTTTCCTAGAGCATTTGGGAGGGGAGATATATTTTGGATGGAGTTTTGTTAGCTAATGAATTTTGGCAATTCTTGAATAGGACTTTTAAGCAGAACTTGCAAAATTGATCTGGGGAAAGCCTTAAACTATTTGGAATGCAATGTTTCAGATCATTCCTCAGTTTGGATGGACGTTTGGTTGAAGAGGAAATGGAGGCGTGTGTTTCTCAATTGAACAATTTCATTTAACTTTAAAAACTGTTTTCCTGCCCAATTCTTTTGTAGTTCGAGAGGCCCAAGCATGAAATCCAAAAAGCAGACTTCCTAGAAGCTACGAATTGGAGGTATTGTGGTTAGCTTTAGTGTTTCGGATAAGGCTTTGATGATGATGATGATGATGATGGTGGTGGTGGTGGTTTGGAAAGCTATGGTGTAAAATTATAGTTGGAATTGAGGAAGATAACGATTTCAGAGTGCACTAGAAGTCTGGGTTTTTCTTCAGGAGACTTAATAGTTAAGTATCTCAAGTTTATATCCACAATTTAAAGTGTGGTACTCAATAATTGAAAGATTTGAAATGAAGTAGACCTTGTTGAAGAGGAACTAAATACCATCTTGTTAAAAGTGTTTTCTTGAGATGTCGTGTACTGCATGTTGATGCTGAATTGCTGACTTTTGCAGTTTAGATGCTGTAGAAAAAACTATAATGTTATTTTCATTTGTCCAAAATGTGTTGTGTTTGTAGAGGGATCGATTGTGAATGAGGCTTGCTCAAGGAAGTCATTGGTGAGATATGTTAGCAAGAATTGGAGATGGGTTGTGCCTAACAATGTGCGGGAAGCCTCAAGGAAGTCATCGGTGACATATGTAATAAGTGAGAATTGGAGATGGGTTGTGTGCCTAACAATGGTGTGGGGGTTCGGAGGTTTATGAGAATTGACATGTTAGCAAATGCTTCATTGGACATAATCGCCCTATAAGTTAAAGTCTGCTCTCCATCCATAAGTACAAAATATCTGATCGCTCCCTTATTCGAAAGTTGACAACCACAAGCTTTTTGGGGAGATAAAGGACATTATGGAGTTTATCCTCTTTTGACATTAGTTGGGGTTTTTGGAAGGAGAGTAATTGGGAGTATTCGGAAGGAGGAGCAAACACTCCAGGAAGTAATTATTTCCATCCTTGGTTAGTTATTTTTTCAATGTAAATCATGGTTTCAAAACTTATCTGAGACTGAAACGTATCGCCCGAGTTGTCTTGGTATCGGGCATCGACGAGATGGACGGACAAGTCAATTTTTCGGACGAGATTTAAAACCTTATGGTCATTTTTCTCATTTTTGAACGAGATGTCTCAAACGTATTGGAAAACTTGTCTGAGACAACTCGATATCTGGCATGGACAAGACGAGATGCAAAACTGAGTTTTAAAATCATGGAATGAGATTTCTCAAACAATCTAAGGACTTTAGGTATGATTCTTTGAACCTTAAGGAACATCGATGTTGGTAAATCTTTAAAAACCATCAAAATACTATTAATCAACTAAAGTCTCCTTACAAGTTCGCATAACCAACTATTTATATGAAAATAATACCTAAAAACTTAAGACCATTAAAATAATATAAATATTTTTCTACAATACTTAAAACATCTGTGCAACTTGTGTCACTTCTAATGTGCCAAAACTTTTTAACATATTTTTGTTGTCCAAAACAATTGAAACTGTCCAAAAGTTGTGAGAGTTTTTGTAGATCTCTAAAGCGACTTTTCAATGCATATGAACTATGAAGGCTTCCCAATTAGATAGTTGAATATAATGATTTGTCCATTAGAAATTATTGATATTAAGTATGATGAGATTTGATAATTTGGACCTTTGTTTATTGGCATTTGTTCATTGTGATTGCAAATGATCTTTGATCTTTGTAGCTGTTTCAGGGTCGGTTAATTCGCTGGAAGCTCATTATGGATATGTATTAGGGCTGTCAATCGGTGGGGTTAAAAACCCAACAAGTTATTTCACGATGAATAATGCTGAAGTGACCTCAAGATTGGACCTCACATTGCACACCCTGACGTGAAAGTGTATGGGAACCATAGATGTTTTTCTTCGAGATACGAGTGAAAAAGCATCTATGATTCCTATCCACTTTCAAGTCAAGGTGTCTGATATGAGGTCCAATCTTGAGGTCACTCCAGCACAACTCTTTGACGATATATAATATTTGTGTGTAGAAAAAAAATGTTAATTTATTTTAACGCATTAAGACTATTTTATAATATTTATAAATAGAATATATTTTTCTTTGATGCATAAGTAGTCTCTCCAGTCAGTGGACATTAGAGTCCTTTAAAATTATGGTATTTGTTGACTTTGGAATCTAAATTGTGATGAGTTGTGCTATCAAATAAATGAGGTTGTTTTAATTTTGACCTAAATCAAGTTAATTGTCGTTACATTTGGGGTAAAACGTAAAGAAGAGAAGATTTTTGAGGGGTCAAAAGAAAAGATAACAGTTACAAAGACTCTTGGAAGATTTGAGCATTTTTTCATCACTGAATTCTCATCTCAAATTATTCGATTTTTCAAATGAAAATTATGCATTGGAGCTTAAATTTGGTCTCCTTTTCTAAGAGTTTATTATTAGTAAAGAATATGAGTTTTAATTTTGAAAACAAATCATTAACTCGTTAGTAGTAGAAAAATTATCATTAAATTGATATTTTGTAGATAATATGTTAATTTTTAAAAGTATATATATATATATATATTATAATGATTTGAAATATATATTTTTTCATCCGATTCTTGAGAATCGAAATCAACGAGTACTCGTGATTCTTGGTGGTTCAGGTTCCGAATCCACTTATTTTATAAACGAAACCGAACCAACAAGAATAGGAACTAAAAAATATAGTAGTTATGGTTCTAATTAGGGGTGCAACTTGATTTGTTTCAAATCGAGAATCGAACAAAATCGAAAGCTTTGGATTGGTTTGGTTC
The DNA here is from genome assembly GCF_017979445.1 of Akebia trifoliata. NCBI lineage: Eukaryota > Viridiplantae > Streptophyta > Magnoliopsida > Ranunculales > Lardizabalaceae > Akebia > Akebia trifoliata. The sequence continues at coordinate 35,233,941 of NC_141388.1, read as the reverse complement.
GGTTTATAATGAATTTCAGTTCAATTCCAGATTAACAAAATAGAGAACTGATCAATTTTGTTCAATTCTCGATTCATGCCTTGTAAGAACCGAACCAAACCGAGAACCAAATCCTTATATTAATAAAATTATAGATAAATATTATTAATTTATTTAATAAATTATAACCATTTTTTATGGATAAATTGATTATTTTTTTTAAGGATAGATTAATGACATTTTTTTTGGATGGATGGGATTAATGACTTTCTTTTATTGATGAAAAAACTATTGACATTTTTTTTGAATGGATATATTATTGATTTTTTTATTAATGACTAATTATATGATATTTCATATTCGTATCTATTTATTTTTATTAAAAATCTGTTGATTCAATTAGGTTTTGAAGATATTAGCAATCTATAACTCGGTTCGGGTCGGTTTGGTTCTATGGCAATTTGGTTCGATTCTGGTTCTCATTTAATGGAACCGACCTAGGTCAGTTTGGTTCCAATTTGACCTCAAATCGAAGCAAGTTGCACCCTAGTTCTAATTACCTTAGGAGAACCGACTCATTAACACCCTTAATTCCAAAGATGAGCTTAATTGCCAAACCCAAACCTGACACCAAACACTAAGTGGGCCTATCAGATCGGCCCAAAAATTAAATGGTCCTAATTTCACCACCCAGACCCATTCCAGGTGGGCTGGGTTGAATCGGGCAAAAGTCCGGCCATCGACAACCTAAATGTCAATCAAAAGTTTTGAGCCATGACCTTCAATATGCTTTAATTGATCAATTAAGAATTATGGTTTTTAAACTCGCTCGAGACCGAATGTGATTATCCATCCGATTTACTCGTTTTAGATTCAAGATAACTTGCTAGGCAAAAATAAAAATAAAAAAAGGATTCAAGATGACTCATACGATATTTTGAAAATATCAACTGAATTTTGAATATTTATAGTCAATCAAAGACAGAGCTGCCATTGGCACACCAACTTTTACGTATTACACCCCAATTAAAAATAAAGAAAATGAGTGGATGGTTTAAAAGTTGGGGTGCCAATAAAAACTCTTTTTGTGTGTGTGTGTGTGTGTGTTAGATTTCTATTTTTTGGGTTTAGGATTTTATATGAGACTAATCATAATTGTAAACAACTACCGAACTTGTTTGAAATGAGTACTATAATGTTGAGATTATTATTTGAGCCAAACCCTTTTAATGTTTGAAGAGCGTGTTTTAATCTTTAAATAGGGTGTGATAAATAAATTTAAGAAATTGGGTGTAACAATTAAAAGTTGGGGTGCCTATAACAAATCTCATCTGAATTTATTTTTTAGATCTAATCTCTTTATTTTAATATTTTTTTTAAGAATAATGTTGAAGTGACCTTAGGCTGGAATCTCATATTGCACTTCTTGATGTGAAAGTGTATGGGAACCATAGATGCTTTTCATTGAGATACGAGTTAAAAAGCATCTATGATTTTTATCCACTTTCACGTTAAAAAGTGTGATATGAGGTTCCAGCTTGAGTCACTCCAGCACGACTCATTTTTTAGGGACAATGACTATGAGGGACTCTTTATTGAAAATATGTACCGATTAGTCCTCGAGAAAAGAATACAAACTATTTAAGTCTCACTTAATAAAATATTCACCTACTAAGAATCTTTTCAAGATTTTTTAAGAAAAATACTTGAAATACCCTTTTAACAACTTTACAAAGTGATTCAATATAAAAATATATCAAGTCAACTAAAAAACGTGACCAATTTATTTGTTATTAATATTTTTGTAAAAATAAAAAATAAATATTTTTATTTATTAAAATCTATTTATAAATTCAATATAATTTTATTTGACTCATTTAATTAGATTTACTAATTTTTTAGTTGAATAAATTCGATGAACATTCAAGTCGAGTTTGAAATAATGTTCTAATTATATAATTTTTTTTTTATAATAAATCTAATATACATAAATCAAATTAGTTTGATGATGATGATAATCAGACTCATCTCCATCATCATCTATCTATCTGAGTTATAAATCACTAATTTAGGGTAGAGAAAATAATGATTTTTTTATTTTTATTTTCATTTAGATCTTTTTATTTTCATTGTTATATAAGAGATGACCATAGTCAAGAGACATGTCATTAATTTTAAGTCATTGGACCACTTCAAATATTCTCAAATAAATATATTTCTTTAAGCCTCAAAATTCGTTGCAAGGGTAATAATGGTATTTTTGTTTCTAAAATTATTTTTAAACTAATAGTTGATAAAATAAGTACTTTTTGGTACATATTTTTAAAAAATAGGTCTTTAGGTCATTGTCCCCATTTTTTAATCTTACAGTTATTTTTAAAATAATTTAAATCATACTTGTTTTTAGTGAGGACCAACTTTTGCTAAGGCTAGCACGTTTACATAAGAATTGGGGTGGCGTTAGCAAAAGTTAGTGTGGCAATATATATAAATATATATATATATATATATATATATATATATATATATATATATATTTTATTTTTCAAATCGTGTTTTGAGTTTCACTTGTATGAAACTCATGCAGATGAGTCGGACGAGTTAACTTGGTACAGTGATGACGTGGTTGTAATAATTTTGGTCAACATAATTCGATGGACAAACCCCGCGTGAGAACCGCGTAGCGTAGAGAGAATTCAAATCAATTTGTAACCAGGAAAAAGGCCGACAAAATCTCAAAATTAAAACAGTTTCTATAATTTTCTAGTCCGGCAGTCCAAAACTTTTTTCTGCACAACCACATTTCTTTTCACGTGTGAACATGATATGGTCTTTTTCCAAACATTTCTCACATGTAAATAAGTACTAATTAAGGTGCAACTTGGTCCGGTTCAAACCGAAAATCAAAGCGAATCGATAGTTTTAGGGTAATTTGATTTGGTTTGGAATAAGTTACAATTCGATTCCGAGTTACGAAAATGGAGAATCGATCAATTTGATTCAATTCTCGGATCGAACTTGTATACAACCAAACCAAATCAAGAATCGAATCCTTATGCAGTAAATACACACACACACACACACACACACACACACACACATATATATATATATCTATATATATATATATATATATATATATATATATATAGATATTATTGATCTTTAAGAGTTAGGACATAGATTAGTGATCTTTTATGAATAAATTGATGATTTTTTATGGATAGATTTGTGATTTATTGTATGAAATTTAATGTTTGTTTTTTTTTCATTAAAAAATATTACTTACAATTTATAAAATATTAACAATCCATAGAACCAAATTGACTTTAATTCGGTTTGAGTTGGTTTGGTTTCAATGGAATTTGGTTCGATTCTGGTTCTTATTTAGTGGAACCAACCTATGTAAGTTAGATTTCGATTTGACCTCAAACCGTACCAAGTTGCACCCCTACTACTAATGAAGTGAAAAGGCAGACAAGGACCTCTATATAACTCATTACATGTGTTTCACATTATAAGACGGTGTTGCCATTTTTTCTAATCCTCTTCGATTTCACTTTCAATATTTCTAAAACATGTGAGAAGGAGGCGTACATGTGTCCCTTGTGCTAGGTGGCATTACTTTGTGGTTGATGGCACTGTCGTTGACTTCATCCATGGCCCCTCATACTTGTATGTTTGGGGCATGATAATTGTTGAACCAAGGTCAATTCCATTTTAATGCAACTTAGGTCATCTGCTTAGGGTCTCGAGTTAAGAGAAGACTCTGATGTAATCCAAGTAAAATCAACGATTGAAATTCCAAAAAATAAGGTCCTATTTGAATAAAAAAACGAGTCATTTTTGTTTATATTAATATTTTAAATATAAAAAATACCTCAAGCGTGAAATAATTTAATAATAATGGGTTATTTTTTCGTCTCCAGTCTAATGTTACATTGCCATTGTTAGTGTTGTGCCTATCATCATTTGTACAATAACACCTGAATCATCGTAAATGGCTCATACGACTTAATTTTGCATGCCAACTAATAGTACCCCATAGATTGTCTAGATCATCAAAGATTGTCGGCCCGACGACATTCTTTAATGGCATCCCAGCTGGAGACACCATCCATAATAAGAAAACATAGTGAGTTAGCACATGCAAACACCTATTTTTGATTGACATGTGTAAGAAAAAAAAAAAGCTGCCTGTTCAGACTTTTTCTGTACTCCGTCCATCCAGGAAACTTTAGTCCCAGATTTACCTTTTTTACCCGAGTATAGAGAATGACAAATGGGTTGTAAATATAGTAATTAAAAGGAAATGTGAGGGTAATCTTGTAATTTAGAGAATATTTCGACTAGATGAAGAGCGTCAGAGGTGCTGTTAGAGAACACCAACTCATATAAATAAAACCCTAAATTGTCCAAAAGACGAGAGGCGAAATAGGCAATTTGGTCTATAAAATTTCAAATCTCTCTCTTTGATTTGTATTTCAGATCTTTGATTTCTGAAGAAAAATGGCGGATCAGCTCACAGACGATCAGATCTCTGAATTCAAGGAGGCCTTCAGCTTGTTCGACAAGGATGGAGACGGTCAGATTCCTTCGATCATCATTTTCTTACAATTTCTTCCACTCGATTTGCTCTTGTTTTAGATTTCTGTTACTTTTCCTTTTCGATTTAGTCAATCTTTTTATATTGTTAATCGTATCTAAATGTGAACTTCTTCATTTTTGTGTGAAATATTCGATTATTGGAGGATTCGTTTGTTTGGAAGTGATTCAATCATGGATTTTTAATGTTTGATGGCTTATTTGGATGATTTTATTGTTTTTTTGTGCTAGATATTGTGTTTTTTGATAGAGATTTCTGTTTCTCGGTTTTATTTTTCACTGTTTGATCTGATCTTGTTCACGTAGATGCTTTTGTTTCTGTTTAATATGATCGCGCGCATGCTTGATATAATTGTCTCTTTCTCTGATTTGGCTAAAAATAGAAGATTTATACAAATAAAGCTTTTATTCTGGTTTAGTGCTCTATAATCATGGTTTTAAATCTTGATATATTCCGATCGAGAAGAGATAAACCGTTTATCTCGGTTTATAATTATTTATTAATCTATATTTATATTCAAATAATTATGATTCTTGTATTTATTAAGTGGATTAGAAGATGATAAGTTACACTACGATATTTGTTCATATAATAAATATTTAAAATTAATTTTTTTATTTAAAAAAAAAACAAAAACTCGGTTGACTTGTCCGAGTTTTATTGACTTGGCTGATGTTGGACGAGTCAATGTGAAGGACAATTCACATTGAATATCCCACCCCTTGTTTCTTAAGAGAGCTTCTATTACCACACCAACTTTTACTAATAGCACCCTAAGATGTGTGCTAATTCTTTGTTGGTATCATATGAAGTGTGTTATTAGTAAAAGTTCGTGGGGCAATCGAATCCCTCTTTTTAAACCATGCCCATAATTGCAACCATGAATAACAAGTGTTCTAGTGACAATTCACTGAACAGGTTGAAATAAAGAATCGTACCCTTGCCCTAATGTTTTGAGCTCATATGTTGGAAATAGCTACCAAATGACAACTAATGATCTTGAGATTGTACATGGTTTTCCTCATGTTTGGGTCAGTAGCTTCAAATAGACCATAACAATCTAAGTATCCCATTTCTCACAAGGAACAAAATGTCCTTGATTATGGTATTTTTTGCTTGTATCCTAGCGTGATTTTGTTTTATTAAGGTCTTGTTTGTAGCAGATGTTTAAAATTCTATGTGGTGGTGTTTTTTGTTTTTGTAGTATTATTATTATTATTATTTTTTGTGCATTGGAAGCAATTTCAATGTAGTCTTCTTGGTCTGTAAAGATGCGCTTTCCTGATTAAAAAAAAAAATCTTTAATAGGGTTTTAAAAACTCATGCTAACTAGAGAAATCTAGAAAGTTAATTTGGCTTTGCTCGGCTACTTGACGACAGGGTTTCATTTCATATGCCTCATTTCTCTTTTGGGATATTTCCCAATCAAAAGTGTTACAAGTGTTGATAGAACTATTACATAGATAGAAGTTTTATCAACTCTTACAGAACAGTTCATTATGTGATAGCTCTGTCAATACTTGTAACACTAATTATCTAGAACAATATCGATAATTAGTTGGGAAATTTCCCTATTCGGTATTTACTGTTTGTCATACTTGTATTTTAATTGATTATGTGAGATTTATCTACACACTTATTTCAAATTACACCTCTTTTCTTGATCCCATCCTTCTTGTGGTTTATTATATGACAAACACGTCGTGTGCATAGTAACCAAGTTTGTATTCAACAATTATTCGGTGGGGGACAGTCGGTAAAATTCAAATAATCCAGGAAAGATTTGGAAAAATCTCAGGGATTCTACAAATGATGTTTTGGGGTTTCTTCCCCTCAAATCCATCAGCTTCAACCAAATCCTATCTTTTTTTTTGGAGATTTGAAGGTTGAGGGGAACAGGAGGGAGGAGAGGGGATTAATCCGCAAGTTGTCGATTAATTCGCAGATTTGCCAAATTAATAGGTTGACCCCTCATTCGGAGAATTTTTCCGATTTTTCTTTGGGGTGGAAAATTCACCCAATTTTGTTTCCCTCCGTCCATTCAGTTCTGTTCAAACCGTGTAACATTCTCATCATTAAATCTCACTTTGAAATTGAGATTGATGGCTGTGTGGTGGATTTTGGGTCATAGAGACAACCTCAACATTGGATAGATGAAATTTCTGAGAGTCAAATTAACTTTTTAGTGTTGAAGTGTACACAAAAATCTTAACATTTCTTCTAAAATCTGTTATTGGATTTTTTTTTTCTTGATATATATACCCTTTTAGTCAATTATGCCACGGCACATAAAGGTTGAATATCACAAACGTTTTAATCAAATATCGTGAACATTGATGCAGGTTGTATCACAACCAAGGAGTTGGGGACAGTAATGCGATCCCTTGGGCAAAATCCCACAGAGGCAGAGCTCCAAGACATGATCAATGAGGTTGATGCCGATGGCAATGGAACCATTGATTTCCCAGAGTTCCTCAACCTTATGGCCCGAAAGATGAAGGATACCGATTCAGAGGAGGAACTCAAGGAGGCTTTCCGGGTGTTCGACAAGGACCAGAACGGTTTCATCTCTGCTGCGGAGCTCCGCCACGTCATGACCAACCTCGGTGAGAAGCTCACCGACGAGGAGGTTGATGAGATGATCCGTGAGGCTGATGTTGATGGGGATGGTCAGATCAACTATGAGGAGTTTGTCAAAGTTATGATGGCCAAGTGAGGACCACAACCCCATCAGTTCAAAGAAAATGGGGAAAGAAAAAAAAAAAAAAGGGGGAAGAACTGAGCAGATAAGTATTATGAGATTGCTATTTTTCTATATTAATTTATCATTTGGCAGTTCTGAAAGGAAAGGTACCTAGAGACTTTGTCTTTCTCCCCCCTTGTTCATTATTGGTTATGTAATTGTGTTTCACTTATTAGCTTGCTTTGTCCTCTGCAGTAGTTTGGATTCATGACTTTTTGGCATTTAATTTTTTTTTTTTTTTAAACTCTTTAAATTATGATCCTAATGACACTATTCACTGTGTTTTTATTCAAATCCTAAATTTGTTTTCTGGATGGAGGCACTTTATTCTCTTAATTACTATTATAATGAGAGAAGGCGGAGTAGAAGTGTTTCAACATCAAAAAAATTTGGATTCCAAAAATGCTCCCACCTTAACATTTAAACTTTAATATAATCAGGGTTATTTTTGTCAACAATCAAGAAAATTTCATTGTACGTCTACGTTGATTTATTTTTAAAATTACAAAAATATCTTTTTTACTATCTAATATTCAAATACCTTTTTGGCAATGTTTTAAATTAAATATTTTTTTATTTTTTATTTTTGGATAATTGTAAAGACTTCATTAATAGAGAAGAAAGAAACAGAAGAGGAGGCTGAGATAGCACCCATGCAAGGGAAAGAAAAGAAAATAAACAAAAACTAAAACAATAGAATCCCATTTAAACACACAAAGTCTCGGAAGGAGACATCCAACATCCAAAAAATTCCTACTCAATTTGGATCAAATAGAGAATGCCCAAGATCTCCAATATCACGACATGAGACATACTTACCTTGCTCTGAAAGATCCTGTTATTTCTCTATCTTTAAATACTCTAAGCAATGGTAAAAGGAATGATAACCTAAAGATGAATTTTTTTAAAGAGAAAAAATATTGAAGGTCCATCCTTCCAAAAGTGGAAGTGAAAGAATGAGGAAATAACCAATGTAACTGGAAGCGAGACAAGAAAACCATCCAAATGTCTCAGGAGAAAGTACTATGAATTAAAAATATGATTCATAGATTTCCTATCCCTGAACACAAAGAGTAAAAAATTGAAGTAATCCAACTGAGAGAAATTAAATTATTAAAGTGAGAATTCCACCTAAGGAAGTGAGCCACATAAAGAAAGATACCTTAGAAGGGACGAGTCTACACTAAATGAATGAGGTTGATAAGGAAGCTATAAGAGACGGAAATAAACACTTGTAGAAAGAGCGAACATAAAACATCTTGTCCTTAGCCTTGAAAGAAAACATCTTGTCACCATTCCCCTCCGTCTTGATCGTCCTCCCTAAAGTTGTAAGAATTTAAGAGATCTATGGGGGATGAGACCTCCATTATCTCCTAATCATTGAAATTTCTCTTGAATCCTATTCCAAGAAAGAGTGCTTTTGTTTCTAACTACACAATTTTTTTTCAAAGAACAAGCATGCAAAGAAGGATGTTGAGTTGATAGAGCCAAGCTATCACACCACATATCCTCTTAAAATCTAACCTTATCCCCCAGACCCCACACGACCTGCACTTCAAATAACTGTTTTTGCTCGTGAAAATTATTCAAGGAAAAATGATAAACTGACTTCCTGCAACACTGCATTCAGTAGTGTAGAACGGCTCTTATAGTGAGGCTAAGATTCATTGATCAGGCATTTTATGGACTTCATGGCACCATTTCTCCATAACAGTGCACCAGTCACTGTTTTGGATTTTGTAGTCCTCCAAAACAAGAACAGAAGTGCCTCCATAGGACTATAGAAGTACTTTCCTTGGATGCACTTGGCACTATTTCTCCATAAAAATGCACTAGTCACTGTTTCAGATTTTGTAGTACTCAAAAAACAAGAGCAGAAGTGCTTCCATAGAAGTACCACTATGATTGCATTGCGGAAATCGTTATTTGGTAACCATGCCCAAAAAGAGCTTTTTGGGATCTAGAAGTGGGATCAATCATTTGGTAAAATAATAATATGTGCAATAGAGGAAGCAAATGACATCAATGCCTCTTAGAAAGAGATGAAATTTTAGTGAATCTTCCAATTTTTTCGTTCCTCTTCATTCCAACATTATCGATCAATGACATAATTTGATTTGATATCTTGATGAGAAAATCAAGAGTTGAACATAAACTTAATGGATTCGTAATAGAAAAGAAGAGAGACCAAGGGTTCATCATGAGAGAGGGGGAGAGATTTTCAAAAATCTTAAATGAAAAACACAATGGAAAGGCCTATAATTTCATTTTGATCACACCACCATATGTTTTATAGATCAAGAAATTCAACAAAGAATTCTTTTATTCATAATTTCTGATTGAAGGGTTCCAACAAATACAAACAAATAAACCTTATGGGGAGAATCAACCCATGTTTCCAATAATAATAACAATGGACAACATGGTGGATCTAATGTCCAATCTACTTCTAGAAAGTTAAAAAAACAGAAGAAAAAGAAAAGTTGCTCTCACAAACGACCCAAAACTAAAAAAGAAAACAAAAGAGTGAGGAGACATAGAAGTTTACAATTGTTTTTGATGAGAGATACATACATTGAAAAAGGACAATAAATAGGATCGTCATGCTTTGGGCTTTGGGTTATCCTTTCTTTACTTCTTGCATGTCCTCTTCAGTTTTCCAAACCACATCCTTGAGACAAGTTGAAAGCTTTTTATAGAACTGCAAACAAAAGTAATTGCCATTTAGATGGAAAATGCTTCCATTTAGAGAAAAACCGAAATGGTCTCGGCCCAAACATTCAAAGGCAATTGAAACAATAAAGGTTTTCAATGTTTCGTCGTTCTTGACCAAAAATGGAATGTTTTGATGACAAACGGAACAAAACTTTAAACCATGGAAGAAATAATTGGTGTGCATTATTATGTTTTTTTTTTTTTTTTGAAGTCTTTAATAAGAGGACATACAACATGAGCTAAGAGTAGAAGATACCAAGTTTTTTAAACCATCTAAAAGAATAAAAGTAGATGGATAGAGATAGATTTGAGTCATTAATTTTGATGTTGAGGTATATTTTGAACTTCTAGAAATGGAAAAATTACCGAGGATATTTTGGGATAAAGTTTGCTAAATTTTTCAGAGACAATAAGAGTTGGATGGGTTTGACGATGTGTAGCAGTTCGATTTCCCTAAATGTTTTACATTATTTTGAGAAAATAATACAATTTATATACTGAAATTTAAACTTTTCAATGATAAAAATTTCAAAGAAATGATTAGTGAATTTGATAAAAATTTGAAATAATAATTTCAAAGTCCAACAATTAAATATATTGATATTGAGAAAAAGAAATAAGGAATTTAATAAAAGAAAATTAAACGAGGGGCAAAGTAGTAATACAAGAGTGACCATGCACGTGTGCTAGTGGTAATTTTGTCTTTGTATGGACTATAGATTCATAGTGAACTCCTATTGGGGTTTCTATGAGGTAGATTTTCAATTTTACGGAAAGGAAGTGAAATTGAGAGATTGTGACACTGTTTTTCACATAAATAGTGAAAGGAAAATCTAAAATATGGTAAATGGTTTCAAGATTTGGTTGAGAATGCAAAAATTGCATAAATCCATGAAGCTTTCAATCTTTAAGTGCTTTTTTTTTGGGGTAATAGTTAGATGGTTTTGTGAATTTAAATGCTTGTTATTTGAAAGTTTGTGATTGTAGCCCCTACTAATTAACAAGGAAAGAGCAATTATTTCTGAAAGAGAGTTGCTATTGACACCCCAAAGTTTACCTATTACACCCCCAACTTCTTAAATTATTTATCACCCCCTAAGTAAAGATTAAAACATACCATTCAAACACTAAAAAAGCTTGGTTCAAGTTGTTACCTCAGCTTTACAAAGCATTATAACATTCAAACAACTTTAACAGTTGCTTACAATTAGGGGAGAGAGAGACGAGTATTGGCACCAACTTTTACTTATTCACAGCCATTGACATTTTTTTTGATTGGGGTGTAATAAGTAAAAGTTGGGGTGCCAATAGAAGTTCTCTTTAGAAATCATACATGTCAAATTGTTTTGAATATGTTTGTGAGCAATTGATATGGGCCATTCAAACCAGAATTGGTCAGTTCAAACTCGGATCGTCACATGCTCTGAGAAATCTGGTACTTTAAACCATACCAAGAGCTTCATCCCATGAATAAGTTTAGATAGATTCTATTTCCACACCAACTTTTGCTAACAGCACGACAATTCATATGTAAATCACCCAAGAATTAATACACATCTTGGGGTGCTGTCAGTAAAAGTTGGTGGCAATAGAAGCTCTTTAAGTTTATTATAGAGAGCTTCTATTTCAACACCAACTTTTACTGCTGCCACTCCAAATGTGCTAATTCTATGGTGATCTACATAAGTATTGGCGTTAGCAAAAGTTGGTGTGGCAGTAGAATCTCTCTTATTATATTGTCCTTATATTATTATATGTGTGATCCAAAATCAAGAAGAGAGAAAAAAAAAATACCTTGTGAAACTCCAAAGTATCTCCTTTTGCTTTCCGTACCTCGACCATATGAAGAGAAGGAGCAACTTGAAATACCTGATTACATGAACGAATTATAAGAGAAGCAAGAGAAATATAACAGACCGGAGTATTAGTTTAATGTTATTTAAGTTTCAAGTAAAAAACCTCGGTGGCGATATTAAGATTTCCCTTTCTTCCCGCTTTCATATTTTCTAGCCTCATCTGAGAGAAAATGGGACACGGTTAAATCACGGCACAAAATTTCATATTTTCCAAATTCGACGACACCGTATATGTTTGTATTTCCTCACCTTGTAGTTTTTCTTGTGTACGTCAAAGCCAAGAGGTTTTGCAGCTTCTTCGATTTTATTGACGATCTCATTGGCTGGACATTTTGACGTAAATCTTGTTTCCCTCTTAAACTCCTGTGACATGGAATAAACAAAAGAAACGAAAGAGAATTAGAGTTAGAAACACATTGAAGTGATAGAAACACAAAATCTAAATCATTAAGCACAGTAAAATCTCGGGAACAAGTTCAGTATCATGTAGAATACTGCATTATACTCAGCGTAGATAGCACATATGTGGAGTACATGGTTTCAAATCTCAGTTTGACAAGTCAACTCGTACAGGACGAGATAAATCATTTAACTTGGTTTACAATTATTTATTCATATATTACAATTTTTTATTATAAAATAGGGTATATTAGGAGGTTTTATTATAAAATCATAATTTATTTAAATAATAAATGTTTAAATTCTACTTTTTTTAAATTTATTTTCATTAAAATATACAAAATCCCAGTTGACTTGGAAGAGATATTCAAAATATTGTACAAGTCAACTCGTTTATCTCGCGAGATTCTGCAGATGTGAGACGCTATGCCTATCTGTCTCGTTCATGGACGATACCGAGATGACTCAGGGGACTCATCTCAGTCTCGGACGAGAATTAAAACCATCGTAGGGTATTGACCAGCTCACTCATGGGTCTGCCTTATTATTTATGATGCAATCTGTAAAAATAAAATCTTATTATTTATAACATTTATTTTTAATATGTTCCAGGCCATTACAATGCAAATCAGCGATTCTGGTGTACTAGAGATAAGTTTCACTAGTTGTAGCCAATCCCCTTTCACACCACCCCCCCACCCAAAAAAAAAACTTGCATGTTTCGTCTCTAAATAATATGGTCAAATGAAGAAAGAGCTTTGAAATATTCAAACCTGCTCTACGTCAAATAAATTTCCAAGGTTGAGACCTTTTGACATAGAAATCAATTCGAATGCGTTCATAGCTGCCGGCTGTCCCTCTTTCTTCTCGGTCACATGATATTCCTGGTACAACGCCAACAACATACAATTCATGAGAAATTTTTTCCAAAGCACCCATCTTAGGGAACACCTTCGACATCAAAAATAGAATTTATGAGTTGAAAGCATGTCTTTGACTCACTTCTGAGTCCTTAAAAACGGCTTCCACGTCATCCAAGTTCGTGTCGTCTTTCTCCTCAAACACAGGTGGCTTAAAACCTTTCTTGAACCATTCATCCTCTAAAATTTCGGGGATAGTAATGCGCTGCCATAGGACACAAGAAAATCAGATTAACACTTTAGAAAGGTAACCAATTAGAGAGTAATACTAATTTCTTGCATATTTTGGGTATCCCCAAGGAAATCTAACAATAAAGTTTTCTAATCGTGACCCCAAATAAACAAAAGGAGAGGCATCTTGATGAAATGTGGAAGTTACACGTGAATGTTACCAATGATATTACTTGTGAAGAGGTCCACAAAAAGCATTTCTCAACACTAAATTGCAAATCTATATAATAAAACACGATGGTGGACCCTACCTAGCTACAGTGTTGTGGGGAATAAAAATTGAGATGAAGGAGTAGGGTCCACAAGACAACACTTTATTGCCTTCCCCTCCCATTTCAATAATACTCCTCCAACTTTACTATCTTTCCTTTATTACCCCTTTTAGCCCAAAGAGGACCCCTATGCCGTAGGCACGGGCAAACTCTAGTTAAATTCTAAAACCGAAACATCTGACATGATTTTTGTGTGGGTTTGTATGGAAACCAAAGGATCTAGGCTTATTCAGTTGTGTTATGGAAGCTCGTGCAATCTTTTGAGTTTTTTCCTAATAGATCAAATTTAGAGGTTGTTTGGGATAACCATCGTCTCCAATGGATAAGAAGTTGTAAAACTAGTCCTCATCCTTGGACAAGTGCCCTTGTTCCCAACCATTAGTAGATTCAACAATTGTTTTACTGACTCATGCAAGTCAAGTAAGAAATTGAATATAGTCTATCTATGTTAGAACTAAAATTAAATCATGTTTTGATACCTTGGAACTCAACACTCAGATTCAACTTGAGCTTGCCTAACCAACAACTCATGATTCAAGTATTGATCCATAAACTGAACCAAGTAATATAGTAAATTCAAAAATATAGTCAATCCTGTTGTGGTTTGTGGAGCCTGATGGTACTGGTCAATAAGGAAGTACGGCTAATCAAGCCAAGTTTTCCTAAGGGTATTTCTGTAATTTCACAGTTTTTTATGTAAAACTTTAATTCAATAGGGATATATATAATGGTATTCTATGGGTGAAACATTGTAAGTTTCTATTTGGCCTTTGAGCATAGTGGAATCGGTGCAGCTCCGTGGTTCTTCCATCTTTTAGGGTTTTCCACGTAAATCCTGTGTTGTGGTTGATTTTCTTTGTTGTTGTTTTTTCGTTCATTCTTTTCAATTATTGTGCATCCTGGGTTGAAGGTTGGACTTTTCCCAACAAATCAAGATATTTAGTCTTACAATTTGCAAAAAAATGGGAAGAGAGCTAAAAAGCACTAAGATACAAGAAAAGGCACTGAGGGCACCCCTCATTTGCACCTTACGGTTTGTACATATAAACATCAAAGTTCGAACCCCAAATTTACTAAATAACTTCGCATATTGGAAAAGCAGAATTACTTACAGTCATAGGGTTGGGATCCAAAATTCGGGTTAACAGTTTCATTGCACCAAAAGAGAGCCAAGGTGGGCACGTAAACTCAGCAACCGAGATCTGCAAGCATGAAGGATCATTCAATAACTAGAAGTTGAAGCAGAATAAGCGAAGGGTACTCTAAAATTCATAAAATGCTCACTTTTTTATACAGGTTCATAAGATTAGAATCATCAAAAGGCAAGTAACCTGCGAGCAATACAAACAGGATAACCCCACATGACCACAAGTCCGCAGTCGCCCCATCGTAGCCTCTATCATTGAGGACCTAAAGAAAATAGAAAATTATTAAAGGAGCTTTAGAGAAAAAAGATTACAACGGGATTCAAGATGATGCAAATACGTATAATTTAATGACCACAACACCTCGGGAGCAACATAGTTCGGAGTTCCACAAGTAGTGTGAAGCAGGCCATCATCCTGCCAGAAACCCCTTCATAGTTAGAATTGAGTATGAAAAAGTAAAATAATAATTTGTTGAAAAAGGGTACTTCGAAAGAAAATCGATCAATAACTCTAATGTTTTTTTTTTTTTTTTATATTTAAAGGTAAAAGCAAATTTCATTAATGTGGTCGAGATGACCAACAAGAAAGCAAGAACCCAAGACCTGCTAGGACAATCTACAAACCCAGTCCCATCTTCCCATGAAATCCTCAAAGAAGACTCCTTTGAACTCTTCAAAAACTTTACACCAATAAAATAGAAAACTTTTGATTGACACTATAATATCCTCGACAAAAGCTTCCTTTAAAAATCAAACGATTTCTTTCCTTCCAAACGCCCAAGAAAATCACAAAAGGAGTAATGGACCACAGAATCCGCTTTGCCACTGAAAAGGAGTAGCCCAAACTCAGCCATGACTCAAAGGGCTTTAACCGACGGGAAAGCAGCCCACAACACGAAAAAAGAACCTAGAATTAATATTACTCTAAGTTACAACATCAGCTTACTCTTAACAATGGGGGTCATTAGGTGGAAAATAAAATAAAATATACTAAATTCTTTATAAGAAAAGTATTTGTGTTCTGTTCTCTAATTTTGTAATAAGTATGGCTTGGGTGGAACATCCAGTCCAATAGAACTGTTGCCGTTAAATAACCAGTAAGGGTAATTAAGAATAAAAATATAATGCTAATGAATAATAACAATTTGTTTAGCTTTTCATTTTCATATTTAAGATACTTTTATCTCATGTAATCAACAATAATTCAATAGGAAATATATATACACACGAGCAGAAAGGACTTCAAATCATACTATATTACGTATTTAAAATTACCCGGACTTGTTGGGATAGTGCACTTAATCCAAAATCAGAAACTTTGAGATTTCCATTAGCGTCCAATAGTAAATTTTCTGGCTGAAAATAGGCAAACAAGTGAACGGATGAAGCTTTTTTCTTTGCCAAAACAACTGGAATATTAAACAAATTCTCCATTAAACTAAAGGAATTACCTTCAAGTCTCTGTGGTAAACACCTCTGCTATGGCAATAATCAACAGCATTAATAAGTTGCTGGAAATACTTCCGTACTTCGTCCTCCTTCATCCGGCCATGGTTAACCTTCACAACCCAAAAACATCCATATATTGGTTTATATAGTACATGCAGTGTAAGATCACATTACTCTATAAAAACTATCCAAAATTTCCACAAATCGTAGTTCCAAGACTACCAGACCATGTTGACATACAGCTCAAGTGTCAGGGAAAAGGAATCTAAAAGGCTGGAACCAGCACACTATCGATATCCTAAGTCAAAAAGGTTGGTCTTAGTTTTAGAGAGATTGAACTTATGAGCTTACATTGTAAATTCTTGGAAGTAATTTCCATGACATGAATCTTGACCCCGAAAAAGTTATATTGCTTTAACACAAACATGTACATTAATAGGATGAAAAGAAAATTTGCACTTACAATTTTGTCGAAGAGCTCGCCTCCAGTAACAAACTCAAGAACAATGAAAATTTTTGTCTTGCTCCCCATTACCTGAACACAGAAAACATCTTTCAAAGACAAGGCAAAAGAACCAACACAACAGGTAAAAGCTCAAAAAGGGGAGACAGAAGAAACAAGAGAAAACTACCTCATACAAGCGAACAACATTTGGATGCTTTATCAACTTCATTGTCGCTACTTCTCGTTTTATCTGCACAAACATATCAAAATCATCTCAGAAATGTGTATCATCATGAAAGGGTTTCCTTTGACGGTAGTCAAACATAAATTACATACAAAGCATCAAATCCATATACGGAAGTCAACCAAAATATGTGATATATAGTTCAAGAATTAAGATTTAATTCAAAACTTGAGATATCCACTGCACTTAAGTTCATAAAATAATTCAAACAAAGTGATCATTAGATCGGTGAAGTTCATTAATATCCCAAAGTGTGTAATCTTAATATCTGGGGTCAATTGTCAGCTACCCATGAAATAAATATCTCAAAATATAGAGATCAAAAAGTATTTTAATGATAAAACCTATATACAGACACAAAGTTCACCTCTCTAAAATTTTTAAACAGATTTTTAAGTGATGGAGCCTCACAAATAAAAATGGCCAAAGAAGGAGCATAATCCAAAACAAATTTTCAATCCTAAGCTGGTCGAGGGACTTCCCTTAACCTCAATGTCGTTTGGCGTCCAAGGTTTTAGTTAGAAAAATAAAAGTGCCATCAGTATGATTTCTAGCTTTTTTTATTCCTATCCCAAATTCAGAATCATGGGTCAGATGGCCGTGCGGACCATTTATGTTTGCATGCAATGTCAAATACTTTCCAAATAAATAAATAAATTGAACTAAAAAGAAAAGGTCAAGTCACATGAAATGAAAGCTCTAAAATATCAAGTTGAAGACTAAAAAGAAGTGGACTGCGGTAGAGGATATGAACACACTTGCAATAATAAAAGAGATTGCTCTAAGACATGATTGAATGGAGGAATGACATTTATTTAGCCGACCCCAAAATTTTAATTTAGAAGTTTTCAGCAATATTAAATAAAAACAATTTATAAATAGGACTTAATTTCCACAAAACAACCTATTACATTCAAAATTTAAAAGAAATAACAGACATGGAAGCAAAGAGACATAATGATTCAAAAAGACCTGTTCAGCCATTTTGTGCTTGAGAACCTTCTCTTTGTCAAGAATCTTAAGGGCCACGGGTTCTCCCGTCTCAGAATTTTTTGCAAACTTCACCTTTGCAAATGTCCCTTCCCCAATAGTCCTCCCCACCTCATATTTACCGACTAAACGCTTTACTTTAGCTGCATTCATTCTTTTGTTGTCGGAATTCTACAAACTTTTTGGAATTAATTGGCCGTTCCACACGTTTCTATAAACTTTTCCCTGAAAATGATAAAAAAATTGATAACCCAAGAACTAAAATTAAGGATAAACAATTTATACCAAAAGGCAAACATGTGTAAACCTAGCCAGCATCAGATTTCACAAATGTACAACTAATAGCATTTGAATTATCTGATTGATGGTTCTTGCCAAACCACTTTCATGGTCTCAAACCAAATTCTCATGAAATAAAACCCACTCATATAATGGTTTTATCAGAAAGCAAGTACCTATACATCTAAACAATGATCAAATTCCATCACAATTAAGAGTCTGTGTGTGTGTGTGAGAGAGAGAGAGAGAGAGATCAGTCTAAACATGAAAACCAGCCACAATTATAGAACTATGGTAAAACAATTTTGATAAAGTACATTAATAAAAAATGAAAGATAGTAAGAGCTTGTAAAAATCTAACGGGCCCATTATTAAACTCTCAGTCCTGAAAATTTCAGAATGGTTTAAAGAAATTCAAATTCTAAGACATAACTCAAACAAAAAACTTTTGTTCAAATAGTGCACCCTGCTCAAATTTGATATTTATCATTAAAATGAAACCCCAGGTTGTATATCGGACTGTTCAATCTTAAAATATATTCGATTCTTACTGCAATTAAGTTATCAATCAAACAACTTTGGCCACATTCAAAACTTAAATCGAGAAACGAAACAAACCAAATCGCAACAAATGTAAAAAATTTAACCACTTGCTTTGATTCCAACCAAGGTTTAAAATCTTGTCTTGAGGCCATGTTTCAGTCGGGAGAAAAAGATTCCGAAACATTCAATGTTTTGGGGTCAATGTTTCGTTGAGAGGGAGAGACCAACCATCAACCACAGAACCCAGAATTAAAAAGCTCCATCCTAAGAATTGAATATCTATTTTATTAACCAAACCCCCACCAACTTGCCAATTTTTTTTCATAATTAAACCTAACAAGAAACCTACAAAATTATGCATCAAAAGTACTTTCTATTATTTATTTAGAACTTACAAAGTATGAAAAAAATGAAAGTAGTGACACAAACAGAGGATGGCCTACTATGAAATACAAAGTAAAGAAAATTCTAGCCCAATAACTCAAATTCAAACACAACAATACATCAAATAAAACAAATATCTAAAAATTCAAATTGCAACTAAAGGAAGAAAATATATATATAGACAAACCAGCTTCTAACTACAGATTTCAGGCAAGGAAAAAGAAAATAGTAATAGCCCATATGTTACAAAATAAAAATTCAAAAGCAACCAAAACCCACCTCAAAAATGGATCTCAGCCAAACCCACCTCAAGATACCCTGTAATTAAACCCAAAAAACAACAAATATTAAACTCAATAGGGGGAAAAGATAAGATTAAAAAAAGGGTGGAGAGAGAGAGAGAGAGAGAGGATCACAATAATTTCAGACTAACCGAAGATCCAAGCTCAAAATCAATCAAAACCCAGCTCCAAAATGAATTCCCCAACAAAACCCAGATTAAAAACCCAATATTTCAAGCCCAAGAACTTAGAAAAAAAAAATCCAATTAGAAAGAAACAGAGTAAAAGCAGAGTTTCAACCCCACTATTCCAGACTTAAAGCAAGGCTTCAGCTAAAAACTATCCAAAACCCAGCACCAGAATCACTCCCCCAACAAAACTAAGATCAACAATCAAGAATCTTAAGCCTAAGAAAAAACCCCCACAAAATAATAAGAAACCAATTTAGGGGGAAAAAAAACAGAGAGAATCCCTCTGACTCAGATTAACTAAAAAAAATTCAAACCCAAAACTAAACCAAACCCTCTTTTTATAGTATAGAAATCTCTCTCCACAAAAACCCAGATTAAAACAATCTCACCTTTAAATATTTAAACTCCAAAGAATCCAGAAAACAATTGAAAACAACACTCTGTATATAAAAGATTGCATGTGAGGGGGAGAGATAGGTGATAAGAAGGCAGAGCTGGCAATTCTACCACGGCTCTTGAGAGCTATTTGGGACAAGAAGGTGAGATTAGATCTTTAATTCTGCAAAAAGACAAGAATCTTTACTACAGAAGAAAGAGAAAGAAATTTTGTTAGAGAATTTGGTCCATGTGTTAGTTACTCTCCACAGTCCACAAGCCACATTCCTCACTCTCACTCTCACACTGGTTTTTGAAAACTCGTTCGAGACCGAGATGATTCGGGATGAGTCATTTCAACTTTCAAAGGTGTGAATCGTCCATCTCATTAATTCGTCCAACTTTTTTTATTTTATTTTAAGAAGGATTACTATTTGCACACACCTAAAATGCACAATGTACCTATTTAATGTCAAAAGTTCAAAAATTTTATAAAAAAAAAGAAAATTACAGTATTACCTTTACAAATATACTCTTTATATCCACCATAACTTATCCAAAAAAAAAGCCCAACCGCAAGAACACATCGATCAAACTCTCTCCCTCTTTCTTCATATTCATTTTTTTAGAGTTTTGTGAGAAATTGAATCAGTAGATAAATTTTTAGGTTTTTTTTTCAAGTTAATTTTGTTTTTTAAATTCTTTTTTGTTTTTTTTTTACATTTAATCACCAATGATGCTGAAAAAAATCAATGTTAAAACTCCTCAAATGATAATTCTAAATGGAATGATTCAAAGATTTTTAACAGATTTTGTTTAGTAAGTGCACTACCCTGAGGTCTATGATGAAGCCTTGTAATCTCCCATCCTCCTATCCCTAGGTGTGCTTGCAATAATACTGCTCTGATGCCTAAGTCAAAATTTAGTACAAGAAATAGTATATCATATTTTCAAAGAAAAATTACATACATTTTAGTACGTTGCACCTATGTATTTATAGGGACTTCTTCCCTTAGATCTTCCTAGATTTTCTCCTTGATTTCGTTTCAACGGTTCTATTCTTTTAAGGACTTCCCTTGATATTTGTGAATGTGATTAAACTCCCTATATTTAAGGGATTTGAATTTTTGAGCTTTCATCATAGGCCCTCGAAACTCGGTTGATGCAACGACCAACCTTTTTTCCTTCTCTACTGATTCAGACGCTTGGCTAGGTTGTCTCGTGATTGCCACGTGTCACTTTTCTGAAAAATATCCTTCACAGTAGATACCTACCGAACAAGACTTCCTCATGTAAATCTTTATTAATACCAAATTTGTATGTATAGGGTTCATGGGTACTTATCGAACATTGCAAAAATAATTTGGTACTAACATACTGAAACAAAAGTTTTACATACAAATTTTCTTATATGAATGACTTTAACTAACTTGATTTTAGAGGTTTTAGGGTAAACAAACATATATAAGACCAAAGCTAAAAATCTTTTTGAAACCTTTCTAGATGCAAAGTATAAGTGGGTTTTATACCCTCTTGATGGGTAAAGAATAAGGTAGACTTACTTGAATTGAAGTGGTTAAAATGAGATATGTCAATTTTTAAGTGAGTACAACAAGTAAGTGGGTACATTGAGCATTTTAGTTGTGTGCAAATAGTGACATTTCAAATACTAATCAAATTAATGAAATTTTGATTAATTCATCCTCACAAAAATCAGCCCAATCCATAACTTTTAACCCACATAGGCCAAATTTTGGCTCCCTAACATTGGTTGTCGAATAGAAACACACACAATCTTATTCTCATATATAGGGGGTGTTCGGCTCACAATCTTATTCTCATAAAAGTCTCACAACACGTCTATCCTACGTAGCTTAAAATTTTTGGATTGGACTAATTATTTGTGAGGATGATTTCTATGGTTAGGAGATCATCATCACCAAAAATTAGTAAAATCTTAAATTTTTAAGTCCATCAAAAGTGGTTTAGAATTGTAAACCGTCGATTTTTTTACCAAAAATTTGTAAATCACTTTTGATGGACTTAGAAGTTTCAGATTTGACTGTTTTTTTATGAGGATAGTCTTCTCACCATAGAGATCATCCTGACAAAGAATCAGCTCAATCCAAAATTTCTAAACCACATAGAACAAAAAGTTTTGGCAACATTTTATCCTAAGATTATCAACCAAACGCCCCCTATATATAAGACCAATTGCGACGAATGAATTTTGTCTTATATGGATTAGAAGTTTTGGAATGGGATGATTTTTGGTCAGGATGATCTCTCATTATAAAGATCATCCTCACAAAAAACTTCTAATCAAATGAAAAGTGGTTAACAAAAAAATTGATGGTCCACGATTCTTCAACTTGAAATTGGGATTATAAGTTTTCTAGTGGAGTATTTTTTGTGAGGGTGATATTATCAGCCCATTCTGAAATTTCTAATCCCATCAAAAGTGGTTTACAAAAAACCGTTGTCACACTTAATCTCTTGAACCATCCCAAATATATATTAAATAATTTAATTTGTAATCATTTAAATATTTTTAATTTAGAAATTTTTTTATTAAAATTAAATCTTCGCATATACAATTAAGATCAATTCTTGAGTCACAATATCTTCTAAAAAGTATATGAAAGATACTTTCGAAATAATTAATTTGGGGGTGAATATTAGTATGTCATTTATGAATTTGAAAATTTTGAAAACAATTGACAAACTCATATTTAAAATTTTCATATTCCTTATTAGATTTTTTTTTATTGAAATATTTCAATTTGTAAGTTTGTATTTTTTAATTCTCTTTTTATTTCATATAATTCTTATTTTAGCATAAAAATATCCTTGGATGTAATTTTTTTATATTATGTTGAAGTTTTTTTTATTATTTCAAAATCAAAATATTGTTTTCAAAGCAGATTTCTTTTTTGTTTATAATTTTATTCACATTTCTTATTATTTTTTTTAATAAATAATTTTTGAATATTTAATTAAATTATAATAATTTAATAATTTGTTATTTTTGTAAAAGTAAGATTTTTATGATTGAGCATCTTCCAATTTACTTTATAATTAAAAAAAATTTCAACATTTTAATATAAATATATATTATAAAATAATTTTAGTTCGATTTATGCAATTTGTGTAATGTGAGAGAGACGACTCAGACGATTCAACTCGGTATATATTAGAAATCTGACTCGCTCTCGTGTACTTTAGTGGAAGAAGAATTGAAGAGAGAGAGAGAGTGAGAGAGAAGCACCGACGTGGACAGAGAATAGCACAGCCACACATCTTTCCATCTCTTTAGTACCATATGCAGATCAGGTATACAGAGAATGGTACACACACATTCCCCATCTGACACGTGTCTTATGTCATTTTCAGTGAGTCATATAGATCCGCTTTCCATTAATGTGGAAGATGTGGAAAAAAATTGTGATACTGACTCTAAAAATACTCGAAATTCACTCAACTGATGTGACATGTGCAGAAACCATGAGCCTCAATAAATCGAGTGGTCAAAGAGTATTGATAACGTGACTATCCCACGTGACCTACTCAATCGACTCCCTGACGTGACAAGTTCGAAAATCTTAGATTTGCTCTCCTCAAGATACACTTTTTTATGGGGGAAATGCAACCGTGTACCTCGAGGAGCGCATATATGTGACTCCCTAACTTGTCACGTTAGAGTAATCGATTGAGTTTGCCACATGGGATAGCCAGGTTATCACGATTCTTGGGTAAAACATACAATTGACGTGGCAAGGACATAGAACCATAGATCTTTGAGTTGTGATGAATGCACACGGTTTTGGTACACGACCGACATGGCAAGGGCAGATAATCATAGATTTTTTCATTGGGATACATAAGAAAAAGATCGCGTGCATTCTTCATTATTCTAGATCTTTGTCTTTGGAACACACAGGGAAAAAGATCAACGGTTTTGTGTCCTTACCACATCAGTCATGTACAGATCGCCTATATTTTGATGTGTCAATTTATCATTAGTCTGAAGCCATAGATTTCCTCGAGATACATGAATACCCTTTCTCAAGTAAGCTTTTCTATTTTATTTTATTTTATTTTATTATTAATTTTATTTTATTTTATTTTCCAAAAAATCAGTTATCTTCAACATCTTGGATAAGATATGATGATGATGAAGGTATCGTTCAAAATAAAAATAAAAATAATTGAATAAGATTATAACAATGATATTAATGAAGATGACAACGACCATACAGGTATTAAGATCATTTTTCACATTCTAAGAGGAAACTGAGGTCAATGGACGTAGCATCAATTTGAACGTTATAAAAATATTCTTCTATTTTTTTTTTTTTGCAAAGAACTAGAAAAGATATGAAAGGGGGTCTCGAATAAATCATCAATTAAATCAAATGAGTTGTCCATTTTTTCCTTTTTATCTACCCTACTCAATTTTTTTATTTATTGTTTTCTATTCTCCCACTCAAAACATTTTATCTTTTTTATTTTTCAATTTGTTTTTTCAAACCTAACCTAAATTATAAATAATTGTCGAGTCCAAACTTGAGAAAGTACATGGAAGTATTTCAAATAGAGTCCAACTAGCCTTACTAAGGATTTCACTCTTACGAAAGGTCTTTGGGTTGAACTTGTGACATCCAAAACCATAATCTAATGCTTCAGGGTACAGAGGACAAAATTTCATGAGCTTTGCAAAAAAAAATAATTCAAAATATATATATATATATATATATATATATATATATATATATATATATATATATATATATATATTTTTTTTTTTTTTTTTTTTTTTTTTCACCATTGAATTTTAAATTTAAATTTTGGAGTTCTATAGAAATTCGATTGCCGTCCATTTTCAAATTCTTAGATCAAGCCCAAAGAAAGTTTTAATGAGTTTTTCCATGAAATCTAAAGGGATGTGATGTTGGATTTTCAATGTGAGTTTTTCCATTTGAGCAAAACTTTAAGGCTTAAAATTTTTATTAAGTTAGTAAGAAAAATATTTCTTTTCCAAATATTCATAAAAATGTGTATGATGTTTCATGTAATTAGGATTGACAACAGATCAGTCTGGTATCGAATAAGTATCACTTCAATACCGATCCGAATACATGTTTTATTTTCAAATGATCAATATTCAAAAAAATCTACTTTCCAACTATAAATATAAAAGAAATTCAAATAGATTAAAATATTTTATCAATATGTATTTATATAAAATTAAGAATAAAAAATAAAACTATTAAAATATGTTCGGATTGAATTGGGGTAGATCCGAATCGATCTAAAATTATTTTAAACCTAAGATTCCAATTCGAAAATCCAATTTTCATATTTTTTTTTCATCGAACCTATTTGAACTTATTTGGACATTAGCTGTATTTCGGAGTATTGCCAGCTCTACATGTAAGATAGGGTTTATCCAAAACTGCAAAGCCGCAAAGTTAGACAATGTTCATAGTCCATCTGCGATGTGTCAAATCATCATTTTAACGTGTAAATGTGATGGCGAGTGGACTGAATCCTTAATTCACTGTTTTTAAATGGTCTTTTTTTTTTTGTGTTGGATGCATTTGTGTCGGACGACAAAGTGAGATAATTATGAAAAAGAAATAAGAATTATTGAAGTATGGGAATGATCCATATATTATAATACACCAATTATTTGATTATAAAAAAAAATATTTAGATGTTTCTGCGATGCTGAGAGGATAACAATAAATAATTATTTTTCTATAAGATTATTAAATAAAAAAATAAACAAGACTATGATCCTGTGTTTTTCTAATACTTAATTTTAAAGAAATGAATTGGAAGAAATCGAATCCATTGACGATGATCGAATATGATTTTCCACAAAACTTTATATGTATACGTGAGATCAAATAAAGAATTTTGTTTATTTGATAAAACTTGAATATCTATTCACGTGTAACAAGTTATTTTATTATTTTTTTAATGTTTTAGAGTCATGATAATCTGATTACCTCACTTGGCATACTCAATTGACTATCTTGACATGATAAGTTCGGGAACCGTTGATTTGTTTGTCTCGGGATACACGATTCCCTCAAGATACATATTTTTATGGGGAAGTGCCGTTTTGTATCCCGAAGTCTACAAATCTACGGTTTCCGAACTTGTCACATTAGGAGAGTCGATTGAGTGTGCCACGCAGGGTAGTTAGATTATCATGATTCAAATTTTATTAATAGAAATGCGTAATTTTAAATTTTAAAATGTAAAAAATGTTATTTATTGAGTTGGTTTGTTTGGGTGGGCATTCGAGGTACATCGGGATTTCAAAATTTATTAAGGAGAACTTCTATTACAATAAATATTGTGTAAGATGTTTTATATTATGTTTGAGCGTCAAGTAACGGCTAAATCAAAGGGGGCCTTTTCCGAGGCATAGGGGCTAGGTTTGACGGATTGAGTTCCAGTTAGACTTTTCAATTGGGCCTGTGCGAGTGTTCAAGGACAATGCTTCAAGGCGTTTTTTTTTCAAGTTATATGTGTATTCTTTTGGGGGGAAATCGTTTAGGGTTTTCAGGAGAGGGAGAATAGGGTTCTCTTGTTCTTGTTTGCTAGAGATCTTTAGAGCTGTGACTTTCAAACATATAGTGATGGGATTTCGATATGATCTGTAGACATAAGCAAATTGTCGAATTGCATAAATCTTGTATGTTTGTGTACGATTATCTTTCTTTGTTGCTTTTATTTTTTTTAACAATTAATACCATTTTTAACTTAAATTGAATAATATTTTTCTTATGCATTTTCTTTTTAAATGTTGTACCATTTAATGACGGTATAATCCTCTTTTGTACCTATATATTGTCCCTTTATTTTTATTTTTAATACCACTTTAATAATAATAATAATAATAATAATAATAATAATAATAATAATAATAGTATAAATTACAAATTTGTTATAATTCTTTGGGCAATTTAGATGTACTCTTTAATAAATAATTCCACATTTATTTTAGAGAGTTGCTATTGCCACAAATATTTTTAGTAATGCCACACCAACTATGTACAATTTTTTGATGATTTATATAGGAATTGGTGTGGCAATAATAACTTTCTTATTTTAATAAGTAATTATTGCAAAAAACCACCAAGTATAGGAAATGATTTTGTAGGAGATTTCTTGATATCGACGTAGTAATAATAAATTTTGCGTGCTAATAATTTGTTTCATATCAAATAGGGCCTTTGTTTATAAAAAAATGCAAAAACAAAAGAGATTGTAACGAAGTTGAAAATGATTTGAAGAGACTTTTCTGAACGCTAAGGAGGAACATGAAACAATTTTCTATCCTTTTTTTATCGACAAAAATAGTAAGTTATGTTTTGGGTGGCGTTCGGAAGCTCTAAAGAGAATCAAACATTGTGCCAAACATTTTTTCAATTTATAGGTTAGAAGTTTTAGAGTGGACTGATCTTTTGTGAGGGTGGTCTTTATGATGAGAAGACCATTCTCATAAAAAATCAGCTCATTTTGAAAGTTCTAACCCCATCAAAAGTGATTTACAAAAATAGGACGGTCCACGATTCTTCAACTTGTAAACTAGGGTTAGAAGTTTTGGAATGAGTTGATTTTTGGTGAGGATGATATCTTCATCATAGACATCATCTTCACAAAAAATCAGTACATTCCAAAACTTTTAATCGCTATTTTGAAAAATGTTTGGTTATCTTCAAAGCCTCCGAATGCTTCCCCCCCCCCCCCCCATATATATATATATATCTAGGCAGCGCTTCCTTCATTCCGTTATTCTCCGGATTTCTCTCCCTACTGGAACTCAAAAGCCTCATATTGTTTCGTGCTGATCGTAGGTCGGACAAGTACGGAAGCGCAGTGACGACCTATCGAAGCGAGGGAGACGGGAAAGACGAGAGGAGCGGGTGAGGTTTACAGATTGAAAGCAAGTAGAGCGAGGAAGTAGGGAAGGCTTGCCAAACATGGTGCCAAACATTTTTCAAAACATGGGTTAGAAGCTTTGGAATGAGCTGATTTTTTGTGAGGATGATCTCTATGATGAGGAGATCATCCTCACCAAAAATCAGCCTATTCCAAAACTTCTAACCCCATCAAAAGTGATTTATAAAAATTGGACGGTCCACAATTCTTCAACTTGTAAATTAGGGTTAGAAGTTTCGAAATGAGCTGATTTTTTGTGAGGATGATCTCTTCACCGTAGAGATCATCCTCACAAAAAATCAGCCTATTCCTAAACTTCTAACCCCATCAAAATTAATTTACAAAAAATGTTTGGCATCATGTTTGGCAAACTTTAGGGCTGCCGAACCGCTCCCTCTATATATATATATATATATATATATATATATATATATATATATATATATATATATATATATATAGGGTCCCGTTCAGCAACAAACATTTTGGCAAAACATTTTTCAAAACATGGGTTAGAGGTTTTGGAATGGGCTGATTTTTGGTGAGGATGATCTCTACGGCGAGGAGATCATCATCACCAAAATTCAGCCCATTCCAAAACTTCTAACCCCATCAAAAATGGTTTACAAAAAATGGATGGTCCACGATTTTTCAACTTGTAAACTGGGGCTAGAAGTTTTGGAATGAGCTGATTTTTGGTGATGATGATCTCCTCACTGTAGAGATCATCCTCACAAAAAATCAGCCAATTCCAAAACCTCTAACCCATATTTTGAAAAATATTTTCTCAAAATGTTTGTTGCTGAACATTTCCCATATATATATATATATATATATATATGGGTCCCGTCCAACACCAAACATTTGGGCCAATCATTTTTGTCCTACATGGGTTAGAAGTTTTGGAATGGGCTGATTTTTGGTGAGGATGATCTTTACGGTGAGGAGATCATCCTCACCAAAAATCAGCCCATTCCAAAACTTCTAGCCCCATGTTTACAAGTTGAAAAATCGTGGACCGTCCATTTTTTGTAAACCATTTTTGATGGGGTTAGAAGTTTTGGAATGGGCTGATTTTTGGTGATGATGATCTCCTCACCGTAGAGATCATCCTCACCAAAAATCAACCAATTCTAAAATTTCTAATCCATGTTTTGAAAAATGTTTTGCCAAAATGTTTGGTGCCGAACATTTCCCTATATATATATATTCCATAGACACATAAAGCTACAATATTTTTGTCTTATATGGTAAAAAAGGTTTAGAATGAACTGATTTTTTGTGAGAATGATCTATGTGGTGAGGGGATCATCCTTACAAAAAATTATTCAATTCCAAAACTTCTAACCCCATCAAAAGTGATTTACAAAAATTGAACAGTCTAAAATTTTTCAACTTGTAAACATGGGGTTAGAAGTTTCATAATGGACTGATTTTTGGCAAGGATGATCTCCTCACCATAGTGATCATCCTCACAAAAAATCAGCCCATTCCAAACATTTTTGCTCATATAAGACAAAACATGTTGTAGCTTTATGAGTAGTTTTATGTGTATACGGATCCTAATCCTATATATATTAGGAATAAAGCATATATGATAATGACAGTGAATATTTTTACTCCAAATTCAGGTACTATTGACGTGTGAAAGTGTCATTTTGCTAAGTAGTAAAGTCTTGAAAAGATTTGCTCCCATGACCTAGGTTCAAATCACGTTGAATCCATTTGCACTCCCATTAACCACTAATCCCTTGCTTGCTTGTATAGGAAAAAATTCTACAAACTTCGAAAAAATATTCAAAACAATATTATTTTTCACCTTTGAATTTTAATTTTAAGTTTTGGGAGTTTCATTATCGTCCATTTTCAAGACTCGGATCAGGCTCAAGAGTCAGAGTTTTTCCATGAAATTAAAAAGCTTTTGTGTTGGATTGCCAATGTGGTAATCCATGTGGGCCTAATGACCATTTTTTTATAGTGATTATGATACTTTTTAATAAGGGTGCAGCTTGGTTTGGGTTGAGGTCAAATTGGAACCGAATCGACATAGGCCGATTCTACCAAATAAGAACCAGAACCAAACCAACTTCCATTAGAACCAAACCAAATTAAAGTTAGTTTGGTTTGGTTTGGTTATATGGATTGCCAATATTCTATAAATTATAAGTAACATTTTTTAATGAAAAACTAAACATAAAATTTTATACAATAAATTTCTCATCTATCCATAAAAGATCACTAATGTATGTCCTAGCTCCTAAAATAATTCATAATAATTATTACACACACACACACACATATATATAGGGTTCGGTCCTATAGAGGCTTGATCATATAACCAAACTAAATTGATCAGTTCTCCATTTTCATAACTCGAAGCCGAACCGCAACTTGTTCCAAACCGAACCAAACCACCTTGGTTTAGTTTGGTTCTCGGTTTGAACCGGATCAAGTTGCCCCCCTACTCTTCCTTTTTTGTTGTTGTTGTTGTTGTTGTTGTAAAGAAGGGTATTTGGGCCAACTTGCATGCACCAACCGTTCCCTCCTCCGCGAACAAGGCT
The DNA here is from genome assembly GCF_017979445.1 of Akebia trifoliata. NCBI lineage: Eukaryota > Viridiplantae > Streptophyta > Magnoliopsida > Ranunculales > Lardizabalaceae > Akebia > Akebia trifoliata. The sequence continues at coordinate 35,203,372 of NC_141388.1, read as the reverse complement.
CGCTAAATAACGTTTTTAATCCCACGGTCCGTGGCCACTAATATAAGAAATCAGTGGAAGTCGAACTTAAGACCATAGGGGGAGCACACCCCCGACCCCAAAGTGCTGCCACTCGGTCACCCATTTGGTGCTTAGCACCCTTACTTTTTAGTGTGGGCTTCACAATACCATTTAATTTTAAATGATTGAAATACCCCCATTTGCAATAAAACCCATTCTCTTAAGAACCCGATCTGATCCCTATGGGATTGGTGCAGTCCTGATCTACACCATTGAAAATTTTTTTGGGTTAATTCAGACCTTAGATATTTTTCTAGAGTTCATTTAAGTTGGATAGGGAAGTTAGAACCCTTTCATAATATATAGATCGAGCCAGGTTCCTTGATTCATGAAGAATGACTAATGGAAAAAATACATGATCTTGATCTTATAAATATGAAATCCAACGGTTGAGGTTTATCATCGAAATCAATATCCATGCGATGTATGCTATTAGAACATAGATAAATTCCAATAATTGGATTTCATCTTTACCTAGTTAGAATCATATATTTCCTTTCACCGTTGCTTCATATTCTCTTTTAAGAGGATGCGAGAGGGCACACTATTGTAATATTTTAGTTTTTATACGGATATTTATGAAAAAGTGATCAACTTTAATTGAATTTATGATTTTGGAACACTGTTCATTTTAATTACCAAAACATGAACAATAACGAATTCGGAGATTTAAAAAAAATACCATAAACTCTTGTGGCCAAATTGACTTGATGAGTCGGTCCAAACGAACTTAAGTAATAGACTCAATTAAATCGATTAGGATCAATTCGACTGAGTTTTAGGGTCAACTTGACAAGTTGTAAACGTAAGTAATGACGCAAGGTCATACGAATCTAAGTACATACATATGTTAGAAGGAGCTAAAAGCATGAGTCTACAAATACAACAAAAACAAGTGTTGGACCACAACTTACTTTTGTCGATGAACTTAAATTGGAGAATGTCACTTGAAGGAATGACGATTTAAACAAGAAAGACATGAATCATTATTTTTCTTTGTTTGGCTTTGGATGAAAACAAAGAATTGGTGTGTAACAAAAACCATTTGTTTTGGGTGGGTTTATTTGCACACACCTACATGGTAAAATGTACCCACTTGCTTGCGATGCTCACCTTAACTTTAAAATAACTATCTACATATGCTTAATAGACGCATTTTAACATAAATTGTTTATCTCATCCACCTAAAGGTACTTAATCATTTTTCTTCTTCCTCTTCTCTCTCTTTCTCTCTCATTTATTCATCTAGAAAGATTTCAATGAGGATTTTAAACTTTGATCTTATTTATTTTTCTTAATCTAACACTTCTAATCGAGTCGAAACCATTTACATGAGATAGTTCTGTTTGATCCTATTGAACAAAATTGGTTTTGTAATGTTCGGTAGGTGCTTATTGAATCAATTTGGTAATATTCGGTAGATACCTACCGAATTTTATAAAACAAGTTCGATTTGAACCTACCAAAGAAAATCTATAAAAAAAATCTCTAAGTTCTTCGATTCAAAATCACCGTTCTAAAGTTTTAATAGTGATTTTTTCCATCTTTCTTGATGATTAAATGCAAAAGAGAAAGAAATAAGATAACTTGAAAAAATAATCTAAAATCTAATCCCATTAATTGATTCAACTTCTCAAAAACTCAGAAAGAGATGAATAAGAGGAGGAGGAGGACGGAAGGAAGTAAGGAAGAAGTGAGTTTTGGATTTTTTTGTTGGGTAGGTGATGGTGTGTGCAATAAACCAAAACAAAAAAGGTAAAATGGTAATTTGATTTTTTACGAAAATCAAAGTGGGTGCAATTTGTCATTTCGATGTGTGCAAATAGAACAACTTATTTGTTTTGCCTCTTTAGACCACCACCACCACCACCTTCTTGTTATTTTGGTATTAATGTACAACTTTCAATATCATAAAACTCTTGTGATTGTTATTTTTGGGTGATTTAGATATATCCCTATCAAATTTGGTGAATATATGAGATACCTCCATTTGTTTTCAAATTGATTACATCACCTTTAACCTCAATCTTCTATGAGTGACTAATGTAAAATGACCTAAATGCAGTCATGTCATTAAGGTTTGAAGGCTTAAGGAGATGTAATCTTGAGGTATATGATAATGGTAAAATTTTTATACTACTACAACAATTGTGGAGGATAAAAAATCAAGGGACTTTGGTAAGAGACAAGGGCATTTATGTCATTTTCCATTAGTCTCGCAAAGAAATCAATGGCAGGGGTAAGTCATCAATTTAAAAACACTAAGGTATATTGACATCAATTTAAACTTTGATCTTAATTATTTTTCTTTCCTTAACACTTCCAATTGAATCAAAGTTGTTCACATGAGAAAGTTATGTTCAATAGGGTACCTATTGAATCAAATTGGTTTGTAATGTTCAATAGAAAGTTTTGTTCAGTAGTTGCCTACCGAATGTATTTAGTAATATTTGATATGTACCTATCGAATTTTATAAAACAAGTTTCATCTGAGCCTATCAAAGAAAATCTATTAAAAAATCTCCAAGTTTTTCAATTCAACATCATCGTTTTAAGATTTTAATAGTGGTTTTTTCATCTTCCTCGAATTCTTTCTTTATTTATGCTTGTTGATATTATTGGAAGAAATGGGGATTTGAAATGAGATTGAAGAGGATGAGGATTACCACAAGACAATAGATCAATACTTTTTTTTTCTTGAGCAAGTGAATTGTTGTTTTGTAATCATAGGAGAAGGTAAGTTTTTGAACCCAAGACATGGACTTTGACCAACATGGCAAGCTTACACCTTCACATCTTATGTTGTCTTATAGACAATAAACTCCCTTACATCTTACCTGTAGACACCCCATTTTTGCACTTATTTGATTAATTAACTCATCAACTTGATTACGACGGTTTCCGATGATGAATGAATATTCTAAAGTTTTATTCGTTACTAGATGTGTTTCCAAAGTTCAGATGAGATATTTCAAGTAAGAAAATTTTATGAATTATGCTACGCTAGGAAAATATGAATCAAAACATAGAAATCATCATTTTGAGACAAAAAGAAATTTTACGAGAATATTGTTAAAAAATGATCAAAATACCATTGACACCAAAACATCTCTAGAGACTACATTACACTTAAGAAATTCCTTACGAACACATAAAATAATAAACTAAAACTAAATAAACAGTTTTGCCAATTTTCACAAAATTTATCAAAATGACCAAAATGCCCTTTATAGGGTCCACAATCATTTCATGCACAAAAACCCATAAGTGACACAAATCAATATTCTCATTGAATTTCTTATGAAAAAATGATTCTAAAACTTTTCAAAACGTTAAAAAACAACATCTCAACGCAAAAGTCCTCTTTAAGAGAAGAACAATAATTTTCCAACTCTAAAATTCAAAAATTTGAAACTAATAATTAAAATACTAATTAACGTAAAGTAACCATCTTAATAAATCAAATTAAATTTTTTTTAATAAATAAATTTAATTAATTAAGCCCATGGGCCATATTTTAAGTGGTGGCCAATTTATTACATGATATTTAATAAAGAATCCTCCACTAGGGATCCCAAAGAATTCAAAATAATTTAATAAAGAACCTTCCATTGGGTGGTTTTCCAAAAATTAATAAATTCTCATTCTACGTAAGTCAAAAAAATAAAATATAATTAAAATCTTATCTAAATCATTTAACCAATTAATTAGAGATTGATTTTATCTTTAAAATACCTAATCAAGCCCTATTCTTATTAACAAAGCTCTTTAAAAATGAGCATTCACCACCTAATTTCAAAGGTTTTGAGAAACCCTAGAAAAAAAGGTTAAAAACTCTCCAAAATCTTCTCAAACCCCTAAATTTAGAGTCCAAAGTCAATACCTAACCCCGAAGTCTTAATTTTCAACCTAAAAACAATCAAAAATACCAGAAAAATCATAAAAACATTCAGATCTAGAAGAAGAAATTCTCTTCTCAGAAATCAAGAACAGATCTTAAAGCAAAGATAAATCGAGAAGATTCATACGAGGAATGCTCACCACTAGTTTCTGAGGGAACAGATTGTCGCAATCACTTGGGTAAAAACAAAAGTAATTTTATTTATTTATTTATTTTAGATTTATATTGTTTTGCAATGTAAATCTTTGAAAAAAGTAGAGATCGATTTTTACTGGATGAGATTGGTTCGTAACACCTTCCAATCCCGTAACCTGATCCCCGTACTCATAATCTCTTCATAATTATGTGTTTCTTGTCTATTTCTTAGACCATAAAAGTAGGTGGTAATTCTCAAAAGAGAAAAAACGGGTACATACTTGCGGACTGAAGGCCCTTTCATTACCCCAATAAAAAATAACTATACAAATAGGTTAAAGTTATGATGAATCTGTCCTTCAAATATATGCAAATTGAGTTCAATTTGCTTGGAATTACACGTTATGGTAGAGTTGGAACTATCAATGAAGAGAAGTAATCATATAAATTCACTGATAAACAATACTACGTAATCATGAATTACGAAAGTTGATATATTGGATTGAAGAAAGATAAAGATGTTTTAATTTGTGAAACTACTTCAATCGGAATTTTATCCCTATTAAGAGGACAAAACATGCAAAACAGATGTTAGTTCAAAGAACAATATTGGTATCTTTAAGACTTCTAAACCATTTGGAGGTGCTTTTTAGGGTTTGGACCCGATTGAGACATCATTTTAAGGTTAAGACCTGTCACAACCTCATCGATACGCCATTGGCTAAATGTGAAAAAGGACTATTAAGATTGAGGGATTGAAGTGAAGCCGTCACATTGTGGGGTGGGATGATAGAGAGGAATGTGGTTAGTCCCACATTGGACAGGAGAACATTTGAAACCTGGGCTATAAAGATAAATCAGACTCTATATGGTACAACACATTTTAAAGTCTTGCAGACTTGGATTCAAAATAGATACTATTATATTATTGTGGGCCTGAGGCATTACAGATGACTCATTGTGTACAATACATTTTTCTTAATCGTTTCCCAAACATGTAAACTACGAGTTGATGGAACAAACTTCAATCCATGCATGAATAGATTTTTTTTTTAAAGATATGGTGGTATGGAAGGAAGGAGTGCACCTATTGGACTAGCTAGATTACCCTATCCATAAGCTTTATATATTAAATAAAATAGTATTTTATTGTATAAAATGATCCATCCAACTTTCTGTATGCCCCATTATTGTGTTCCCTCTGTTTTAAATAATCCATCATAGATATTATTAAAACACTATAACTGCAAATCATGCAGACCTTTGTCTAAATCTCATCTGCCTTCAAACATTCTAATAATTTATATATTTATTGTCTTTCTAGGATTCTTTATAAATTATAAAATATACCATGAAACAGGGTGGCTGTCACTCCTTTAATCTCTATAAATTTTGAGAGCTGCTATTGATACCCAACTTTTACTTATTACACCCTCAATTTCTTAAATTATTGATCACACCCCCAAATAATATTAAAACACACTATTCAAGCAATACAAACAAAGATGTGACTCAAATTATTAATCAACATTACAAAACATTATAACACTCATTCAAACAATTCAATAGTTGTTTACAATAATTAGGATTAGGCTCGTAGAAAATCCTAAACCTAAAAACTGAAATCTAACCAAGAGAGAGAGAGAGAGAGAGAGAGAGAGAGAGAGAGACTATTGGCACCCCAACATTTACTTATTATTAATCATTCACTTTTTCTTTAATTGGAGTGTAACAAGTAAAAGTCGGGGTGCCAATAGCAGCTCTCTAAATTTATACCTCCATTATATTTCTATGACCAAATTTAAATTATATGAATTCTGATCATATTATACAGTTGTAATTCACATCAAATTAGGTGGGTCCCACTCATCTCACTAGATCAAATCAAAACCCAAAATCTAATTTATTTTAATCAGATAACTTAAGGTTTGTATTGATGATTTTGTATTTCAAGAAGGATCTCTATCGGATTGATTCTAAATAGTTTCGATTGAGATTTTATACAATAATAATATATGAGAAATAATATCAAACCTGTTAAAAATGTCCAAATAACATAATGCTAATCATTACGAACGCATCTAAAATATGGTCCTATATTAAAATAGAATGATATAAAATGTATTAGTAACATGATGTAATACTGATTAAAGAACTTAATTTTTTTTACTAACTTGAGCAAATTAACATTAGAATAAGTCACTTCAAGACTTAGACAAGATGCCATGAATCATGTTTTTATTTCTAGAGACTTTCGATGAAAATATTTCTTTGGTTTGGTTGTCATTTATTTTGATTTTTTAGACCTCTGCCAATCATGGTTTTAAAACTCTTTTTGATGCCTCATCTCGGAAGAGATATCCAATTTATTTGAGTCGTCTTGGACGAGATTTTAAAAAATGTCTTAGAATTAGAACAAACCATGTATTTGAGACGACTTGTCAACTTGTCTCGTTGGTAGAGGATACCAAGACAACTCGGATGAGATTTAAAACCATACTACCAACCTGAATGATTGAAATAAATGTAGGAGTGGTAGCCTTTGTTAATTAAAATTTAGACATTAAAGTCAATTGTTGATGGAAGGAATCCAAAGCTAAGGACTACTCTGGATTGTAAATATTTCACCTCAAGATGCATGTTAGGATGACATGGGAAGGATCATACATCATTGAGACTCAAGCATCTACTACATGGGATATACTTAAATTTAAGCGTTTTATCGGAAAACAAATGCATTGGATTGTGTGTCATATAAAAACGGCTTGATTAGGCGCTCAGTGTGTCTTAAACTTCTATCAAAACATGTCACGTAGACATTGTTCCTATGCTATAAGAACGAGACACTGTTCTGGATCCTGACTAGTCTTATAAGGCTTCTTGGCACGTTATGTGGAGGAAAAAATGTTATAGTCGGTTATTTGATACAGTAACCGACTATAACTAAATATTTCCTCTACATGGTGCACTCATAACCTTCTAACTTGACTATGGTCGTCAGGCTAAGAGTTTTTCAAGAAACAATACATTAAGCATAATTTGATCATAATTGTATTTTTTATATCAAAGTCTGCACATGATAACGAAAAGCTCAAATCAAATCCCATGCACCAACAAGAAAGTTCTTATAATTTACACATCACCAGGGTTTCTAATTTTCTTCATAGATTAAAGGAAAATTTGATGACGAATTCCTTGGGAAATACTCGAGGAAAAAATATTAATTTCACTTTGATTGTATCTAGGAAAATATAAAAAGAGAGGTTATTTATTTATTTATTTATTGGGCATAATTTTAAAACTGTCCAAAGCAAATTGACTTGATTGGATTTTGAGGTGACTAAGCCCTAAAACTCGATGGAACCAACTTGTCAAGTCAACCTGGTAAATCATCGAGTCAACTAAAAAATGCATCGATTTTAGGTTAGAAAGTGCTCGAGTTATTCATGTTTATATATAATATTTTTTTGTGGAGAACAAAAATATATATTTCGTGAGTCAACTCACAAATCATTAACTTGACTTGACTCAGTGGGCATTCAAGTACAGTTTCAAGTTTTTAAACTATGGTTTTGTTGGTTGGTTGAGATGGGGAAATCATTTTCCCAAAGTGGATAGAAAATATTTTCCCTTCCAAGGTTTCTATTAATTTAATTCTCATTTTTGTGTCTCTATGACTTTATAATAACTATAAGACATGGGGTAATATAATTTATACTTGAATTATTATGTTTCTAATATTTTATTAATTTATATCTCATTATTCGTCCATGCAAACATTGCTTTTCAAACAAAATCATTATGTTAATTATTAAACAAGTTTTATAAAGATATAAAATGCATCTAAATTAACATGATCATATAATAACCTAAAACATATTATAACTAACATGATGTAATACTGATTAGAAAACCTAAATAATGTTACTAACATCAACCTCATGAGCTAATATTATAATAATTGCTTTAAGACTTAAATAGAAAAGCCGTGACTCACGTAACGTTTTAGCTCTTTAATTAGGCAACCACCAACCTCTTATTAATTGGAATTATAGAGCTCTACTTTCATCAACTTTCAATATTCAACAACTCTTGAGATTTTTGTTTTTTGTTTTTTGTTTTTAGGGTGATTTAGACGTACCCTTCCAAACTGATGATATAGCCCACTTGATCTCAGTCTTCTATGAGATACTAATATAAAGTGACCTAAATCTCTTATATTCGATCTCCTGCCAGAAGCCCATGACTTATCTCCAAAGAATATGTCTTCTTCAGATTCTTCAACATCTAGGGTAAATTTTTTATTTAACCTACTCGACCTTGTTGTATTTTCAATCTATCGTTACATGAAAAGAGTCATGTCAAATTTACCTCTTTTTTCACATAGCCCATCATCTTCAACAATTTGTTGAAAATTAGTAATTTTTCTAATAAAAAATTAGTGGGTCGAATCAGACCAAAAATCTAACATTTTTAGATCAAATGATTTCAAGGGCCTCATTAGGTCCTTAACTTCAATGTAAATGTCATCCTAAAAAAACATAAATGAGATCAAAGCTTAAAATCCTCGTTGAAACCTTTCAAAATGCAAATAAGAAGAAGTTTCTCTGATGGATAAAATAATAAGGTAAAATTGTTTGAATTAAATGATTAAAATGAGAGATGTTAATTTTTAGGTGGGTACAATGAGTAAGTGGGTACGTTTAGCATTTTAGTTGTGTGTAAATAATAGAGCGATATTTAAAAAAACTGTTCAAATTATGAAATTTTGATTAATACATATGCATATTGGGTCTTCGACAACCATTGTTAGGAGTCCAACATTATGGTTCAAATTTTGTTCTTTATGGATTAAAAGTTTTGGATTTGGCTGATTTTTTGTGAGGATGATCTCTATAGTGAAGATCATCATCACAACAAATCAGCCCAATTTGAAACTTCTAACCTCATCAAAAGTGGTTTACAAGTTGATGACTTGTATCGTTAATTAGTAAACCACTTTTAAGGGAGTTAGAAATTTCAGATTGGACTAATTTTTTGGAAAGATGATCTCTACACTAAAACTTGTAATCCACATAGGACAAATTTTAACTCCTTAACATTGACTGCTGAATATGACACACACACACACACATATGTGGGTGGTGTTCGGAAGTCCTAAAGAAAGAAAAACATTTTTTCAATGTATGGGTTAGAAGTTTCGGAATGTGCTGATTTTTTTATATCAGGATGATCTTTATGATGAGGAGATCATTCTCACCAAAAATCAGCCCATTCCGAAACTTTCAACCCCATCAAAAGTACTTTACAAAATAGGATGGTCCACAATTCTTCATCATGTAAACTTCTAACCCCTATTTTGAAAAAAATGGTTGGCACAATGTTTGGCTCTCTTTACAGCCTTTGAATGACAACAAGTGTGAGACCAATTGTGAAGATGGATTTTGTCTTATATGGTTTAGAAGTTTTGGAATGGGATGATTTTGTATAAAAATAATCTCCTCGCCATAAACATCGTCCTTATAAAAAATCAGCCCATTAAAAAAATTTTAACTTAATCAAAAGTGGTTAACAAAAAATAAATTGATGGTACACAATTCTTCAACCTATAAACTAGGGTTAAAAGTTTCGGAATGGGCTAATTTTCTCATTTTGAAATTTCTAATCCCATCAAAAGTGGTTTACAAAAAACTATTGTGGCACTTGTTGTCTCTTGAACCATCTCGATATATATATATGTGTGTGTGTGTGTGTGTGTGGGAGGATCCGAAGACACATAAAACTACTCATAAAGCTGGGCAGGTTTTCTGAGGATGATCTCTATGGTGATGGAATCATTCTTGCAAAATATCAGCTCATTCCAAAATTTCTAACCCCATCAAAAGTGGTTTACAAAAAATGGACAGTCTACTTCAACTTGTAAACATAGGGCTAGAAGCTTTAGAATTGACTGATTTTTGGTGAGGATAATCTCTTCACCATGAAGATCACCCTCACAAAAAATCAGCCCATTCGAAACATTTCTCATATAAGACAAAACACATTGTAGCTTTATGTATATACCGATCCTATATATATATATATATATAGCGTAGCGTTATTTGGCCAACAATTTGGCAAACACATTTTTCAAAACATGGGTTAGAGGTCTTGGAATGGGCTGATTTTTGGTGAGGATGATCTCTACGGTGAGGAGATCATCATCACCAAAAATCAGCCCATTCCAAAACTTCTAACCCCATCAAAAATGGTTTACAAAAAATGGACGGTTCACGATTTTTCAACTTGTAAACTGGGGCTAGAAGTTTTGGAATGAGCTGATAGAGATCATCCTCACCAAAAATCAGCCCATTCCAAGACCTCTAACCCATGTTTTGAAAAAGTATTTGCCAAACTGTTGGCCAAATAACGGGACCCATATATATATATATATATATAATACTTTAATTTTTAATTATTTAAATATTTTTAAATTTTCAAAGAAAAAAAATAATATAAATATTGAGTTGCAATATCTTCTAAAAAGTACATGAAAGATACCTTCGAAATAAATAATTTCAGGGTGAATATTAGTATGCCATTTATGGATTTGAAATTTTTGAAAAGAATTCTTCATATTCATTATTAGATTCTTTATTGGAATATTTCAAGTGGTAATTTTGTATTTCTTAATTCTCTTTTATTTCATATAATTCTTATTTTAGCATAAAAATATCCTTGGATGTAAAAATTTTTTTTATCTTGTTGAGTTTTTTCTGAAAAAATCAAAATATTGTTTTGAAAACAGATTTCTTTCTTGTTTATAATTTTGGTCATGATTCTTTTGGTTTTATTGTCTTCAATAGATAAATTTTTAATATTTAATTATTTCTGTAAAAGTAAGATTTTATGATTGAGCATATATATTAGAAAATAAGTTTGGAGCGATTTGTGCAATTTGTATAATGTGAGAGAGATGACTCAGACGATTCAACTCGGACTACGAAGAGAGGCAAGATACCGGGTTTTAAGACCCCCCTGACTCGCTCTCTTGTACGGTATTGGAAGAAGGATTGAAGAGAGAGAGAGAGAGAAGGAGAGGCACCGACGTGGACAGAGAGTAGCACAGCCACACATCTTTCCATCTCTTCAGTACAATATGCAGATCAGGTGTACACAGAATGGTACGTACACATTCTCCATCAGACACGTGTCTCATGTCTTATTCAGTGTTGATCCGCATTATTGATTGTGGAACGTTTGGAAAAGATTCGTGATAAACTGACTTAAAAAAAGATACTCTAAATTCACTCAATTGATGTGATATGTGCTCAAAGTCATGAATCTCGATAAATAGATATAGACAAGTCGAAACATATAATTGATGTGGCAAGGGCATAGAACCATAGATCTTTTTCTTTTAAGTACACAAATAGAGGTATCAATGGGCCTATTCCTGTTTTGATTCGGTTCCTAAGAAACTTAGAATCATAACCACTATATTTTTTATTCTAATTCTTTTTTATTGTGAGTCCAATTCTAAAATAAATAGAATCAAAATCGGAACCGTAAAAAAAATACAAATACCCAATGGTTTAGTTTTTGAAGAATCAAATGAGAACAAATATATTTCAAATCATTATAAAGCTTTATTCCTTTTAAAAAAAAATAATATTCTATCTACAAATTATTAATTTAGTTATGATTTGTTATATCAAGATACACATTAATGATTTTTTCTATAAAAAAAAAAAAAAAATTCTTAATTAAAAGTAATAATTTTTTAGAAGAGAGAGTTTAAGCTCCAATCGATAATTTATACGAAAAATAAAAGAATTTTATATAACATACATTAATTTTGATATGATAGAATACTTTAAATCATCTATAGGATATAAAGAAATGACAAAATAAATCGGTTTCAGGTACCCGTGGGTACCCATCGGATAGAACCTAACGGTTTTGGTTCCTATTGGTTTGGTTCCATTTTAGACTCGATTCTAATCAATTTCGATAAAGAAAAAAAAAAGAATCGAAATCGAGGTTATCAATTTTGATTCTGGTTCTGTTTCGATCAAATAGGTGCCCATTGATGCCCTTATACACAAGGAAAAAGATTAACGATTTTGTGCCTTTGTCACGTCAGTCACTTATAGACCACGTATATTTTGCCGTGTCAATTTATCATTAATACGAAGTCATAGATTCTTTTTTTTTCGAGAGATAGATGAGTGACCTTGCTTGAATCAGCTTTTCTCAAATTATTATTATTATTTTTTTCCAAAATATCAATTATCTTCAACATCATGGATGAGATTACAATGATGATGATGTCTTTAAAAAAAAAAAAAAAAAAATTATAATAATGATGTTAATGAAGATGACAATGACCATTAAGGTATATCATCAATTTGTATGCTATAAAAATATTCTTCGATTTTTTGAAATCTTTTTTAGAAAAGATATGAAAAGGGGTCTTGAATAAATCATCAAATAATTAAATTCAATAAATTGTCGATTCTATCTCCACTACTCAATTTTTTTCTTTTATTCTCCTACTCAACATTTTATTTTTCAAAATTTTCCCAGACTTAAAATAAATTATAAATAAATAATTTCTCATTATTGAATTTTATTTTAAATTTGGGAGTTCTATATAAATTCAGTTGCCATCCATTATCGAAACCTTGGATATGTTAAAAGGAAATTATTTTTTATATTTTTTTTTTCTCTCTTGGGATCCAGGTTTTTTCATGAAATCCGAAGGGTTGTGATGTTGGATTGCCAATGTAGTTCATTTGAGCAAAACTTACTAAGACCTGAAATCTTTATTAAGTTAGTGAGAAATTTTCTCTTTCAAATAATCATAAAAATGTGTAAAATATAAGATGATACATGTCATGTAACGATAGGGTTTATCTAAAACTGCAAAATCGCAAAGTTGGATAATGTTCATGGTCCATCTGCAATGTGTCAAATTGATCTTTTAAACGCGTAAATGTGGTGGTGAGAGGATTGAATCCTTACTTCACTGTTTTTAAAGGCTCTTTTGTGTTGGATGTATTTGTGTAGGACGACCAATGAGATAACGAAACGTGAAAAAAAAAAGAATTATTGACCAATTATTTGATTAAAATAATATTTAGATCTTTCTTCGATGATCAAATACAATATTTTGGTAACTATACTTGAGCGTTTTATATTTTTGACCTCTCGCAAAAGCCTTTTGAAGAAGCTCGTCTTGGACGATTTTTTTTAGGAACTATCTTTAGGTTTCAATTGAAATCCATCGGAGTCAAAAAAAGTCTAAACGAATATCATTTATCTGACTTTTTTGGTTTAAAAGCACAAAAAAAAAAAAAAACTGACTCCTGAAACTCAAACGAATAGGACTTTAATGTCTATTTTTAAGTCTAAAGGAGATCTAACTTAATTGTGCTTTTAGGAACAAATTTTGACCCTTTAAGAAGTTTCAATTTAATTTGAAAAAATAGTTATAAGTTTGAGCAAATCTACTCTTGGGTTGTTAATGGATCACATCAAAAGTGAAATCCAATCCATTCTGATTTGATAACTTCGGTTATGGATCGATGATTTAGATTCCGATAAGGTTTCGATATATATGATATCTTATAGGATTGGATCTGGATTGATCATGTCCTAATCCGATAAAATATTAGAAAATATATCAATTGTATTTTATATTTATTTAAATATATGAAGTTTATTTAGATTTTGTACACCAAATCCAAAGAGATCTGATTGTTATTGGATTTGATTTGGATCTTAATATTGAGATATGATAAAAACTTGATCCGTTAAGAACCCGATCCGACTCGCTTATCGGATTGGTGCCAAATCGACCCCAATCTGATCCAAACACAATCCATCGAGAGTCCTAATCTGCACCAATTGAATTTTTTATGGGTTAATTCAGACTTCAGATGTTTTTTCTAACATTTCACGTTAAGGTGTACAATGTGTGGTCTAATCTTGAGGTCACTTCAGCATTATTCTTTAGTTTTTATATGGGTGTCTATCTTAATCCCCGATTACCTTCTAAAAAATATTATATTTATTTAAATTGTAGATTTATGTTTCAAGAAAAATAATAATCCATAAATTCATGTGGTCAAGTGTCCAAGTTGACTCGATGAGTTGGTCCAAATGAACTTAAGTACTAACTCAAAATTAAATCGAATGAGATCAACTCGACCGAGTTTTGGGGTCTACTCTACAAGTTGTAAACTTAAGTAATAATGCAAGGTCATACGAACCTAAGCACATAAATATGTTAGAATGAGCTAAAAGCATGAGTCTACAAATACAACAAAAACATTTGTTGGACCACAACTTACTTTTGTCGTTGAACTTAAATTGGAGAATATCACTCGGAGGTATGGAGATTTAAACAAGAAAGACATGAATCATTGTTTTTCTTTGTTTGGCTTTGGATGAAAACAAAGAATTGGTTTGTAACAAAAGTCATTTGTTTTGAGTGGGTTTCTTTGCACACACTTAAATGACAAAATGTACCCACTTATTTGTGATGCCCATCTTAACTTTAAAATAATTATCTACACACATCCAGTAGGTGCATTTTAACTTAAATTGTTTATTTCACCCACCCAAAGGTACTAAAATATTCTTCTTTTTCTTTCTCTCTCTCTCTCTCTCTCTCTCTCTCTTTTTCTCATTTATTTATCTAAAAAAATTTCAATGAGGATTTTAAACTTTGACCTTACTTATTTTTCTTATCCTAACACTTCCAATCAAGTCGAAACCATTCACATGAGAAAGTTCTGTTCGATAGGTATAATACTAAATCACATTGATTTTGTAATATTCAATAGAAAATTTTGTTCGATAGGTACTTATTGAATCTGTCAAAAAATCTTCGAGTTCTTCAATTCAAAATCATTGTTTTAAGATTTTAATAGTGATTTTTCCATCTTCTTTAATGATTAAATGTTAAAGAGTGAAAAAAAAAAAAGATAACTTGAAAAAAATGATATAAAACCTAATCTCTATTAATTGATTCAACTTCTCAAAAACTCATAAAGCGATGAATAAAAAGAGGAGGATGGTAGAAGAAAGAGGAAGGAGGGAGGGAGGAAGGAAGGAAGGAAGAAGAAATAGGTTTTGGGTGTTTTGTTGGGTAAGTGATGGTGTGTTCAATAAACCAAACGAAAAGGTAAAATTGTAATTTGATTTTTTACGAAAGTCACTTAAGTGGGAATAATTTGTCATTTCGGTGTGAGTAAATAGATCAACTCAATTGTTTTGGCTCTTTAAACCCCCACCTCCACCTTATTGGTATTTTGGTATTTATGTACAACTTTCAATATCATAAAACTCTTGTGGTTGTTATTTTTGGGTGATTTAGATATACCCCTATTGAATTTGGTGAATATTTGAGATACATCCATTTGTTTTCAAAGTAACGACATCACCCTTTGGCCTCGATCTTCTTTGAGTGACTAATAAAAAATGACCTAAATGTAGTCATCTCACTGAGATTTGATGGCTTAAGGAGATGAAATCTTGAGATATTTGATAAGGGTAAATTATTTATACCATTATGACAATTGTGGGGAACAGGGACTTTGGTTGGAGATGAGGACATTTATGTCATTTTCCATAAGTCTCACAGAGAAGATCAAGGTCGGGGTAAGTCATCAATTTGAAAACAAGTGTCTTCCTGAACTACCTTCTTTTCTTAAAGCAAAATAATGGTTTAAATGAAAAATATGTCTTTTAAATAATTCTAAATATTTACAAGAATTATTTTCGTTTAATTTTAGGATTTTAAAAATATTTTATATTTTGATAAAATATTTAACTGTGTAGACTTTTTTATGGTATGAATTCATAAGCATGTATATTTTCATAACTAAATATTTTTTAATTCAACATCTTCTAATCACATTGGAACTTATTGGTTCACATACACTAATGAGTTCTATTTTCTTATTAATTTTGATAATTTAAAAAGTTCATTAATTTTTTAAGAGTCACAATTCAGAACGGTGTTCTGTTCTATACATTAGAATTGTGTCCAGGTGGCACGTTTTGATCGGAGAATAAACACACTTAACTGCGTGCATGGCTTGGTTAAGAGCTCGAGGTATTCTAAACTCCAACTAAAGCACGCCACATAGCCACCATTCATATTTTATGACCAGAAATAGAGTTCTCACATGACCAACCTTTATAGAGGGTATTAAAATAAATGAAGCGCCAATAAAAATCAGATAGAAAACTTAGGGTCTGTGTGGATTGACTTTTCTAAGTACTTCTGGCTTTTGCGGAGAGTTAGAAGCACTTTAAAGGTGTTTGGATAAATTACTCCTAGAAAGAACTACTTTACTGTGGAGTCATTTTAGTGCTTTTTCGCGGAGTACCGATGGTGCTACTTCTCTAAACTACTGTTGCGCGGAGCCACAAAATATTGTCAAAATGATGAGATTAGGACAAGTATGCTCCTCATAAATTTCAAAAATTACAAATCTACCATCAAAAAAGCAATTGAAATAATATTATATTACTATCCATTGATATGGTGGTAGTCTTTTGGTGTAACATTTGGGACAAGTATACCCCTCATAAATTTTGAAAATTACAAGCATACCCTTAAAAATGCAATTACAGTAATACTATATTACTATCCATTGATGTGGTGGTAGCTTTTTGGTATAGCATTTGGGACAAGTATGTCCATCATAAATTTTGAAAATTACAAGCATACCCTCAAAAATGTAATTAAATAATATTTTATTATTATCCATTGATGTGGTGGTAGTTTTTTAGTGTAGCATTTGAATTTGAATTTCTAACTCCCCCAATTGCTTACTCAATGATTTATCCATGAGCATTCCAACTATGGTTGAAATTTTCTTATTGGAAAATTGATATGAACAATTGCACACAAATTTACTATCCATTGATGTGGTGAAAGCTTCTTCATATTTTTAGTGGTTGTATATATTTGCTCACAATATTTTCTATTTATTTATAATTGTTGGGTGTTTATATTAGTTTTTCTGGATAAAAACAATAACTTTTATTTCTTTTGAAGAATAATTTGTTGAGTTATAATGTTAATAATAGTAACTAATACTTATAAGGGCTTTTTGATCATTTAAACAGAATTCAAAATAGTTTCCAAACACAAAACTCTATCAAAAGTACTTCTAACAGTACTTTTCAGAACCTGCATCCTAACACACAACAGTTATCCACTTACTCCAGACAGTACTTAAAAAAGTACTTATGTTCTAAATACTTCTGGCTCCTGTATCCACACGGACCCTTAATCTTTTGACCGTTGTATAATAATGGGATAAGTGGGATTGGATTATTTCTTTATTTATGCTCGTCGGTAATATTGGAAGAAATGGGGATTTGAACTGAGATCAAAGAGGATAAGGATTATCACAAGACAATAGATCAATATGTTTTTCCTCGGTAAGCGAATTGGTGTTTTGTAATCATAGGAGAAAGTAAGTTTTGAATCCAAGACGTGGTATCAAATTTATTCCTATTAAGGTGATAAAATGCGCAAAACAGATGTTAGTTCAAAGAAAGATTTAGCTATCGCTAAGACTTCTTAATTATTTTGAGGTCCATTTTAGGATTTGGATCCGATCGAAACGTCATTTTAGGATTAAGACCTGTCATAATCTCGTCGATGCACCACTGGCCAAACGTTAAAAAAGGATTATGGAGATCAAGGGATCGAAATGAAGTCGATATGTTGCGGGGTGGGATGATAGAAAGGAGTGTGGTTAGTTCCATATTAGACATGAAAACATTCAAAATCTAGGATATAAGGACAAATCAAACTATGGTACAATGCGTTTTAAAATGTTACAAATTTCAATTCAAAACGAACAATATTGTATTATTGTTGGCCTAGGACATTATAGACCAATCATTATGTACAACACCTTTTAGGTCTGGTGGTATGGAAAGAAGGGGTCCACCTATTGGACCAGCTAGATTACTCTATCCATAAACTTTTGATATTAAATAAAATAGTATTTTATTATATAAAATGATCTATCCAACACTCGCTATGCCTCGTTATTGTACTGTCCCCTCTATTTTCAATAATCCATTATAGATATTACTAAAAGTCTATAACTGCAAATCATGGAGGACTTTACCTAAATCTCATCTAACTTCAAAACCTTCTAATAATTTATATATTTATTGTCTTTCTAAGATTCTTTATAAATTATAAAATATATATAAATTTAGAGAGCTCTTGTTATTGTCACCCCAATGTTTACTTATTACACCCTCGATTTCTTAAATTATTTATCACACCCCATAAATATATTAAAACACACTATTCAAACAATACAAAGATTTGGCTCAAATTATTAATTGACATTACAAAACATTGTAACAGTCATTCAAACAATTCAGTAGTTGTGTACAATTAGGATTAGGCTCGTATAAAATCCTAAACCTAAAAACAAAAAATCTAATCAAGACAAACAGAGAGACTATTGGCACCCCAACATTTACTTATTATCAATCATTCACTTCTTTTTTTTAAAAAAAATTGGGGTGTAACAAGTAAAAGTTGAGGTGCCAATAGCAGCTCTCTAAATTTATAGCTCCATTATATTTCTATGACCAAATGTAAATTATATGACTTATAATATTATACACGTTAATAAGGTGACGTGATATTTGATTAAAGAACTAAAAAAAATTACCAACTTAAGCAAACATTAGAATAAATCACTTCAAGTAGTAGATGCTTGAGTTTCCGATAATGATGTATGATCCTTTCCATGATATCATTTCGAATTTTGAAACTATGGTTTATTAGTGTGTTCGTAAGACTTTATAATAAACTATAAGAAATCGGATAATTAATTTATATCTCATTATATGTTCATGCAAACATTGATTTTCAAACAAAAACATAATGTTAATTATTAAACATACTTATAAAGATATATAATAAGTTAAAACATGTCACTAACATGATGTAATACTGATTAGAAAACCTAAATAATGTTACACGTGAGCTAATATTATAATAATCACTTCAAGACTTAAACAGGAAAGCCATGACTCACGCTTTTCTCCCTTAGCTTTGGAGTAAAATAACGTTTTTGGCAATTTAATTAGACCACCACCAACCTCTTATTAATTGGAATTATATAGAGCTCTACTTTCATCAACTTTCAATATTAAACAATTCTTGTAATTGTTTTGTTTTTAGGGTGATTTAGACATACTCTTCCCAAATTTTGGTGAATCTTTGAGACACCTATTTATTTACAAACTGGTGATATAGCCCCCTTATCTCAGTCTTCTATAAGATACTAATATAAAATAGCCTAAATCTCTCATCTTAGATCTCTAGCCAAAAACCCATGATTTATCTCACAAGAATCTGTCATCTTTAGATTCTTCAACATTTAGGGTAAATTATTTTTTAAAATTAACTCCGAGGGGTTGGTCAATGGCAATTTTGGACCGATAGCAATTAAAGTTCATAAATCGTGAGTTCAATAGCCAATACGAACATTAATTCCTTAGGGGTGACCCGCGAGGGCATACCCTCACTTACCTAGTGCGTGTGATGTGCAGCCATTGCACGTGCCCCTTGACTAGTCCTTGGACAAGACCATGGTCTATGGACTAGACAAAACCCAGATATGGGTTTGGTCCGCTATTTACAGGATACCCGATTATCTATATATATATATAAAGGTGTGGGGGTGGGGGGTAAATTTGACGTCAAGTTTCATCGAATTTAGCCATTTTTCACGTAGTATTTAAAAGAGTCATGTTGAAGTTACCCCTTTATTCACGTGTGCATCATCTTCAATAATTTGTCGAAAATCAATAATTTTTCTAACAAAAATCCATTGTCTTCTATTTTCCAAAATATTATAACTTCTTATTGAGGTTAGAATGTTTAAGAATTTGAGGTTGCAGTAATGGAAAGGGTTCCACCTATTGGACCAGCTGAAAACATAATGGTCCATTTAACTTTATATTAATTTATATCTCATTAGTGAGTGAGTAAGATTTTATGATAAATTAATTATTAGAAATAGTATATTATAATTTATACATAATAAATCATATGGGCCCTTTTAATTTCTATAACATTATCACTTCAAGACTTGAGCAAGAAAGCAATAAATAATGTTTTTCTTTCTGAACTTTTGATGAAAATATTTATTTGGTGGGTGGATGTTACTTGTTTGGTCTGTTTAGACCACCACCAACCTCTTATAAATTTTTTTATGAAAGAGCCACTTTAGTAAGTTTTCAATATTATACTACTCTTATAATTTTTTTTATTAAAGAGCCACTTTAGTAAGTTTTCAATATTATACTACTCTTGTAGTTTTTTATTTCTTGGGTGATGTAGACTTGCCCCTTTCAATTTTTGTGAATATTGAGATACCCATGTGTTTTTAAGCTCATGACATAGCTCCTTTCCATTTATAAGAGATAAATATAAAATAACCAAAATGCTCTTATCTTTAACATATTTAACCTCTAACATACATATTTCCACCTCATCTTTAAACATGTGATAAAAACCCCTAATATTCTTTTATAAAAATTAATTGTCTTAAATTTCCCCAATAGCCTATCTTGTTATCAGGTTCAAGGATGGAATCAATAGGTCGGAGATACTAGTAAAAAAATTTATCCTAAAGATTGAAGATGGTGGGTTTTGAAGAGAAATATGAAGGAATTTTAGCTAAGATAGAAGTGGAGGGCATTTTACATCATTTTCTGTTAGTCTCTTACAAGAACAAGGTCTTAGGGTATGACATTAGTTTGAAAATACAGGAGGTTATTTCAACTATTTAAACAAAACTTGGAGGGGCATATTTAAATTACTCCTTTTTTTGCTTTATTTCAAAGTCATTGATGGCTTTAATATATTGAATGATTGATGCATCTCTGTTCCAACTTTGTTTGAGCATATAATTAAGTCTCTTTCTAATGTCGTTCGTTCGTTGGTCCTAAGTTAATATTTTTATTCGTTTGTTTAAGACAAAAGATTAATGGTTGGAATAAAAAATAAAGTATGACGTACTCTTTGTTAACCTAAATTTAGACTTACTAATGTCAATGGTCAATATGGAACCTAAAAACTAAAGATTAATTTGGATCATACATATTTCACCTTGAGATACATATTGGAATATCATGGGAGGATCATACATTGTCATCTGAGTCGAAGATTGAGCACGTATCAATTGAAGACTTAGATGAGGGATGTGCTAGAAAGATTGAGGAAAGCAGGGGCAAATAAAAATTCTATTGATGATTGTTTAAGCAAATATAAATTCTAGTGGGGTTATCCTAGTGGCAAGCCAGGCCTTGATAAGCTCTACATGAAGAGTAGGTCAAGTGTTCGATACCCCACAAAACTATGAATTTCTTGGGATCACCCTTCAAGGTTTGGTTCCCTTAACTCAACCTATTGCACATAGGACTCTTCGAGGTGGTGGTGCATGTGACAATGGGATTAGTCCCACCCGAAGGGTGGGGATACCCACGATATCAAAAATAAATAAATAAATAAACTCTATTGACGATCGTTGGACTTAAATATGATTATTAATTTATTATCTCAATCTTAGATGTCTAACTTTTGAAAAGGGTAACTAATTAACTAGACCTAATATGACTCGAATAAAGAGCTTAATCTTTTGAATGATATAATGATTGCATAACGACAAGGACATGCTGGATAGCCCAAAGAAATAAGGATATGAAAGGAGATAAGATTTTCTCTAAGGCAAGCTTATCACTACATGGTGTCTTAAAGACAACAAACCCCCTCTGCAAGGTTAAAAACAAATATGTAAATGGATTACGAATAATCTATCTTCAGGATACAATAAAATATAATTTGTCGGGTATTCTCTTTTGAAGTTTGCACTAACAATGAAAAGAGCCAATCATACAAATTTTCAAAAGCACAATATTTCTTAATTGTGAATTAAGAAAGATTATAGATTAGAATGAAAGAAAAGAAGAGTTATTTTAATTTTGTATTGTGCTCTTCATAGCCAAGATTTGATATTCTGAGCAAACTCAACAAACTTCAATGCATGCATGACAGGGTTTTTTTTTATGTGGTAGTTGAGGTGGTAGGAATGGAAGGGACCTGTTGGACCAGCTTAAAAACATAATGACCTATCTAAACCATGGTTTTAAAACTTGTTTTGATGTCTTGTCTCGTCTCGTCCATGAACCAGACCAAGTCATCTCGAACGAGTTTTCCGATACGTTTGAGTCATCTCATTCAACAATGAGACGAATGAACCATGGTTCTAAATCTTATTTGATACTTTTGACTTGTCTATCTGTCTCGTTGGTGGATGATACCGAGATGTATCGAACAAGTCATCTCGGACGAGATTTAAAATCAAGATCTAAACTTTCTATTAATTTATATTTCATTATTGTGTTTTCAAGATTTTATAATAAATTATAAGAAAAGGGATATTATAATTTATATATATATATAGGGTCAGGTTCAAAGGACAACCATTTCTACACACATACAGACAACGTGTTTTGTCTTATATGGGCAAAAATGTTTGGAATGGACTGATTTTTTGTGAGGATGATCTCTGTGATGAGGAGATCATCCTGGCCAAAAATCAGCTCATTATGAAACTTCTAGACCGTCCAATTTTTGTAAATCAATTTTGATGGGGTTACAAGTTTTGGAATGGGATGATTTTTTGTCAGGATGATCCCCTCATCACAGAGATCATCCTCACAAAAAATCAGTCCATTCCAAACATTTTTGCCCATATAAGACAAAACACGTTGTCTATATGTGTGTAGAAATGGTTGTCCTTTGAACCTGACCCATATATATATATATATATATATATATATATATATATATTGTGAGGATGATCTCTGTGGTGAGGAGATCATCCTTGCCAAAAATCAGCTCATTATGAAACTTCTAGACCATCCAATTTTTGTTGAAAAATTATAGACCGTCCAATTTTTGTAAATCAATTT
The DNA here is from genome assembly GCF_017979445.1 of Akebia trifoliata. Taxonomy (NCBI): domain Eukaryota; kingdom Viridiplantae; phylum Streptophyta; class Magnoliopsida; order Ranunculales; family Lardizabalaceae; genus Akebia; species Akebia trifoliata. The sequence goes on along the minus strand of NC_141388.1, from coordinate 35,180,253 downwards.
TGATGGGGTTACAAGTTTTGGAATGGGATGATTTTTTGCCAGGATGATCCACTCATCACAGAGATCATCCTCACAAAAAATCAGCCCATTCCAAACATTTTTGCCCATATAAGACAAACACGTTGTCTATATGTGTGTCGCAATGTGTGTTGCAGGAACCCGACCCTATATATATATTAAATCATAGTGGGTATTGGGTCCCATTATTTTCTATTATTGTGGTTTCGATGGGAAATCATTTTCTCGACGCATTGTTATTCGCAATCATACAGATCCTAAAATCAAAAAACTATAAAATATTGCAATAATTCGTAGTCCCATATCACCATTATGTTTCCATTATAATGTATAAATTATAAGGTAGACGATGTAAATTATTGGCATAAAAATTAGGTGGATCCCACTTAAGACTAATTTATGGGCTTCATCAGGTCGTTAATCTCAATGTCGATGTCACCCTATTATTGTGAACCATTTTTTTTTTTTTTGGGAGGGGGGAGGGGGGGGGGTGTTTACTTAAAAGGACCGAGGAGGGACGTTCTTCTAAATAGTCCCTATGTTTTTGGTGGTCTCTTAATAGTCCATTTAGTAAAATTTTCTTTTTTTAATCGTCCTTGGACCTCATCTCCCACATTTTTCACGATTGAATGTCCTAATCGTTTGAACTCATCATTTTCATCCAAAAAAAATAGAAATTTGGCATCCCAATTGAGTTTCGGAGATTCCATTTCATCGGAAAGGATTTAAGAATGAAGAAGAAGCTATTTTCAAGGGGGTTTTCAAATATTTTGAAGATATATGTAAAAAAAACTATGATTTTTTTACTTTTTTTCTTAGTTTTTAGATGGAAATCGATCAATAATGATTCTTTTAGGTTGAAATCATCTAAATAATTCATTATCTCATGTTTTTAGTTGATGTTTTCATGTATATTTGTTGAAAAAACTTGAAAATTGAAAATGGATGGGTTTTACAGTATCGAATTCACCACTTTAAAAAGTGGTGAACTTGACAACAACAAAAACATCGAGTTCGACAATAAATTGAAAGTGGTGAACTCTTCAGTAAATAAAAAAGCGGTAAGTTCGCCAATAATGAGGGACCATTAAGAAATAAAAATGTCCTATCAAGCTACTGCGACAAACATAGGGACTATTAGAAATAAATCTCTCCGCCTAGGTCTTTTTAAGTAATTTTTCCTTATTCATAATAAGTAATTAAGTTTAGGATGATGAGATGATCCTGATTAAAATAACTAAAGTTTCTTCTTATAACCCTATTAAGGGTAAAGCTATATATCTTTTTAGAAAGATTCATGCCACACCAACTTTTTCCAGCGCCACCCCAATTCATATGTAAATCAATAAAGAATTGGCACACATTTGGGGTGGTGTTAACAAAAGTTGGTGTGGCAATAGAAGCCCTCTTTCTTTTTATTGTGATATGATTTATTTTAGAATAAATTACTAAAATAGCTATGTATTTTGCCAAAATTATTGAATCACTCATGTCATTTTAATATTTATAAAATTGACAATATACCCGAATTCAAAACAAAATATCCGATGTATGGTTATCGTCTTTACAATTTGATGGAATTTGCCTTTCTGCACTTGAGTTGAATGTAGATTCATAAATAAGGAGGATTTCAGTGATCCGGGCTCTTAACTTGTTGAGTTTAGTGCTCATCTCTTTTGAATTAGGAGTTTACCCTCAAAAGTTGCCACATCAACAAAAAGTATATTTTCATAACCAAATTGCCCTTTATCTTGATCTGATGTCAAACTTGCTACTATTGTCCTTTACAGATATAATTATAACATTTTTTCATAATATAATATATTTCTCTCACCTTTCTATCATTTTTGTTGAAGCTTTCAGTAGAATAGTTGAAGAAGATTTCAGACGAAAAATAGATAGAAGATTGAAAACGCAAATACAAAGAAAAAGAAGATTTCAAATGGAGAAGAAGATGTATTTGAAAAATGGGAAAATATTTTTATAATGAAATGTATTACCTTTGTACCACAGCGTAATTAATTTGTAACGCAGTGCATTATCTAATGATATCAGTATTTATAAAGGCATCATATGTATATGATGTGCAAAGCTAAGTCCTCATACATCTTTTCAGATGTGAAATAGTATCCTTTGCATGTATAATTATTACACTTTTTTTATAATATAATATATTTCTCTCACCTCACTGTCATTTTCGCCAAAGTTTTCATTGAAATAGTTGAAGAAGATGAAGAGGAAGATTTCATATGGAGAAGAAAAAGATTTCAGGCGGAAAAAAGGTTTCAGAAGAAAATTGAAAACACAAATACAAAGTAAAAAATATTTCAAATAGAGAAAATGTAACTAAAAAATGGAAAATTGCATTTGTAACGAAATGTATTACCTTTGTATCGTAGCATAATGTATTTGTATCGTAGAGCATTATCTAATGGTATTAGACTTTATAAAGGCGTCTTGTGTATATCGTCGTGCCATACTAAGGCGTCATGGGTACTATAATATTATTTATTTTTCACATTTTTTATTATGAGGAAGATAAGATAAATGAATGTAAAATATGGAGGTTAGAGTTAATACCAGAAGCTTTGTTACGTAAAAATGAAGTTTCATTACGTAAAAATGGAGCTTCGTTGTTGTCAATCGTGTAAAAATAGAGGAACAGCCCATATACCAGTAGCTTAAAGGTGTAAAAATGGAAGAAAGAGAAAAATACAAAAGTTTTATGGAAGAATATGCGTGTAAAAATGGCGAAGCAAGCTTCAATGAGAAGTTTTGTATAAAATTATTCGTATTATCTGCTACATACTACAAGTCAGGTCTATGTAACAACTCCCAAGACAAATTTAAAAAGGTTGAAGGGTATTTCAATCTTTTGGTAATGTGGGAGGGTAAACTTTCAATTCTGAAGGCATAAGCTTGAACTCCTAACTTGTAAAAGTTAAAAGCCCAAATCACTAAAACCCTTGATAAATAAGTATCCACCATGTCTATTGTACATTGTTGCGCTTGATGCTTGCATTTACTTAAATTTACTTTTATACCCTTATCATGAGCATTTATTTGTAGTTGGAAAAAGGGTATAAAAGTAGATTAAAATAAGCTCGTGAACATAAGAAACCTATTTGATTAAAAAATCCATTACCATATAGGGGATAATATATCCTTTGTATTTAGAAAACATGCTTGAACAGAGATTTGCTATTTCGAAATTTATGTGCTAAGATGATGAGCCAATGGTATGACACCATGTGTATTGAAAAATTATTAAAATAAAGCACTTAAATTGCTATGAAATTTTCTCATAAGCAACCAGTCACTCTTGTAGTTGCTCATAAAAAACACACGATGTTATGCCATTGGTTCATCAGCTTAGCACACAAATTTCGAAACATCAAATCATTGTTCAGCATGCATGGCATCAAGGGTGGAGCCAGGATTTTGCCATGTGGAGGCAACTAAGATTAGAAAAAAATTTGGAGAGGGGGGGGGGGGGGCAACTTAAAGTGAAAAAAAAATATTTTGTGGGAACAACTAATAGGTGAAAAAAATTTGTGGGGTACTAGTGGCGGAATTTTTTATCCACCACTAATATATGTCGCAATAACTCATTAATCTATAGACTTTGAAAATTCTTGTGGGGGCCAAGTGCCCCCACTCTCCCTACTGTAAATCCACCCATGTGATTCTGTGCCCTTATCACGTCAGTCGTGTATAGACCAAGTGAGTCTTTTCGAGTTAGAATATCATGACTCTTTTCAAAATTATAAAAATATCATTTTACTATGTAATTTTCAAAATCCTTTCAATTTACATTTTAAATTACATATATGCCCTTATGATACATGTGCATTTGCACGTGCCACCTTCTAGTTATTAGAATATAAAGACAACATGAGGTCTTTGATTTTACTTTCTCTTTACCCAAATATCCATTTATATTTCCTATTCCTAGTCCGTCTCAAATTCAAACAACTACTCCAAATTCTAATTTTCTTAGGTTTTCTTTTCAAAAGTTTAATTTTGTAAGAATTCATTGTTGGTTTCTAACTATCAAGTGAGGAATTACTTGTTACGATTTTTTTTTATAAAGAAAAATAATAATTATCTTATTTTTCTATCTTATTAGGTACGAAAATGTACATCTTGTAAAATTTATGTCATTCCAATGTTGGCACCCCTTGATATCAAGTTTAATAGAAGGGTAATATGTACTAGCCTCTTAAAGTGAGTTGAGATACACTGAATCATATTGGTTACATAATCAAGTTGGTCCAATGGCATTAAAGAGAGAGATAAGGTGTATGCATTATAATAATGTGCATGAGATACAGTATATCATTACTATGGTGTATCTCATCACATATCTTGCAAATCTTAGATTTGTATGGATTAGGTATATTACATTAAATTGATTGATTATCTTTCAATATTCATGAATATTTTGAATCTATATAAATCCAATGGGATATGTAGGAAGTGGTAATGGGAGCAGAGCAAGCCAAAGAAGACAAGCAAGCAGTGATCTTGGGTAAAGTAGTCAGAAGAATTTGTGAAGAAGACAAGCCAACCTTTTCATATCAACATCCAAGAATTCTCAATAAAATTAATTTTTATAATTGATGACTCGTAGATCCAATTTTTCTTATTATTTATTAAGGGAGATTGACCATTGAGAGGAATCATAGAAAATGAGAGAAAGCTCATATGTTTCAAAATCTAAATCATGTTACATTTAAAATAGGATCAAAAATTTTAAATGAAGATTAAAATAGCAAGGTTTAAGGTCTCTCGAAGGACAAAAAGAAAATGATTCATAACACCTTCCCTCATCTTTAAATGAACCTCTTTACACCTGAATCTTTGATTTGACCAGAACAAAATAATATTTATTTTCTATTTTCAAGAAAAACCTTTTGAGTAACGATTCATACCCTAGAACTCAATGAAAGGAGTAAACTCTAAATCGAGTAGTTGGGTCAGATTTCCACAAATTCAATTTTTTTTTAAGGTTTGGTGGCCGGCACACACCATCCCACTATGTCACGTGATTACAGGTAAGTAACCACGTTATGTGGAGGGACATACAGATATTTGAAGATATAACCTGGGGAGCAAACCCAGTCGCTCTTACCATCCCAACTAATATTTATATGTTATGTAACATGACATGTAGATTTAAACTAGTGCAATCACTTGTGAGTAGGAGCATATTTTTAGAGTGTAATTTTTTTCAAAGAATTAAGGTGAGTGATTTCCTTCATCGTCATTAGTGATTCGAACCCACCACATTGAATGAGTATTGGTCATCTATCTTGTTTATGCAATTTCAGGTTTCAACCCTATATCATATTTTATCATTTTTCTTTTTCATTTCATTCTATCTCTCTTCAGGGAGTAGATCCTCTGTAGCCCGATTTTCCTATAGTTACTATCAACAGTTGAGGATGTGCCATATCATCAACACAGTTAAATTCAATCGTTTAAATTTAGGAGTTCAGTGACCGTCCATTTTAAAACACTTGATTAGATCAAAAAAAAAAAAATTGAGATTTTGTATAGACAGTAAAACAAGAGCTACATAGGGGTACAAAGGATCCACTCCCCTCTCTTCATACTTTGAGACATGGTAGTGGATAGAGAACCATAGAGTTTTCCTCGAGATACAAAGAAATTTTTTTTTATGGTTCTATGTCTAATGCCACTTCAACACAGTGTGGAAGGAAGTTTGTTTAGCATTTTTCATTAAGGATTAATGCATGATTCAAAAAAATAAAAATTTTTTTTTTTTGAGTGTTAATTTTCTAACTCCAGACAGAATAACTCAATAACTCACTGACATGACATGTGCAAGAATCATAGATTTTTTTCCCTTGTTATAAACAATTGACATGTTTATGGGGATGTGCAGTTGTGTATCCCGAGGGAAAAATTTACAGTTCTCACATATGCCACATTAGTAAGTTTTTTGAGTTAGTCGGTTAGAGTTGAGTAAGAAAATCATTATATTTTTTAAATATTATTTTAGTAATTTAGTTTAAAATTTTAAATATTGATTATATAATTTTACATCATATTTAATAATTTAAAATATTATAAGGGTTTTTTTTTTTTTTTGTTATTTGAAATAATAATAATAAGGTGATTTTGTAGATAACATAAAATAAAAAAAATGACATTTCTGTAATTTTTGAAAGACTAAAAACTAAGGCAGTGATGTAGGCGTTTGTCTTAAATCGAATTTGAAAAGACCAAAATGCATCTCGTCTACCTTTAATCACACCTTTTTAATGAATGAACATTTTAAAAAAAAATGTTTTTCTAGTAGACGATCTTTTCTTTAGTTCATTGTTCATGAAAGTGCACTTGACATATATATTTCATGATTAATTGATTTTAAAACACATATTTCATGATTAAGTGCTCTATAAATTTTTCGCAATGCATCTTCTCCACAAAAGATCTAAATAAATTCATTCTCATCTTCTACAATTATATCAAACCCATGCTAATAAATGATTGAGTGGACTTGGCCAATGACTTAAAGTGTTGTACTTATAATGCTAAGGTACTTCAATGTGGTACCCTTTCAGAATCTGTAAACAGAATTCAAAAAGAATGCAAAGCTAGTATAGGCATCTCCTAGCAAACAGAACGGAGATAGAGCTTGTATTACGCTAGAAATGAACAAAGAAATTAAAATAATAATAGTAAGGCATTGGAGTAAACCAAATGAAAATATTGAATATTACTATCAAAATGTGCAAGTAATACAACTTCTTCCCTTCTAGTTCAACAAATAGGGTAAATACTACATGGACTTGGCTTGGAACCATCACGTTAGACTGGACGTCAACTTCTTGCCTTCTAGTTATACAACTAGGGTAAATACTACATGGTCTTGGCTTGGAACCATCACATTAGACTGGACGTCTGTATTTGTGTGCTTGGGGAACCTTCTTGGTAGCCATAGTGGAACGATGAAGGTTTCATTTGATTCTCAACTATTTAAACAAAACCTGTAGTGGTATATTTAAATTATGGCTTTTTCTCTTTATTTAAAAGTTATTATGGCTGTATTACTGTTCCAACTTTATTTGGGCATTAAGTCCCTTTTTAAGGTTGTTCATCTTAAGTTAATTTTTTTAATTTGTTTAAGACCAAAGAATTGGAATAAAAAATAAAGTATGAATATAGGGGTACTCTTTATTAATATAGTTATAGTTACTAATATCAATGGTGAAACCTAAAGTTAAAGATTAATTTGAATCATACATATTTCACCTCAAGATACCATATTGGAATATAATTGGAGGATCATACATCTTTGTCTGAGTCAAAGATTCGAGTATCTATCGACTTGCATGCTGGGTGTGCTTGAAAGATTGCGGAAATCAAAGCAAATATAAATTCTATGGACGATTGTTTAAGCAAATATGAACTCTATTGATGATCATTAGGCTTAAGTCTGATTATTAATTTATTATCTCTATCTCGAATGTCTAATTAACTAAAGAAAATGCTGAACTGACTTCGTTGACATTATGTCCAACATTGAGATCATGTGGTGGTGCATAGAGAACTATACATTCCTTTATGTGTATCTCAAGGAAAGAAATTTGTAGTTGTCTGTGCACTATCACGATAGTTCAGTGTTGAACACAATGTTCAACGAAGGCAGTGTAAGGCGATACCATGATTGAATAATGACGGGGACAAGTAGATTAAGTACATCGTCTTCTTATAACCAAGATTTGATGTTATATATTAGCAAACACAACAAACTTCAATGCATGCATGGACAGGTTTTTTGACGTCGCAGTTGAGGTTAGGGGCGGAGCCAGGATTTTTTTGTAGTGGGGGCAAACTATGATTAGTTGTATAGTTAAAGAACTTGAATGGAGGGAGGTGAGGGTGTGGGGGCAAAAATTGGAGGGTGATGAGGGTGTGGGGGCAAATGGGGAGAGAGGTGAGGGACTGGGGACAAATGGGACATGTAATTAGCTGAAAATATAGGGGTGTCTTAAAGTTCTGTGGGGGCAATTGCCCCCACCAGCTCCTTACTAGCTCCACCCCTGGTTGAGGTGGCAGGAATGGAAGGGGTCCACCTGTTGGACCAGGTTGAAAACATAATGACCTATCTAAACTTTCTATTAATTTATATAGCATTATGTTTCAAAGATTTTATAATAAATTAGAAGACAAGGGATGATATTATAATTTATATACAATAAATCATAGTGAGTCCCTTTATTTTCTATAATTGTAGCTTCTAAGGGATTCATTCTTCAAACCATTTTTAATCGCAATCATACCGATCATAAAATCAAATAACTATAAAATATTGCAATAATTCGCAGTCCCATATCATCATTTTGTTTCCATTATAATGTATAAATTATACAATGTAAATAATTGGCATAAAAATTATGTGGGTCCCACTCATGGTATTAAAACTCCTTTTGATGTCTTGTCTCATTTATGAACGAGACCAAATCGTCTCAGACGAGTTTTCCGATATGTTTGAGTTGTATTTTTCAACAATAAGAAAAAATGAACTATGATTTTAAATCTCATCCGATACGTTTGACTTCTATTCGTCTCATTGGTGGACGATACCAAGATGTTTCGGATGAGTCACCATCAAAAGACAAAAAGAAAATGATTCCTAACACTTTCCCTCATCTTTTAATGAACCTCTTTACACCCCGAATCTTTCATTTGACTATAACGAAATAATATTTAGTTTCCTATTTTTAAAAAAATCCTTTTGAGTAACCGTGCACACCCTAAATCTCAATGAAAGGAGTAAACTCCTAAATCAAGTAATTGGGTCAAATTTCCACAAATTCATATTATTATTTTTTTTGGCTTTGTGGCCGGCACACACCATTCCATCCTGTCATGTGACAGTAATTAAGTAGCCACTTTATATGAAAGGGCGTATAGAAATTCAAAAGTATGACTTGGGGAGCAAACCCAGTCACTCTTACCATGTTAGCTAACCCCTAGTGGGTAAAAATCCATATTTCTATGTCATGTAACATGAAATGTAGATTTAAACTAATACAATCACTTGTGAGTTGGAGCATATTTTAAAGTGTAATTTTTTTCAAAGAGTTAAGGTGAGTGATTTCGTTCATTGTTATTAGTGATTCCAACCCACCACATTGAGTGATTATTGATCATCTATCTTTTTTATGCAAATTTCTCCGTCCATATAAATTTCAGGTTTCAACCTTGTATCATATTTTATAATTTTTCTTTACATTTCCTTCCATCTCTATTCAGGGAGTAGATCCTCTGTAGCCCGATTTTCCTATAGTTACTATTAACGGTTGATGATGTGCCACATCATCAACACAGTTAAATTCAATCGTTTAAATTTAAGAGTTCAGTAACCGTCCATTTTAAAACACTTGATTAGATCAAGAAAAAAAATTGAGATTTTTTTTCAAATCTGATCTAAACCATGAGTAGAAGAGGACTGGTCGCCTGTTGTTCTTCCTCATTGTGATGTAGAACAAGAGCTACATAGGGCTACAAAGGATCCACTACCCTCTCTTCATACTTTGATTGCGTTGACATGGTTGTAGATAGAGAACCATAGATTTTCCTCAAGATACAAGGAAATTTTTTGTTATGGTTCTATATCCAATGCCACTTCAGCGCAGTGTCACTTCATCACAGTGTGGAAGGAAGTTGGTTTAGCATTTTCATTAAGGATTTATGCATGATTCAATTTTTTTTATGTGTTAATTCTCTAACTTAACCTGACAGAATAACTCAAAAACTCACTGACATCGCATGTGTGAGAACTATAGATTTTTTTCTCTCATAATAAACAGCTACACATGTTTATGGGGATGGGCGGTTGTATCCCGAGGGAAAAATCTACGGTTCTTGCACATGTCATGTTAAGGCAGTGGGTAAGCGTTTGTTATAAATCAAATTTGAAAAAACTAAAATGCACCTCATCTACGTTTAGTCACACCTTTGTAATGAATGAACATTTTCAAAAAAATGGTCGTACATGTATTCTTCTCCACTTTAGTTCATTGTTCATGAAAGTGCACTTGACATATATATTTTATGATTAATTGATTTCAAAACACATATTTCATGATTAAGTGTTCTATAAATTTTTCGCAATGTGTCTTCTCCACGAAAGAAGATCTAAATAAATTCATTATGATCTTCTACAATCATATCAAACCCATGCTAATAAATGATTGAATGGACTTGGCCAATGATTTAAAGTGTTCTACTTATAATGCTAAGGTGCTTCAATGTCCTATCCTTTCAGAATCTCTTGTGAACCGAATTCAAAAAGAACGCAAAGCTAGTAAAGACATCTCCTAGTGAACAGGAGAAAGAGCTTGTATTACGCTAAAAATGAACAAAGAAATTAAAATAACAATAATAATAACTGAGTCATTGGAGTAAACCAAATGAAAATATTGAATTTTATTATCAAAGTGTAAAAGTAATACAACTTCTTCCATTCTAGTTCAACATCTAGGGTCAATACTGCATGGTCTTGGCTTGGAGTCATCACATTAGACTGGTCTGTATCTTCTTACTTGGGAAGTCCTCTTGTAGAGTCATCACATTAGACTGGTCTATATCTTCCTATTCGGGAAGAACTCTTGCATGATTAGTGGAATGATAGAGGTTTTGTTACTCTCTACTATTTAAACAAAACCTGTAAGGTCATATTTAAATTATCCCTTTTTTCCCTTATTTCGTCATTGATGGCTTTAATATATTGGGTGTATTACTGATCCAACTTTGTTTGGGCATATAATTAACAGTTCTTCATTAATTTTTTTTATTTGTTTGTTTTAGACAAAAGAATGGATGAAATAAAAATAAATTATGAAATATAGGGGTACTCTTTATTAACCAAAATCTAGAGTTACTAATACCAATGGTCAAACACTCAAACCTAAAATTAAAAATTAATTTGAATAATACCTATTTGACGATACCATATTGGAATATCATGGGAGGATCATACATCTTCTGCAGAAAGTAACGCAAATATAAATTCTACGACGATTGTTTAAGCAAATATAAACTCTATTGATGATCATTGGGCTTAAGTCTGATTATTAATTTATCATCTCTAACATGAATGTCTAACTTTTGAAAAGGATAACTAATTAATTAAGAAAAATGCTGAACTGACTTAAAGAGAAAGATAAGGTGTATGCATTATAATAATGTGCATGAGATACAGTATATCATTACTATGGTGTATCTCATCACATATCTTGCAAATCTTACATTTGTATGGATTAGGTATATTACATTAGATTGATTGATTATCTTTCAATATTCATGAATATTTTGAATCTATATAAATCCAATGGGATATGTAGGAAGTGGTAATGGGAGTAGAGCAGGCCAAAGAAGGCAAGTAAGCAGTGATCTCGGGTAAAGTAGTCAGAAGAATTTGTGATGAAGACAAGCCAACCTTTTCATATCAACATCCAAGATTTCTCAATAAAATTAATTTTTATAATTGATGACTCGTAGATCCAATTTTTCTTATTATTTATTAAGGGAGATTGACCATTGAGAGAAAACATAGAAAATGAGAGAAAGCTCATATGTTTCAAAATCTAAATCATGTTACATTTAAAATAAGATCAAAATTTTTAAATGAAGATTAAAATAACAAGGTTTAAGGTCTCTGTTGAAGGACAAAAAGAAAATGTTTCCTAACACCTTCCCTCATCTTTAAATGAACCTCTTTACACCTAAATCTTTGATTTGACCAGAACAAAATAATATTTATTTTCCTATTTTCAAGAAAAACCTTTTGAGTAACTGTTCATACCTTAGAACTCAATGAAAGGAGTAAACTCTAAATCAAGTAGTTGGGTCAGATTTCCACAAATTCAATTTTTTTTTTATGGTTTGGTGGCTGGCATACACCATCCCACCATGTCACGTGATTACAGGTAAGTAACCACTTTATGTGGAGGGACATATAGATATTCGAAGATATAACCTGGGGAGCAAACCCAGTCGCTCTTACCATCCCAACTAATATTTATATGTTATGTAACATGACATGTAGATTTAAACTAGTGCAATAACTTGTGAGTTGGAACATATTTTTAAAGAGTAATTTTTTTCAAAGAATTAAGGTGAGTGTTTTCTTTCATCGTCATTTGTGATTCCAACCCACCACATTGAATGGGTATTGGTCATCTATTTTGTTTATGCAATTTGAAGTTTCAACCCTATATCATATTTTATCATTTTTCTTTTCATTTCATTCCATCTCTCTTCAGGGAGTAGATCCTCTGTAGCCCGATTTTCCTGTAGCTACTATCAACAGTTGAGGATGTGCCACATCATCAACACAGTTAAATTCAATCATTTAAATTTAGGAGTTCAGTGACCGTCAATTTTAAAACACTTGATTAGATAATAAATTTTTTTTTTTGAGATTTTGTATAAACAATAAAACAAGAGCTACATAGGGGTACAAAGGATCCACTCCCCTCTCTTCATACTTTGAGACATGGTAGTGGATAGAGAACCATAGATTTTTCCTCAAGATACAAAGAATTTTTTTTTTTTATGGTTCTATGCCTAATGCCACTTCAACACAGTGTGGAAGGAAGTTAAAAAAATTTTTTTTTTTTTTTTTTTTTTGAGTGTTAATTTTCTAACTCCAAATGACATGTGCAAGAACCATAGATTTTTTTCCCTTGTTATAAACAATTGCACATGTTCATGGGGATGTGCAGTTGTGTATCCCAAGGGAAAAATTTATAGTTCTCGCATATGCCACGTTAGTAAGTTTTTGAGTTAGTTGGTTAGAGTTGAGTTAGAAAATTATTACATTTTTTTAATATTATTTTAGTAATTTAGTTTAAAATTTTAAATATTGATTATATAATTTTACATCATATTTAATAATTTAAAATATTATAAGGTTTTTTTTTTTTTTTTTCTTATTTGAAATAATAATAATAAGGTGATTTTGTAGATAGCATAAAATAAAATAAAAAATGACATTTCTGTAATTTTTGTCATAAATCGAATTTGAAAAGACCGAAATGCATCTCGTCTACCTTTAATCACACCTTTTTAATGAATGAACATTTAAAAAAAAAAATGTTTTTCTAGTTGTCGATCTTTTCTTTAGTTCATTATTCATGAAAGTGCACTTGACATATATATTTCATGATTAATTGATTTCAAAACACATATATCATGATTAAGTGCTCTATAAATTTTTCGCAATGCATCTTCTCCTCAAAAGATCTAAATAAATTCATTCTCATCTTTCACAATTTTATCAAACCCATGCTAATAAATGATTGAGTGGACTTGGCCAATGACTTAAAGTGTTGTGCTAAGGTACTTCAATGTGGTACCCTTTCAGAATCTGTAAATAGAATTAAAAAAGAATGCAAAACTAGTATAGTCATCTCCTAGCAAACAGAAAAGAGATAGAACTTGTTTTACGCTAAAAATGAACAAAGAAATTAAAGTAATAATAATAATAAGGTATTGAAGTAAACCAAATGAAAATATTGAATATTACTGTCAAAATCTAGAATTAATCTACGGTTCTGTGATGGGGGCGTAGGGGAACGTTTGTCAGACGAGAGCGTCATTTTCTACGGTTCAAGAAACAAATAAACAGAGCTTTCTAAGATTATAAAGTATAAACCCGTTCTGTTATCAACTAGCTGTTCTTCCCGTCGAAAACCCTAAAACGATGAGGCCTTTGGACGAGAACGAGACCACATCAGTGTTCCAGAAGCTCTTCAAGTTCACAGGCAACAACCTCAAGAACATAGTCGAAAAACCCTCTCATGAAGGTCCAGACAAAACCCCTGGTCGTTACTGCTTTCGTCTCCAAAAGAACAGAGTCTACTACGTGAGCGAATCTTTGGTGAAACGAGCCACCAACATCAGTCGAGAAAAGCTAGTCTCACTCGGGACCTGTATTGGAAAGTTCACCAAAGGAGGTAGCTTTCATCTCACTATCCAATCTCTCAATCTCTTAGCAGACAACGCAAAGCACAAGGTTTGGTTGAAACCCACTTCAGAGATGTCGTTTTTGTACGGTAACCATGTTTTGAAAGGTGGGTTGGGGAGGATTACAGAGAACACAGTTGCCGGTGATGGGGTGGTCGTGTTTTCGATGTCTGATGTGCCGTTAGGGTTCGGGATTTCGGCCAAGTCCACGCAGGATTGTAGGAAGTTGGACCCGAATGGAATTGTTGTTCTTCATCAGGCGGATATCGGGGAGTATTTGAGGATGGAGGATGATCTTTGAAGGGGATGGATTCAGCCGGATTGATTCTATGATGATTTTGGGATGTTTCTGTAAGTGGGTTTTTATAATTGGGGATGTTAATGTGTTACTGTTAGTGGGTTTTGTCCAATTTTGATTAGTATAAGCTTGAATTTGAGTTCTTATGATTGCTTTAAGGGGGGTGAAATCTGGATTAATTGGAAGGTAGTCTTCTGATTTTTCGTAAGTGGGTTTGTTATAATTGGGCTTATTATTGTGTTTCTATTAATGGGTTTTGTCCAATTTTGATTAATATAAGCTTGAGTTTGGGTTCTTATGGTTTTATTTGAAGGTGGATGGAATCTGGATTGATTTTAAGGTTGTTTTCTGATGTTTCTGTGAGTGAGCTGGTTATAATTGGGGATATTAATGAGTTTCTGTTAACGGGTTTTGTCCAATTTCGACTAATACATGCTTGAGTTTTGGTTCTTCTGGGTTTGCTTGATCTGAATTTAATTGATTAAGCTAATATTGATTTATATATATTTTGATGAATTGATTTATGGTCTTACTTTTGTATATCGTCGATGTATTGATGTCTGATTTAATTAACAAATAGAAATGTTCATTTATACGAAGATGGGGATCAATCAAATTGGACAACAAATAAATATTTCTATTGCCTTCAATGACAATTAAAAGCTCACTGATAAGATCAAATTGCACGACAATGAGAAGACAAGACAGTGACGATAACCAGATGGGTGAAAGTCCCATCCATACTTCAATCTGAATTGCATCTGAAAATTTCCAAAATTCTATATAAAATTTGGAAGATTATAGAAACTCCCATCGACCATGGTTTCTTGTAATTGTTGTTGTAACCATAAATCTTCGAAACATATATCATTTATCTGAAAGGGGTAATTGAGTTTGAGATATTTGGTATCTTCAAGGTTCTTACCTCTTTACAAACTTGATCTAACAGACCCAGAAAGTCTCTTACGATCACGAAAATCCGTAATGGGTTTGCTTCATCTTTGCTCACATCTCCATGAAAATATTCCGTGATTTCTCTGACATGTAATAGGACTCGATCTTCATCTTTCTTCAACTCATTGATATTCTTCTCTGCATAATTCAAGAAGGTTCTCATGAATATAACAAAATTCCCATTCTGAATATTCATGAAAAAATCCTCACTCAGTAAACGTTTCAGTTTAATCATTCCATCCAATAGGTTTGAGACCGAGCTTGCAAGAACGTCCAAGTCTAGGGTGGCTGTCTTTTTCACGTTGCAGAATTCCGTACTCAATCCTGAACAAGTTCAAGTCCCATTATTCTGTAATCTTCTTCATTTTCTTGAATGGTTTTGCTCTTAGTTTTATTATTGCTCTCCTCTATAATGATCTCCAATTCTCTGATTCCTTCTGATCGGATCATTTCTTGAACAACAAAATGAAGTAAAGTAGTCTTTCCATCTGTTCCTTTCACATCTGCTAGTTTAAGGAGGGCGTCAAGTTTGAATGCTCTGGCACCTCCTCTGATTGTCCCAACATTCATCCTATTTCCTGTTTTAAGCACGGCTTCTAGTAATTTCAAGAAAAGTCTGCTTGATCTTAGTTCCTTGCAAGCCTCCTAACACACATAGAAACAACAACAATATTAGCTGTCACCCCTTTGCGGTGTGTTGGAACAGAAGGGTTTTCCATGGAGAAGAGAAGACTCTTCATAAGGTCACCTTGGAGATTTTGGGTTTACTAGTCTTGTGGAGCCAACAGAGTAAAGATTTCAAAGGGGTCTTTTTTAAAGATTTTGTTTTTAAGTGGGATGCTCTTTGTAATGTTTAGTGCTATTGGGGTTGGGTTGATGTGATTTTTTCCTTGTTTTCTCCTTTTTCTCTCTTGCTTCTTTGTTTCATACTTTCTTTTATAGGGTCCACCTCGGCCTCTTCTCCTCTTTTTAGTTTAATAAAATTTTGTACTTATAAAAAAGACTACGGCGGGGCTTATCAAAATTGAATTTATAGTTTGTTTGTTACCTCTAGCATTGCAAAGGACTTCCTTAGATGGACCACCTCGTCTTCAAAAGTCTCTTTGTAGAGCATTGCCTCGATTCTTTGAAAGGCGAATGGTATATTAAGCATTGCCTTGACAAACTTCTCCGCAGAGTCAAGTTCATTGACGTCTTCTTGATAGCATGAAAGTTTGGCCTCTTCTTCCTTGGTAGGTACCATCTTCACGAGCGCTTCTAATTGCTGCAAACAGTCCATCCCCTGCTCCATCCCACCAAAAGTATTGAAAAAATTCAACAAAACAAATTGTTGCTAGAAAATTTTGGTTATTTATATCATAATCAAACATTCTAAAAAATTTACCTTGAATCAGTGCGTCACAAACTTGCTCGGGAGTGGCATTCAAGGCCTTCGAGAGTATAGTTATGTTTTGTAGTCTCTTGGGCTCAAGAACGTACTTACTTGGAGAGGGACTCTTGCTCTTGGATTCATCATTCTTTATTTGCAAGTTGTATCCGAAGAGTGACTCAATCATTTTCTCATCAAATCTATTTCAATATCATGATGCGGTTAAATCCAATATGGGAAAAAGGAAATTGATCTTACAAAATGATTAGAGCAGATTTGTCTTACTCGAATGAGCTCGATTTCAGCTTATCCCATATCATCGAACGATCTGGGGCAGCTCTGACTTTGTCCCAGTGCAGTGGTTTCAGTTTTGGCAATGGAGCTCCATCTTTGCCAACTGGTGTAAATTGGGGAAGTCGGCCTGGTGGGGGTGGTGGAGGTTGAAGAGAGTTACCATGTCCCTTAGTAAATGGTGGGGGCAAGAGAGGTGGCAAAGGTGGGCACGGTGGTGGAGGAATACTTCTTGCACCACCCAGTGGACTTGTTGAAGTCTGCTGAAGCTTACGATGGGGTGAAGAAGAATATTCGTTTGGTGGGGTTTGGTTTGATCCCGAAGAAGAATCTGAATTCCTCTGATATAATAATAATAAGGTGATTTTGTAGATAACATAAAATAAAAAAAATGACATTTCTGTAATTTTTGAAAGACTAAAAACTAAGGCAGTGATGTAGGCGTTTGTCATAAATCGAATTTGAAAAGACCAAAATGCATCTCGTCTTCCTTTAATCACACCTTTTTAATGAATAAACATTTATAAAAAAAAAAATGTTTTTCTAGTTGTCGATCTTTTCTTTAGTTCATTGTTCATGAAAGTGAACTTGACATATATATTTCATGATTAATTGATTTCAAAACACATATTTCATGATTAAGTGCTCTATAAATTTTTCCCATTGCATCTTCTCCACAAAAGATCTAAATAAATTCATTCTCATCTTCTACAATTATATCAAACCCATACTAATAAATGATTGAGTGGACCTGGCCAATGACTTAAAGTGTTGTACTTATAATGCTAAAGTACTTCAATGTGGTACCCTTTCAGAATCTGTAAACAGAATTCAAAAAGAATGCAAAGCTAGTATAGGCATCTCCTAGCAAACAGAAAGGAGATAGAGCTTGTATTACGCTAGAAATGAACAAAGAAATTAAAATAATAATAGTAAGACATTGGAGTAAACCAAATGAAAATATTGAATATTACTATCAAAATGTACAAGTTATACAACTTCTTCCCTTCTAGTTCAACAAATAGGGTAAATACTACATGGACTTGGCTTGGAACCATCACGTTAGACTGGACGTCAACTTCTTCCTTTCTGGTTCAACAAATACGGTAAATACTACATGGTCTTGGCTTGGAACCATCACATTAGACTGGACGTTTGTATTTGTGTGCTTGGGAAGCCCTCTTGCTAGCCATAGTGGAACGATGAAGGTTTCATTTGATTCTGGTATATTTAAATTATGGCTTTTTCTCTTTATTTCAAAATTATTATGGTTGTATTACTGTTCCAACTTTGTTTGGGCATTAAGTCCCTTTTTAAAGGTTGTTCATCTTAAGTTAATTTTTTTAATTTGTTTAAGACCAAAGAATGATTGGAATAAAAAATAAAGTATGAATTTATATAGGGGTACTCTTTATTAATATAGTTACTTGTATCAATGGTCAAACCTGAAGTTAAAGATTAATTTGAATAGTACATATTTCACTTCAAGATACCATATTGGAATATCAGTGGAGGATCATACATCTTCGTCTGAGTCGAAGATTGAGTATCTATCAATTAAAGACTTGCATGCTGGGTGTGCTTGAAAGATTGCGGAAATCAAAGCAAATATAAATTCTATGGATGATTGTTTAAGCAAATATGAACTCTATTGATGATCATTGGGCTTAAGTCTGATTATTAATTTATCATCTCTAACATGAATGTCTAACTTTTGAAAAGGATAACTAATTAACTAAGAAAAATGTTGAACTGACTTCGTTGGATATTGTGTTCAACATTGAGATGATGTGGTGGTGCATACAGAATCATACATTCCTTTACTTGTATCTCGAGGAAAGAAATTTTTAGTTGTCTGTGCACCATCACGATAGTTCAGAGTTGAACACAATGTTCAAACGAAGGCAGTGTATTACGATATTATGATCGAATAATGACACGAACAAGTGGATTGAGTGCATCGTCTTTTTATAACAAGATTTGATGTTCTTAGCAAACACAACAAACTTCAATGCATGCATGGACAGGTTTTTTTGATATCGTAGTTGAGGTGGCAGGACTGGAAGGGGTCCACCTGTTGGACCAGGTTGAAAACATAATGACCTATCTAAACTTTCTATTAATTTATATCTCATTATGTTTCAAAGATTTTATAATAAATTAGAAGACAAGGGATGATATTATAATTTATATACAATAAATCATAGTGAGTCCCATTATTTTCTATAATTGTAGTTTCTAAGGGATTCATTCTTCGAACCATTTTTAATCGCAATCATACGGATCATAAAATCAAATAACTGTAAAATATTGCAATAACTCGTAGTCCCATATCATCATTTTGTTTCCATTATAATGTATAAATTATACAATGTAAATAATTGACATAAAAATTATGTGAGCCCCACTCATGGTTTTAAAACTCCTTTTGATGTCTTGTCTTATTCATGAACGAGACCAAGTCGTCTCAGATGAGTTTTCCGATATGTTTGAGTTGTATCTTTCAACAATGAAAAAAAATGAACTATGATTTTAAATCTCATCTGATACGTTTGACTTCCATCCGTCTCGTTGGTGGACGATACCAAGATGTTTTGGATGAGTCACCATCGAAAGACAAAAAGAAATGGATTCCTAACACTTTACCTCATCTTTCAATGAACCTCTTTTCACCCCGAATCTTTCATTTGACTATAACGACATAATATTTGTTTTTCTATTTTTAAAAAAATCCTTTTGAGTAACCGTTCACGCGCTAGATCTCAATGAAAGGAGTAAACTCCTAAATCAAGTAGTTGGGTCAAATTTCCACAAATTCATATTATTATTTTTTTTTGGCTTTGTGGCCGGCACACACCATCCCATCCTGTCACGTGACAGTAATTAAATAGTCACTTTATGTGAAAGGGCGTATAGAAATTCAAAAGTATGACTTCGGGAGCAAACCCAGTCACTCTTACCATGTCAGCTAACCCCTAGTGGGTAAAAATCCATATTTCTATGTTATGTAAAACATGAAATGTAGATTTAAACTAATGCAATCACTTGTGAGCTGGAGCATATTTTAAAGTGTAATTTTTTTCAAAGAATTAAGGTGAGTTATTTCGTTGATTGTTATTAGTGATTCCAACCCACCACATTGAGTGATTATTGGTCATTTATCTTTTTCGTGCAAATTTCTCCATCCATATAAATTTCAGGTTTCAACCTTGTATCATATTTTATAACTTTTCTTTACATTTCCTTCCATCTCTCTTCAGGGAGTAGATAAACGGTTTATGATGTGCCACATCATCAACACAGTTAAATTCAATCGTTTAAATTTAAGAGTTCAGTAACCGTCCATTTTAAAACACTTGATTAGATCAAGAAAAAAAATTGAGATTTTTTTTTCAAATCTGATCTAAACCATGAGTAGAAGAGGACTCGTCGCCTGTTGTTCTTCCTCATTGTGATGTAGAACAAGAGCTACATAGGGCTACAAAGGGTCCACTACCCTCTCTTCATACTTTGATGGCGTTGACATGGTAGTAGTTAGAGAGCCATAGATTTTCCTCAAGATACAAGGAAATTTTTTTTTATGGTTCTATATCCAATGCCACTTCAGCGCAGCGTCACTTCAGCACAGTGTGGAAGGAAGTTGGTTTAGCATTTTCATTAAGGATTTATGCATGATTCAAATTTTTTTATGTGTTAATTCTCTGACAGAATAACTCACTAACGTCGCATGTGTGAGAACAATAGATTTTTTTCTCTCATAATAAACAGCTACACATGTTTATGGAGATGTGCGGTTGTATCCCAAGGAAAAAATCTACGGTTCTTGCACATGTCATGTTAAGGCAGTGGGTAGGCGTTTGTTATAAATCAAATTTGAAAAAACTAAAATGCACCTCATCTACGTTTAATCACACCTTTGTAATGAATGAACATTTTCAAAAAAAACGTTTGTTCATGTATTCTTCTCCACTTTAGTTCATTGTTCATGAAAGTGCACTTGACATATATATTTTATGATTAATTGATTTCAAAACACATATTTCATGATTAAGTGCTCTATAAATTTTTCGCAATGTGTCTTCTCCACAAAGAAGATCTAAATAAATTCATTATGATCTTCTACAATTATATCAAACCCATGCTAATAAATGGTTGAGTGGACTTGGCCAATGATTTAAAGTGTTCTACTTATAATGCTAAGGTGCTTCAATGTCCTATCCTTTCAAAATCTCTTGTGAACCGAATTCAAAAAGAACGTAAAGCTAGTAAAGACATCTCCTAGCAAACAGGAGAAAGAGCTTGTATTACGCTAAAAATGAACAAAGAAATTAAAATAGCAATAATAATAACTGGGTCATTGGAGTAAACCAAATGAAAATATTGAATTTTATTATCAAAGTGTAAAAGTAATACAACTTCTTCCATTCTAGTTCAACATCTAGGGTCAATACTGCATGGTCTTGGCTTGGAGTCATCACATTAGACTGGTCTGTATCTTCTTACTTGGGAAGTCCTCTTGTAGAGTCATCACATTAGACTGGTCTATATCTTCTTATTTGGTAAGAACTCTTGTATGATTAGTGGAATGATAGAGGTTTTGTTATTATTTATTTGTTTGTTTTAAACAAAAGAATGGTTGAAATAAAAAATAAATTATGAATATAGGAGTACTCTTTATTAACCAAAATCTAATTACTAATACCAATGGTCAAACACTCAAACCTAAAATTAAAAATTAATTTGAATAATACCTATTTCACGATACCATATTGGAATATCATGGGAGGATCATACATCTTCTGCAGAAAGTAACGCAAATATAAATTCTATCGATGATTGTTTAAGCAAATATAAACTCTATTGATGATCATTGGGCTTTAGTCTGATTATTAATTTATCATCTCTAACATGAATGTCTAACTTTTGAAAAGGATAACTAATTAATTAAGAAAAATGCTGAACTGACTTCGTTGGATATTATGTTCAACATTTAGATGATGTGGTAGTGCATAGAGAACCATACATTCCTTTACTTGTATCTCGAGGAAATAAATTTGTAAATGCCTGTGCACCATCACCATAGTATGGTTCAGTGTTGAACCCAATGTTCAATGAAGGCAGTGTATTACGATATTATGATCGAATAATGACGCGGACAAGTGGATTGAGTGCATCGTCTTTTTATAACCAAGATTTGATGTTATTAGCAACACACCAAACTTCAATGCATGCATGGACAGGTTTTTTTGATGTCGTAGTCGAGGTGGCAGGAATGGAAAGGGTCCACCTGTTGGACCAGGTTAAAAACATAATGAACTATCTAAACTTTCTATTAATTAATATCTCATTATGTTTCAAAGATTTTATAATAAATTAGAAGACAAGGGATGATATTATAATTTATATACAATAAATCATAGTGAGTCCCATTATTTTCTATAATTGTAGTTTCCAAGTGATTCATTCTTCGATCTATTTTTAATCACAATCATACTGATCATAAAATCAAATTAACTATAAAATATTGCAATAATTCGTAGTCCCATATCATCATTTTGTTTCCATTATAATGTATAAATTATACAATGTAAATTATTGGCATAAAAATTATGTGAGTCTCACTCATGGTTTTAAAACTCGTTTTGACATCTTGTCTCATTCATGAACGAGACCAAGTCGTCTCAGGTGAGTTTTCCAATATGTTTGAGTTGTATCATTCAACAATGAGAAAAAATGAACTATGATTTTAAATCTCGTCCGATACGTTTGACTTCTATCCGTCTCATTGGTGGACCATACCAAGATGTTTTGGATGAGTCATCTCAGCCTCAGACAAGATTTAGTGAGTTGGATCAGACCCAAAATCCAACATGTTCAGATAACATGCCTTGATGGGCCTCATCAGGTCCTTAATCTAAAAGTAGATGTCACCCTATTATTGTGAATTTGTTCTGCTTTTTAAAAAAAAAAAAAAAAATTAAAGGTAATAAGTAATTGAGCTTAGGATGATGAGATGATTCCGAATAAAATTACTTTTTAGAGAGATTCCATTGCCACACCAGCTTTTGCTCACACCGCCCTAATTCATATGTAAATCAACAAAGAATTAGCTCACATTCAGGATGGCATTAGCTAAAGTTGGCATGGCAATAGAAGCTCTCATTTTATTGAGAGGATTTACTTTAGATTAAATTACTAAAATAGTTATGTATTTTGCCAAAATTACTGAATCAGTCATATCATTTTAATATTTTATAAAATTGACCATATACCCGTTTTGGTATTTGCCTGTCTGCACTCGAGTTGAAAATGTAGGTTCATAGGAATAGAAAATGTGACAGTACAATATAACCATTTTGGCAAAAAATAAATAATTATAAAACTCATTTAATGACTGTTTAGATTAATATTAAAATAAATAAATAATAAAAATGGCATCAGAAGGATTCAAAATCCCTTATCAAAATAAGAGTGTGAACAACATGTACCCTGTTTGATTAAAAACAAAATCCATTGCCATATACGGTGTCCCCCCATGTCTGTTGTACACTGTTATGCTCGCATTTACTTAAATTTACTTACATATCCTCTGTATTTAGAAAACATGCATGAACAGAGATTTGCTATTTTGAAATTTATGTGCTAAGCTGATGAACCAATGGCATGGCAACATGTGTATTGAAAAAAATTACTAAAATACAACACTTAAAACTGCTCCGAAATTTTTTCTCTATCAACCAATCACTCTTGCTCAGTTAAAACACATGGTGCAATGCCATTGGTTCATCAGCTTAGCACACAAGTTAAGAAACAGCAAATCTTTGTTCAACATGCATGGCATGTAATTTTGCCATCTTGCATGCCTCGCCACGTACATTTTTTATATCCATCCATCGGTATAAGCATTTGAAATAATTCCTCAAATCTTCTTTGTTGCATACAAGGTTACAAATTCAGGATCAAAATAAGTTAAAATATGCACAAAGTGAAATTACTTTTTTTTGTTTTTGTTTTTTTTTTTCATTCTGATTTAGTCTTTTTTACCTCTTCATGCTTCTTGGGCTTAACAAGCAATCTGAATGTCCAAACGCCTAGCAAAGTTGCTTCCAATGGGGCTAACCAGTACACAAATAGATGTTCCTTCGTTATGTGATCACCTCGAGCATAAGCCCACCCCATGGCCTGCAAAAGCAAAAGGTTAAAACCAACATGGTCTTCTCTAATTCCATCTTGAATAATTTAAAGAGTAAATTACAATTTGACCCCCTTATGGTTTGATGTAATTCTATGTTGAACCTCTACCGTTTTGACAATTGCACTTATCTCCCCTAAAGTTATCAAACAGATTCATTTAGACCATTTTTGTCAATAAAACAGTTTTTAAAATGCCTCATTTACTTATAATGAAAGACTATTTACCCTTTTTAATAGCTCATAAAGGAGGAATCACCAATAGGAGTTGAGAGAAAGGACAATCACCAAAATGAAGATTTTGGTCAATTTGGGATTTTGTCATTTTAAATTATAGAAAATAAAATAAATAAAAAATTAGAGGGTCAAAATGGTCGAATAACATTGGAACATTAACACAATTTCTGACAAGGGAGATAAGTGAAATTATCAAAAGATTAAGTGGTGAACATGGAATTATGCAAAACCATAGGGGGTCAAAGTGTAATTCACCCTAATTTAACTAAAGAATAGTGGTTTATGTTTTAGTGAGTACTTACAGAAGCCGGGTTCATGCATCCACCCGTTAGATCAGAACCAAGTATATGGAGGGTAAGTTTAGAGACGCTTGAGATCCATGTTTTCAAGAAAAAGCTGCTTGGGGTATTCCTAGCGAGCCCTAGTGATACCATAACAATAGCGTATGTGAGAAGTCCTTCTGTCAATGCACCTCGATGGATATCAACATTCAGACGAGGTCCATGGCCTATTTCCGGAAAGGTATCAATGATGAGCTTAACCCCAATAATAGAACCAATTACCTAAAAAAAACCCAATTATTATCTGGTAAGAACAACGAGAATACATACGTAAATAGGCCAAGAAGATCATGAAACATTTATCAAGAATTTGAAATGGTATCATCACTAAAAGCTAGAAATGATCAAAATACTTAGATGATGGATCAAAAACTTGCAGGGGGGTTTTTTCCCCTTTCGGACTGATTAATATATCTATTCATAACAAAGGACATAAGCAATTTGCACTATTGTTGATTTGGATTTAGGCTAAGGCTTGAAGAGAGAAGAAAAATCCGTCTAGTCTGCTTATCCTCTCTATGTACCAGTGGATTAAGAATTCCTGAACTGGTGGTCTGACCAGATTTTGTATAAAAGTTGGTTGATTCAAAGGAAGCTGAGATCACCGGTTGTGATAAAACCGGTGGTTCAATCATTTAACCCAAAAGAAAAAAAAAAACTGCAGTTTTTATGAACACATTTTGGAAAGCTTTCTTTTGAGATAAGATTTCGTCCAAAGGAACCTGAGGTTTTTGTGAACCAATTTGGAAAGTTTTCACTGTAGGGTAAAATTTTAAGTAAGAGAATTCGATTTTCTATAATGAAAAGATCATTAATAAACAAATCATAATAATATCTTTTTTAATGAAAATAAATAAAAAGAAGATAATTTAGGGAAGAAATCCCTTAATCTTAACGTAGATGACCTACGTGATTGAACATCATCTGATTGTTTTCTAATGAACTAGAAACAAATAATTTTATCATTCTTTAATATATTGACAATTTTTCAATCCAATCATGGTTTTGTTCATAAAACATTGATATGTACCCTAAAATTCGAGATAATACTTATTGTTATTATAATGTTCAATAAAGCCAAATACGCTTTTTATATCATAAGGACCCAATAGAAGTTTCCCAAATTTGAAGCATGATAATTATACTCTAATTAGCCCTTAGTACTTGAAATGTTTACGGTAAAAAATTTAACAAAAAGAACACAAGAGCCTAATTAACATATCAATACAAAGAAGTGCCAAATTTATGGTAGGCAACTACAGCTGTTGTTATTGATAACTGTTGGAAAAATGGAGTCTTAAAGAAAAAGAAAACAAATAATTTTGGGATTTTGAGACACGAAAAGAACAAAATCTCTAAGACTTTATTTGTCCTCACTCCTATAAGAGTTCATTGATATTGATAGATTACAAACAAATTAGCCTCCAGGATACAACAAAACCGCGATGAGAATTTGCAAGCAACAACCTTAAAATTCTCCTACAAAACAATATGTAATCTCCGGCTTAATAATTTGAGAAACTAAAATACTTGATAGAGTTCTTGAAAACTTTAGTAGTTTGGCCTACTTGCCAATCTTATTTATAAAGATTGAAAAGATTCTTTAAGTGTCTCTCCATAAAGACACTTTAACTAATAGATGTGTCCATTCATGAATAATCAATAGTTGCATCCATTCATGGATGGCCAAAAGGTGTATCCATTCATAGATAACAAAAAGGTGTGATCATTCATGGAACCAAAAGATGTCTCCATTCATGAATCACCAAGAGGTTTTTTTTTCTTTTGATAAATAAAATTTTATTGAATGAGAAGGCAAGCCAGTCGAGATGACCAGACAAGCTACCAACCGAAAATAGCACCAACTACGAGTCATCTATACAACAAACCTACGAAGTCCTCAAAAAAGACTCATTTAAAC
Organism: Akebia trifoliata; assembly: GCF_017979445.1. Classification (NCBI taxonomy): domain Eukaryota; kingdom Viridiplantae; phylum Streptophyta; class Magnoliopsida; order Ranunculales; family Lardizabalaceae; genus Akebia; species Akebia trifoliata. The sequence goes on along the minus strand of NC_141388.1, from coordinate 35,153,623 downwards.
TCCTTGAATGTCTTACACCAAGAGGTGTCTCCATTTATGAATAACCAAGGGGATGTATCCATTCATGAACCAAAACCAAATTGTGTGACTATTCATGAATGACCAAACATGCACCTATTCAAATTTATTAAATCAAAAAATATATTTTATAAATATAAAAGCCCAACAAAAATAAGTGAGGGGAAAAAACACTCCTTTCAGCAACTCTTGAATAAATAATTCCCAACACGGAAAAAAAAAAAAAAGTAAGTACTAATACAAGGACCACATATGAGAAATCAACAATAGGGAAAACAAAGACATGGCTTTAACATTGAGAAAATCAACAAGGACAAATAATGGCCCCATTTAGAAGGAACTTGCAAGTTTAAGTTTCTGAAAGAGCGTAAGGAAAACATAAAAGGGCATGAATTTAAGTAGTGAGAGAGGATAGAAAACAAATGAATTAGCAGAAGGGCATGACATTAGACAGAATTGAATGGACGAATATGCTTAACCGACCGCAGATTTTTAGTACAAGTCTTTGATCATGATGGTGAGAGTGATGAAACAATACAAAAAGGCGGAAAAAAAAAAAAAGAAGATAAAAGTCAAATTAAAACCTAAAGATCCCCTTGTTTCACTCTGCACCGAAACAAGATTACACAAAAGTAATCGGTATATAAAACATGACTAAATTGTCAAACGGGAAGCCAGTTGTCAATAAGGAAATGAAATTCCCAATAAAGAGGTTTGTTATCCGGGGAAGAGTACCATGCATATTTCTTTTATAAATATTAACTAGGAAAAAAAAATTAGAAAAATCGATTAAAATGTTGAATAAATCATATCGGGAGCCAACATGAAGAGAATTTTGGGCTACGCAACAACACCAATTCAAAATATAAATTCTGACCACATGTTTGGAATTTTGACTAACAATACCCAATTCACCCATCATAGTATCCAATCCTGATTTAAGTATCAATTAGGCAAACCCATCTAAGGGTCAATAAGATACATTAAGTTCATAAATCAACCTAACCCGCTTCAAATCTCCACTCTAGAAACCAAATCTGCAACTAAAACAAATCCAACTCACATTTCAAACAACCAAACCAACTTCAGGAATTAAAAATAAAAAAACACTTTAGGTATCAAACAGGATAACCTAGTTGAAATGCCAACCAGCACAATAAATTCACACTCCACAAACCAAACCCAATTCAAACAAAAACCCAAAATTCATATTTCAAACAAGCAAACATACTTCACAAATCAATCAATTGAGAGAACCCAAATCAAATGATAATTATAAACTAAAACAAGATCATTCAGTTAATATGCCAACCAAGACAAAAAATCTCCACTTCATCAACCAAGCAAAATTCCAAACAAAAATCCAATTATACAAAAAAAAAAAAAGAGACATTTCAAATCTGAATCAACTTTATGCCAAACAACAAAAAACCAATTCAAACAAGAGAATCGTGTGAACTCACCTGAGCAGGGATTCTTACACCAAAAGTGAACAAAAATCCGCTAAAATTTCCATTAATTGCGCCAGACAACACTGTTAGTGGATTGTAAGACCCACCTTTACTAATCTTTCCAACCAAGCAAAGAAGAACATACTCAAGATTGCTAAAGAACCCTTGATGATTTCTCCTCTGGGTTGAAACCCTAATCCTAGAACTTTGTACACAAAGAGCTTATTGAGAGCTCCTGCCCATACCCACATGAAAGAAATGACGAAATCTGATAAAACCAAGCGAATTCCAGCCATTAATGCTCTGGGTTTCTGTAATTCTCTGTTCTATGTTTTTGAGAGATTCTGTTCTGATTTTTTTGTAATAAATAGGAGAAGCAGACGAAGAAGAATCGAATTTGTTGAGAAATTTCGTACAAATTGACCAGGTTGACGGCTTTTATTGTTCGAAACCAAACGAGCTTGTTTGGCGTTTCTGAGTCCTTTCGGCGGAAAAAAGTTCAGATAGTAGTTAAAGGTTACTTTCGTTTAGAATAAAATAATAAATGGTGACTTAGACATGTCCCTCCACGTTTTGGTCAATTTTAAAGACACCCCCTTTGCTTTTAAAATGAAGACATGTCCCCTTGACATAGGTCTTCTTTGAGAGAATAAAGTAAATTACCTAAATACCCTCATCTACTACCTTGATTCACAAACCCTCTATTTTCTCCCTAACACCACCAATCTTCTTCAACCTTTAAACCTCAAGTTTTTATAGAAATATTCTACCCACACCTTCAACATGAAATATTCTATCTACTTCAAGCAACAATCCTTGAAAATGGGATATAATTTTGGGTTAGTAGAAGATGATTGGTTTAAGGTTGAAATTTTTTTAATGATTGAAGTTACTTTCACTCGAACAAAAGAATAAAGGGTGATTTAGATATGTCCCCTTGTGTTTTAGTCAAATATTAGAGGTATCTTATCATTTCAAAATGATGACATGCCCTTTTGACCTAGGTCTTTTCGAATATAGTAAAGAAAATGATGTGAATGCCCTCATTTTAATTCTCTCGAAGAAACCCTTTGATCATCTCTCAAAAATCAGTCACTCTGACCTTAGTACTTTACCTTCCTCAACCTTTAAACCTCGATAATAACATATGATTTTTCTATAAGGATGGATTTTTTCAATACCATTCATCTTCAACCTCATGGGTAGAATCCTTTATCCTTATCTTCAACATGAAAATTTTTCATATTTCAACCAACAAAATCTCGAAAGTGAGATAAAATTTTGGAGAAGTAAAAGACAATACTTGGTTTTAGTAGAAAAATCATGGATTTTCTATTAAAAGTAATGACGAGGTTGAAAATGATGGATTAAAGACAAAGTTGAATAAAAACAAACTCCCGAAAAAGGTCTAATAACTAGATGATGACGACATTTCATGGGAAAAGCCCAGGGGTTTTTGTTTGACAGTTTTAACCATGTCATAGTTTCTTAGAGCGGAGGGGAGGGGGGTAGAGAGAGAGAGAGAGAGAGAGAGAAAGAGAGAGGGGAAGACAAGGGCATTATTATCATTTTATGCTAAGTCTTTTGAGACAAAACCTAAGTCAATGAGTTCATCATTCATGTCATCACTTTGAAGTTATGTTGAAGTCACCCAAAGAATAAATGAATGGGTGACTTAAAAATACGGAATCCATTTCTGTTGAATATTTGACAAATTGATGTTGATGTGGTCTTAGACACCAATCTTCTCTAATACGCTTAAAAGAATTAATCAATTAATTAAATGCCCTCACGTTAATATTCGACTTAATGTTGAGATAAGTAATATTCCATCTTCCAATTATATGGTTGCTTCCATTGATGATGTGAAATGTATGAGCACTTTACGTTTAAAACCAAAATTAACCGATGGCAAATAGGACAAATGTAGTTTATATAGTTAATCTAAGACAAAACAAAAACAAAAACAAAAAACAAAACAAAAAAAATCTTTCTGAACTAAAGACTAGAAACAATAAAACAATCTAAATAATATTAGAATAATTATTTTTTGACGCCCCCTCTGACACATTCCCCCAATACGTCCCCTAACACCAAGTATGTGCCAGAATCATAGATTATTTTTTTTGGGATACACAATTGCACATATTTATGAAAATTTATAGTTGTGTATATCAAAGGTAAAAAATCTATGATTCTAACCCATGCCACGTTAGGGGGCATCAGAAAATCATGACTCTTAATATTATGATGAGAGAAGGTGGCATAGAAGTGGTTGAACACCAAAATCACATTAGGTTAAATTGGTGGTTGTTTACATCGAATTTTAGAAATGTTCCCACTTTCACATTTAACCTAACTATTAACAAAGAAACCTTTGTAAAAAAGAATAGGATTTCATTGGGCTTGGTTTGACACATTGCAAGACAACATTGAGGCTGTGAGTTCAAGTCCAGCTTACTCATAAAAATAAAAATAAAGAATTGATATCAAATCTTTTCAGTATTTTATCTACAAAACCTTCGTAGTTAATATTATATATATATAATCTTACAATTTGTTAAATTAATTATAAAAATATGATATAAAATGAGATTATCTATTTAAATTTTTCTTTTAATAATAGTTAAAACTGTTGGAAATTCTGATTCTAATTTGTTGAAACAATAAATAATAAACAATAGTATAATGTAAATAATTCGAAGAAATTGAAAGAACTTATCGGTGACTTAGCATGAAGAAATTGTTGTCCTTAAAATCAATTTCGCCCCTTAAGAATGAATCTTCAGTGCAGTCGATCTCAAACTTCTAGTTTCCAAGATTCAACAGTCAATGCCTAATAACTCGATTAGGTCGAACTTTGTACAAGCAGCAAGATTGTATATCGGAGAGAACATAAAAGAAGAAGAGATATTAGAAAGTTCTATATATATTAAACAATAGGGGACGATCTATTTTTATAAGCAATAGGCTCAACGGTTCATAACAGGCCTAACGGTTCACGATAGTAATGTAGACACGTCGTTTAGGCCTTAAAAAGTCCAAATGGTCAATACATTAACTCACAAATCAACGATTGAGATAGAAAGAAGTAATGATGCAAATCAACGGTTTGAGTTCAAACCTTATTCTAAAAAATATATGAAATAAAGAACTATGACATAAAATAAAAACTATGAATTTTACAATATAACCTAATTATAAAAAAATTAAATCACGTATAAGTCTTAAATTATGTAAACATGTGCGTTTTCACACACCACCTACTAGTTTTTTTTATATAAAAAAGAGATGATTGTGTTGTGTAATCTAGCATTAAAAAAAAATATTATTATTATTAGTTTAATATGTAAATTTTAATTTTAAAATTGGAAGTGTGGTGGCTACCCTCTTTCAAAGTCTTTATTAAGCTAGTAAAGTTTTATTTTTAATTTTAATCTGACCTACCCTCCCCTGTTTTTCAAGGACAGACAAGTTGCACACCACTAATCGTTGGTTGCAATCTATTTTAAAAAAAATACTTTTTTTTTTAAACCTCTATTTCAACGTTGTAGTTGCACTTCATTATGGTAATCTCATAATTTAGGGGCTTATTCATCTTCATGTGACTTCTTTTATGTTCCTGTTGTATGTTACTTGTGATTGATTTTGCTCAAAGTCTCTTTGACACCAATTGAAGGTATTGGTCTTTCAATCTCTATCTAGTCTTTGTTTAGAAATTGATAAGAGCCTATGCTTGGATCTTATCACTTGGAATTCAATGATTATTGAATGGTTCGAAGTGTCGATATGGATTCTAACGAGTTTCTTAAGCCTCGCGATGGCTTTAAAATCACCAAAAGCCAGTCCTTCCTTGGTTTATCAATCTGCATACATGATGATTGCAAGGATTTGTGATATTTACGTATAGATTTTTTTATTTTTTATTTACAAATTACACATAGATTAGACTATACAAAAAAAATTGAACCTACAATAATTTATGTGGGCATGGTTGCAGAAGAAGAAGAATATGAGTGCAATATTTTTCTATTATTTTGGAGTGTAATCATCCAAATGGAGTGCAAAGGAAAACATTTAAGTGATGGAGTGCAATTGGTAATTGGCGGTGTGCAACTAATCGGTCCCTTTTTTAATCATATCTACTCAATAATTGAAGGAGAAATTTTAGTGATCTACAATGGTTGGGATGGAAAGATATCCCTATGAAAATATTCCCAACGTAATAAGCACAGATCCCTAAAAAACCTGTATCTTTCAATTTGTCATAGTCCCTTAATTTGAATCCTGGAGAAGCCTATATAACTTACCATTGTTGAAGAGTCACGTGTACAATCCAAAATGATTTGTGATAAACAGATACGGTATGTATGCGATTGACATGTCAATTGCACAAAACCATAGATCTTTTTCTTTGGGATATACAATGAAAAAGATTTACGATTCTATGTGTATATTTTATCACGTCATTTTATCATTAGTCGTACAAAAAACATACATAAATTTATAAATTATTATTTTAATTAGTAGTCAAAAAATACTATGAGTCTTCACTCAGACAATAGTCAACTGATGTGGTGTGGATATGAAACCATAGATCTATTTTATCGGGATACACAACATAAATCCCCATAAAAGATGTGTAGTTATGTATCCCAAGGAAATAGATCTATGGTTCTGTGTTCATGCTACGCCTGACGAGTATTGACCAAATGAAGACTTTCTAGTTAGAAAATTAATATTCTTATGATTGAACCTAAACCCCAATGATTTACTGTTTTATTGATCCTTTTCTTCTTGGTTCAACACTTAAGACAAAATATGGAGGTAAAAAAGATTTGCTTCTTTAGAGACATCCCTATTTGGAGGGCTTCAATTTGAAAATTTTCTTATAAGCATGGTTTTAAAACTCAGTTTTGTGTCTCATCTCGTTCATGCCAGATACCGAGTTGTCTCGGACGAGTTTTATGATACGTTTGAGACGTCTTGTCAAAATGTTTGAAAAATGAATGTGGGGTATTAAATCTTGTTCGAAAAATTGACTTGTCCATCTGTCTCGTTTGATACGTCTTGATCTCGGACAAGTTTTGAAACCATGCTTATAAGGAACCCAATCAAGGGGAATACAATGAATGTGACAAATGAAGGTAAGAAAACAATGACGATTGACTATAACCAACACTTCAGCTATTTTGGGAAGAGTAGGGATCCCTAACCACGATTGGGTGGCACCCCATTTAATGCCACTTGGCCTTTTTGGTGACCCACTAACCGTATCGATATGTGGTCCATCCCTTGGTGAATCTACACACAAAAGATCAGTTTGATTGGTGATGTGCATCCATTGATAATAGCATTGTCTTAAGAATGATTTCTAATCGTTGGCTTTAAACTCTTTTTCAAGAGCTTAAATTTAATGAATTCAAGTTATCAAACACTGATTTTTGGTACGTAGGTTCACCAAAGGATGGACCACATATCCATACGGTCAGTACGTCTCAAAAATATCACATGGCATAAAACTGGGTACCACTTGGCCATGGTTAGTAACGGAACACTGTTTTGGATCCCTACTCTTTTGGGAATAGGAGCATGGACATCTTTGTGAGAATTTGGGTGTAAAAACATCGAAAATTAATATCCAACTCCCTTATCACCCCTTTTATCTGGAAAATTGTCATAATAATTTTTTTAATTATGTATTTTGTATTATTGTGGACATATTTGAAGAAGAAGAATGTCTCGGTCTCATCCCTCTTTTTGAGTGCAACCAAACTACTCGAGTACACCAAGTATACTTTATGATGAAATGTTGTTTCTACTTTTGAAAAAAAAAGTTATAATATTAAGGATATTTTTGTCATTAAAAGAACTTTAATTTTAGGCCTTTTTACTCTTTAGTCAGTTAGTTACTTAAGTATCAATAGTATATTTACAGGTCTGGTTTAGTTTTCTTGCCTCAACTCTTTCTTCCCCTTGATTAAAACTAAAGCTGAGCAATTTTGAGAAAAGACAATAAAGTTGAGAGTATTCTCAAGAAGGGGAAGAAGAGAGAAGACAAAAGAGAAGGAACAACCGTCCTTGTTGAGGGGTATAAATTTTGGGAGGGAATCCTTTGTAGTTCGTCTTTCTTATAGCTCATGCTTTACAGACCATAGAACGTCACATTTGATGAAAAATAGCAAGCCAATCCTCTTGTCTTTATAATTTAAATCAGATTTGAAAAAAAATATCAAAAATATTTTTTTTGGGTGATGTGGCACACTCTCGACCTTTGATTGTGACTATAGATGCAAAAACTTTGCACTATATTACGATTTGTGACGATGCCTCGCGATTTCCTATCTTTGTGCCCTTGGGTGTTGAAAGTACCCTTGATCCACAGGTTGCAAATCCATTTTTTTTGGGTTTTGGAGTCGTTACCTAGTTATTATGGTCTAGGAACCGAAACATTGACTCTAAATAGATAAGAAAACATTGGTCTATAAAAAGAACGGGTCCGAGGATCACGTTACAGGGTTGGAAGGTGTTAGGCACCAACCTCGCCCAGCAAACGCCGGTCTCTACTTTTTTCCAAAAATCACATTGCTAAAAAAACCTAACAAAAAATAAAATAAATAATCAAATAAAAAAGACTATTTTACCTGGGTGATTGCGACAATAGGTTCCCTCAGAACTGGTGGAGAGCGTCTTCGTGTGAGTTTTCCTTTTTTTCTTCGTCACTAGATCCGATTTCGATTTTCAAGATGAGACATCATCCTCCTAGATCTGAGTATTTTCTAATTTTTTAGTATTTTTTGAAAGGCTTCTGGGTGTTTTTGGAGGGTTTCTGGGTATTTTTTAAGCAAAAATTGGGGTTTGGATGTTAGATAGGGAGTTGGGACTTCAGATTTAAGATTTTTGGAGGTTGGGGGGTGTTTCTAACCTCTCTTTCCTAGGGTTTCTCTTAACCTGCGAGATAGATTTGTGGATGTTCCTATTTATAGAGTTTTTTGGGAGTTTTTTAGTTTGACTTGGTTCTTTTATATAAGATTAGATTGTTTAATTATGGCTTTGAATTAGAGTTTTAAATTAGGGTTTCCATTTTTACGTACAATGAAAGAATATATTTTTTTAAGTTTTTTGGAGAACCCCCTAATTATATATTTAATTCTTTGGACCCCCAAATGGAGGGATCTTTTAATAAATGTCAGGTGGGCTCCCACTTAAATGGGCTACTACTTAATAGTTGACCCATGGGCTTAATTAATTAGTTTTAATTGTTTAAAATTTTTAATTCAATTTATTAAAATTTCATCTTGCGTTAATTAATGTTTTAATTATTAATTTCGAAAATTTGAATTTTTAAGATTGGAAAATTATCATTTTGCCCCGAAGAAGACTTGCGTTTAGAAATCATTTTTCGATGTTTTGGAATTAGTTTTTCATAAGGAATTCAATAGGAGTATCGATTTGTGCCATTTTATGGATTTTTGATGTGAAATGATTATGGACCCTATGAAGGGCATTTTCATAATTTTGTGAAAATTAGCGAAACAATTTATTTGGTTTTAGTTTGTTGTTTTATGTGTTCGAAATGATTTTTCTAAGCGTAATGTAGGCTCTATGGATGTTTTGATGTTAGGGGAATTTTAATAATTTTACCATTTTTTAATAATTTTTCTCGTAAAGCTTCTTTTTATTTGAAGAATGATGATTTCTACATTTTGGATTAAATTTTCTTAGCGTTTTGTTTAAAATACATCATCCGAATTTCTGAAACATATCTAGTAACAAATAAAAACATTATAATATTCATCCATCATTGGGAACTGTCGCAATCTGGTTGACGAATTGATTAATCAGGTGAGTACGAAAATGGGGTGTTTACAGATGTGCTTGCAATAACACCTCTCTGACGCCCAAGTCAGAACATTAGTACCAAAATAATGTAAAATTTAGAGGGGGGAGAGCTTATACCTTTTAGTACCTCTGTCCATCTATATATATATGGATGAAAACCTAGGATCCCTTTAGATCTTATTACTGATTTGACCCTTATCCGATTTAAAAGATAGATCTTAATTGGTAATTTAGGAATGTGTCTAGTAAATATCATGTCCACATACATTCCTTATTTTTTTGAGATTTTTCCTCACAAGAATTTTAACCTCCTTTGATCTAATCCCTGATTTTATCCAATCAAAACCCGAACCCATAATTGGTTTGTGACCGAGCCACCAAGCTTACCCTCGTATCTCCATACCAAAATCAAATCCCTAGGTGTCATGTGTTGCCCTTTGGTACCCAACGAGAACTATCATTCATAATAATGAATGGTACTATGTGACACGTGGCCACCTTAAAGTATTTTTCTTTTATAAATACATTGTTTATTTCCTTCATTTTTTGTCATTTTCCGCTTATCAATCGGGTTTGGTGTCATCATGATCCAAAACTCCTAAGCCAATATATATAACCCTCTATGGTCGGGTTTAAAACAAAAATCAATTAAACCTGTAGACACGGGGTTTTCAATATTTTTAAAACATCCCTCCACTTTGGGGTGTTTTGGAGTCGCCACCATTCAAATTGGAAAAAGGGTGTGAATGGTCACCCGATGTCACATTTTTTGAAAAATCATATATTTTGTATGTTTGATGACTTTCGTTGGATAATACACGTGGCCCAACCTTTGATTCAAAGGTAAGGGGGTCCATTTATGGAGTAGGGAAGGTATTAGGCACCCCTACTCCATCCACGTAACGTGGTAACCTCGGATTCGGCCTTTTAAAAATAAAAAGAAAAATAAAATTGAAAAGATCGATGTGTACCCTCAAGTATGAAGGGTTTTAATGTTAGTTCAACCCATTGAGGGCACCCTTATTGAAGAAGGGGCCCTTTGGTGATTTATAACATTGTGGTGTGTGCAAATGTGTAGAGAAGGGGGGGGAGTAGAAGAGGGGGATTGAAGGGGGTGTTCCTTTTGTTGAACCCACCTTGTCTTTGAGTTGATCTTCAAAGATGTATTCCTTTGAGTTGACTTGGACTTGCTTGAGGTTGTAGAAAATTGAGTTGAGTTGTAGACTTTTAGAAGATTGAGAGTAGAGTTTTGAGTATGGGATGAGAGATGGTTGAGTGTAGTGAGGTGAGTTGAGGGTTAAGAGTAGTAAGGAGAGAGTTATCTTTTTAGGGGGATTTTAGTCAAATTTTCATTAGTTGTTGTGAGGGGAGAGTGAAAGGGTTTTTATAGAGATTGGAGAGGTATTTTAAGGGTATAATAGGGTGAGGAATTAGAATAAGGGATAATGGCATGGGTTTGAGAGAAGAGGGGTATGAAATTTGAGATGGAAATAAGGGTAATTTTATAATGAGGGAAATGGGTTGTGTTTTAACCCAAATGGTTTGGATCTTACCAAAATCCATTTTGGTAGAGTGTTTGGTGGGGTGAGATGAGTGATGGTTGATGGGAGGAATGGGGGGTGTAAGGGAGTTGTTTGGAGAATGAGTGTTGAGATGGTTGAAGAGGTAAGGTGTTGGATTTGGGGGGATGGTAGTGTAAGAGGTTGATTGGTTAGATTTTGGGAGAATTGAAGGGATGATGACATGTGACAAATGGAGAGATGAAGAGATTGGTTGATTAGTGATGGTGGTTGGTTGATTAGAGAGAAGAGTATGGGGTGATGGTGGGAGGTATGGGTTGAGGTGATTTTGTGGGAGTGTTTTAAGAGAAAGTGATGGATTGAGGTGTGGGAAATATGGGTTGTGATGTGGGTGGTTGATAGTGTTGGAGAATGGGAAATATGTTAGGGTATGTAAGGTATGGGTTGTGATGTTAGAGGATGGGAAATAGGTTAGGTTAGGGTAGGGTTATGGGTTGAGTTGATTTTTAGGAGGGAAGTGATGGAGATGGATGATTAGATGAGGGAGGTGGAAGGGGATGATGACATGTGTCATCTTTTGGGTTTGAATTGGTGATTGGTTTGATGTGATGATGATGGGTTGGATTGGGTTTGGGTAGTGAATTGGGCTTTGGGCTTTAGTAGTGGATTGGGTAGGGTTGTGGGCTTAGATAGGGGATTGAATAGTAATGATGATGGACTTGAGTTTAAGAAGAGTGATTGGGCTTGGGTAGAATAGTATTGGGTTGAATTTAAGGATGTAGGAGGGTAGTAAGGTGTGCGGGTCCATGGGCCACGTGAGTGGCCTCGGACATTTATTAATTGAAAACGCATTGGATTTTTGTAGGTTTGGGCTTTGGAGCCCATTCCAATTTTTCGATTTTGGGGGCGTCTTGCGTCGAGGGCCCGCTCAAATTCGGGTGTTTACAAAACCCACCCCCAATAATTGGGCTTAGCTCCCTTACGAATCGATTATTATTAAAAACAAGGACGAGTTAGCCTCATTGGTCAAAATTGATTCCCTTACTAAGTTCTAATTAGCGAATGATTGACCCCCAATGATCGAGATTGGTTTCCTTCACGTGCCAAGACTTTCGCTGTATACTGACCCCCTTATGGTCGGGCTTAACTAACCTTACGAGCCAATATTTTTGTTGTGTGCCGACCCCCTTACGGTTGAGCATGACTTCCTTCATGAGCCAAGACATTCGTTATGAGCCGACCTCTTTACTGTCGGGCTTGGCTCCCATAATAAGCCAAGACTCCCCTTATGGTCGAGCTTGGCTTCCGTAATGAGCCAAGGTTAGCTCTTGTAATGAGCCAAGTCTTTCGTTGTCAACCAATCCCTTTACGATCTGACTTAGCTCCTATAATGAACTAAGACTTTCGTTGTAAATCAATCCCCTTATAGTCGGGTTTGACTCCCGTAATGAGTCAACTTTTTCACTATAAACCGATCCCTTTACGATCTAGCAGTGCGCCAAGTGGTCCCGCACGACCGATTTAGGATGTGGACCAGATTTCCCCAACGAGTTAGGATGCACTAAGTGGTCCCATACGACCGACTTAATATGTGGACTAGACTCCCCATATGAGTTGGTGTTGTCAAATTCCTTCGCAACCTACATCTTTAAAGTAACATGGACACAAAACAATAATAATAATAATTATGTAAAACAACAAGGCAATTAGTTCCCTTGTCCGGTGTTGTGGGTCCATGTCATTGCCTAAAACAATGTAATTTGATTGAATCCAACTTATAAATCGATTTCCAAAGTCAAATCCATTCAACTTGTTGAGTCAAGGCCAATGAGTCAGGGTCGATTGCCCATTAACAATTTAATCCTTCGAATTAGACCCCTATTTATACCATATGACTCGGCGAGTCATGGTTAAATTGAACCCCCTTACATGCATTTTCCATTAATCCATCGGAGCCCCTTGACTCGACCGAATTCTTTTACTAATAAAATTGATTACTTTATTTGATCAAGTCCTTTGACTCGGTTGATTTCTCAAATTGTACAAGATTCAACTACGTACTTTCAGTTGAGTCGCAAAATAATCATTTGACTCGGTTGAGTCAGATTTAGCCCCCAAGTTAATTTTTGTTGGGTTGACTCAAATAATAAATTGAATCATGCAGGGCCCCAAGTTATGAGCATAAATTAAACCCCTATGCATAGCTCGAAACTATACACTACATTGTTTGATAAAAATCTTAAGTAATAAATTTGATAAAAATATACCTTATTGTGTAATGTGAGCTTTTCGATGTATTTCACCGAATGTTCTTGAGATCCTTTGGCAAATAAAGTCATGATTTCAAATTTTGTAAATCCGGCAAATAAATATATTGTTGTTGATACTTTGTAGCAATATCGTCCTTGTCATAGTAGTCAATATATAGCTCCATCACTTGTTGCCTAGGAATTGTCTCATGTTGATGCATATGATATGAGTTTGGGCAAATGAATGGAACATTCTATGATTCTCAAACAAAACCCTCTCTTCAAATCCAATCAAGAATGTTTTTTTTTTTTATTACTTTGAGAGCTAAAACTGGTCTGTTCTTCAAATTGAAGAACACGCGATTGAATAAATAAATGTATGGAAATTAGCATTTTACTCCTTTATTAACATTTATTCTCAAGATTTTTCTAAAGAATTTTAATGTAATTTGTATCATTGTGGTTATTTGAAGAAGAAAAGAAATAAGGATTGTAATCTCTCTGTGTGTCTCTCCTAATTTTACATCTGGCTCAATCTCATTCACCAATAATGTAGATTTACGACATCTCAAACTTTGCATCATCTTGAGAGATAAATGAGATGACTCAGACAATATTTTGAAAATCTCAATCGAGTCAACCACAATTTTCTATATTTTGATTGAAATAATTATTTTTTTCTTCAAAATTTAAATATTTATTATATAAGTAAAATATGATTTTATAACTAAACATCTTGTAATCTATTCTATTTTATAAAAAAAATTATAATTATTTTCATATAAATATATATATGTGAATAAATCATTGTAAATCAAGTTAAATGGTTTATCTCGTCCAAGATAAGTTGAAATTGAGTTTTGAAAACATGCTCGCTCCCCACCTTGAGTGCAACCATAGTTGTGGTGTGCAAGAAGCATACTTCGTGACGAAGGGTTCTTCTTTCCGCTTTTGAAAAAAGAAAAAAAAAAAAAATTGGATAATTGAGGGTATTTCCGTCATTATAACTTTTGTTTCAGGCTTCTTTACTCTTCATAAACATGTCAAGCCTTTTACGTCTGGTTTGGTCTTCCCGCTTCAATACTCTCTCTCTCTCTAACGATTAAAAACTGAAGCTGAGCAACTTTTGAACTAGAACCTCGCACTTCTATTCGGTTCTAGGGTTAGGGTTTCGATCTCTGATTCTCTAGGGCTCTATCGATCTCTGCAAATTTACTTTAATGGCAGTAACAGAAGAAGAACGGAATCTCACCATTGAACTGGACGAAGAAGAGGAAGGTGACTACATTGAATCAACCGATTTCATCTTCGAGATGATTGGTGGACATGTCCCTTTGAAACCGACATCTTTCAATTTTGATCTCAAAAGCCCTCCAGCACAGCCATTAGCCATCTCCAATCACTTCAAGGCCATATTCGTCGCTCACTCCGAAGGTTACTTAGGGTTTTGTTTAGTGTTGGTTTAACCTTTCTGTGAGAATTTCGTCTTTAATATGGAGAGTTTGTTTGATTTCTAATGTTTTCTCTTGTGAGGACTGTTGGGATTTTATATTATAAAATCTGTTTTTTTGATTAAATAAAATTTTCATGAGGTGCAAATGGTTGGTTATTCATGGAGAGTCATGTCCGTTGGGTTTTCATGAATGGATGTGCCTTTTGGTTATTCATGAATGGACATACCCCTTGACTTTTCATGAAAGGACACACCTTTTGTTTAAGAAGTGTCTTTATGGAGAGACATTTAGGAGTCCTTTCAACCTCTATAAATAGGATTGGCATTTAAGCCAAATTAAACTAGTTTTTTTGAGAATTTAACTTTGTGTCTTCTAGAATTTAGAATTTAGAATTCAACTAAAGTTTTTCAACAAATTATGGTGTATTTTAGTTTTCTCAAATTATTATCATTATTAAGCCGGAGAATACATTGTTGTTTGCAAATTCTCACAGTGGGTTTGTTGCATCCTGGAGGCTATTTTGTTGGTAACCATTCAACAAACTTGTCTACAAGTGGGGACAAATAAAGTCTTAAAGAAAGTGATCTTTTTGCGCGTCAAAGTCCCAAAATTATAGTTTCTTTATTTTCTAAGACTATTTTCCCAACAAGGACAACATTTGTTATTGAGATTCAATCTTTATGTGAGAATTTTGTCTTTAATTTGAACATTTGTTTGATTTCTAGGGTTCTATGTTGTGAGAACGAAAGATGTTATTGAGTTAGCTAAGGAGATTAAAGATAAAGGTAGTAGATCTTGTATCGAAGATCTGAGTATTGTAGATGTTTCGATCGGTAAGGTTCACATTCTGGCATTATCTACGGATTCTTCGATGCTTGCTGCTTCTGTTGGTGGATGCATTAGTTTCTTCTCCGTTGAGGCACTCCAGAATAAGGTATTGATTGGTAAAATGTCATTTTCTGTGATTGGTGTTTGATTTCCTGATGGACATTGGTTAGCTAAAATGTTTGTTTTTTGTTCCTTGTTTTGCGTCATTATGGAGGAACAAGAGCCATTTTTCTCATGTTCTATCAATGAAGCTACTGATATCAAGGACTTTTGTTGGAGAAAAAAAAGGGAGAATTCGTATCTTATTCTCTCAAGGCATGGCGTGCTATACCGAGGAGATGTTAATGGTTTTCTCAAAGAAGTAATGGAAAATGTTGATGCTGGTTCGTTTTGATCTTTTAGATATGTTTTTTTATTTCTAGTTGTCTAAGCCTGGTATTTTGATCTTATCTAACTTAGCATATATAATTGTTAGGTTTCTAGATTAGGAATCTCAAAGAATTGTTTCCTTAGTGTGTGAGATTTTGTGGCCATTTCTGTATTTTTTCTTAATTATCCTTGGTATACATGCACATATAGTCCAAGGCTTACTTGGCTCTTCACTTGTTAAAGTTGACGAATAAATCTCAAATTAATTAATTAATTTTTTTTTGTTTAAACTAAATTTGTCCCACTTTCCGGAAAAAGAAGAAAGAAAACTACGTTGGCATCTCTAGGAGTTGTTACTTGCATAAGTGTTTCAAAGTTATGGGACTCATGTTTACTTCTGTAAAAATGGATATAGTGAGAATTCCTGGTAGATGGTATTTGACTTAAACTGATACAAAACAATCTGACTTTATTATGGAGGGACTCTAATTTCACAATTAGGTTTGCTGTTTAGTTTATGTATTTTATTGGTGATAGATTTTTTATGAGGTGTAGCATAAACTATAAAGTATTTTGCACTTCTAGTGGGGGAGAGTAGTTACAAAAAGTTGAATGATAGTGCAGAACATTTACAGTTTGGGAAAGAATGTTGCAAAAATGGATTTCATCTTTAAATAGTTACCGGTGTATGACGTACCCTATTTGTATCGGCCTATCATTCGGGGG
Source organism: Akebia trifoliata (assembly GCF_017979445.1). Taxonomy (NCBI): domain Eukaryota; kingdom Viridiplantae; phylum Streptophyta; class Magnoliopsida; order Ranunculales; family Lardizabalaceae; genus Akebia; species Akebia trifoliata. The sequence goes on along the minus strand of NC_141388.1, from coordinate 35,137,166 downwards.
TCATTTGAAGGGATCAATTTGAAAATAAAAAGCTGTTGTTTGTAAGTCTCATACAAATCATTGAGATGGCCGATCACCATGGAGATCTCGCTCGGTTGCCTCCATGATCAAGATGACTAGCCCAAGCTGGCTCCATCTCATTCGAGATTTAGAACCACAAAATAAAGATCATTTTAGGATTATTTTGGGTCCCATTTTTTTTAAGGATTTGAAATTGTTTCTCCACTCATGAGAGAAAAAGCTAGAAGCTCCTGTTCATCAAAGATTAGTTCGCTGTCAAGAACTTCGATAACAATTGTGAGTCAAGATTTGTTCTCTCATGTTCTCCTAGTGTTTTCACCAAAGAAAACTATGATATCTCCTGAGAGAAAAAGCTAGAAGCTCCTGTTCATTAAAGATTAGTTCGCTGTTGAGAACTTCGATAACAATTGTGAGTCAAGTTTTGTTCTCTCATGTTCTCCTAGTGTTTTCACCAAAGAAAACTACGATATCCTGATTATGAAATACAGTGACAAGGTGTGACCTTATCAAAGATAGTCAAATGCTCACTATAGGGCATAGTTATTTTGAAATGGGGGTTACGAGAGCTTTGTACTATTTCCAAAAGTCACTGGGTGAAGCTTCAGCCTAGGATGCGATGAGTGAGTTTTGGTGCTATCCTAGGATTTGAGGACTCAAGGGGTTGACTTCTACACATCGATGTTAAGCCTTTGGGTGTTTGACATTGCATTATGACTTGGATTGTCTTAACCACCGTCATGATGGAGCATCTTGTGGAGCTCGAGAAGGACCTAATTGGATATTTGACAAACTTATGGGAAAAAAGTTGATTTGATGGTGGCGCCAATTGCTCATTCATGATAACACAATGATAGGAAGTACAAGTCTTTTGTTGATGTGCATATCAACTATAGAGCCATTTGAAGTGGTTAATTTGAAAATATAGGGGGCCTGTGTGGATTGACTTTTCTAAGTACTTCTGACTTTTGCGGGGAGTCAGAAGCACTTTAAAAGTGTTTGGATAAATAACTCCTGGAAATAATTACTTTTCTGTGGAGTCATTTTAGTACTTTTTCACGGAGTACCGATGGTGCTATTTCTCTAAACGACTCTTGCGCGGAGCCACAAAACATTGTCAAAATGACGGGATTGGGACAAGTATGCCCCTCATAAATTTTGAAAATTACAAACTTACCCTCCAAAAGGCAATTGGAATACTATTATATTACTATCCATTGATATGGTGATAGCCTTTTGGTGTAACATTTGGGACAAGTATACCCCTCATAAATTTTGAAAATTACAAGCATACCCTCAAAAATGCAATTGCAGTAATACTATATTACTATCCATTGATGTGGTGGTAGCTTTTTGGTGTAGCATTTGGGACAAGTATGCCCCTCATAAATTTTGAAAATTACAAGTATATCCTCAAAAATGCAATTAAATAATATTTTATTATTATCCATTGATGTGGTGGTAACCTTTTAGTGTAGCATTTGAATTTGGATTTCTACCTTCTCCAATTGCTCACTCAATGATTTATCCATAAGCATTCCAACCATTGTTGAAATTTTTTATTGTAAGATTGATGTGAACAGTTACACACAAATTTACTATCCATTGATATAGTGAAAGGTTCTTCATATTTTTAATTGTTGTATATATTTGCTCACAATATCTTCTATTTCTTTATAATTGTTGGGTATTTATATTAATTTTTATGAATAAAAACAATAACTTTTATTTCTTTTGAAGAATAATTTGTTGAGTTATAATGTTAAAAATAGTAACTGATACTTATAAGGGCATTTTGATCATTTTAACAGAATTCAAAATAGTTTCCAAACACAAAACTCTATCAAAAGTATTTCTGACAGTACTTTTCAGAACCTGTATCCAAACACACAACAGCTATCCACCTACTCCAGATAATACTTCAAAAAGTACTTATGAAAGTACTTATGTTCTAAGTACTTCTGGCTCCTGTATCCACACGGGCCCTAGGTTAATTTAGGATTATTTTGGGATTTCAAGTCTTTTGGGAGCATTCTTGTAATTTCTCAAGATTTTGAGTGGTTAAGATCTCTTTCTGTGATCCAATGATTCATAATTCTTAGGGCTAGGGTGTGGGTAGCTGAGAGAATGAAGTTTCTAATTTCCAGTGAAAATTACATCTTCATTTGTGTGTGTGTGTGTGAGTGAAGAGTCCATGTTGGCGACATTGATGGTTCAAGAGTTTCACAAGGATTACTATTAACAGTGAAGGTCTCCCATTCCTATCATGTTCACCATCTCCTTCCACCATCAACACAACTATCGTTTCCTCTATTTCCTCCATAATTGCCTTCTTTATTTTGATTTTTTTTTCATTGAGATTGTGCATCATATTTTTTTAGGTACACAAAAATAAGGGCATGATATCCAATTACATTTTTCTTCTTTGATTAAAACTTCAATGGCATCGATGAGGACCAACAAAAATTCACAATCTAATTGGACACGTAGAACCTTTATATCTGTAATTCGACATAACTGTAACACACAAGTTGGTTTTATTATCTTTGAGATTATCGCTAAACAGAGTCCCTGTTCCATAGATAGCTCCAGGGACGTGGTCTAGGGCTTGAAGACGATCTCTATTGGGTCCCAAGTACAAGACAATCAATTACTTGATTTCGAGATCAAAGACGATCACTAATTATTTATCAAGTCCCACAATATCACTTTTGAAAAATGACAGAGGTGGGAGATTACTCCTCCCGAGTCTGAAGATTGTTTTGGCACAATTAGAAACACCTGAAGTTGAGACTATCCCAAGGGCGATGCAATTCTTGAGGAAGATGAGGCCAATAATGTAACGAGGCAAAGTGACAGTTCATCAACTAAACTACCTTTAAGTTGACAACTCACCAACTAAAGACACGTTTGATTTGAACTTTTTTGTGTACGCTGTCTACTTCATGTATTATAAAATAAGAGCTTAGTCTCATATAAGAGTTTTTTGTTTTTTGTTTTAAGCATATGAATTGGGAGGTTCTTGACAAATGTATTGGAGCTTGGGGATGTTAGGTGAATTGACTCTTGAGCCTGGGGATGTGGTCTTTGATTTCATGATGAACCTTGTCAAAATCTGTCATGTTCTTATTTTCTTTATTTCTTGGTTATTGATCCGATTCAATTCCTAAAAGTTTGGTTGAACCCCTCAAGAAGTAGCATATTGGCTTGCTACTTGAGGAGGATTTAGGACTCTTGAGAACTTGACTTGGTGTTGCATGGGCTTGATGTCTTTGGACTATTGAGATGCTGACTCTTTGTAGCTCTTGTGCTAAATGACTATGACATTATGCATTTATGCTCAGTTGCTTTGATTTTGCCCTTTAGTTCTAGTAAGAGAGTATTAACTGATTCAACATGTCTTTTCCTCTTCAACATCATTTAAAATTTTTGAATTTAAAAACTTGAATACTAACCTATACAAAATTGTTCTCTATATTGTATGCTCCATCCATCAATAATGACAAGGTAACTTGTGCTTTTTTGCAGTTGACTGGAGTGCAAAAGGCAATTTTGTTGCTGTTGCAAGGAAGAATACTTTAAGCATCTTTTCATCCAAATTCAGGGAACGATCTAACATGTCATTATTGTTCAAGACATGGATTGGTGATACTAACACGAAATGCATCATAAAAGGTACTTTTTGTTTGATGTTTCAGTACCTATAGTTTCTTTGTTTCTCCTTTCAGTTTGATCAAACCTAATTTTTTGGGTTCCTTATATTGCCTCACAAGTCTTGATCAACCTGTGTCTTATGTTGTCGGAATCGAATCTGATCATACAATAGTGAGGAGGGGATGGATCTAAATCATTGGATCCTAGGATTCCAAACGATTTTCCTCATAAATTGAGAAAAATATATGAATGATTTCCAAAATAGTTGAATATATCTATATCTTCCACAATTCATCAAAGAGGAATTGACGTAGCGGAAGTGTGTGAATCAATAGATTCGATAGGTTGTGTTCAATGGAACACTCTAAATCAATTTGAATCAATAGATTCAATTGATAAACAAGCAATAGCTTGAAAGAAAATATAGTATAAAGTTAAAAAGTAACTAAAAGAGAAAAGATATTTGAATTGATTGATTGATTATCATTAATATTTGAATTTGAAACTCCTTATATAGATAACTCCATCATAACAATTTAGAATCCTACTAAAATATTAAAAATTAACATTCCTAATATATCTGTAACACAATACTAACTTTCTAATTATAGTCTAAATAATAAAAACAAATTTAAAATAAATTAGAAACTAACAAGGAATTATACTCCTAACATAACTATAAAATAGAAATCCTACTAGAATTAGAAATAGAAATAAAACCTAATAGAATTAAAAAATTGCTTAGAGTTGTAAATTTCCTACATCAGGAACACATTTTTGCGTTTTTTTTATAAGTATAATTTTATTAGAGAAAAAAAAAGGAGGTCAAGATGACCCACCTAAAAACAAAATCCTTAGGAAATAAATCTTTAAAATGTTGACATATGATGCAGGACAGTAATGCCTAAACTAAATGATGAGTTTGAGATGAAAAAATAAATTAGAAAATTTTGAAAAGAAACTAGATTAGGCTCTCAGGTAGTCACAATCCCATACTACTACTGGCCCTTCAAGTGTTTGAAAGGAGGAATGCCAATGAGAGATTGGCTTTCCTCTAGCTTAGGGTTCAATTTAATAATTGATGTAAATTCTCTTGGTCCAGTTAAGGATTTCAAAATCGCATGCTGATTCTTCTCTTTTCTTGAAATTTATCCCCTATTTGTCGAAGTAAGAGGTTAACTTCGACAATCACCTCTATAACATGCAGCTGAATTGATTTTTCTGAAGTTGTTGTTTCTTGCCTTGACTTTCACCCATTGATTTCTCTCAAAATTTCATAGTATGGCTCGTAAACAAAGAAGTGTCACTTAGCTAAGTGGTAAGACGTGTGGTGTGGAGAGTTGTTCTCACGTCCTAGATTCAAACCCCTTGAACTCATACTTCTTATGCTAATCACTTACCAGTCATCTGGCAGTTTCTGGGTTTTCAAATGTTGATGTCTACTTTAAACTGTAACACTGACTAAATGCTGTCTAAGTTAATCATTTTTGAAGCTTGGCAAACGATTGTGGACTAGAATGTTAAATATCTTAAGATAATAAGTACTTCTTAATATCTATGCACCTAAAAAGGAGCAATATATCGTATGGTAGAAATTGAGGAGTTATTCTTTGCCCCCTCACTTCAAGAATTAGATGTTCCCCATTTTTCATAGGCTTATGATAGCTAGGTAGTTCTCACTCTTCATGGACTTAATCTAGTTAGGAATGGTCATATATTGAAATGATTGGTGCATTACTAGCTGCATTATTTATTTAAATGTTCTCTTTGTATTTATAGTGCCTGTGAACTCCATGAGCATAATGTGAACCACTGACCTGATATTTCTACGGATAATATTTGCTAAAGTAGCCTTTGTACTCTTCCAATTGCATCGTTGACATGACAGGATGTATGAATTTTCAGATCTCACTTCATCATCGTTTCTTCTTAAATTAAAGATTATTATTCTTGTAGTTTCCTTTTTAAATATCAGATTTACTTTAATAACCTTTGGCAAATATAATCATGTCTTGAGCTTGTTAGTTTTAGAAACTAATTTTTTTTCTTAATGATTGAACCAGTGGATTCTATCAAGTGGGTTCATTGTGATTTTATCATTATAGGATGCTTTCAATTAACTGAAGATGGCCAGGAAGAGGGTTATCTTGTCCAAATAATCGCTAGTAAAGATGGGAAAATTACTGAGGTTAGTTAATGATGCTGCGATTTAATTTTCATGTGGTTGTGATTGCTTTGCAATCTATCCTTTTTATTTAAAGAGAAGTACTTTTAGATATGTTATAGAAGTTTTCAACTCATATGAAGCATTACTTTTGACTCAGTCGAAGATGGACATTAGTTCTTGTTTATATTTTATATTCATATGTCTTGTTGATACTTTTTGAATGTAGGTTTGTGATTTGTTTCTTGTAGGCTTCTTCAAAGCCAGTTGTGCTATCTTTCAATGAAGTATTTAGAAGTATCATTGATGATATAGTGCCATTTGGAGGTGGACCGTATTTGTTCTTGAGCTATTTGGAAAAATGGTATGGAAATATATGCTATCCTCAAATTCATTCTTTTTTCCACTTACAAGAAAAAAATCACTTTCTTTTTTGTTATGGTATGTAAAGTCAATTTGTGCCTTCTGTGGGTTCGTTTTGCATAATAATTTCTTGTGAGATACTGGTTGTTACATTTGTGTATTGAAATCCCTGCTAATTCCATTCATTTTTGGGTTATAAAGAAGTATTAAAATTTTAATTCGTTTTTTAATGCATTACAGTTGTGTATTAATCTTTTAGAGGTACATGCGGAAATTCATGTCTAGTTTACTGGTTCCAGATGGTGCAACTTTTTGGAAAATGCATACGGTTTACATGGTATAGACATCTAGAAGTTTTGTAAAGTCCATTTTTTCTTGAGCAAAAAAAATAATGTAAAGATGCATTATAAAATTTTCAAAAATGAAAATATGGATTTTCTTATATTTGAAATTATAATTCTGTTGATGACTTGTTCTCAACACCTTGAAGTTATCTGTTCATTCTAGTTCCAACCCTAGGGTGAACCCTAAAATTAGACATGGAGCCTGTTGCCTACCTTTTTTTCTTGCCTTTGTTCGTTGTAGTTGTAGTAGCTTGTTCAATTCGACGAGTGAAATAATTCAGTTGAAGATGGGATCATCCTAATTGTTTCGGTTTTTTTTTTTTTGGGTTCTTCCTAGTCTGCTCAAGGATGATATATGTTTTTTCCCCCTTCCACACACAAAAAAAAAAAAAGAAAGAAGATGTAATCCTCTATTCTTGGGTACTCTAGGGCTTGGGAATCACTCATCAATGTTGCTTAGGCAGCCACAATTCAGATTTTATTAAAAAGATAATAAAAGAGAGTATTTATATGCTTCCATAGGTGGACATAAGACCTAATGGGAAAATTTACAAATTTGCTCTAGACTCCAAAAGTGACTAAGAAAGACTCATATAACTCAACTTTAAAGAACATAAAATAAGACTCAACAAAAAACAAATAATCTTAAAAAACTTAAAAAACATCACAATCTTGTTTGGCTTCGAAAATTTCACTCTCAAACCAATTGTATTATATATATTATCTTGAGATTATAATATAAATGAGAATGAACTTGAGCATGATGGATGAGGCTTTTCCAGTTATAAGGGTATACTTGCTTTAGAAGGATTATTATTTATGTCTAAAAAGCGATAAATTCCAGACTGAATGAATAGATAGGTTCTGTTGTGTATCATGCCTTGGTAATGTAAATAAATATCACTCTGGACACCTATAATATGGTGAATATGATGGATAAGAGGTACTCACTGAATTCAGTCTCTTTAAATAGTTTATACCTGATATTCAAATGTGTTTCATGGCAGGGGACTTGCACTCGCTGCCAACAGGAAGAATACAGATCAGCATATTATTTTGTTTGGGTTGTCTTTAGATGGAGAGCAAAAGGGAGCCGCAGTTATAGATCTTGCTCAAGATGATCGGTTGCTTCCGAGAATTATGCTTCAAGGTTCAATTTCTTTCACCTTTGGTCTAAATGTAACTGGCTCCAGTTTCTGTAGTTCTGCACTGAAACTATGAATTATCTCCCGTATGATTTTTTTTCATTGTATTTATTTTGCTTGTCACCTTGTATGCAATATCAAATGTTGGAAAAAGGCCTTCAAGATTGCAAGGTTTTTTTTTTTTAAACATTTTTTAGTTGAGGTATAATGGTTTGCGTAGACTGGTAACGAGTGTTTTTCTCTTGTTTCTTGCTTTTGTTTGCTTTCTAAATCTCCGTCTTCTTTTTTTGATCGGTATTTTCCTTAACTCACTTACTATCAAGGTTTAACGTATTGCACTGTTTTGGAACATACCAGTCGTCGTCTGACCAATCAGTTTGGACACCAGTACGTACAATTATTTAAACATTCAGATATGGCACATTTTTGAAATCAAAGTTTCAATGAATGTTTGGGTTTGTTCATCTTTTGTTAAAATATTTTGATATGTTCCAATACAAACTAGATCGTTTTGATATGTTCTGATATGAGCTAGATTGTAATGAAACCAACTCAGAAAGAAAGGACAAGTTAGAAATGATGACTATTTTTGGGGGAACCATATAATGGTTCCTTTCCACTTTTGATGAATATATATATTTGCGATATCCCATGTGTTCTTAAACTAGCCACATAACTCTTGACCTTGGTCTTCTTACTGATCAAAATTATCTAAAGAAAGGTCAGGCCAATTTTCGGATTGGTAGTCTGCAAATCCTCCCCTCACCCCCCCATAAGGACCATTCTGGATCTTTATGAGATATATCTGAAGAAATGTCAAGCCATTTTGACTTGCATGAGTAGGGAGGGGGTGAGGTGGCTAGGGACTTGGGTTTCCATAGGGGTTTTAACAATTGGGAGCTGGGTTCTTTGTGTAGTCTGCTCTCAAGCATTGAGTCTCTCCCTTTAGATGGTCACATTGAGGATCATAGGATTTGGATAATGCTAGCCTACGGATGGGTTTTTTTTCAGTCTGTTCACTTTATCTTGAGTGGTTTTGGGACAGTCATTGCCCATTCTCTCATGCTTTAGTTTGGGGAGGGAAGGTGCCTTCTAAGGTGTCCATGTTCTTTGGACCAGATTATTCGGAGGGGATTTCAAGCTCCTAAAATTTGTTAGCTCATTGAGCAGAATGGAAAATGCGCAGATCGCATTCTTCATTGCTCGATGGAGAGGGAACTCTGGGCTCATTTCTTATCTTTGTTTGGATTGATGGGGTGGTTTCCTTCGTCTGTGCTTGGGCTGTTCGAGTCATGGCTCACCTGGGGCTTCTCCTTCAGGAAGTCGAAGCATATTCTTTGAGGGATTCTTCTTTTTTCCATTTGCTGGGGCATATGGAATGAAATAAATAATCACATCTTTCAAGGGAAGGAACAATCCATTCAGGATCTTATAGTTTCTGTTTTGGCAATGATGTTTTCTCTAGACCAAATTTTTTAAGGAATTTAAGGGAGTTTTTTTTTTTAAGACTTTCTTGCAAGGTGGGATAGGATTTGTAATCTTAGCAGGGAGTGGGTGGCTTGTTTGGCTGAGGTTGTTGGTGGTTGGTTTTAAGGATGGTCATGTTGACCTCCATTTTTGGTTATTGATAAGATTCTATCTTTACTTACCAAAATAATTTTTTTTTATTTAAATGCCCTCGTTCTAGCCTCTAGCCAAAGACCCTTGATTTTTCTCCCAAAACTTGTCATATGCAACCTTTGGGGTAAAAAGTTTACCCTCATGTTTAACCTTGAGATTCCCTCTCCTCCAACCTTCAAACCTTAAGAACAAGATAGGATTTTGGGAGAAAAATGACTGATTTATAGATGCATGTCAATGTGAAAAGTGTGACATATTTGACAAAATAGGTGTCAACAGAGTCATTTTATAACCTAAAACAATTTTTTTTTTCTTTTGCAATATTGATCTCTAAATTGTTTTTTTAATGAATGAATGTTTCGAATTTTTTTGAATGCTTAGGATGTTGCGTTCATTTCAGTGAATGTTTTGGGTTTTTCAACATTCCCCCCAAAACAAAATTTTAAACCTTACTACACATCAATCCTCATTTAAACAAAAAGATCTTCAACTTGTCCTTTCAACAGAGATTCCCCAATCATGTCAATTTCTTGATCTTGGATTTCAAATAAATCATGTACTATGGCACAGTCCTAAAGCCTTATTTTGTAGACTTTAGTCAGATTTAGTGCCATTTCTTGGTATAATTTCATCAAGATGCTTTTTTGGTATTAACAGTTAGGCTGGAGTTCATTCCATTGTTTGCTATACAGATTCCCTAATCTTATAAATTTCATGATCTTGGATGTTCAAATAAATCATGGGCATCGTACAGTGCCTAAAGCCTTATTTTGTTTACTTTAGTCATATTTAGTTCTATTTCTTGGTCTAATTATATCAAGATGTTTTTTAGTATTAATGTAATTTACATTGTACGTTCCATTGTAACTGTAGAATATCAACCCCCCCAGCACAAAAAAAATCCAAACTTTTGCTTAGAGTCTCTTTTTTGGTTTCAGAAAATGGTGATGATAATTTGATTTTGGGATTTGGTGTTGACAAAGTATCCATGTATGAGAAAGATAGTGTCAAGCTGGAAGTTGAAGAGCCGAAAGATCTTTCATCATATTGCATTCTGATGTGCCTCACTCTTGATGGAAAGCTTATGATGTTCCATGTTGCAGGGTACTTCTTTGTGACACTTTCCATGTTGCCTTTGATTTCATTGTCTTTAAGAATTATATAAGTGGTTATTTTCTTCTTTGTTTTATTTACACTTTTTTGGGGACATGGAGCCCATTTCTTCCATAATTATGCCATATTTCTCTTTGTCTACCTTCTTTTTTTCAGCGTTTCAGAAAACCTAATTCCACCTCAGAGCGTTTCAGAAAACCCAATTCCACCCCAGATAACCATCCTTTCTGATGACGAAGAGGATTTATCAAAAACTTCTTCAAGGCTTGAGGAAAATGGGGTAGAAGGAGTAATTGTAGATACTAAGTCACAAGAAATAAACCAAAAGGAACCTAAAGCAAAAGGAGTTGGTGACATTCTTGTAGTAAATGAAATTCGATCTACTGACGAAGAGGATTTATCAAAAACTTCTTCAAGGCTTGAGGAAAATGGGGTAGAAGGAGTAATTGTAGATGCTAAGTCACAAGAAATAAACCAAAAGGAACCTAAAGCAAAAGGAGGTGGTGACATTCTAATAGTAAATGAAGTTCGATCTACGGAGCTGATTGACTATTCGAAGTCCCCAGTTGTTGGTGGAGTATCCAATAGGGTAACAAGTAACAGCTTCGGTGCTTCATCCGAGTCAGCTAGTAAAAGTCAAGGATTGATGCAGTCATTCGCTGCAAACAAAGAACTGAAAAGTGTTGGTAATTTGCAGACATCTACAGAAGATGTGCAAGGGAATGCTAATTCTGGTCCAAATTCATGGCTTTCTGGATTACAAAGTTCAAATTTGGAAGGCAAATCAGATTCTCTAAACCTTGTTTTTGCTTCGTCTGTGTCGGCTAGTAAAAGTCAAGGATTAATGCAGTCATTTGCTGCAAATAAAGAACTGAGAAGTGTTGGTAATTTGCAGACATCTGCAGAAGATGGGCAAGGCAATGCTAATTCTAGTCCAAATCCATGGCTTTCTGGATTACAAAGTTCAAATTTGGAGAAATTATCCACGAAGTCGTCACCTCTTGGACAAGGATTTGATTCAGTTTTTAAGGATGAAGGTAAATCAGATTCTCAAAACCTTGTTTTTGCCCCATCTGGAGTTGGTGCAAACACTCCATATAAAAATCCCCTTAGAAGTGGTGAGGTGAGTAAGGGACGTTCTGGAAGCTTTGGATCAGCTGGCCCTCAGAGTACTTCATCTAAATCACAGCCCAGCGTAGAATTTTCGTCTTCAGATGAGCTCAATACTAGAATTAGAAGTACGAGTCATGTTCCTGGCAACCGAAGGCCTTCAACCGATTTTGTATATAGCAACATATCCAATATAAAGGAATATAATGCTGGCTCATCATCTGCAATTCATTCTTCTAGTAGAGCCAGTCAAAGTGGTGGACAGAAAGCTTTGACAGGGGCAGGAAAGTTTGAATCGATACCCGCCATCCATAGCTCACAAAACTTGTCACAGGAAAGTTCTACATTCAGCAATTCTCTCAACTTCAAGCTGCAGACACAGCAGGAAAATTTTAGAAATCCTCCATCCTCGGGTGTACCAGGCTCAGAACCAGAGTTATCAAAGCATTTGAGCAATGTAATGTTTCTGATTTGCTTTCTTTATGATCAGTTATTGAATGCTGCATTCTAAACATGTTTTCCAGTTGGTTCTTCTTCTTTATTAGTTTCTTTCCATTTGAGCACAGCTTCTGCTTTGAGTATTCTTTCCCATGTTAATTTTTTTTTTTTTTGGTACAGAAATTAATGTTCCTGCTAATCTTCAATTGTCAGAAAATCTTGATGCAATGAAACTGAACAAAAATTTCCCGTATTCAGTTTGTCTTCTGTCCCAGTTGTTACTTAAATAAGTTAAAATAAAAAAAGGTTCCACGTGACTTAAATATTTTTAAAAATAGCCTAATTTCAACCAACTTGTTCATCCGTTCGATGAACCATTGGATCCAGTTGAAAAATCATGAAGGTGCCAGATTGGTAAGTTAGTATTTCTCTTTGAAAGAAATCTCCACTGACTTGGTGGGCTGAAATATTGCTGCCAGTGTTCTTTATGGCTTTAGTATAACATCATCTTTTCTAGTTTGTGAGTCTAATAATGCAGAAAAAGTAGTGGTCTTTTCCAAGAAAATCACCAAATTCAAATATATAAGGTGTCTCAAAGTTTAATATGATGGTTTTCTTCACATATTGTCCTTTTCAGAGTATTGATATTGATAGTAGCATTTGTAGCAATTCTAATATTGAACTGTAGCAGTTTTTCCAAGAACTCCCAAATTGAAATATTAGCTCTATGAAAGTTTGATACGATTATTTTGTGAAGATAGCTTTCTTGCGCTTTTGCAGCTGTTCTGACATTCTGAGATGTCTTTCAGGTCAATGAGATGGCAAAAGAACTCGATATGCTTCTGTCTTATATAGAAGACGAGGGTGGTTTCAGGGATGCCTGCACTGTGTTCCAGAAAAGTTCAGTTTTAGCATTAGAGCAGGGTTTAGAGAATCTTTTGAAGAGATGCAGAGTATGGAAGGTAACATTTCATATTTTTTTTGTCCCCCCACCCTGTTTGATTCATTTTGATATGTTTTCTAAAGAGAGATTCTATTGCCACACCAACTTTTGCTAACATCACCCCAAGACGTGTGTTAATTCTTTGGTGATTTACCTATGAATTGGGTGCTCTTAGCAAAAGTTGGTGTGGCAATAGAATCTCTCTTTCTAAACTGGGGTACTGCATTAACCACATTCCTGTTATTTTTGGTAACTGGCATGTTGAATTTTCTCCACAATGCAACGTGTTTCTGATAAATTGGGTAGTGTGGATTTTGGCTATAGCTTCTTGTGTATGTTATGTGAAGTTGTGAACAATCTAATATCGTGTTTGCGACTTGCAAAATAATATCCTGCATGCATTTCTGATTTGGTTTATCTGTGTTTAGGGTTTAGGCCCTTGGGGCATACTCTTTTGTTGTCATTTCTTGTGTTGGATGTTGCCAACATTTGAAGCTCACTTTTCTCCTGACTTTGTAGAACACAATGGAAGCGCGGCATGAAGAGATCCAAAATCTTCTAGATAAAACTGTTCAAGGTATGGTTATTTTGTAATAGAATCATTGATGTGGGTTGCCGCATAAAGTTGCATTTTAAGTTTTCCATTGGCTTGAGAACATTGAGCTTTTCATTTTTTCGGTTTAGTATAATTTGATTTATTGATGACAATAATATTGCTTATAAGTACGGGATTTGGTGAAGTATAGAAAAAGGTGATACAAAGGATACTGAAGGTGCCAACTTGGTAAAATCAGTTAGTGGTTGTGCCATAGACCTGGGATTGGACTCCGCTTTAACTTTATGTATAAAGAAGTAAAAAAGAAGATACAAAGGATAATCCAAGAAGGCTTAGGAGGTCAAGGGGACCTATAAAGGTAAGTGAAATAAGAAACTACCCCACCCCTTTAATAGTATCCCAATCCAACAAGTTAAATCCTCTAAGGAAAGCCCCTTAATGTCATAGGAAAACATACATCTATTATCATGGTAAGTGAGAAAAGAAACTACTCTACCCTACTAATAATATCCCATCTAAAAATTAAAATCCTTTAATGCAAGCCCCTAAATGTCATAGGACAGCATAGATCGATAAGAGAGTTTTAATATCAAGAATAAATCTGTGAATACCCTAAAAAAACCTTTTGTTTCTTTATTTCCAAATGTCCCATATGATTGGAAAAGGAATGAACCTCCATAACAACTGACATCTAGGAGAAAAAGCAGTAATATACCTTCTGCGAAAAATCTCTTTCATCAATCTTGGAAGAAACCAAGAAATCCATTATTGGTTGAAAAAGGACACTTGAGACTAGCCATTTTTCTTACACTAACCACAGGGACAAACCTAGAAGTTAGCAATAAAATCGTGAATCAGGTGTTCTTTTTCTATTCTAATTAGGCCATAAGTCTCTTTGCTCCAATGGTCCTCACAAAATCTAACTCTTGTCACCTTTGCCTACTTTATATTTGATGCCTTTACTGAATTATGCACAGACATTAGTAAGGCTCCTCTGCACGCTTCACCCATAAGGGGTGCCAATAATGACATTGTCCCGACCAAAATTTGCTACTTCCTACTTGGAATCGCCAACTTTCCTTTAGAGACTCAAGGTCTCAACTCCATACCTCCAGAGCCTTTTTTTTGTTGAAAGGACATCTAGTGCCATTTTCCCAGTAAATTCAAATTTTCCCATCCCTAACCCTCGACGATTCTTAGGAGTGGAAACAACCTTCTATTCAATAGAATGATACTTAATAGAGCAAAGGCATGAAATACATCGGGGAGATTTGGGTAGGTAATTCTGATCAAGAACAAACTTCCCCTTCAGATAGATAGTAGGATTTTTGAGAAGCCAGTCTCTGCCAACTCTTTCTAAGAGACCAATCCCAGTTGGACTTGGAACGACAACTCTGTATTTGGTTTTTGTTGCACATGACCAAACAATTTCAATCGACTTCCCTTTATCAACCATTTGGAGCGCTAAGGGGGATTGTTTACTTTATATATAAATGGAAAAAAATTTCGTTTTAGAGCATTCTAAAGAAATAGATATCCCCATGTTTTAGGCAGCCAGGGGTTATGGACTGATATACCTGTTTTTAACATAGTTCGATTTGTTCTGGTTTTCAGTTTTGGCAAGGAAGATCTATATGGAAGGCATTGTTAAGCAGGCTTCTGATAGTCAGTATTGGGACCTTTGGAATCGTCAAAAGTTGAGCCCTGAACTTGAACTGAAACGACGACAAATGTTAAAAGTAAATCAGGTAAATTACCTGTTATTACTTCTATGAGCGATGAGTATGTTTTCTACTGAGATTCTATGCTTCCCCTCAGTTCTTCTATTTTATCTTTCTCCCCAGGATTTGACAAATCAACTTATAGAACTGGAAAGGCATTTCAATGCTCTTGAGCTGAATAAATTTGGTGAAGATAGTGGACTTCCCATGGGCCGTAGGGGATTTCACAGTGGTTTAGAGCCTTCAAGGTATGATAAATATCTGGAGCTTATTTGACTTTCTGAATTTCTTTTCCTTGTTTGGTGTTTGCTTATAGTCTTTATTTTAAAAATTTCAATTTTAAATAAAATTCTAAATTTTATTGTGGAATCATGTCTAGCCAGACATAGCTAAGTACTGAGTTTCTTTTCCTAGATTCTATTTCAACTTCCGCACATGGTTTCAAAAACTTAGTTTGATGTCTTGTCTTGTTCATGTATATATATAACTCAGTTTATACTTACTTATTCATATATATATGAAAATAATTATAAATTCTTTTATAAACTAAGGTGTATTAGAGGATGTTCAATCATAAAATTATATTTTACTTGGATAATAAATATTTAAATTTTAAAAAATAATTATTATTTTATTTAAAACTTACAAATTCCCAGTCAGCTTGGATGAGTTTTACTGACTTGGCTGAGATTTTCAAAATATCGTCTGAGTCATCTCGTGAGATTTTGCACCTGTGAGATGCCTTGTCTATCTGTCTCATTCACAGACGATACCGAGATGACTAGGGTGAGTCATCTTGGTCTCGGATGAGATTTAAAACCATGTTTCCGCACCACCCAGTGAGTGCAAAGTGGTTAGCTTTCTAATGTAACTTGATTGATGCCATGGGAAACTACTGACACTAATTGGATTGGATGCACAATAAAATACAATTTTGGAGTTTTTTTTTAAAGAATATCTTATTTTATTTTGTACTAATATTACTTGTTGC
Source organism: Akebia trifoliata (assembly GCF_017979445.1). Lineage (NCBI taxonomy): Eukaryota > Viridiplantae > Streptophyta > Magnoliopsida > Ranunculales > Lardizabalaceae > Akebia > Akebia trifoliata. The sequence continues at coordinate 35,120,986 of NC_141388.1, read as the reverse complement.
AGACACGGACCATCCTTGCACAGCTTGTATAATACCATGAATTCGCAGTTAGCAGCTGCGGAGCAACTCTCTGAATGCCTCTCAAAACAGATGGATACACTAAATATAGAATCACCCTATGTGAAACGACAGAATGTAGCAAAAGAGTTGTTTGAATCAATTGGCCTTGCCTACGATGGTGACTCTTTCAACTCTCCGTATGTTAAAAAAGCTGCCCATACCCCTGATTCAATCAAGAACGTTTCTCTTCCTTCATATAGTACTGCTATTAAAGAGCATTCTAGGAGAAACCCGTCAAGTGCTATGAAGAGTTTTGAACCAGAAACTGCAAGGAGGAGGAGAGAGTCACTGGATCGGGTAATATTTCCTGTTTTTTTTTTTTGGTTTTAACTCTTCCTGTGATATTTGCAAAATGTCTCACTTTGCATTTCTGTGTTGTTTTGGTGAAATTATCTATCCGAGAAGTGTGATGAAAAATCATATACCCTTATTTACTTCTCAAAATCCTCAGAACTATTCTATCTCCGCAATGCTAGATGAAACTAATTATATATCATAGAGCTACTTTATTTGCAACCCCATTTTATATTATTGCACTATGGTACCACTTTAGGCATGATTATGCACAGTTCAATATGGATGTAATGTAGGGATCAAAATCGAACAGGAAAATGATTATTTGAATCATAATAAAATATACGATCAACTCGCATTTATTGAATTTGAAAAAGAGTTGGAAGAAATGGTTCTATCCTCTTATTTCTCAAACTGAGAGGCAAATGGTCCAATGGGAGCTAGAATTTCCAGGAACATTTTGGTCAAGATGGATAAGAAAACAAAGATAGATAAAAAAAAGTGACCTGGATACTCTTTTCATTTGCTCAAGAGAGCACGGATCAGTATTTTCATTTATTTGATCCGTTTGCTTTGATGTATCCTTGAATTTAGTTTTTCATACAATCCTTACCAATATGTGTGAGCCCTAAATGCCTGAAAGAAAGAAGTACTTGATATCCTCTCCTTTTCAATCGATAGTAGGTGTAAAAGCCTTATCCTGCGCTATACTCTTCTATGATGAATTTTTTGGGATTTTGGACTGTAATCTTTAGCTATTACTTAATGTCTATAAAAGTGTGGTTGGTTCTAATAGTTGTAATTTGGCTGGATGAACTGATTGCAGAGTTGGGCTAGTTTTGAGCCGCCAAAAACAACTGTAAAAAGGATGTTATTGCCAGAAGAGCTCCCGAGGGTCAGTGCAAATAAGTCACTGACAGTGAAGGAAGGTTTTAGTTCTCAGTTGCAGAAGGGAGTTGACATTGCTCAATTGAGGGATTGTACAACCCCCTCACCTTCCTTACACTCATCTGTAAACAAGGTTGCACCAAGCAGATTCGAAGCAAACCAAGGTATTTTCCCTAGTTTGTTATTGAAAGTATATTTGCTGGTAAGTATTTTCTAACTACCACACCCATTAATTCTTTGTTTTCTGTAGACATTCGAAGTAAACCCTCGAACCAGGCCTCTCCGTTAGCTTCTTCATTTAAATGGGTTAACGATCATTCAGAGCCTTCACAGTCTATAGGGTTGACATCTCAGCAAGAAACTCAGAGAGGCAATCTTCCATCATTGTCATCATCATCTAGTGCAATTCGAAATAACACTAGTGAGACTTGGGGTTTGGCTTCTGATAGATCGAGCATTGGGGTGAAACGTGTTGACAAGTTTGATTCTTCCAATGTCCAACCCTTTCAAATCTCAAATGTCATGTCTAATTTTCAATCTCAAACTCCCCAAAATATCGTATCTAATTTTCAATCTCAAACTCCCCAAAATATCGTATCTAATTTTCAATCTCAAACTCCCCAAAATCAAACACCATCAACTAGCACAAATTTACCAGCACAGACTGTGACATTACCGAAGAAACCCTCGTATGAAAAGCCAGTGCGCGAGCTTAGTCACAACTCATCATACCCTCCCGGGTCTTCTGCTTCTCCCGATGCCAGTCTGGACATAAAAGCTTTCCAACTTGAAACTGTAATAAGTGAATCCCGAACTGGTGGTATAGTCTCAGCTTCAACAATTCCTCCTACAATCTCAGTCTCACCGTCAATACCCTCATTGTTGCCATCTATCCGACCATTGCCAACTACCCTATCTTCATCATCCACCCCATTATCAGCACCATCCTCATCATCTGCTTTTTCCTTTGGAGGATCAGTTACAAGTATTAAACCTCATACAGATACCCTCCAATCTGCATCAACTTCTTCCTCATCATCATCCTCGTCTGCCCCATCCTTTGCTTCTTCTAGTCCTTTCTCCTTTCAGACTCCAAAAGATACGGTTCTGCCATTGACTTCGGCATCGCAGGCACCACCAATGGAGCCTAGGCCACCTGTTAGTGAATTTGGTTTGAAGACGGATGTGAACACTACTTCACAAGCTCCAGATTCACGGCCCGCACCTCTCAGTGTTGGATTTGGTTTGAAGTCAGAAAGTTCTGGAAGCGAACCTTCGCTTACCACAAACTTCACCAATTTATTCAATTCTGCAACTAATGCTCCTTCAAATCCTCAACCCGAATCACCAACTGATGGAAAGAATGAAAGTTCGGATGTTGCTGCTACTCAAGAGGATGAGATGGACGAAGAAGCTCCCAACCCAACTACTGAATTGGGGTTGGAAAGCCTTGGCGGTTTTGGGTTTGGATCGGCACCCACATCAACTACATCCAAACCCAATCCGTTTGGTGGTCCATTTTCTAATACTGCAGCAAATCCAGCAAGCTCTCCATTTACCTTGACAGCTCCAAGTGGAGAGCTGTTTCGACCTGCGTCTTTCAGTTTCCAGCCCGTTCAGCCTTCTCAACCTTCAAATTCGAATGCATTCTCGGGTGGCTTCAACACTGTCGCTACTGTTTCGGAGCCTACAGGAAGTGCGTTTGGCCGGCCAGCACAAATTGGTCCTGGGCAGCAGGCATTGGGTTCAGTACTTGGTGCTTTTGGACAATCGAGACAACTCGGTGCCGGTCTACCCGGGACTGGTTTTTCTTCTCCGAATGGATTTGGCAGTGGTGGCGGCTTCTCATCAGCTGCAAAGAGTGGAGGCGGGGGTTTTGGTGGTGGGTTTGGTACTCCTTCGAGCGGTGGATTTGCTAATGCTGCTGCTATGGGAGGAGGGTTTTCCGGGGTTGCTCCTACTGGTGGTGGGTTTGCTGGTGCTGCTTCGGGTGTGGGTGGGTTTGCTGCTGCTGCTCCTACTGGTGGTGGGTTTGCCGGTGCTGCTTCGGGTGTGGGTGGGTTTGCTGCCGCTGCTCCTACTGGTGGTGGATTTGCTGCCGCTGCTTCTGGTGGGTTCTCAGCTGCTGCTGCATCAGGTATTTTTATTTTTGGATCGACTAGTTGCACACTACACACTACCAATTGCACTCATGGTTTCAAAATTCGGTTTGATGTCTCGTCTCATTCATGGACGAGACCGAGTTGTCTCAGATGAGTCAAACAACCAATAAACTCGGTTTACAATTATTTATTTATATAAACATAAGAAAATAATTATAATTTTTTATATGATATTAGTAGATTAGAAGATGTTTAGACATAAAAATCATATTTTATTTTTATACAAAATCCTGGTTGACTCAACTGAGTTTTACTGATTCTGACGAGACAGAGTCATCTCGTTTATCTCGTGAGATCCGCACAGTTGAGACGCCTTGTCCATTTGTCTTATTCATGAATGATTACTGAGATGAGATTTGAAACCATGATTGCACTCCCATTACTTCAAACCAAAGAATTAACACATCTTTAGGTGCTGTTAGTAAACGTTATGTCCCTTTTTCTTGGTTTATAGTCTCATTAATTCTGCTCTTGGCATTCCTATTTAAAGCCATGCTGAAGCATAACCAATGTGCAGGCGGTGGATTTGGTGCTTTTAGCAACAACCAAGCAGGTGGTGGGTTCTCTTCTTTTGGCGGCAGCGGTTCAGCAGGAAGTGGAAAACCTTCTGAGCTGTTCACACAGATGAGAAGATAGTTCACGATCTCAATATATTAGGTGAACCTTGTAAAGTTGATTCGCATTTGTCTAAACATCAGATGCTGGATACACAAATATAGCTCAAACCTTCATTCGATGAGTTCGATCCGTACAAGTCTGATCCTTCACTCTCTGGTTTTGTTCGGTTGTGTAAGTTTATGAAATCCAGCGATGAGAATGCACATGGTACTACTCCAGTATTGGTTGCAATGCAGTCAGAGACTGTCATGTCATTAGTGAACATTACGGTTTTGTAGAGTCAGAGAACATGTTTTATTCAGGTTAGTTATGTTTGTTTAAGTTCTCAATTCTGATAGATGGTTTGCAGCAACAAAATGCCATAAATTAACAAACTATTTGCAAATGATGTTCTATAATCTCCAATCTCACTCTTGTTTCACTCTCGATGTTCATTTTGGAAAAAAAAGAACATTCTGAAGATTTGATTTTTTATATTCAATTCTTGAGAAATGGAATCCTAGCTGATGATTACCGCATTTCTTGGTTTTATATTCAATTCTTGAGAAATGGAATCCTAGCTGATGATTACCGCATTTCTTGGTGGTTCTGATTTCAATTATTTTAAAATTGGAATTGGAACTAAAAAACTATAATGGTTCTAGTTATACTTTTTTTCGACCTAAGTTCTATATATCCATTTTTTTCGTCTCATTTTGTCCCCCCATTTCTTAGTTAAAAAACACATGAAAAAATCAATACAAAATCTGAATTTGACACAAGATGTCGTGTGTATGGAGAACATTCCTATTTTTTGACACAACATGTCGTGTGTATTGAGAACATTCCTATTTAAAAATTACCCATGGTAGAGCAGTTCTAACACATTCTTTATCACAGTCATCATCCTCACTCCACTGCCGTTTTGAAGTGCCAAACCCAGGTGATGGGTCTTTAATGTAGCAACCATCTCATATTTCATTCTTGACAATCAAGTTTTCAAATTTCAAAATGGAGGATGAGATTTGGAATCTTAGGGCCTATGTGTATTGACTTTTCTAAATGCTTCTGAATCTTGTTGGGAGTTAGAAGTTGTCCCACCCCAAATTCGATTATACGTCGACTTGGCAACATGATTGGGGGAAACTCGATCCTGCCCCAAATCCGAAACTTGAGCATAAACCTCAATACTACGTAAGGGACAAATTCATTAACACTTAAAACTAATTGATCTAGATACCATGTCGTGGGACTCCTGTGATTCTCAAGGTATGAGTTGAGAGTTGAGGTAATTCAAGGACCTTTCAACCTAAAGAAATTTCAAGTTACTTTACAATAAAAAGAATTAATTATTCTACAGACTAATAATTTACAACACGAGAATTTTATCTAAAGCATAAGTGATACTATCATGTATAGATGTTCAGTGACATAACATATCATAGCGATGACAAAAGAGTAATACATAGGATATAACAAAAATAAGAAACCAAGTAAGACCCGAAGGACAATATACATAAATAAATAAAAGACATCCTAACATCTAATAAAAGACTTACTGTCGGGGAAAGTAGATCGTAGCAGTGGTAAACAAATGGTTCCTCAAAGGCACAACCTCTGAATAGGGTCTTGCTCGTGGTACGGCTATGGCTCTGGCTCTGGCTCCTAGTATGCCTTTTCCTTAACATACTCTTTCACCATGAAGGTGTCCTCTACAAAAAAACTTGAAAGGTGGAAAAAATGGTATGAGCGGCAAAGTCGCCCAACACGTACCAACTAATTTAAGCTAGTGACCCAAGGGTGAGAAAACAATCTACTTTCTAAGTTTTGTGTATTTAAAATACTGTGTGTGAAATGAATTTTATTTATGAAAATCATGATGCATAAATCAAGAACTATATCTAACTATGTTTAAATATATCTACTATATGTCATTTACTAATTGAAAAAAACAAGTAAATCTTATGATAGTCGTATATGTAAAGCATTGCAATGATAATCAATTGATTTTAGTTCAGTTATAATTATATAATGACATAATAAATATGCATACAACATCACATTACAATACATGAGGTGAGAGGTATTTCTAATGAGTCCAAGCTTGAGACCGATCTTCCGATCAAAACCAGCCTGTCAGTCGTGCAAAGTTTTACTATGTACCAATGTAGAACAGATCCGAGGTCCCATTAATTTACCAATGAGGGATCTTAACCATCATTGGCTTTTTAATACGGGCTGAACGTCTTCACCTGTCCTGATTTTCTTGTCTAGTGGGGTAACAGTTGGCTCCTATGGAGAGTCTGGGTGTCGTTCGCAATATGCCATCTTTTTCGACCCAGGTTGCCGATTTGACAATAGGGTTAATCACCCAACTAAACCTAAAGGTAGTCAATCATTTGACGACTACATTCTAGGATGGATCTATGTCTAAACCAGGTTTGAACCTCAGGTCTAATGCCTATCAGGCGTACGTGCAATCTTAAATCCCTCTACTTACTGACTTCAACCTCTTTACAATCAAAATCAAGGTTAATCGAAAAAAAATATAACTAGTACTTCCTAGATTTCGTTAGTAGCGACTATCTTCAAGGCGTCCAATACCACTAGGAAGTAAGTCAAATCCATCGACATCTTAGGTAATTCCTCGTTTCCAAAAGAGTAAAGAGATTACTCGCAAGGTAGTTTCACGGTCTTTTTTTGGCTTACCAATTATACAAAAGTAATATAAGTATATGTTTTATTTGCAAGAAATCCTGAAGAAATCGACGAGATGTTAAATCATCGGTATAATAATTGTTTTAATTTCAATTTGTTAAAAGAAAATCAAAACATGAAGACAAAACATTACAATTCGTTCCATGGATATCCAAAAATTGCCCGTTAATTCCAAAGTTGTGTTTTTTCTTGATGTACTCACTGAACAATCCATCCATAACCATAAATAATGTATTGTCCATATTCAAGATTGATCGTCCACCATATCACTCATAAATTACACCATCGGGTATCCATGTGACAAGTACGCATCACAACAATCATCTATAAATACTTAGTAAATGAACATACTTATATCATCGATAACTTTGAAATAGAAGAGGTTTCTTTGTTTCCAAAACAGAAATATTTGATAAAAAATGAAATATTCTTACATTAGTAAACATGATATCTCATAGTAAACATAAGAGGTTTGAAATTATAAATTATAAATTATAAATTTCTTATGATGAATAGAAAATGTTACTACGATTTACAAAATACATGTCATGGGTGAGATGAGATGGTTCTAGATTGTAAATCAATATTACAAAATAGCAATTTTCTTAATAAAAATGAGATATTTGTATGATGTAAAATAAAAATATTTGAGCACTTTCTAAGTAATAAAACATAAGCATTTTATGGTAAAATGATGAAAATTTATATAGCAAAAATAGAAATATTGAGAACTTTGTGGATAATAAAACATACACACTTCATATTAACATTTCATGATAAGTATGATATACTTTCATAACAAAAATATTACAAGAATAACATAAGAATTTTTTATGTTATAAAATATAAATATTACACAACAATTATGAGATGTAGGTTGTAAGATTTCTAGTGATGTTTTTTTTTTTTTTGAATAGTTATGTTCCTAGTGTCTAATAAGATGGTGAAAACAATCTATAGTTTAGAAGTATATAAACATTTACCTAGGGTGAGAACGTAGATACCTTCGCAAACCGCAATCACAACTCACAAAAACGTCATACTTCGGTCTCGGTTCGGTTCCATGTTCTATCTCTGCTACCTTGAATTCTTTTGGCGTAAAAATACAACAAGACTTCATTAAGCATGAATGTCTATAGTTCATATTCTAACTAAAATTTCCTTTACCAATAGATCTTACTTAAGATTATATGTGTTCCTCTTAAAAAATGATTAAAGGTGGACTTTCCTAGAAAAGTTGATGTCATACTTTATCAGTGAAGGGAAATCCTAATAAGCAAGAATGGTGTAGCAATATGACTTGGCTAAAAGAAAATGAAAAGATAGAAGAATATGTAGTATTGGGAAACCACTTACCTTAATGAGTATTTAATGAAGATTTCTTCTCAAATACCAAATTAGGTGAAATAAGAAGGTTGCGGATTTTTTTTCCTTTAAGAATCCTTTAGAATTTCTTAATGGTGTTGAAAGAAGAACTTTAGAAGAGGCATATCACTAGACTTGAGTTATGAAGATTTGTAAAGGTAATTAAGGGGGATGAGAGATCTCTAGTAGCGCTTAAGCAATAGAGAATGCATGAAAGAATAGGACATAAAGATTTACCTAATTTTTATATAATGGAGAGAACTATGAATTGAGGTGATAATATGAAGCCATATGGACTAAGTAAATGGGGTCAAGTTGTAAAAAAATACTTGTATAAAATCATATAGATTGAGCTAAGATTTAATCATGGGTGTAGACAAATTAACTAGGGTCAAGTTAGTTAACTAATATTAATTAGAATTTCACCTTAGTTAAGGGGTGGTTGGGATTGGTTAAAGTTTAAAGTAACTATGGTTAAGTTAAGTTCTAACTAGGGATAATGCACGGGGTTAACTAGAAACTTGTTTCTTAACTAAAGATATGGTGTCTTTGAATGGAAATATAATGTGACAACTATGGTGAGACGGATAAAAATGAGAGGGTTAAATTTTTAAGTGACAAGTGTGATTGAATGCATGTTAGGTGGGTTGGACACGTGACAACTAAGTCTTACATGCAATACTATATATAATAATTTGCAACAATGATGTTGCTGATATAAGCAATTAGTTTGAGGTGACTAGGGATATTTTTTTTATATTGTATATTACATGTAGTAATATACAAAGTTACCCCCGATGGACGAGATTTCAGATCGCTCTTCCAGGCTCGTTTTGAATCTGATTTTGGCGATCCAATAGTCAATTATTACTTATACGAAGAGATCTATACAGTGGTATAGTTCGATCTCTTCGATGATGCTCCAATCAATGATTGTCTTACAAGTAGTTATGTGAATCTTGAGGCAATGCCTTGAGGATCGATTTACACGATCTAATAGTCTCTTTTGCTTGATTTATTTATATCTTTCTATTTGTCATACCTGATCAGATATGATTTTTTTTGTTGCACGTATCTCGAGGTCATTCCATTAAATTTGTTCCAACTTCGATCTAGGTAATCTTATAATCCATCATAAGTAGTATATATATATATATATATATATATATACATATATATTCTTTATTTTTGAGGGATAATTATTGGTGATGTTTGTTTGCTTGGTTAATTCCCTGGTTAACCTTTAATCCTTATCTAATCCTAGTGCGTATCTCGAAGGATTATTGAAAGACATAGTTATGATTGTATAATCATTATTTTTTAGATTAATAACTGTATAACCAATAAAGTAACATGAAATAATTAAATTACAAGTTCTTTTTTCGCTCGTCTTGATTGGCGGATCTTAACATGTGTTTCAAGAAAATTTTTGATAACTAAAATCAAGAATCTGAAAGTGACCCGACCTATCTAGATGAGTGTCTTTTGGGGCTATGACAGAAGCACTTCATATGTGTCTGGATATCACGGCTCCACTAAAAAGTACTCTTTTAAAAAACAAAATATATGCTATTCGTTAAAATTCCAAAATTGGTGTTTCTAAAATTTACTCCTGCGGGAAACAAAAAATCATCGTCAATTTAACGGCTTTTGGAAAAGTATGCCCCTCGTCAATTTAAAAAATTAAACGCATTGTTCCCACCTAATTATCTTATTTTATCTCTACAAAGACAAAAAAAAAAAAAACTGTTGCTGATGCAACAAATATGAAAAAGTTGTTTGGGTTTATTTCTCTTTATGACTTATCTCAAATAATTTTAAAAAATAATGACTCTATGAGAATCCCACATCAACTATGGAGATTGAGTGAGACATTTTAATAGATCCAATCATGGTCAAAAGATATTCATAAGAAACATCATCATCCTTCTCATCCTAAAAACTAGAGATGCTAATCTCATGAAAATTGTTATCATCCTCATCCTAAAAACTTTATTCCAAAGATTTGATATAAATTAAATAGACTATGTTCATTCAACTTCATTTAAAGCCGCACTTTACCTAATTAAAAGAGTATTCAATTGACCTCTTTATTATCTTCAGTCACTGTTTTAGAACCTCAAAATTGAGTATTTCTTCTAATTGAAACTTTAACTGATGTCCATTGAACATGATCATATTGATTTAATTGAGTACTTTCTCTTAATTTGTCATTTATTATAATTTGGCATTTTTCTTCTCTTTTAAATATTTATTAGAACCACATGTAAAAAAATTAGTATATTTTTAAGTTTAAAATGATATGGTGACCTTTATTTTTATAGGTAAAATAATAACCATTACTTTTTAGGTCATTATTAGTTGACTTTAAATGTTAAAAACAATAATTGGTACATATACGGGCATTCTGATCATTTTACCAGAATCTATAATAGTTTTCAAACACAAAGCTTTGTCAAAAGTATTTATGACAGTACTTCTTAGAACTTGCATCCAGCTACTTTAGACAGTACTTCTGAAAGTACTTAAGCAATGTTTGTTTGCGTTATTTTTTAGCGCTTATTACTGAAAAAAAATTAAATTCAGCACTTTTTGTGAAAATAACACGTTTGTTTACTCTATATTTTCAGCGTTTATTGCTGAAAATAAGTGAAAAAAATTCAGCACTATTTTGATGTTGAAAAAAAGTGCTGAAGCGGTAAGAACTTCGTTTTTTTTTTACACGGACAAGTATACCCTTCATTTTTTTGAGCATGGACAAGTATGCATTTATTCTTAGAAGGATATTACCTCTTATATCCCATGGATAAGTATATGAGCACCCCACAAATTAATAAACCCACACCATGGCTAAATTATTTTGTCTTATATGGGTTAAAAGTTTTAGAATGAGTTGATTTTTGGTGAGGATGATTTCCTCATTAGTATATAAGCACCCCACAAATTAATAAACCCACACCATGTCTAAATTATTTTGTCTTATATGGGTTAAAAGTCTTGGAATAAGTTGATTTTTGATGAGGATGATCTCTACAATGAGGAGATCATCCTTACCAAAAATCAGCACAACCTAAAACTTCTAACCCTATCAAAACAAGTTCAATAATCGTAAATCGTCCCTTTTTTTGTTTGAAAACTATTTTTGACGAGTTAGAAGTTTCAAAATGGACTGATTTTTTGTGAGGATGATCTCTAGACCATATAGACCATCCTCACTAAAAATTTGCTTATTCCAAGAACTTTAACCCATATAAAATATAAAAAAATTGGATATGGTGTGGGTTGCCCTTATTAATTCATAAGGTGCTTTTATAATTACATATCATTCATTTCCATCGAAAATTATTCATCCAAAATTAAGTTATTTTAATGTTGATTTTAAATTTTGGTGACTTGTATGACCTTATTATTTTTAATTTGAAATTTGTGGGCTTCTATAAATAGAAATTATTATTTATAAATTGAAGATTTGAGTATTATTTATTATTTAAAAATGAAATGTATTTTAATTTTATAAAAAATAATATATTTTATTGTGTTTGATAAGAAATAGGCATTTGAAACATGCAAACAATGTATAATATGATTGTAAGGGTAACAAAAACAATTTACCAACTTCAACAATGTGTAACAAATATGATTCAGCATCTAAACAAACAACTTTTTCAACATTTAATTCAGCGCTTAATGTTATTCAGCACTTATATTTTTCAATTTAACAAACAACACCTTAGTTCTAAGTACTTCTAGCTCTTGTATCCACACGGGCCTTTACTTTTTTGGCTCTAAAAAATTTCATCCCGCAATTATTATTTTGGATAATCATTTTGGATTTTAGGGTTTTCAAAGCAGTTGCCATCTCCAATTTCATTTTGGATTAAATTCAATTTTGTTTCATTACAAATATTTATAGAAAAATAATTTTAAAGATACGGTTGGAGTTCAAACCCCTTTAATATCCAAAATGGTGGTCCATAATGCTTTCCTTCTCAATTATGGAATAGGGTGAATTACCATTTCGTGAATCAAATATGATGAAATTCCAATTCCGGCTAATTGTTCGTTTTAATTATCAAAATGTGAATATTCAAGATTGTGGGGTTTAAAGTGATAATCTTGCTGGTTTTTTCCTCCCAAAGTGACGATCTCATTAGTTTATATAGTGATGATCTCCCTAAAAGTAGTGAACTTGCGAGATAGTCACTTGATACATGTGAGATGGTCACTTTAAACCAGCAAAATTATCACTTTAAAACCTTCGAGATCGTCACTGTTCACGATTGGGAATTAAAAAGAATAATGAGTCAAAATTGGAATTTTGTCAAAAGTTGATCACATTTGGGCAAATTTCTCTATGGAATATTATTATGGAGTTTTCCTTTGGAGTTATTCTTAGGAAATCCTGAATTGACTTTTTTGTTTGTAAATATTTTTTAAAGACTAATGATTTTTTGATGCCGACTCTAACATACGCAACCCCCCCCCCCCCATGCCCCCATTATAGAACCATAGATCATTTGCCTTATGATATGCAAAATCATAAATCTTTTTCTTGTGTATCCCGATGCAAATGATAGGGGTTGTATGCAAATCTATGATAGGGGTTGTATGTTAGAGGGGGGTGTCAAATTATCACGACTCTTTTTTAAAATATGAAGTATAAACTACAGAAAAAAAGACTAATGATTTTCTAACACCCCCCTATGACATATTCCCCCGTAACAGAACCGTAGATTACTTGCCTCAGGACACACAAAACCATAAATATTTTTTTTTTGTATCCCAAGGCAAATGATCTACAATTTTCTGATGGTGGCATATTTTAAGGGGGGGGGGGGGAGGGGGTCAGATTATCACAACTCTTTTTTAAAATATAAAGTATAAACCACAAAAAAAAAAGGGACTAATGGTTTTCTAACGCTCCCCTCTAACATACACCCCCATCATAGAACTGTATAGATCATCTACCTTGAGATACACCAAATCATAAGTCTTTTTCTTGTGTATCCCGAGGCAATGATCTACGATTTTGTGATGGGGGCGTATGTAAGAGGGGGGCATTAGATTATCATGATTTTTTTTTTTAAATTATAAAGTATAAAAAAAAAAAAAAAAATACTAACGATTTTTTGACCTCCCTTTGACATATGCCCCCCATTACAAAATCGTAAATCATTTGCCTCGAGATTCACAAGATCATAAATCTTTTTATTGTGTATCTCGAGATAAATAATCTACAATTCTGTTATTAGGGCATATGTTGGGAGGGGGAGGGGGAGGGGGAGGGGGAGGGAAAAGTCAGATATTAACCACTGAAAAAAATGAGCAATGACCACAAAGACCTATTTTTTGAAAATATGTACCAAAAAGTCCCTTCAAAAAAAATATGGATTCTGTAGTACTAATTTTTAGTATTTATTTTCAATATTTGTTTAAAAAGAAGTTTTGAAGCGAAAATATCGTAATCAACGATTTTTGAGGTTTAAAGAAACGTGTTTATTTGAGAATATTTGAGGTATTTATATGTTCTAAAATTAATGACAAGCCCCTTGACTATGGTCATCTCTTATAGAACAATGAAAAAAAAAATACTTGTTTTTTCTTCCAAAAACTAATAGTCTTTTAACTCATATAAATAATGGTGATGACTATAACAAAGATGGTGATGGAGATGAGTATGGTCATCATCATCATCAAACTGATTTGATCTATGTATGTTAGATTTATTAAAACATATACACAATTTTTAATAATTAAAATATAATTTTAAAATCGACTTGAATGTTCATCGCATTGATTCAACTAACATAACATGGGCAATGACCACAAAGACCTATTTTTTGAAAATATGTACCAAAAAGTCCCTTCGAAAAAAATATAGATTCTGTAGTACTAATTTTTAGTATTTATTTTCAATATTTGTTTAAAAAGAAGTTTTGAAGCGAAAATATCTTAATCAACTATTTTTGAGGTTTAAAGAAACGTGTTTATTTGAGAATATTTGAGGTATTTATATGTTCTAAAATTAATGACAAGCCCCTTGACTATGGTCATCTCTTATAGAATAATGAAAAAAAAAAATACTTGTTTTTTCTTCTAAAATCTAATAGTCTTTTAACTCATATAAATAATGGTGATGACTATAACAAAGATGGTGATGGAGATGAGTATGGTCATCATCATCATCAAACTGATTTGATCTATGTATGTTAGATTTATTAAAACATATACACAATTTTTAATAATTAAAATATAATTTTAAAATCGACTTGAATGTTCATCGCATTGATTCAACTAACATAACATGGGCAATGACCACAAAGACCTATTTTTTGAAAATATGTACCAAAAAGTCCCTTCGAAAAAAATATAGATTCTGTAGTACTAATTTTTAGTATTTATTTTCAATATTTGTTTAAAAAGAAGTTTTGAAGCGAAAATATCTTAATCAACTATTTTTGAGGTTTAAAGAAACGTGTTTATTTGAGAATATTTGAGGTATTTATATGTTCTAAAATTAATGACAAGCCCCTTGACTATGGTCATCTCTTATAGAACAATGAAAAAAAAATACTTGTTTTTTCTTCCAAAAACTAATAGTCTTTTAACTCATATAAATAATGGTGATGACTATAACAAAGATGGTGATGGAGATGAGTATGGTCATCATCATCATCAAACTGATTTGATCTACGTATGTTAGATTTATTAAAACACATACACAATTTTTAATAATTAAAATATAATTTTAAAATCGACTTGAATGTTCATCGAATTGATTCAACTAACATAATTAACAAGCTGACTTAAATGAGTCAAATAAAATTATATTGAATTTATGAATAATTTTTAATAAATAAAAATATTTATTTTTTAATTTTTCATAGAAATATTAATAATCAAATAAATTGGTCAAGTTTTTTATTTGACTTGATATATTTTTAAATCAAACCACTCTATAAAGTAGTTAAAAGGCTACCTCTTTGGAAGTAGTACACTTTGAGATCAGAAATTCCTTTTTGTCGATCATTAGACCATCATACCCAATCTCATAAAATGGGCAAAAAGGAAGACTAAAAGACACTTCCTTGAACTGGCTTAAGAGAGTTTTCAAGTTCTGTGTCATCAAATCTTTAAAGTGGTTTAAATTCTCTCTTTTGAATAAAAAAAGATTATCTAATAATCATATAATAATATCATAATCATATAAAATGAAAAAAAAACCCTTATTTATTATAGTTATAATATAGTGACATTCTTTTACTCATATTTCTTTAAAAAAAAGCCTTCAAAAGATCTTTAATAAGTTATAAGTTTATTAAGTGAGTTTAAAATAATTCTTATTCTTTAATAAGGGACTATTCGGTGCACTTTCAATAAAGAATCCTTCTCTGTCATTGTCCCAAATTTTTTGAATCGTGTTGGAGTAACCTCAAGTTGGAACTTCATATCGCACTTCTTGACATGAAATGTGATATGAAGTTCCAGTCTGAGACCACTTCAGCATTACTCAAAAAAATTTGGTCACAAAATTCGGATGTATTGAATGACATCCTAATTTACATTAATTACAAAATTACCCTTCTATGCTGACGTGGCAGCAGAAAGTCTGAGAAAAAAAAAAAACTCATGAACTCCAAAATCAAGGAACTCGGACTTGCTTTTGATTAGGAGACCTAATTCGTTTCAGAAATAAATCGTAAAGATTTTTATTTTTAAGCTCTCCCACTCTTCCTAAATTTTTAAAGCCTCTCTCTCTCTCGAGCTTCGCTGTGACGAAGTCCAATGCCTTCTGCTGATCCAAAATCTAGGGTTTCTTCTTCGTCGGACGTAATTTTTAATTCTAGTTGCTCTTCTGATAGAGATCGAGAAGGAATCATCGATGATGAAGATGACGAGGATGCAACATTCGATAATGCTCCACTTTCATGTTTTCTCGAATCAAGAAAACTCAATAAAGAAAAGAAGACGAGGAAGAGAGTTTTTGATGAATTTTCTAGGGTTTTAACCATTAGAAAGCGTTCCAGGTGTTCTCTTGATGTTCTTGATCAAATTCAGGTACATGGTTTTGACTTTACTGGTGAATTGGAGAGTGAGAGTTCTGATTTCGAGAATTTTAGAATTGGAGACTTTGTTTGGGCAAAAGCTTTTCCCTATACATGGTGGCCAGGTTGGATTTGCAGTAGAGATCGTACCAAGGTTTTAGTTTCCTTCTTTGGTTGTGATCGGACACGGAGTTTTCGCGATTCTGAGCTTCGTTGCTTTGAAAAGAACTTTGAAGCAATTTCGAAGATGATTCGATGGAGATTATCTGACGCAATTGATTCAGCTTTAGCCGAGTTAGGTCGTAGATTGGTATTAGGGCTGATGTGTCCTTGCCAAGGTTCTTCTTCCATGGACAGCGTAGATATAGGATCTCAGCATTTCATCGAAGATGTTAAATCGAAGAAGAATAAACTGTTTCAGCCTAAAGTTGTATTGGGATTTGTACTTAGGATGGCTGTTTCTCCCTGGGTTGATGACGCGGAAACCGTTGGTGCAATTAGAGCTGGTGCCCAAGTTAATGCCTTTCGCCGTTACATTTCTATAAAGCACGATTGGATTTATCGGGAAACTATGATGCTTTCTGAAAGTTGTTTAACAAGTGATGACAACTTAGAAGCTAACATGAAAGGTAGGTTGATTTACTTTTGTTCCTTTTAATTAGACTTTTTTTCAATTGTTAAATTTTTTTCCTTCCTCAAAACTCAATTGAAAATGGTAGTATTTTCTCTTCTATTACAAGGGAAGCATTGGGTGAAGAATATTTGTTGCAAAGGAATCAGGTGAAACTGTGAATGTTGGTTTGGTTGTGCACTCTATGTCTTGTACTTGGGTCTTCTTTTCCGATTTTTTAGGACTCCATCAATTTTTTTTAGAACCTTTTAGGCGGAGTGGCAATATCATCATTGGAGGCATTTTACTCTTTTAAATTATACTTCTTTCTAAGATGCTAGTGGGTAAACTTGATTGACATATATGGGATTTTAGAGGTAAGAAGTTGGAGTTGGCTTAAACTTTCAAACGAAGGAGAGTAACATAGCATGTCTACAAGAGATAAATATGCAAGTAAGTATTGCAAGTTTTTTAATGGAAGAGATTAAAAAAATTGAAATCGGGCAGATATATTGTGCAGATTGTGAGTATAAGGATAATACGTGCTAGGTTTTCGCAAAACGCCAACTGGAACAGCCAATAGGAGAGAGTTAGCTAATGTTAGCAGTGCTAATGCACCCAAAGTAGGACAGAGGAAGGGGGGGGGGGGGGGACAAATTCATGAGATGGTGGAAGGTTTGGAAGAAGAGAGGTTTCAGATGAGGATGTACAAGGGGTGGAATTCTAGGGTCTAGACTAGTGAGTGAAGTTGAGATTTTGCACTTTACCCTTATCATGAACTTTGTGAAGTTAATTGGAAGAGTTGTTAAGTCTCTAATAAAATCGAAGGGCAGTTAGAGAAATTGCTGAGAGATTCCCTATGGAATCACAAAGGAGGGAAACACCAGTTCCACTGGTAAATTGGAAGTTTGTGTGCTGTCCCAAGAAGAGGTGCTCTTGGAATTAGGAGATATAAGTTGTTCAATCAGGCTCTCTTAGGAAGTGATTGTGGAGGGTATGGGACAGACCATGAAGGCATGTGGAGGAAAATTATTAAAGCTAAGTATGGCGAGAATTCTTTGGGATGGGATAGCAATCAGGTTTCCATGTTTTACGGTTGTAGTGTTTGGAAGGTGGGATTTGTAACATGGCCAACAATTTCAGAAAGTACATCCATTTTAAGGTGTGAAGAGGTGATTGTGTGCACTTTTGGGAAGATAGGTGGTGTAGAGACACCTCTCTTCAGGACCTTTATCCTTTTGTTATCAAATAAAGGGTTGGCATTCTGAATTCAGAAGATGCTTTAATGACTAGGAGATTTAGGAGGTGGCTTACCTTACCAGCCTATTATCTTCTTGTGCCATAGCATCCAGGCGGAGGATTGCAAGGTTTGGATGTGTAATAGTGATGGCACATTTTCGGTGAATTTTTTTTTTTCATCTCTTATTGGTGATAGTCACCCTTCTTTCCCTGTTTCAGCTATTTGGGCCCCTAAGATTCCTTCTAAAATCTCTTTTTTTGTGTGGTTGGTCGCCCTGGAAAAACTACTCACTATTGATCAACTTAGAGTAAGGGTTTTGTTTTTAGCTGACTTTTGTGTTCTATGCAAAGCAAGCGGGCAGTCAGTCGACCATCTTCTTATCCATTGCGATTTTGCAAGTTCTGTTTGGTCTTTTTTCATATCCTTATTCCAGGTTTCTTGGTGCCAATCTCTCTCAATTTTCCCTGTGTTTCAATCTTGGATGGTCATAGATCTTTTCGCTAGAGAGAGGCTTATTTGGAACCTAGTCCCTTTTGTCATCTGTTGGGGCTTATGGAAAGGAATATGAGAAGTTTTGAGGGAAGTGAGCTTTTCGTTAAAAAATGTGATTGAAAGCATTCTTGTTTTTTTTTCCCCCCTTCTTCTTCGGTGGTGTAAGCAATTTAGGGATTTTAGAGGCCTCTTCTTTGAGGATTTATTTGTGCAGTTTTTAGAGATAAATTCCATAGTTATTCTCATTCTCCAGAGTGGAGTGGTTCTTTTTGGACCTTGCACTTGAGGTATGGATCCAAATGGGATTTTGCATTTTGCCACTTTAGTATCTCTAATATGAAAAGTTAAAGTCCAATTGCAATTCGCCAAATAGCAAAGTGGCATTTTCCTTTTGATTTTTAAAGGTAAATTTGCTAATAATTGGGGGCTTAGAAGCCCCCATTATACAAAGAATACAGTTTGGATTTCAAAGAGGCTACAAAAACAAGAATTACGCAGCCCCACCGATAAACTTAAATTCTCCTTGAACTGATTCCTCCCATTTGAGAAACAGTTCTACTAGAGAAAAAAAAATGTGGAGATTAAATGCAGATCCACTAAATAAGAGTTTCCATGGTCTTAGTATCTTAGTATCAACAGATTCAATAGAGAGACCTTATGTGTCCTTTGTGATCCTATTGTTACTTTTTTTTTCTCCATATGTTAGTTCCGCTAGATTTTGCAATGTGTGAGTTCACAAGCTCATTCACATGGGAATACACTTCTGCACGAGTTCTTTTATTGTTTTTAAGTGGCCACAATATCTCACTTGGATGCCAATCTTTCTGAAAAAAATAGAAATCATTTTGCTTCTCATTTTATAAGTTGCAAATGTTCTATTTGCTTATCAGGCACTCATCGAGAGATGCAATCTCATTCCGCTTCTGATGATGAGAAAGCATACTCAATAACCCAAGAAGTGGAGTTTTCAGATGAAGAACAAGAAGACAAACATGAAGCATTCTCTGAGCAGGAGGAAATGATCTCAGGGTTCTGCAAGAAAAACAGAGTTGGCCACCTGCCTGAAATCTTGACACATTTACGTTGCCTTGCATTGGATCCTTTCTATTCAGGGACAGAGGGCTCCTCGGTGGAGAGCTCAGCATCTGTGTGCCAAAAAATTTTGATGTACCGAGCTTTGGCATACCATGAAGTCCGTTATCATCTTGTCCCTATAGAACATTCTAAAACACTAGCTAAGGAAAACATTTGCATTACAAATGGTCATGGGAACCAAGAATTTAATGATTGTATCCAGCATAGTAATAAGGCCAGAGTCAAGGGAAGGAATGAGGCTGTCAACATTGATTGCAGTTTAAGTTACATGGATGAACTTTCTACCGTTGAGCCAATAGTTAAAGATGCTGCTCCCCGTGTAAAATATTCTCCTATCTGTAACCATGAAACTGAAATCGATGAGGTGATGACAGTCTCTGGACTTGATTTGGTATCACATATCCGTGATGCTGCCACTAAAACACATGGAGATAATTCTGATGTTTCCAATGATGATACCCATGAATCTAAGATTTTGTCTCATCATCTAGAAAATGATGTTAACATCCCTCTTTGCGATAAAAGCGATACTGATGGCAAGAGTAGTGTTGATGTGAAAGTCGATTGCAACATGAGTTGTATGCCACAGCTTTCTCCCAGCAAAACAGTGTTTGAGGATGTTAATGGTACTCGTTTTGATGATAATGTTGGTGTTGACATCCTGCTTTGCGATAAAAGCGATACTGATGGCAAGAGTGTGGATGTGAATGTTGATTGCAACTTGAGTTGTATGCCGAGGCTTTCTCCCAATGAAACTCTCTTTGAGGATGTCATTGTCACTCATTCTGACGATAATGTTGGTGTTGCAACAAGTGGTGCAACAAATGAATTGCCGTTATTGTCTAATCTTAGTGATTGTCATGTTAAGGCTCATCATAACAATCCGGTCGGTGTTATGGCTGATGTATCCAACAAAGAAATGAGTTTGGGAACAGTTTCCAAAGACAGTACCAAGGGAAAGACGAAGCTCAGTCAACCCAATGCTTCTGATTTCTCGTTTGAGTTACATAAAACTCATACTTTGTACCCAGCAAGTATGCTATATGCAAGTCCCTTGGTTCCCGCCTCAAATAGCTGTTCTGAGTATCCCACATCTTTGCACATGAAGTTCCCGAAGGATTTCAAGTTACCTTCCAAGGATGAGTTATTGAAGCAATTTCGTTCATTCGGGCCATTAGATTATTTGAAAACCAAGGTTTACTTTTATACAGGTTCTGCCCAAGTAGTTTTCTTACGCCAGCTTGATGCAGAGGTTGCTTTACACTATGCAAAAAGAAAGAAAATATTTTTTAGTCAAGCTAATGTTCGATTTTGGCTCAATCGACGTGAACACTCCAGAGGAGGAACCACAACACGACCATCAGCTTTGAATCTTAAATCATGTCTTAAAACATCGAATCCACAAGTGAAGGACAAAAGAAAATCACATCAGGTGAAGTTTCTACCGGTGAATCAAACTATTTCCTTATCAGCTACTACTGAGACAAAAAACGAAGCTTTTACAGAGTCTGATACATGTGAATTTAGTAGCGAAGTAGGTCAAGACATTTCGGGGCAAATGTTAGTTCTTTTGGAGAAATGCAATCAACTGGTGTGTAAAATAAAAGACAACTTGGGACTTCAATCTTATTACTCAATATTCACACTGAATTACTGCCATGTAGCAAAGGTGGATGATGTATAAGAGTTGAACTTAAAGAAACTCCAGTGGCCTCAATGGGTTTCTAATTCATAGATATTCGTAGGTGTTCGATGGATTGAGAGGCGTGGACACTTCTTGTTGTTCTCAGGTACATCATCTGTACCCCAATTTGTGTACTTTCTAATATAGATTTGTAAATACAAATGAGTATCACCAAAGAAGAGTTCTGGAATTTGGAAATTGAGCAAACGAATCAGATCACATCTACTTGTCTTTTTATTACAGAACAATTTTCTGAATCAATGTTCTACAAAATGGACCAGGTGTTGAATATTGAAACAGTGAACCAGCACAAGAAACAATGACCTTTACCTGTGATTCGTCCAATATCTACTTGTTTTAATAGTTCTCTTTTTTGGGTTAGTCAGTAACATTTTTGTTTTCTTTTTTGACATTTTTCTCACTGTATTTGTTATTTTACGGGGCATCTCTTGAGGACTTTTCGGGTAGATGGGAGTGGGTATGTAGTATTACTTCTAAGATTGTAGTGTTCGGGCTTCCCTGTTGTATTGTAAACTGGTCATCTCGACCACTTTTCTCTTATTGAATCTTCATTTTACTTGTCAAAAAAGAAGAAAATACACTCGCCACATCATCTATCAGATGGACAATTCTGGATTGTCATCTCAGTCGTTGACATGTGAAGAACCCTGCACTAACAGAGAAGAGATTTGGATTGCTGCTTCAGAACAACTTTTCCCACTTGTATTTGTTCTTCATATATTATTAATTTTCATCTTTCTACTTAATTGTCTGCTTGTTTATTCTTTTTCAATTTTTCTATCCTCTTTTAACTTTATTTAAGATGTATATGATTTGTTATTATATTTTTGAGATCCTTATATTCTAGCAAATGTGGATGGAACCCACGAATCTTCGGTCTTTTTTATTGTCCGTATTCAATTCTTCATGGTATTATAACCAGAGTTTAATGGAAGGGTGAAGATCAATTGCAGCTCAAGAGCTAAAAAGCAATATGGTTAGAATATGGAGATAACATCGTACCGTGAATCTCAGTTTTTTTTTTTTTTTCTTTTCGAGAATATACTATCGAGGAATGGATTGTATGCATTATATTCCAAGTAAATCAGTGTTTAAGCATGGTGGCAGTACTTATTCTGATTATAGCTTTTGTGACGAAGTGATGCTTATGCCAGAGAGTTTCAAGTGAGAAGGCTTGGTCAACTCATTGCTTCTGGTTTTTCTTTATTCTCTCTCAACACTGAGCTGAAAATATTTTAGTGGATACTTGTTACAAATTTGAAGATACCTGTTCAACACGATTATGAAATTTTTTTTTGAAGAAAATAAAGAAACAAATCAACGAACATTACGATTTCTATGGTTTAGGTACATCTTGTTGATACACAAAAATGAGTTGCTCCACATATACTCCCATGTGGATTGACCGTACATGAGGAGGTAAAAACATAATTAAATGTGGGGGACAAAGAGACCATAGGTTTGAAGGCAAAGAGATCTTATGATCTGCGTACTCACAAATTCTAATATTTTATCTAATGAATTCCTCATTTTATGGGTCATGGGATAGAGGGGCATTTTAGTAACTAAAGGTTTACTTGCTTATAAAAGAGAGCTCCAGAGCATCACAGAGAAGGCTGGATCTTTCCCCATTTTCCTCCCCCACAAGCGAAGTCTCTCTCTTGGATCATCCTCCTCCATAACAGCTTTATAGGCGACGTCAATTGGCATCCGTCCGCCTATGTTGTCCACCCACATATGTCCACTTACATCATCCATCCACCTATGTCCACCTTACGTCGTCCATAAGAGTCATCCATCTGCATCCATCCACTTACATCATCCATCTACCTACGTCATCTGTAGGTGTCGTCCACATGCGACCGTCCACCTTTGTCATCCACCTACATCGTCCATAGGCGACGTTCACTTGCGTCCGTCTACTTACATCGTCCATAAGCAAAGTCCACCTACGTCCATAAGTGATGTCCACTTGCGCCCATCCACCTACATCATCCATAAGAAAAGTCCACAGGCGCTGTCCACCTACGTTGTCCATAGGCGGTGTCCATCTGTGTCCGTCCACCTACATCATCCATAAGCAAAAGTCCATATGCATTTGTCCACCAATGTCTTCCACAGGCGCGTCCACCTACGTTGTCCATAGGCAGTTTCCATCTGCGTCCGTCCACCTACGCCATCAATGTCATCTAGGTAAAGAAGTAACCAGGTAGGATTTGTCCCCCTCACACCCCAATGACCCATGGGGGATGTTGTTAGAGGGATGCATTTTAAGTAGAAAAGACTTCATCCGCACTTGTATTAGTTGATGTATTTTGACCCACCACATTTTGGCAACTCCGCTGAGGACATTTCACAATGTTATGATCATGAGAACATTTTTAAAAGCGGCATGCCACGATCAAATTTCAACCAAGGCGTCACTCAAGTGAGAATAGTTCCAGCCCATGGTCACGCCGTTGACGAAAGTGGATGACACCCCCCTTGTTCATTCTTTTCACTCTGGTGACGATGGCATTGCCTCTTCTCTTATCCAAGCCTCTGGGTTCTTGGCTTGGCATCGTAAGGCTTTAGGCGATGGTGCCACAACTCTTTTACCGTATGACATCGTGAGCTGCTCCACGTCCTTCAGCTTCGGGTGATACTATTGGGTTTCGGGACAACACCGTAGTTCCTTTACCGTCATTGGTCTTAGGCGACAATGCCGCAACATTTACTTTCGTTGTCGGATTTGGGTGACAACGCCACCAACTCTTTTTATTATCTTCGACATTGGGTGACAATGCTCCCTTGTTCAATCTCTTAGTGGCAATTACTCATTTTCATGGCATGCACACCCCACATTACACTTTTTTCAGACACTTACTAACTCCCTAGTGCGTTCTTTGCTATAATTGATCGCCTTCTTAGGTGCGCTTTCAAGTTGGGGTGGTGACAACATTGCTTCGTTAATCAATGCTATTTGGGTTCTAGGCGACAACGCCAAATACTTAACACACTTTGAGTTTCGGCAGTAGCCTTCGGCTAGGTGACGACATTGTGGCAAGTGCTAAGTAACGATTCTCTGAGCTTGGGTTCCATTGGAATCCCAAATCACCTCCTATAATTCTTCCTTCTTGTTGGCGCCTTCTGGTATGGTTCGATGACACCATTGCCCTTGCTCATCGTTGAACATAAGAGGATGGAGGTCGTATTTTGGATTTGGATCAATGACGATAGTGCCATTCTAGGTATAGGCAACGACTTTGAGGGCTTAATCTTTTTTCTCGTCTTCCCAGACACTCTCATCCCTAGCATACTCTTGACTTAGTATACATCTGATCTTCTTCACTAAGAAAAATAAAGATGAACAATAAAAGAAACTCAAGATTTTAGTTTCAAATGTCAGCCCTAAAATCTTTGTATACCTTTCTCCTTCTCTCTCAAAATCTAGAGGATAAAAAATCCTAATAATAAAAACATCCCTTAGCATTGCTATTTATAGAAATATTCATAACCTTCAAAGCAAAACCTAATCCAATGACTAAGTTAAAAGACACACAAAAAACAATATCAGCTTGATTGAAATATTGTATTATACAAAAATTTTAAATCTTGTTAATATGTTATTTACTTAGAAATTATAAAAGAAAATGATGGCATTACCTCACCTTTGTTTGCCCATTTATATTTTAATGAAAATTTGATTTGCAAGTATACGATTATGTATTTTTTTGGAATTTTTTTTTCTGAGAAAGTAATTTTCCCTTTTTGATAAAAAAAAAAAAAAGGGGACCATGATGCCAAAGACCTATTTTTGAAAATATGTACCAAAAAGTCTCTTTTGAAAAAAAAAATATGGACTCTTTAATACTCATTTTGTCAAAATATTAAAAAGGATTATTCAAGTGATAATGTGTAATTATCCTTTTAACGAATTTTTAGGTTTAAGGAAACATGTTTATCTACAAATATTTGAAGTAATCCCATAATTTAGAATTAATGACATGCCCCTTGACTATAGTCATCTCTTATATAACAATGAAAAAAAATATCTAAATGAAAAAAATAAAAAATCCTTATTTTCTCTTCTCAAAATTAGTGATTTAAAACGCACATAGATGATGATGATGATGAAGATGAAGATGAAGATAATTATCATCATCAACAAACTAATTTGATTTACGTATGTTAGATTTATTTAAAAAATATAAACAATTTTAAATAATTAATACATTATTTTAAAACTCGACTTCAATGTTCATCAAATTGATTCAATTAAAAACTTACTAAATCTACTGAAATGAGTCAAATAAAATTATATTTAATCTATAAATAGATTTTAATAAATAAAAATATTTATTTTTATTTTCACAAAAATATTAATAACCAAATAAATTGGTCAAGTTTTTTATTCGATTCAGTATATTTTTAGATTAAATTACTTTTAAAGTTATTAAAAGGTTATTTTAGGTATTTTTCTCAAAAAAATCTTTAAAAGATCCTTGATAGGTGAATATTTTATTATGTGAGATTTAAATGATTCTTATTCTTTTCTAAAGGATTAATTGGTACATATTCTCAATAAAGAGTCCCTTAGAGTCATTGTCCCTATAAAAAAAATTATTTTTTACTCCTTAAAAAAATTGAGTTTATCATCTCTTCGAACTATTATCCCATGATCACCCCCACTCCCAAAATTAAAATATTTTTGGTTTTATTATTATTATTGTTAGTTTATTATTAAAAGGAGAGGAAAAACGCTATTACTTGAAGAATTTGAGTATGAGGGCATTTTGGTCATTTACATTAGTTTCCAGTGAAAGACCACAATCATGGGGAGCGATTCGTCAGTTTAAAAACATGGGGGCATCTCTAATTTTTACCAAAATTAGAAGGGGTACCTGAAAATTATACATTTTCTTTTAAATAAAGGAAAATGAAAATCAGAAAACTTGATGTTTCTGGAAGATTCGAGCTCTCTCTCTTCACACCGTCTCGCTTAGCTTTCATAGGTATCTCTCTCTCTCTCTCTCTCTCTCTCTCACATAAATATATAATCATTCTTTCTTCTGTTATACACACAAATATCACCACCACATCTCTCTCTGCATCTGTTTCAATTTCTCTCTCTTTGTCTCAATATTTCCCTTCAAACATGAGGTAAGCTTTTGTTACCTATATAATATAAATATGGGTGGGTGTCAGTTATAATTCACTCTTTTTCTTCTATTTTATGTTTCTCCGTATAATTTTAGAACATGGGTTTTGTCTAATTCCTAACTAAATTGTAAAATGGATGTTAAAGCTTAGCTGTTAGTTTTTTTTTTTTTTTTGTGGTTTGGGTTTTGGTTCTTCATTGTTTTGTGATGATGGGTTGAAGTTATAGCTAACTCTCTTTTCATTCTATTTTATGCATCTTCTATCTTACTCCTGACTAAATTGTAAAATGGATGCAAAAGCTTAATTCTTTGATTATTATTATTTTTTGGATTTTTGGTTCTTCATCCTTTTGTGACGAATGGGTTTAAGTTATAACTAACTATATTTCCTCCTATTTTATATTTCTTCTCTTAATTTCAGAACATGGGTTCTATCTAACTCATGATTAAATTGTAAACTGGATGCAAAAGCTTAATTATTGGTTTTTGGTTCTTGGTTCGTCATCCTTTTGTGATCATGGGGTTGAAGTTATAATTCTATATTAGTTCTCCTTGAGCTTACTACTATTGGATATTTAGGAATTGTGTTTGAGAGTGAAAATCGTGTTGATGTTTGTTTCATTGAAATCTGATAATTTTTCAAGAATCGGTGTATACTGTTAATTGTAATAATTTTTTGATATGTGTTTCAGTAAAAAATGCTGATTAAATATATGTAAAGTTGTTAAAGATGGGTTGATTTCTTGACATTTGTTCTACATTTTTAAAGTTGATGAAGATGGGTTTGGTTTTGAGGTTAATATTGCATGACCAACCAAAAAAAAAAAGAAAAGAAAAGACATATTGTATCAAGTTTTCACAGGATTAGGAATGTTGGATCATTTGAGTTCCAATAGGTAGGCTATCTAACTTAAATTATATTAATGTTAAGTATTTTCTATAGGAAAATGTGAAATGACGCAAATTATTTACTGCGATTCTCACAAGTCTGACATGGGATGTGCACATAACCATAGATGTGTTTCCTCGCCATACGAGTAAAAGCCATCTACGGTTATGTATGCATGTCCATGTCAGAATTGTGAGAATCACAGGGAATCCTGTGTCACCCCAGCACTGTTCCTTTCTATAAGTTTGGTTCTTAAGAGCATCTCCACCGTCTCATAAAAGGATAGTAATTCCAAAAAACAGAACGAATTCCAATAAATGAACTTCAACTAAAGTGCCAAATAGGCTTTAAAATTTGGAATATACTAAAATCGATTTTCTATTAGGAATTGGATTTAGCATATTTCAAAATAGGCTATATAGTGCCTTTTGGGTTTTTATTTTTTCTTACCAAATTATCATAAAAAATAAAAAGTATTTTTTGGATTATTTTTTTACTAAATGGCAATCCAGAGCATAATGACCTTTTTTTTGGGGGGGATGAAAACATTGGAGAGGCACCTACCAAGTATAACATTTTTGCACTTTATTGTCTCAAAAAATGAAATTGGTTTTTGGGAATGAGATATGCAAATATAGCATTGTCATTGGAAGATCAATCTCCCATACAAAAAGATTAATATTTCTGTCTTGTCCTTTTTCTGTGTGATCCCCCTCGAAAAAAATAAATAAAAAACCAATGAAGTTGCATATATTCTGCTCTAAGTCTGGGACACACTAATTAGGACATAGAACAGATAATAATAGTTTTTTGATGGCGTTCTGGTGGTGATGATTATTATTATTTACAAAATAAACACTTATTTTGATGACCTTGTGGCCGTGTGTACAGTCGACATCCAACAGTAAAATGGGCTCAGAGGTCTGACAAGATCTATCTCACAGTTGAGCTACCTGATGCCAAGGATGTAAAGCTCAAGCTCGAACCAGAGGGAAAGTTCACCTTCTCTGCCACCAAAGACAGTGTACCCTATGAAGTTGACATTGAGTTGTATGATAAGATCAATGTCGAGGTATGGTATTTTTTGCAACGCACTTCTAATATGAATGGTAGTGGAAAGCATATTAAACTAATCACCATTGGTGTAATTGCAGGAGAGCAAAGTTAGTATTGGTCTAAGGCACATTGTCTATGTTATAAAGAAAGCTGAAAAGAAATGGTGGGGAAAGCTACACAAGCAAGGCGGAAAACCACCCGTGTTCCTCAAAGTGGACTGGGATAAATGGATCGATGAAGAAGATGAAAAGGGTAAGTGATGGGGGGATCATAGTAGTGAAGCTAAAAGATTGTTTTCTTGAGAATTACCAAAATGGCACTGTAAAATTACCAAAACGGCGCACTATTCATTTTAATTCCAAAAACAGTAAGTAAATTACTGTTTTCGGAATTTTTTAAATGAATAGCAAAAAGTTTTGTTTTTTTAGAATAGTGAATTTTGTTCTAAAATATTTCAATTCCAAAAATTGTAAGTTACCGATTTGGAATTAAAATGAGCAGTGTGTCGTTTTGGCATTTTTTTCAATTTTCAGTGCATGTTTTGGTAACTCGCCCTATCTTCTATCTGTTTTTCGTCCTCCTTCAGTGGTATCTCAGATGGATTACTGATGGTTCTTTTCTTTTCTATTTTTAAACAGAGAAAGCTGGCATGGACTTCGATGACATGGATTTCTCAGTAAGTGATGTACCCAAATGCTTGCATTAATGATTTACATTCTAGTCCTGAAAGTTCTAAAGATTGTGTTTCAGATATTTTTATGTGATAATTTTGGGTTTTGGTTGTTCTTGAGCTAGCGTATTATATGGTTTTATTGGATCGATCAAGCATCAAAATTTAAGCGTATTTAAAAAAAAAAAAAAAAAGTTTAAATAAACATATTTGGTTTTGACAAAGTAATTTCAGATATTTCGCCAAGGTTTGTGCAAAATTTCACTATCGTGATTCCATTCAATTCTGGGGTCATAGCCAAAGCCAATACTTACAACCTTGGTTCCAACACCTCTGAACCTGCAATCCACAGAGTGGAGTTGAGTTGTGTGTGGGGATGTATTTTAGATTAATATTCATTTTCATAATTTATTATTTTTTTCTCTCAATCTAAGTGTTTAAAACTTGTCAAAGTACTTTTGGTGTCTTTTGTTAAACATTCATGCTTCACTTAATTTATAAATTAATCTGTCTTGCCATAGCATATGAGCCCAAAAAAAAAACATGAATTTCATGAGAAAAAAGAAATTGAGTTTCCTATTTCAAGGTGCTGACCAAGATGAATTATGCAGAAGTTAGACATGGGTGGGGATGATTTTGATATGGATGAACTGAAGGATGAGGAAGGTTAGATCTTGCTTTAGAACCCTTCTTTAAAATATTTTGTATCTATACTTGGTAAATGAGCGTGGCACACCATGGTAGGAATTTGTAGAATCTCTCTACTTTTTTTTGTTGCATTAGTCTTTATTGTTAGATAGCATCTTGGATGGTCTTGAAACTATTCTACCATTTGAGTCTTCGTAGGTGTAGGTGTAGAGGTCTTGACGTGAATAATTGTGAAAATTTGCAGAAGCAGTCGGAGAAGAAGAAGTGAAGGAAATCAAGAAGGAAAAAGAGCCTGTTGCATCAGATGCTGAGAAAGTTAAAGCTTGACTGTAGTTGCAGAATTGCTTGCTCTTAATATCTATTTGTAGTGAAAAATTTGTGCTTGTAGCAGGATGTCATCTAAGATCTATCTGTAGAGAGAAACAGAACTGTGTCTAATGCTTGTCTCAGAAGTTGGTAAGATGTTGCTTTGTTAGTAATTTTTGGGTGAGGGAATACTTGACAAATGGTTTAATCTCTTGTTTGGGCAAGTTTTTTAATTTTTGTTTGCTTTGAAACATTTGGATTGTTTGGTTGCATGTATTTTGTTTGTCAGAAGTGTGAGTGATTTTTCTAATTGAAAAGATAAAATGTTTATATAATGTGTCCCTCACCCATTGGTGTTGGGCACAGCAATCCTACCCTAAACCAAAATGCAATTTCTTCCAAATAACTATTGATCTGAGTCAAGTATTTGGTTTCCAATGGGAACTTGATCCAATAAGAATCTGATTTGATGATTTACCGAATTGATTTTGGATCAACCATCTCCTGATCCAATAGAGATCCAATTGGATTGTATTTGAAATATAAACTTACATTGACAAGATCCAATTTGGTCCGAATCTAATAAATGCCTTGTTGAATCAGTATGCAATTTGGTCGTACCAATCCATCGAAAGATCTACCTGTAAGGGTATGAGGTTTCAAAATCCACACCAAAACTTTCCTCAAAAAAGATGACAAAAGCATAAAAGGAAAATAACAAATTCTTTCTAAATTTTTATTCAATATTATGTACAAAACTAAAATCATCTGATCAGGAAACCTCAGATGAAAGATACAAGTAGTTTAGAAACTAAAGATCCCTAGTTATGTGAGGTTAAGCTCCAAACTTCCTAGTTACAATAGCGGATAGTGCCCACTTTTATCGTAAAAGAAGGGACAAACATAGCAGACACTGAATGTTTCACTGGGTGGTTACGCTCTTTGCAAGATTCCGAGGTTGATCAACATTGTATCCCCTTAGGACGGTGAGATGATATGCCAACAACTGTCAAAGAACAATAAAGTAACTGAGAGACTTGAAATAGTTTATACTTCAAACTGAATAATTTCATGATGGTAATTTACACATATTTCTCCAATAATGTGCAAAATCAGAAGGCAAATAAAGGCGTGTCTCTAGGATATAATTTTCACTTTTTATCTTGATGAAAAGCATCTATGGTTTTGTGCATGCATCCATGTCAGCACAGTGTGAAATGGAGTGAATTTCAAAGTCACTCCAGCATTTTACTATATAAAAATGTTGCACTAACCATTCTAATCGATAGGATAAATTCCTATGATAAATGGAGAAAGACGACTCGTAATGACCACAGACCATATCGAGGAAAATTGGAGACAAGATCCCAAGAATAAAAAATTCTAGCACCATTCAAGCGGATGACTTTTCAACATTCTACACATGCTGAGTTCATCACCTACAACCAGCAGTTACCAATATGGATTACATGTAGGCTCAATTGGGCTTCCACTTCTGCACAAACACTGCCAATCTCTCCCAAAGGGGTGGGGAAATGAGAGCAAGATCTTGCGTGTCCATCATAAAACACCTCAAGTCACCACACATCACCATCTAAGTGATGGAATTATGGGTTCTCTTATCTGATGTAGACAGATTATTGCATATCCGGCCAATCATCCAATCATATGTTCTCTTAGGTGAGGCCTTCACTTTGCCATCGTGTCTGATTGAAAAATCTAAAAGCTGTTCCATGCTTTTATCTGGGTGCCTAGACCATGGGAAGGAGTTACATACTATGAATTGCCCAGATGTTTCTAGGCCCCGGTAATGTGGATTGAGCATTCAGCTTGGGGTGAATCTTACACGCTAAAGCTCTTTGGGCATATAGCCTCAGGTAGATACAGCCCTTGGACATATTGTCACCCATCACATGTTGTAATTATTTTCAATTTTATCCTTTTAAGGCATTCGTTCTATAGCTTACACTTCAAGGGCATTCTTGGGCTTATACATTTTAGTATGTATTTGAAAATCGATTATCTCAACTTCTATGATGAAAATGTGGACAACTCCTAAGCCATAGAGGTCACAGTCCTAATCATAGTGGCTATGACATCAGTGTCTATTCAGAAAGTAATCAATGCTTTACCATGGTACCCAAACGAAAGAGAGTATTTCAGTATTTAAGCTTTAAGTATTTGTGCAGAAAATACCTGCAATGGGATTATGTTAACCACAGGCTGAAGACAATCTTCAACCTGAGGAACTTCAATAACCCGGCAGGATTCACCAGGACACACCAATGATGCCTCTCCTTTAGAACACATTACAATCAAGCGACCTTTGCGTGCATGAAGCTGTTGGATAACCGATTGTTGCTTGCTGTCAGGACATACACGATATCAGAATTGAACAATGGAATAAACATAGTGACAAAAATCTGCGATTTTTTTTATTAGATCATGCTTCTTTCAAAAAATCACGAAGTTTCCAAAAAAAAACACGATTAATCATGTGGTTTAATCGGCGATTTTTTTCTTAAAAAAATCACAGATAATTTTTATTTTTATGATTTTTAAAGTATTATTCAATCATTTAATATATGAAATACATATTTTTCTTTTTTATATTTTTTCTACTTCAAAAAAATATTTTTATTTTTTAATTTATTCGATGTTTTCCCGACTTTGTCACTATTGGAATAAATCTGAAATAGGTAATGCTAACCATCTCGACTCCAAAGGGAACTAACCTGAAGCAAGTATCACGGGTAGCAATAACAACAATAGGGAGATTTTCATCGACTAATGCCAAAGGACCATGTTTCATTTCACCTGCAAGTATACCTTCACTGTGCATGAGTGCCACCTCTTTCACTTTCAAAGCACCCTCGAGTGCTGTTGCATAGTTGTAACCTCGTCCAAACACAAGAAGTGATTGCTCAGCTATCAATAGCTTTGCAAGATCCTTCATTTCCTGGTCAAGCTTCAGTGCCTCTCGGACTTTGTCTGCCGAAGAAACAAGGAAACTCTTAAAACCTACCATACAAGTTATTCTATTCATCACAAAATGAAAACCTAAAGTGATCAAAACCATGGTTTTAAAGCTCACTTTGACGTCTCGTCTCATTCATGGACGAGACCAAGTTGTCTCAGACAAGTCAATTCGTCTCGGACAGGATAAACCATTTAACTTGCTTCATAATTACTTATTAAAATATATTCATATAAAAATAATCATAATTTTTTTATAAAATAAGGTTGATTAGAAGATGTTTAATCATGAAATCATATTATATGTAGATAATATGTATTTAAATTCTAAGAAAATGAATTATTCTAATTAAAATATACAAAATCACAGTTGACTTGGATGAGTTTTACTGATTTGGACGAGATTTTCAAAATCTCATCTCATTTATCTCGCGAGTGTCTATCCATCATGATTCATTCCAGTCTTGGACGAGATTTGAAACCATGGTCATAACATGTGATGAAAGAAGTTTCAAACGTACTTGGCAAGTCAAATAAGCCATCAATGATAGAGTCTCTCCTTGCTTGACTAGAAATTGTGTTGTCTCCTATCACTAAAGCCAACATGGCCATCACTACTATCTGACTTGTATACGCCTGTAGAACAATGATGATAACACATTATAAACCAGAAAATAATAAATCGTCAAACCGAAGATTTGTACAAAGCAATTGTTACCTTTGTACTAGCTACACCTATCTCGCACCCGGCATTTATATGAACACCACAATGTGTATTCCTGGCTATTGCACTTCCAACAGTATTTGTTATGCCAACACAAAGTGCCCCATTTTCCAAGGCATATTCTAGTGCATGTAAAGTATCTGCAGTTTCACCAGATTGACTTACAAAAACTGCTGTATCTTCCCTGTAAATAGGGCCCTGTCTGTCCAATAGATCGCTTGCGATTTCCATCGTAACAGGAACATCTTTGTGTATCAAGAGGGGAAAAAAAGAGAGTAAGAGCAGAATTTAATAGAGCTTCTATTTCCACACCAACTTTTAGTAATGACACCCCAAGTGTGTGCTAATTCTTTGGTGATAACATATGAATTGGGGTGGCATTAGCAAAAGTTGGTGTGGCAATAGCTTACCAGAAAGCTATTGCCTCACCAGGTAATAAGTGAAAATCAGGTAATACTTACCAGAGAGTTCTTCCAAAATGGGTCTCGCAGCTAAAGCAGCATTATAACTTGTGCCACATCCAATGAAAACAATCCGCCTGCTTCGTCTAATTGTTTTGAGGTGATCCTTCAACCCACCCAAAAGAACACCCTTGACTTTGCTAGAACCTCCACGTATAAGCCTCCCCCTCATGGTTGTTGTTAGAGATTCTGGTTGTTCATGAATTTCTTTCTGCATGTAATGTTCATATTTTCCCTTGTTTATTTGCTCGACCTCCATCTCAAGGACAGATAACGCACGTTGCACTGATGCTGGTCTTGTAAAGCCACCACTATTTTTTGCCTTGTCATAATCAAACTTGAGGATTGATGCACCTCCATCCTGGAATCATCAGAAGTCAATACCATAATATCATACTAAACTCTAGAATAAATGTACTTAAAAGGTACATAAGCAAGGAAAGTATAAACATAAAGTGTGGAAGCGAAGACATCAGCCTCTACTATCCAAAATGAATATAGAGTAGGAGCCACACAGGAGCATGAACAAACACCCTAAGCAAATACACAGTGTTACTGCATCTTCCCTCTTTATGCTTGTTTCATAATGAGAAGCAAAAAATCATTAACAAGAAAGACTTTAAGAAAAAAAAATCTACGAGATTCTAGGAAATAAAGGAAGCATATTATTTTCTATAGCTCCATAAGAGAGCGGGAAATGTAAATTTGTGCGCTCCATCTAAAGACTCGACTACCAAAGAACTATAGAAGACTCGGCTACCAAAGAACTATAGAAGGGACACGACTACAAAAGGGACCAACCATATAATTCAATATCCCACTTCTTAAAGACAATATGTTTTCTTCATAACTTCCTAAATCATAGGTTGGCCTTACTTATATAGCTCAAAATATATCGTTTTTTGGTGACTTCCTTTAGAATAATATAAGGGAGGAAGGAGTAGATCCACCATGCCAACCCCATATAACTCTAAAATTCGTCTTCAATTCCATTTTTCTACCTGTTTTCACTCTTGTTCCTTTTTTTTTCCTACTTCCCTATTTCTAGATAAATGAAAAGTTGGTCTTGGAACAAAAACTCATTATTTGGATTCAATCTATACTAGTATAAGATGATCAACTCGGTGGCCGGTGCATATGAGATCTTTTTTTCCCTGTTCCTCTTTTCAATTCTCCAGTATCTTTTCACCCAAGATCTCTACAAAGCTCACTAGCAGGGCTTGGCACCAAAATGCACTATATTTCTTTGCATTCTTTTCTTCTCTCATGTTCTCTTTTTAACTTCTTGCCAAGTATCTCTTTAGG
This sequence comes from Akebia trifoliata, assembly GCF_017979445.1. NCBI lineage: Eukaryota > Viridiplantae > Streptophyta > Magnoliopsida > Ranunculales > Lardizabalaceae > Akebia > Akebia trifoliata. The sequence continues at coordinate 35,085,539 of NC_141388.1, read as the reverse complement.
ACCAGTACCAAGGCAGGAAGGCAATCAAGCAACAACTACAAAAGAGCAAGATGAAGGCCCAAAAGAACATGCATCGAGATAGTGAAACCAAATATGAACACAATTTTAATAACAGAAGATGTGGCTCTGTATAGAATTGAATGGAGGAACAAGATTCGTTCAGGCAACCCCAAATCTTCGGGATAAGACTTCGATGACATGATATGGGGGTAAACTTGCAGAGTTGGTCAGACCATCTTCAGATGGGAATTAGAACATTTGGAATCAAATAGAAAAACTAAGTGAAGTAGGAGCACAAATTGAATGTAGCAAAGTAAGAAGAGGAAGTACCTTCAGATGTACCACTTCACCATCTTCAATCAACAGAACTTTTTTTGTGTGTTCAACAAGGGCTTGTGCATCACTAGAAAAGAACAGTTCTTTGGGCTGCCCATTCTTCGTAAGGAATTTAACATCATGAAATGATGCTCCATCATTCACATCTTCAGCCAATTCCTGAGATAACAGCCATTAGCATGTTTAAAACAACCATCACCATAACATGGGGAAAAACATTAAAAGCAGAAAAAAAGATTCCGATTGCACCACTTAATAAAGAGTTGTGATAATATGACCCCCCCCCCCCTGATACACACCCCCATCACAGAACCGTAGATCATTTGCCTTGGGATACACAAGAAAAAGATTTATGGTTATGCGTATTGTGAGGCAAATGATATACGGTTCTGTGATGGGGGAGTGTGTCAGAGGGGGACGTCAGAAAATCATTACTCTATGATAAAAGGGATAATGAACAAATAATCTACATCATGTTTCAATACGTGGTCACACGAACAACACAAATATTCTATTTCAATGAAAAATAGTTTCATGTTGTACACATAAGATAATCATTTAGGCAGTTAGATAGATTTCCATTAAATGTTGCTTGTTTTACTTCGTCAGATTATCAAGCAAAGCCCATTTTGAGAAGATTTGAATAGGTTTATTGTCTCAAAGTGATTGAAAAAACAAGTTTCCATATATGATTCAAGAAGAACACTAAATATTGAAGTCAGAGCGAAGACATCTTCTCTCTGAAGTTGAAAGCCCTAAAAGAGAAACTCAAGGTCTGAATGAGTAGTAGTGTGGTAATGGGGGTAGAAATATGAAGGTTTCCAGAAGGATTGAGCATCGTCATCAAGAACTGAATAAAAAGAGTGATCAGGGACTGTGCTAGAAGATGGCAAAGTTCTTACACAAGCTGCCAACCTGACAAAAATAATCTCACAAGGTTTGAACCCAGAACCTCTAAATGGCTTCAACTTCATAAAAAATTCCAAACTATTTATTTCAATACTAAACTGAGGATAACTATGTGTGGGGGATAATGTGGTGGAAGAAGAATCTAAAGGAAATTCGCATGGATAAACTTAAAACAAAATCCAACCATCTAATAAAATGCCATATCTCAACGCAAACCATCCTAACACATAGCCATATATTTTAAAAATAAAAAAAAGTAAAGAGCATGATGAAGCAAAAAGAGGTCCTTGAACACACATGCCCTAAAGTAAAAATGACAAATGAGATGAATTAATATCTAAATAGGAAAGAACACTAGAAACAAATCTGGAAATCAATAATAAGGCAAAAATAAGCACTAATATCAGCACATACACTACATATTTACAAGTAAACTAAAGATGATGGACGTAGTAAAATATGGATAACCAAAGTAATTTTTTTTTTACACGGATGGATACATTGACTGACCGAAATACCATAGATCTGAACCGTATGAATTTACTCAAAGACTCATAAAAGGATTTACAATGTTGATATTGATGTTGCTATAGAAGCTTCATTTCCATCAAATCAGGTGCTTCATTACCATACATGAACAACTTACTTTGACTCCTAGAAGCAATGGACTACCGCGTTTGCAAGCGATTAACTCATTGGGATAATGTCGGCTTTTGAAAATTAGTGCATATGCTCCTTCTAGATGCCTCATAACTTCAATGACAACTTCACTAAATGTTACAGTTTGGTCACCTGCAACATAAATAATTAAAAGGTAAAATAAGTGGGCAATCGACAAGTGAGGGAAATTATCAATATCTTGCTTTAAAAGGTAATTACCTTCTCCCTCTTTTGTCTTATCAAAAATAAATTTTGCAAGCTTTGGAATTACTTCTGTATCTGTTTCAGATTCAAAGGAGAACCCTTGTCGGACTAGTGTTTCCTTTAAAACCTGATGATAAACAAATTTAAAAAACATGTCAGCACCATCTCTTATTCACGATTTACTCTTAATGCGATGATGGAAGGTGAAAATAACATTTGGAAAAGCATGTAGAATTGGGAGGGTATCTAAGGTATGCATTTCTTATGAAGTTAATCTCTTAGAAGAAGCTGATGACTGAAAAAAAAAAATGAAGCATCGACAATGTAGGGATAAAAAAAATTGAGATCAAACCCACAGATGAGGAGAACGGTTATGGGCCTCCTTAAAATTGAATTTAAGGAGGCCTATAACCATGTAGAACGTAACTTCATGAATTATCTCCCTTTCATAATGAAATGGAGATGGATTATAGATTGTATCTATTCAGCTTCTTCAGCAATTCTTGTTCAAGAATTTCCTAAATGATACTTTGTAGCTCAAGGGGTCTTAGACAAAGGAGAACCTTACCCTGTTCAAGGCCCTTAGCAAGGTACAAGTAAAACAATAGATATCCATATTGAGGCTTTAGAATGAATGAGGTGGGGTGTAACCAGGGATATCTAATTCTTTAGAAAGGAACCTAATTGCAAGCCGGTTCAAACTGAATGAGTTCGCAATGAGGTCCGTTGTGAGTTCGTGATATCTAGCGAATTTAATGAACTCTGTCTTATTTTAATTTTTTAAATCACCCTCCACATGTTGATTATATTTGAGATGTCCCACTAAAATTTGAAAATAATAACATGCCCCTTTGACCTTGGTCTTTATTAATAGACTAATGAAAATTGACCAAATACCCTCATGTTCAACATATATAAATAAAAAAGGCTTGATTTTTTATTCCCAAAATCATCTTTAATCTCTTTTTTAACGTACTTCTTACTTCAACATTCAAATGTCCTAGTCTCTATCTACCCCTAGGAACCGGGTTCATTCTTGAGTGGCAAACCACGAACCCAAATTCGAACTAAGAGAACCCACGAATCAGGTAACATAGGGTGTAACATCTTCAATCTATATAATAAAGCATAACGGTGGGTCCCACTCTCTTTGTCTCAAGATTTACACCCATAAACAACATGTCTTGAGGACATGTTTCACCTTTCTCTTCTTCCTCTTTCCAAAAATACCTCAACTTTATTCTCTTTATTCTTCTGCCCCCTTTCTTAATAATACCTTTCCAACTTTATTATTTTTCCTATTTTACCACCCTTAATCCCAAAGATTCTTTAATAAAACTCCACCAAATTTATTACTTTTCTTACCCCCTTAACCCCAAAGAAGATGCCCATGCCGTAGGCACGGGCAAACTCTAGTATGAAATAACTTCGATAAAAACAGTTGGAAAAAGGACAATACACCCTAGACATAGGCAAGATCCCTAGTCTATCAAATATTATTAATTCCAGCCATTAAATAGTGAAAGGGAGCCTCAAAGCATGTCATTTCTAAAAGAGGCCATGCACAGATCATCAACATCATCATCAAAGACTTATCCAAAAGCAAAAGAATCAATAAAGAAGAGAGGAAAAAACTGAGCTAACCTCATAATTTGTAATAATTCCATTATGAACAACCAAGAAATCATTTCCAACACCAGACGATTGCGGATGGCTATTCCTAGGAGAAGGCTCCCCATGAGTAGCCCATCGGGTGTGTGCAATTCCGGCGTGAACAGAGAATGACTTCTCCAAATTCAAATCTATCTCAGCCACCTCTGAAAGCACCAACATCACCCTCAGTTTCACCCAATAATAATCCTCAACTCAATAGGAATTGAAAAAAAAAAAAAACATTAAAGGGCAAGTAAGTATATAAATGTCTTAGAATTAAATAATGTATCAATAATGAACGATCACACCAATTAAGTAGAAACAAGAACCATTCCAACTTTTAGAAAAGAAAAAAAAAATTCACAAATAATACACGCGGAATTTTAAAATTATGAACTTGTATACATTACAAAACTTAAATTCAGAAAAACACCTTTAAAATGAATTTTTTTCTAATTCGCTTTAATGAATTTTTTTTTTCCAAATTATTCCATATGATGACTAAAACATATAAACATAAAGATCCTATAAACCCTAAATAAAAGATAAATCTTTCTCTTCAACCCAATTTCCAATTTATCTCTAAAACAACCAAAATATATCGAAAGGATCCAAATCACAGATTCTACGAAAAACCTAACAACATTGATTATTTAAGAAAAAAATCTAATTTAATCCAAATCTCTCTATTGGAGTGGAAAATAGTTACCTTCGTAGACAGATTTAACAAGAGAATCGATGTTTCCTTCCTGTCGAAACACGAGTGGAGGAAGAGATTTAGAGGAAATTCCACAATGATTGTGAGATAGGGAAGATAAATCAGAAGAATCGATAGAGATTCCAGCAGAATCATAGCCTCTGTACTCCAATCGCCTCAACCCATTAAAGAGAACTTCGATAATGTATCGTCTCTCTCTGTTAACGTTGTAATTCAAATACGCGAAGATCCCACACATTTTATCTTCTTCGATTGAGGATCGAAGAGAAGAGAAGAGAAGAGAGAGAGATCTCAGAAATGGATAATTTGCAGAGGAGAGAGAATGGATGATCGGTTTACCAGTAATACTGTTCTTCCTTGACCTTTCACTTTCCACTTTCACAGACTATGGGGTTTAAATTAAGTGAAATTACATCAATACCCCTAAATTATTCAAACAGTCAAAAACTCAAACCGCACGCCACTTCACAAGAAAAATATGGGAATCGTGCAGAGTCAACCCGTCATCGTCAGATATTCGAATTTGCTAGAGATCCTGTGAAAATTACTTGATTAAACCCTGACAGGGGATCTCTTTCTAAACACACCCTAACATTTTCACAATAACTTGATAGTCCATGTATTAAACTTTTTCTTCCTTTCAATTTCAATTGGTGAGATGGATGGTTTAAATTGTCAAGATATCAACAATTCAAATCATCGAGTAAACCTTTGATATAATCGTGGAGGTCCGGTTGAACATGAAGCATTAAGATCAACGATTCAAATTGTCAAGATCAACCTTTTTCACTATCAAAATGATCTCTACGTTTGAACATGATTGTTGAGATCAATAATTCAAAATCTCAAACCTCGAGGGATTGGCTCAATGGAAATTTCGGGTCGATAAGCTGTTAATGCCTGTAGGTCTTGAGTTCGATACCCAACAGAGCATTAATTCTTCATGAGCAAATCCTCTATAATCCAATTTTCGAAGCAGATCCTCTATAATCCAATTTTCCTATAGATATTATCAATAGTTGAAGATGTGCCACATCATCAACATAGTTAAATTCAATCGTTTAAATTTAGGAGTTCAGTGACTATCCATTTTAAAATACTTGATTAGATCAGAAAAAAGATTTTTTTGAGATTTTTTTTTTTCAAATCTGATCTAAACCTTGAGTAGAAGAAGAGGACTGACTTGTTGTTCTTTCTCATTGTAATGTTATAAAGACAGTATAACAAGAGCTACAAGGAAGATGGGCTACCAGAGGATGCACTCCCCTCTCTTCATCCTTTGATCGTGCTGACATGACAGAGGATAAAAAATCATAGATTTTCCTTGAGATACAAGGACTTTTTTTTTAATGATACTATGCCCAATGCTGCTTCAGCGCAGTGTGGAAGGAAGTTGGTTCAGCATTTTCCTTTAAGGATGTATGCATGATTGAATTTTTTTATGAGTGTTGATTTTCTAACTCAAAAAACTCACTAACATGGCATGTGCAAGAACTGTAGATTTTTTCCCTTGTGATAAATAATTGCACATGTTTATAAGGATATGCAGTTGTGTATCTCGAGGGAAAAATCTAAGGTTCTTGCACATGCCACGTTAGTGAGTTTTTGAGTTATTCTGCCAGAGTTGAGTTACACTTTTTTTATATTATTTTAATAACTTATTTTAAAATTTTAAATTGATAATATAATTTTACATCACATTTCATAATTTAAATTATAAGGGTTTTTTTTTGTGATTTGAAATAATAATAATATAGTGATTTTGTAGTTAACATTAAAAAAAATGTCATTTTTATAATTTTTGGATGACTAAAAACTATGGCCTAGTTCATTTGAATTTCAGGAGCCAGTTTTTTTTTTTTTTTTTTTTAAGTTAAAAAAATCAGATAAATGGTGTTCGTTTAAACTTTTTTGGCTCCCACGGATTTCAATTGAAGTACAAAAGTAGCTCCGAAAAGAAGTCGTCAAAGAGGGACTTCTTCAAATGATTTTTGCAGGAAGCAAAAAATGTAAAACGGCTCAAGTGTAATTACCAAAATATCATTCATCTTTAATTAAATTTTCAACCAAACTTAATTTTTAAAAATGAAATGAGATTACTAAAATACCCTTCATCTTTACCAAAATACCCTTCATCTTCCAAAATACCCTTCATTTTTACTAAAATATCTTTTATCTTTAGTCAAGTTTTCAACCAAATTTAATCTTAAAAAACAAAAATGAGATTATCAAAACAACCTTCATCTTTAATCAAATTTTCAACCAAACTTAACCTTGAAAAACAAAAGAGAATTACTAAAATATCTTTCATCTTTACCAAAATACTTTTTATCTTTAATTAAATTTTCAACCAAACTTAACCTTAAAAAATAAAAAAGAATTATCAAAATACCCTTTATCTTTAATCAAATTTCAACTAAACTTAACCTTAAAAAATAAAAAGAAATTACCAAATACCCTTAATCTTTATCAAAATATCCTTCATCCCTCAAAATAATCTTCATTTTTATCAAAATACCTTTCATTTTTTTATTAAATTTTCAACCAAACCTAACCTTAAAAAATAAAATGAGATTATCAAAATACCTTTCATTTTACCAAAACACATTTCATCTTTACTACAAAAATCACAAGTAATTCATCATCATTATTTTATTATAAAAAGACCATTCATCTTTATGTGGATGTTGGATTGTGTATTATGTAGGTATTTTGTTTATCAGAAAGTTTTCATATTTCATTTTTAAGAGGAGATGCTTTCGAAATTTCAATAAAATTTATAAATTTATTAAAATTGAAAATAATTATTTTTATAATTTTTAATATAAATTTAGTATATATAGTGCAATTATATATTTATTAAGGTATTCTGTTCATTTTTTGTGCATACTGTGTGCATTATCAACATTAAGAGTATTCTGATCATTTTACCAAACTCCAATAATAAAAAACTGTCAAACAAACATCAATTTCTGACTTATGTGTTGTTGTAACAAATAACCTTTTGCTGGATGTGACTTTTCATGCTCTAGATTCAACTTCTGAAGCTGGAACTAGCTTCTATAAAGAAATGACCCTAAGTAAGGCAGTGAGGTAGGCGAATTTGAAAAGACTAAAATGCATGAATGAACATATACATTTTATGATTATTCATAAAATATATATGTCTAATCACACCTTGATAATGAATGAACATTAAAAAAAAAAAAAAAAAAGGTTTTTCTAGTTGTCATTCATGTATTTTTCACTTCGTTCATTATTCATGAAAGTGCACTTGACATATATGTTTTATGATTAATTGATTTCAAAACACATGTTTCATGATTAAGTGATCTATAAATTTTTTGCTATGTGTCTTCTCCACAAAAGAAGATCTAAATGAATACATTCTCATCTTCTACAATTATTTCAAACCCATACTAATAAATGGTTAAGTGGACTTGGCCAATGATTTAAAGTTTTCTACTTATAATGCTAAGTTCCTTCAATGTTCGATCCTTTTAGAATCTCTTGTAAATAGAATTAAAAAAAGAACACAAAACTAGACACGGCAACTCCTAGCAAAAAGAAAGGAGATTACGCTCAAAATGAACAAAGAAATAAAGAAACTACAAAATGAAAAAATAAAATAAAAAATTGATGCATTGGAGTAAGCCAAATGAAAATATTGGATTTACTTATTTCAATTTCTTAGATTTTGTTCAGGACTACATGGTCTTGGCTTGGAGTCATTACACCGTATTGTCTTACTTGGAAGCTTGCTTGCCATAGTGCAACAAGGAAGAAATGGTTTATTGTCAACATGGACAGAACTATAATTAGCAACGAACAAGAAATGGTATCTTGTCAACAAGGGCGGAACTAGAATTTTGCCCATGTGGAACAACCAAGCATATATAATTGCAAATTTCGAGGTTTATCACAAAAAAAAGAGTTGTGTCTACATCCACGAGATTGGGGGCGGTCTACTATAAATCTCTTTATTACATGATTTCTCTCCTTTTTTTCCACCCTCTTTTCCTTTTCCTTTCTCCCTGTTTTCCTCTTCTCATACAATACTCTTAGCCTCCTTTAAATAGAAAAATCCTAACAAAAAAAAAATTCATAATCTTATTTAGATTACAATTGTCACTTTTATCCCATACAATGTAATTATTTAAAAGGGAAGAATCCTTCCAAATTGAAATTCTTCTTTAATTACAAATAATTATATCCAAAATCTCAAACCAACCTTATCATATTTCTATCTCGATATGTGTGTTGATGGTGTGAATGAATGATTTAGATTGGAATGATTTTTATCCCACCACAAGTACTATTGTAAATTTTATATCTTTAGAACTAGAATCCAGAAAATAACATCCACAAACTGCTTATTAGGATTTAGAAGAGCTAGTAAACACTTACATTACTGTAATCCTCACATTTGCATAATTGTTAGAAGAAGAATACTATTTTCATAACTGTTAGACGAAGAACACTAGACTAGATTAGTCCGATAACTGTTATTGTGGATCCTTTTTAACGATGCACAACGGAATTTTGAAACGTTTAAATTGTTCAATTCACTTATCCACAATACTTTTTAAATCGCAAAATATATCTCTATACTTTCTTTCTTTCTTTATCAACTTATAACTAAAAAATTCTAGTATCCAACATCATCTTTTTCTTATAAGTCTTTTACATCAAAATTAAGTGGGACATTAAAACCATTATGAATTTTTGTCGCGAGGTCTTGTCTCTAGTTGGAAGGCATCATGGAATCAAACATGTCCAATCTCCAAGAACATGTATGCAGGAAATTGGCAAAACCACCACAAAACCTTCCCAAAGTTAACATAAATTTTAAGAACCAAGTTTTAAGTATATGAATGTTAGAAAAGTACTACACAAATGACATAATTGATGTAGGTTGAATTTTATTCATTAAGACAAGCATAATATTTTTTTTTTTTGAAGGAGTAAACAACTTCTGAATTTCCAAACATCAGAAAGATCCAATAAAAGTCAACATATAATATAATAAAAAAGACTAAAAGCACACGAAAAAAGTGCAATAACCTTCTATAGATGCAAGAACCTTTCTTAGATCAACAACTTCTTGATTTGCAGATTCGAGTTGTTGTTTTAGACTTTTAATTTTGACTTCCAACATCAACTTCTCATCACCCTTGTCTTTCATTTCAGTTTGAAATGTTAAATTTTCCTCTCCATACAGTTTTGCTTTGTCTTTTGGTTTATATATCAGTTTATATGCTTTTGAGTTCTTCAAAGCTAGTTTGTCATTATCTTATCTGCAAAGTAAAAAAGTCATACGAAACAATCCTCTTTTCATATAGGTAATACATATATATATATATATATATATATTAAATTTAAATTCTTATATTATAATCTATCTTATCTTACCAAAAAAGAAAAAATTATAATTATTTTTATATAAATACGTATAAACAAATAATTTTAAACCGAGTTTAATAATTTATCTCGTACGAGATGAGTTGACTCATTCAAAACAACTTAGGAGTGGCAGGTAATAGGGGTGCATGTGGTTCGGGGGGGGGGGGCGAAATTGGAATTGAACCAAATACGATCGATTCTACAAATCTGTAATCGAAATCGAATTGATTACCCTTAAAAATGGAACCAACCCAAACCGACTTAGTTCAATTTGGTTCAGTTCTCTTATTTATTAAAACTTCGTCTCCGGGTGGCAGGTAATAGGGGTGCATGTGGTTCGGGTTGGGGGGGAAATTGGAATTGAATCAAATATGATCGATTCTACAAATCTGCAATAGAAATCGAATCGGTTACCCTTAGAAATTGAACCAACCCAAACCGACTTAGTTTAGTTTAGTTTAGTTCAGTTCTCCTATTTATTAAAACTTCATCTCCATCAACGACAGAAGCAAAAACAGTAGAAGCTTTGTCTTGTCATTAATGGCGATGTTATTAAGGTCAATTGATCCTCTCATAAAAAAACCCCTAGAAATCGAAGAAGGGAGAAAGGATAAGGAAGAGATGAAGAAGGTATGAAGGATTCATGACCGAAGCCTTAATCTGCACGCCCCTCACATCTCTATGTTTCCAAAAAGAGGAGAGAGAAAGAGCATACCTCTTCATATTTTTGATGATGGCAATGATCGACCGAGAACCAAATCGAATCAATTGGTTTTTAAAAATGCTAAATCAGAATCGAATCGAAGAGCAAAAAACCCAAACCAAACCAAACCAAACCAAAATGCATTGGTTCGGTTCTCAATTTGGCCCGATCCAATGTGCACCCTAACAAGTAGGATCAAGTTCAAGTATTAAAAGTCTTTTACAGGGCAAGAATGATTTGACTCGTGAGGACCGAGCTAACTCGTCCGAGTCATTTCGATATCGTTGAGTGCCGAGATGAATGGAAACCGAGTTTAGAAACCATAGATAGAAGACGAAGAACTCCTCTGCATTTCTCCTTGAATGGCAGGAAAACACTTTAACAGTAGAGAGAGAATTCCATCTCTCTCTTTCCATCGTTCTTCCACGTCAGCATTTATTCTCTTCACTCTCTCTCTCCTTTCCATCGCTTTCATCTTCTTCTTCTTCACTCCGTACCAACCTTCGTCTCACTCTTCTTCAACTATCTTCCAAAACCCTAACCCTAATCCCGAGTTCTCTTTCGTCGCATCACTCGAGAAATTCCTCACATCCAGATCTCAGATCCCGAAACCTCAATCAGTATCTGAATATTCCATTAATGGCTTCGATGAAGAATCCGTGAAAGATTTGGATGATTTGATTTGGAAGAGAGAGATGGAGAAAATTCACCAATCGACTTCATCGGTTATTAGGGTTTATGTTTACGAAATGCCAGCTAAATTTACGTATGACCTGCTATGGTTGTTCAGGAATACTTACAGGGAGACGTCGAATTTGACATCTAACGGTAGTCCCGTGCATCGGTTGATCGAACAAGTAAATTTCATCGAACATTTTATATATTTTCCATAATTCAATTGAGATATGATATTTAGACTGATTTTGAGCATGTTTGATGCAGCATTCTGTCGATTACTGGTTATGGGCGGATTTGATCGCTCCAGAATCAGAGAGGTACTTGAAAAATGTTGTTAGGGTTCATCGACAAGAAGAGGCGGATTTGTTCTACATTCCATTCTTCACGACTATAAGCTTCTTTTTGCTGGAGAAACAGCAATGCAAAGCACTTTACAGGGTGGGAGCGTGTTTCCAAAGGTTTATGTTTGAGCTGTGATTTGATAAATTGCCATATTTATGAAAAATTGCAATGTTTTGTTATGTCTGAAGCCATCATTTTGATCCTAAATTACCTAATAAACAGTAAGTTTTTGTGCATGAGCGAATCTGTATCATGGTTTTAAAACTCGTCCAAGATCGAGACGTATTGCTCGAGTTAACTCGGTATCGGGGCTGAATGAGACGAACTCACAAACCTATTTGAGACGTTCACGTATCGTGAGATAGGCGAGACGTCTCAGATGAGATTTTGCAAAATCTCATCCGAGACAAACGATACCTAACAGCAATGAATAAATCGCGAGACAAACAATATCTATCGGACGAGATTTTCAAAATCTCATCCGAGTTAAATGAGTTAAACGTTCTCAACCCTATATTCTTTCACCCAAATCGATTTTTCTTCATCTTCTCAACTAAGTGAACAAAAAAAAAGAAGAAGGTTTTGGAGGAAAACTTCATCTTCTTCATCCGATTCAAGATGAAATCGGATGAAACATACATAACAATGAAAATGAAATACTTAACAATGTAAATATTTAATTTATTTATTTTGATAGGTATATTATGATTTTTTTTTTTTTTTAATTTTATGTTTTTTTTTTTTACTTCAATTTTTAATAGGAATCATTTCTGAATTTTTTCAGAAATTTTCAGATTTTTTAAATAGTTAAAAACCATTGTCTCAATGCTGAACGAGTCGAGACGTATCGTCCAAGTTAACTCGGTATCTGGGCTGAACGAGACGAGACGTGAAACCGAGTTTAAAAACCATGGTCTGTATACGTTGTTTTATAAGTTTTTTTGTTTCTTAATTTTATTTTAACTAAGTGTTCAGTTTTAAGTTGGAAGTCAGATGTTATTTTTCTAGAATTTTTCTTTAACATTCCAACAAGCAGTTTATCTTACTTATCAGACAAAAAAAGTTGTTTCATCTTAGTTAAGTCCTAGGTCTGAGTGCAAGTGTTAGTAAGAGATGTGCCAGTAGCAACCGTATTTGCTTCAAAAATAGAAAATTTGTCCTTTTTCCTCCTCAATATGAGTGTTTCTTCTTCATCGCATGAGTGATAACTTGAAAATTGAGTGTGATGTTCAATTTTCATGATGTCATGGTATGTTCCTGCTAGTTGCGATGCATGTTGCATTTGATTACTGTTATGCTGACAATCTTATTTAGTAAGATCTTTCTATGAGATTTTAAAATTTATTTTCTGCATTTCCTTTATCCATCATCTTTTTCCCAATCATCTTGAAAGCTTATTTTGTATCTTCTGTCACTCTTCAGGACAAAATTTAGGTACCCGTAGGTTATTAGTTGTAAAACTCCAACATTTAGTTTTAAGAGCAGGAGATCTTATCCATTTGAGATCTGGCCATGGTAAGAAGTTGATGGAAAGGCATCTATTTTTTGCTGTATATGTGGATTGGTGTCTAAGTAACTCTTTCAGAATCTCTACAATGAATCATGGTTTCAAAACTCATCCGAGACTGAGATATATCGTCTGAGTCGTCTCGGTATCAGGCATGGATGAGATGGATGGGCAAGTCAATTTTTCGGACGAGATTTATAACCCCATGTTCATTTTTTTAATTTTTGAACAAGATGTCTCTTATGTATTGGAAAACTCATCCGAGACGACTCGGAATTTGGCATGGATGAGACGAGATGCAAAACCGAGTTTTAAAACCATGCAATGAATACCTTCCCTAAAAGTTGTTGTGTTTGAGATGTTTTATATGTTGTTGTGCTACGCAGAGTTGCGGGGGTGAAGGGGGCAGCGCCCTTGGCCCAAATTTTTAGGGGTACGTAAAGGGCAATCATGTAATATTTTCTTAGGGTTTTCTATTTTTGGGGGGTTTCTGTTTTGGGGAGATAAACACGTTTGAGCAACTCCCGGGTTAATAAATAGAGATCTCTAGGGCTGTAAAACGTATGTGAAAATAGTGATTGGTCTTGTTTTGTTCCGTGGAAGTAGTCACATTGCCGAACCACGTAAATCCTTGTATTTGTGCATTTTCTGTTGACTTTGCTATTTCGTATTTTTCACAAAATTAAGTTGTGCATTAGATGGGTGTGGTATGAGATTCAAATGCTTTTGTTCCTTTTATCATCTCTGTTAAGAGTTTCTAAATTTGAAGATCTTATGTACAGTTGTTTGTGAATGTAGGAGGCTTTGAAGTGGGTGACAGACCAGCCTGCCTGGAAGCGATCTGAAGGAAGAGACCATATTCTTCCTGTTCATCATCCCTGGTCCTTAAAATCTGTTCGCAGATTTATGAAGAAAGCGATTTGGCTTCTACCAGATATGGACTCCACAGGAAACTGGTTACACTCTTACTTGATACTTTCTTTGTGCTTCTTAAAGTATGATCCCTTAAAACTTGAAAAGTGCAATGTTATGTTTTTGTGAAATTGATGATTTGAATGTATTTAGGTACAAGCCTGGTGAAGTTTGGCTGGAAAAGGACCTTATTCTTCCTTACGTCCCAAATGTTGAAGCATGTGATGCCAAATGTTTATCGGAAAGTGAATCTAGGAGAACCATACTACTCTTCTTCCGTGGGAGACTCAAAAGAAATGCTGTGAGAATTTTTTCCAGAACTCAAAAGTTTAGTTTCTAATTTTTTTATCCTTATTATTATATAGTGTTTTGTGAGAAAAAAAAAACTGTCTTGCTTTAATGGTACACATTGCATGCATGGAGGGGGTTGGGATCCACCATTTAATGGGTCCCACCTAGAAGGCTAGAACATTTTTCTTAGGAGAGAAATCGACCTGGTGTGATCCTAACAATCAAGATATTGCATTCTTCTAGTCAAATAAAGTGAAGAAAAAGAAAAAGAAATAATCTAGAGCAAAAGAAATTGGTGGTCAAAGAAGATATGAATGGTTCAGGAAAAAAACAACCGATCCGATTCTTTGGATCGTCTGATAAATTTGATTGTTGGCCCTATGTTACCTGATTCATTGGTTCGCTTAGTTCGAATTCAGGTTCGCTTGCCAATCAAGAATGAACCCGGTTCGTAAAGGTAGACAAAGATGAGGGTATTTGAAGGTTAAAGTGATGAATAGGGTAAAAAAGATACTGAAGATGGTAGATTTTGGAAAGAAAAAAGTCAGATTTTTTTATTATTTATGGGTTGAAGGGTATTTGGTCATTTTCCATCAGTCTATCAATAAAAATGAAGGTCAAAGGGGCATGCTATCAATTTGAAAATTTAGGAAGATATTTCAAATATTATCAATATGTAGAGGGGGATGGAAAAAATTAACTTAAATTATGTTGTACGTTTGGTTCACTGCATTTGATGAACCAATAGCAAACCGTACCACAAACTGGTTTGATTCGAATCAGTTCGCGGTTCAGTACTTCAACAATGAATTTGGTAACCCTGTGTTGACCTATGAGATCTTCTAGGTGGGACCAATAAAATATTGCATCTGGAACATTGGACAAAGAAAAGAAACATAGCGTACGAATCCATTGTTCCTTCCACATTTATAACAAATCTTGTTTTTTTTTCCTCGACTTCTTCACATCCTCCATCCTGATCTGAGTATTCATTCTATTCTTGACAACGTAACTAGGTTTTGGTTAAGTCTGTGTATTCTGGTATATGGCTGTTAATGCTAAGGAGCTGCAATATCAGGGTGGAAAGATACGTGCCAAACTAGTGGTACAATTGAGTGATGGTGAGGGAGTTTCTATAGAGGAGGGATCAACAGGAGAGGCAGGGAAAGAAGCAGCTCAGAATGGCATGCGCAGGTACAAATTAACATCTTATATTCTTATGTTTTTTGTCCCAAACTTTTATCGTTGGAATGCCTTAGTCTGCTATTAAAGTTTCATTTTTTGGACTTCAGATCTATCTTTTGCCTAAGCCCAGCTGGAGATACTCCATCATCTGCTAGACTGTTTGATGCTATTGTCAGTGGGTGCATCCCCGTTATAGTCAGTGATGAACTGGAGCTTCCTTTTGAAGGAATACTTGATTATCGAAAGGTACATAATTTTAAAGGGAGATTCTATTGCCACACCAACTTTTGCTAACGCCGTCCCAATTCATATGTAAATCACCAAAGAATCAACGCATATGTTGGGGTGGCGTTAGCAAAAGTTGGTGTGGCGATAGAAGCCCTCTTTTTTAAAGCATGGTTTTTTTTTCCTTCCCCTAATGTATCTTTCTGAAGAAATTACGAAAGACAAAAAAACAAAAAAAAACAAAAAAAACAAAAGCTAGGTAACGTTGGTAACAATGAAAACAAGACAACTTTGACGAGAGAAGCAAAGCTGATAAAAAAAAGAAGTTATCTTATCACAAGCATGAAAAGATGGAATGCTTGCCCCTCTTTAGATTGATGAAACATGCAGAGACATGACCACGAATCTTTATGAAGAATTTGTCTGATTGGCTTTATTTTAGTAGTGGTTTCTAAGCCATTTTACCTTATATGCAGATAGTTTTATTTGTTTCTTCAAGTGATGCCATACAACCAGGCTGGCTTGTAACATTCCTCAAGAGTATTCCTGCTGAGAAAATCAGAAAGATGCAGGCCAACCTTGCGAAGGTTTGTTTCTTTATTTTTAGTGGAAGTTTTGTTAATTCAGTATCTATAATCTGTATATCAATGTTAAGTGGTCATAAGCTTAGGCATGCATTTCAAATTAATCCATTGGGATGGTAGCTGAATCCTCCTACTCAGTTAAATCCAAGTCTTGATTTTTTTTTTTCTGATTATGTTCTTGTTACAAGCTTGTGCATACTTCTGTTGAAGTCAGACAGACTATCTTGCATTTGGAACAAAACTTGCTGATGGCATATGGAATTTTTAATTTTTCAGTACTCAAGGCATTTCTTATACTCCAGTCCAGCTCAACCTTTGGGTCCAGAGGATTTAACTTGGAGAATGGTATGTGATTTTCTCTTTCCTTCATTAGAGCCTGGTTTTAGTTTGTGATTTATAACTTTTCCTTGGTATGAACTATGAAGTATGTTCTGGTACTGCTCGGCTCTGACTGTTTTTTCCCTTTAGTACCAATTCATTACAGGCCGTTAAGGGATGGCTGCTGACATGTGAGTAGCCCTGTATTGTCACTGTGGTGTGGTACCAGGACACTGCTCATGATTAATTTCGTGCCATGGTGGTTTTTTGGGTCATGTTCAAGCTTGAATCTATTCTGATCGTTAATTCAGTTGCATTAAAAAATCATATCTATAAAGAAGTGGGTTTTCTATTCTGCCAAACCTGGTTGTCTTTTGAACACAACTAGCCAACGGATTTCATTTTTTCAGTGCAAACAAGTGCTGGTAAAATCTGTTTTAGGAATCACAATCACAAAGCTTAACTTGAGTCCCTTGTTCCTTTTGGTTTTATTTTTTCCTTACACAGCTTGCAGGTAAGTTGTCAAACATCAAGCTGCATATCCGTAGAACACAACGTGTGGTGAAAGAATCAAGAAGGCTGTGCACATGTGAATGCAAGCAAGCAAATCTCACGAGTCCTTCATTGTGATGACTGGCAATGTGTGTCTCTGCCCACATGTTGGTCTTTTGTAAGTATTATAATTGATTTTAGTATGCTGGCGAGTTAGAATATTGTTTACTGTGAGAGTTGAACATTCAAGAGTTCGAGTTTAAATATCTTGGATAATTTGATCTATCGAGGGTGGATTACCCCAAATTTCTGCTTTCTTTGCTTTAGGGATGGGGAGTCTATTAATCACATACTTATTCATTGTCCTTTTACTCGAGGTATTTGGATGTTTTTCTTATCCCGTTTTCAGGTGGATTGGGTATTTCCTTCATCTTTTTGGGCGCTTCTGGAGGGTTGGAGTTTAAATATCTTCAATTCTAGAAAGAGGCTTCTTTGGGCTATCCTACCATTCGCAATTGCTTGGGGTCTTTGGAGAGAACGCAACAACAGGGTATTTCATAGCAAGAAGAGCTCCTCTCACACGGTGATATTAGAGATCTTGGGTTTGCTTTTCCTTTGGTCAAAGCTGAGTAAAAACTTTGAGGGAGCGTGTTTCCAAGACTTTGTTTTTAATTGGAATAACATTTGCGATGTGTAGTCCCTAGCGGGTTTGTATTTTTGATTTATTTCTCCTTCTTTTGTAGTTTTGCTTTTCTTGGTGTTTGGGGGCTACCTCAGCCTCCTTTTATCTTTTAATTTATAAAAAAAAAAAAAGAATATTAATTTATGCTATTGATAAGGGCCATGTTTCTTTATTTGATAGTTTTTTCATTTCTTGTTTTAGGGAGACCAATTAGGCTACAAATCATCTTGTTTTTTTCCTTAATTGTACTGATGAAGTTGAGCTCAAATCCAACCTTATCATGTGAACTCTCAGAAGGATTGTTTCTGAGGATGCTAATGGGCTCTTTTACTATAAAATATGCAAAGCCAGATTAGTGGACGGTAATTAATAGGTGAAGGTGGGTATTGAACTCAGGTCATGGTATCAACACTCGACTTTAACCAACTTGGCAAGTTGGGACCTTCTATCATGAAATATAAACCTTTTTTGATAATTAAAATCTGCCTTAGCTTACCTTTTCAAAGAAGGAATTTGTAAGGTATAGCAATCTTGAACAGGTGTTTAGTTTAGTTTTAAAACTGCATTGTAATAAAAACTTCCATTTGGTTTTACCTGACCAACATATGGATCATGGTTTTAAAAGTTATTTGAGACTGAGCTGACTTGGGCGAGTCATCTCAGTTTTGTTTTTGAATGAAATGAGACACCATCACTGAGATCTTCTAATTCTTGTGCTTCAATCTTCAACTTCATCTTTTCTTGGTTCAGAGATTTGTGAAAAAAAAAAACTCTAGTCTGAGTCATTTCAGTATCGTTTGCGAATGAGATGAGATGCGATGCAGAGATTGAAAACCATGATATGGATAGGTTTTCTTACCTATAATGACTGTTTATCATTGAACATTAGGGTTAACCAGTTCAAATGGGATTTCTTGCAGGTTATTAACACGTGTCTGGATGTTGCTCGTGATGCATATTGTGGTTGCCATGGAGATTTTGTGTCAGGTCATTTTCAAGCTTTCATCTCAGTTTATATTAGAAAACCGTGTCCACAAAGGAGTGGTAACTACCACGAGGTATCCTGTGCTACGTGACTCTTTTCATTATTCATGTAAAATCTGCTCTAGGAAGGTTAGCATGGTTTAAAAATTTGTTCGAGACTCAGATGATTTGGGTGATATCTGGATTTCAGATAGGATAGTCAATGTAAATCGTTCATCACATTAACTATTAGGGTTTTGTGTTTTTTAATATTCAAAAGAAAGAACTTTTTTTTCTCTAATGATTTTGAATATTTTTTATTTATATAAAATTAAATACAAAATCAATCCAAGTGTGCATCACATGGATTGACTATGAGTGAGGTGAAAAAAACATAGTCAACTTAGGGGACAAAGAGGACGTAGATTTGGAGGTCTAGAGATTATTAAAACTATGAAATTGTAAACCAAAAAAAAATATAAATAATAAACACATTAAATCGTGATTCAATAGATGAGGGGCATTATAGTCATTTGATATCTAATGGTTGGGGTTATTGGATGAATACATCCCAAATGCCTGGATTTTTTATTTGATGTTGTTTAGGCTGTACTTTGAACTTAAGTAAAGAATACAATATTTAGAGCAATTAAATGTATTTTGAACAGTAAATTTTATATTTTATTCTTTTAGGGTTGATTTAGACATGGCCCCCACGTTTTGGTGAATATTAGAGATATCCTTGTATTTGCGTGAATCTCAAAAGTTCTCTTTCATTTTTCTTCCCAAAACCAGTTATCTTCAAGCTTATCAACCTCTATGGTAAAAGTCACTTTAACGGCACCCACCACTAAATATTAAGTCTCATTGCACTCACCTTGTGTTCTATGCACCCACAACTAAACATTCTACAAGTCATTGAACAAAATATTCACCTCGAGTTTTGTGTGAAGTTTAATTTGGAGATTAATCTTTTATGCTTCTATTTTTAACTATTTATTCTTTTTGAAATTTATCTTGTTTTTTTTTTATTATTACATTTAATCACGAAAGAAGATAGAAAAATTATTATCAAAACCTATAAAATGACGATTTTTGATTGAAAAACCCGAAGAATCAAAGATTTTATTAGGTAAGTTCAGATTAAGCATACTTTAGTTGATTTAGTGAATACCTACCAAACATTACAAAATCAAGGGGTCAGTACATGGGACAATAATTGTGACAAAATATATGACAATGATTTTTTGTAAATTACTTTTGATGGGATTAGAAGTTTTAGAATGGACTGATTTTTGGTGTGGATGAGATAATCTCTATGAAGAGGAGATCATCCTCACCAAAAATCAGTCCATTCCGAAACTTCTAACCCCAATTTATAGGTTGAAGAATCATGGACTGTTAATTTTTTGTAAACTACTTTTGATGGGTTTAGAATCGGAATGAGTTGGTTTTTTGGTGAGGATGATCTCTATTTCGGAATGAGTTGATTTTTTTTTTTTTTTGTGAGTATGATCTCTATGGTGAGATCATCCTCACAAAAAATCAGCCCATTCTAAAACTTCTAACCCATATAAGACAAAAACCATTATCATAGATTTTGTCACCATTATTGTTCCATGAACCATCCCTCAAAATCATTTCGGTATATATTGGCATATAAAACATAGATTTACACAAGAAAGTATTGTTTGCTAGGTACCCTCTATACGTTACAAAAGAGATTTGATAAGCGCCTATTGAACAAATTTTCTCTTGTAAAACTTTTTGTTCGGTATGCCAGTATTGAATATTTATGTATAAGATCAGTAAGTACCTACCAAACCTTGCAAAAATGATTCGGTATTGGTACACTGAATTGAAAATTTCACACATTTTTTCATATGAATGGCTAGTTTGAATTGAATTTTGAGGTGTTCGGATTATACAAAAATCCATATAATTAAACACAACAGTGTATCTTGAGGATAGTTGTCCGTCTTTTGTCTTCTCTCTTGTTTCCCTTCCCAAGAAATCGTCCTATTTTATTGTATTTTCTCTACTTTCCTTTTCAAAAGATACCCCCTACAACTTTCTATATTGTTTTTCCTCTTTTCATCTTTTCTAATAATACCCTTTCAAATTTATTATTTTTCTCCTTTTAGATACTGAAGATGGTTAGGATTTTCCATTCAGTAAAAATAGATTGTGAAGATGGTAAGTGTATATAGTAATACAATAACTGCATAAATCTTTTATCTTTTTTTTATTTTAAAGTAGGTGCTAAGAGAGGAAACATCTCCATCAACTGCAGTCTTCAGGGCTATTTTCAAGGTCAAAGAGGTCTTAGGCAGGGGTATCCTCTCACTCCCTTCATCTTTGTCCTCATCATGGAGGCGTTCACTTCCTTACTGAACTTTGAAGTGGAGTCTGGTTCCTTCAAGTTGTTGAATAATTGCAAGAATCCTCAACCATCCCACCTCAGTTTTGCAGATGACCTCCTTGTGTTCTTCAAGGGAGAACCTGGATCAACCAATGCTCTCCATGAGGCTCTGCAATCTTTCGAAGCTTTCTCTGAACTTCAAGCCAATAATGCTAAAAGCAGAATTGTATTCTCTAATACTCCCATCTCTGCGATGAATTTCATTCTGAGTACCTTGCAATGGAGAGAATGCAATTCTATTATGAACTACCTGGGTCTTCCCTTAACCCCTACCATGCTCAAAGCCTCAGATTGTTCTCCCCTCATAGACAGAATCTCCAATAGAGTGAAAATCCTGGAAAGGGAAATTACTCTCTTATGCTGGTAGGCTTGAACTTGTGAGATCTGTGCTCTGCAGCATGCACAACTACTGGACCACTTGTTTCATCTTTCCTAAAGATCACGGTAGGCTTGAACTTGTGAGATCTGTTCTCTGCAGCATGCACAACTACTGGACCACTTGTTTCATCTTTCCTAAAGATCACGGTAGGCTTGAACTTGTGAGATCTGTTCTCTGCAGCATGCACAACTACTGGACCACTTGTTTCATCTTTCCTAAAGTTGTGAGCACCCAAATCAATAGGCTCTGTGCAAGGTTCCTTTGAACTGGCAATGAAGACAGCAACAAAGGTCACTCTGTGAGCTGGAAAAAAAAGAGTTAGCAGCCCCAAATCTGAAGGGGGTCTGGGAATCAGTAACCTAGAAATCTGGACGAAGCTGCGATTACGAGGTATTGTTGGCTTCTTGGAGCTCAACCTAACTACCCCTGGGCTAAATGGGTGAGGTGCAACTTGATTAAGCAGAAGCACATCTGGACCATGAACAGTCCCAGGGACTGCTCTTGGGCCTGGAGGAAAATCTTGGAGTCCAAAGGAAAAGATCAAAAGTTGGCTCTCCACCTCTTGGGCAATGCTAGATCTACAAAATTCTGGCATGATCCTTGGCACCCTTTAGGTATCCTCCATGGCCTATTCCAGGAGAACTTGAGATATGATTCAACGATGCACTCCAATGCACCCTGTGCCGCCATCATGAACAATGAAGACTGGATCCCCCCCTCCTCGCAGGCTCACTGATTCCTTGATCAAGTTTGGGCTTTCCTCCCTTCAATCCAGATGGATACTTATGAAGAAGACGAGGTAATTTGGTCTGCATCTTGTAGTGGTCAATTCACCGTCAAAGGACATGGTTAACTTCTTGAAGCCCTCTCCTACCTCTGTTGATTGGGCTCACCTAGTTTGGTTTTTCTAATGCTCCCCTAGGCACCAGTTCATTTTCTAGATGGTGATGAGAGGGGTTCTTAAAACTCAGGATTAGTTAGTTGCACGTGGTTGCCTTCAATCTACCTCAAGCACCTTTTGTAGCTCGAGCCCAGAAAACATCCAGCATCTCTTCATGGAATGCCCTTTCGACAAGCAAATCTTGTCAAACCTCTTTTACTGATCGGGTATAACCAGAAGGCCAAGGAGGAAATTCATTGGATGACCACCTCTTTGAAGGGCAACAACACTTTAAACAACTTCAAGAAGAGTGTTTTTGCTGCTATGGTCTATCGTATCTGGAGAGAAAGGTGCAACAGAATTCTTAAAGGAAGTCCTCCTCATACAGTCAAAGCTATTAAGTGCTTGATTGTGGATGAAACCAGAATTAGATACTCGGTGACTCCCCCTTTCCAAGACAACAGCAGATCGAGAGACTTCTGTGGGTCTTCGGGCTTGGATGCGACCTCCATCCATACCCCAACCTCCTACAAATGGGAAAAACCTCCTCCAAGTTGTTGGATGCTCAACACAGATGGTGCCTTCAGGAGTAGCAATGGAGGGCATGGTGCTATCATCAGAGACTCTGAAGGCCAGCCTCCCTTAGCTATGGTTTCTTGCACTTGTGGCGTTAACAGTCTTGTCCACGAATTCATTGCTATAAGTGATGGGTTGGAGCTTGCATTCAACCACAACTTCCTGAACATCAAATGTTGCAGCTGACTTTCTAACAGACATTCAATGCTTAAACGACGAGATTCCAATCCCTTGGCAGGAAAAAAAAGTCTTTATAAAAGCATCAAGAATCTTATCCCTAAATTCCATTTTGTGAGGTTCTCATTTGTCTAAGAGAAGTCAACAGGGCTGCTCATTTGTCTATAAGCATATTGCCTAACTATTTTCCTAGAGAATTAGAGAATTACATTGTATCATTAGTGAAGATTCCAAGGGCAAATCCGATGTAAGGTCTTAGTGTGTGTTTGGTGACACTTCTAAAGTCTGAATAGAGGTGGTCCACTTTTAACATTCAGACTTTAGAAATTTTATTTTTGTTTGTTTCGTTTCAGATTTCAGTCTTAAGAACCAAAATTCAGAATTTTTTATTAAACAATGAGGGGACGCTAGATGAAACTTTTGGATTCTTAATTATAGTTTTTTTTCTAAAATACTCTCATCAAAACACTGATTTCTATCACTTATCTCTTCTTTATACAAACTCTAAAATCCTTACTTTTAATTTTTCTATTTGTCCTTTCTCTTCTACCTCTTCTTCCTCTACAATTACACTGTCAAGGTTTCTCTACTTTTTCTTTTGATTAGGCAGTTCACATCTCAATCCACTTTTCTTTTTGATTTTATTTATTAAATTTCTAGGTAGTTCACATCACTTTATGTGATCAGATCGCAATTGAACTAGAAAATACATGATTATTTATTGTTTGAGTATTACCTTATTAGAATATAATTTTTCAAGTATGAAATCAATTTGAAAACAATATTTTTGGGGTCTTTGATTTATTAGAAATTGAAATTAAATATGTAGATGATTTCATTATGCAAAACATGTTATGTTTTCGATTAACAATTTATTAGAATTACAAAAAGATAATCTTATCAAAATGATCATTATGTTTTAAAATTCTGTTTGTAACCAGAAACTTTTAAAAATTATAAACAAACAACTTTTTTCAAAACAAGACTTTAGATTTTAAATTTCAAAAAGCAGAAATTAGAATTTAGACTTCAGAAGTATGACTAAACATACCCTTAGTTTTATGTGGCAATATATTTCAACTGGACGTTTGCTTAAACTCTCGATTACCTTCCAAAAAAAAAAAGTACGACTTTGGTAAATTAACTTTAATCTACCACACATTGTTTTCTACGTAAAAAAAAAAAAAAAAAAAATCCAATGTTTTATACTTCACTTTAAGTATATAGAGTCTTAAGGTTGAATATGTTTACTATTACAATGAGAGGCGGAGTATTAAGTTGTTCAACAATTTGGATTCTAAAAATGTCTCGAACCTCATCACTTAAAAACTTTATACTGTTAAGGGTTATTTTGGTCAAAATTAGAAAAATATTGCAATTGTACCATCACAAATCCTGAAAATCAAGTTGGTTAGTTATCAAAATTACAAATTTATCCTTTTTTTATTATAATCTTCAAACCACCAATTAAGTAATATTTTAATTTATAAATATGCCCTTTCAACACATGTGCATGGACTTCACCCAGAGATTTAAGACTTGGCCATCTGAGTCTTTTCGATTAGTCTATTAGGTACGTTGGAAATCCCCCTAAGCAATGAATTCTTTGAGGCCACCTGTGGGGTTAAATAGGTCGAGTGTTGGAAATCCCCCGAAGCAATGAATTCTTTGGGGCCACCTGTGGGGTTAAATAGGTCTAGTGTTGGAAATCCCCCGAAGCAATGAATTCTTAGTGGGTTA
The DNA here is from genome assembly GCF_017979445.1 of Akebia trifoliata. Taxonomy (NCBI): domain Eukaryota; kingdom Viridiplantae; phylum Streptophyta; class Magnoliopsida; order Ranunculales; family Lardizabalaceae; genus Akebia; species Akebia trifoliata. The sequence continues at coordinate 35,060,600 of NC_141388.1, read as the reverse complement.
GTCTCAACCGATGGAGAGGTATTTTATCAGTTTTAATAAAAAAGTCAATCAAATCAATACTCTTGTACCAAACAAGAGTAGAGTAGATATGAAGAGAAACATTCTAAAATATATGCGTTCATAGAATACAACAGAGCTCAATATACTTGCAAAACGATTTGATTACGCATATTTAATATTATGACATGGGAAACTAGACTTTCTATTATCCCTATATCTACACTTTCCTCCTCTTCTTCAAAGACATCTTGAATTTCCCGACATACTTGAAAAAGTCATCATTGATGAAGAGTTTATTTAATTATTTTCTATCCTCATTTTAAATATTAGTACTTGGATAATAATAAAAATAAGATGATTAACTCCTTGTATACCCATCCCCTTTAGTTTACATTGTATGTTACACTCTAAAAAAATAAAAAATAAAAAGAAGGTTGAGTCAGGTTTTTAAGGCCATTGCTTTAGATAACTTGATTTCCCCATCTGTTTGTAGTTACAGATCCCCTGTGAACTGCGGACGCTGCCAACTTTACTTTCTTTTCTTGGTTACAATTCATTGAATCAGAATAACAAAATAAAAATAAAAATACTATCTTGGGTTTGCAATTTCTTGAATGTAAATCCATAACTGATGGCTGTTTTAATTCTGAGTAATAGGGTTGATACCCAATTTCTCATCCATATGAATGAAACGAAGTTGTCATTAATCATTCGAAGTGACAAGTATCCATCCCATTTCATCTTTCATTAAAGAATCTCTCTTTTCTAATTTCCTCCCCCCCGCCCTCTTTTTTTCTTTAGAAGTGGGACTAATCTTTGCGGATATGCCGACACTACGAATAGGTGTATCAGGTAAACTCATGAGTGGGGGATTCGATCTCACGACCCTTGGAGCACACCCAGATCACTGGACCAATGCTCCACCACCCCGATATGCTCACAGTTTGGCAAGAGTAAGCAACAACCATGTATGGGATTTTTCTACTACTTAACTCTGGAAGAAAACTACCAATCTTTAGTGAAAATCATCATTCTTTTGTTGTCTAAAAGCTAAAAGCAACATGAAGATAAATTAAGCTTCAGTTAAATAAACAACTGGGCTGCATCATATAAAATCTTAAGTCAAGATACGTTAATGCCTCGGGATTAATCGACCAGCTGAATACCCTTCACTATGCCCTAGATAGCTAGCTTATGTCATTAAGAGAAAATTTTGGTGTATTCCCATACCTGTACAACCAACTACTATTGTTCATAGGTGATAATGGGCATCTTGTCTAAAACTCTTCTTGGCCATCATCTACAAAAAGCTGAAACAAAAAACAGAGGGAAAAAGCATCACAGAATGGACAAGAATGTCGCTTAAATGCCAAGAAAACAAGTATAAGCATTCAATCATAATTATAAATATAAAAAAAGTTATAAATCTGTCCCTGCTTGTTAAGTCCCATAAAATGATGTTTTCCTTATGAAAATATGTAAAAGGATTAGCATTGGCTTTGGGGGGATATTACGGGAAAAGATACAAGATATGTAGCAAAGTGTGCCTTGTGAACTACCAAGTGCGTAGCATACGAACTCTTGTTGCGTGGCAGCCTACCACAAGACCAATCATTGCCTTGTAAAAGTGTCCATGTACATAGTTGTGCCTTTCAATACCATAATAAAAGGCTTTAGGGCATTTTCATAAAAAAAAAATTTGCCTTTTGGATTCTAGTGTTGCTTGTGTGTCTGGATTGTTTAGGCATTTACTTGCATGTCACAACCTGGACATGCCGCACAGTTAGAATTGTAAGGAGAACAACCTTGACACCAAAGATCTCCATGGAGATATCCCTTCACGGTAATTGATGATTGGATATTTACACCCGTGGTTTTGTTAAATGCCAATAATAATGTTGCTACCCTCTGTTTACGACACTACCAACTTCCAAGATTTGCCAGCGGATCACCTGGTAAATTGTCCTTCCAGATAGGGCTTGATGGCACATAAGCAAGGCAAATCAACCCTCATGCCAAGTGGTGACACCTAGAGTGACCCTTAAAGGCACCTTTCCCCTATCATGACATTGTGTTTGTGTTTGAGGATCCTTGTGAGGGGAAATTCCCCGTGCTTCAAGCCTTATCCCCTATGTTTCTCCCATTTGGTGGCTAACTCTCTGGATGCCTAGAGAGTGATTCCAGGAGAATTGAGGTATTGCAGTGCCTAGTGTTATGATGCCTTGGTGCCCAAATTCAGCAGACTAGGAATTCAACGGGAAAGAGACTGAAAATGGCATTTTTATAACGGGCACTAGAGCCTAAGTGATGCCTTGTATGGAGTAGACTATTGATTGTATTTAAACATGCTAGTACTAGTCAGTTGTGACCCCCCAATGCACCATACACAAACTTAAATGTATATCATATAAAAAGTCGCGCTGGGCGAGTGAAAAGCATCTATGGTTCCTATCCACTTTCACATCATGAAGTGCAATATGAGGTTCCAGCTTGAGGTCACTTCAGCATTATTCTTATGTAAATAATTAATTGACAAATAGAAAAAAATAAAGAAAAGAAATGGGATGCATGGATAGTCAAAGAGATGATAGTACCTTGCAGTAATATTACTCGCTTACCACTTTTAATCAAGGAAGAACTTTAACTACTTTAGATTATAAAGGGGTCCAAACTATATTACAGTTGAACTTGTAGCTGGTCTACTAAATCATGTGAAGAATTATTTTGATGGCTGTCAAATTAAGATATGGACCTCAGAGTTCATCCTAGTTAAACACAAAACCCCAAACATATAACCACATAGATGTGAAATTGTGATGGGTTATACCCCGTAAAGAGTTTACTAGTTTTAAGTTGAAAGAATCATCTAAAGCGTTCTGTGTCTCTTTCAATAGTGTTTTAGGATAGAAGAATTTGAATAGAAAGTTTTTGGTTAGAACTAAATCCACCTAGTATGCACCACACAGATTCTTAAGGATATTCTTTTCTTCTATTTAGCAAGTCATGGTTCATTTCTTTTTTGTTTATTATTATTGCTATTTTATTTTTTTGAACAGTCATGTGGTTGGGATTATTGCATTTTTTTACGTCCTAAAAAACAATAGACAAAAGGACTAGGAATTCAACCCTCAGTTCTTATCAAGGAAGAGGAAGTCCTCACCTCACTCCGATCATCGTCTGGTTTCTACTTGAAAAGTTGAGTGAAAATAGAAACTTATAAAATTTAGAAAAAGGGAACCACAAAAATTCAAGAGAAGACAAGACAAGCAACTTGCTAACATGATATAAAAGAAACCTAGCATGGAAGGATGAGCAATAAAGTGAAGATATTCAAGTCTACAAACATTTACAAATGCTGAAGAATTCCTGACCTTTAGGGGGAACATGCCGAACCACTCAATCTTTCAGGTTTTATGCCTCTCACAAGCCTAGCCAAAATAACCTCTGCATTTCAACGATCCACATGAGCATGTTTTCTTCCTACCCTGCAAATTCCTACTGCGAGTCCCACCGAACTCATAATCATATGTCAACTCTGTCATGGGAGGAATGTGTTTGATAGCATAAAACATAACATGGGGAAGAGATTCATCATTGTGTTCGTATAAGACTGGCTGCCAAAACACGTTCGGGGAGCAACTATGATTCATAAAGCGTGCCACATTCCCAAAACTTTTTGCACTTATGATCAGGGATAAGGGCTTGTATGTCTCATTTGTGACATTGGGTCTCTTTTCTCCTAGTAACTCAGGTATGTAGTTCCACTCAAATGAGTTGTCACGGATACCCGTAGCATCAAAGATATACTCATCATCTTCATCTTCATCTCTATCCTCGACCTTAATTTTATCAATGACTTGACCTGCATATTCACAAATAAATGCACCCGCACGGATGGGATCCCAAGATCGCAGACCCCAACCTCTATCCTTTGTCTTGAACACTTCCAAGCGAACTTTCAAACCATTTTGGGCCACTTGGTTCCGGCAATTAGGGTGGCAAAGGCACAAAGGACCACATTCATAAATCATGGGTTTCTGAACTACGAGAGTTGAGTTGTTGGTACTGGTATATGGGAGATCACCTCCATTTTTAACAACACAAGAGCAATTGGGATCACCCGGGAGGCACGAACTCCGACAACTGCATCCAACAGAAGGTTCCATTAAGTTGACTGATTTTGAATACTTGAGACTAGGGAAGTATGCGAAATGAGAAGGCCCCTTTTCATCATCGATGTCATTTACAAGAGAAACGGGTAACTTCTCAGCTCCCGAAGTTAGGTCTGGCAATATAAGCCCCGGCCTAGAAATCGTACTTTCCTTCCATTGTTGGATTGATTTCCAAGTTGCAAATGCTTCAGGCTGCCCAGGTAATCTCAACAATTTATACTTGAAAACATTACAACCCGACTTCGCTTTCTCCATCCACGACTCTTGGATCTTGTAGAGCCCGTCATATACGTAGACCTTCCCAGTAGGATTCCCAATATCCTTCATACCTCGAATGACTCTTACCTCATTACCCCGACGCAAACTTCTCTCAAGAGCGAGATTACCCCTTTCAAGCTTTTGATCGGCTACATACTTTCCATCTTTCTTATTAGCATTCCCACCCTGGCCACTGTAAATCAACACATCTTTATCTTCCACATCATCTTCATATCCACCTGATGATACAATGCTCACAGCCACGGTTTCTTCTTCTTGGTCAAATTTAAGATTCATGTAGTCTATCCCAGCCATAATTGGAGCATGCAATCCCACCAAACACATCTCAATCCTGAAAAAGAAAACATCTCCAATTTCAACCCCGGGAACAATTCCGATTCTCTTCTTCATATTTGTTCGAAGCCCTTTATTCATCATTAATGTCCCGGCTTTTAGGTCAGACCGTTTGTTCCCGGAAGCCTCCTTATCCTTTGCATCTTCAATTTGGGAGAGCCGTCTTCTGAGCGCCTCATATTTAATGAGAATATTCCCAACTGAATCGCTATCACCGATTTCCTCACTGTTCTTCATTCTCTTGTGCGACTTGGGCTTCTGCCTCTCTCCATTACTAGTACCTTCTCCATCAGTACTATTCATATTAATGCCACTTAAAAGATTGGCTGTCCGCTTACGGTTGTTACTCCATCCATCTTCTTCAGAGACAGATATCGTAGAATCTCTCTTGTTATTAAGTCTGGGGTGCGATTCTTCCCATTTTTGTAGGCTAGTCCACTCATTATCTTCCGATGCTGAAGTGACAGAATTACCCTTACTCACACTTCCCGAGCGCAAACGTAAATTGGGGGTGTCCTGGTTTTTAGAGCTCTTCTTTGAAGACCCTACACCGCCATCTATGGGAACTGCAAACACCGGTGGTGGTGGTGGTGTTCGAAACGAAGTTGGTGGAACCGATGATGTCGGCATCGGGTGGTTATTATGACCGAAACCTGGTGCTTCTTGATTGGTGGCTCCAATTGGGCTCTGTGAGTGGTTTTGTTCGGGAGGTCTTTGAGGGTCCGAAGGGTTGAAAAATGGGTAAAATGGAGAATACCCAGGAGGGAATGGGCCGAATGGAGACGCAAAGAGGAAGGGAGGAGGAGAGTCGGACCCGAGTGGCGGAGATGCGAACATTGGCGCTAAACATCGTAATGGTTTTACGTCAAGAACTTTATTTTTATCGTACGAACCTGAAGAAGGACCAGACTCTGTTGGGTCCATTTTTGTTCTCTAAGAGTAAACTCACAAGCACAGTAAACCAATTTGAAGCTCCACCAACCACAAACAGAGTCACTGAATCCAATCTCATAAACACCACTATAAACCCTAAAACAAAAATGCAAGTAGAAACAAAACAAAATCAAAAACCATAGAAACACAAGAAGCTCTCACAAAGAAATAGGTCCCCAATCTTGCCAAAAAAAAAAAAAAAAATTAAGCTCAAACGAGTGAAGATCGAGTGAAAAAATGATCTAAAAAATGAAGAGCACACATTTAACCATTAAAATTCCACACAAAAAAAAAAAAAAAAAACAAGGGGTTTGATGGTTTTTTTCGAAAATTTGAAGCTGCATAAACGATCAGAAACAAAAACTAGTTCGATCGACAGTAGAAAAAACAGAGGATTGAACGAAATTACCTTTCTTGAGAATTTGAGATCTTCTGATTTAGGGTTTAAAATCTCTCTCTCTCACTCACTGTTTGCAGCAAACTTTTACGTTTTCATTTTTTTTTAATTTATATATATGATATACAGAAATGTCTGAGATCGGGACAAGTGGGAAGAAGTCGTACTGTCAGAGACTTTGGACCGTTGGATTTATCTCTCGATTCGTGCAGATGGAGAATGATAAGAGCTTTACAGCACACGTGTGACAGCATCGGACATGAGACGTGACCGCCACAGATGGAGGTGGAACTGAAAATGGAGATGCGAAATTACCAGGAAGCCTTTCCATGTGTAGTGAAATAATTTAGGTAACCCTCCTCATTTTTGTCAATATTAGAGATACCCCTACGTTTTCAAAGTTATGATATGCCCTTGACCTATGTTTTGTGTGAGAGACTAACATAGATGACTGAAATGCCCTTGTCTCCGACCTCTATCCAAAACCATTTATATTTTGAGTCCTCAAGCTTGTACCTCATATCGCACATCTTGAGGTGAAAGTAGATAGCAATCATAGATGCCTTTTCACTCATATCTCGATGAAAATTATAGATGAGATTTCTCGCACGACTTCGAAATCTGCACCTCCGGTCTTGATTTTGTTTGCCCTGAGCAGTGGGGGTGCCTGCAACACAACCTCTCTAATAATCTAGTCAGAAAATAAGTATAAAAATGAGCAGAATTTCCCCTTTCTCCCAGAAAAAACATACATTTTGTGTTCTGCCCCCCTCTTATTTATAAAGATCACTCCATGATCTACACTGCACAGGATTTCTTTTGATATTATTTCCCTTCAAATCCGGTATATTAGTTATAATGTTTTTCTTCCTCTTTAGATTTAGATTCAGGGAACTGTATTTAGTAACATTGTAACACCCCGAATTTTTAATTCGTATCTCGAGGAAAAAATAAATAGTGAAATTTTAAGAAAATCTTAAAAGTGGATTTAGGGGTAAAATTTTATGATGTTTCTGATCATTTTTAATGGAATCTGACCTCACCATTAAATTCAAAATGATCGAAAATATATTTTAGCCTGTAAGCACGCTCAAATGCGAGTCCGAATATAAAAGTTGCAAAATCCTCGATTACCCCGGGTCGGATCAGGCTAAAAAAGTGATTTTTTAGAGCAATAATTTTTAAAAATTCGATCATACCATTGGGTTCATAACGAAAATTATTCAACATGGACTATTTATTTGTCATTTTTTGAGATCAGGAAGTTGAATTATCGCCAAAAACGAAAACGACATCAAGTTTATGGGTCACGTCAGGCCAAAAATGTAAATTTTTGATGGAGACATAATTTGAGAAATTGATTATACCATTAAATCCGGAACGAAAAATTAGGCAAAATAGAGTATTCATTTGTTAGTTTTGGAGACCGAATGATCAAGTTATCATCGATCAAAACAATAGACGAAATACCAAATTCGTCCCAAATTTCATTTAAATAATAATTTTTTTTTTTTTATATAACTCATCTCCCCAACGCGTCATATGGCCGAGACATATAAAACGAAAAATTTGATTTTCCTCCGATTCTTCACCTCAGATCTCTCACAAACGGTTCGTTGTCGACGATCGACGCAGAAGGGAAAATGTCCGCAGCTACGTTCTCTACAAAACCCACCCAACCTTTCTTCGTTTCACTTTCTATTCACCCGATATCGTCAAAAATCAGTCGTATTTGGATACGGAAATTTCGAAACTTTGATCTCGGATTTCGTCCGTTTCGGGGTCAAACCGTCTTTCGACGCAGAAGGGAGAAACGCCCGCAGCCTCATTCTCTACATAACCCAACCAAATTCCTTCCGTTTTCTCGTATTTTTCACCCTGTATAGTCAAAAATCAGCCGTATTTTTATACGGAGATTTTCGTAACTTCGACCTCTGTTTTCATCGATTTCGGGGTCAAACCGTCTTTCGCCGTAGAAGGGAGAAGAGACGAGTACATCGAGATCTTCGAAACCACCAAGCCAGTTTCGAAAATCAGCCGCTTCGAAGTTTGGTCCGTCTCGATTTCCGTACCGATCGCCTCGATTTTCGCGCACACGCTTTGATCCTTTCGCCTAGAGATTGTAAGGAACTCTCAATTTCTATTAGTAATCGTAGATTGTGAAAATTGCATTTAAGATTTTATTGAAAAAATTTGGATGTATTTCCGAAAGGTAGAATTCTTTTGTTATTTCAAAAATTCACGCTAGAAATTACATGATTGATATGTTTAATTGTATTTTTAACAAATTATATGTGGGTGAGGTATTTTATTGGGTTATTTCTGTAAGTTGGGTCCTGTGCACTGCTCGGAACCCATTTTTAAAATAAGTTTTGTATTTTTTCAAGGTTTGATAAAAAATAAATTATTTAGTTGGAAAATGTGATTTAATATTCAATGAACTCATATTGAGTTGATGAATATCAGAAAATGGATGTTTTATTAAAGAGATTGAAAATTGTAAAAAATCGGAAGAGGGAAAAAGGGTATGAAACGGTAAAATGTCAGAGTCACACCCGAGGGGTGATGTCTGCATTTTACGTTGTTGTGTTGTGTGTAGGTTGGTGAACAGATATCCAGGGATAATATTATTTGTTGCATGTTTATTTCCTTTCTGTTAGCGCGAGGCGCTGTTTACGTTTCCGTTATGTTATTTATTTTAGGCCGGGTGGCCACACTTGCATGGTAGGAAACTGGATATCCATTCTCAACCTTATATTGTTAATTTCTCTTTTGTTTTCAAATAAAAATAATATACATATGTAGCTATTTTGTGAGCTGTTAAAGAGTTTGTGAATGCCTGAAGGGATAGTGCGTCATATCATCCGGAGTGGTGTACTATCCTGGGATGTACGGTAGGGACCACCAAACTCATACGTGGTATGGGACGCGTATGAGAGTGGAGTCACAACTGGAATCCGGGTTTATTCCTCTCTACCTTTACCAGTGAACTTGTAATGTAAAGGTGGTCGTATACGAATGGTCTGTATCTTTGGGAATCACATGTACGTCTGATAGGCATAGACGAAGATGATTAGTCAGTGATCACTAACAATCTATAGTAGTCGAACGTTCTGACACATCGAAAAGAGACCAATTGCTTACGGTCACGTCAAACGGCCAGCCTGAGCCGGATAAATGGTCAACCAAACGTGGTAAGGGCAGCGACCGACTACAAAATCAGGAACTAAAAGCCAGAAAGGAATTGTAACATCATGTCCCGATTGGGAGCGATCCAGTCGTGAATCCCAACTCTCTAATTCCAATACTCCACCATTGTGTATTATGTATTTGCTGCTTTACTTTGATATATAAAATGAAATACATGTTTAATGTTTCCATTTGATCAATTAGATTTGTACATAGAGAAAATGGTATAGTGAGTACTGTTAATTGATGTAATGTCAGTTTTAAAATGTTTAGTTGCTCATCCCTGGTTATATGTACCAGTTAATCGTAGTTTATTATGTAAAACTTTGATTATTTTAAAATGATTCAGTATGCTTATTCGTTCATGCTAGGAGGGGTTATTGGCAGAAATTGTTTGTTTCCCTACTGGGTAACCATTGTTACTCACCATTTCCTTCTCTATTTTTTAGTTTCAGATCCGAAGCTTGGCGAGGCAAGTATAGAGTACGAATGAGGATCATCTGGTTGGTCAGATAGACAACCAGAGTTCGTCACCTGGTAAGTACTAGGGCTATACCCCTAGTGGTGTCAATTCCCCCAGGTAGTTTTATGGATTCTGTCTTGAGTGTTAGGAATTCTGTTAGAGTAAGAAATTTTGTATAATCCTGTATTCTGGTTATTCTTCCGCACTCTGATCTTTCGTACGTTATTAGACGTATTTAAGCTTCCGCTAGTATTATATTTTATATATGTATGCAGGATTGTATGTCGTTTATCAGGTGTAGGTTGAACGCCTTGGACTGCTAACATAAACAGAGGAGACCATGCCGAAATTTCGAGGTGCCACCTAGTACCTCGAGATCTGACATGGGGATTTGTGTTAGCGTTCGGCGGGGCGCCACAAACATCTTCCTCAAATCTAAGTAAATCCTTAGTTTTTCGCCTCGTTGATTATGTGTATTTCAAGATCCACTTCATTAATTTCGTGTTCCATCCCTAGCATTGTCTCTTCGATATCTCTCGGACTTGGACCCAAGTGTATCTTTTCATATTCTTGGGATTTGTATACATGCCATGTGTCGTGATCTTGAGTTATTATTATAATGATTATCCACAATACCCCCTCTAGGGGATTCAGATTTAATCTAAATCCCTAAGATTTGACATAATTATTTATAACATGTGGCGCCTTTATCTTTATTGGTGTACTTTAATTACCCCACCGATTTCCTCAAGAATCAGAACGACACCATGACAAGCATTTATTGAGGTGTTTTAGTGGCTACGCCATGTGCAAAACCCAATATCGATGCATTTATTGTATTCTACACGTGACCTCACTTGATTAGTCCATCAACGCGGGTGTTCATACTGATTGCCTCAACAATTGTGTTCATTTACTGCGGGAGCTACTCATTATTGGTACGTTCTGCTATGCCATGTCATCCATTCATTTCAAATTACGAATCTCAATGCTTCGGGGTCTATAAATACCCTCAAACCCCTTCCATTCTTTTTTCTTCCACCATCTATTTTTTGCCTTCCTTCTTGTCTCCTTGCTTTCTTGTTGTTTCACTACCTTCATCTTCATCCAAGTCGAAAAAGAGGTTGAAGGATTCTTCCTTCTTGATCGTATATGTGTATTAGGTAAGGGCTTTGGGGGTTTTTTCTTCTCTTTTATCTATTCCCCTTCTTGCCCTCCCATGGACGCGATTAGGGATGCCTATAATATCCTTGATGAAGTGGGGACCTCATATACTAAGAAGTACCCTTTCTCGCAAGATTTTTCCCAGGATACCATTATGGTGTTCTAGGGGCAATTTAAAACAAACCTCCAAGTTTCGCTTAATCAGTTACTTCGAGAGATCCTGAATTACTATAGGAAGGTCCCATGTCAGATGAGTAGTAATTTCTATTGTCTCATGCATAATATTGAGCAAATCAATGCTCGGTTGGATGAAGGTGAAAAGCTTGGATTGCTAAATATCTAGTCTCACTTCACCCTCAAGAGGTGCCCTAGGGGGAAGGGTTTCTTCTACTTAACAAAAAGGATGGGGAAAGCCCCCCTGTTCATTCTGCCCAACTCGAACAATGACTGATTCTTATTTTTTTATCAAATTGGTCAGGAAATGGGAGCGTGCAATCGGGGATGAAGGTCATTTTCTCTCCTTCAAGACTTTCAACTGATCTGGGGAGTTCCTGACCTATGTTTATTACATTTCTATTATCTTATGTCTTTGTTGTTAATCTATTTTACTCAATACCTCATTCAGATCCGAGCAAAGACAAGAAAGTTCAGGAGTCGATCATAATCGCCAATCTTATTGCCAACTGTGTCATTTACAATAGGAGCATTGACTTCTTGGTTGTCAAGGTTGACGAAGAGGACGAGGCAGTAAAAAGAAGCTCTCCGGGTCCTCTCCAACGTTTTCATGAGGAAAAAGAAGACCTTGGCAACATGGGCGTCATTAAATCATGTGTTCCTGCTGATGATCCTGTCCCCGAGTTGGATGTTCAAGAGACGCGCTTGACTCCTTCATCCATCACTGCCATTATTGTTGTCGTGGCCAAGGGGGCATTGTTTCAACCCTTCAAGCAACTCTGGAAGGGTGGCTTGTCTTTGTTCGCCAGTACAGAGGTTGCTCCACTTAATGAGAAAGAACGGACTATTGTCCATCCCATCACTTCATTTGTTCCCCTCCTTAGTGATGGGTCGGGCTTACGAGGTTCCCAACCAATCTGGGACCCCTTGGTCCGTGATCCCAAAGGTTGGTGGCCTTCAGGTCACCAACCAACATTTTGCCTTCAACAACTCTCGGGTTGTAAGGACAGAAGAATAATATTCAAAGAAAAAAATAAAAAGAAAATGAAAGAGGACAAAGAATAGGATTCGAAGAATAAAAAAAATAGTAGCATCGTCTGCCTTTTCTTCTTTTTCCTCGAAGTGTTATTAAAACATGGTAACATTGTCTGCAACTTTATTATTTTCCTCTATTAAACGTCCCAATAACACCTTCTCTGTTGCTTTCAGTCCTTTTAGTTGAACGGCCCATAACACAGTTGCTGTGTTTTTGTTTCTCTTCTCTCTGACTCCCTCCTCACACCAACCTCATCAACCTTTTATTCTCTTGATCGACCCACAACAGCAGCCAACCACTAACTCTTAGTCGTAACCACAACAGTAGCAATACATGCGTAGTAACAGTAATGTCATTATTTTCCTTCATTAAACTATGATACTGACAAGTTCTCTCGATTCACCTCTGAAAGAATAAAACAGCAGCTACTACTTCGTCTACAGGGAATCGTTGTTTTTATTTTGTTTTAGTATTTTCTTCATTGCGATGAATCCCAATTTTCTTTTATTTTCACGTTATCTTTGTCCTTCATCGATATTTCATGGTAGTTTTTATTTATTTATTATTCTCATACTTTTTCTAGCTAGCCGAATTATATCCATGTTATTTTTTGCGATAATCTCATGATCATCACATTTGAATCAATTTACAATAGGAGAGGTTCGTTCTTTATTATTTTTCTCTTTTTCATGTTAACAATTTAGGAGAATAGTTTTTTTTTTTTTTTTTACTTTATGGTCATTGTGCTCGAATCAAATTTATGTGAATCATGGTAATGGAAGTTCAAATTTATCTTTTTGGTAATATTAGACAATATTGCCGATTTTGTGGCTAGGGATTTTTGAGAATTTCAAAATTCTTTCATAAAATGATGTATTTTAAGATGAATATACTTGTTTTTGGAGGGCTTTTTTTCAAATTTGGAATTTTTCATTATTTTTTTCAATTTTCGATTTGGTAAGCATGCTAATATGGGACTTTTCCCAATTGGGAATTTTGTGTGCACGGTTATTTTCAAATTTGATAATTCGTCATATAATTGCAAATTCTCTCTTTAAAAGAATAATTCATATTCATAAGTTTCTATTTTAGATAACTCATATTCATAATTTTTATTTTAAAACTTCATATTATAAATAAATTTTTATTTTGGAAAGTCATATTTGCAAATTGCTAAAATTTCATACATGTATTTTCTATTTTGAAAAGTTCATGGTCAAAAGTTTCTATCTTGAAAATTTGTATTTAGAGCTCCCTAATGTGGAAATTTTATTATTTTCTATCTTAACAAAATTCATATTCATAAATCTCTAATTTAGAAATTTCATGTTTGAATAATATTCAAAGAAAAAAATAAAAAGAAAATGAAAGAGGAAGAAGAATAGGATTCGAAGAATAAAAAAAATAGCAGCATCTTCTGCCTTTCTTCTTTTTCCTCGAAGTGTTATTAAAACATGGTAACATTGTCTGCAACTTTATTATTTTCCTCTATTAAACGTCCCAATAACACCTTCTCTGTTGCTTTCAGTCCTTTTAGTTGAACGCCCCATAACACAGTTGCTGTGTTTTTGTTTCTCTTCTCTCTAACTCCCTCCTCAACACCAACCTCATCAACCTTTTATTCTCTTGATCGACCCACAACAGCAGCCAACCACTAACTCTTAGTTGTAACCACAACAGTACCAATACATGCGCAGTAACAGTAATGTCATTATTTTCCTTCATTAACTATGATACTGACAAGTTCTCGATTCACCTCTGAAAGAATAAAACAGCAGCTACTTCGTTCTACAGGTAAGTCGTTGTTTTTATTTTGTTTTAGTATTTTCTTCATTGCGATGAATCCCAATTTTCTTTTATTTTCACGTTATCTTTGTCCTTCATCGATATTTCATGGTAGTTTTTATTTATTTATTATTCTCATACTTTTTCTAGCTAGCCGAATTATATACCATGTTATTTTTTGCGATAATCTCATGATCATCACGTTTGAATCAATTTACAATAGGAAAGGTTCGTTCTTTCATTATTTTTCTCTTTTTCATGTTAACAATTTTAGGAGAATAGTTTTTTTTTTTTTTTTTACTTTATGGTCATTGTGCTCGAATCAAATTTATGTGAATCATGGTAATGGAAGTTCAAATTTATCTTTTTGGTAATATTAGACAATATTGCCGATTTTGTGGCTAGGGATTTTTGAGAATTTCAAAATTCTTTCATAAAATGATGTATTTTAAGATGAATATACTTGTTTTTGGAGGACTTTTTTTCAAATTTGGAATTTTTCATTATTTTTTCAATTTTCGATTTGGTAAGCATGCTAATATGGGACTTTTCCAATTTGCGAATTTTGTGTGCACGGTTATTTTCAAATTTGATAATTCGTCATATATTTGCAAATTCTCTCTTTAAAAGAAATAATTCATATTCATAAGTTTCTATTTTAGATAACTCATATTCATAATTTTTATTTTAAAAAACTTCATATTCATAAATTTTTATTTTGGAAAGTCATATTTGCAAATTGCTAAAATTTCATACATGTATTTTCTATTTTGAAAAGTTCATGGTCAAAAGTTTCTATCTTGAAAATTTTGTATTTGGAGCTCCCTAATGTGGAAATTTTATCATTTTCTATCTTAACAAAATTCATATTCATAAATCTCTAATTTAGAAATTTCATGTTTTTGTAGTTTTTCAATTTAGGAGTTTTGCATTTTTCTATGTAAAAATTCCATATTAATTTATGATCTGCTAATTTAGAAATTTCGTGTTCTTTTGAAATTTTCTATTTTGGAAAATCCATATTCGCAAATTTCTAATTTTAGAACTCGTCCTATATTTATAATTTTCTATTTTAAAATTTATATTTTTTATTTCTAATTTGAGAATTCATCATATATTCATAAATTTCTAGTTTAGGAAATTTCAGATTTCTTATTTAAAGACTTCATAAGTTGCCTATTTATAAATTTCACATTCATAATTTTCTAATTTGAAAAAATTTCACAAATTCTTATTTTATTTGATTTAGAAAATATTTGCATATGTGAATTTTTAATTGAAAAATATTGCACATGAACTTTAGAACATGGGATGAAATTAAGGCCTTTTCAAAAATTTTCCTTTTGTGCAAAATTTAAAAAATCATATAATAATTGAAAATTTTAAATGAATGATCTGTTTAGTCCGATATAAATTGATGAAGATTAGATCCTAATTTGGCTTTCGTCTTTGTATGTTGACCGTAAGATATTTTTGGATCGTAGTAGAAATCGATAACCTCGATTGGACGGGTTCGGTGATTGACTCCTTTTGAAACTCGTAATCTAACCTTTTAACCATATCCCTTACATGTGGATTAATCCAGATCCATTTTGGAGTTATTTTGGGTTCCTAGACCTAAATTAAGCGGTGACTCCCAATTCTCAGAAAATCCCCTATGTACCAATTAGACTTTTTTCACTATTCAGTGGAAAAAGAGTCCAGGCGATTTCACCCCTGTTGCATCTCGGTTCTCATCTTAGTAAGCATGTGTTGGACAACCAACATTGGATCTACTGAACCCAAGGGAGAGTTTGCTAGTTGAGGGTCTATTGGTGGAATGTTTGTTGGTAGAGGGTTTGTTAGTTCTCCAGTCCCTTCTCGCCTTAGTCTTCCCATGTTGGTCATTTCTCATTGTATTGTTTCCCACAGATGGTGTCAAATTATAAATGTGATTTCTCGTACTACCTCGAAATTTGCACCTCTGATCTTGATTTTGCTTGTCCTGAGCCATGGGGGTGCCTACAACACAACCTTTTCGACATTCTAGTCAGAAAATAAGTATAAAAATTTGCAGAATTTTCCCCTTCCCCCAGAAAAATATACATTTTGTGTATTGTTCCCTTTTTATTCATAGAGATCACATCATGATCTGTGTTGGATTTCCTTCGATATTATTTTCCTTCAAATTCGATGTATTAGTTAGAATTTTTTTTCTTCCTTTTTACATCCAGATTCATGGAACTGTTTAGTAACATCTTCCTCAAATCTAGGTAAGTCCATAATTTTTCACCTCGTTGATTCTGTGTATTTTGGGGTTTGATTTTAAATCCACTTCTTTAATTCCATGTTCCATCATTGGAATTGTCTTTTCGATTTCTTGGACTCATCAAGTTATCTCTCAGACTCATTAGGTTGTCCCTCAAACTCGGACCCAAGCACATCTTTTCATATTCTTGGGATTTGTGTTCATGCCACGTGTCGTGATCTTGAGTTATTACTATAATGATTATCCACAAAAACCAAGTTTAGGAAAAACCAATCCTTGTACTTTTCTTGAAGTCCTATATTTTTATTAAGGTTGAAGATAAATCTAAAGGTTGAAAATTGAGAGTAAGAAAAATTTATGGAAAATGCTGAAGTAACATTGAAATTGGCATCATTTTAGCCATTGCTGATGTGGATGCGTTTATAGAACCATAGATGTTTTTCATCAAGATACAAGTGAGAAGAATCTATGGTTGTATGCATACCAATGTCCCAAACGATGCCAATTTCAATGTCATTGCTACACGTCTCAAATTTATTATTAAGTTAAAGATGATTAATTTTGAGGATAAAATTAAGAGTCGTGCTGGGGTGACACAAGATTTACTATGATTCTCATAATTCTGACGTGGACATGCATACATAACCGTAGATGGTATTACTCGTATCGCGAGGAAACACATCTATAGTTATGTGCACGTCAGACTTACGAGAATCATAGTAAATACTTTGTCATTTCAGCATTTTCCTAAAATTAAAGAGATTTTTTTTGCTCAGACGTGAAAAATGAAGGTTTTTAGGTCATTTCATTTATCTCGCAAAGAAAACCTAAGTCAAGTGATCATGTCATTGGGGCATTAATATTCTCCGCTACTTTCACTTTTTAATTCTACACATCCATTTTGTCTTTTAATGAAAAAGTCATAGGTTTTGTTACTTTATATGATAAATGTTTGTTTATATAACAAATACTCATTTTTTACATAACAAATGTTAAAAGGCATTTTAGTCATTAAATATAAATGCATTATTGATGATAAATGTTGTATCAATTAATACATTTATTATGTAAACAAAAATTTATTAAAGGAAAATTCTAATGTCCAAGAATTCATGAAGATGTTAGTATTGTCCAACATTTTTTTTTTTCAATAATACCTTTCCTCGTTTTGTTTTTTAATGAAAAAGAAAAAGGCATATTAGTCTTTTACACAATAAATACATTTATTATGACATTAATAAATTCATTTATTATGTTGGCATTGATTGCCAAAGCATTTATAAATAATAAAAAATTTTAATTCAAAATACTTAAATGTTCATATCATTTATTATGTAAACAAGTATGTATTGTGTAAAAGATCAATATGCCCTCATCTTTTTTACTAAAAGGGAAAATGATGAGGGGCATTATTGAGAAAAAAAAAGTGTTGAACAATACTAACGTCATCATTCCACTTTATTAAAAAAAATGAGCATTTACTATATAAAAGACTAATATACCATTTTCTTGTTTACTAAAAAATAAAATAGGCAAGAATATTATTAAAAAAATGAATGTGATGAAGAATACCAACATACCCATAAGATCTTGAACATTAGTATTCCCCTTTAATAATACTCAAACTTAATATCTTATTTTACTTAAAAATAACTATTAAATTAATTTCTTTTTAAATGATAATTTTTTTAAGTAGGGAGATTTAAGCATATTCCTTTATGTTTTGATGAATAGTTGAGATATCCCTTGACCATAATTTTTCTAATAAATTAACACAAAATAATCTAAATACCCTTATCTTTAAGTTCTCATCAAAATTTCATAAATTTTCTTTTAAAAAGTCGATCATTTTAATGCTTTTTCAACCTATATTAGTTATTTTTAATTTATTAAATCTCATTTCCAATCAATTGTCTTCGATGTCACCTTCACTTTTTTACCAAAAATCTTTGAAATTTTTTATCCAAAATTACATTATTATTTTTTCTTCCACAAGATGATTTAGATTTGAAGTAGATGGTATCTTAAGGTTAAGATTTGGATAATTATTTATTATTATTATTATTTTTTTCTAAAAGTTGACGATGACTGATTGGGGGAGAAAATCAAGAATTTTCTACTAACGGAGATGAGGATATTTAGGTCATTAACTTTAATTACTAAAGAAGATGTGGAAAGGGGGCATGTATTAGTTTGAAAATACAGGGGGTATTTCAAGTATCCACCAAATTTGGAGGAGGTATTTCTAAAGTAGGTTTTAATATTCCCATTAATGTTAAACGCCACCCGGTATCATGACAATTGACAAGTGCGGCAACGATCATGCTTGCTAACGGTTGAAACTAAATTCAAAATAAATATTAAATAAGGACTAAGGAGTAGCAAATGCACAAATGGACTGGTTCAAACCCGAATCCGACCCTAGATTGTAATGTTTATTGGGTTCACCTTATCCATACTCATACTCAATTGGATCCAATATAAGATCTAGTATTCCAGATCCAATCAGAAAATTCAATGTTTCCGGATAGGCGTATGATCAGCCCAAACCCAATCCCATGAAATCAATTTGGGTTGGCTCAATTGCAATTTTGGACTGATAATCAATTAATTACATAGGTCATGAGTTCGATATCTAATAGGAGCATTAATTCCTTAGGGGCCACCTGTGAGGGTGCATCCTCACTTACCTGGTGCATGTAATGTGCGAGCGTCGCACGTGCCCCAGGACTAGTTCTTGGACAATTCCATGGTCTATGGATTGGGGAAAGCCTTTATATGGACCTGGGTCTGTTGCTTACAGGGATACCCAGTTATAAAAATATTATAAAAAAAAAAAAATCGTCATTAGATTAGATCCTTGTTGGGACTCAAATTCTTTATTTGGAGTTTTGGACTTAAAGTTTTGGATCAGAATGGATTGAACATTGGATCTGATCCAATCCATTGATTGTCCTAGGTTTCATTTCAAATGCTTGAATTCGTAACAACTATAGACTTAGTTGTGCCTAATTTAATTTGACTCTAAAAAAAATTGGCCGTTTTGTGCTTGTTTTAGCTCATGGGTTTGCTTGGTACACTACAAACCAATTGCAAATGAAATGATTCGCCATAAAGAACTTACTATTACTTGATAGCCACCAAAATAAATTTTGCAGAATTATTTTTTGTGTTTGGTATGTCAAAACAATTTTATTTTATTTTATTATTATTATTTTTTTTTTTTTATACCTGGGTATCCCTGTAGACAAGGGATTGAGCCCAAGGACTAGTCCCAAAGCACGTGCAACGCCCGCACATCACACACACCAGGTAAGTAAGGGTGTGTCATCGTAGGTGCCTCTTGAGGAATTAATGCTCATACTAGTATCGAACCCATGACCTACAAGCATTAATCCCTTATCGGCCTGAAATTGCCATTGAGTTAATCCCTCGGGATTGAAACAATTTTATCTTATTCAATCTCTTAAAAGAAATAATTCAAATGAAAAAATATATATATAGTTTCAATACTTGCTATATTAACCTATGTATAAATGACAAAGGAAACTATTCAAATTACGAAATTCAATACAGTTAATACTTGTTATAATAACAGGCAAATGAATTTACAAAAATATCCCCTTGATGAGAGATATTTTTATAATGATACTGGTGAAGAGTATTTTTTTATATAATTTTCATACGTAAATAAATGTATCTTTGATGAGATGCATTTTTTGTGAAGTAACATGTATGTTACTTTAACAAGTATTGAGAGTTATTTTTGTAATTTAAAATATGCAATTTAAGGTATATTTGATTAGGGGTATTTTTATAAGAGTAATGATAATCTGACACCCCCACGTGGACATGGGATGTGCCAAAACCATAGATTTTCTTTCATCGGGATACACAACTGCACATATTTTTGGGGATGGACAGTTGTGTATCCCGAGGCATAAAGTCTATGGTTCTGGCACATGCCACATCATAAGGGTATTTTGAGTATGCCATGTAGGGGAGTCTGTTATCACGACTTTTTTTATGATCTGATTAATTTCTTTGATAATTGTTAATTTAATAATTTTGATTTGCATGGATCGGAGTAGAATAATTTTGCAAATGATTTGCGGTGCTTGCTGGAATTTCTTAAGAATTTTGATGAATTATGCAAATCATTTGGATTGTGTAACTAAAGTAGTCTTTCATTTATTCAATCTGGGACTAAATGTTTTAAAAAACAATCAAAAATATCAAATACTTGTATTTTGAAATACACAAAGGCATTTAAAAATACAACACAAGCTACCCATAGAACTTAGTGCTTTATATCCTATAAATGTGTCCAGTCCCGTGTTGGTCGTGATTAAGTTTCTTGAGCGTTCTCGTGTTGGGCACCCTATGATGACAACACCAACGTACAATCAAATACTAAAGTTCATTTCGAGAGTTATTTCAACTCTGCATACTTAGACTCCTACAAGTCCACCTCTCAAACAAACATACAATTTCTCTAGAATAGAAATCTAATTCGATAGTTGAAATTTTGGGTTAGCTACCGTGTCAAACTTATGCCATATCTCTTTGTGTGAATTCAAATCCTTGATTTAAATTTCACTTCGTCACCAAGATGACAACAACTGATCATGGCATGGTACCCAAATTCATCCCGAATGTACACGCGACAACCAAATATTCTTTATTTTTTGGAAGTATGAATCTGTAAAAAATAATATACATTTTTATGGGTCAACTTATTATACAAACAACAATATTTACAACTTCTTTACGAGGCCCCGCAGTGCTCATGCCACCAAATTGTCTAGGATGTTCTCTCCGAGACCACTTAGGCTACTCATGTTGATCAAACATTTTTCACCCAAATAATACAGGGTATTGTGATCAAATTGTGAAAAAAAAAAAAAATAGTAGATGTAAGATAGCAAAAAATCAATTGATGATTGAGGAGTGATGAATCACTGTCCTTAAGAATATATCGTCTCACAAAGATATTGTTCGGGTGTAGTAGGTCACAGCGGAATACCCTCCAAGGTACAGTCAAAGTCTCAAATCAAATGTAAACTTGCAATGACTAAGAGAGATAATGAACAACTCTGATCGTTCCTTATCAAAATTAGGAAGAGAAAAGATTACGACAACGACGTGACCAACAAGAAAAAGAGAGGAAGAGACTATTTATGTATTTCTATGTTGGAGGAAAAATTGATTATATAGACCCCACTGCTTTGACCGCCAAATTAATTCTATTAAAACGGTATGGCAACCGCTCAATTAAAACGTTCTAATTTTAATTACTCACAATGTTTAGAATAAAATGATTTAATTATTTAAAATGGGTTGAAAACAATTTACACACGATGATTGTGTGCGTTGCACTTGATTAAACTAATTTTCGAACTACCTCATTGGATTCAATAGGCTTTTGTTAGGGTCTTGTGTGCGCGTTAGCCTCTACTTATTCTTTCTAGGTTTTACAACACAAGCAAAACATTGATTTAAATCTCAATCAAACGAGATAAAATCTCTAGAAAATTACATTAATCCCTTAAAAAAAATATTAATCTTTAAATTTTTTTTGTTTTTTTTTTTTTTCAAATCTCAATATTAGATTTGAAGGTGAGCTGCTAACATTATTTAATGTTGCAAAAGTCCTAAAGGAATATAAGCATGACACGGCAACTCTGGCATTACAGGTTGAAATGCATCCCACTACTCCAAATAAGTGTGGACTGACACTCCACCAAACTTAATTAATAGTCAAAGTTGGCATTGTTTGACATCTTATCAAATCGGGTCCCTTTTATATTGGGTTTATGATATTAGGGGCCAAATCCAACAATAATAAAATCATGTTTGACCGAATTAAGTCCAGTTTTATATACAAAACATATTTTACGTAATTTCTCACGTTTTATCAGATCGGGCCCTACTTGATAGATCGATTATATAATCGAATCCTCCTCTAAGTCCATATCCTCTATCAAAATCCAAAGCTATTGGAATGAATCGTATTTTTTATTTGATTTCGGATTAGGGGTATAATAGAACTGAGTCAATCCGAGAACCGAACTAATCCAAAGTATCTATTATAATATATATATGGGAAATGTTCAGTACCAAATATTTTGGCAAAACATTTTTCAAAACATGGGTTAGAAGTTTTGGAATTGGCTGATTTTTGGTGAGGATGATCTTTACGGTGAGGAGATCACCATCATCATCACCAAAAATCAGCCCATTCCAAAACTTTTAATCCCATCAAAAATGGTTTACAAAAATGATGGTCCACGATTTTTCAACTTGTAAACATGGGGCTAGAAGTTTTGGAATGGGCTAATTTTTGGTGATGATGATCTCCTCACTAAAACTTCTAACCCATGTAGGACAAAAATGGTTGGCTAAAATGTTGGCCTAAATGTTTGGTGCTGAACGGGACCATAATATATATATATATGGGAAATGTTCAACAAGTTTTTGATTGAGCTGATTTTTTGTGAAGGAGGGATCTTTTCATCATAGTGACCATCCTTGCAAAAAATCAGCTCAATCCAAAACCTCTAACTCTTATTTTGAAACGAAAGTTTTTTTCATATGTTTTCTCATATGGCTCTTGAACCGCCCCCATATATATATATATGGTCCCGTTCAGCAACAAACATTTTGGCAAAACATTTTTCAAAACATGGGTTAAAAGTTATGGAATGGACTGATTTTTTGTGAGGATGATCTCTACGGTGAAGAGATCATCCTCACCAAAAATCAGCCCATTCCAAAACTTCTAGCTCCCTGTTTACAAGTTGAAAAATCGCGGACCGTCCATTCTTTGTAAACCTTTTTTGATGGGGTTAGAAGTTTTGGAATGGGCTGATTTTTGGTGATGATGATCTCCTCGTCGTAGAGATCATCCTCACCAAAAATCAGCCCATTCCAAAACTCTAATCCATGTTTTGAAAAATGTTTTGCCAAAATGTTTGTTGCTGAACATTTCCCATATATATAGGATTAGGATCCGTATACACATAAAACTACAACGTGGTTTGTCTTATATGGGCAAAAATGTTTGGAATGGGCTGATTTTTTGTGAGGATGATCTCTATGGTGAGGAGATCATCCTTACCAAAAATCAGCCTATTATACAACTTCTAGCCCCATGTTTAGAAGTTGAAAATTTTTAGACCGTCCAATTTTTGTAAATCAGTTTTGATGGGGTTAGAAGTTTTGGAATATGATTTTGCAAGGATGATTCCCTCACCATAGAGATCATCCTCACAAAAAATCAGCCTATTCCGAATCTTTTTAACCATATAAGACAAAAACGTTTTAGCTTTATGAGTAAGCTTTATTGTCTACGGAACCTGACCCATATATATATATATATAATATATATGGGAATGTTCAGCAGCCCTAAGTGACCACACACTTTAACAAACGTTTTTTGTCCTACATGGGTTAGAAGTTTTGGAATGAGTTGATTTTTGGTGAGGATGATCTCTATGATTAGAAGATCATCCTCCCAAAAATCAGCCCATTCCGAAATGTTTAACCCCATGTTTTACACGTTGAAAATCGTGGACCGTCCATTTTTTTGTAAATCAATTTTGATGGGTTAGAAGTTTTGGAATGAGCTGATTTTTGGTGAGGATGATCTCCTCACCATAGAGATCATCCTCACCAAAAATCAGCTCATTCCGAAACTTCTAACCCATGTAAGACAAAACGCGTTTGTTAAGTGTGTGATAAAACTAAGGGTGGCGAACGGGACCCTATATATATATATATATAGGGAAATGTTCAGCAACAAACATTTTGACAACATTTGGCAAACATTTTTCAAAATATGAGTTAGAGATTTTGGAATGGGCTGATTTTTGGTGAGGATGATCTCTACGGTGAAAAGATCATCATCACCAAAAATCAGCCCATTCCAAAACTTCTAACCCATCAAAATGGTTTACAAAAAATGGACGGTCCACGATTTTTCAACTTGTAAACATGGGGCTAGAAGTTTTGGAATGGGCTGATTTTTGGTGAGAATGATCTCCTCACCAAAGAGATCATCCTCACCAAAAATCAGCCCATTCCAAACCTCTAACCATGTTTTGAAAAATGTTTTGCCAAAATGTTTGTTGCTGAAAGGGACCCATATATATATATATAGGGAAATGTTCAGCACCCTAAGTTTTACCACACACTTTAACAAACGTTTTTTGTCCTACATGGGTTAGAAGTTTTTGGAATGAGCTGATTTTTGGTGAGGATGATCTCTATGATTAGAAAATCATCCTCCCCAAAAATCAGCCCATTCCGAAATGTTTAGCCCCATGTTTACACGTTGAAAAATCGTGGACCGTCCATTTTTTGTAAATCAATTTTGATGGGGTTAGAAGTTTTGGAATGAGCTGATTTTTGGTGAGGATGATCTCCTCACCATAGAGATCATCCTCACCAAAATCACTCATTCTGAAACTTCTAACCCATGTAAGACAAAACGCGTTTGTTAAAGTGTGTGGTAAAACTTAGGGTGCCGAACGGGACCCATATATATATATATATATATATATATATATATATATATAGGGTCGGGTTGCAACACACATTGCGACACACATATAGACAACGTGTTTGTCTTATATGGGCAAGAATATTTGAAATAGGCTGATTTTTTGTGATGATGATCTCTGTGATGAGGGGATCATCCTGGCAAAAAATCATCCCATTCCAAAACTTGTAACCCCATCAAAATTGATTTACAAAAATTGGACGGTCTATAATTTTTCAATAAAAATTGGACGGTCTAGAAGTTTCATAATGAGCTGATTTTTTGGCAAGGATGATATCCTCACCACAGAGATCATCCTCACAAAAAATCAGCCCATTCCAAACATTTTTGCCCATATAAGACAAAACACGTTGTCTATATGTGTGTTGAAATGGTTGTCGTTTGAACCTTATATATATATATATATATGAAGAGGTAACTCATCAAAGTCTTCAACTTTATCTCATCTATTTTTTTCTAACAAAAACTCATAAAAAATGTAGACAACGTGTTTGTCTTATATGGGCAAAAATGTTTGGAATGGGCTGATTTTTTGTGAGGATGATCTCTGTGATGAGAGAATCATCCTGGCAAAAAATCATCAAATTCCAAAACTTCTAACCCCATCAAAATTGATTTACAAAAATTGGACGGTCTATAATTTTTCAACAAAAATCGGACGGTCTAGAAGTTTTGGAATGGGATGAGTTTTTGCCAGGATGATCCCCTCACCATAGAGATCATCCTCACAAAAAATCAGCCCATTCCAAACATTTTTGCCCATATAAGACAAAACGCATTGTCTATATGGTTGTCGTTTGAACCTGATCCATATATGAAGAGGTAACTCATCAAAGTCTTCGACTTTATCTCATCTATTTTTTTCTAACAAAAACTCCTAAAAAATGTACACAAATCTCTTTTTCAACTCTCCAATGAATCAATCCATATCTGGAAAAACTTTTTTAAAGAGTTTGATTCCTTGTTTTTTAAGGAGAACCTTTATACCGTGTTTGTTAGATGAAATATACTATACGAACCTAAGCTTGGATTCGTTAATCTACCATTTATAGATTAGTTTCCTCATTAATCCATCAAAAATACAAATTTTAAAATTGTAATTTTTTCTTTAATCTCATTGAGCTTCCTCTAATTTTTAATTTATATAGATTTTAGTCAGAATTTAATCATGAAATCATTTTTATTTTTAAAATAGGCATTATTTATTATATAATCCAAAGGATTCCTCTTTTGAAAGAAAAAATACTAATTTTTCTATTTTGAAAGTATGAGAATCGAAAATCGATCTGAACCAATCTGAACCATATGCACCCCTCGTACACTACAAACCATTTGCAAATGGAAATGATTTGTCCTCCAAATGTTTTGCCATAAAAAACTTACTTTTACTTGGTAGCCACCTAAATAAATTTTGTGGAATTATTTTTTGTGATTAGTTCGTCAAAAAAATTTTATCTTTTTTTATTTTTTATAACTGGGTATCCCTGTAGACAATAGACCGGGCCCAAGGACTAGTCCCAAGGCACGCGCACTGTACGCACATCACATGCACTAAGTAAGTGAGGGTGCGCCATTGTAGGTGCCTCCTGAGGAATTAATGCTTGTATTGGATATCGAACCCATGACCTACGAGCATTAACCACTTAACAGTCTAAAATTGCCATTGAGTTAATCCCTCGGGATTGAAACAATTTTATCTTATTCAATCTCTTAAAAGAAATAATTCAAATTAAACAAGTATACGTTCAATACTTGCTACATTAACATACATATAAATGACAAAGGAAACTATTCAAATTACGAAATTCAATACAGTTAAGACTTGTTAGAATTTACAAAAATACCCCCTTGATGAGAGAGATTTTTATAATGATACTGGTGAAGAGTATTTTTTTTATAATTTTCATATGTAAATAAATGTATCTTTGATGAGATGTATTTTTGTGAATTAACATGCATTTTACTTTAACAAGCTTTGAGAGTTATTTTTGTAATTTAAAATATGCAGTTTAAGGTATCTTTAATTAGGAGTATTTTAGTAAACTTAAAAGTAAATAACAAGTCTTGAGGGTATTTTTATAAGAGTAATGATAATCTAACACCCCCACGGCCCCACGTGGACATGGGATGTGCCGGAAACATAGATTTTCTTTCATCGGGATACACAACTGCACAAATTTATGGGGATGGACAGTTGTGTATCCCGAGACATAAAGTCTATGGTTCTGGCACATGCCACGTCATAAGATAATTTTGAGTATGCCATGTGGGGGAGTCACATTATCACGACTTTTTTTATAATCTGATTAATTTCTTTGATAATTGTTAATTTAATAATTTTGATTTGCATGTTTCGGAGTAGAATAATTTTGCAACTGATTTGCAATGCTTGCTGAAATTTTGTAAGAATTTTGGTGAATCATGCAAACCATTTAGATTGTGTAGTAAAGTAGTCTTTTATTTGTTCGATGTGGGACTAAATGTTTTGAAGAACAACCAACATATCAAATACTTGTATTTTGAAATACACAAAGGCATATAAAAATACAACACAAGCTACCCACAGAACTTAGTGCTTTATATCCTATAAATGTGTCCAGTCCCCTGTGTTGATCGTGATTAAGTTTATTGAGCATTCTCGTGTGGGCACCCTATGATGACAACACCAACATACAATCAAATAATTTCGAGAGTCCACCTTTCAAACAAACATACAATTTCTCTAAAATTGAAATCTAATTCGATAGTTGAAATTTTGGGTTAGATACCGTGTCAAACTTGTGCCAAATCTCTTTGTGTGAATTCAAATCATTGATTTAAATTTCACTTCGTCACCAAGATGACAATAACATGATCATGGCATGGTACCCAAATTCAACCTGAATGCACACGCGACGACCAAATATTCTTTTTTTTTTGGAAGTATGAATCTGTAAAAAATAATATACATTTTTTACGGGTCAACTTATTATACAAACAACAATATTTATAACTTCTTTACAAAGGCCCGCGATGCTCACGCCACCAAATTGTCTAGGATGTTCTCTCCTAGACCACTTAGGCTACTCATGTTGATCAAACATCTTGCACCCAAATAATAGATGAAATTGTTGGAAAAAAAAATAGTAGATGTAACAAACAAGACTGATAGCAGAAAATCAATGATGATTGAGGTGTGACGAATCACTGCCCTTAAGAATATAACGTCTCACGAAGATATTGTTTGGGTGTGATAGGTCACAGCGGAATACCCTCTAGGGTATAACAATCAAAGTCTCAAATCAAACGTGCACTTGCAATGACTAAGAGAGATAATGAACAACTCTGATAGTTCCTTATCAAAATTAGGAAGAGAAAAGATTACGACAAAGATGTGACCAGCATGAAAAAGAGAGGAAGAGACTATTTATGTATTTCTATGTTTGAGGAAAAATTGATTGTATAGACCCCAATACTTTGACCAGCAAATTAATTCTATTAAAATGGTATGGTAACTGTTCAATTAAAATGCTCTAATTTTAATTACTCACAATGTTTAGAATAAAATGGTTTAATTATTTAAACGATTTGCACACGATGATTGTGTGCATTGCACCTGATTAACTAATTTTTGAACTACCTCGTTGGGTTTAATAGATTTTTGTTTGGGTCTCGTGTGCGCGTTAGCCTCCGCTTATTCTATTTAGGTTTTACAACACAAGCAGAACATTAATTTAAATCTCTCTCCATGAATTTTCTTTTTCGAAAGTTTGAGATTCTCCATCAACCGAGATAAAATCTCTAGAAAATTATATTAATCCCTTAAAAAAATATTAATCTTAAAAAAAAAAAAATTTGATTTTTTCTCAAATCTCAATATTATATTTGATGGTGAACTTCTAACATTATTTGATGTTAGAAAAGTCCTAAAGGAATATAAGCATGACACGGCAACTCTGGCATTACAGGTTGAAATGCATCCACTACTCCAAATAAGTAAGTGTGGACTGACACTCCACCAAAATTAATCAATAGTCAAAGTTGGCATTGTTTGACATCTTATCAAAAATCGGGTCCCTTTTATATTGGGTTTATGATATTAGGGTCCCAATCTAACAATAATAAAATCAGGTTTGACCGAATTAAGTTCAGTTTTATACACAAAACATATTTTATGTAATTTCTCACGTTTTATCAGATCGGGCCCTACTTGATAGATCGATTATATAATCGAATCCTCCTCTAAGTCCATATTCTCTATCAAATCCAAAACTATTGGAATGAATCGTATTTTGACAGAAGAACAAGTTACACTAGGAACAAGTCTAAGATTATAGGATTCAACAAGACATTCGCCGAGAAATAGCTATAAAAGCTCTCTCAACTATAATGCAAGATTAAACTCCTTCGAAGGAATGCTTTGCAGTAATAAAAGTCAGAAGTAGAATAAATCTTATCTCTATTATATAGTGAAAATAAACCTTTGGAGGTAACTTTTTTCTAACTTAACCTATAACGCACGAATGGGATGGGAGGAAAAGCATGGGCTTACGAGGAATTAAGTATTATATATTTTTGAGTTATCCATTTCATTAAGTATCCCTAGGTGTAGCCTCGAAGAAGTTTCCTTTGTGATATTTATCATTTTGACCACCTTATTTTAAAGGAAAAAAACTAGACTTAATAACAGGTTGACGCTCTATGTTGGGATGGAAGGGACATCCAAGAAAAAAATTCCTTCGAAAAAAAGTATATCAATCCCTAGAAAATTAGATCAAATCTCAAGGAAATCTCATTTAAATCTATATAATAAAACACAATTGTATGATCTAATTTTGTAAGGGATAAACTTTCATCAAATTATAATTTTTGTGGGATTTACTTTATTATTATTCTTTTTTACTTCTACTAATTTTATTATATTTTATTTTTTTTTAATCATTTAATTTATTTATTTTTTTCATCTTTTACCTTTTAATTTATATATATATTTTAATAATGCCCCATAACTTTATCTTTACAGGACTTATCTTATCTGGTGGGTTGAGGCTCTCCATCAAATAGGTAGTAGAGATAATAAGAAAAACACTGATTTCCGAGAGATCAATACAAGCCTTCTAAAATTAATACAATTTTATTTTTTCAGAAATACATTTTCTTGAAAATCCCAAGCATCTCAACCTTTTGTTTGATTGATATGGAGCTATTTTCTAAGTTTAGTATACAATAAAGATGGGGCACCTTTCATATTACCTTTATTCAAAAGCCACGTGAATGAAAAAAAAGTTTCGACTGAGATACATCTCAAGGCGGTGTAATTAAGGTTTTGTTTGATTGTGAATGGCAAATGGGTGGAAAAATAATTTTCCTTGGTAAAAAATATTTTTCTTGATTTTTTTTTTTTTGGGAATTCGAATTCTAACTCAATGTGATCCTCTTAAGGATAAATAGATTCACGTTCCTCTTAATGTTATTCTATTTACTCTCACACCCAAAACTAAATAATAAAAAAATATAACTCCACCCCGACTCTGATCGACTCAAGTTGACAACTCATGAGTTGACTCGAATGAGTAAAAAAAAGTATTTAAATTTATGAATATTTAATAACTATTTTTAATATTTAAAATATTTAATTTTTGTTCTCTCCAAAAATATTATATATAACTAAATAACTCAGTTGAGCTGACTTGATCAAATTGGCTCGATGATTAGTCAAGTTGACTTGGTGAGTTGGTTCCAATGAATATTCAATTGAGTCATTCAACTTGGTTGACTCAAAAAATTTTATAAAGAGCGTTGCTATTGCCACCCCAAGTTTTTAAATTATTTATCACACCCCAATTAAAGATTAAAACACTCTCTTCAAACATTACAAAGATTTGGCCCAAATTATAATCTTTACATTATAACACTCATTCAAACAATTTCACTAGTTGTTTACAATTATGATCAGATTCATATAAAATCCTAAACCCAAAAAATAGAAATTTAGCAAAATAGAAAAAGAAAAACCGAGAGAGCTTCTATTGGCACTCTAATTTTAACTTATTTTCAACCATTCACTTATTTTCTTTATTTTTAATTGGGGCTTAATGAGTAACAATTGGGGTAGGGCTGCAACCTGGGCAGGTTGGAGGGTCAACCCAAGTTGTTTTACCCTCAACCCGATCATCGGGTTAGAGCTCATTAACCCAAACTCAGTCTAGCTCAACCCGAGATTAAACTTCTAAAATTGGGTTAAGCATAGATTTTGCCCAAGTTAGGTAATTTCGGGCAGGTTGGGTCGATTGGGCTCAATGAGCAAGTCTAATTTCATTTTGATCTACACATAAATTTTATTTTATATCATAAAAAAATAAATACAATATAAAAAATAAAATTACTAATAAATAAATTTGCACACAACCTCCAAATCCATTTATTTTTATATTATAATTTATTTTTTCATAATTTTATAAATATATTTAGGAAGAGAAAATTAATATATTTTTTTAAAAAATAAAAATAAAAATATTTATATGTAAATATATAGCATCCAATTCGGATGGAGTTGGATTGCCCAAAGCCTCAACCCAAATTCAATTCAGGTTGAGATTTTCGAACCTAAGTTCAACTCATTTTCCATATAATCCAACCCAGACTCACCCATCAATCGGGTAGAGTTTAGTTAGCTCGCCCAAGTTGTGGTGTGAATAGCATTCCAACTCTCTTTTGATATTTTCCAAGGACTTGAAAATCTCTTGAAAACTAAATCCCTCCAGTCAAACAGACCCCAAGCAACTTGACCTGTGGAGGTCATATCTACTCCAACAACGTCTCTCTCCCGACTTTTATGTGCAACCACCACCCATGCATGAATTCAAATATTATTACATTAAGTGTATCAACTTTGAATTCTGAAAGCAAGACTTAGTCTCTTATCTATTAAGTCAAAAAAAATATTATTTCTGTGGGACCTTGGGTTTGATTATTTAATTTTTTATGTTTTTCAGCAATTTAATAGCAGACCTTGACTGGATCATTGGAGAAGTTTCCTTTTTTTTTGTTTTTTTTGTTTTTTTTTGTTTATGTATTCATTAATGGTGGATGGAGGAGAGTTGATGATGATTTGGGAGAGTTTCCATGGGAAATTGTTATGGAAGTAGTGCAAGATGTGCTCATGCCTCTTCTGCAGCTTCTTCAGGCAAGTCTTTTGATTCTTTATTTATTTCTCTCTCTCTCCCCCCTCCCTTTTTTTTTTTTGTTCTTTTCTCTTTATTTGTTTTTAATTTTCCCCCCTTTTTTTTGTTATGGGTATTGAATTATATGGTCAGTTCAGTTGTATATAATGTTTTAAAGTACAATTTGGCATAAAATTTTGATTTATTTTCCCTTTCTCTCTCTCTCTCTCTTTTTCTTGTTGTTATGCGTATTGAATTATATGGGTAGTTCAGTTTTAAAGAAGCTTATGATTTTTTTTTAGTCAAATTTGGCATAAAATTTTGAGTTTCTTTTAACTACTCTGTCTTTAAAAAAACTATTTAGTCTTTTTTTTTTTTCCTGAAGTGCAATCTTGGGATAAAACAATTTTTTCTTATTTTTGGAACTATTTTATTCTTTTTAATGAAGTTATGATAATGGGGTTTTTTTTTTTAAACTATTTTTTAACTTCTATTTTACATGTTTTTTAGTTAATTTAAGTGCTGAATTTTCAGAATTTTGTATCTCTTCTGTCAACTATGTTAGGTTCTTCAGTTAAGATATTTGGGGAGTGTGGAAACCATCAATACAAGGGAATTTGAAATTTTCACTATTTTTTGTGTCATTGTGTTTGATTTTTTCTCTGAGTGGAGAAGATATATGCAATAACTATGTTTTTAAGCACTGATGACTGATGAGAGATGAAAATTTGGAGCTTTTGAATGTTTGAATTTTCTTTTTTTATGCATCTTCTAGTCTAGATGAAGTTATGGATTTCTAATTAGAAGTTTCATTAGCTTCAATATCATGATCCGTAGATATTTTCGAAGATTCCTCAACTACAAACAGAGCAAACCAGAAAATAAAATTAGAGGAATCTCATATTTATTGAGGGTCAGAGGACTTGAGTCTCATCCTACATTTAAAGGATCATCGTCAACCGTTATGGCGTCTATGTATATTAAGACTAACAGATCACTAAGAAGCTAACTTAACCTCTTTAATTGGTAGAATTTTGGATTGAGCGACCGTCAACATGAGTTTAAGGTCCTGTTTGGAAGGTGGAGTGTCAAGAGTTGGAGTTGAAGTATTGAGAGTTCAAATCAACTCCCGAAATGAACTTCAGCGTTGGTTGTTTGCTGGAGTAGGAATCATCGGAAGGTACTCAACACCCATCTTTCAAACAAGTCCTAAGAAAGCCTAGCCGAGTTTCCATCACAATTTACTAACTCTGAGTTTCCTTCCACATTTTCCCCCATCAAGGCTTGCCAATTGTCCCAATTCTTTGATGATATCGTACAAGGTTTATGTGAAAATTTGAGATTTTGAAATTAATATTGTTGTTTGTTAACACGGGTAGATCTGCTATTGAAATTCTTGCGAGTTCTATCGATGTCCAAGATTTTGGAAAATGTAAATCATGGTCGTTGGTGTAAATTTTGATCAAATTGTTTATCTTTGTTTATGTCGAAGTTCAAAAAAGTTGTTCCTAAATGATACAAATTTAGATCATATTTTGTTTCAAAAGTATCTACTTAAGTCATATAGTATATCTTCTAGTTCTGTTTAATATGGCTTCGAAATCTAATCTTTACCTTCTCATTTACCTTTTTTCCCCCCATTTTCAGAGACTCCAAAGCCTTTTAGTAGTAGGTCAATCTTGAGCTTGACCTCTTCTAGCCAAGAAACAATATTTTCTAGTATGAGCAGAACTCTCACAATGTCCAAAAGTGATGTATCGGTCTCGGGAAATCTCAAGTCATTTAGCTTCAATGACCTCAAGAATGCTACGAGGAACTTTCGCTCAGACAGTCTTCTTGGGGAAGGAGGATTTGGGTGTGTCTTCAAAGGATGGATTGATGAAAACACCTTTGCACCCACCAAACCGGGAGTTGGGATTGTGGTGGCTATCAAGAAACTCAAGATGGAAAGCTTCCAAGGACATAAAGAATGGCTTGTATGTAACATAAGGACTCGATTTCTTGCTCTTTAACTTTTCTATTGGCCTCGATATTCACCATCTGATTGATCTTGATTTTTTTGGCTTGACAGGCAGAAGTTAACTATTTGGGTCTACTTCGCCATGAGAATCTCGTGAAACTCGTCGGATACTGTTCAGAATCGGATAACAGACTTATAGTTTATGAGTTCATGCCGAGGGGAAGCTTGGAAAATCATTTATTTAAAAGTAAACTTTCTATTGTTATCCCATCTCTTCTGAAGATTTATCAACTTTTTCTTTTCTTTTATCGTGCTCAGTATCTTATAATATAATCATCAACACCTTATCCTAGTTTATCACCTATTGGGGCCAGTGTTTTAAAAAACCTACGCCTCGAGGCATGAGGCTTAAGCCTTATCAAAAATTAGGCTTACGCCTCAATAGGTTTGGCAAAACCCAATATCATGGTTCAAAAAAATCAATTTTATTTTATTTTCTTGCTTTACACAAATCCCCCCCTCCCAATGTCTTTTCTTTTACAAAACACCTCAAGTACACCTTAGGTACTTTAAAACACTGATTGGGGCTACTCCTAAATTTTCATGAATTCTTTCATTTCTAATGAATAACACATGTTCGAAGATTTTGTTGGCTAGAAACAATTCCTCATAGTTAGCCAAATTTAATTGGTGCCATGTTTTTGTTACCAAGATTCTAGATCAACAATGATTTTAATAAATACCCAAGAACATTTGGCTGATTTTTAATTCATTTTAAATGAGGAATATATGAAAAATAATTGGTTGCAGAGATTATCATGTTTCATTCCATGACTTAGTATTCAAAACTGAAAATTTTGACTAAGATTTGCAAGTAAAAGCCTCCATACATTCGACACCCTCGTCCATACCAAGGAGACCATAATAGAGTCACCTTCCTTCACATTAAAGGCCCTAGGAAACATGATTGGAAAATCTATTCTTTTAAATTTCAACTAATTTTCTTTCAAACATTTGACTCCAAAGAACAAGATTTGTTTAGACAGCCCCAAACTTTGGGGACAAAGCTTCAATAATGATGATAATGACTTTGTTACCTCATTTCGGTACGATGCTCTTTACATTCCTTGTAGTCCTCAAAGTCGTAGTGTAATACATCATCCACCATTCATAATGTGTATGTCATTCATCGAGTTACAAACAATTTTCATCGGTGATGGATTGAAAATGAGCGACCACATTTCTTCTTTCTGCAGGAGGTGTTCAACCTATATCTTGGGCTGTACGGATGAATATCGCTATTTGTGTTGCTCGGGGACTATCTTTCTTACATAATTTAGAAACCCAAGTTATTTACCGCGATCTAAAGGCTTCCAACATTCTGCTTGATTCGGTAAGCTAGAAAATATAGATGAATGTAGTAGTTATGGTTTTAGATTCATCTCATATTTTTGGATACCAAATGTCTTATGTAACAAAAATTGTAGGATTTCA
Organism: Akebia trifoliata; assembly: GCF_017979445.1. Classification (NCBI taxonomy): domain Eukaryota; kingdom Viridiplantae; phylum Streptophyta; class Magnoliopsida; order Ranunculales; family Lardizabalaceae; genus Akebia; species Akebia trifoliata. The sequence continues at coordinate 35,025,268 of NC_141388.1, read as the reverse complement.
ATGCAAAGCTTTCGGATTTCGGCTTAGCAAGAGATGGTCCTACCGGAGATAACACTCATGTTTCGACTAGAGTGGTGGGAACTCGCGGTTATGCTGCCCCAGAATATGTGGCAACAGGTTATTTCTACCTCAATTACTTAAGTTTAGTGAAATCAAAGAAGAAATGAATAAAATGGATCAAGGAATTAAATCTACATTTTTTTATGGATTTTCCATCATCATCATCACCATCAAACCCTTATCCTGAAAATTTGGGGTCAACTAAATGACTCTTGTTCCTCTATTCAATTTTGTCCAACGCCGTGTCTTTTGTTAATCCTAATGTGCTCATATGGGCTTTCACTACCCCAATCCACGTGTTTTGGTCCACCTTTTGTTCTTTTAGAACATTCAACTTCAATGTTCATTCTTTTCTATCTAAAGTCATTTCTTTTGTTAATTCCCGTGTGTTCATATCTGCTCTCACTACTTCAATCCTCAATCCTTTTGGTCTTCCTCTCACTCTTTTAGAACCTTCAATGTGTATATTCCTCCATTCAATTTTGTCTCAAGTCATGTATTCTATTAGTTTTAGTGTGTTCATATCTGCCCACACAACCTCAATCTACATACCTTTTAGTCTTCCTCTCACTCCTTTAAAGCAACTCCAACCCAAGGCTTCAAATTGGCATATACTCTGAACCACTTTTGAATTCCAACCCAAGGCTTAAAATTGGCAGCTTCTTCAAAAAGAAGGCTAAAATTAGCATTTAATTAAAATTTTTTTTTTTTAAAGAGAGAGGATAAAATAGGTATTCTGAATAAGGTGAACAGTGATTGAGATAGTGGCTTCAAAAATCCTCCAGTGCTCTATATTTGAAAGACATGATCAGTGATACAGAGCCCAAATCTTCATTTTGAAGCCTGGTTGGAGTTGCTCTTAAGACCTTCAACTTGCACATTTCTTCTATGTATGATTGTAATCAGCTTTCATTGCAAATGACCGAATCACCTAAATCGACTTTCCCTTTTATAAACTGTTGGGGGGCTACTCCTTAGACACTATTTTGGGCTTTTACTCATCTTTTCCTCTTAATACATTCTTTGAAACCAGGACACTTGACGACAAAGAGTGACGTTTACAGCTTTGGGGTTGTCTTATTAGAGTTGTTATCAGGAAGACGAGCAATGGACGACGATAGACCCGGTTATGAAGATACCCTAGTTGATTGGGCAAAGCCATTCTTAGGCGATAATAGGAGAGTACTGAGAATCATGGACACAAGATTAGGGGGTCAATACTCGAAGAAAGGAGCCCAAGCAGCCGCTGCATTAGCTCTTCAGTGTATCCACAATGACCCCAAGAACAGACCCCTCATGAGAGATGTTATCACCACATTAGAAGGACTACAGACGTCGAAAGAAACTTTGAAGACTCAACCATCTAAGTTGCATCACCGTGGGATAAAGCACACTACTAGTTACAATCAAAAGGAAAAAACAATAGAAATTCAATCTAATTTGCATCCGTGATACCTATATATGATGTATTTATACACTTAAAACCATTTCTAAACATGATGGAAACTTCGGGTTTCCTCCTTCTTTTGTTTTTTTTCAATGGGTAGGGTGCCCAACTAGGCTAACCCTCCTGTCATGGGGTTGAACCCATGACCACCCACTTGGGTGTGGGATGCAAACCGACCATTGAGCTATCAGTGGGGTGTAAGAAGCTATGATTTTATCCTTTTTTTACATGGTTTGAGAAATTTTTTTTGGAAAATAATGAAAATATTTGTACAAAACCAGTTTCCACATACAAAATGTCTCTGAAATGTTCTTGTACCGTGCATTTTATTTAATTTTTTATAGCATTAATAAGGTAATTAAAGAGAAAAAAAAAACTTAAAGATTGAAACTCTAAGACACCTCAATAAAATTCATTTCTTCATCTTTTTTTTTATTTGTTTAGATTTTGTGTCAATAAGAGCATTTTTAATGTTGCAGAGTCGATCCACCAGAGAGAATCACTTCCTTCAAAATCTATATTATGTTTTACGAATATTGTCGAGTGAACGAATCATGATATGTGTGGTTTTTTAGAAAAATAAATAAATCATTATAAACTGAATTTTTCCCATTAATTTTAAAAATACTTACATTGAATCAGAAGTTTTTTTGTTTTTTTTTTTTTTTTAAATGCTAAAATTTTCTGAGTAAAATTAATTAGTTTTCAATGAGAAAAGAAAAGTAAAGAAGTATACTTTTAGAAATTCTCGATTAAACAAATGTGAATCTCATTGATCGTGCTAAGATTGTTAACAAAAGGAAAGGAGGGGGGGGGGGGGGGGGGGGAATTAGGCATCTGAACGACATACTCGAGAAAGGGGAAGTTGTTGTCGGAAATCGAAGCACTCTGCACATATACACAATGCGTATGTCGGGGATGATCATGGAATGACTTTAATGTGCAGTACCGAATTCAAGCATGCAATTTTCTTACCAATATGGCGTCTTTCGTCGGGACGTTATCAACATCATCTTTATGCAACAAATTATTCTTCGAATATATTACATGTCATGTTAGAAAGGAATAGGATTCGTATTAGGAGGTGGCAAATTTTTTACACCGACTGCTAACTTGACGTAACCCTCCTCCTCCTTTACCGAAGTTTGGGATTGATAACGTAAAGTAAAAGAAACACTACATTGGTAGAGTTAGGGTTGTAACATGAGGACTTCCTGGGAGGTCAACCATCCTATTACTACTATCACCCAATTGCAAAAGACATGACTTTAGACAGAATGAGTGCCCTAATTTCTAGGATAAGGTTTTCATGATGATGATACACTATTACAAAAATAAAAGATGTTTGTTGAAAATCGTTCTAGCAAAAATAAATAAATAAATAAATCGGATGACAAATATCATTCGCAAATGATTATTTAACCAATCGTGTATTACCTAGCCAATATGCTTGATAGTCAATTTTGTAATGGATTGCTCATCAAGAGGAAGATATTGTCATTAGGTAGATACTCGATAATCGATTTTCACAAGATAATCAGCAAGAAACGATTCAAAATAAGTAAAATTACAACTGGTTAGAAATCCAAACCGAACAAATTAGAGATTGACCGAGGCTTGTGTTGAAAACAATTTCCTTCAGATAATTTTGTTCCCGCAATTTGGTGCCCACAGATCTATGAACAATTGTCTCCTAAGATATAATGATCATGTGTGCAGAGGCAGCACTTCAATCTGTATGTCTAGCAAACCGAACACTAAGTTTGTACTCTCAAGAAATACATATGAGAATTTCAAAATGCAAGTAAAACAGAAGAGAAGAGAAAATCGAATGAATGACAACGAAGGTTGAAATGACTTATTTCAAAAAAAAAAAGAAAAAGAGATGTAGTGTCTCTTTAAGAAACAACCCACAACCCAAGAGATGTGTCTTTTTGAAGAAATTTTTTTTGAACAAACAGACACCATGAAAAACAAGATAGGAATTAAGGAGTACGCCCCTTCATATTAAACCCAACACTTAAATCAGCAAAAGGACCCCCGCACACACATGTGAAGTCAAATTGTTGAAATTTGCACCCCCCCTGCACGCGTATCATGTTCACACTCGTTAAGGATTTTTTGGACCAATGGTTTAAATCTTTATTGAGCCCATGGGTCCCTTGCACGTGCGTGAGCTTACCCAAGTCTCTTTCTCATATTTACTCAAGTGATATGAGAACTTCTATATAAGAACAAGACAAATTTCTTATTCCTATTCGATGTGGGACTAAAGAGTTTTACTTACAAACTCAATAGTTCTACAAACCACATACTAACAAACCATGGCTAGTAGAGGTTATTTGGAGTCGATTTCTCATTCATCCAAAATGGATTTTCGACAACTTAATAAATGAAATTATTCTCTTCAAAGAAAAGAATAAGTTTCTAAGTAGTCCTATCTCAAACAAAGTGTGGGTCCTACTTAAATCATAACTTAAAGTGACCCACTTGATCATAGAAATTTACAAATTTCTACAGATTTTTCTAACAAATATAAATTCAAATTTATCTTTCGCACTTGAATTTAATGAAAATCCAACAATTATATTTCATACTTCATGCTTTTAATTTAATAGTAAGAAAAATGTTGAAATGACTTTGAAATTTACATTGATTCAGACATTGCTGATGTGGATGTGTATACATAGCCATAAATGTTTTTCATTGAGATATGAGTGAAAAACATCTATGGTTCTGTAGATGCAAAATCTTGCTCTACACTTTTCCCTCCTCTCTTTACTCGGGCGGACCTGCGAATTAGCCCACTTCGACGATCAAGTTAGACACTATGAAAGTTAAGTCTAAAAATCTTAATCTAGTTCAGAGAGAAGAAGAAAAAGAACCTCCCCTTTGCCCATGGTCCTCTTCCGTTTATAAGCATCCAACTTGATCGTTTTCAGTGCCATTCTTTGAAGTGACTCAGGGCAGTTAGCTTACTCTCAGGGTAGTTAGCTCACCCTCTGACACGTAAGCTGCAGGAGTAGTTGCAACTCCTCTGTCAATCCTAGAATAATCAGAGCTGATCTGACATAGTATGGGTTGTCAGAACTGTCAATCAATGGCACATCTGTTAGACTCGTCTTGCCGACCTACATTGGCACTTGATATTCACGGAGTACACCGTCCGTGCTATATGATGGATTGAGCTGGGTGTCCGTGCATCCGAGGCATCTAACTAACTGGGCCCATATAACAGTCCATCCGAGCTTCAAGTCCACACTTCCGGGCCTCATTCGAGCCACGTGTCCATGTTTGAGAATTTCCCCCCACAATACCCCCTCTCGAGGGCACGAGCCAATTGCTCGGGTACTCGAGAAATTAATCTAAAAAAGTGGAAATTTGACACATGGCAAGCTCTCAGCGGGTCTCAGCTTGGGTTAATGATTTTACTGCGATGAATCGATACTTAGTCCGTTCGTTTTTTTAGGGCGGCGGTCGGTGGGGTTGCTCTCGTAGGGCGTGTCCGGTCTGTTGATTTTTTTGGCGCGTTTATGTGCAGCATACACGTGGCGCTCTCGAATAGCTTGATTCGCGTGCGACGGTGGAACGGTCATATCGGATCTCCCAGCATTTAATGCCCCATCATTATTAGCTGATGAGATCCCAACCGTTGATTGCAAGCGCGCATCTCAAGGTCTCTCATGTCTATATATACCCCACTCATTTCTCATTTTCACTTTCACCTTCACTCACATTGCCGTTATTTTGCCCGTCTGCCCTCTTGCGCCCTTCCTGTTTCCGTTCGTGCCTCTGTTGCGCCTTCGCTGTGCTATTCCGTCACCTACTACCCAGTGGCCTGAAGTTCCTGGTTTCCTTGAAGAAGAAGGTCAAGGAGAAAAGGTAACGAAATCAAGGCCCTCCCCTCTCCTCTACCTCTTCTTCTCTCTTTTAAATGGCCAAGGGGAAGTCCCATTCCCCTGTTTGTCCTCCTCTGGGCACTGTCCGGGATGTTTTTAGTGTCCCTAGCAGTGTGGGTTTGTCCTATATGGACGAGACCCTTACCCAGCGCGAATGCTCCCCGGTACCACTGTTGTATACTAGGGACAACGGAAGGCTGGCCTCCGAGTTCCTCTTAGTAGGCTAACTCGAGAGGTCCTGAACTTCTTCAGGAGGGCTCCCGGCCAGATGAGCGGGAACTTCTTCCGTCTAATTCAAGCTTTAGAGCTAATGAATGACAGACTGGAAGAAGGTCTGCAACTCGGCCTACCAGACATTAGGGCCCAATTTGCCCTAAAGAAATGTCCGAACAGGTCGGGCTTCTTCTATCTTTCCAAGAGGAGAGGGAAGTCGTCCTTGATCGAGCTTCCTGACTCGCATAAGGAATGGTTTCTATTTCCGATTCAATTGTCCGGTCAGTGGGAAAATGCTCCCGGGGACGAGCTTCCCCCCTTGACGCACCACTCTTTCAATCCTCATGGTGAGTCTCGTTTATTACCTCCCATTTACCTTTCTGTAGTTTGTATTCCTTAGTCTCCTGGAATTTATTACTCACTGCTTGAATATGTTCACAGGTCCGAGCAAGGATAAATTCCCAGAAGAGTCGGTGGTGATAACCCATTTGTTATCAAACCCCGAGCTCTTCAACTACGTTATCGAGTTTCTACCTCTATCCCTCCGGCCCGCAAGCATGGCGTTCCAATCCAAGCGTGCACCCCCGATCTTGGGGTCGGACTCCGAGGACGACGTCCCAGAGGTTCTCCCCACCCTGGCTGCGAGCGAACCAGAAGGGACACCTGCTGTGGGGGTGCAGCCCATGAAGAAGAAGAAGACCACCAACTTCTCCTCAAGAGGTTGAGGAAGAGGCCCTGCTCCCCAGGCCCAGCACTAACTCTTCCACCACCTCCAGCTCTCGAGGGGCCCAGCCAGGCAACCAAGCCATCTCAGGTTTCATCTGCTGGTTCGGAGCTAAGAGGAAACCTTCCCCAGCCTTTTTCCTAGGTGGTAAGGCCTATGGTGGGGCGAAGGCCAGTGACAGATCGGGACTCCGTCCTGTCTGATCCCGCGGTAGCGCGGGCTATTTTTGAGGCTTCTGCTCTACCGAGAGACGTAGAAAAGACATGTCAGGATTTTTCCGGTGACCCGACAAAATTCTATAATGATGTTTTCCGAGCGCTAGCTGCGGTGAGTTCCCTTTCTTTTTCCTCCCCCTTTTTTTGATCTGTCATTTATATGATTTCCACCTCCTAACTTCTTTATTTTTTTGTTTTTCTTTCAGGCGCAACATGTCGTAGCTAAGCTTGGTGAAGCACGCGATGCTTCCGCGCATGACCTTCATGTCGTAGAAGCTCACATACTTTAGCTCCAAACTAAAAGGGATGCGGCTACGGCCAATTCCATAAAGCTCCAATCGAGCTTGGATAGCACACTATCCGAGTTGGAGCAGAATAAAGATAGGCTGGCTCTTGCGGAGGAGAAAATTTCTTCTTTAGAAGAACTGGTGAAAGCCAAAGAAGTGGAGCAAGAGAGAGCCCTCCAAGATCAGCTCAACTCCCTCCAAGCCCAGCTAGACTCCTCGGAGGAGGCCTAGGAGAGAGCCTACAACAAACTTAAGGCAAAGTTAAGGAAGGCCGAGGCGGCGGCGAAGAAACCCGAAGCCGTTCTTGTCATTGTCCCCGAGCCTGTTCCCGAGCCAATCACTGATGCTACTCCCGAGCCGATTCCCGAAGTTCTGGCAGCACCAGCTGAGGGTCAGACCCCCAATGATGCGGAGGCCGAAATCGAAGCAAACTTCCTGATCCCTCCCCTTTCTTTTCTTGTTTACCTTGTAATGCAACCTTTATAATTTTCTAATGTTACTTTTGAATGTAACTCTTCTTTTCGTATTAATGAAAGTATTTTATTTTTTTTAATCCTTGTGCCTTTCGCTTTTCTTTGATGTTGAGGTCTGTTGTTTAATAATAATCTCAGAATAATTAACCCTGTTTCCATCTGACCGACTCCTTAGGCTCGACACTCGTTGTGGGCCGAGGCCATCCCTTAAACCAACATTTCAGTCTAGGCTTGGTGCATGTGAAGGGCCAAGGCTTTGACTTGATCCAACTCTTCAGTTGGGCTCGACTCCTGTTGAGGGGTCGAAACTTTTCCTTAATCCAACTCCTCAGTTGGGCTTGGCTCCCGTGAAGGGCCAAGACTTTTGTCTTGAACCAACTCCTCAATTGGGTTCGGCTCCTATTGAGGGGCCGAGGCTTTTCCTTAATCCAACTCCTCAGTTGGGCTTGGTTCCCGTAAAGGGCCAAGGCTTTGTCTTGAATCAACTCCTCAGTTGGGCTCGGTTCCTGTTGAGGAGTCGAGGCTTTTCCTTAATCCAACTCCTCAGTTGGGCTTGACTCCCGTGAAGGGCCAAGGCTTTGTCTTGAACCAACTCCTCAGTTGGGCTCGGATTTTGTTGAGGGGCCGAGGCTTTTTCTTAATCTAGCTCATCAGTTGGGCTTGGCTCTCGTGAAGGGCCAAGGCTTTGATCTGGACAGTTAGGCGTAGGTGCAGGTAACTTTTTATTGATAGTATCTCTTTAGGTTGAATACATTTCATGGCGACGGAATTACATCCCATGTTAATGTTACTAGATAGTATGCGCCAGATTCTCCGACTTTGCTTGCGATGTAGGGTCCTTCCCAATTAGCCTCGAGCTTTCCATTGTTAGTTTCCTTCGTGTTGGAGAATACCTTTCGAAGCACCAAGTCATCGACTTTGAATTCCCTGCGACGTACCTTCCGATCATAAGACCTATTTAACACTTGCTGGTATCGTGCCAATCTCTCTATGACCCTCTCTCGTGTCTCGTCCAACCAATCCAAATTCTGAGCCACCATCTCATCGTTCAGTTCAGTTTCGGCCACTTGTGTTCTAGTAGTGGGGACCTGAATTTCAGTCGAGATGACGGCTTCGATCCCATAGGCCAGTGCGAACAGAGTGAACCCTGTTGCCCTCCTGGCTGTAGTCCGGTAAGCCCATAGGACACTTTGCAACTCGTCCACCCATCTTCCTTTATGCTCAGCCAATTTTTTTTTAAGTTTTCGAGGATTTTCTTGTTGGATGCTTCCGCCTGCCCGTTGCCTTGTGGATACCTCGGGGATGACTGGAGCGATTGGATCCCGTACTCCTTGAAGTACGATTGCACACGGTTACCCTTGAATTGTGTTCCGTTGTCAGAAATTAGTGCATAGGGGATTCCGAAGCACGTTATAATATGCTCCCATGTGAACTTGATGACTTCTTCCTCCCTAATTCGAATGAGCGGAACAGATTCGACACACTAAGTAAAGTAATCTGTAGCTACTAGGATGAAGAGCTTACCCTATTTTCCCCGAGGTAGAGGTCCGATAATGTCCATCCCCCATATAGAGAACGGCCAAGGTGACTTCATAGGGTGGAGCTCACTGGCAGGCTGTATATGCATAGGGGCATGTTTTTGGCATTCATCGCACGTCTTTACGTACTTCTTGCAATCTTCCTGCATCATTGGCCAAACATAGCCCTGATTGATTACCTTATTGACGAGTGATCGTCCTCCCGAATGGTTGCCGCAGATCCCCTCATGAATTTCCGCCATTATGAGCTTGGATTCCACCTTATTAAGGCATTTCAGAAGTGGTCCCCCGAACGACATTCTATAGAATTCTCCTTCAACGAGTGTATACTTTCCGACCTGCCGTAGCATCTTCCTTGCTTCCATCTTGTCCCGTGGCAGCTCCTTTGAATGTAGATACTCCGTGTATTCTTCCATCCATCCCAAGGTTCGCTCTACCTGTGCGCACTATCCTTCATCGTAATCAATGCTTGCTTTGGGCAAGTATTCTATCGGTAAAGCCCGACTTTCTGTTTCCCCTAGCATTGAAGCGATGTATGCCAACGAGTCTGCATGCCTATTTTCATCCCTTGGTATCTGACATATCTTTACTTGGTCGAATCTTTCAATTTCCCATTTTACCGCGATTAAATATCTCGTCATACGCTCGTCCCTTGCTTCGTATTTACCATTGCACTGATTTGCTATGAGTTGCGAATCGGTGCATAACGTAATTCGGTCAACTTTTAGCTCGTTTGCCATTTTCAGCCCATTGATAACTGCCTCGTACTCAGCCTCATTGTTTGATGCCTAGTATCCGAGCTTGATTACCTTCTCAAGTCTGTCATTGCTCGGTGTTTCTAGCACTATTCCAACTCCTGAGCTGGAATAATTTGACGAGCCATCGACAAACACCCTCCAACCTGCGTGTTTGTCCCACAATTCCATCTCTTCCACCATCTCGTCCTCTTCTTCCAACTCTTCCCAGTTTGGATCCTCGACCGGGAAATTAACGAGGAAGTCTGCTTACACTTGCGCTTTCAGTGCCGTTCGTGGTTCGAACTGTAAGTCGTATTCTCCGAGAATCACCGTCCATCTTGCCATCCTCCGGGAGTTCTCCGACCTATGCATTATTTCTTTTAAGGGGCTATCTGTCACAACTCGGACACGGTATGAGAGGAAATAAGGCCTGAGCTTGTATGCTGAGTAAACGAGCGATAATCCCACTATTTCTGTCTTCGTGTACTTCTTCTCTGATGGACCTAGCGTCTTGCTGACGTAGTAGATCGAGTACTCCCGTCCCAAGTCGACTTTGAAAAGAATCGAGCTTACCGATGATGAGCTGGTTGCCAGATAAATCCCTAACTCCTCTCCTTCCTTTGGAGAGCTAAGGATCGGTGACTGCCCTAAGTACTTCTTCAGGTTGTTAAACGTCATTTCACATTCTGCGCTCCAGGCGAAGTTCTTTTCTTTTTACAACAACTTGAATAGTGGGCGGCATCTGTTGGATACTCGGGAAATAAACCTATTTAACGCTGCTATTCTTCCTGCAAGTTTCTATACCTGTTTTTGATTACTGGGGCTCGGCATTTCCACCAAAGCCCGGATTTGATCTTGGTTGGCCTCAATGCCCCTTCTGGTGATAATGTATCCGAGGAATTTCCTAGAAGAAACTGCGAATACGCACTTCTTCAGATTCAACTTCATTTGGAAACTCCTCAATCGGTCGAAAGTCTGCTTGAGGTCTGCCAAATGGTCTTCTACTTTCCTGTTTTTTACTAATAAGTCGTCGATGTACACCTCCAAAGTCTTCTCGATCAATCCCTCGAACATCCTTGTCACGAGCCTCTGGTAAGTGGCCCCAGTGTTCCTCAAGCCGAACGGCATGACCTTAAAGTAGAACCGCCCTTGCTCGGTGATGAACGACATTCTCTCCTGATCCTCCGTTGTTAAAGGGATTTGGTTATAGCCGGAGTATCCGTCCATGAATGACATTCTCTCATGCTCGAACGTAGCATCGACCAGTCTATCGATCCTCGACAGAGGGAAACTATCCTTTGGGCACGCCTTATTGAGATTTGTGAAGTCGATGCACACTCTCACCTTTCCGTCCTTCTTCGGTACTGCAACTATGTTGGCTATCCATTCTGGGTAATCTACTTCCCTGATGAATCCCGCTCTTAATAACTTCTCGATTTCCTCATTTACCCCTTGCCTTAGACGGGGTGAAAGTCTCATTGGTTTCTGTCGAACAGGTCGAAATTCCTTGTCGACGTTTAGTCTGTGACATGCGACCAAAGGGTTTATTCCTGGCATATCCTCGAACGACCACGCGAACACGTCTTTATTTGCTCTTAGTAGCTGGACCAATGCTGTTTTCTCCCCCCTACAGCATTGTGGTACCAATACTAATTAGCTAATTTCCACCATCGTCGAGGTCTATCGTCTCAACTTCCTCAACTGTTGCCATCCGCTCCTGTTGTGGCTCCTTCTGTAACTGCTATAACGTTTCTCCTTCGACAGGTGATTCCTTCCTCTTCTTCTCAGGAATGGTCTCGGCGCCCCGTCCTTGCTTCAAGGTCAGGTGAAAACACCACTACGCCATCTCCTAGTCACCTTTGATCTCCATCACTCCTTCCTCGCTCGGGAATCGAATTACCTAGTGATAAGTTGAAGGGACTGCTCTCATTTTATGTATCCATTTTCGTCCAAGGATTGCTTTATAGGCTAAGTCCGCCTCTATCACCACAAATCTTATCATTACCACTTTTGATCCGCTGTGATTGGGAGTGTAATTTCTCCCACCGAGCTGCTCGGAGACCCATTGAACCCGTGGGTTGGTTCTAAACTATCTGAAATCCTCATCTTCCTTGCTGCACTCAGGAAAAGGATATCCATTGCGCTTCTAGAGTCCACCAGTATTATCCGGAGCTCAACGTTGCCAACTGGAAGTGCTATCACGAGGGCATCCTGATGGGGCATTACCGTCCCTCTCAGGTCGTCCTCTGTAAAAGATATTGTCCATACATCTACTCCGTTGACTGACGTCTCAGCTATCCGTACTCCAGATGCTACATTGTTGACACCAACCACATATCGGATCCTCTTTACTCTCTCCCGAATTATCTGCTTAGATGGCCTTCCAGCCCCCAACACTCCTGTGATGGTATGTACTATCATGCGCTCCTCTGGCTTGCGGTGTCCCCCTTCTTGTGGCCACCTAGGTCTGGGCTTTCGTTCACCTTCCTCGGGGGTCTCCCTCTTTATTTCTCTCTCCGACGAAACATACTTTTTGAGCTTCCCAGCTTGACCATATCCTGGATGATATGGCGTAACCTGTAATAGTCCTCGATTGGGTGATCCTCAGCCTCATGATACTCGCAGTACGATTTTCAGGTTTCCCCCTATATCCCCGAGGTGGCTGAATGAAACTGAGGTCGCCCTTGATATGCCTCAGTATTACAGACAGTTTTTCATTGAGTGGCGTATACACCCGACCTCTCTTCCATCTCGACTGCCCATTCGATTCTCTCCTCCTTTTCTTGTTTCCTTCCCCTGCGAGCTTGTTCAGTGTTTTTGGTGCTTCATTTCCTCCATCGCTATTGACCACTGTTTGAGCGCTTCGCCTCCTGCTCTTCACAGATTCCTCCACGAGGATGTACTTCTCCACCTTTGAATACAAGTCTTCCAAACATGTTGGGTCATATTTGATCAATAACTCGTGTAACCGTGTTCCCGGAATGACTGTCGCGATGTACGTCGCACAAGCGGTCGCCTCGTCCATGCCTTCTACATCCAATGCCCTTGTTCGGAAACGAGTTACAAAAGATCGGATACTCTCCCCGACCTCCTGTTGAAGGTTGAACAAAGTGTTAACTCCGACCTTCTTTTTTCGAAGATGCACGAACTGGCTGACGAATGTCTCCTCTAGTTCGGAAAAGTTCATGATTGACACAGCTGGCAACGCCTGGAATCACGTCATGGCCCCGTGCCTCAGAGTTGAGGGGAATAGCTTGTAGAACAACGAGTCATCATTCTGGTACAGCACCATATGGTTCTTGTAGTGAAGGATGTGGTCCATTGGGTCCCTTGTTCCGTCATAGGTTTCGAACTTCGGTGCATGGAACGCTCTTGGGGGTTCCGAACTCATTATCATTGGTGAGAACGGTGTCCCCTTGAGCTCCCGGATTGCGTTACGCACCTTCTGTGCGGGGTCTTTCCCACGTGCAAGTTCATCGTCCCTTTGCCTTAGCATTTCCTCCACTTCCTTCCTTGTCATCAGGTCCTTAACTTCCGAGCTTCCTTGCTGCATTTTTTTCGTCGCTGAATCTTCGGTCCAATCTGCCTATGTCCGCGCTATTCGGACAGTATGATCCTGACTTTGCTCTATACCTGGGCCTTCTTCGGTTTCCACGCGCTCTCTCAATTTTTGCCTGAGTTCCTTATTCTCCCTCCTTATATTCGTTATTTCATCATTCTGTTTCTCCAACCCCCTGCGCATTTCCTCCCTCATCTCTGTGAGTAAGTTGTACATTGCAAGCATGGGGTCTTACGCATTTGGGGGTGAGTCTACTGGTAAGGGATTTGATGGCTCTCCGCGTGTTTCGCCTCTAGCTCTTCCCATTTTGGTCGTTTTTCTCCTTGTAAGTTTCCCACAGACGGTGCCAAATTGTAAATGTAAAATCTTGCTCTACACTTTTTCCTCATCTCTTTACTCGGGCGAACCTGCGACTTAAGCCCACTCCGACGATCAAGTTAGACACTATGAAAGTTAAGTCTAAAAATCTTAATCTAGTTCAGAGAGAAGAAGAAAAAGAACATCCACTTTGCCCATGGTCCTCTTCCGTTTATAAGCATCCAACTTGATCGTTTTCAGTGTCATTCTTTGAAGTGACTCAGGACAGTTAGCTCACCCTCTAACACGTAAGCTGCAGGAGTAGTTGCAACTGCTCTATCAATCCTGGAATAATCAGAGCTGATCTGACATAGTATGGGTTGTCAGAACTGTCAATCAATGGCACATCTGTCAGACTCGTCTTGCCGACCTACACTGGCACTTGTATTCACGGAGTACGCCGTCCGTGCTATATGATGGATTGAGTTGGGCGTCCGTGCATCCGAGGCGTCTAACCAACTGGGCCCATATAGCAGTCCATCCGAGCTTCAAGTCCACACTTCGGGGCCTCATTCGAGCCACGTGTCCATGCTTGAGAATTTTCCCCCACAGGTTCTATGCTCACGTCCATGTCAACAATGTGTGAATCGATGCCAATTTCTATGTCAGTCCAGCACGACTCTAATATCAATTGGTGTACATTTATTATTTACACTTGCATTATTTGCAATGTTCAAACAAAGAAAGTTCATCCAAGTCAACCTTGATGGTCACCTTAGCTTTTTTACAACCAATAGTCCCTTAAAAAAAAACAACTACTTGCATTAATTCTAGATAAGCTAAACGTTGACTATTCTTTGGCCTTCTTGATGGTATCATCCAACTACTCGAATTCCCTATAAAATTGACACTTTCAAAGCTTGAATCCTAGACTCTAAGGTTGTATGGTTGCTTTGATTAAGTGGTTTTTGAGAGGAAATGCAACAATCGACATACTTCCACTAGATGAATTTCATTGACCACAACCAAAATATTGAATATCAGTTCTTGCATTCGATAGGTGTCATGACCCGTGATCACTCCTTTTGCTTCTTCTATAGTTTTTTTCAACCATTGGAAATCTTCGCAAATCATATTATCACTTACACACACACACAAAAATTGACCTTGTTGTGTAAATGTCTTGTATTCTATTGGGGGTACAACATGGATGCCGAGCCCATTGAGGTACGGGAGTGCAGGGAATCCCACTGGTCAATGGGCTGAGGGTACGGAGGTAGAGAGCCCCTTGCCCAAGGGCTTGGGGGTGGAGCCCCCCAAACCAAATATTTTAGGGTTAAAGAAATGGAAATTATGTAATTATTTTCTTAAGGGTTTTCTTTTTTTGGGGAGAGAAACATTTTCTTTGCTTTTTTTTTTTTTAATACTAGAGATCTCTAAGGCTGTAAAACTTGGAAGAAAATAGTGCTTGGATTTTTTATTTGATTCGTGGATGTAAGCATACAACCGAACCACATAAATCCTTGTGTTTTGTGTGCAATATTCTATTCTCTTTGTTGTTTCATTTTTTTTACATATCTATGGCTATACGATTACTTTGATGAGCAAAGTTTCCAAATACCAGAGAATAAATTCTTTCTTCGACACAAAGACATGTGAGATTTTACACTATTCTAAAATTAATTCCACATGAACATTAAATCTTACAATGCTTATATAATTGAGGAGCGCATGCATGCACACACACATAAATATATATAGGATAATGTTGAAGTAGCATTAAAATCTACATCGATTGTACATTCTGATGTGGTAGTGCACACATAACTATAGGTGTTTTTCATCGAGCTACGAGTGAAAAGCATCAAAGGTTATGTGTGCACCACAACATCAAAATGTCAGAATCAATGTACATTTCAATGTTACTCCAACTAGACTTTTACATATATGGGTGGCATTCAAAGGCCCTACAAAAAGCCAAACATTTTTTCAATGTATGGGCTAGAAGTTTCATAATGGGCTGAATTTTTTGTGAAGATATTCTCCACCAAAAATCAACCAATTCTGAAACTTGTAACCCCATCAAAAGTGATTTACAAAAATCAGACAGTCCATGATTCCTCAACTTGTAAACTAGGGTTAGAAGTTTCAGAATGAGCTGATTTTTTGTGAGGATGATCCCATCACCATAGAGATCATCCTCATAAAAAATCAGCCCATTTCGAAAATTTTAACCCCTATTTTGAAAAAAGTTCGACTCTCTTTAAGGCCTCCAAACGTTTCCTTATATATATCAACGAAACCTTTAAACATGATAATCCTCCAATCAAGTTGTTAGGAAGCGTACCTTGAGCCATCGAGATCAATTAATTGAGCAAGAGAAAATTTGTATAATAAAATCTAATACCCCTTGTATGTTGATCGGATTGATCCATCTTTTTGAATGCTAGACTCACCTTCTTCTGTCTCTCTATGCATTGGGATGGTGACTGTTTTGTGATTGATGGAACCAAAAATTCTCTAGCAATGAAGACTTCAAAGATTTAGGGTTACTGTAATAAGGACTGTTCCTTTCTTACATAAATGAGAGGAAAGGGTTTACAATTCATCTTTTAGTAGGATTCCAATCTGTCATGGTTTCCTAATAAAAATCTTATGAGGATCTTTCTAATTTTCTAACTCAAATGGGATTCCTTAATTATACCATCTTTAATTCGTAGAATTTAATAAATAAATTGTTGTGTGAAAGCATAAAAAGAGCAAACAAAAATAAAGATGAAGACAAACACACAAAGAACACAAGATTTGCGTGAATCGACAAATTACCTACATCCACGGAGGAGAGAGAGAAAAATACACTATCAACAATAAAGATTCGGTCCGAGTCCACTCCGCTTTAGAGAGCATACGATCCGCACTCTATGATAAATAAATGATATTACCCTTATAAAATTTGAGAACAAAGTATTTCCTTATCTCAATAGATAAAGAACTCTAATTACTTCTCTCTACTTTTATGCTATGTTTGGATTGAGAGAAATGGAGAGAAAAGAAGAGAAAATAATTGAGTTTCCCTCCATTTTTCTTGTTTGAATTATTACGTGGAGAGAGAAGAAAAAAGAATTGGAGAGAAGAGGAGAGAAAAAAATATAAGTTTTCTTTCTCTCCAAAAGTGGAGAGAAGAGGAGTGAAATGGAGATGAACCCTTTTAAAATATTTTACAATTTCAACTCTACCCCTAAATCTCTTTTATGATATTTTTAAATTTCAAAATTCTCCCAAGTTCTTTCCTGTCAATCCAAACATGAAGGAGAGAAATTGAGTTTCTCTTCTCTTCTCTCCTTTCTCTCAATCCAAACATAGCCTTTATAGAAAGAAAAGGGAGCTTGAAAAGGAAGAAGAAGATTGGATGGATTTATAATGATCAAAGAAGATGAAGAATTAATATTTTAATAATTTATTCATTCAAAGTTGAAAGCTGGACCCTCCAAAGTCTAGTGGAAATTCCAAAATAAAAAAAGTGTCGATGGCTTCTCTTAGTGGTGTTCCAAAAAGATCGAAGCAAAGAGAAAATGCACATCAAGATTGTTGGTCAAATAGGGTATCTTTCTCTTGAGGGAGACACCTCTATTTATGTATAAAAAAATTTAAAATTTGAACCCCTCAATAGTCATAATTTAATATTGTTGGATACAAAAGCGTCCATTGACTATTAAAATGAGACGTGACTTTTTAACTCTCCCTCAGACCAATTCTCCTCACGTGATTGTGCTATCATAGATTTTTCTCGGGATACACAATTGCACATCCCTATAAATATATGTAGTTGTGTATCTCGAAAAAAAAATCTATTGCTCTCTGCATAATCATGTGGGGGAGAGCTTGTCAGAAGGGGAGTCAATTTATCATTATTCTATTAAAATTGTACCATGTGCGAAAAAGAAAAGATAAAAACTAATAACCTTAGACTAGGCGTGCCAATGGGTCAATTCCAATTCGATTCCTTCATAAATGAGCCAGAACCATTAGTTTTTCTTAGTTTCGTTTTCAATCAATTTCGTTTTCAATCCCCAAGTCAAAGAAATCAGAATTGAAACCCTAAAAAAAATTCTCCTTAAATAGATTTGATTATCTATTTTAATTAATATCTATCATTTTTTTTTCCGTTAATAGAAGACGGAACTTGGCCAAGCCATACCCATCAAGACATGCACCGACTCACTTTCGAACTCATGATCCGATTTGATTCTCAATCGATTCGATTCTTATAGATCCAACTCTAATTGATTCCAATAAAAAGGGACCCATAACCGTTCTATCCATTCTGATTTCGGTTTGGATCAAGTTAAATGGGTACAATGGGCACCCAACCTAGTCCCCATAGACAAAATATTTTACTACTTGTAAAAAAGACAAACTGACAGCTCAGGTAACCTGTACAGCTGTACTCTCATTCCCATGTAAGTGGACAAAATAACGTCCAAATGATTAGGATACTAAAAAAAACCCCAATTAATAATACAAACGGTCAAACCATCTCTTCACCAGTACCGTCTCTACCGGTTTCGACTTTAGGAGTGCTGATTTTGATGGAGTGAAAATTTGCTGTTGCCATAACATAAAAGTTTGATGTGCTTCTCATTAAAATGCCTTGTATAAGGCTCCATTGGATCCACCAACCCTTGACATACATGTCTTTTTCTTTTCTTTTTAGAAAAATTACTTAAAAGACCCTAGCAAAGTGAATTTTTCTAAATAGTCCATAAGCTTTGGGTGGTCTCTTAATAGTTGATTTAGTAAAATTTTCTTTTCATAACAATTCTTGGACCTCATCTCACATGTGTAATGTCTTTGAAATACCCAAATTACCCTTTTTTTTATCATCTTCTTCACATAATTAGGATTTTCAACCGTAATTACAACCATTTCTGAAAATTGTTGATCATTTCTGATGATCTTTGATCATGAATGACGATTGAAGAATGATATTATTTTACTTTTGAATATTTAGATGGAGTTGAGATTCAATTTTTTTATGATTAAATTGTAATTTTTTATTTGCAATTATATTTTATGCATTTTGGGTGTTTCGAGGTGATTTATCCAATATCGAACTCAAAAATAAAAACGAAAATGTGATTCATATTTACAGCGTCGAGTTCACCACTTTTTATTATGTAGTTCACTATTTAATTATTGTCGAGTTTGAAGATTTTTTTTCTTATGAAGATATTGTCGAACTCGATAGTAATTAAAGGTTGAACTACACAATAGAAAGTGATGAACTTGACACTAAGTGGTGAGTTAGACAATAAGTAATTAAATGTTGAATTAGACAACAAAAAGTGGTGAACTCGACACTAAGTGGAAAGTTCAACACGAAATAATTAAATGTGGTGAGCTTGCCACTGAGTGGTGAGTTCAACAATAAAAATGTTAAACTAGACAATAAAAAGTGGTGAACTTGGTGTTGCAATGTGAACCAGATCTTACATTTTTTTTTTTCGTTTTTTCAACTTCGATACTTGGTAAATCTCCTCTAAATACCCAATGTTCATAAATCATAGTTGCAAATCAAAAGTTACGATGTAATCATCACAAAATTTAGGGTCTCAACTTCATTCTTTATTTTTCTTAACGAAACGTCAAAATAAATCAAAAGAATATCCTTCTCCATTCATCATTCATGATCAAAGATCGTCGAAAATGAAGTGATAGTAAAAAAATGATCGCAATTGTTGAAAAACCTAACTATGTGAAGAATATGATAAAGGGGTAGTTTGGGTATTTCAAAGACTTTATAAGCGTGAAATGAGGTCCATGGAGTGTTAAGAAAAGAAAAGTTTACTAAATGAACTATTAAGAGACCGCCCAAAACTTATGGTCTATTTAGAAAAAAGATCCTCCACTAGGGTCCTTTAAATAATTTTACTTTTTTATTAATATGTGACAGGTTTCCCCACACTATTTTTGGAATGGACTAGTCCTACCATAGGGATGTCCTAACCCCATAAAAGTTTTATAACGTGCAACAAAGTAAGTCAAGAGACCACCTAGTTTCGAATACTTAAGTACATGAAGTAAATCCATATTGCTAGTTTTAACGTTGAGCCAACCCCCTAGGGGTCTTTGATATGCATATCTTGTTAGATTTGTAAAATAATTTGATTAGCGTGTAGATTCAACAAAAGAAAAGATTGTACTAAGGGTGTCAATGGGTCAATTTCGATCAATTCTTAAGATTCTTAAAAGTATAATCATTTTACTTTTTTTCGATTCAGATTCTTATCCATTCCAGTTTCAACTCTAAAATAAGTGGAGCCGGACCAGAATCACCAAGATACACAAGTACCCATTTGTTTTGATTCTCAAGAATCGAATAGAAAAAAAAATATTTCAAATCATCAGAAAGTTTTTTTCCTTTAAAAAAAATCAACATAGTATGTACGAAGTATCAACTTAATTATAATTTGTTCCACTAATGATATGGTTTTTTTTTTCTTTCAAAAATTAAAATTCATCTTTTTTACAAGTAATGAACTTTTAGAAGAGATGAT
Organism: Akebia trifoliata; assembly: GCF_017979445.1. Classification (NCBI taxonomy): domain Eukaryota; kingdom Viridiplantae; phylum Streptophyta; class Magnoliopsida; order Ranunculales; family Lardizabalaceae; genus Akebia; species Akebia trifoliata. Next base: position 35,005,262 of record NC_141388.1, on the reverse strand, counting down.
CTATTTCATGACGCGTGGGTATAATCAGATAGTATTAATTTTAATAAACCTAATTTTCAAAGATATATAAATTTAGTTTGGGTATTTTAGAGCAACTAATAATCAATTGCATTTTAGATCAAAAAAGTAGGAGTGAAACTTGGTTAGGTTTAAGGCTAAATTGAAACAAAACCAAATAGGTCCATTCCACTAAATAAGAATCGAACCAAAATACCAATAGAACCAAACCAACCCAAACCAAACTAAGATCGGTTTGGTTCGATTTGATTCTATGGGTTACAAATATTTTATAAAGTTTCTTGAAAGTAACATATTTTTAATTAAAAATTTATATATATATATATATATACACACACACATTTGTCATAAGTTTTGTATTGGGTTGATTTTTTTTTTTTTTTTTTGGTGAGAATGATCTCTATGATAAGGAGATCATCCTTAGAAAAAATCAGTCCAATCTGAAACTTCTAATCTCATCAAAAGTGATTTAGAATTATGGACCGTTGATTTTTTACCTATAATTTATAAATCACTTTTGATGAATTTGGAAGTTTCAAATTTGACTGATTTTTTATAAGGGTAAATCTTCTCACTCTAGAGATCATCCTCACAAAAAAAATCAGTTCAATTCAAAAAATTTAAGTCATATAAGACAAATTTTGATTCCCAACATTAACTTAAGAATGCATATATATATATATATATGGGAAATATTCAACACCCTAAGCTTTACCCTACACTTTAACAAACGTGTTTTGTCCTACATGGGTTTGAAGTTTTGGAATGGGCTGATTTTTGGTGAGGATGATCTCTATGATTAGAAGATCATCCTCATCAAAAATCAGCCCATTCCAAAATTTTTAACCCCATGTTTACAAGTTGAAAAATCGTGGATAGTCCATTTTTTGTAAACCATTTTTGATGGAGTTATAAGTTTTGGAATGGGCTGATTTTTGGTGAGAATGATCTCCTCACTATAGAGATCATCCTCACCAAAAATCAACTCATTCCAAAACTTCTAACCTATAGAGATCATCCTCACCAAAAATCAACTCATTCCAAAACTTCTAACCCATGTAAGACAAAACACGTTTGTTAAAGTGTAGGGTAAAGCTTAGGGTGGGGAACGGGACCCCATATATATATGGGGTAAGGATCCGTAGACACATAAAGCTATAATGTGTTTTGTCTTATATGGATAAAAAGATTCGGACTGGGCTGATTTTTTGTAAAGGTGATCTCTATGTTGAAGGGACCATCCTTGGAAAAAATCAGCCCATTCCAAAACTTCTAACACCATAAAAAGTGATTTATAAAAAATGGACATTCCATAATTCTTCAACTTATAAACATGGGGCTAGAAGTTTCAGAATGCCTAATTTTTTGTGAGGATGATCTCCTCACCATAGAGATCATCCTCACAAAAAATCAGCTCATTCCGAATCTTTTTGTCCATATAAGACAAAACATATTATAATTTTATGAAATAAAGATAAAATTTCATGAGTCATTAATCTATTCATAAAAAAGTTCATTAATTTATTCATAAAATATAAGTCTAAAATAATTCATGATAAATTAAGAGTGTTACAAGTGCCGCACCAACATATACTAACACCACACCAACTTTGTGCAACTTTTTTAGAGATTTATTTAAGAATTAGTATGACAATAGCAACTCTCTAAATTAATATATATTTATTTTTACTCCACGACTTGATTCTCAGTTTAATTCTATACAAGTTTTTTTTTTTTTATAAACTAATTCTATACAAGTTTTGAACTGAGAATAAAACCAAATTTTTTTAATTATCCATTTTCGTAACCCAAAACCAAACTGTAACTTATTCCAAATCTAATCAGACCAAAGCAATAAATTTGATTCGACCCTTGTATAAAGGGCATTTTTCCAATTAAATGGGTACCCATTTGAAGCCCTAAATGGTACAACGAGCCAGTTGTTGGCTAGTAGCACAAACATTGAGTGTCCCAGTACGTATGTTATCCACGACTATGGCTTTGATGTTTTAGACCGTACGCCCAACTGTAAATTACGTTAACGCACCCCACATGAACAACTCTACCATTGGGGTCATAACCAAGTTTGTCTGTAAGGTGGATGGTCCCAAACGTTGCCTGTCCCCAAAGTAGTTGGTGCGCTTTGACACGTCTCTTCTCATTCGAGGACGAGACCGAGTTGTTTTGGATGAGTCAACTCATTTTCAATGAAATAAATCATTTAACTCGGTTTTAAGTTATTTATATTCATATATATTTATATGAAAATAATTATAATTTTTTTTAAATAAATTAGATTAGAAGACATTTGATTATAAAATCATATTTTATTTAAATAATATAAATTTAAATATAAAAAAAATTAATTATTTTAAGTAAAATATATAAAATTCCGATGGACTCGATCAAGATTTTCAAAATCTCATATGAATCATCTCATTTATATCGTGAGATACAACATAGTGGAGATGCCATGTCTGTCTAAGGGTGTCCGTTGGCAGGTTTGGTTCGGGCTTGGTTGAGCCCTAAATTAGACCTGTACTAGTATCGAGCTTAAGTCCACTAAGCCCTAGTCTGATTCTAACAAATTGAGACTTGATTCGGGTCGGATTCGGGCTAAATAAAATGACTAAAATTCAATATTTTTAATGAAATAAAATAAAATTTTCATACAAATTTTTTTTTTGTCCATGCTTGAAGACTATCCAATTGAAGTTACAATTAATGTCTTATTAATCTATACAGCTTATAGAGTAAAGCTAAATTTTACTTATGACAATATATTTAACCTTTATTAAAAAAATAAATTTTTATTTAAATATTATAAATATTTTTATAAGATTAAGTAGTAGACTGAGCCAGGCTGGGTCGGTCCAACCCATATTTGAAACCATGATCAGTTATGAGACATATAGATAGTCAAATTCTCAATGTCAAGTTGAATATTTGTTTATAATCTACCAAATGATTCATCCTATAAGGTTTGTGGACCCAAAAAAATATTCGAAAACAAAGCATAAAACGACATCAAGCATTTGATATTTAAGAGATACAGCAAAAATCTTCTTTCTATCTCTAAACCCTCTCTCCCCAGTTACATTTCCACCAGTTCTCTCTGCCACTCTCTGCAAATTCTCCGTACTTTCTGCAATGGAGGAAGAAGACTCTTCACCAGCTCATGGCGCTCGGTTCGACCCATAAGTGATAACTCCACCATCAACAACAGGAGTCTCTCTCTCTCTCGATCAGACAGGAAGACAGACAGACGCGCCATGATCCGCCGAATCATTCGGGAACAATCGATTCTGGTCCGAGACACAACTGGGGTACAATTAGAGGATCGACAGATCGATTGGGGTTACTCGAGACCCGTAGTTATAATCGATGTAATTTGGAATGTTGCGTTCGTGTTGGTTTCTGGAATCGTTCTCTTGTCAACGATTCGGGAGCGGCCTTCGATCCCTCTTAGGGTTTGGATCGTTGGTTACGCTCTGCAGAGGCTCTTGCATGTGGGTTTCGTTTATCTCGAATATTTAAGGAGAAATTCAGGTGGTGATGGCTGGGAAGATGAGGAAGATCAGCTCTTGCCGTCTTTGCAGAGCCTTAATAGCAGGTAAAAACATGGTGATTTTGAGTTCAAATCCTAGTTTTAGAACGAGTCGATTCGACTCGGCTCGACTCAATTGGTTTCCGAAGTGACTCATCCAAAAGTGTATTCATTGCACTTTAAGTTAACAAGACCCATGCTTTTTTCTTTTTAGCTTGCCACGTGGGGGAGTCAGAAAACCATTTACTCTTTTTTTTTTTAATATATCGTAATAGAAGTTGGGTTGAAACCTGGGTGAGCTGATCCGAACTCAACTCGACTAATGGGCAAGTCTGGGTTAATATATCTCAACCCGACACCCGAACCCAATGCTATATATGTAGGGAACGGATCAAGGGACATATGAAAAAACAATGTAACATTAATAAATTTTCAAAATATGGGTTAGAAGTTTCAGATTGAACTGATTTTTTGTGAGGATGATTTCTATGATGGGAAGATCATCCGAAAAAGAAAAATCAGTCCAATCTGAAACTTCTAACCCCATTAAAAGTGATTTAGAATGTGAACTGTCGATTTTTAGCCAATAATTTGTAAATCACTTTTGAAGGATTTAGAAGTTTTAGATTGAGCTGATTTTTTGTGAGGATGATCTTCTCATCATAGTGACCATCATCGCAAAAAATCAGCTCAATCCAAAACCTCTAACCCATATTTTAAAAAACCATTGTTTTTACATATGTCCAATAAACCGCCCCTATATATATATATATATAGGGTCCCGTTCAGCACCCTAAGCTTTACCACACACTTTAACAAACGTGTTTTGTCTTACATGGGTTAGAAGTTTTGGAATGGGCTGATTTTTGGTGAGGATGATCTCTATGGTGAGGAGATCATCCTCACCAAAAATCAGCTCATTCCAAAACTTCTAACCCCATCAAAAATGATTTACAAAAAATGGACGGTCCACGATTTTTCAACGTGTAAACATGGGGCTAAACATTTCAGAATGGGCTGATTTTTAGGGAGGATGATCTTCTAATCATAGAGATCATCCTCACCAAAAATCAGCCCATTCCAAAACTTCTAACCCATGTAGGACAAAAAACGTTTGTTAAAGTGTGTGGTAAAACTTAGGGTGCTGAACATTTCCCATATATATATATATAGGGTCAGGTTCAAGGGCCGTCTGAGAAACCGTCTAAGAAAACTTTCGACGGTAAATAAAATTTTAAAATATGGGTTAGAAATTTTGGATTGAGCTGATTTTTTGTGAGGATGATCTCTATGATGGGAAGATCATCCAAAAAAAAAATCAGCTCAATCTGAAACTTCTAACCCCGTTAAAAGTGATTTAGAATGTGGACCGTCGATTTTTTACCACTTTTTATCACTAATTTGTAAATCACTTTTGATGGATTTACAAGTTTCTGATTGAGCTGATTTTTTGTGAGGATGATCTTCTCATCATAGTGACCATCCTTGCAAAAAATCAGCTCAATCCAAAACCTCTAACCCTTATTTTGAAAAACGAAAGTTTTCTTAGACGGTTTCTCAGATGGCCCTTGAACCGCCCCCATATATATATATATATATATATATATATATATATGAATCAGGATCCGTGTACACATATATCTACTCCTATATCTACAACGTGTTTTGTCCTATGTGGGCTAAAAGTTTTGGACTAAGTTGATTTGGTGAGGATGATCTCTATGACGAGGAGATCATCCTCACCAAAAATCAGCTAATTCTAAAACCTCTACCCCATATTTATGAGTTGAAGAATTGTGGACAGTCCATTTTTTGTAAACCACTTTTGACGAGATTAAAAGTTTTGGATTGAGCTGATTTTTGGCAATGATGATCTACTCATCATAGAGATCATCCTCACAAAAAATCCACTCAATCCAAAACTTTTATCCCACATAAGACAAAACACGTTGTAGATATATGAGTAGATATATGTGTACACGGATCCTAATCCATATATATATATATAGGGAAGCGTTTGGAGGCCTTGAAGAGTGCCAAACATTTTTCAAAATAGGGGTTAGAAGTTTCGGAATGAGCTGATTTTTTGTGAGGATGATCTCTATGGTGAAGAGATCACCCTCACAAAAAAGCAGCTCATTCCGAAATTTCTAAACCTAGTTTACAAGTTGAAGAAATGTGGACCGTCTAATTTTGTAAACCAGTTTTGATGGGGTTACAAGTTTCAGAATGGGCTGATTTTTGGTGAGGATGATCTACTCATCATAGAGATCATCCTCACAAAAATTCAGCCCATTCTGAAACTTCTAACCTATACATTGAAAAATGTTTGGCACAATGTTTGGCTCTCTTTAGGGCATCCGAACGCCACCCATATATACATGTTAGTTATCTCTTCCTCCATATATTTGTAAAACTAAGGAAGAAAATGTTTTTCTTTCAAACCGGTTTTGAATGGTTTGCAAACCGCCATCCGAGATGAGATGACTCATTGAATCATCTAGGGCCTGTTTGGATACCAGGAGCAGAACTACTCTTCCAAAGAACAGAAGCTGAAGTACTCTATGGAGGAGCTGGAAAAGTAATTCTGTGCAGAAATGGCGTTTGGCAATCAACTCTATGAAGTACTGGCAGAAGTACTTTTGTGCTGGAAGTCTGTTTGGGAACCATACTGACTTCTCATGACTTCTAGAAAAAAGACCAGAATACCCTTATATTATACCAGTTACTGTTTTTTATCTTTTAGTGTCATAATATGCCTTCAAACTATACTGTTTTTGACATTTTAACTATAAATATTAATATAATATAATATAATATTTTAAATATTAAATATTAATATAATATGTTTAAATCCATTATACTTAAAATTTTAAAAAAAATTTGACTGACTGTTTTTGACATAATATGACATAATATTTTAAAAAAAAAATTGACAGACTGTCTTTTAGTGTCATAATATGCCTTCAAACTATATTATTTTTTACATTTTAACTATAAATATTAATATAATATAATATAATAAATATTATTATAATATAATATAATATTTTAAATATTAAATATTAATATAATGTGTTTAAATCCATTATACTCAAAATTTAAAAAAAAAATTGACAGACTATCTTTTAGTGTCATAATATGCCTTCAAATTATATTATTTTTGACATTTTAACTATAAATATTAATATAATATAATATAATAAATATTAATATAATATAATATAATATAATAAATATTAATATAATATAATATAATATTTTAAATATTAAATATTAATATAATGTGTTTAACTATAAATATTAATATAATATAATATAATAAATATTAATATAATATAATATAATATTTTAAATATTAAATATTAATATAATGTGTTTAAATCCATTATACTCAAAATTTTAAAAAAATAATTTAATATTAATAAATATTTCTTTTGTTTGATTTAAAGGCAAATGAATTAGAAATATTTTCATAGAAAATTAATAAAGTTAGGGGTATTTTGGTAAAACGAACCGTTAGATTTTGACTCCCCGCAAGAAGAGTTTTGAGAAATAGGTTTTCTTGACTTCTTCATAAAGAGTAATTTCTTGCTCTTGCGCGGAGTAACTCTTCGAGGGAGTAGTTCATACAAACGCATCCAAACGACTTCTAACTCCCCGCAAGAGTCAGAAGTAGCTAAGGAGTCCTATCCAAACGCCTACCTAGCCTCTGAAAATACAATTTCTTTTAAACCTGTTTAAAGCAATGCACTTATAAATGTATTAATAGATGCTTAATCACAAAATGTTATTTTATATAAAATTCAAACATTTAAATTCTTAAAATTAATTTAATTTTGTATATTGAACAGTACAAAACCAGGTTAACTCGGCTGAGTTTTCAAAATATCGACTGATTTTTCAAATCTCAGATGAGTCATTGAAACTGGTCGCTCAGATGTCACCAAGGATGAGTTTGAAAACCATGATAAAAACTCGTTATTTTACAAGATAAATCTCTTGTGGACCTCTCAGTAGGAATCACATCATTCAAAAGAGAGTAAAAAGAACGAACTGATCTTGCAGAATTCTAATAAATTCTTCAATTTATTGTAGAAGCACTAAATGGACATTTTTCTTAGAAATAATTATTGTTATAGGATAATGTCTAGGATGACTTGAAAGGCATAATTGCTTTAAGATTTTTATGTTTTAGCCCAAGCTTTGCTTATTATGGTCCTACTAATTGTCATATTTGATTTGGTATCGCTACCTAAGAAGTTCTATTCGGGCTCATAGTGGTTATGGGTTGAAAATGGGAATTGAACTCTATGAGGTCGAATTTCCCTGTAGACATTGAATATATTATTATTCTTTTTCGTGATTGCCTTTTTCTTGTTCTCACTTCAGCGTTGCAAAAAGGTTGGAATCAATGAATACAATGGTTTCATTCTTTTGGTGGGTGATTGGGTTTTATTGGATTGTTATGGGTGGCCAATTTCTTTTGCAAGATGCTCCACGTCTCTACTGGTAAGAACCATTCTTCAAAATTTTCAGTTTCTTTATAGAGCATCTTTCAATGGAAGTGTGTGAAATTTTCAATGAGAAAAACAACTAGTTTTTGTGACTTGGAACCTTCATCTTCATGAGAGTTGAAGAAAATATTGATAGCTCAGGAAAAAATGATTAGATATTAAATCCATAGAACATCGTAAAAGAACATGTATGTCTAACTTGTTACATTGGGAATTGCCACAAATGCATATTTGTGAGTATTTGAATGGGATCATGATTGGTTGAAACAACAAAGTTTTATCCCAAACCTTTGGTTTCGGCTAAATGAATCCACTTTCGTCCATTCCAATACGTCCAGGGCAAAGTCATTTTTTTTATGGTTGAGGTGTCCGGACCAGTAGTCCCCGACTAGGAGGCAAGGCAATTGGCCTCTTAGAGCACCATATCTCGCCCAAATATCCTGGGTATATGCAATACCACACATGCCAGGTAAGCCGGGATAAATCCCTATGGGTGGCCGACCTGGGGGATTGAACTCAAGACTTATCCCTTTTTGGAGAGAGGCCCTGGCCACTATCAGAGCCGAGTCTTTTGTTATTGAAAGTAAGTTTACTTTTGCTTCCATCATCTCCACATTCTTTTGGGTCTTCCACTTGCTCTCTACCCAAAGATGTGTTCTTCCTAAACACATTGTAAGACTCATATTGCATGTTTGAGGTAGTTTTGTGTAATTTGCCTGTTACCATAAAAATATAACGCCCAAGTCATCTTCACATTGTTGAAAATGCACCTTTCGAAGCATTTTTTTTTACAACAAAATAATGAGAGAATCACCACAGTAACTCAAATGCAAAATCATGAAGAACCACTAAATCTTGATTTCTTATTCAACTTGACTATGATTATTATTTTTTATTTTGATAAGTTCAGCCTTATTTTGATTAACATATAAAGCTCTTAGCGATTTTTGTTGTTAAATTAAGTGCAGGTTAGCAGTGGTATTTCTTGCCTTTGATGTGTTCTTTGCAATATTTTGCATTGGGTTGGCTTGTATTATTGGCATTGCTCTCTGCTGTTGCTTGCCATGCATTATAGCAATTCTATATGCTGTAGTGGTTCAGGAAGGTGCATCTGAAGACGATCTCAAGATTCTTCCCAGATATAAGTTCCGTCAGATTAACCAATTGTGGGTACCTGATTTAGATAAGAAACTAGAAGTTGCAGTCGTAGTTATGGAACCGAGCACCAGTGACTCCATAAGTGAAATTTCTCTTCCACCTGAGGACTCTGTGAGCATCTCTCAATTTTGTTCTTTCTTTAGGATCATCTAACCATAAACCCATAGATTACTTCTCTTTTATCGTGGTATTTTTTTTTTTTTTTTTCGTGTTGCTTTCGATAGCCAATTTTTTTCTTTGCTTTCATAATTTATACCTTAAGAAAAGAAGAAGAACAAGGGTAGAGATAAAGGAGGAAAGAGTCTTGTGTTTCTCTCTACCCTGAGTTTTTTTTTGTGTTTGTGTACAAATTTGTTAAATGCCCCTTAATGGAATACAGCAGCTTAATTGTAAAACCCACCTTTCTGATCTGATTACATGGGTTAGGGCATGTGGTTGGGATATTTGAATACCTTGTACATCCAATATATTTGTTCTGATTTGGGTCCAACATTAGGCTTGAGTTAGTAATTAGGTTGGCCTGATCCTCTTAGTAATAACTTATAACCATGGAGTGTGTCATTATGGAACAAAAGAACATTGGAGACTTAGTCCGGCTCTTTTATTGATGGGATATTGGATGACTCTGTCATGGATTGCCGTTTGAAGGGTTCGGGTGGTGGTGTTTGTTGTTGAAATCTTTGCATCAACTCAAGCTGAATCAGTTATTGGACTCCAAATTCTCCTTTTTTAGCCCCGAAGACCCATAGAAAAATTTGTAATTTGTAAATGCTACGGGTTGTTCTAAGATGTACCCTCCACAATGTGGCTCTTAAATGATCTTTTTGGAGGAATCTACCCATGCACATTTGTGGTCAATGTTCGGGGGTCTTAAATGAGGTTATGTTGGTTTCAATAGCTTTGGGTAGTTTAAGTTTTTATCGATATAGACCAAGTTCCTTGACTTTGTTCTTCTTCGAAATCTTCTTTTTGTGTTCACATTCTTTTCTTAGAAGATTAGAATTTTTTAAAGATATTTCCAAATTCATGAATCTAATCTCCTGAAATATTCTTTTTTTTTTTTTTTTTTTTTTTAAAACTTATGCAATGGTGGCTGTAGGAATGTTGCATTTGCCTTTCTCGTTATGCGGATGGGGTGGAGCTGCACACACTTCCCTGCAACCATCACTTCCATTGCGGATGCATCGTCAAATGGCTTCGGATAAACGCAACGTGTCCTCTCTGCAAATACAATATTCGCCATTGTGATGAGCTGCTCTAACTCCCATCTCTCTTACTCCGACTCGGAAGAATCCAATGACACACACACCAAGGTGATCATCTCCCCCAGAGAAGAGGGAGGTCCACATTGTTTCAATGATCTGAAAATCTTCTTAGTCAAATTCAGTTTGTTAAGCTCTGTAAATTTTCCATTTTTTTTTCCTGGCTTAGATTAACTTGTGTTTCCCAACATTTACCATACTTAGATTTGGCCAATATTTGATACACTTCCCTCCATTTTCAAAGTCATAACAACCCCCTCTTGATTTGGCCAATATTAGATACACTTCCCTCCATGGTCTTGTATGAGAGATTTTTAGAAAAAATACTAAAATACCCTTGTCTTTATCCTCTTTCCATAAATCCTTTGAATTGGTATTGACCCGTTAGGGTAAAAACTTTTATTTATTTGGTAACCTATGATTTATCCAAATTAATCTGTTTTAACCCCTCATGCATTTGACCAAGTCATCTACCAAGAACAATTAGCTATCTTGTTCTTGTGTTAGGACCCCCCACAAAGATATGGGTTTAATGTCCCACACAACTACTACTTATGTATTTTTGCTGCAATGGTGGAGTCCGTATCATTTGGTATCAGAGCTAGCAAATGGTAGTGACTTGGGAGGGGTTATTTGGGGTAGGTCTGCAACCTTGGCGGGTTACTGTTAACTCAATCCATGCTCAACCTGATTGATGGGTAGACTGGCCTGAACTCAACTCGGGCTCGACGTGATTGATGGGCAAGCGTGGTCCAGGTTATGTAAAAGATGAATTCAGCTTGGGTTAGAATTAGGGGTGTCAATGGATAGTTGAAAATTCGAATCCGATTTGAATTCGAATTCAAAAAATCGGATATTATCCAAAAATTTCAGATATCAGATTTGAATTCGGATAGTTTTATATACTCAAATCCTTATCAGATACAGATACGGATTTGAATATTAACATTTCAAATCCGAATCGAAATAATATATAATATATAATATATATATTATTTTATTTAATTAATTTTTTATATAAATAATATATATTATTTTATTTTATTTTATTTATTTGTTATATAAATAATATAAATATATAATAAGTTTTTTTTTAAAATGAAAAATCAGTTGGATAAGGAAAATTATATATATTTTTTTAATATACAAATTATTTGAATTTTAATCGGTTATTATCCGATATCTAATAAGATGATCGGATTCGAATTCGGATAGAGTTTTAGAACATCCGTCGAATTAGAATTCGGATATCAAATAAAAATTTTGGATTCAAATTCGAATATTGTTGTATCCGAACCGATAAGCATCTATTGACAGTCCTAGTTAGAATATCTCAACCCACCTCAATTCGGGTTGAAGGTTCAAGTAACCCAACTCAACCCTATCAATGTTAATATATAAATATATCCATTTTAGTTACATATTTTTGTATTTATTTTTAAAGTATTTTTTTTAATATTATATATATGGGAAGCATTTGGAGGCCAAACATTTTTCAATATATGGCTAGAAGTTTGGGAATTGGCTGATTTTTTTGTGAGGGTGATCTTGATGGTGAGGAGATCATCCTCACAAAAAATCAGCCCATTGTGGAACTTCTAACCTGATCAAAACTGATTTACAAATAATTGACAGTCCATGATTCTTCAACTTGTAAATTGGTGTTAGAAGTCTCAAAATGGGTTGATTTTTTGTGAGGATGATCTCCTCACCATAAAGATCCTCCTCACATAAATATCAACCTATTTTGAAACTTCTAACCCATATATTGAAAAATGTTTGACTCTCTAACCCCATTAAAAGTGGTTTATAAAGTAACAGTAAAAATTGACAATTTATGATTCTTCAACTTATAAACTAGGGTAGAAGTTTCTGAATTCGTTGAGTCCATTGTTTTTTTTTTGTCTTTTTTATTTTTTTTTTGTTTTTTGTTAACGTGGGTATCCAGACTTACGTCCGACTAGTGGGACCGGGTGAGGCCCTAGGGCCTAGACCAAGGCATATGGGTTCCTTCATTGGGCGCTTGCAAGGCCCACACATCATACCCACCAGGTAAGTGAGGGTATGCCCTAACGGGTGGTCTCGAGGAGCTGTTGCTCATACTACACAACCTACGGACTCTCACCGCTTAATGGATTTTGAATCCATTGTTATACATGTTCATATATTGTATGCATAGATTTCTTGAAGATGAAGAGTCATTTCATTAATGGTATTGACATTAAGTACCAAGGAGTGAAGGGAGCATCGTCGAGAATTTTTTCCATTTAGTTTCTCTTTTTTTTTTTTTTGGTCTTATTATTATGGTTTGTGGACGATCATATATTATTAATGTGGGCTTTGATTTAGTATGATTTGTGTAAGTATTCTTACGATAATGGATTTGGAGGTTGTATGTGATTTACTTCACTAATGGTCGGTCTTGTATTCAATGCTATATTTCTTGTTTAAGATATTCAAAGGTGTCATGCGCAAATGCACATGCATCAAAAGGGTTTATTTGTAATTAAAATATTGATTAAAGGTTAAAAGGATATTTTGTAATTTTCAAACTAATAGATTTTCTAGGGGTGTGCACTGTAACTTTCTTCACTTTTAACTAAAATGACTCTGATCATATTAAGTTTAAATGTAAAAGCAGGGACATTTATGGAATCCCAAATTTGATGTCAGACCACTTCTACTCCACCTTCTCTCATTATAATAGCAAAAATAACAATAAATCAAAATGAATTTAGGGTTGTTCAATGAATCCAACCCACCCAAAATTACCTAATTCAGACTAACACGAGCAAATGCGAGCTTAACTCGATTTTAGAAGCTCAAGCTCAGGTTGAGGCTTCTACCACTTAGGGTGAGCCTAGGTTTACCCTCCAACCTACCCAGATTGCAACTCTAATTTGGGGGCCCAAAATGAATTAAGGTATTTTTTTAGTAATGGTTGTCGTATCATTTGGTATCAAATCTAGCAAATCGTATTGGGTTTTAACTTTGGAATAAGTGACTTGGAAGAAGGTTATTTGGGGTAGGGCTGCAACCTGGGTGGGCTAGTGTGAACTCAACTTGTGTTGAACCCAATTGAAGAGGGGGCTGGCCTGAACGAATTTGGGTTCAAAGTTAATTTTCACCGTTGAATTTTAATTTTAAATGTGGGTGTTCAGTAGCCATCCATTTTCAACACCTATGATCAAAGCTCAAAGAGATTTTTTTTAAAATTTTTTTCTTTTTAATCTGAGTTTTTCCATGAAACCTATAAGTATGTATAGTTGGATTGGTAATTTGACAATCCATGTAACCCAACAACCCATGGTAAGATTTTAAATCTTACTAATAGTCGTTTTTTATGACATTTTGACGTTAATGTTCGTAACTTTTGAAAAACGACTTCATTATTAACGACTGTCACTATAATAATTGTGTAATATCCCGAGTCTTTAACTAGTATCTCGAAGAAATCAAATAGTGAAATTTTGAGAAAATTCTAAAAAATGGACTTAGAGTAAAACACTTGGATTTGGTTATGCTCATTTTTAACGGAAACTGACTCTGTAATTAGATTCAAAATAGTCGAAAAATATATTTTAGTTTGTAAGCACGCTCGAATTCGAGTTCGAATGAAAAAATTATAAAATCCTCGAATTTCATGTTGAGTGGGACCTAAAAGAATGAATTTTCGTTAGAGCGAGAATCAATAAAATTTGATCACACCATTAGTTTCACAATGAAAAATCATTAAGAACAGAATATTCATCCGTCGATTTCCTAGTCTGGAAAGTCGAGTTACCATCGAAAATAGAAACAAACGAAAGAATACCAAAAATACCCCTCCATCTCTTTATAAAAGAATAAACATATTCTTTTATTTCATCTTCTCTTTACTTCCACGACTCAAACCCTAGTCGATTTAACACCCAATGGTTTCAACCCCTTCCCATCAAGATCCATTGTGAACGAGTCCGAGTTGAAGCTTGACGAAGAAGGAAAAGTTGTTGGCTTCGACAAGATCTACAACCTCACCATTGTTGATTGTCCATTTCCGTTATTCTTCCCCATTCTCCATAAAAAATCATCCACATAGTTCGAGTGGATTTCAACACATTCTATTCAAAGGTTTCATAGAGTAAGAATTAGATCCATCTTTCATCGAAAGAAGGAAAGGAAAGTGCCATCATCGAGAAGTTTTACAAACCATCGTTCATTTACAACCAAACACACTAAACCTCGAGCTTCGTGATGTCAATTCTCAACTTCCGTGCTAGTTTATTACCTCCGACAACCACGACTTTTGTAAGGGACTCTCAATTCTTATTAGTAGTCGTAGATTTTAAAAACTTACATCTAGGGCTTTTATCGAAATTGTAATGTTGATTTAAAATGTAGAATCATTTTCATTTGTTTCAAATTCACACCAAGGCCCTCATATTTGATGCATTTTATCGTGTTTTAACAATCAATTTGTGGGTGAGACAATGTATCGAAGAATTGGTGAAGAAACCTGAAGATTTGGTTGAAAAATCAAAATTTTCGAGCAACATGTGAGTTGCTGACGGTGCCATCGTTAGCCATTGATGGCGCCATCGCCAGAACATAAAGTTTGGAAAAAATGAAATTCTCTTTTTTGTTTTGTTCTCCCCACAGCTTGTATGATTTTGTCTACCATGTAGTTCATTAAAAACATTTAAGTAAATGTCCTCTTTAATTTTTTTACTTTTCATTTACTTTAATTTATTAATAAAATTTAGGTTTTACCCCCCATTTCGGAACAATAGGAATGGGTTCAAAATCCAAATCTCAAAGGATCAAAATCCAGTTTTTGGTTTCAAGAATAAAACGTAAATTTTAACGTTTTCGTCAGATTTTTAAAGGTGAATATATTTTGCGTTACTTTGAATTAAACTATAAAAATTATATGATGTCGAATCTTTTGTTCAAGGCTTTCATTTTCAAAAATCTATTTTTAATTTAAAGAATTTTAAAAAATTGTGTTTTTAACACTTGGCCAAAATTTTACCAACTTTCTCAATTTTGTTAGTTTGATTTCACGCATTTATTGGGAACTCGTTTTAACTAAAATTTGGTAGTTTTCGATTGAATGATCAAAATAAATTTGAAATTTTGAAAAAAAAAATATTGGGCTTGAAAAGTTTAAAAGTGAAAACACCAAAAAATGGAAAAAGGTGATAAAACGGTAAAATGTAAAAATCACGCTCGAGGGGTGATGTCTGCATTTTACATTATTGTGATGTGTGTAGGTTGAAGAACGGATATCCAGGGATAATGATATTGGTTACATGTTTATGTACTTTCTGTAGCATAAAACGCAATTTATGTTTTTGCACTGTTATTCATTTTAGGTTGTAGGGCCACAGTTGCATGGTAGGAAACTGGATATCCATTCTCGATCTTGTAATGTTAATTTCTCATTTATTTTAAAAAATGATATATATATATATATATATATATATATATATATATATATATATATATATATATATATATATATGTAACTATTTTGTGAGTTGTTAAATAGCTTGTGAATGCTTGAAGGGATAATGCGTCGTATCATCCGGAATAATAAATTATCTTAGGATGTACGGTAGGGACATTTAGGCTCATATGTGGTATGGGACGCGTATGAGAGTGGAGTCACAACTGAAATCCAAAATTATTGTTCTCTATCTTTACCTGTGAACTTATAATGTAAAGGTAGTCATACACGAATGAAATTATATAATAGGAATCACATGTACGTCTGATAGGTATAGACGAAAATGATTAGTTAATAATCACAAACAAATAGAGTAGTCAAACATTTTGACATATAGAAAAGATACCCATTGTTTACGATTATGTTAAACGGCCAATTTGAGCAGGATAAATGATCCCGCAAGTGTGGTAAACAACGATCGGTCACAAAATCAGGAATTAATATTTTATTATAGAACATCTTGTTCCGACTGTGAGCGATCTAATCATAGAATCCCAACTCTCTAATTCCTCACTACTCCACCATTATGTATTATGTATATGTTGCTCTATTTTGAATTATAAAACGAAAAGCATGTTTACTGCTTCAATGTCATAAATTAGAATTGTACAAACACAAATGTTATAGTACGTGAATCTTTTAAAATGTTTAGTTGTTCATCCCTAGCTATATGTACTAGTTAATCGTAATTTAATTTGTAAAACGTTACATGTATTGAAATGTTTCAATATGCTTGTTCGATCATATTTAGAAAAGGTTATTAGTAAAAATTGTTTGTATACTTACTAAGTAACCATTGTTATTCACCCATTCCTTTCTATTTTTTTAACTTCAGAACTTGCAGTTGCTCAGGTGGACGCGGAGCTGATGAGTAATGAGCATATGGTTGGTCATATAGACGACCAGAGTCCATTGCGTGGTAAACATTGGGACTACACCCATTAGTATTGTCATTTTCTTCTAGGATGTATATAAATTTTAGGATGAGTGTTAGGTTCATGTTAGAGTGAGAGTATTTTCGTAATCCTGTATATTGTTAAACTTTCGCACTTTAATATATCTTTACATTGTTAGATGTATATAACCTTTCGTTGCATGTTCATTTCTTGGCATTTTTTTTTATATAGGATATTATATTTAGTTTCAATCAGGTTTTCGAGTGCCTTGGAAAACTAACATAAACAAAGGAAACCATATTAAAATTTCGAGGTGCCACCTAATACCTCAAGATTTGACATTAGGATTTGTGTTAGCGTTTGGTGGGGCATCATAATTAAGACAGTTGTTTTTTTTTTTGCGACTTTTGATGTAGTGAATTAAAATGGATCCATTGAATCCATATATGTTTGGCCCACATAGGTAATTAAATTCTCATCTTAAAAAAGTTGCAATGATTTTGATGATGACAACTACACCAACAAATGGGTTTAGTTAGTTTAGTTGGTTTAACACATTGCAAAACAACTTTAAGGTCATGGGTTCAAGTCCAGTTTACCCATCAAAAAAAGACTAAACGAACAAATGGCCTAAATGGACCATAATGTGTATCATGTGAAATCTAACCATGTCATGTATAAGGGGGTCTCCATGGTTCATGCATGTATTGCCTTTGAGCTACCATAACAGTTAACATGTGATCAAATGCATTTAATATGAGGATTACTAGCAACAATTGGGTTATAAATGTTTAACCAATCATTTCTACGATATAATAGTTCAATGAAGGAAATAATTATTTGACTTAATTTTTCATATTTTGATGATAACTTTCCTTAGCATTGAAAAGTAAGATTTGGTTGGACCAACTCACATATTTGGAAAATTCTTGTGACTTCTGTATCCTTATCATGGTAATCATTTAGCTTATATTTTTAAAACTATCATTTTTATTTTATTACAAATGTTTTATGAATTTCTTTTATTTTATCATGTTAACCATTTTTTCGATTTTAAAGAAAGAGTTTGTTAGGTAAGAAATTAGAATGACCCATTTATAACTAATTTATGATTTTAGGATTATGCTTTGAAAGATTAAAATAAGACTGAGATGTTGGAGAAAACTGATTGAAAAAATAAGGTGAGGGAATCATTCATCATTATATATTATTTTTCTATTCATTGATAAATAAAATATGATTTATCAAATAATATATATAAATAGTACATGTCTTTAATAAATAGAATATAAAGATACATAGTCACTTATTTTATTTCATTCGATATTTGATATTCATGATTTTATATTTGAATTATCGTCGAATAGATTGTTAATTCAAGTTTTTATTAGTGATTCACGAGGATGAGGTGGCTCCTCACACCTACTTTATCAGAAGAACAAGGGTTGGGGCTTAACTTAAGGCCATAAAGTAGGGTGCAACTTAATCTAATTCAAACCGAGAACCAAACCAAACAATGAATTTTGGGTTGATTTGGTTCGGTTTGGATTGATTAACGGTTTGGTTTCGGGTTAAATAAATGAAGAAACGATGGGTTCGGTTCGATTCTCAGTTCAGACTTTGTAAATAACCGAACCAAACCGAGAATTGAACAAATACGTTATTTAAAATGAAATCTAAGATTTTTGCAAAACCCTAATGAATATAGGAAATGGGTGTCTCTTTCCTTCTTTCCCTCCTCTACTCTCACTAGTCTCTTGCAAAGCTGAGGGGATGCCGTCCAAAACTACCTCCGTCCAAGTGGCATTGGTATCTTCTTCCATGTTCGATCCACAAGTATTCTCTATGGTGCAAATTGGAGTTCAATTGACCTATCTGTTGATATAAACGAAAAATCGCAACAAAAGATTGAAGACGATTACGATGACTTTACGACCACTAAAGCTAACAATCTAGCCCAGCCATTAGTGGAAGCTCAGATCCCTTTTAAGCTTCATATTGTTAAAGATCACGACATGAAAGAGAGGCTTTGTTTGGAGGTTGAGAGGTTAGGGTTGAGTGCTGTAATTATGGGTAGTCAAGGGTTTGGGGCTTGGAGGAGAAGTAGTATAGGAAGGCTTGAGAGTGTGAGTGATTACTGTGTGCATCTCTGTGTGTGTCCTGTTGTTGTGGTTAGGTTTCGGGGTTGGTGATGATGATGGGGTGGTGAGAAGGGTTTAGGAGAAAAGGAGGTTGAGTTGAATTCAATGTTGGAGGAAGAGCAGGAGTACCATGAAGAGAAAAATAATATATAATAAACTGAACCAAATCGAATTAAGATCGATTTGGTTTGGTTCGGTTCGATTCTAATGCAATTTAATTCGGTTCAATTCTAGAGCAATTTAATTCGGTTCTAATTCCCATATAATGGAATTGACTTTGGTCAGTTTAATTTTGATTTGGCTCTAAACCGAAGCACCCCTACCATAAAGTAGAGTGAGATTCAACAGTTGCGGTCAAGTGTCGGTTTTCACATCTTCAATGTTAATTATATCAATTTATCGTTAATAAGGTTGACCATGGAGTGGATAATATTCTCATCACATTGAAATTAATCAATGCTTGTTTCCCTACTTACCTCTTTGTTATGTTATGCTCGTCTGAGTTTAGTGTCAAAGAGTAATTAGAAGTTACCTCATCCACGTACAGATAAAAGAAGGGGTGGCAAGAGATTTCATGGAAGAGTAGATGATGTCCACGTCCTCTACCCATGAAACATATAATATCTTGCCAAGTTCACAAAGTTTCCATCTCCACATAGTTTAGAAGAAGATTGTCCACATAGTTTAGAAGAATTGTCTGAGTAGATGATCATACCATAGGTTAGGATCTGTGTACACATATATCTACTCATATATCTACAACGTGTTTTGTTCTATGTAGGATAAAAGTTTTGGATTGAACTGATTTTTTATGAGGATGATCTCTATCATAAGGAGATCATCCTCACCAAAAATCAGCTCAATCCGAAACTTTTAACCTCGTCAAAAATGGTTTATAAAAAATAGACGGTCCATGATTCTTCAACTCATAAATACGGGGTTAGAAGTTTTAGAATTAACTGATTTTTTATGAGGATGATCTCCTCATCATAGAGATCATCCTCACCAAAAATCTGTTCAATCTGAAACTTTTAGTCCACTAGGACAAAACACGTTGTAGGTATATGCGTACACAAATCCTGACCCTTTATATATACATGAGAGTGTCTATACCTCTAGATAGACAAAGCATGCCATGGCGATGTAAAATTAAAACTAAAGCTATCATATATTATGATATTTTTCCAATGCATATGATTTTTTTTTTTTTTTTATTATGCAGAAACCAACTAGAAGAAAGTATGTGTGACCAGACCCAGACCCATCTTTACAGACAATATTTGTCAGATCACTTCGGGTCGAAAGTAATCAAGAAAATATTTCCAAGATTAGAGAGATAAGATGCTAAAAAATCAGTAGTACTGTTACATTCTCTATAGCAAAAAACTGAATTCTATCTCATGGAATTTGCCAGCTCTACTCTTCATAACCTTGATCGGTTGGTTGCTTCATTGATATACTCGATAGCCACTTTTGGATCAGCTCTAATGGATATTCAAGTCTATAGCCATTGTCATCCCCTTCAACATAGCTTGCAACACATGGAACAACACAAGATTGCCTTGTAACATTTTCGGCTGAGACACTAATAGTGCACCCTACCATCCTGGTGATGCAAATGATTTGAAATTGAGTCGTGATTAACCGACATGGCATGTGCACGGAACCATAGATCTTTTTCTTCGGGATACACAAGGAAAAAAGACAACCCCAAAACTCATATCTAGACCAGACTAAAATAAATAAATAAAAATTAAAATATTTTTTTTAGGGCTTAGTGCCTGGATCCATTCTTTGAAAAATAAAATTAAAATATGTTTTTGGGGACTTGGTACCTTCATCCATGCTTTGAAAATGTATGGCTAATAAATTCTTAAATTTCAAATTCAAATCCAACGATTACATTTTACTTCTTAATTTGTTTTAATTTTTTTTAAAAGTTCTTAAAATCTTGTAATTTACCTTTGACATTGGATTATGTTTTTGAAGTTGAAGTTACCCAATTTTGGGAAGAAACAAAAAATATTGACTTTAATGTTTCATTTTTGGGTCCAATCGGTTAGACCCACCGGTCGGGTATGGGACAAGTACCATTGATGAAACGTGTCAGCTGTTTAGAATGCCCTTTTTGTCCGTAAAAATAAATATAAAGAAAAAAAATTAAGATATTTTGATTACTAATACAAAGGGGAAAAAATTAAGGGATTTCGATTACTAATTCAAAGAACAGAGAAACTATAATGTAAGAAAATTAAGAAATTGGATCTGAAAAATTGAACAACTTTTATGCAATACTTAAAATCTAAGAAAACCTTAAATCATCTTTAAAATATAAAATAAAAAAAATTGTCATATTCAAAGCATTGTATTCAACCTTATGTTATCAAACTAATGATACTTGACATTGGTCTTCTCTTATAGACTAATGTTGAATGATCTAAATACCCTCAACTTCAATATTAGATGACCCCGAAACCTTTGATGTTTTGCCCAAAATTTGTCATATTCGATGCATTGTACTCATTCTTGCTTTTGATGCTTGATTTTTGTACACAATTTTCCATTGTTTTCTTTTCTCCCAAGAACCAGCGCGGAACTAGTAAGGAGCTGATAGGGGCAATTGTCCCCACAAAACTTTTAAGACACCTCTATATTTTCAATTATTTACATATCCCATTTGTCCCCACTCCCTCACCTCTCTCCCCATTTGCCCCTCCCCCTCCCCCTCTCTTCAATTTTTTATTGATGATATTGCCTTTTGACTAAGCCTTCTCATATACTAATTGGAAATAACCTAAATATCTTTTTCTTCGACTTCTAATCAAAAACCTCTGAATTACTCCCTCAAATAATTCATCTTAAAAGTTCTTCAACTATACAACTAACCATAGTTTGCCCCCACTACAAGAAAATCCTGGCTCTACCTCTGCCAAGAATCTTATATTACCTAGAGGTTTAAAGGAAGAAGTAGATAGAATCTTAAGATAGAAGATGAAAAATCAACGGTTAAAGATGATAGGTTTTGAAAAAGGAAATTTAACAAAAAAAAAAAGGTTTTGACAACAAGATGAAGATAAGGGAATTTGGATTATTTTTTATCTGTCCACCGTAGACGACAATTGAATTTAAAGGGGTGATGTCATAATTTTGAAAGCATTGGGGGTATCTCAAATATTATCCAAAATATGGAAGGGATGACTAAAACACTCTAAAAGAAATGCTAACTAGAGGGGTTTAAAAATATTTTATGACATTTATTGAAAGCCACTACAAATATTGCCATATAATTGGTTACATCTAAGTAAAAAAGTCATAAACATGTTTAAATTCTGTATGTCCAAACCTATTTACTGCAGAGGCAGGCTGGGAAGTCTAAAACATTTATTTATTTTATTTAAAAGAAAATACTATTTAATTGTAGAGGAAAGTTTCCTGACTCCCGTCTATGTGGTATCCAAAACATAATGAGAGTCCGACTAGAATTACTAAGATAGTGAGGGAAAAAAACAGGCCTTACTAAGTCTCATCCACCGTCAAAATACCTCTAGATTTGTAAAAAAGTTCTCAAGATTTGTAACAAATCTCGATGTTGTGTTTTACGCATCTCGATGTATTCTTCCCTCATCATCTCCATGATTATGCAAATCGTCCCAAAAGTAATACTCTCTGCTGATCAACCTCAAAAAAAAAAAAAAAAATTTTAATTTCTTTTTTTCAATATGAATATTTTCATAAATTTTAAAAGGCTGTGTTGTTGGATTGTCAATGTGATGATCAACATGGGTCCAACAACCCTTTTAAGATTTTAAATCTAAAAAAATAAATATGTAGGCCCGGAGCAAGAGAGAGAAGCTATCTCTCTCTCTCTCTATTATTGATGTCATTGCGCCACATGTCAAATGTTTGTTGGACTGTGAACCAACAGATAATAGGGTGTGCACTAAAAACAGCTTCTATTTAGTATTTCTTTTCTTCTTTTTTTAAATCGAAACTTACCGAAATCTGAATTTATTTTTATTTTTTTAAAATTCGGTACTTCAAGTGCCAATTTGGGTTCGATTTGATAATTATAACAAATGTATTGTTTTTTTTATAATAATTTTTTTTTAAATAATTTTCCCTTACATTTATATATATAATTTAATAAGGCTTTCCATTAATTTTTGCCTATAAATAATAATCTAGAGCAACAAGGAAAAGGGGTTGGAACCCTAATTTGATCTCTTATCTCTTTTCTTTTGAAGGGAACCCTTCCTCTTACTGGAAGAGCTTCCCCTTTGATCTGAGGAAATACCATCTTCCCTCCTATGATGATCATCATTAACATCACCTAAGACCTTTATCTACATTTAGCCCTTCTACACTATGTATTCTTTTATTAACAACAAATTATCTCGGGATGAAATAGGTCATATTGTTACCATTTTATCTTATTAAGCAAGCACATTCTTTCTCTTAATATGAAATATTTAAGAGTAACGATGAATGCACACGGTAAATCAAACGCAGTTTGTACACGACTGATGTCGCAAGGGCTAAAAAACCGTAGATCTTTTTTCTTGTGTATCCCCAAGAAAAGGATCTATGATTTTGTGTCCTTCCCACGTCAATCGCGTATGATTTAGTGCATGCATTCATCACAACTCAATATTTAAGTGAAGAAGACTACGGGACTTCCCTCAATATATAATAATAATATGCAATTAATGACTCTTCATGCCATATATTAGGTAGGATATTTTAGATTAGTTTAAAATTGGATATGATCAAATGAGGAATAAAAAAGATTTAAAGGAAAATACTTTATATGTTAAGGGCCCAACCGGGTTCGAACCGGTGACCTCTTGATCTGCAGTCAAATGCTCTACCACTGAGCCATGGACCCAAGTTGTGATCTTGTTTTACAATAAAATTTATTAATCTTTGGTATCAAAGAAGGACAGTATAAATGTTAATGGACCGGATTAGAAACAGTCTGTTACTCTTCATTCCTCAAAGCCCAAGTTCGGCCCATTTAATAAAGCCCCCACAAGGTGAAAAGAAATAGGGCATTGTTTACTAACTAGATCTACTGATCTTCTCCATCAAAACAAGGTGGCTTTGATGGTTTTGTTTGGGGGGGTGGGCCGGCCTTGGACTTATCTAGGAATTGTTTTAGTGATTAAATGGGTTGGTTGGAATTAGAAGCTGTTTTAGTGATTAAGTTCAATGGTTCTGTTCCTTGCAACTTTTTTAAGTAAATCCATAGTTTTGGACGAATTGCAGCTTTCGAAGAATCAATTTGGAACTTCAAATCACTCCAGGACTCATGGGTTATCAAAATCACTCTGATTGATCTCAGTAACAAATTCTATAGCAGAGCTTTCTAAGTTGGAATCAAGACATTGTTGCGCACCAAAATCGATTTACAGGTACCATTCCAAGCGACGAAATTCCAAGAATTGGAATCTTAGTTAATTTAGAGAACTCGTCTACATTGGATATCAACTCCAATTTGCTTACTGGTTCAATCCCATCTTGGTTGTTCAATACCAGATTAGATTAGTAGCTTGGACTCACTCCCGGAAATCCAATTAGGAAAAAACTATCGTAAGCAGACAAATTCCGAAGATGCCACCACACTTGAAGACTGCACTCTACTCTCAGTAACAACTTCTTCGATGGATCAATCACACCCACACTTTGTTGATTATCTCAAACAATAGAGTTAATGGCATGATCCCCACGTTTTTTACCGAAATGGGAAGCTTAATGCGGTTGTTGCTTGCTAATAACCAGAGCTCTCAGGAGATCTCACACAATTCAAACCTTCATAAATAAAGATAAAAGATTTAATACAAAGAAGAATTAACCACTCTTGATTTTATTTCCAAATGTTCTAGACAAGGTTTTGATGATGTTGCAAATATCAAACATAAGATTGCAAAATATAATCTTCATGAAGTTCAAAATCATACCAATAATACAGCACAATAATTCCATTCTCTTGTCCAACAAAACTAATAATATTTAAGTTGTAAATCACTATAATCAAATTAAATATCCATCAAATAATAGAAACCAGTTGAATAGCAATGTTTCCACATTAAATGTGAAGTATTATATTCTCATAACTAAAATCTGATTGAGCATATACCCTATTAAGTCCCCATCTTGCAATATAACCATGATTTCTATGCACCTTTCATATTAAAAAAGAATCTCCGACACAAATCAAGAGCCAAGAATCTTTCAAGGAAGTTCGGGCATTTGACAGGAAGCAGGGAAGTTATTCCAAGGAACGAATTGATCCATTGTAGACATTCCATCATGTATGTGGTTGTAATCACTGCAGAGATCTTCACCAAGAAGTGATGCTATGGCATCATTCATGAAGGAATGGTCCTTGGCACACTCGTAACTTTGGTCAAACCAACCCGCACCAAGTAAAGCGTCAGGGCTGGAAAAATCAAACTGGTTCGAAGTTTCTGTGTCTCTTCCAACTGGGGTGGCAATGAGATCAACTGGTTCTGGATTCTTTATATTGGATCCTGCATAAAGCACCATTCAGAAACTATATTTTCAACAAAAACACTTTCCTTAGTAAGTTAGTAAGAAAAATATCCTGACCAAATCACCTTACGCCATCCAAAAACATGATTGGATGCCACAGGGCTATAGAGGACAAAATTCTAAGAACTTCAAAAACAATTTAACTTTCACCGATGAATTTTAATTTTAAATTTCAGAGTTCGGTAGCCATCCATTTTCAACACCTTTGATCAAGCTCAAAAAAAAAATTCTTTGTTCTCTTTTGAGTCTGAGTTTTTTCATGAAATTTAGAAA
Source organism: Akebia trifoliata (assembly GCF_017979445.1). Classification (NCBI taxonomy): domain Eukaryota; kingdom Viridiplantae; phylum Streptophyta; class Magnoliopsida; order Ranunculales; family Lardizabalaceae; genus Akebia; species Akebia trifoliata. The sequence goes on along the minus strand of NC_141388.1, from coordinate 34,979,410 downwards.
GCTGTGGTGTTGGATTTCCATTGTGAAAATCCATGTGGGCCCAATGACCCTTGGTAAGATTTGAATCTTAATGAGTTAGCAAGGCTAGACTGGTTCTATTTTCAATGATGAAATTAACAATATTTATTTTACAAAGATTAAATAAAGAAGTGTACTCACCATTTATTGAAGTGCATTCACCAAAAACTGATGCAACAGAATGGCCCAAAGGAGAAATTGGATCACTGAATTCTCCCCATTCTGTCTCTCCCATATTCAAAGTCGAACCATCTAATCCATTGCTAGACGTCACAACAGAAGAATTCATGCTTGGGTCACACGACGGATTCTTCTCTCTATTAAAAGTCTTTGAATCATGAAACATTTCTTCCAACAGACCACTTGTACATGATGAAAGGCAATCTGACTGTACTAGTTGAGTTGGCGGAGGAGATTGGAAGATAGAATCAACGGTATCAAGCAAAGGTGGTAAGGGAGAAGACATTCCCCACGTACCACAATCAGTTTCGGGATATTGGAATGAAGGGAGCTCCAACTTCGCAGCTCCATGAATGGGCTTAGAAGCAGAGATAGTATTGCCATTTAAAAAGGCATGGCTGCCATGTCTTGCACCGAAAGGGTCGGGATCATATGGAAAAGGCAACCCAAAGGACTTATGCTTCTTCCCACCAATAGAGTTAAAACCGGAGAATAAGTTTTCTGATTCTCGAAGTCGCTTAGGGCGATACATTGAAGGGGGAATGAAACTGTTTTGGGACGAACCAAGCTGTTGAGTCAACATGTTACCAACAGAAATATCAGGAAGCACTGGTGCGTAAGATAAAAACCCTCGCTTGGTGTTTAAATTACCAAATATGACATTGGGAGACTCGTAATCTTTTTGGAGGAGGTCATGCTGTGTGTACATACTGTTGAATTCGTTGGTGTTTTGGGTCGGTTGAATCTCATTCACTGTCTGCAAACATACATCAGGAGGGTAAAGAGGTAATCCAGCACGTTGTAGTCTTTTAATTCGAGTGTTCCAATAGTTCTTTATCTCATTATCTGTACGTCCAGGCAACTTAAAAAAGAGAGGAAATGACTCAGAAAAAGTAACGTTGAAAACAAGAGAGAAAATAAAGCAAGAAAGTGAGAGACATGAAAGTTAAGAAAAAATTCTATTCAAACTTATAGAAAGAATTACATGTTTTCATTTCAACTCATATTCCTTCAAATGATATTGGTTATTTGTATAATTTTTTTACATGCTTTAAATCGTTCCTTGTTCCCATGTAAGACTATATGATCCCTGGGCATACTAGACCTTGTATCAGTCAACCTTTGTTGACCAAGGGGGGTATGGACAAATACAATGATATAGTATTTTAGCTCTCTTCTACAGTATTACAATATACGTACATACACTAAGGAACCCTCAAAACATCTTACTACACTGAGATTTATTTAAGCATCTTACATGTTACACCATTGATATGAAGACCCAAAAAAATGTGGATTGAGACGGTAAAAGAGGATATGAACACACTTCCAACAATAGAAGACGTGACACTGGACAGTGTGGAATGTAGGAATAGGATTCCTTTAGCCGATCCAAAATCCTTGGAATAAGGTTTTGATGGTGATAATGACATGTTCCACCACTAAAAATGAATAATTTCACTAACCAAAATTTCAGGTTGTTCTTGATAGAGGGTAGTAGTAGGTTGGCAATACCGTCACGATTCACAACCATTATAACAATGTTACGTTATGGAAGTGGAGCCCATAGTTCATATTAAAATATGGTCAAAATAAAGTGTTTCAAAAATAATTTGAAACTGAGTACGAAATCAATATTTTAAACAATTATAATGCTGTTATAACAACATTTAAAATAAAATAGAAAAATTCAAAATAAGACCCTTATTTAAAATTGAGAACCCATTTGTATAGAAAAACAAAATGCTAAATAAAAATGTTGCATAACATTGCAACAGCTGTTATAAACAGTAAAATGAGCTAGTGAAATCTCAGTATTAATTAGTAGATAAGATATTGGGTCTTTGTCATTACCAATGTAACATAACCATTATGCTCGATATTTTAAACCAATACTCTATTACCTTTAAAAGAAATAGAAATTTACTAAATATTATAAATTTAAGGAAACAGAAAAGTATATGCCACAAATTGTTATACTTTATAATTCCTATGCACAAGCAGACTTCAAAATAGAGAAGTTTGTGACATATTCAAGCATCTTACATAATCCAATTTTTCTGAAAATCAATCGAAATAGTCTACGTAGAAAAAGACCACAATATTTCATGTAGAAATGTTTCTTCCCAAAAATAAAAATATTTACTCGAGATCAATATGCAGAAGCACTAGCTAGGTTAACATGCCAATAACTTATGTCTTTTTAAACAAATTAATTATATGAAAACAAGTGTGCATAAAAATATTTATGAAGTACAACATACCTGAATAAATGATTTAGAAATTTCGAGCTTATAAGGTTCACACAAGAAGAGAAATATACTATATCAACTCAAGCAATGGTGAGAACAAGTTGCTTTGCTAGAACTTATTTACCGGTATTCACATATAACTCGAAAAGCTGGGAAATAGTGCTTTATACATACATGTGCAGCCATCCGAGCCCATTTGTTCCCCATCTTGGCATGGAGTTCGATGATCAGTCTTTCTTCATCAGCTGTGAAAGCACCCTTCTTCAAGTTTGGTCTCAGATGATTAGCCCATCGAAGACGACAACTTTTTCCACAACGGAACAACCCTGAATGCTTCTGAACAGAATTCCAATTCCCCTCTCCATGCCTCTTCACATAATCCACCAAAATCGCATCTTCTGCGGGTGTCCATGGCCCTTTCTTCAGGACAACACCATCTTCAAAGCCTTCTTCGCAGCTACCGTTGTCAATAGATGGCGAATCCCTCTGATCCTTCAAGACAAATCTGTCTTCTCCACTCTCGTTTGTTGAGCAACTCATTTCCTTGAATGTGTTTCTACAATAATTTATGTCAAGTATTCAACGCCATATTATCAAGAAAAAGAAAAAAAAAAAAAAAAACCTCTGACCAATCATGAATAAAAGGGAACAACTTCATCAATCAAACTTAGAACACCAAAAAAAAAAAAATCCATTAGTAAACCAGGAATAAGACCAATAATAAATTTAAAAAATGTCGAACGGATCCTAGAATCAGAGAAGAAAATACAAAATATAAAACGAAATCAACATGAGATGTGTTAGGGGTGCTCCTTAGGATCCACAACAAAGAAATGTACTCAAGAATTTCATGAGAATTCAAAATTCCCAATACATAACAATAAGAGTTCATCATAAATTTCAAAAATAAAATATAAAAAATCAAGTTTAAAAATATTAAAATGGGAATTGCATAAGAATCCTAAATTCCCAATACAGAACAATGAGAGCTCATCATAATTTCGAATTTTACAGAGTTTAAAATATTGAATATTAGCAGAGATCAAAGTCATGATGATACTAGAATCAATGACAGAAAAAAAACTTAAATTAAATCAAATTAGATCAACAGAGAGACTGATATTAGACAAACTGAGACCATCAAACTCCACATCCCACAAAACTCTCTTCACATCAACATGAATTTACAGTAAAAAACAAAATAAAATTAATTTAAAACAAAACAAAACGAAACGAAACCCTACCCAAAGTAGACAGACATAGATAGCGAAGATGATGATGAAATACAAACAGAAACCCTAACCTTTATATGTGAAACACAGAACTCATGAGTGGAGAAGTGTGTCTCTCGCTCTTGCGGCGACAAGTCTAGAATAGAGAGAGAGATCAGATATAAACTAGAGAGATAAAGTCCAACTATTGACTTGACCATCATTTCTTCTTATCTGATTATCAAAATCAAGATAAGTTGACCCAACAGTAAGAACATCGGACGGATAGTAATCCCGATGCAAGTTATAATAATAAATCCATGACTCACCACGTTCTTGGCTTTTGCTAACGTGCTCCAAGAGGCCACCCAAAAGAATCTAGAGAACTAGAATTGAGAACTTGAGAAAAAAAATATGCTCACAAAATTTTGTTTACAGAGCTCACAAAAATATTAGATCAACCAATCACATGTACCCACGTGTATTAATGGTATCCTAATTCACAAAAATACCCTTGTTATTATAAACTACCTTCATATGTTTGACGTGGCTAGCACTGATTAGTCTGTGAGCATTGTGAGCGAAAAACCACACGAGAACTTGAGCTTTGATACCCACGGAACAAACGCGTCTTTTTTAAGGACACTACTGCGATTTTTTACATTTCTGATGTGGAGGTGCGTATATAACTGTAGATTTTTTTTTACTCGTGTCTCGAGGAAATACATCTACGGTTATGTGCGCACCCCACTCCAGGAACGTAAAAATCGTAGTAAATCCTAATTCACCCTAACACAACTCTTTTAAGAAATGCAAATTTGCTGTTCCTTTTAAACAGAAAGCATGATGTTATCTCACTCTTAAAATGCCACCTTAATCTCATGAGCATAAAATTAGTCTTATTTACGATATATAAATATTGTATGAGTTCGAATCAAACGTAGTATACCAATGAACGAAATTATTATTATTTCATCAAAGTTAAAGAATCAAGACATTTTTCTCTAGATTACGATATGATAACTCAAGAAGTTTTGATTGGATTATGATCCAAGGAGGAAAAAAGAAGAGAATAATCATTCTATAATATATAAAAAATAACCATCTATTTGCTTGGATGGTGTGTATACACCGTTCAATGTAAATAGAAAAAATCACTGAGATGATTCGTGATTTTTGTATTTGTAATAGATTTATGGGGTAAGGAATTATTGGGAAATTCAAAATTAAAAAGGGAATTTTTCATTCCTAGGGCATCGTAGTCTAAATAGAATCAAAACCAGAGCATAAATTATAGATCCCATCAGTCGATTTGTTCCAACTTATTGGTTTAATATGTTATAACTCTAAATATTAGAAAAAGATAGGATCGTCGTCTTCACAAACATGAATAAATATATTAGCCTTACTAAGTTAGTAAGGATTTCACCCTCACTAAAGGTTATTGAGCTCGCCTTGTGGCATCCAAAAACATGGTCTGGTGCTTTAGAAGACAAAATTCAATGAATTTTCTTGGGGGGAAAGTTAAATAATAAAAATTTTATTTTTCACCATTGAATTTTAATTTTAAATTTGGGAGTTATGTGGAAGTTCAATAATTGTGCATTTTCAAAATTATGGATAAAATCTGAAAGAAATTATTAAATTTTTGGAGAAAAAAATAGATTTGTGTTTTATAATAAAATTTAGAAAGCTATGGTGTTGGATTGCTAATGTGACATTTGAGCAAAACAACCCTTGGTAAGGCTTAAAATCTTACTAAGTTAGTAAGAAAAATGTTTCTCATACTATATTCAAATACACGAAAATAAAACTACCAAATCAATTAGTGAAAGTCGGATGCTAGTCATTTGTAATAATGGTATTGATTAGATTAAGAGTTTGTTTAGATACACAAGAAAAAATAACTTTCTTATTTTTGAAAGTTAAAAAGTCTATTTTGGATTAATTTTAGAAAATCACCTTTAAAAAGTAAAATATCCTAACTTTTTAAAAAATAATATAAAATTACTTTCTACTTTTTAAAAGCTACTTTCACCCAAAATTACTTTCTATCTGTACATGCTTAAATTAAAATATAAAAGTGCTGGCATTATGACCACTCAAATTTCGGTGTCCAAACTATTGCTACTCCGCTTTCTCTCATTATAATAGAAAAGATGAAAGTGGGCCCATAAGAGATTACTATAAGGCATTCTGAAGTGGAGCTTCATCGAACTTTTCGAAAAAATGCATTATCAACACACACAAAAAAAAAAAAAAAATTGTTCTACTACAAGAGTAGAATTCAGTCATGTGGAGCATCATCATCAAAGTCTCATCTTAAAGTTTGGGATTCAGTTAAATGAATTATGTTATTCCATTTAATTTTGTTTATAATCATGTTTTCTATCATTGAAAATGAGTTCACATCCATCTTTTGTTCATGTAGCCAGAAAAACAAAATGTATTTCAATTTGATAATTAGATCTGATTTAACAATCTACCAAATCAGCTATGGATCAATCATGTCCCAATCAATTGAATCAAATATGAGAAATTATATAAATTTTATTATATATTTTTATTTAGATGTACGAAGTTTATCTATGTTTTGTATATCATGTCTCAACCTTTAACTTATTCTCATATTTCCTTCTCTTTTCAATGTGTAAAAATGCATGAATCTTTTTTTTTTTTTTCAATAATTAAATTCAATTCAAATTTTAAATGGTACATTGAATAAGGGTGTATCACCCCCTCTACGAAATAAGTGTTGTGCAAGAGTAACTATATAGGATACTGCATTAGCCATTGAGTTGAGTTGGAAGTGTGCATGGGACAAGAGATGCTTTTCATTTGGATCTTGAGGAAAAGTCACTATTATTTTGTACACACCTCCATATTAATTCAATGTCTAACGCAATGATATGGGCTATAACTTCAATATTTTCCATGAAATAATTGCTTACTTGTTGCATTTTTTTATCTTTTTGAGAAAATTATCATTGTAATAGGAAAATATATATATATATATATATATATATATATATATATATATATGGTTTCGTTCGGAGGACAACTTTGAGAGACAAAATTTGTCCTATATTGGCTTAAAATTTTTGGATTTGATTGATTTTTAAATGTGGTCTTTACAACAGAGAGATCATCTTCACAAAAAATCAGTCAAATCTGCAACTTTTAACCTCATAAAAAATGGTTTAAGATTATGGACTGTTCATTTTTTACAGTTAATTTATAAATCACTTTTGATGGGGTTAGAAGTTGTAGATTGAACTGATTTTTTCTAAGGATGATCTCTACAGTATAAAGACCCTCCTCACAAAAAATCAGTCAAATCCAAAACTTTTAAGTCATATAAAACAAATTTTGTCTCCCAATATATATAATAAAATACAATTACAACTAAGTTAGAATAGTTGTATGTGACATAAACGTTCAATCATTTATAGTTTTATGGGTTAAACCTCCCATAAAGCTATAGTGTCATGGACCCACTTTATTTCTTTTATTATTTACCTTATCTAATTTTACTATATTTTCTCTTATACCCCATTAATCTACTTTATTATTTTTCATCTTTTATCTATTTAATCTTAGTTTTTATAATAGTATCCTTCCAACTTTATTTTTTTCACTTTTATCCCATTTACCCGAAAGAAGATGTCCCATATCTAATCTTACTATATTTTCTCTTTTACCTATTTAATCTATTTTATTATTTTTCATCTCTTACCCTTTTAATCTTAATCTTTTTTAATAATACCCCTTACATTAAATTATAGTTATTTGGGATCTACTTTATTTTATTTATTTTTCACATCTCCTAATTTTATTATATTTTCTCTTTTACCCTTGTAAGCCACTTTATTATTTTTCATTTTTTCCCTTTTAATCTCAATTTTTTTTTATAATAGTTTTATGGGTTAAACCCCAAATCAAGTTATGATGTCATAGAGCTACTTTATTTCCTTTATTCTTCACTTCCTCTAATTTTACTATATTTTCTCTTTTATCTATTTAATTTTCTTTATTATTTTTTATTTTTTACCTCTTGATCTCATTTTTTTTCAAACAAATTGCATGAATGCTAAAAGAATCATGTTAGAGTGACCTCAAGTTGGAATCTTATATCGCGCTTCATGACGTGAGAGTAGATAAGAATCATAGATGTCTTTTCACTCGTAACTCGATAAAAAGCATCAATGATTCCTATCCACTCTCGCGTCATTAAGTGCGATATGAATAAAACATTATTCATGATAAGAATAGTTGGTAGGAGAATATTATTCTCCCAAACAGGTACCTCGTCATTAAAATAACAAAGAACATGTCTTTGAAAAACTTTAAAAAAATAAAAATATTTTTTTTTGTGTGTGCTAATATTATGATAGGGACGGGTTCAGTGATGGAGTCACATTTTGAGCGTGTAAGGGAATAAAGGTACGTTTCAAGACTCTTTAACTTCCACGTAAACATGCCATGCAAACGGACGTAAGAGAAAGATAAGTAAGCTGTAAATGCGTGTGGGTTCAACTAATTATTGATAAGTGGAGTAGGCCCACCATATCCCTGAAATTGTGCTGCTGAGTATCTTTTTAAGTCCATCACAATTGCATATTTGCTTGTCTCCACCACTATAAACCCCTACAAGTGTGAACTAGAGCCTCTGGCCCACCTCAAATTCGTCATCAATCCTATCATGATCAGCAAACAATCAAATTCATATTTTGTTCTTTCTATGTCCATCTCCCTTTGTATCCATACATTATCAAGACCTATTTTGCCAAGTTGGTTGATGAGGTGAGGTCATCCAAACCCTGTATAAAATGTTTGGAATCACACAATCGGAGACACAAAAGTGACAAAAATAATGCGGCATGGACATAACCGTAGATGCTTTTTACTCGTATCTCACGAAAAAACATCTACGGTTATGTGCGTGCCATCTCATTATTTTATCACTTTTGTATCTCCATTTGTGTCACCCCAGCATGACTCTAATTTAAATTTATTAAAATTATGGGTGGTGTCAATGGGTCAGTTCCGATTCGATTCCTAAGAAATTTAGAATCATACTTATTATATTAATTCAGTTTGTAATTCTTGTCGGATCCAGATCCAATTCTAAAATAAATGGAACCAAAATCGAAATTGCCAAAAATCACGGGTATCCATCAGTTTTGATTCTCAAGAATCGAATGAGAAAAATGTAATTCAAATCATTATAAATGAAAAATTCCTTTCAAACATATTAACAACAAAATTGTTAACTTAGTTATAATTTGTTTTACTTAATATACAAATAACTTTTTTTTTTTTTTTCAAAAATAAAATTTTATTTTTGTTAAAAGTAATAATTTTAAGTTTCAATCAATAATTTATATGAAAAATTGAAGAATTTTATATAACATGCATTTATTTTTGAAATAAAAAATACCTTAAATCATCTATAGTATGGAAAAAAATGACAAAATAAATCAATTTCGAGTACTCATGGGTATCCATTTGATAGAACCTAACGGTTCTGGTTCCTATTAGTTCGATTCCATTTTAGACCGGGCTTTAATTGATTCCAATAAAAATAGAACCGGAACCGAAATATTCGATTTTGGTTCAGTTTTGGTTAAATGGGTACCCATTGACACCCCTAATGTCAATGGGTTGATCAGTTTCAATTTGATTCCTAGGCATACTTAGAATTGAGAATTATCATATTTTTTGATTCCAATTCTCATTAATTAGGGTATGTTTGATTGCATGGAAAGTGACTTTCCATGAAATTTGAAATCCATGGAAAAATAGTGATGGAAAATAGGGAGAGTTGGAAAATCAAATTCCATTGTTTGATTTTACTTTGATAAAATCATGAGAAAAATATATGAGGAAAAAAAGAAAAAGAAGGGAAGGAAAAGGAAGAGAAAAAAGATGAGAGGAGGGGGAGAGGAAGAAGAAGATAAGGAGGAAGAGGGAAGGGGGAGGGGGGAGATGTAGTGGTGGCGGTAGCGAAGGTAAGTGAGGAAGAAGAAGGGAGAACGTGGTAGTGGTGGCAGAAGTAAGTGAGAAAGAATATGATGAGGAAGATGAAGAGTGAACGTGGTGGTGATGGCGGTGGAGGTGAGGGATGGAGAAGAAAAAGAAAAGAGAGAGAGAAGGTGGTCGGAGATGGTGATGACAACGACGATGATGATGACAACGACGGTGATGGTGACGACAACGAGGTTAGTGTGATGGTGGTGATAGTGGTGGTAGGGAAGAAGAAAATGTAAGTGGGAAAAAATTGGGAATAAAAAATAAGGGTGGATTTAACTTTCCCACCCATTCCATGTTTTGGTGGACTTTTTGATTGAGGTGGAAAATGAATTTTCATGGATATGTGCAATCAAACACTTGTAAAATTTCATTTTCCATGGAAATTGATTTTACACCATTTTTTTCCATGTACAATCAAACATACCCTAAGTGGAATTAGAATTGCAATCAACAAGAATCATGAGTAAATGTTGTTTTTTATCCTATAATTTTGCCTTGTCTTTTAAGAAGTATATGCATGCAATTCGAGATTTAATTGATTTTTGAAGCCAACGATTCATTAAAAACATAAAAGTCAATTCTAACCATGGTTTCAAAACTCGGTTTGTCGTCTCATCTCATCCATGGACGAGACTGAGTTGTTCTCGGATGAGACAATCCATTTAACTCGATTTATTTACATATATTTAAATTAAAACACTTATAATTGTCCTAATAGAATAAGATAGATTATAAAATGTTAGTGATAAAATCATGTTTTATTTATATAATAGATATTTAAATTGAAAAAAAATAATTTATTTGAATGCAACATGGACATGTGATTCATGGAGATAGGTGGACCTTCAATCCATATAACCCCAAATCTATATTATCGGTTTAAGATTGACTTGGGAAAGATCCGAGGGTTGGGAGCAATCCCTACTAATAATCACCTCGACTACTTAGAAACCACCCGAACCTCCTAAAACCACCCCCTCTCCATTTCAAAGCCTCTCTCTCTCTCTCTAGTTTAATTAGAGGGTTTTGCATCTGTAATCCCTTCTCCTGACCGTCGACTTGAGCCGTCAACGCCGATTTCTCCTATTGCTTCTGTCATTTGGGTAAATACAATTGTCTTCTTTATCCTCTATCTCAAATTCCAATTATAGTTTGATGGTGCCATTTGTTACTGTCATTTTTTTTAGAGGGCTACTATTACCACACCAAGTTTTAGTAATGCCACACTAATTCCTATATAAGTCGTAAAAGAATTGTACACTATTGGCGCTGTATTAGTAAATTTTGGTGTGGCAATACAACTTTTTAATGTTATTATCTATGATTATTTATGTCTTTGTTGAATTTAGTTTGATATTACAATTGCAAGGATGGAGAAATTGGTGTTTCTAAGGTTCTTAGACGGCTTCAATTGTCCTCTACCTTTGTCACAATCTTTATATATCTTGATGAGAATGTATATATATATATAAAATGGGCTTCAATACTTGACTTGTTGCAGTTTAGATTCGACTGAGTTTTGATTAGAGTCGTTTGAGTTTTTTAGTTGACTCGAAAAATTGTATTGCCTTTTATCTTCTCCCATTTTTCAATCATAATCTAAAACTCTTTGACTCAACTCAATTTTATTTTGAGGTTATTCGATGATGAAAATCGATATAACAAATTTTCAAGTCAACTCAAAAACGCAAAGGACTCTAATCAAAACTCAGTCGAATCTAAACTGTAACAAGTCAAGTATTGAAGCCCATTTTCATAAACTCCCATTTTTTTTCTTTCCAAAAACCTTTGATTTTTCTGTCTAAAATTCACCATCTTCAAGCTCTTAATCTATTAAATCTGTTCTTGGAAATAATCATTGATTGTTGAACTCAGAAGTACATTATCTTGAAGCTCTCAACTTCGTTCTCATCAAACCCATCTACCAAACTCTTTATTATTCTATTGTAAAATTCATTATCTTCAACTTCTTCATTTGATCCAACCTTATTTCTAATCTATCAGCTTCATCCTTTTAAAAAAAATTATGCCAACAAATTTATGGTCTTTTACATCCCCAAAAATCCTATCTTGTTTGTGAGTTAGTATGGTTGAATGAGTTAGAAGATGAAAAGAGTAGATAGAAGATGGCTGGTTTTAGGGAGGAAAATGAATGCAATTGATTGAAGATTGAAGATAAGGGCACCCTTAGCTTTATGTATTTTAGTTTAACTCGGTTGAGTATTGTGATTTTTCGACTTGACTCGACTCAAGTCTAATTTTTGAGTTTTAAAATAATATTTCCAATAATACTCCTCCAACTATATTTCTCTCCTATTTTCCCATCTTTTCAAGAATGCAACTTTATTAACTTTTCTCCTTTACCCCCTTACCCAAAAGAGGACATGCGCGCGCGTGTGTGTGTGTGTATTTATAAGGAGTTTTTATTGGCACCCCCAACTTTTACTTATTACTCTCTCTATTTTTTCTTTTTGGTTAGATTTCTATTAAGTTTAGTATTTTATATGAGCCTAATCATGGTCGTAAACAACTATTGAAATTGGTTGATTGATAACATTTTTTTGTAATGTTTGAAGAATGTTCTGAACTTTATCTGGGTTCGATAAATATTCTAAGAACTTGGGGGGTGTAATAAGTAAAAGTTTAGATGTCAATAACAGCTTTCTATTATATATAAGGTCAAGATGCATATAAATTTCAAATGATGGATTTTATATTTAAATTGTTGGGATCATGCATGTTTTCCATGAATCCCTCTTCATGAATTGCTGTAGCCTCACCCATATACATAAGAATAAGGACAACACTTAAAAAAAAAAAAACCACTCAAAATTCACTTAATTGAACAAAACCATAGATATTTGAGTAATGCTGGGGTGACATTAGGAATTACGGCAATTCTCACATTTTTGACATGGAAGTGCACACATAATCATAGATGATTTTCACTCGTATATCGAAAAAAGACATCTATGACTATCACATCAACACAGTAAAAAAAACAAAATCCCCCCAAGATTTTCTAAGATATTTTCCTTATCTAACTTAAGAAAAAATATATATGATTTTGTGCACATGCCACGTCAGATGAGTGAATTTTGAGTGTCTTTTTTTTTTTATAGTTAATTTACCTTGATTCTATACATTATTATTATATTTTATTTTATTGGTACACCTATTTTTTTTAACGAATTTCGTAACTTAATTAGCAAGATTTGAAAATAAGTCTCTCGTATCCTCACTCAAAGACTTTACCACCTATTCTAGTTGACAACTCTATGCATAATTATGGTGTAGGACACATGAATAGTCTAACATAACTATGTTCTATTTACATTTATATCAAATTAATTTACCAAAAAAAGGAAAAGAAGTAGATGCCAAAGATTATCCTCGTTCGTCCTTATCCATTTTTGAGTATCAATCACGGAAGAAAGGACAAGAAGCTCGTGGGGGTGGGTGACGTCAAGCAAAATCAGCTTTATCTTTTCAGAGTTTTCTCAAGGGCTGGTTTCTTGCTAATTAACCCACTGATGTAACCTAATTTCCAAACTCCTGACTCCTGAGTATGCCATGTGAGTGGGTCAACCAACCCTATGTTGGACATTTCGACCTACCTAAGGAGATTTTAGGTCAGTGGATCGGATCCTACCTAAAATTTGCTCCGACCTAATTAGACTTTGAAGCCTAAATATAATATTTATTTAATGACTAAAATACCCTTCACATACTCATAAGATATTTTAAATAAGTGTAATGATTTTCTGACACCCGCTCTGACACACGCCCCTTGCGCTCTCATCACAGAATTGTAGATCATTTATCTCAGGATATATATAATCATAAATCCTTTTTGGTGTATCCCAAAATAAATGATCTACGATTCTGTGATAGGGACGTGTGTCAGAGGGGGTGTCATATTATAACAACTCTTTAAATAAGAGTCATTTGATTCATGAAAAAAAAAATTACTAAATTCCGATAGTTTAAACATGAAAGCCAATTTGGATCAATTCATGTCTCCCTTGACTAACAAAGAGAGAAAAATAAACAAGAAGAAGATAAGCCTAGTAACTGAATTTTGACATTTTAATGGTAGAAATATATTAATTAATGACCAATAATCTTCACTTATCTACCTAAGAGAATAAAAGAGTACCATGGAGATACATGACACACTACTAAGATAAAGTTGTCTAACCATTGAATTTTTTTATTTCATTTTCTTAGATCTCAACCTATTAATTAAATAAAAATATCTAATATAATTATCGATATATTCAAAAGAGTTATTTCTCGAAAAAATTCTTTCACTAAACAATAATATTGCAATTATTGTGTAAATGTCTTGTATTTTGTTGCACGTAGAGTTGCATGAGTGCAAAGGGCAGCGCCCCTAGTCCGAATTTTTTAAGGGGTATGAAAAGGACCATTGTATAATATTTTCTAAAGATTTTTTTATTTTTGGAGATCTCTTATTTGGGGGAAATGTATATATTTTAGTAATTCTCGATTTTATAAATAGAGATCTCTTGGGACTATAAAACTTAAAAAAAAAAAAATAGTGATTGTTCTTGATCAAATCCGTGGACATAGGCACACTGCCCAAATCATGTAAATCCTTGTGTTTTATGTGATTCTTATTATCTTAGGTGTTTCAATTTTTCACAACAATCACAAGTATATTACTTCTGCTTCAACTATTTCTGTTTCCATAATTCTTAGAAGCAGAAGTCTATATGAAACACAAACAGGCCCTAAGCTTCTCATGAAGAAACCCAGACGTTTCTTTCTTCTCATTCTTGCAAGCAAATGATGCAAGCATTGGCTGCAAGGAATATTCCTTACTTTGCGGCTCTTTTCAGTCACCTTTGATCCACTCCTTTTGGTTTTTCTTCTAAATCCATCTTACCATATTTAATTTTAAAGACACGTGGAACACATGCAAGACTAGTGTACCATCAAGGTCAAACCAAGTTGATCCGACGATCACGATTGTTCCAGCTGTTGCATTTTTATTTTATTTTTACAATTGGAAAAAGTCAACAAATTCATTGACCATCCAATTTGTGCTTGATTTGACCAATTAAATGTAACAAGAATTTTGTCAACATTTGTTAATAATAATCAAACCATTGTGAGGGATGAGATGATGAAGCAAGCCGTCTCAACTTTCAATAGATCTTGTTTTGGACCCTAAGCCCATCTAGTTATCGGGCCAAGCTGGATTATGTTTGATCAATGTTTGGGCTTGGGCTTAGGCTTGGGCTCTGGCTTGGGAACCCATAAATTTTCATATGGCAAAACATATGCGGTCTGTAACAAGGCTGACGTGGCAATGGTAAAAAACCATAGATGTTTTTCTTCGGGATACACAAGGAACAGATCAACAGTTCTGTGTCGATTTATCATTGGTATTTCTTAAAGGAAAATCCCGAGGGTTTTGCTTTTCACTGTGATTCTCACTGCATTGATATGATAGCCATAAATGTGTTTCCTCAAGATACACGTAAAAGCATCTATGGTTATGTGCGCACCTCCACGTCAGCAATGTGAGAATCTCAGTATATCCCAGTGTCACCCCAGCTACGCCAACCTGCACAATGGGCTAATTTCCAAGTCCGAACCCAGCTCAAACAAGTAAGCAGGCCCAGTAAAGCAACCCAAACCCGATCCACTAACACAAAGATCCAAGACCTGATCCATTAAGGAGCCCTGGTTTGCCTTGCTTTGAAAACTTTTAGGGTATGTTTGATTGCACGTGGAAAATAAGGTGGAAAATCAATTTCCATGAAAAATGACATTTTTCAAGTGTTTGATTGCACATGGAAATGGAATTCATTTTCCACCCCATTCAAAAAGTCCACTAAATAATGGATTTCACTTTCCCACGCATATGGGTGGGAAAATGAAATCCACTCATATTTTCCATCATCAATTATTCCCTACCACCACCACCACCACCACCACCACCACCATTACACTAACATTGCCGTTGTCGTCATCGCCGTCATCACCATCGCCATCGCCGTCGCCGTCGCCGTCGCCGTCGGTTGCGTCTCCGACCACCTTCTCTCTTTCTTTTTTTTATTTTTCTTCTTCTCCATCCCTCACCTCCTCCACCACCACTACCACCACGTTTCCCCCCATTTTCTTCACTTACCTTCATCGTTGCCGTCGCCACCGTCGTCGTCGTCGCCGCCGCCACAGTCGCCGTCGTCGTCGTCGTCGCCGCTGTCGCCGCCACATCCTCCTCCCTCCCTCTTCCTCGTCATCTTCTTCTTCCTCTCCCTCTCCTCTCATCTTCTTCCTCCTTCTCCTCTTCTTATTTTTTTCTCATATTTTTTCCATGATTTTATCCAAGTGAAATCAAACAATGGAATTTGATTTTCCAACCCTACCTATTTTCCACAACTAATTTTCCATGGATTTCAAATTCCATGGAAAAGTGACTTTCCATGCAATCAAACATACCCTTAGTATTTTAAACAAGTTAAAGTTGGAAAATTAATAGGTTAAGTGTTCCATGTCATAGTAATTTTCGTATTGGAAAATTAATTTTTTTTTTCACTTCTCAACACTTAATTCACTCGATTATTTGTTTTTAATCAATTTTATATCTTGTTAATGCAAGTATCTAAAAATCACGAACTTATGTTTTATACTAAAAAAGTATCCTTAATAACATTTTCTATTTCTTGCACAAATATTTTCCTTTTTTTTTTTTCCTCAAATGGAAAAAAACACACTTTTGACATTCACATGATCTACTCTTGAAGATGATAAATTGTCCATTTTTTACTAGAAATTTTGCCATATCATTTAACTATGGGTTATTATAATGACTAAGAGTCACTTTGGATCTGTGATTCTGTCATGCCCCGAAATCCCAACACGAATCCCAATGATTCTTTAGTTAGAATCTCGAGGTATCGTAAAAAAAAAAATCACTCATTCTATGAATAACAATAAACAATAATTCATGTTTAAACAATGACAATACAATGGAAATACATACCAAAATATCGAGAGTATACAGAAGTCAACATCAAACATAAATATGATCCATAATCCTCAATCTCATAAATATATTTCCGTTGTGTTGGTATTGTTTAAACAATAATTTATTGACTATTGTTATTCATAGAACGAATGGTTTGTTTATTATACCTCGAGATTCTAATTGAGAGATCTTTAGAATTTCGAGGCGTAACAGATTCTATTATACCATTCACTACGAGATTCAACGTTTATCTCGTAATCTTCATTTGTTTTCTTTGCTAGCTTACACTATTAAGATTCATAAGTAGGCCACATAACGAAAGGTTTTTAACCCGAAATCTTCTCATTAGTATTCGAGACGCATTGATACTTAATTTGTTTCAAACTATTTTTGATTATTTACTTTTGAGATTTAGCATAAAATTTGTAATTTAAAAAAAAAAATCATGTTTCAATAAGATGAAGAAAATCTATTAAAGTACAAAAAATACCTCGAAAGTAATAAAGTTATTGCTTTAACCATATCTTCGTTATCTTTTATTCACTAGTTTGTGGTATGCGTAGCTAAAAGATATATTCTTGAGATTCTCAATCCGAAATTAGTTCACTCAAATTTAAGGTACCAAGATATTCGATGCAACAAAATCTTATTATTATTATTATTTTAAATAATTGTTCTCAACAATCCCATTGGATAATATGCTCTTCATGGTTTCACTATTAAAAAGTCATCATCCATCACATCTGTCAACTGGCTGGTCAAATTATTCTCTCTCTCTCTCTTTGGGTTTTTCGATAAATTTTTGTTTGAAAATCCTACTTAACTAAGAAAAGGTAATCTTTTTGCCATACTTTTTTGATGCATCGTGTGTATATTATTATTAGAGAAATTTACCAAAAAAGTACAATTTTCATAATTAATTATCAAAACGGTAAACTATAGAAATTAAAAATGTGGTGCACGTTTTGATAAATTTGCCTTGTTATTAACTCTTACAAAGGTTTCATATATTGTGTTCTTAATTTTAAGTTTATTTTATGTTATTTTAAAATATAATAATTATACTATTCAAACTTTAGAAATCCATCTTTTTTACTCTTATGACCACCTTATAACGAATGCAAATGCGAAAGCTAAAGCAAAGCTACCCCAAGTCTAAGGGTCTTACAACAATTATTTTTATAAAATTTAAATGACTGGACTATGATTTTTTGCCTCTAAAATTATTTTGGCAAAATTTTTAGCTAAACTATTGAATGCAAGTTTTGAATTGTACTCAAGTTGATCTCCTAATGAATGACAACGGAGAATCCATCGAGGAATCTCAAATCTGTTGTTCAAAAGCATCATAAGTGGAAAATTGAATCCTATTATTAATTGAACTAGCTTGAAGATGCTTCCATGTAAGAATCTTAAGTGGTTGATCACGTAATCAACCACTGGGAGTGGGGAGGAGTTCTCTCGATATGAAAGAAAAGATAGAGTGGTCTCGCCAAAGATTGGTAGAATGAAAAAATTGATAATTCAAAAACTAAGTTAAGTTCTAACAACTCCAAGGAAACCTTACTTCATCAAGTTTGTAACTTTACAGAATGTGGAGTAAGACCCCTACATCATTTCAAAATATTAAATACCTATAATGCACTCAATTCTTTAAATCATTACATATCGTATCCTTCCCTCAACATTGATTCTATCTCACAAAGTTACCATTGGACCCATCTTAGTAATGTAGTACCACAACTCTCTAGATTTCATGGTAAAAGATAGATTTTTTTTTTTGTTGGCTTCATCCATGTTTCGGAAGAGAATAGATGTTGGGAGGCGAGAAAGCTATAACAGGTAATGATTTTAAGAACCAAGAGTGACAGGTATTTCTTATTTTAAAATGATGTGGGTCTCACCTTAAGGTTGGTAGAAATATATATTTTGGAAGGAAATGATGGACTAAATGCCTTGGACACTGCATTTAACATTGTTTTGGATTGTTTAACAGTTGATTTTTCAACTTATATCTTGAGGATATAAATATATGGTTATATGTGCACTGCCACATCAATGCAACATTGACCACACTGTTCAATGTAAGCAATGTATCATGTCTTATTTCCAAATGATGTAGGTCCCACTCTGAGATTGGTAGAATAGGAAGCTTGATATGGTAAGAACTCCCTTAAAGTCATGACAACTCGAATGGAACCTTTATTATGTTTGTTACTTTACAAATCTTAGAGGGGACTCACATCTTTTTTTTAAAATTAAATACTTATAATACCCTTAATTTTTTAAATGAATATCCTATTATATCCTCTGTGATCTAAGATTAATTATCTCTCATAAAACCATCATTGAACCCATATGGCCACATTGGCAATGCAACACACACCCATCTAGATTTCTTGGTAAAAGTTAGATTTAAAATAAAATAATAAAAAAACTTCCTTTTTGGACTTCATTCATGTTTTTGAGAGACAATAGATGTTGGGATGAGAGAAGATCCAACATGCATTGATATAAAGAAATTAGGGTGATTTAGGTATTTAATATTTTGAAATAACGTGAATCCATGGGTCTCACTCGAAGTTTGGTAGAATAAAAAATTTAGATAAAAGTAAGGTTCTTTAGAATTATCAGAACTCGAAGGGAGTTTTTGTTAATAAAACTACAATAGATAGGTCTTGTCAGTAAGGGAGTAAATCTCTCGTTAAATTTTCGCAATTCTTGCAAGCGCAACATTGTTCTCACCCCATAGAAGTCGGCAACAGATCATGTTGTCCATTAGGTTTTCTCATATGCACTAATTCGAACTCTTTACAGACGCAAAGCTGAGAATTTCTCAAACAAAAGTTCCAAAGTTCTCTCTGTAAGATCACATATTCTCACGTTTCTGCTAATAATTTAGCTTCAAAATCGTTAGATTTCTACAAGAATATGTGGTTATTTTTATTATAATTATTAGTTTTTTGGATTTGTATCCAATTTTCGATCTTGTTTTGTGGTTATCGACGAGCATTTCGATCGTTTTGCTTATTTTTGAGTTAAAAATTGATCCATCGATGATATTTCAAGCTATGTGACTGAAATTACAGGTTCTAATCTTAGATATTTGTGATATTTGATTGTTTTGATTTTAGATTTAAAGTTGATTGGTTGAAATCGGAATTATTTGTAAACATGCAGATCTTTGAGTGTGAAAATTTGATTGCTATGAATAACTTGTTGATGAAGTTTTGATGATGTATTTCTTGTTTGCAACGGTTTATTTGTGCTTGATTTGTTATAGAATTTTGAGGTTTAGACTATTGGCTGGAAATTTGATGAAAGACACAAACATGGTTGAGGTCGTAAGTGAAAGGAATTTGCAAGCTGAAGGTTCTAGAAGACAGTAAACGATTTTGGTTTCGACAATTATTTTGGAGGGGTCAGCTCTGTTTAATTCGGAAAATTCTGGGAAAGTTTTTAAAAAAAATTGGGGAATGATAGAAATGATACTTTTGGGTTTCTTCCCAAAAACCCATTAATTTCAACCTCCCTAATAACCCTATTTTTTATATTGAGATTTGAAGGTTGAAGAAGATAGAATCTGAGGTTTGAGGGTGTGGGTGTGTTAATTTGTTGATCCGTTGATTTAATTGACTGGTCCCTTATTCAGAGGAATTTAAAAAAAAAAAAAAAAAAAAAAAAAAAAAAACTTTGTGACAGTGTTCCAAAAGAGCAAAAAGGAAGACTCAAAAGAATGTGTGTTTGAAGTATTCAAAGCGGATGTGAGTACATTTTCAATAACATAAAATGTGGCTCTGGATAGAATAGGAACACGATTTGTTCAATTGACCCCAAATACGTAGGAATATGCTTGGATGATGATGATAATAATGACTCAAACATTGAAATGATGTGATAAGCTATTTGTAGCTTTAACGTTAAATAGGAAAGGAACAAAGGATTTAGTTGCTTAGGCATATACGATGGCGTAATGAAGGGTTTGGACTTGGTTTTTTTTCCTTTGGATTTTCAATACAGATTTTATTCTTAAATAATCATTATTGAGTTCAAGACCAGATGTCATGTATGCTTTGGCTAATGGAGTTTCCTGCTCATGTTATTGACAAGCTATTTGATGATAGTCGAGTTGATTCATCTACATGATAATGATATTTCTAATTATCAAATCAAACAAGAAATTGGGGTTGACTGAGTTTATTACAAGTGAAAATGGTACCTAATTGCATATAAAACTCGTGAAGATAATATCATGTCGGATGCCATTGTTCACGACATTGATGGAGATTGAAATCAAATCATCTTGTAGAAAGCATCGGAAGACAAAGAAAAAAAACTCTTTGCCCATTTCCTTTAGAATATCAAGATTCGGAAGTAGAGTGATAGATTTTGCATTTGTGGAATTGGAGAGTGATGGAAGGATACTCTCTCTCTCTCTCTCAAAATGGGATTAAGTTGTTCATTCTCCAAAGCCCAACCCAATTTACCTAAGCCATTAAAATTGTAGCCCATAGTCATATCCTAATAGGCAAGGGCTAGTGTTTAACCAACTTGTTTACAAGTTGACATTCAAAGTTCGACCTGTAGGCCTAAAGGTTAGAATAGTACCTAATTGTGATTGGGTTTAAGACTCATAGATTGATCAAACATCAGAGTGAAATTACTTTTTAATATTTGAGGATCTTACAAAGTTTTTTTTTTTTTTTTTGGGTTTGATTCATGCAGGGTGAATAGTCTGGATTGCATATCAGTGATGTGTGCAAATCCTAGTTCTTCATGAATCAATGATGCTATTGATTTCAACCATTGTCTAATTTGACAATATATCAATCTTTCCACTAAAGTGGCAATAAATGAATTTTCAATAGACATCCAAGTAGGACCCATTAATGATGAGGAACAGTCAAAGGAGAAAAAACTGTTACATTGAGGGATGGTGGAGAAGCTTTTATGGTCTGACAAAACATTGAATTCTTTGCTAGTTGAGGAATAAGTGTGGTTGCACAATAACATTTTCACACACATGTACACAAAGGGGCGGACCCAAGATTTTTTGTCAATGGGGGCTAAGTGCTAACAATGGTTGACTGATAATCTTGGTCTCATTCTATTCCAATGTTGGGCTCATTATTGCAAACGATGATTTCATTTTCAAACAAAAATTGTTGGATGTTTAGACACTACCATGACCTTAATATTAAGTTGTCCAAACAAAGACCCCTTTTATAAACACAAAACAAATAGTAAGAGCTCAAAATAATCCTTTTTGATGGTTAAAATGATGAGATTCAACGACTTCA
Source organism: Akebia trifoliata (assembly GCF_017979445.1). Classification (NCBI taxonomy): domain Eukaryota; kingdom Viridiplantae; phylum Streptophyta; class Magnoliopsida; order Ranunculales; family Lardizabalaceae; genus Akebia; species Akebia trifoliata. Next base: position 34,957,413 of record NC_141388.1, on the reverse strand, counting down.
TCAATAATTTGAAAATCTAGGACAAATTTGTAGAATTTTTAGCTGAGTCAACCGATTTAAATATTTTTTCCTATAAAATAAAAAAGATTTTGTGATCGTGCAACTAGTAAACCACCTTGTAACATGATTTTAAAAATCTCAAAATTTGTCTGGTCTCGTCCTCCATTGATACTGAGTTGACTTGCCGAGTTATCTATTCTAAATTATATAAATCATTTAACTCAATTTATAATTATTTTTAACTTATTTCATTTTCAAATTATTATATATATATATATATATATATATAAAATAAAGAGGATTAGAAGATGTTTAGTGACTAGATTATATTTTGTTAAGATAATAAATATTTATTAAATCAACATTTAGTTTTAAACAAAATTTGAGTTCCTTCCATTGGTGCGAATGCTAGTATGCTACAATTATGAATGTTGGTTACATATAAAGAGGTATTTTAGTAGAGAGCTGTTTTTGGCACCCCAACTTTTACTTAGAATAAGTAAAAGTCAGGGTGTTAATAGAAACTCTATCATTATTTTGCTACATTTCTAATTTTTTAGATTTAGAATTTTATATGAGCCTAATCATAATTGCAAACAACTACTAAAATTGTTAGAATGGGTTTTATATTGTTTTATAATGTTGACATTATAATTAGAGCCAAACCTTTGTAATGTTTGAAGAGTGTGCTTTAATCTTTAGTTGGGGTGTGAAATAATTTAAGAAATTGGGGTGTAACAAGTAAAAGTTGGGGTGACAATAGCAGCTCTCTTTTAGAAACTTCAAAATAGGTGGGTAATTCCCTCTTTTTAATAAGAGTCGTGATTTTGTGAAACCCCCATACGCCCTCTGACGTGGCGTAATGGGCTAGAACCATAGAGTTTTTCCTTGGGATACACAATAGTGCATCCTCATAAATATGTGCAGTTGTGTATCCCAAGGAAAAGAATCTATGGTTCTAGCATGTCGCGTTAGGGGGCGGCATAAAATTGTTATTCTTTTAATAAAGTCTTGGATGAGTAAAAGGAATTCAAGTTAACTGCATACACAAGGTTATTTCAGTAACTTCCAATAAAACGTTCATGTGAACTGCATATTCAAGGTCATTTTCGTAACTTGAGATACAATGATGGTTTCTTTCTTACGAGATTTACCTGATAGAACTAACTGTTGCATTTTTATTACAAAAACTCCCTTGGAATTCTGACAACTCCAAGGGAACCGTACTTTATGATGTTTGTTACCCACCAAACCTTACTTTATCAAGTTTGTTACCCAGCAAACCTTGTAGGTGGGATCCACGACATAAAATTCAAATTGATGGGGTTAATTTGTTACTTAACATACCTTGGAGTGGATCATAACCACATCAATTTGTGGCATCCAAAAATATGATCTGATGCCATAGAGCTATAAACGAAAAAATTCTAAGAACTTTGATAGAATTTTTTTTATTTATAAAAAAAAGTTAATTTTCACCATTGAATTTCAGTTTCAAATTGGGAGTTTGGTAGCCATTCATTTTCAACATCTTTAATTAAACTGAAAAGTATTTTTTATTTATTTTGAATCTGATTTTTTCCATGAAATCTAGAAGGCTGTGGGTTTGGATTGACAATTGGATAAGCCATGTGGGCCCAATGACCCCTTAGTGAGATTTGAAATCTAACTAAGTTAGTCATGCTAGCGTTATTCACAAAGTAAGGTTTGCTCATGTAACAAACTTGATTAAGAAGGAGATTACAACAGATAGGTTGAGTTGGCATCCCATAGACCTGCAGGGGTATCTCTAACATTTGTAAAAATGAGGAGGGGTGAGTCAAAATTAATTTTTGTCCAAAAGTTCAGTGGGGGCTATAGCCCCCACTTGCCCCTTCATAGGTCTGCCCCTGCATTCACACACGGACTTCTCCCCAGAAAATTTTGTGGTCTTAATTATTAGGGAACTTGGAAAATATATTCTCGCTGGGGTGGCAATAGTGCCCAATCAATGATACCTGATTGAATCCAGAATTGATTATCTCAATTTCTGATCTACCTATTTATATTCGAAACAGTTTCATTATAGTAGATTCCGATTTTGGGTAGTTTAGTTTCAATATAATCTAGTGTGAATGATGCCTAGTTTCTCACGTTTAGCCTTTTTTTTTAATATGCTTTTTTACTGCTATATATAGTTGGACACCGATGCCTAACCTGAAACTGATAATCCCATGCCCAACCTGAACCAGACCTATTATCCCCTTTATATAAAAACTGGAACCAATCCTTTGATAGCCCCTAATCTCACAAGTGATTGTAGACAATCTGAACTTGAAGATTGAGATCCATCCAAAGTTTTAAAAATTGTATATGTAAAATGGGCAATGAGATAAGAATTTTTTCACCTGTTTTGGTTTCTTTTTAGATTGGAAAACACTATAAAAACACAAATGGTGTGATCTAGTTTCTATGTTTGGATTTTGTTTTTGGGTAGACCATGACAATATGATATGCATGCTAGGGGCAAGCGGACAATGATTCTGTTTTCCGTGATATAGAAACATTTTTTTACACATAAATGGAATGATTTTTTTTTAATCTTGTGGCACCTTCATTTGATGCTCGCAATTGGTCTACCTATCAATAGTTTCCATGAACTACATTTTGAAGTCTTTAACTTGAGAGATATATATGTATTGATATTTTATCTTGTAATTTTTTTCCTTCTCAGATTGATGCTGTGACCTGTTGGACCATTGCTCCTATTTTTGGCGGAGATTTTCTGTTCACTATCTTCATGGGCCTTTTCTCTTGAGTTCTCTTTTGTATTTTTAGCATCTATTGTAACATCGAACAATTTCAGATTGAAATATACTGTGCTGTACATTTGTAAATAATCCAACATTTCCAGTGGTAGTACTATTAATTTCTGCTCCTTAACTTTGTTAGCCGTCTGATCTTTTGGATTTGAAATGGTACTTGTTGCTCGGTTGTCTTAAATTTTTTTTGCTGAACTTATCACTCCATTTTGTGGGAAATTTGTAGATGTGTTTTGGATATACGTGGATAAAGGAGTATCGATTGACTTCTTTAAAAGTGGATTCTTGATCACCTGAAATTTTGGAAACCATTCTTATTCTATTACCGATGGAGGGCTTAGCGCAATTGGAAGCCCTGTGCGAGAGGCTTTACAATTCACAGGACTTGGCCGAACGAGCTCATGCGGAGAGCACTCTGAAGTGTTTTTCTATGAATACCAGTTACATTTCACAATGTCAATATATTCTTGACAATGCATCGACTCCTTATGCATTGATGTTGGCTAGTTCGAGCTTGTTGAAACAAGTGACTGAGAAAAGCCTCTCTTTGCAGCTTCGGCTTGATATCCGTAATATTCTCTTTCTGCTCACAGATATTTGTCCATGGTGTATGCTTTAGAATGAAATTCATGGAAGTTGCTTCCATTACGGGCCAAACGTATTTTCTTTTCATTTGTATGATGGAGATATCATTTCATGCAATGCTCGGCTGACTACTCTATTGGTTAAATGTTTCTTTTTCATGGGTTTCATCAATTTTTTGTGGATACATTGGGGATGGAAATCATTTGTTTGATGTTTGTGTTAGATAGCCATATCACCTTTACAAATTACATCCATGATCATGCAGCTACATTGTTTTCTTTACAAATTTCTTTTTAATTTAGCTCTTATTCTGAATTCATTTGTTTGGACTTTGTCTGAAGGAAACTACCTGATAAACTATTTGGCCACAAGAGGACCTGATTTGCAGCCTTTTGTAACTGGATCCCTGATTCAACTCTTTTGTCGAGTTACAAAATTTGGATGGTTGGATGATGACAGGTTCAAAGAGGTGGTTAAGGAGTCAATGAGCTTTTTGAGTCAGGTGAAATGACCATTGTGTAGCACATTTTTTTATGTATCCTTCATGTTTTATTATATGTTGTGGTGGGTTAGCCCAGTTCCTTCATATCCTATATGCTGTTCCCAATTTCTTTGGTTTTATGTAGTTGTTTTACCAGATCATTTATAAGGACGCACTATTTCTAGGGTAATAATTATGACTTTTAGTTATATTTTACCATCCATGATTGAATATTATGGTTGGTTATTATGGTTTCATGCAAGCTGCTTTGGTGAAATTGGTGGACACAGTCTCCATTAGATATTTTTATGGATGATATCTTAGCCATTTCATTAATTTGGGTTCATCTGTCTTGTCTATGATTTTGCTTTCATTGGGTTTTCGGTTGACAGTTTTATGAAGCTAATATGTATTTCTTTTTTCTATTTTTATTTTTATTTTCTTGCAACATATAGTCATATGCTACACCTTACAAGTACACTCTCGAGCCATCTGAGATGTAGATGTAGGTGCTGCTTGCATTGTGACAATAATTTATATTATGTTTCATTTGTTGGACACTTGAAATTTGGAAATATATTCTGAGGTAGTACTCACTTTTTGTACTCCAACTTCCAGCTAGTTGACTAAATCGAACAAGTCTTCCTAGTACTTATTGAATCACATAATTTATGTGAGATAACTTTCTTTGATTAGAATTTTAAAACTGATATTAAATTGTAATTTTTTATGGCTTGATTATTGTTACACATACCATGAACCATCCTTTGTGATCAACAATGCTGGAAGACTGGAACAACACACAGGCTTATAAGTAATTATTCATGACTTGCCTCTGTAGTTCTTCTCTTTCCTTTGGATTCATATGATTAACTACCTTGTTTCAAAAGTAGACTTTTGATGAGGCTTTTGTGATGTTGAATGTCACGCATCCGAGGTTATCTTTTTGGACTTCCTTTAAGATCATGATCAAAGCCTTATCCCAAAAGCTTGGGATTAGCTGAATGAATCATGTTCTTTCAGGATTCATGTTAGGAGGCGGCGAATTTTATACTGACTGTCTACTTGACATAACCCTCCCTTTTATTCGAGCTTGGGACCAACACTATAATGTGGAAGAGACACTACACATGAGGAATTAGTTCCTTTGAGATAGGGGGCAACTAAACTAGGTTCAACTTCTTTTTGCTGCTAAAAATTACACTATTCTCACATGCTTTTTGAAATAGATCAGCCATGTGGGTTTGATGTTCCCTTGGATCACGTTTCTGTGGGGCTGGGTCCATGGTCTGGGTTCCTCAGTTAACTTTATTGGATAGTTTTGTGGGGCCCAGGCCTGATGCAGACCCAAGCTCATATCTTCTCGCAACTTGACCTCAGCTGATTGGGGTTTCTCTTAGTCGGTGTTTCAGAGACGATTGCGGAAGGATTGGAATGCACGTTGGAGGACGTCGATCAGTTTCCAGGTGGAGGTGATCTCAGCCAGAGCTTAGTTTTGGTTTCTTGTTTGGGAAGGTTGGTGCTGCTTCATCAAGGAATTTCCTTGGTCGGTTGGAAGTAGTGAGGGGATGTGTTGAAGCTATCTCTATTTGTCTCCGAATCATCTGGTGGTTGTTCAATCTGTGTCATATGGTGTTAGATACTGAATGTTGAAGTTTATTTGTGGAGAGGACTGATATATTGTCGATGATTAGGCCTCCAGAAGGGAATAGGACGATAGGGTTGTTGCCTGAGAATTATGTTTATGGCTTCCAATCTTCGATTGAATGTTGTGACTTGTAAGTGCTGTCTGGCAGTATGATATTTTACACAGCTGGGAAGGGATATTTAGGTCAACATAGGGGAGCTGGCTGACCGATTTCTAAGTCATATGTTGGAAGTGGGGTTGACAGTGTGCTTTACATTAGAGAAGTAAGGCGATGAAACAATACTGATGCTGAACATAGCTTTTAAGAACAACAAAGTGGTGAGTTGCTGTATGAAAAAAGTCGTTGTTCCCTGGCTAAATGTTAGAATGTGTGCTTCCAATCAGGAAAGAGTGGTTGCAGCCAGAATGGGAAGTGTTGGCAATGAAAAGCATGGGCTAAGAATAATTAGACGTTCAAGAGTGTGATTCCAGCAAGATGAGTAAAAACAAGGCAAGGTGGGCAAGGGAAGTACATGAGCTGCAAAGGGATGTCGAGGAATTTCCCTTGAAATCAACATACTCAAGGAGGGATGGGAGAAGAGCTATGGTGAGTGATGTCTCATAATTTTTTTACTTTGAATGATAAAGCGAAAAGGGTTGCACTTAAAGCAATGCTTTGCCTTGAGGAGCCCCAGTTGGTGGTTTTGTAAGTATCAAAGCTGGAAATTATGGATGATCTTCTAATTAGGGATTTGTTGGGATCCATAATAGGGGGTGGAGTTTCCTTCTATTGGCATCGGCAGAGGTATTATAGTTATGTTTAATAAGAAATACATTGTAGTTGAGGAAGACCTAATTGGTGCTTTCTCAGTTTCTTTCTTGTGCAAGTTAGTTGGGGATGATTTTCAGTGGGTTTTTACTGGTGTGGATGGTCCTTCTCGCCAAAGTGAATGGTTGCAGTTTTGGGATGAGCTGGATGATGTTAGTGCTTGTTGGGGTAAGCTGTGCTGTGGAAGGGATGGCGATGGATTGGTTCGGTATCCGATCAGTACCAAACCGTTACCAATTCAAAATTTTTACTCGTATCCCAAATCTTATTTGATTGGGCCAATGAATCTTTGGATCGAATCCGATCTGGACACTAGCAACTCTACTTTTTTTAAATAAATAAATTTGGTTTTGGGGAAGAAATGGATAGGGTTTGAGAGAAATACTACGGTTTGGGGAGAGAGATATATAACTGGAGAGAGAAAGGTGGAGCTTCGGGTTATCTTCACAAGGGGCCCAAGACGAGATTGACTTTGAGTTCTTGGGGAATCTGAGTGGGGGTCCTTAGATTCTTCACCCTAATGTCTTCATCCAAGGGAAAGGGGACAAAGAACAGCTGTTCTTCCTCTTGTTTGATCCCATCACCGATTTCCACACCTACTCCATCCTCTTGAATCTCCAATACATTTGGTCTCTTTTTACAAATTCTCTGTGGATGAAATTTCCATTAGAGAGTTCAAGAACGTAGAATCGATGGTTGTTCCCTTTTTAAAGAATCAGCCCATGAGGATTTACTCAAGTGATTCGTAGAGGAGGTTGAATATCATGGGTTTTGGAAAGAAACCCTAAGTGAGGTTGAATACGATGCGTTTATGGAAGGAACCCTAGCTGAGGTTGAATACGATGGGTTTTGGGAAAGGTTCTCAAGCACAATTGGTTTTAAGAAATGTTCTCAAGCACGATGGGTGGGAGAGATTTTTTAATCCGACCCATTGGCAGCCCTAAGCCGTGGTGCCTTGGTGGGGACTTCAACATCATTCGTTTTTCTTTTGAGTAGCTGGGTGGCTCGCAATTGACCTCGCTGATGAGACAGTTTGGTGAGTTTTTAAATTGAAACATGTTGTTGGATCTGGCATTGAGGGAGGTTTACTTGGTCAAATCATCAGGAGATTCCAGTTCTTAACAAGTTGGATTGGTTTTTGATCTCCTTGGATTGGATGGAATATCTTAGGAGCATTGTTCATGAAGCTGTTCCTAACCCAGCCTCGGATCACTGTCCCATTTGTTTGAAGGTGGATGAAGCTAGAAGTTGGTTGATTCCTTTTCGGTTTGAGACTATGTGATTGTTGCATCCAAATTTCAAGGAGTTGATCTAATCTCGGTGGAACTATCTATCTTTTGTTGGAAGGCCGGGGTGGTGTTTAAAAACAAGTTGAAAGCAATAAAAGGAAAATTTGAAGAAGTAGAATTAGGGCTGTCAACGGATAGCTATCCGATCGGATAGTGCTCTATCCGAATTCGAATCCGAAAATAAATAATACTATCCGAATTCGAATTCGAATCCGATCGGATATCCTGACAAACATTCGAATTCGAATCCGAAAAAGATATCGGATATCCGATAATATCCGATTCGATAAAAAATCCGACGAAACCCACAGATTTGTTCGAAAAATCACTCCGACCAGTTCAGATCGGAGAGAGAGAGAGTATGTACCTGCATGCTCGCCGTACCTGCATGCTCGCCGGCCGGGGAAGACTTGTCGGAGTTCGCATAGTTGAAACGACGAAACCCACAGATTTGTCCGAAAAATCACTCCGACCGGTTCAGCCGTTCAGATCGGAGAGAGAGAGAGAGAGAGAGAGAGAGAGAGAGAGAGAGAGAGAGAGAATGCGTACCTGATACTCGCCGGCCGGAGAAGATAGTGGTCGAAGTTCGATCGAAACCAGCTGTGTCGTCTGGTTCTTTACGGCTAAGGTGGGTTAGATTGAGAAGACGAAGTTTTAAGATAAATTTTCGTTGTATGTAACGAATACATAACACATATATACATATAGAAACGTTTTGTTGTAAAACATAAATACATGACATGTAGTGTTATCGGAGCGGATATTATCGAATCGGATATCGCAATATCCGAATTCGTATCCGAAATTCATTCGAATGTTAGAATGACATCCGAATCCGAATCCGATATTCGAAATTTTCGAATAATATCCGAATTTTCGAATTCGAATTCGAATTCGAATTCGGATTTCGGCTATCCATTGACACCCTTAAGTAGAATAAGGAACTTTTTGGCTCTGTGGACTCAAAGCTGAAGGTGATAATAAAAGGGCGATTGATGTTTTATATTGATTGAGGAGATGGGGGGAACTGGACATGGAAGGTAAAATTAAAAGGGAGAACCTAAGGGCTCAATTCCAGAAATTGGCGACTATGAATGAAGTGTCTTGGAAATGGAAATCAAGGATTAGATGGTTAAAAGAGGGGGACAACAATACCGGACTTTTTCCATCGCATGGCTAGCTTTCACAACAAGGTGAATTATATTTTCAAGTTGAAGGCTCAGAATTTGAAAGGTTGGTGACGAAGAAGTGGCCAAGGGAGTGGTGGACTTCTACAAGAACCTGGATATAGAAAAGTTCTCGGTGAGGCCATTGCTCAATAATTTGCATTTTGATCACATTTCGACAAACCTATAGACTTGGCTAGAAAGACCGTTTGAAGAAGAGGAGATTCGTTCCATAGCTAGCAGGATGATGAATGACAAGGATCCCAACTCAGATGACTTTTCATTGGCTTTTTTCAAGGTATGTTGGGATGTGATTAAATTGGATTTGTTGGCAGTTTTGGAGGATTTTTTTAGGGAAGGGTTTTTGGACCATGGCTCGAATTGCTCTTTTTTGGCATTTATCCTAAAGAGGGGTGGATGAGATTTTAGACTTGAGATTGATCAGTTTGGTTGGTTTGGTGTACAAGATTTTGTCTAAACTTTTAGTTTCCAGGATGAAAACGGTAAATCTAGAATATCATTGGGCCTTCCTTGGGGACTTTCGTAGCAGATCGACAAATTCTGGATGGGGTACTCATTGGTAATGAGTGCATAGATTCTAGAGGGAAGTTAAAGGAACCAAGGCTAGTATGCAAGATTGATCTGGAAAAAGATTATGACCATGTAAGTTGGGCTTTTTTGGAGTACTTATTGGGGAGAACAAGTTTTGGAGAGAAGTGGATTAAGTGGATAATGAAGTGTTTTACTACTCCCTTGTTCTCAACCCTTGTAAATGGGGCTCCTAAATGCTTTTTTAAAAGCTCTAGGGGTTTGAGAGTTGAGTCAAGGAGATCCTCTCTCGCTTTACTTGTTCTTGGTTGGTTAAACTTTTAGTAGAATGATACTGAGGGTAGTGTGGAATGGAGATTAGTCGGGGTTTTGAACGGGGAACCATGGACCTCTTATTATTAGGAGAACTCCCTTATTTCGCAAAAATGATAAATTTAAGGTGGGGAGGGGGAATATGATTAGTTTTTGGGAAGATAGGTGGTGTGGGGATTTACCATTATAGAGCTATTCTTGGAACTATTAAGTGTCTTTAAAGAAGTGGAAACCATTAATTTTTTTTTGGTGGGCGATAGCATGGTGAAATCGTGGGACTTTGGTTTTAGAAGAGATTTGAATGATTGGGAATTAAAAAGTGTTGAGTAGCTGTTGGAGGTCATTGAAACAATTCCTGTACTTTGCAAATTTAGAGGATCAGAGACTAGGGGATGGTTCGAGGGAAGGAGTGTTCTTACTGCGTTCCATGTATATTTCCGCGATGCCTAATACTTCTATCATTTTCCTTGCATCCTTCATTTGGGTAGCTAAGGTTCTATCTAAAGTTTCAGTTTTTGTATGGTCTGCCACTTCCAATGATTAAGAGTGGCTTCCAAATGCCAAACTGTTGTTTGATGTGTAGGAGGTCTGACGAGTTGGTTGATCATATTATTATGCACTGTGCAGTTGCTCACCAGATGTGGTCCCACTTTCTTGACCTTTTTGGTTTGTTTGGCTGCTTTCCAAAGTCAAACTGGGAGCTTTTCGAGTCTTGGTTGACTTGGGGTAATATATTCCGAGCTTCTAAGTGTATTCTGTGAAGTCTAACACCTTTTGCTATTTGCTGGAGGATCTGGAGGGAAAAGAATAGACACATTTTTGAGGGGGAAGGAGCTCCAAGTGTAGGACCTTGTTATTTCAATTTTGGGTTTGTTATTTTTTTGGGAAAAGTTGTTAAAGAATTTAAAGGGAGGTCTCTCGCAATTCCAAACACAATATGCGATCTTCAAAGGGGTTAAGAAAAACCAGCGCTATCCCAAACAAAAACCTAAGTGCAACCCAACAGCCTAGCAAGACAGCAATGCATAAACCCAGCAGCAACACAACTATGTCGCATAAGCCCTCAGCAAAGTGGTAACACAGCCCTATGATCACAGGAGCATCGCATAAGCAATATAGCAATACAGCCCTACCGCAACCATCAGTCCAGTCCTAATCACAGCCTGTAGGACAGCCCTTATCTCATAAACAGCCAGCAGTGCAGCCCATCCAGCAGTACAGACCTAATCGCAGCCTGTAGAACCGTCCTTATTGCATAGACAACCAGTAATGCAGCCCGGCCACCAGTACAGACCTAATTGCAGCAAGCAGCCCTTATCGCTTAGCCAATCAACAGTAGTCCATCCCTATTGCATAGACCTAATCGCACAGAAAGGTCCTTATTGCAACATGCGATTGCGACCAAAAAAGAAAAAAGAGCCCCCGAAGGGGAGACCCTCCAACGAAGGCTGCTGCTAGGGTTTTGGTCTCAAAGATCTAAAGGGGTAGATGGAAGCAGAAGAGAAGAGTGTAGGGTGACTTGCGGTGATGCTTCAAGGGTCCAAAACCGAGGAGAAAGGACCCAAAGGGGGGGACTGTCTATGGATCTTTAGGGTTCTGATACCAAGAAGAATTGTAAAAGATTAAAAGTCAAGTCTCAATGAGAGCTTGACAGGGTATTTATAATAAACAAGGTAAATGGACATAAATGCCCTTACATGGAGAAGAATAGAAAGCTAGGAAAAATGTAGGAATAATATTTATCAGATAAGGTTTTAATGATGATGATGATAACACTCTCCTCTTGCCTTTTGCAAGTTGATTGATAATCTCGAATGACACACATAGTTCATATCACTTTTTTTGGCATGGTACATTAAAGAAGATATGAAGACTCTAAAAAGGAGATAAGAAGGCTGTTAATTATGTGTACAGTGGGAGTATTTTTTTTTCTTACGAAGTACAGACTTATATAAAACAAAGAGAGGGAGGTCAAGGTGACCAACCCAGAATCAAGGACTCCAAACAAACAAACACAACCACACAGGTGCAATACCACAAACCTACTCTCACCTTCCTAACAAATCTTCGAAAAACATCTCCTTGAACTCTTTAAAGACTTTACTCCAAAAACACACGACTTATTATTGAAATGACCATATCCTGCAAAGAGAGTTCATTAACTTTCAAAATACGACCGTTCATCTCCTTCTAAAGTCCCCAACAAATCACTAATGGAATAATGTTCCACAAGATCATCTTGGAAGCTGGGTTTTCCCCCAAGGAGGTCATGATTGAAACAAAGCCTGTGAAGTAGATGAAAAACACCCAACAATTCTAAACAAGGAGAGGGAGTGGGACCAAATCTGCCAAGCCGTTGAGCAATGAATCAGGATGTGATCATGCCAACTCTGTGTTCTCCTCATACAACTAGCACATGCTAGGTGATGGGTATCCTCTCTTAATAATCTGATTCGTTGTCGTAACCTTCCTTATTTCTGCCGGCCAAATGAAAAATAACGCATTGGATGGGGTTCTTTTGAACCCCAAATAGCTTAAATTGGAAATGATGTGCTATTAGATTCAAGAAATGAGAGATAAAAAGATCTCACCGAGAAAACCACACCGTGATCCCTCCTACATCCTACAATCATTCTCATCAACGCACAAAAGAACCAACTTAATGCAATTGATCAACCCACAACATTATCCATCTACCAATCATTAAAGGATCTCCTAAATCCAAAGTCCCATGCAACCTTCTTAGCCACTGTGCTCATGAAAGAGGAAATTGACTAATCTTTCTTTTGAGACAAGTCAAAAAAGCCTAGAAATTGCTCCATCAAGGGCAAGTCCTCCCACCAATAGTCTTCCCAAAAAAGGAACTCTATTCCTCCTTTCCATCTTGAAATGTAGAAACAATTGAAGAATTTTGAGCACCTTTTCAAGACTCTACAACCTTAGGAGCCACTATTTTTTACCATTTCCCCAACCATACCCCTCCACACCAAACTTTGATAAGATACGCTTCCAAAGTATATTGTCTTTTGACCCAAACTTCCATATCCCTTTACCTAAAAGTGCCGAATTCATCAAACTTGATCTTTTAAAGCCAAGCCCTCATTGACTTTTGGGCAAATAGACACGATTCCTACAGACCATTGAAATTTCCTTTTACGCTCCTTATCATGTCAAAGTAAATCACGAAATAACTTGTCAAGCTTAATCTCCACACTACAAGGAATCACAAAGAAGGATGGGAAGCAATTTGGGATGCTTGTAGAGTACTCTTAACAAGATACTACCCCCCCTCCAAACACATACCTAGCCGGCCTAGAATTAAGATTCCTACCAATCGTCGCCAACACGGGATCTCAAATTGCCTTACTTTAGTAATTTTTTTTTTGAAAAGTACCTTACTATAGTAATTTTCCCCAGCAACAATCCCAAGTACGTTGAAGGAAGCACGCCAACCTGGCACACAATCGAAGTAGCCAATATATTCATATTAGCAACCTCACTTATCGAAAAGACTTTGCTCGTATGGAGATTAACCGAGAGCCCATACCCTACTTCAAAGCTAAACATGACCCCATTAAGAAATCTTAGTTGGTTTTACAATGACTCCAAGAGCACCAACATATCATGATTAGATTGAAGATGGGACATCTTTGGCCCACTTGGCTCAACAGAGAAGCCAAAGATATTTCTATCCACTGCTGCCTTAGACAATATCCTCCCAAGAGCTTATCACGACAATGAATAGGAAAGGTGACAAAATATTTCATTGCTTCGAACCTCTCGAATTCTTAAAGAAACTGGAAGGTGACCCATTCATCAAAATTGAGAAGGAAGTGCTAGCTCACATGATTATATTCTTTTCCAGATCCATTTTGCAAACAATACTCGGCTTACACGACTTAACTCTCAAATCAATATACTCATTAGCTATGAGTACTCCATTAAGGATTGTACACTTCTTTGGAGTTGAGGCTACAATGATCAAGAAATCCATCTCTAATATATTCTCCACTACTACTATCATATCATCCTATCGAGTCCCAACACACTTTGAAGACGACCATTGAAAACCCATTTGGACATGGAGCCTTGTCCTTACAAATCCCCATAATGGTTTGGAACACCTTGTCCTCCTCAAATGACTTCTCGAGCCAACTTTGTGGGCTCGAGGAGTCATGATCAAATGAAGATGGTCCTTCCTAGGTCTATCTCGATGTTCCTCACTATAAAGGTCTTTGTAAAAGTCCATTGCACCCTGCGTTACAACATCTTCTCTCCTTTAATCTTCAATCTTGAAATTGTTCACTCTGTTATGACAACTTGCCATATGGTTAAAAAAATCTTGTATTATTGTCTACTTCTTTTAACCATTTTCCAAATTTCTGACTCCCGCTAACTTTCTCCATTGCTGCCAAATTTTGAAATCTCGCTTTGAGATTGAATTTCATGTCCTTGTCAAATGCAAACATCATCTCCTTTTCCTTCCTCTTATATAATGCTTCAATCTAATCTAAGATTTCCTTTTTAGCTTCAACCCTTCCAAATGACTCTTTATTCCACCTCTTAAGCCTTTCTTTAATAGCCTTAAGTCCTTTGGTTTGGATTTAAACACCACCCCCTGTCGACCATGAAAAGAATGCTCACCGCACCAATCATGAACCATCTTCTTAAAATTTGGATCCATCACCTACCTATCCTTGAACTAAAATTTAATTGGATGCTACTTCCTCGCTCCAACCTCCAATGTGATAAGACAATGATCTAAAGTTGGATTGGGAATCGTTTCTTGCACAACCACACTAATATGTCCATCTCAATATGAAGAAACCAGAAATGATCAAACTTATTACGAATAAGAATCTCAAGCCAAGTGAAGCTACCACCACACAAGGGGATATCCACCAAATCATTCTAATTAATAAACTCACCAAAACTTCTCATCATAGAGGTCACCCTTGATTCACCTAACTTTTCAAAAGAAAATCGAATGGCATTAAAATCCCCCCTCTTCCAAGCGCCAATGCTTACCCCATCTGGTATTAATATCGTCCAATTCTCCCCAAATTTGGCCACTCTCAAAGTCTCCACAAGCCCTATAGACTGCAAAGGATACCCATTTGAAATCCTCTTCGACCCTTTTATAGAAGCCTAAAATCGAAAAACTCCTTTAAGATTGTCTTTGACTTCTAACAATTTCGCATTCCGCATAATGATAATAACCCCATCCACACCTATATAAGAAAGATGTCTCTGTCCAATACTCCGAGATCCCCAAAATTCACCAATCACCCTGCTCATTTGCCTTATTCAATTTAGACTCTTGTGAAACCACCAAATGAGGTTTACTTTGGTGAACTTTAACTTTTACCATTGCCTTTTTAGATCTAATCACATAGGAACAAAACCTTCTTTGGAGGGTTTGGTCTTTAAGGCGAAGTACTCTTGGGCGAGCGTATCATAGCTAAACCTCTTTTGGTTTTCTGTTCCGTCCTTCAGTTCAAGCGCTCCTTCAAGCCTTTCACATTCAAGTGATTGAAGATTAAAGGCCTCACTTATGATCCCTTCACCAAGAAGACGACACCTACCCTTACTGCCGTACTTACAACAACCATTAACATGCCAACAACCAATACCTTTTGCATATCAACTAGTTTTCTGCTAGTTTCTCTTAGAAACCTTCAACAATGCCTTGGTTTCGTTCCCCTCGTTTTCAATCGATAACCCTACTTTAATCCCACATCCAACATGTGCTCCAACAACCTTCCTACCACCTCCTCTATCTATTCTTGTCTTGTCCCTTCTTTCAATTCCCCCTTCTTCTAGCAAATTAGAGCTATCTTCCTCTACTTTGCATAACTCCCCCATTCGAGAACCTCCCTAGGAATTACCCCCCCGATGTACAAATTAGGTTCTTTCCGAACCACAAGCATTAACAAACATCCAATCTGCCAACTTCTATTCATACCTCAATTGGAATTTGGAAACGACTTCAGGATCCCATGGACGAATGATGCTAAGGAAATTACCACAAGAAGCAAGCAGGTCCTCAGCCCAAATTTCTTGATACATACACCAAGGCCAACCCCACCTTCGATCACCTTGGCCATCCATTTCGAACCAACTGAGGGCAGCACATACTAAACCCCCACCATTGAACCATCTCGCCACATACCATCTTTAGATTTTCCCACAGATGACAAAACAAGGACAAGACCTTCCCCTGTAGATTGGTTAGAACCAACCCATCGTTTGCTACTCCTTCATTACATAATCTGGAACCGGAGCCTGCACGATATAGGGAAGCAACTCAACCATAGGAAGCCCCTCAAAGGACCCATCGCGACATGGGCCTCTGCCCAGCTCAAATTAGGGTTAGTCCCTTATGAGTTTTGTAATTTTGAGCCTCATCAATTCAACCAATACCCACAGCCCGTTCCACGATCTTTAAACCGACTTGCGGTTCGGCCCGATTACTAAGGACAAAACTTCACTATACTTCGAACCCTTTTTAGGAAGCACCATAGCCACATGAGCACCGCACGATTGAACACCTCCGTATATATATTTCAAGCTAACTAGAGATTTTGACATGGGCGAACAATTGTCTTCCAACACAAATAGAGGTTGTAACTCAAGATATCAAGACAATTGACTTGATTGAATATGTGGCTCTAGATAGAGTTTAATGCAAAAGACCTTATATTTGGGAAAATGACATTGAAGTCAAAAAGTATATTTAATGCATTTATCTGAGCTGCAACTCATCCAAATTTCTAGAAAACATTTTCTGTTGTTATTCCTTAAATCAACCAAATTTTCCTTAACTTGCATCTTTATGCCGACGATACAAATTCATCTTTTTTTATGTAAAAGAGTGTGATAGTTTGCGGCCCAATTGATGTGACTACACATTTCCAATTGGACTTGTTCATACATCTGAAGTTTATCTCTGCATAGAAATGTCTACATACAATCTCTAATGCTTATGAATATTATGTTGAGGATCATTGTGTCATGCTTGCATCTTCTGTCCGGGCATAAACTGATAACTGTTTTAGTGTATAATGAAGTATTTTTATCTTAAAGTGCTAGCAAAGACAAGCAAGAATATATAGTGTAAATGCAGCTGTGCTTGTTGTAGTCTTTTTTGATGACTTATCAATACCTCCCTCTTTATTTCCCTTTGTCTAGTTTATTTTCAGTAGTTCATGCTTAGTTCTATGCAGGTAATGCCTAACCACGAGTCAAACAATGATTTCAGATTTGTCTCACAAGCAATTTTTTTTTTCATATCAGGCATCATCTGGTCACTATGCCATTGGGCTGAAGATCTTAAATCAACTTGTGTCCGAGATGAATCAGGTTGGTCTTGCCTTAGTTTGAAATAACTCTATAGTAATCTTATTTGACTATGGAAAAACAACGTACTATGCTCTTAATTGTGACCAAGCCTATCATAATTCTCAAAGATAAATCCTTGGGTATATAGAAATAAGTAATCCATAATTGTGAACTATCATTGTTTTGGACAAATCTTTTAATTATTGTTCATATGCTTACATTTCCTTGTAATTAATTCAGATTGTAACCATGAGTCTATGGAAGCTTGAACATGGATATTGTGTTTTACATTTGATCTTACCTTTTGAATGCTATTACTGGGATATTTTTCCCCGATATGGTTGAATTTAGTGCAGAGAGTTTGTCTACCAAGACTTTTTTATGCTTGAAAAAGTTTTGAAATGTTACTATATTAATCCTTCCATATGAAGGTCAGTTAGAATTAAAAGAGAATTGTTAATTCTATTAATTAGCCCTAATTAGGCTATAAGTATTACATAAGAGAAATAAAGAAGTAAAAAGACTAAAATAACCCTACGGACTTATTTAACATTCCCCCTCAAGTTGGTGCGTGGATATCAACAATGCCCAACTTGGACAAGACATCTTCAAAGGAGGTTTTCCTAACACCTTTAGTAAGAACATCAGCAAGTTGTTGAGAGGTAGGAACAAAAGGAGTACAAATCTGTCCAGAAACTATTTTTTCTCTAATGAAATGACGATCAACTTCTATGTGCTTCGCTTTGTCATGCTGAACCGGATTTGCAGCTATGTTAATAACTGATTTATTATCGCAATATAGTAAGAAGGGGACCGGCACAGGAAGACATAAATCAGCTAGTAAGATTTTGAGCCACAACAACTCGCATACTCCAAGTGCCATGGCTCTGTATTCTGACTCAGCACTTGACCGAGAAACCACATCCTGCTTCTTACTACACCAAGTTACCAAGTTACCATCAACTTTAGTATAATACCCAGAAGTAGACCGTCTATCAGTCACTGAACCAGCATAATTTGCATCTGTCCATGCCTCAATGCGAAGATGACCATGATTGTTGAATAAAATACCTTGACCAGGACATCCCTTAAGGTATCTAAGAATACGGTAAACAGCAGCAATATAAGATGTTCGAGGCGAGTGCATAAACTGACTTACAACACTAACAACATAGGCAATGTCAGGATGAGTCATAGACAAGTAGATCAATTTTCCCACAAGATGTAATAGGTAAAAGACCTTGACCAGCTATGGAAGACAAAGAACCATCTGCTAGGCGAACCTTGTGATGACCAGAGCAAACACTATACGTTTGAAAAAGGGAGGACATACCGGTCATGTTATCTGAGGCACCAGAATCAATGATCCATGGTGAGGAAGTGGTGGAAACATTGTTTGCAGATGCAAAGGTACCTGAGTGAGCGAAGGTAGAAACCGACTGAGATGAAGTCTCTATTTGATTGAAAAATTTTCTGAACTTGTTAAGCTCAGCTTGGGATAGAGATACCGAGTCCGATAAGGATGTAGTAACTGAAAGAGGTGCTGAATCAGTAGTCGACTGAGAAACTATATGAGCTGAAGATCGTTGAGACTGTTTACGTTGCTGATTAGGATGACCATGAAGTGCATAACATCGAGCTTTCACATGACCTAACTTTCCACAATCATCACACTTATGTCTTTGACGGGTAGGCATAGACCCACTGGGGGGTTGTGGAGAAGATAGACGAGTAAGCATAGTAGAATGATCCCTTGAAGAATGAGGTAGGACAACTGCACGACAACTCTCATCCGCTAAGACATATGAATAAGCAGTCTGTAGCGACGGAAACGGATCCATACCCAATAAATGAACTCGCGCATACTCAAATTCGTCCCGAAGACCCGTTAGAAACTGAAAAATCCGATTCTTATCCAGAATTGACGAATATAATGTCTTATCAAGATGATCTTTCCAAGTATAGGATGAGGAATAGGAAGTCAGCTCTTCCCACCTAGCACATAGCTGTGAGATATAAGTAGTAACTGAAGAGTCTCCTTGGGAAAGATGAGAAATCTCACGTTCCAAATTGAAGATCCTGACATTATTATGACGTTGTGAGTAAATACTCTTTGCGAAATCCCATATCTGTTTTGCTGTTGAGGAAAACATAAAACCAGCCGCAATGTGTGGTTGCATAGAAGTAACCAACCAAGAACGGACCATAGAATCATTAGCAAACCAATGGGAGTAAGAACTATCAGTCTATGTAGGTTGTTTGTCTGTCCCAGTTAGATAACCGATTTTCCCTTTGCCACCAATGAACATTTCAACTGATCGTGCCCAAAGGAGATAATTAGGACCATCTAATTTTACGGTAGTGATCTGAATACTTGGAAAATCGGTTGGGTGAGATGAAAGACCCACTTGATCCATTATTATTACCAGTAATCGAGGAAGAAGATGTCTCAGAGGCCATCAAATAGTCTGAGTACTCTGATTGGACGATAGTTCGAGTAAGATTAGGGCACAACTCCCTAGAATAAAGTGACCGCAGCATCCTAAAGGTGACAATACACGATCGGAAGAGACGTTAAGGTTGATTAACCACTGTTGTGGGTTACCTAAGCGGTCATTCTCGCAAGCATAGAGACTCGAGGTAATATTGTTGTTATAACAAACCCAAACAGCACCTTGCTGTAATCAAATGCTTCCGTAGGTATTCAAAAACACTGTTGCCACTCCCAAATAGTTCTTACGATGATCAAAAAATAAGAAAAAAAATCTACTGCTGTGATCTCAAGACTTATAACACAACATATCAGTCACCTATTAACGTTAGCTGATGAAAAACAATCACTTGCTGTGATTAAAAAACTAATCAGAGTCACCCACTACTGTCGCACAAGGTAGAACCTCGCTAGCTGTGATTGGAAACATCCAGACAGTTACCCACTGGTGTCGCACAGGGCAGAGAGGCCACCTAAAGGTGTCGTCTGCTCTAAATACAGCACCTGCTGTGATCGTAAGGCTCAAACAGTCGCCTATTAGCGTCGTTTGAGGCAGAACAGCCACTCACTGTTGTTGGCTGTTAAGAAACTTTCTTCTACTGTGATCGCAGGTGTTAAACAAGACTATGTTTGGTGTCGCAGGGCTTAAACAAGGTCATTGTGGGTGTCGCTGATCTCAAACAGCACCATAGCTGTGAATACAGCCTGATCGCAGGCTCTCTACTGATATTAATCCCTATCTCATGCTTCGATTAGGGGTATACTGAGATGGAGAACCCCTGCAGGGTGATCTGAGTTGAAAAACAACGTGAAGTTAGGGTGCGATGGGATTTGTTGCAGAAGAAGTTCGATGAAGGTAGAGAAGGCAGCTCTGATACCAAGTTAGAATTAAGAGAGAATTGTTAATTCTATTAATTAGTCCTAATTAGGCTATAAGTATTACATAAGAGAAATAAAGAAGTAAAAAGACTAAAATAACCCTACAGACTTATTTAACAAGGTCTTTTGGTACTTTTCAAAAACAAACAAGGATATTAGTACCATGATGTAATTCCATGACATAGAAGTATCATGTTCCATACAAGACTATCTTTTAAGTTAATGGAACTTATCAACCTTGCCCATCTTATAGACAAGAAAGTGGTGGATACCTCTTTTGGGGTCAACGTTATACACAATAGAGATGATGGTGATCTACTTCCATATCCAATTTTGTTTGGAATTTTTTTGAGAGCCTGGAATATCTGGCAATGGCATGATTGGACATCTCCCATGCTGTCCATATAATTATTCCATTTATTTATTTATTTTTGATTGGTAATTATTCCATTTATCTCTGCACCCTGTCCCCAAGGTCATGTGCATTATTTGTGAGGGGCACTTCATTTAAGCTATTCTTTCCTTCAAGTTCAGCTCCTGATCTTATTTCATATGAAAATGTGGACTATGGTGGTTATTAGATGACATGGTGTTCTCTTATTGGTCGTTACATCTTTCTAGGCTCTTCTCTCCCCCTCTTTCTCTTTTGATCGATAAGCCTGTTTTTATTGAGATCAGTAACTCGATGATGGGGTTGATTGAACCCAGTCTCTCTCTCTTGATCGGTAAGCCTGTTTTTACTGAGATCAGTAACTCGGTGGTGGTGGGGATTGAACCTAGGTCTATGGTATCATTGCCCTTAGACTTCTATTTTCTTATCTCTTGGAAGTGTAAGAAACAAGGTACTGTTTCAAATTCCACAATGGAGGTGGAATCTAAACCTATCTCTTTTGCTTGGTGAAGTTGTTTGGCTTCATCACCTCTTTGCTGATTTTGGATTTCATCTTTTATGGCCAACACCTTATATGGTGACACTACCAATGTGGTTAATAGTTCCACCAATCTGGTATTTAATGAAGGAATGAGGCAAATTGAATTTGACTCGTACTTTATTGGCAACAAGGATGGTGTTGGCCTAATATCTCTTCCTTAAGCATTCTCCCACCGACCAAATTATTCACTAAAGCTATGCCATGTATACTACGTAACTCCTTAGTCGACAAACTGATGCTACTTGACAATTGACATCGGTTGGAGGGCTAGTGTGAAGATAATGGGGTAAAATAGTTATTTATTTTTTTATGTTGTACCATAAATTGGATGTGCATTACACCTAATCCTATTTACATTAAATTCGCACAAAGATATAAAAAGAATTGTGAGATCAATTTGGGAGTTAGGTACTTAGGATTTTCCCTTCATACTTTTATTCTTTTCTTCTTTTTGTGAGATCTTTAGCGTTTTGAATTAGCTTTTTCTAGAATTTCTTGATCGTTGCCAGTTTTAGGATGAGTGAGTCAGAATGTTGTTGAAGTCGGTAATATTTTGCTGTGGCATGAAGATCAAGCGATCCATTTTCTTAAGATGGTTGAAGCAAGGGGAATGGTACTTGGAAATAAAGCTTGCAAAGACAAATGAAGGGAATCTAAGAGACATATAACTTGCAATATAGTATTATCTTTGCAGTAAATCGTTAAAAAATGTTCCGCAAAATACTCTTTTTCTGCATGTCCACATGATTCCCCACAATGGCTTCTTGATGAGACACTTTTGTTTGTATGAAGGAAGAAGTGTATGAGCGGTGACACAACGAAAGCCCTTAAAGTTTAATAAAAGTTGCTAATACAATACATGGACTCCTTGAACTTATTCAATCTAAAACTTAATTGTTGAAGATCCACCAGGTATCTTGGTGGATATGTCCCAGCTTCATGCTGTAACAAAGTTGGGCATGAAGGATCATGTGGCCAACTTTTTGGCTAGTGTTAGAAGAAATGAATCTTGAATGTTCTTGGAAATCCAATACCTCTCCCTCTAATGCTAGGTCCGCCATCGTCATAATAGTTGATCACATGACTCCAACTGATCTAGATATGTTCACAACTCATGGGAGTTGGGTGTCTACAACTGAGGAAAAATGTTGTAAATTGGGTATGACTTATAGGTTTTACAAAATGAGAAGTTTTGGTGATGAAAATAATTTGGAATTTTAGTTTTGTTTGGGGTTAAATTTTGGTATTCATTGGAAAAGAACAATTTGGTCATTTTTGGAGAATAGAAGCGTTTATATTCAATGGGAGATCTAATGGCCAGTAATTAGCCAAGTGTTGAGGCTTTATTGTGGGCGATGCAACATGCATTGCGGATCAAGTGGAAGATTCTCAATTGACATAATACATGAATTATTATATATAAAAATTAAATCATACCTTTTAATTATCTTTATCAATAATAAATTTATCTGAATCTCATGAAGAACGATAGAACTGCAATCGCTATCGTAATTTTGGATCTTTACCTTAGATATCCCAAACTTTAATACACCAAGTACCTATAGGTATGCTCAAGAATTAAATGAATAAAATCTTTTACAGAGAAAAATAAGAGATTGTAGATAATAAATTGTTGTAGGGTTGTTTTCAAATAGGAAGGTCCCCTACTTATATTATATATGGGATTGAGAATCAATTTCTATAATTATAAATGTTTCAAAAGTTGATATAGTTTAACGGATAAAACCCCTTACATGCATGCATATGAAAAATGTGATTTTATTAAGGAGAGACTCACATGAATGCCTGCATGAGATAATCCTAATAAAGTTTGGTTTAATAACGAACTGCGTGGATGCATGCATAAGGTTTTAAATTGTTCTATTTAATGAATAAAATTTTCATATAAATTCCATGCACTAAATAATTTGGTTTCAAATTTATTTTCACCCTTGTGTAAATGTGTGCACGAGGTTTTGTCTTCATAGAATGACCCAAGCTATTTTTAGAGGCATGCATGTATTTCTTTTAATGAGAAACATGCATGAGATCTTTCCTTTATTGCAAAATTTTTATTTCTCCATTTATGCGTGGTTTTCAATCTTTAATTAAATATCAAAACCAAATTAAACAACTCAATCTCTTATTCTTCTTTATGGTAAAACTCTCACACGTATTAATAAATGTAGACTTTGAGGTGGAATCTCCATGGACTACGGGTATGTACCTATGTCCAATGCTATCACGCAAGCACCATCAAGTCGTTGTACTCTGCCCCATAATCGATACTCAGTGTACTAAAACGAAATCACCCACACATGTAATCACATTGTGATCCTTCCACATTACTCAAGTATCATTCAATATTAGATCATTTAGATTTTCAGGATCATTAAGAGTTCTCCCACCATCGTCGTGCATGTGAGAGCCATGAAAAATGTGTTATCCCCAATATCACTTCCTATGGTCCTGGTCAAAATTCGAGGTTTACAAGGTTCCGATGTATTTGGATTTCTTTCATGGACCTACCATGGTCCAAAGTCACCTACAATGTTGCCTCAGGACAAAAACATTCATATTTTATGAATGCTAAAACTAGTTACCCATAGTACATAATGTTGCATGATCATACTATTTCATTATAAGGCTCTCTGTTGTACCTTGAAAGGGTTGCCTATGAATCCATTTAGGGACCACGCTTTACATAGTTCATGGATGAAAAAGATTGACTAAATCAGAGAGCAATTTCCTCCAAAAAGTCTTCGCCTTAAAGTTGCATAGGCGTCTTTTTGTACATTGTGGTTCTCCCCTTGTTTGCAAGCAAACACACATTATTCTCAATTAATCTTTATATTTCTTCTTATTTCTGAAAAATCAAGTTAGATGTCAGTTGTAGTTTGAATCAGTTTTCATCATAATTTCTTCATCAATACTGCATCAATTGGGATTTTCTTAATTTGATAAAATTTCCAACTTTAATTGTTTACATAATTGAACACATAGTGCTGTCTCAGGTTTTAATTTAGGAAAAATAAGTAATTTACCTAGTTCTTTGAGTAAAAGCACTTACATCCCATAGTCAAGGAATTTCCACCTAATTAGTCATTAAGTTTTCTCCTGCCACTTTTCTATGTACTGGATCAATTATGGATAAAGAATGTGTACCTTTTATAGCTTGTTTTCTGTTTACCTTATTTATGGTGCATCAGGCATGCATTCTATGGCTGTTGCACTGTGATTTAGGAAACTATCTCAAGTTTTAATTTGTAGAAGACCTCACTCTTTAGTATTGGACAAGACACGATATGATTTTTTGTGTGTGTATTTCTATATGTTTTATGAGCCTATCTTCTCTTTAATGTGAAAAATATCCAACTTCTACTGTTTATATAGTTAAACAAATGACAAGTAACTAGTGTTAACGATATGTAAACGACATATTGTATGAGCCTACCTTCTCTTTATTGTGATAAATATCCAACCTCTAATATTTATATTGTCAAAAGATTTTTCTAGTGCTTAATGATACGTAATTTTAGGTAGTTCTATGAGTGAAAGCTCTTCTGTTGCATCCCATAGTTGTGAATTAGCCACTTAGTTCTTATTTTATCTTCCACTTGTTAGTGCACCGGCTTAATTATGGATAAATTATTGGTCCAACAGTTTTAGCTTGATCACTATATCATTGATTTTTCTGTTATTTAATTTTTTCCGTGCTGAATTTTTTCCATATGTTCTTTTGCATTGAACTTCTGACTATTAAGTGACATCCCCTGATATATCTTTTGACTTTTGAATTATCAGCCTAATCCAAGATTGCCTTCAACACACAATCGAAGGGTGGCATGCTCTTTCAGAGATCAATCTCTGTTCCAAAATTTTCAGATTTCCCTAACATCGTTGCGTCAACTTAAAAATGATGGTAAAATGCACTTCTTAGTTTTTTACTGAGAGTAAGATTGTTCTAATTTTTGTGTGATTTTTATGCTTGATTCCTCGGTGACTCGAGATATTTTGATCCTTCATGTGATGTGCAGTTGGCAGCAGATTGCAGGAACTTGCGCTCTCTCTTTCACTCAAGTGTTTGTGTTTCGATTTTTTGGGGACATCTTTGGATGAAAGTTCTGAAGAGTTTGGTTCTGTCCAGGTAAAAATTAGCAGTTAAATGATACATTCATTTCACTTGGTCTTCTGGTTTTAAGTGTGACACATTGAGTCGTGAAATTATTTTCTTTATTGAACTATGAAAGCTTCAATCACTCTGGTTATCTCACAGATTCCGTCTTCTTGGAGGCCAGTCCTGGAGGATCCTTCAACTCCGCAGATATTTTTTGATTACTATGCAATCACCAAGCCCCCTCTTTCAAAGGAGGTTAGATTATAGTAGTCTTCACTATCAGTCTGTTTTTTGTGGTTGTTCTTCTTTCAAACTTCTTTTCTCATCTATCTCAGTCTATTAAATGTCTTAACTCTCAATGTGTTTAATGTATAATTCACCACATATTATTCTCTGTGTTTTATTTCTGGTTTTGATTAGTCTTGGTACTTGCTTAGAAGCTAGTTCAGTTAATTGATGCACTATTTTGTTTATATTTCTTGCTTGGTAGGTCTTCTTGATTTGTTTTAGCTTTCTCTTTCTTTTAATAAATTCTGTATTTATTAGAAAAGAGGAAGATTTAGCAATAGAAAAAAGATAGATTCAAGTACTTCATTTTTCTTTGTGATTGCATGCACAAAAGTGGTTGTTTACAAGCTAAGAATCTGAAAAATAAGATTATGTCTTGCCCAAATGCTGAAGTCTTCATCATCAGTTTGATCGACTTCAATTTTTTCTTCTTTTAATAAATTCACCTAGTCTGCGATGTTCACTTTTCCTGTTAAGTCATGACCATCGTGAAAAATATTATATTGCATTGGAATGTATGCCTGGTACATACTGCTTTTCTAACATTACAATATGAGACATTCTTGGAGTTAAATGCTTCTGTTGGTGCTGGTTTGTATCGGAATGTTTCGGTTTGTATTGGTATGTGTCGAAATGTTTTGAATCAAAAATTTCGAAAGAAAACCAAAACCAGAAAAAGAGAAAAATTCAGAAAAAACAATGGAGTCTTCAAAAAAACAAAAAATTGAATGATATCAAAAATTTTTGTAAAAAGGCAATGCAATCTCGGCATAATATATTTTAGTCATTTTGAAAATCTGTTTTTTCGGCAGAGAAAGAGTTATATTTTAAAGAGGCGTTCTCAAATGAAATCTAGGAAAGAACCTATGATCTCTGATTAAAATCAGATGCTTTATCCATTAGGCCATGAGTGTTTGATAGCTTATTGAAAGTTGTAGCATTAAACTTACCTTAACACAATCTAAGTTAGTGTATTCACAGCATATTAAGAGTGTATGAACATGAAAAAATGTATATACTTGATATAAATAGTTGTAAGTCATTTCATAATCTAAAACACACACACACACACACATATATAGGGTGGTGTTTGGAGGCCCTAAGGAGAGCCAAACATTGTGCCAAATATTTTTTCAATGTATAGGTTAGAGGTTTCAGAATGGGCTGATTTTTTGTGAGGATGATCTCTATGATGAGGAGTTCATCCTCACCAAAAATCAGCCTATTCCAAAACTTCTAACCTCATCAAAAGTGGTTTATAAAAGTTGGACGGTTCACAAGTCTTCAACTTGTAAACTAGGGTTAGAAGTTCGGAAAGAGCTGATTTTTGGTGAGGATGATCTCTTCACCATAGAGATCATCCTCACAAAAAATCAGCCCATTCTGAAACTTCTAACCCCTATTTTCAAAAATGTTTGGCTCTCTTTAGGGTCTCCGAATGCTTCCCATATATATATAATTTTTTTTAACATTATAATTATAATTTTATGAATATTTTAGAATGTTTTGTTTTGTATTGGTGAATGTTTCGATTTTTTTTCCTTCCTCGAAACATTCGTCCAAAATTACATTTTAAACCTTGATCAAGATTATTATGATAAATTAGTGAAATAAATGGCCAAAAATTAGACCTTGGGTTTTCATTTTGTCAATCGTTGGCAGAGTTGTAAATGTTATAATTGGTAATGTATAATCATTAACGATTCACTTGTTTCTTGTTGGATTATTTCATTTAAGATTTGTATCATGGTTTCTCTTTTGTAACTCTGAAGGTTCTTGACTGTTCTTATGGTATGTGTTTTTCTTATTTCTAGGCATTGGAGTGCTTAGTGAGACTGGCTTCTGTTAGACGCTCTCTTTTCACAAACGATACTGAGCGGTCAAAGTTTCTGAGTCATCTAATGACAGGAACGAAAGAAATTCTGCAAACGGGGTTAGGTGGTATTTTATTTCACGAATACACTGTTGTTCTTTGTCTATATCGCTTCTTTGAGTTGTTCATGATATAATACTGAACTTGTTATCAGTGGTAGTTTTATTTTTTATTAGTCTTATTTTAGTTATTTTAGTGATCATGTGCTTAATTCTTTTGTTTGTTGAGATGAATTTACTCCCATCCATACTATATGCCTACCTTTTGTCTTGAGTATCATTTGAATAGTTACAGGGACTAGTCTAGTGTGGTATAAGTAGTTCTCATTCTCTCTCTCTCTTCGCCTTTCTGTCCCACATTCGAGGTCTGATTATTTGCAAGGATTATCTTCTAATCACAAAGATCATCCTCACAAAAAATCAACTATTTCTGAAACTTTTTACCCCATCAAAAGTGGATTAGAAACATTCTGGACTAACCATTTCAACACAAACTTTAAGCCAATCCATATGTGCACTTGGGCGATTTATTGTGGGATATCTCCTCCCAGCCCGGAATCCCCATTATTAGTGCTATTTCAACCCTTGAAGAACCAACTAAATTCTTCTTTTTTTTTTCTTTTTCTAAATCATCTTCCTTGGGTTATGACCTAAGAATTCAACATGGTATCAAAGTGTTGTTGTATGTTTGTTGAGGGAATCTATGGTGAGTTGTTAAGCTGTATATCCCCCAAATAGATCATAAAGATTCTAATGAAAGTTGCAAATTAGTGCTCCAGAAGTCGTCAAACCCTAGATCAACTCAGGGTTTTGTTTTTCTTCTGATTTTTCTCTCAGTTTTGGATTCGGTTGTTTGATACATGTCTACTTCAGGGGGAGTATCTAGTTTTGTTCCTCCTTCAGTTCCACTATCAAAGATTAGTTTGTTGTCACATAGCACTCACGCAGACCATTACCCTTAGTTATACATCACCACTATAAAGCTCGATGGGATGAATTACTTGGAGTGGAAGACTTCCACTGAGATATATGTTAGTTTATTCCACGTGGTTCTCTATGAACTTTAGATAGGCAAGTTGTTGTAATTGAAAGGTTAGATGATTCCTTTTTACATTTCTCCTTTGTGACTATTTTTTCCTTGGAATCTTCATGTATCATTGAAACAGATTTTGTGTGTATGGTCCCTTAAGATGGCTATGCCTGTTGTCGAAATCAAACCAGCAAGGATTCTGCGATTCCAAGATTGAATATCAAATTCACTAGAAGAATAGTGGACTGAACGAGAGGTCATCACTTGGGGCAGAAATGTTCGACAATGACTAACAACTTAATGACTTGTTTTTTGCTCCTGACACATGATGCCCCAATTTGATTAACAATGGTTCTGAATTTACTTGATTCTTATGCAAAGCCGACCCCAAATCTTTGGGATAAAGCTTTGAGGATGTGAATGATTTGATTTCTGCTCTATCCTTGATGATTATCCTTCCCACCATTCTTGTTTCCTCCAGTATCACTTTGTGGAAATACGATTTTGCATGTAACATTCTCTAATACATAAACCTCTGTGCATGTGAAGTTTGTTGATTTTTTAGCAGCATTTGGAAGTTATTGTCATACGACGGAAGTATAAAAGAGTATACTCTAATAAATAAATATATTGCCGTGCAGAATGCCTCTTAGGGTGCTTGTGTTTTTATTATAATGTATTCTGTTTTGTCTCTTATGTATTTGGACTGACTTAGGCCTTGCTGATCATGATAATTACCATGAGTATTGCCGTCTCCTTGGGCGCTTCAAAGTGAATTATCAGGTAACCTTTTCTTCTTGTATATCATTTCCCTAATTCGTGATTGATACCTTTTTCCTGTTGTGCCGTGGATATTCATTGATACTTGATATTGGTGTAACACATCTGGAATTCGACTAAACACATTATTCTAGTTTTCTTAGAAGGAAAAAAGGCCTGACAAAGAATTGTAGGATACCAATGCAAGCAATCCAAACTGTTCATAAAGGAACTAGAAAACCTAAAGGAAAATCTTCTTCCAATAATCCTTTGACAGTACTATTTTGACCTATATGTGTAGGAAAATTTAAACACTAGAAGCCAATTTGTGGCCTACAGGTTAAAAGGATGGGAAGATGAGAAGGGAAAAAAAAGAAGGGGGGGGGGGGGGGGGTGATGTATACATAGCTAATTTAAGTCCCAAGTAACAAATCACTTCTATCTATAGAGAGTAACCTAAATAAATATATTCAGGTTCACCATACTACTATTAAATTCGGTCATTAGTCCTACTAGAGCTCGCCGCTTCTTGGGGTTAAGGGGGTAAAAATGAAAAAGTAATAAAGTTGGAAGGGTATTATTACAAATATTTGAGGTTAAGGGCGGCAAAAGAGGAAAAATAATAAAGTTGGAGAGGTATTATTACGGAAGGGGAGAAGAGGAAAGACAATAAAGTGGGTTAAAGAGGAAAGATGGTAAAGTTAGAGGGGTATTATTGAAAAAGGGGGTAAAAAGAGGAAAGAGATAATGTAGTTAAGGGCGAAAGGTGCAAAGGCCTCCTAGTGTTTGAGGCGCACACCTAAGTGAACTAAGACACGATAAAATTATAAAAATTAAATAGTGGAAGGTTGGTTCTAGATATTTTAAAATTATAACATGTATAAATATGAGCTTGTACAAGCAAGTTAAAGTATTCAACACTTCAAGAAGAAGAGCAATCAACAGTAAAAGAAAAAGTATAGAGGAATAAGGAGAATAAAAATAAGTAAAAGTAAGCCAACAACATCTATTGTTGCTGGCTTGTTGCTATGACAGAACAACAACTATAGCTATCAATGGGTGGGTTTTGGTCAGGTTTGGTTGAGCGCTAACCATACCCTAAAAAGGTGGGCTCAACCTTAGACTAGCCTAATACCCTTATTAGTCCTAAGTCAACTAAGTCCTAATGGGCTTGGGCTGAGTAAAAATCACCAAATTGTTCACAATCACCAAAAAATTGAACTTTTCAAATAAATTTTGTTTTGTTTGTAAAAAGTATAAGATCAAATATGAAATTAGTGTCTTAAGTAAATAAATTAATTCATTTTTAGTGAGGTGCATGCCTGGTGCACCTTGACTAAGGCGTAGTTAAGGCGTGTGCCTCACTTAAACTGCCTTGTCTCACATGTTTTAAGGCACCTTTGGTCCGCCCTGCCTTGAGGCATGCTGAGGCCCATTAAGACGCTCGCTTTGACTACACTGGAAAAAAAGTAAAATTGGATGGATATTATTGGGGGGGGGGGGGGGGGACAATAAAGCTGAAGGGGATGAAGAGGACAGGCAATACAGTGGCTGAATGAGATGTTTATCCCCCACAAAACTATAGTAAAGGGGGACCCACCATTGCGTTTTACATAGATTGATGGATTTCAAAAGCTATTATTTAGTAAATAGTTACTCACAGTGTCATACATGTACGAGCGTGATCATATGGTTACTCACAGTTATTATAATTGTGGAATTATGGTGTACAGTTGTCAGAGCTTGTGAATATGGATGGCTACAGTGATTGGATCCGCTTAGTAGCAGAATTCACATTGAAGTCTCTGCAGTCTTGGCAGGTTTGCCAGTGATATTCATTCCTATTCAGTATCATTCAGAAGAACGTTACATGACATTTAAAATCAATTTTGTTCTGTTGTTTCTTTTTCAGTGGGCCAGCAACAGCGTATTCTACCTTTTAGGGCTATGGTCAAGATTGGTGTCATCTTTACCTTATTTGAAGGGCGACACACCAAGTCTGTTGGATGAATTTGTGCCTAAAATAAATGAAGGTTTTATCACGTCAAGATTTGACTCTGTGCAGGTACTCTGACATGTATTTGTTTCAAGGGTAAATTACACTTGTACCACTATGGTTTGGCATAATTCTTTGTCGATCCCCCTAATGTTACATCAATTGCACTTACCTCCCTACAATTGCACTTATCTAATGGGTTCACTTACCCCCCTTTCGTCTACTTGCTGTCAACCAAACAGTTAAAAAATGATTTTTTTACTTTTTATAAAGGCCATTTTATCCCTTTTTAAATATTATTCTTTTTAATAAACAAAAATATCCCTGTGAAAAAAATGGGTTTACTTGTGAATGCTTAGACAGTGACATTTTTATAGTTTTTTAAAATTTAATTTTTTTAATAAAAAAAGATAAAATGAGAGGGGAAAATAGTAAAATAACATCTGAACTCTAAGATCGTGTGTGAAAGGGAAGGTAAGTGCAATTGTCAAAATGTTAGAGGCCCAAAATGGAATTATGCCAAAGCACAAGGGGTCAAAGTGTAATTTACCCTTTGTTTCAATTTGCAGGCTAACATACCTAGACTTCCCTTTGAGCGATTGAGAATTTTGTATCATTTCTTTGCTGCATGTTGTTGCAGGCTGAATTTTCTGATGACCTCTCTGAGAATCCACTGGACAATGTTGAACTTCTTCAGGATCAGCTAGACAGCTTACCATCCCTTTGCAGATATCAGGTTCGGACATTCAGACAGAAATCTATCAGCACATCAATTTTAGAATAATTTCAGAGAGCTTCTATTGCCACACCAACTTTTACTTATGGCACCCGAAGATTTGTGCTAATTCTTTTGTGATTTACATAAATTGGCGTGGCGTTAGCAAAAGTTGGTGTGGCAACAGAATCTCTCTAATTTAGTTTGCCTCTGCTGGAAAAAACTGTTCCATTTTTTCGATTGTATTTCAATTCTTGATTCCACCATTGCAATTATCTTCATCTCATCTATCTATTAATCTTAATCTGTTGATCTTAAGGGCTTCTAAGACGATATTGTTTTGACTTGCAGTATGAAAGCAGTAGTCTGCATATTATAAAGATTATGGAACCTATTCTGCAAATGTATACGGTATATATAATGTGCTCATTTGATTGAATGAGACATCAGTGAACTTTTCTATGGGAAAGGGTTTATTTTGCATCAACTATGGTTATTTTATTTTTATAGGAAAAATCAAGACTCCAGACTGGTGGAGATGTCAGTGAACTCTCAGTGATTGAAGCAAAACTTGCTTGGATGGTTCATATTATTGCCTCAATTCTTAAGACCAAACAATGTACTATTACAAGGTATGAGGGCTTCCTTCAAAGTTAACACAAGTATTTCAAGTGGGCACCATATTTATTTTTCTTTTTTGGGTTTTTTCCTTTTGATTTTCAGTGCAGAATCACAAGAACTAATTGATGCAGAACTTGCAGCACGTGTTCTGCAGTTGATAAAGGTTATGGACAGTGGATTACTCACTCAGGTATCACCAATAAGAAAGAACTTATATTTTAATTTATTTTATTTATTTAATTTTTTTTTTTTTTTTGCAAAATCATAAGCCAGCAAGGATATGAGATGAGATGATATGGTTTTTGTTGAGGATGATCTCAACCATGAAGATCATTCTCATTAGGAAATTAATCCATTTCAATGTGTTATGGACCATTTGCTTCCCTGTTGACATTGACTCCTCACCTGATTTGGTTAGAAATTTCACAAAAGAAATCATCCTAACCGAAAATTAGCTCTGGACTCGTCTCCATTCGCATCCTTTTGCCATGTGTCATTTATTGCAGCACAAACTCTTTTGCTTTGTCGAAGAATGCAGACCCACCTTATATTTCCACATCTAGAATCCAACTTATATTATTAAAATGATAGAAACTAAGCCATTACGGTGAGGAAAAGATTAGTTCAGAGGGAGAAGAGGAAGCAGGGATTGGAATAGAAATATCATTTCATTCGTTGTTAGTCTATACTTCTTATTCATACTTGCTACTTGAACTCTTGCTTGTAAGTTCCGCAGGAATTTCATGTTGGACGATCCAACCATATAGCGAGTTATCCTCACCAAAACTATCAGTGTTACTAAAATCAGTCCCTAATATCTCTAATCATATGAAAAGTTGATATGAACTAATGATTTAATTTAACTATCCAGATTTTCTCAATCCAAAGTGAACTTTTTCATGTTTGGAAAGTCGAAATGGTTTGATATGTTTTGAGGATGCTCTCCACAATATGGTTAACTCATTGTATGTTTGTATCATTCAACATGATATTCATGTGGGTCGTACAGGCGGATTGAGTATGGAGTAACGCTATTTATACACAATTTGGGGTTGGCAATACGAGTCCAGTTCTGCCATTCGACTTTATCAAGAGTTATATCTTCTGTCAAGGTGGCTACAACTTAGGCCTTTCATTTATTTAATATTTCTCCTCATGATCAGAGAGTTAATTACTTTGTGTCGTCGATTAATTGACTTCATCAGTGTAGCATCTTCCATCACTGATGATACAGAGTCAAAACACTGTGACATCTTCTGTTTCAAAGGGGAGAGAGATGATGCAACTTGGACTGGGGTTCTCTTGTTTCAGTACAATAGACCAACTCAGGGCCAATGTTTTTCTAATTTCACCATAACTAAAACTTGGTTCTCTCCACCACACCACATGCTAATTTCATTGCCATGCACACGTCCTTGGTGATGTTCATATAACCCTCAAACCTCCCTTATCTAGGATACATAAGGGTGAAGGTGGGGTTTTGAACTTAGTTTTGTGGTAATACTCCTTTTTGTTGTTGATATATGTAAGGGTGAAGGCAGGGTTTTGATCCCAGGTATGTGGTATTAATACTCACAAAGTTTGCCAACATATCCAGTTGGTACCTTTTAACCTCATGACTTTTTTCTTCATCATTATTAGTGTTGACCCCCCCACCCCCACCCCCACGCACCAAAAAAAAAAAACATCTACACACAATCTTCATATGGCCGGCCTTGTCACCAAGCCTCTTTGGTTTCATGACCTTGATCAATGCTATTCTGGAATGCCGAACACATTTTATACGATCTGACATCCATCTCCCATGTATTAGCAAAGACATGTTGAGGGCCCTAGATATCACTGCCGTGTCTTTTAGAGCATCCAACTAGGATTTCTCAACAAAAGACCGTGGCTCTGGACATGATTGACTGGAAGAAAATGATTTGTGTAGCCGATCCCAAATCTTTAGGATAAGGATTATGGTGAACTGGGAACTCTCAACTATTCCACTTCTTTCACTTCTCATGCTTGAAGATTGAAAAGTTGTTTTGAGAAATAAAATCCACAACTCTGTTTTTATTAATTATGTGACATTAGTATATCACCAATAATCAACTAAGAAGTGTCAAAATGTCTTTTTGGCTTAGGTTTTTTCAAGGTATTTCAACAAGCGAAAGTATGTTCATCCCATAAAACATTTTGAATGGGTAACTAAGCTATTTGGTCATGTCTCCATGATTGAAAAAAGACTAGGATAGACATGTTGAATGTGTTTCTTTTCACGATCACTACTGGTACCTCCTCTTGGAGTTTTATCACACAAATTTAAAATTAAAAGTTCCCCTTGAGAATTTCAAAATTAAATTTAATTCATTTCCCATTTGTCTTAGATGCTTTCATCCATGTTTCAGAATGCATTAGTCTTCATCATTGATTTCTTGGCAGCGATATTGTGAATTAAGCAAACAAAGACTTGATCGTGCAATTCTCACTTTCTTTCAACATTTTCGTAAGTCCTATGTTGGTGACCAGGCAATGCATTCTTCTAAGGTAAAGGAAACTACTGTTTTTTCTTATCGAACAAGTTAAATTTTTGTCTTAATCCTTGGTTTTTTTTTAATCTTTGTTGCAGCAGTTGTATGCCCGATTGTCTGAGCTTCTTGGACTCCATGATCATCTACTATTACTAAGTGTGATTGTTGGAAAAATTGCTACAAATCTCAAGTGCTACACGGAGGTGAGGGTTCAGCTCTTATTTCTCTTTACTTGATTTGTTCTATCAGTTCACATCATGCCATAGTTTTGTACCTGTATACAGAGTGAGGAGGTCATGGATCACACACTAAGTTTGTTTTCAGAGCTGGCATCTGGGTTGGTTTTATTACCTTAAGATTTTATTAAGAGAATTTAACTCTTTTTTTCGTCTTAAAGAGAAAACTTTGATATATTTACCCTAATAGTTCCTATTTGCTGGACTATTGTAATTTTGGGCAGATATATGACTGGGAAGCTGCTTCTGAAGTTGGATACAATTAAATTCATGATTGGGCATCATACTGTAATTTCAGTTCTCATAAATTTGAATTCTATTAATTTCTTCTTCTGTACGTGTGTGCAAATTTTGTTTAACACCTGGTTTCACGGTCTTATATTTTCAGAGTGAACAATTTCCGTTTTTAGAAGAACGTAGATGCTCTCGCAGCAGAACAACCTTCTACTACACTATTGGCTGGTTAATCTTCATGGAGGATAGCCCTGTGAAGTTTCGATCTTCTATGGATTCTCTTTTGCAGGTATATCAGTTGATGTTTTCTAACCTCTATATTAAAATGAAGTCTGTTACGGTTCTTTTTCAAATATGGTTTTTTATTCATTCAAATTGTATGAATTGACATTGTTAATATTACTTTTATGCGAGTATTCATTTTTTATGATTTAATATAATTACCATGAAACTGTTGGTGGATTTTTTTTTCAACATATTAGTAAATTGGTGGGCACGACCAAGGTTTAAAATGTTGTTTTGGATGAATGTTTCTGTCAAGGAGAAAAACAATACATTCATCTATACCAACCGAAACTTTCTGATTTTTCCAAGACATGTAAATTTATAGGATGCCAATAATACACATTTTGACAACCATATGTTTTATGGATAGCTCATTTTTTTCCACGTAATGCACACTATCAACATGCTAATAATACACTAAATTGTCTTGCATTAAAATAAGTTCATGTTTTTTTTTTAATGGAGATATCTTCACTCTTTTTTTCTTGATGGTATGGTAATCACCTCTATAACAATGAAACTATGTTTTCTAATGGCATTTTGAGACCAATTGAATCTTACCTACATTGCCACGCATATGGCAAGGCACTTTACCAAATAAATATGTGATATATTCAAAGATATTTTATATTCGGTTTATTTATTTATTTGTCATTAATATGATTTGAGGATCTGTTAGGTTATGACTGTACATTTTTTCTGAGGTATACAATGTACTAAAATTAATGTATTCTAAGAAATATCTTAATATAAGGAATAAATACATACATGTCAGCATACCTAGTTATTGGTACTTGGTGTGTCTGGTATATCATACCTGTGTTGGGACCGGAACTCGTATTGATGATTTGGTTTCTTTCTTTTGGCTTTGGCATTTACTCTTGGAATGGTGTTTATGGTACTTTAGGTTTTCATCAGATTGGAATCAACACCTGATGCTTTGTTTCACACTGATACTGTGAAATATGCACTGATTGGGTTGATGCGGGACCTTAGAGGAATTACAATGGCAACAAATAAGTGAGTTCTCAAGTCATTTCTGTAATTGCAATTTGTGAAACATTTCGTTAATTTCTCTATCTTTCTGTTTTTCTTTTCCAGTCGCAGGACATATGGGCTCCTATTTGACTGGTTATATCCTGCACACATGCCACTTCTCTTAAAAGGCATCTCACATTGGACAGATACCCCGGAGGTTAGAAGCAATAGTTTCTGTTTCGTACTCTTGAAGTATTTGACTTGAATGGTTTCTAGACCCTCCTTCACCCACTAACTACCGACCACCACCGATTCATTTCTCTTGTGGTT
This sequence comes from Akebia trifoliata, assembly GCF_017979445.1. NCBI lineage: Eukaryota > Viridiplantae > Streptophyta > Magnoliopsida > Ranunculales > Lardizabalaceae > Akebia > Akebia trifoliata. The sequence continues at coordinate 34,920,154 of NC_141388.1, read as the reverse complement.
GTTGCAACTTCTCTCTCTCTCTCTCTCTATATATATATATATATATATATATATATATATATATATATATATATATATGGGTCCCGTTCAGCAACAAACAGAGATCATCCTCACCAAAAATCAGCCCATTCCAAAACCTCTAACCCATGTTTTGAAAAATGTTTTGCCAAAATGTTTGTTGCTGAACATTTCCCTATATATATATAGGGTCAGGTTCAACAGCTAACGAAGAAAGCCAACATTGGTGGCCAACGTTTTGTCCTATATGGGTTAGAAGTTTCGGAATGAGCTGTTGTTTTATGAGGATGATCTCCTCACCATAGAAATCATCCTCACAAAAAATCAGTTCATTCCGGAACTCTAACCCCATCAAAAGTGGTTTACAAGTTGAAGAATTGTGGACCGTCGATTTTTACTGTTAATTTGTAAGCCACTTTTGATGGGGTCAGAGGTTTCGGAATGGACTGATTTTTTGTGAGGATGATCTCCTCACCAAAGAGGTCATCCTCACAAAAATCAGCCCATTCCAAAACTTTAAACCCATACAGGACAAAACGTTTGCTTTCTTCGTTGGCTGTTGAACCAGACCTATATAAAGTATAAACTAAGAAGGAACCCCCTTGTAAACGTAAGATGCTCCATCCCCAAAACTACGAGATTTATTAAAAATTAGCTCCAGACTTGACTAAACGGGAAATTCTCACAAAAAACAATTTCTAAGTCATCAAATTGCTTACACTGGAAGATTTTTTTTTCTCCTTCGAGGAAGGTTGTAACTGCCAACTATGGAACAAAGATAGTATGGATCTAGGGGAACCCCAATGGATGCTAAAGGAGACCAAATGGCTGTCGGAACGATAATGAGTCAATAGATGATTACTTGACTCACCACTGGCTTTATGCATAAAATAAAAATAACCAGGAAACTACCCAGAGTTGTAGATTATCTGCAGTTAAGTTTCTGTTTAAGCCCATTAGCTAGACAAAAAACTCACCTTAGGTGGATCACAAGGTCCCCTAACAATAGAGATCAGAAAATCCAACATTGGATGCTTATGAAAGAAATGATAAATGGTTTGACTAAGAATGACATGAAGGACAAACAATTACTAGCAGTTGAAGACTTCCTAGTCATTGATATCCCTCTTGAAAATCTGAAGTCCCAAGTGTTTTCTTCTCTAAGTGCAACCATAAAGTTTTGAATACGATACAAGGCCAAAAACTGTGATTTTAGACAAGGAGTACCACACCAGGATCCTCCCGAAATTGGACTCTATTTCCCTTCCTTACCATAAAGGCTATCCTCGTTTGGAATTTGAGGAGCACATTTAGAACACTGCTCTCCCATATGATCATCTTACTTCCCTGCTCTCCCATCCCATGTTTTCAGCTCCATATTTTGATTTTATTACTCTCATTTAGAGACTATCATGGTCCACACCAAACTTCCACAACCATGTAAGGCTGAGTTCATGATTCTAAGATTTTGAAACCCTAAGCCTCTATATTTTCATGAGTGCACACGATCTTCCACTTAACCAAATGAAATTTCCTTAGCCCCCTTTTGGTCATTTCACAATTTTTTTTTTGAAACTACTCATTAAATTGGTTTCCTCACTCCTAGGCACATTAATCAGGGAGAGAATATAAATTCGAATGCTAGATAAGTGTTTTTAATAAAAGTTAGTCTGTCACACTTGGAAAATAAGTTAAATTTCCAAGATCTGTGGCTCCTATCCATTCTCTCGACCAAATCCCAAATTTTCTTCGATAAGGCGATCCAACCAGTAGACCTTAATATGATGCCTTGAACAATCCAACTTTGCAGCCAAAGATCATTATCAATTCGTTGACATCCATGGGAGCTCTTATTCTAATTATCTTATTCTTTGCTAACCCTAAGATTGTATTGACGCAATTTAGCAAAACTCCAAAGAACTTAACCTAGGCGATCAAAGCATCTGGCTAACTCTAAGTATCATTAGTGAATTGAAGATGTGAAATTATTCGACCTCTTTCATTGACCACATAATTCAACAAATTATAATTGTTTATAGCCCTTGACATTGGCCTTCCAAAAGTTGACAACAATATTGAACAAAAATGGAGATTAAGGTCACCTTGTCGAAGGCCTCTAGAGTTTCTAAAGAAATCGTTTGGGTTTCATTCACCAAAATAGATAAAGAAGGTGAGGTACAATTGAAATCTAGTTAAGGTTAGGATTTAAGTTTGAATAACGAGAGACGAGAAGAAAAAGAAAAGAAAAGAGGAATGAGAGAAATAAGGGTTTTTTAATGGAGTCTGTTGTAGAGTTAGGCAACTACACAACTCCTCTTCATGTAAATATTAAAATATGATTGAAGTAATCATATTGCCTTTCCAGAAGTTCACAAAAACAATAAACGTATAATCAAAGAAATTGACCAGTATATGCTTTTCCAACACTCTTCCTGTCAAGTTGGTGCGTAGATATCTGATGTGTCTAACTTGTGTAATATCCCATACTGTATCCTTGGAAACTCTTTTGGTGAAGATATGTATCAATTGGTCTTCTGACTCAACAAATGTGTACACATGATACATATCTTCACCAAAAGAGGTTAGACAAGGTAAAAAAAAAAAATGTGTTATGCTGATAGTTACCTTATTATCAAGCTGGGCTTGTTGGAGTTGGTGTATCAAAGTCAAGATTTGATAATAACATTATCAACCAAATAATCTCATGTACGCCATGTGCAATATATTGCTACTCTGCCACCACACTAGATCTTTCAACCACAACATGCTTCTTACTACTCCAAATTGCAATATTACCACCAATAATGTGATCTAAAATTTAGCCAGCCCCATCTGATGTGTGAATGCCTCTATTCTTAAATACGCTTGCTTTGACAATTATAAACCTCTACCTAATGACAACTTCTGATATCAAAGTAATCAATGAGCAACCTTGGTTTGAGTCATCCTAAGCCCCACCTAGGTTGCCTAAGTGTTACTCCCTTTAAGAGAATTTTCAGAAGGTAGGGCTAAAATGGTAATTTTTTGTAATATTTTACAGAAAGATCATTGTCGAAGGATCTAATCAATTTTAGAACTCAAAGTGTCTCAAACATTCACCAAAACTTGGAGGGTTGTGTTTAAAATTAAAAGGCATTTGAAAAGGGGCTAAAATTGGTTGAATATTGTTGGTTACATGATATTAATTTTTCTTACGTATTAGTTGGTTGATTTATTGGCTTATTAGGTAGCTAGTATTATCTTGATAAGGCATATTCATAATTGTTTTATTGTCGTTTCTTTCTTCTGTTTTTTTTCATGACATTTACCACAAATAAGAAATTAAAACATTATTTTTTTTTGCCTCTTATGCCCTAGGCCCCGCCTTAAGATTTTAACAACCTTGATTAAGACTATGTCTCTGTTCAATTCGGGTATCCACTGGCTTAGCTCCAAGTTTCCTTGAAAAATCTCATACATACTTTCTCTAAAAAATAAGTATTTTCTTCTTTGATCTGGCAATTTTAATTTCCATAAAATATTTCAATAATGCACCAAGATCCTTTGTTTTGAACTTCTTTCTCAAGTATTCCTTGAGATGCTGGATTTATTCTAGCTTATAGGAGGTGTTCTCTCAATTTCACTCTCTTTGTCTCTTCTCAATTTCTCCTTCCTACATTTTGAATATGGTTCACAATTTCGTGCCATTTTGGAATGTTTGAACGGCACATTCTGGTTTCAGCCAAAACAGGAGTGAAAGTTTGAATGTTTCAGTTGAGGCATTTTTTTCCTAACCGAGATATTGCCTCAAAACGAGATTTCAGACTTTGGTTTTGGCAACTTTTTCATGTTGATTCAGATTTTGGTTCTATCTTCACTTTTTGTTTTGATGTTAGGAAAAGGATTCGTTTACATTCATAGTGGTAGATATTCATTTTTCTTTGTTGACAGGTGAACACTTTTTAATACTCATTTTGTTCAGGTTACTATGCCCGTGTTAAAATTTATGGCAGAGTTCGTGCTGAACAAATCACAACGTTTAACATTTGACTCATCATCTCCTAATGGCATACTTCTTTTCCGAGAAGTCAGCAAATTGATTGTTGCTTACGGGTCAAGGATTTTATCTCTTCCCAATGTTGCAGATATTTATGCCTTCAAATATAAGGGAATATGGATTTGTTTCAATATTCTTTCAAGGGGTATGTATATCCACCACTTTGTTTACATTTGAATGTTCAGGGTATAATCTGTGCGAGTTTGTTCAAACCCAACTTTCTTGCTTGGTAGTGCTTATATTTTTTTGAATGTCCCAATTTTTTTTTTACTATTATGTTTGGTTATGGGTTACCTACTAGTTTGTTCAATTTTATGATGTTTTTGCAATGACCAAAGGTAAACAGAAAATACTCATCTTCCGGAAGTTATTAAGAATTGCTACATGAAAGAATTAGTCAGAGGCCCAAAATTTAACTGGTGTTCTCATTACTATTTATTGGACAGGTCTGTGACGTAGATATGTTAATATCAAGTTTCACAATCCAGCTAATCTGGAAATTGAAGTGTTAAGCTTGTCCTGCTATTTTGTGTTTGTTAAACTCTTCGCTAAGTTATAGGTTAGACCTTGTCTGGCATGTGCAAATAGTTAGGGGCCATTTGGATGGTCTCACAACTAGTTAACCTAATTCAAGATATGCCTAAAAACGTTTAAAAACAAATACAGTTTTGTTATGTTGGCACCACAACTGTTCTCAGTCTGTTTGAGAATGATACAAATATGAAGCATGGACTTGCACAGTTCAAACAAACATGCCAGAAACACAATTAGCACTTAGCACAAACTAAAGAAACAGTTTTAACTAAAAGTGCCTACTTAGCTAAGTTAGTAAAACATGTGGAGTGTTGTTCCCACGTCCTGGATTTAACTTCACCTTGGCAACCACTGACCCTTTACTGATCAAAGAACAAAAAAAAAAGGAAGAAAGAAAAGAAAAGATACAGTTTCAAATACTTTTTGTGGTAAATCCATACAGTTATGTAATGTTTACTGTTGTGGAGCCCAATATTTTTTGCGGCATAATGGCTGGAAGACATGATTTATAGATTATGTTTTGCCATTTTATCTCATTTTTCTGTGCTAAATGCCTAGCATCGGACAAATTTGTAAAGCAGCACGTTTTTTGAATTATTTGTTCTTTTATCCTTGTACCTTCGCTACTTGTTCCACATAGAAGTCCACATTGCTTTTTATTGATTTTTTTACATAGGAAACATGCTTCGTTCCCTCCTGTGGTGGAAGATTAGTTTGAAATATATCTTCTGTGTAAATGAGTACGGACTTTATCCATGAACAAAAGAAAATTTTTGAACAGTGCTTGCTGCAGTTACTATCGTCAAATACCCCTGAACATATCTCAGAGTGGTAGACTTCAAATAGGAAATTGTTAAAATTTGATGTTTAATAGTGTAGTAGCATTTGGTAGAAACTGTGGTGACATTCCTTTCTTTGCCTATGGTGTGGAAAGTATCCAAAGGAAAATTTTCATTTGTTTCTAACCAGGTATTAAATTTTGGTTCCGATGTCTATTTCGCACATCTTGGAAATGGAAATATTTCAGCCAGTATGGAAATGAATACAATTTTCGAGGAAGTGATGGAAATGGCGAGGAAGGTTTTATTAAAAGTATAGGAAATGATAAAACACACATGAAAACACTTGTAACTCATCAAAATAGAATACACGATGAAGTGCCAACTTAGCCAAGTGGTAAGACGTGTGGAGTGTTGTTCCCACGTCCTACGTTCAAATCCCCTTGAACCCAACTTCATTTGCTAACCACTAACTGTTTACCTATTAGAAAAATAAAAAATAAAATAAAATAAATACAATAGACAACCTTGAATTGTGAAAATGAAGATCAGTAATGTTTTGCTACACATTGACATAAGTATCTAAGAGTTTGATACTTAAAACAACTATATGCTTCATGGAAATAGAAATAATAATCTCACATTATTGTAATTAATGTCCGATATTATTTCCAATCAATCGAGATCAGCTAATCAATCGGCTATGTAATACCTATTGATCGGATATCTCATACAGATTGATTGGATGTGAGTTCCGATCGATCAGCCGGTTTTTTTGTAGTTGATTTTTTTTAGTTGTCTTTGGTTCTTTGAGGCCACATCTAACCCATTCAATAGAAATATGATGTTTTAGGATGCTGAACCAACTAAGTTCATTTCCTTTTCCATCTTCTTCTCCCCTTCATCTTTTCTTCTCTAAATCATGTTCTACTAGTTATAACCTAAGAATTTAACAACATTATCTACAAACACTGTAATATGTGAAACCGCTTTCTTAATTGAAAAAAACTATTATGTATTATCTTTTGAATATGTATGGATAAGTTACTAATATATTTAACTAATTTAACATATACGATTATATGTGCACACTTATATGAACATTTAGGTAGAAATATATTATTGATAGAAATATTTCCATCGAAATCTTGCATTTTTATACTAAGATTTGATTATTTTGGTCGAAATTCAGTGTCACCGGATATTTCACGAAATGAATAGAAATTTCCTCCCAAATATATACATAAAGAAATTGACGGTTAAATTTCATGTCAGACCTTGTGGATATGGAAATATTTCAGTATATTTCGTGGAAAATATGTTGAAATTTAATTCTATAGTTTCTAATTCAATTCATAGTTAAGTGTGAGAAAGCAAATTTAAACACAGCGAAACCAATCTAATGATGCTGAGAAGTGTTTTACTGTTGTCCAGTATGATGGCTTATATGCTTTATTTTTTACTGGCTACTCCTGCATTGCATCACATTTTATTTTGCTAGTTACAATGTTATATTGGATGGTGTGCTTTTTTTTTTAATAAAAAAAATCTATTTTCTTTTTGACCCGACTCAAATTTATATATACTGAAAAACAAGCACACTATTTTGTTTACTGCTTTTAATGTGATTTGCTATCGAATGACAGCCCTTGCTGGAAATTATGTCAACTTTGGTGTTTTTGAGCTATATGGTGATAGAGCACTTGCTGATGTGCTTGATGTTTCTTTAAAGATGATACTAGCAATTCCTTTGGCTGACATACTGGCATTTCGGAAGGTATGACTTTTGGCTGCTAAGTTCTGTGCATGCATGTATTTAAATTTTCTGAAGGAAAAAAAAAATCATTTGATGTGTTTAAATAAACCTTTTTAGCATTAAACATGTATCTTAGAAAAAAGTTACAAGAAAATTGTTGAAAGAAAAAGAACCATTTCATCTATCTAATGTTTTCTACGGACTCATAGAATTTGCTGATAAGTTCTTCATATGATGGTCTGAGCCCAGTTACTACCGTGGACTTCACTATGAAACACACAATGTTGAAGCAATCTTGATGGAGCCATTTCTTCTACATTAGCAAACATGGCCAACGTAAATTGAGGCTCGACTGGACCTAGGCTGGTTCATAAACAAGAAAGAAAATAGGAAATAATCATTTAAACGAAAAAGTCAATAGTCAGAAAATACAATAAATATCAATGAAATATCAAAACATTGTCTCAACATGTTGTCATCAAAACCTTCCTCAATTGACGGAATGTCCCATTACTGACACTTGAAAAAGTAGCTTTGAATGTCTTGTCACTTTTTATCAATAAATTTCGTTACTGATAAAAGAAAAATGTTGTAGCTTTGGTGAATCACTTATTTATATTATAACTTGAAAATATTTAATCAAGGAGAATCATAATGAAGTCAATTTCTAGGATTATTGTCTCTTGCTGTGTATTTTCATTATTAGATTAATGGACATGCCTAAAAGACTAGCAAAGTTTTATTTCCTCTCATTTTAGAGGACCAACTACTAAAATTGATTAGTATTTTTTAATGTTCAACACGTGCAGAGCTATGGATTAAAGGTGTTTAAATACAATGAATAAGATGAAACAATATAAAGTTGTTTGATGTTGAAAAAGCTGACATGACACAATTTTTTAGAGAATCTGCTAGTTTGATTGGTTCACGACTAGAAGTACAAATTTGGCCTTTGAGATAAAAATGGATTGTTGTATGTGCATGTTTTAGTCCAATTAGATGTTCCTTGCTTTTAATTGGAGGAATCTTTGGCCTAATTAACATATAAATCTTGCTCCTACTAGCCCAGTTAAGCCCCCGTGACCCTCTTATATTCATACTTCTCCCCCTCTCAAATAGGTTGGTCTTTTGGAGTAGTTGGTTGGTTGACATGGTATCAGAGCGTTAGGTTCGGAAAGGTCATGGCTTTGATTCTTTCGACTCTTACGGGTGAGGGGGAGTGTTGAGTGTATATTTTCCTCCACTTCGGGTATGTCATACCCCAGTTAAGCCCCGTGACCCTCTTTTATTCATAGTTCTTCCCCTCTCCAACAGATCGGTCTCTTGTAGTAGTTGACTGGTTAACATTATAAGGGGGCTAACCACACGAATCATGTTCCCCCACTCAATTCGAGTGATGGATCCTTCATAACACTCCACTACCCAAATCTTGAGTATTAGTCCCCGATACTCCCATATCCACAAACTATGTATCCATCTTTAAGTGGTTTTTTTCTTTCTTTTTGGCTTAGAAGATCGGCTTGGGAAAATGGTTCGGATTTGAGAGTGGTTTGCTATTCTCCCATATTTTTTTCCTCAGAAATGGATTTCTTGTGAGCGGTAAATCTTTTCTATTCTCTCTCTCTCTCTCTCTCCCCCCCGGAAAAATTTCCCCGTGAAAGTGAGAAAATTTCACTTGTTCCCATCATTAATCACCTCACCCCCAAATATTTTTCTCATTTCTTTACCTCTATCAAGCTCTATCCCTTCCCTCTTTTTGTGTTTTGATGAAGCCAACAAAGCATATGCTCTCCCTTGAGGATGACTCTTTGGCCAAAGCTAATACAATCACATTTAACTCCTGTTACTCTTCTTCTTTTAATGGTTCAATTAAGGTATCAAATGGTCTTACTACATGTAAAATGCCTCGGAATTTTAGCTACGTTTGATCATGTATAGTATATATAACTTCATATGATCATGGTTCAAAGTTTCGTTTATTTTTGGAATGTTTTGGAGGAACATTTTTGTTTTGGTAAAGACTGAAACGAAACAGTGACCCCAAAAATTCAATGTTTCAGATTGTCTCAAATCTTTCAGTCAAGACGGCTTCAATTTTTCCCCTGACCGAAACATTGCTTCAAAACAAGATTTTAAGCTATGTTTTATGAGACTTGAAATTGTTTTGTCCATGATTATGCAACACAATTAATTTCAAATGGCAATAAAACGCCAATAACCCAAATTATGTGTATTCAATTCAAGCACCAATAACCCAATCTCTAAGGGAAATAGTTTTATGAGAAAATTATTTCTCATGAAATAAATATGTTCACGAACAGAGAAGCTCTAAGTGTTAAATATGTTCACAAACCAGTGAAACTTTTGGTTGATGGATAGCTTGGAGTTATAACACAACATGTGGGTATGTGCTTTTGCTTTTACATACCTTTACAGAAGATGTAGGTCTAGATCGAGTTGGATGGCAAAATCAAATTCATATTTCACTAATTCAAGGTGGATTTCCTGTTTGGATTGGTAGAGATAGAGAAGTAGTCTTCATAGAACCACCATGACTCCTCTCTTCTCAAGAATCCATACATCTCTTATCAGTGTATAGACAACTATATCTCAAGCACAGGTTTAGGAACCCAAAATAGTTGGACATGATGAACATGCTTTTAAAATAAATCCATAGATAATGGGAAGCATTTCATACTTCATAGCTTCGTTTTGGATTGTTTGTCTAGATATTTAGAGGATTTCACAACTTTTTAGTGTTTGAAGAGGGAGATATTTTTCACCAAAGACAGATGAGAGAGATAGAGATACCATTTTTTTTATTGGCTTCCATTTTTGAAGGGGAGAGGATTTTTGGGGTATGTAATTTTTCTACATTGATGATAATTTGCGATCTTGTGAATTTCTTAGATTTCAACATGGTGATGTTAGGATTGTGTTTGGTTGGGCAGACTCAAGTTTGGGTTTGGGAGATGCGGTGTATGATCCTTTAGCCTTTTCTAACGAAGCATAAAGGCAACAACAAAGAATTTCTTTGCAGATGAGAAAATTTTGGAGGAATCCTTCTGAAGGACTCCATCTTTGTTGTTCTTCTAAATTTCTAATGCCTAATCGAAATTCCTTTGGAAACCCAAGGAGATATAGCTGACGATTGATCAGTGGTGGAGAATCGGAGACTGGCCAAATCTTCACAATGGTGTTCTTGCGCAATCCCAACCCCGTACTTCATTCTCCTGTTTTCACTTATCGACCTAAGAAAGTCTGTCGATATCCAGCAAGGCAGTAGGCTTGATAGTAAACTCAACGGGTGGGCACCAATTTGGTTTAAAGCCACTTGCAATAGCTCGAACATCAAATTCAACCCTGAGCACATGCGATTGTCAGATTATCCCCTTGGATATGAATTGGGAAACTATCGGTTGTCTAATAATGCAAGTTCTAGAGCTCCAACACTTTATTACCGTTCACCAATTTGGGGTAGGGAAAGCTGGCTTCTTCACTTCTATGGAGGTAGAGGTGGGATTTTTGTGTGGCCGGGAACAATTGAAACATGGGGGTACTAATTGAATTTCAGATCTGGGGGAAAGGGGTGTGAGTGATAGTCCCACATTGCTTGGGTATCATGACCTTGGGCTATATATAAACCTGGGGCAATTCTCACCTTACAAGCCGGTTTTGTGAGGATGAGTTAGGTCCATGGGCTTCTACATGGTATCAGAGCGAGTAGCCACAGGGATGTAGGAGACACGTTACCCGTGAGGGGGAGTGTGAACGATAGTCCCACATCGCCTGGGTATCATGAGCTTGGGCTATGTATAAACCTGGGGCAATCCTCACCTTACAAGCCGGTTTTGTGAGGATGAGTTAGGCCCATGGGCTTTTACAAGGGGGTGGGGGGAGGTCGTTGGAAAAAGTTCAAGTGATTGGATACTTGGAGATAAAACATGATTTTTTATTTTATTTTATTAAATCAACTTCTAACTAGATGATCTCTCATCTAATGAAACATTCAATGAATTATCCAATGCCTGGATGAGAACTACAAAAACCAACACTTACTGTCAGCTTTGATAGTAGAAACCATGGTGCACTCACAATTGTTCAAGTTGCTATTCTTTTCATTTGTATTTAAAAGAAATTCAATTTTACTGAAGACTTTTTGTCACCTCTCTGCAGCTTACAAGGGCGTACTTTGCCTATGTGGAGGTTCTCTTCAACAATCATATTGTTTTTATTTTGAATCTAGATACAAGCACATTTATGCATATTGTTGGATCTCTTGAATCTGGACTTAAAGATTTGGATGCCAATATCTCATCACAGGTATGAATGCTATGCTGAGTGTAGATCTTTCTTTCTGCTTATAGTTAAATCTATGTTGCACCTAGTTTCATTCTCTTGTTTCATATATTCTTTTGGTTTGCTTCTTATTTAGTGTATCTTTAAGTTGACACTTTATCTCAGTGTCAACTATGGGGGCCAAATTGTTCTTCATATTTGTACTAATCCTATTATATTTTTAATGACAGTGTGCATCTTCCATCGATAGTCTGGCTGCTTTTTATTTCAACAATATTACAGTGGGGGAAGCACCTGCATCTCCAGCTGTAATGACCCTTGCTCGACACATTGCAGAGTGCCCCAGTTTGTTTCCAGAAGTAAGTTATGGCTTCTTTCTTAGCAAAATACTTCCATTGATTATTGTGCAACTTTTAGAAGATGATTATCAATAGGTTTCTTAGTGACTGCATGTAATTTCTTTTAGTAAGTAAAGATGACAACTTTTAGAAGAAAAATCAGCAAGCATAAATTGAAGACGAGAGGCCTAAGAAGGCATAAATGGTATAAGGGCAAACAAGCACAACAATGTATAGATGATTTCCAAAGACTAAATCATCACGCTTAAAATACAAAATCTTCCTAGAAAATCCCTTTGAATTCCTTGTGCAGCTTTGACTTAAGGAGCATGCTTTTGATACTCAAGGACGTTGTGAATCGATCCATCCTTCCGTTTAAAGGCTGTTATTCATTCTTTTGTCAATGTTGTTATAACTTTGTGTGCTTGCATTACTTCTATTTTTTCTTTTTAACAGTTTTTGGTGTGAAGACGTGTTTTTGATCCCAGGTCTATATTACTACCAAAGACAGACTTTGCCTTTCATTGCATTTCTTTTGGTAGAAGCATGATTTGACATTAAATCTGGACTGTCAGGCTTTGACACGTTGTTAACCGTAGGTCTACAACATTGAACACTCCAATCTTGCATGCATCATCATTATCCTTATCTCAGCTATATGGGATCAGCCATACAACTCTTGTTCCATTAAACTCAAAACTCTTCACCTACTAAAACAAATGTTACTGCTGCAATTTAGTAGTAATGAACCCAATTTCTGACGAAGTGATCATTTTTAGAGAAATCCGGATTTTTTGAAGCAAGGGGACTATGAAAATCCCATTTAATATGATAATTTCATAATGATTTTATAACTAGCTATAATATAAAATTCAAATAATGTATTTATTTATTTTGAATTCAAAGCTAACTTGTAAGCATGGGAAAATATCTAATTTCAAGCTACCCCTGCTAGACCCTGAAATGTGTGACTTTCTAAACGATTCATGATCTAGAAACACATTATCCTCCAGAAAAAGGAGATTCCAATGAATGGGATTCTGGCTTCTTGAGTCTACTCAATTAGCAAGGCCTTTGGACATTGCACCTATTGAGTGTATTGTTTTCCTTCTCTCTCGGGTGTGTCATACGACTCATACCCCAGTTAAGCCTCATGACTCTTACATTCATGGTTTTTTTGTGGAAGAGGTTTACCATGGAATTTTAATTGTAGGAGAAACTTGAATGATTGGGAGATAGACTTGGTTCTTGGCCTTCTTTTCCTAGAAAGTTGGCTCATAAGGAAGACAATAGATTGCAAAGTAACAAAAAACGCGTCTTGCATCTCTGATGATTAAAAGAGTTAAACTTTTTCATTTGTGACAAAAAACACCGTTTTATTCCCCCTTTTTTTTTTTCACAGGACAAAAAAATTAAGCACTTTCTTATTTTTTTCCAATGTGGGATTTGATAGATAATAGAATTTGGTGACTTATAAATATAAAAATATGGGATTTGATGATAATAACTTGATTTTATGAATTTTCATTAGATAGATATATTTTTCATAAATTTTAATATATATATTTTTTTATCTTTCAACATTTTTTTTCCCGTTTTCAACATTTTTTTCCAAAGTTTTCCCTTTCCGTTTTAAACCCATACTCCGACTTTGTGACTATGATAGATTGTGATTTTGGAGTCAGAAAGGTACATCCTCAATGAGAACAGTCTCTACATTTTTGTAGTCCACCGGATCTGACCTTCATATCTCTCTTGTTTGGGACTCAAAGGGGTTCCCTCTAGATAGTCTTCTTTGTTTGGATTGTATGTTTTAGAATATTAACCATTGGTAACCCCATTGGACACAAAATCACAAATTAATGTTTTAGAATATTAACCATTGATTTGAGCCAGGTTGATCTGATTAGGGTAAACCTGGTTCAACTATGATGGCATTTGATATTATAAATAATTTAATTTTAAAGTGTCAAATGTGATAAATTTGAGGGTCCAACTCAATACCAATTGGCAATGAGTGGAGAGGCCTAGGAGCTTATAATGAGAGAGACAAGGCAATTGTGTCCGATGTGGGCTAAACTCAACACCCCCCGCACATGTGGGTCGGACTGGGCCAAAGCACCGGAGATTTGAATTGGGTGACGTGGAGGAGAGAAAGGCCTGCTCTGATACCATATTAACCAACCAATTACTCCAAAAGACCGATCTTATGGAGAAGGGGAGCACTATGAATATATGAGGGTCACAGGGCTTAATTGGGTTATGACACACCCGAGAGTGGAGGAAAATATACACTCAACAAAATGAAAGGTTCTAATGATTTGGAGAGATTTTTAAATGAAAATCCAGGTTGATGTTTGCCCTGGACTGTTATACATGCAAGTGAATGGTTCACCGGTTGAATCATTTGGTACAGTTCAGTTTCTAAAACACTAGTGATGAATTAAAGCAAGTATCGAACTGAGTCTGACTGATCTAGATCTTAAAAGGGAAGAAAAAGTGGGGTTTAAACTTCACCGTGTATCCCTTTATATTTTTCCTTTCTCTTTCTTTCCATGTAGTGTTATGAATCTGTCAACTATTTCATGATTACCATGTTAATTTAATTTTAGAGAGCTGCTATTGGCACCCCCACTTGTACTTATTACACTCCAAGTGAATGGTGGTGGAGAATAAGTAAAAAAATGGTGTGCCAATGGAAGCTCTCTCTCTCTCTCTCTCTCTCTCTCTTTTATTTATTTAGGATTTTTTACTAGCCTAATCATAATTGTAAACAACTATTGAAATTGTTTGAATGAGAGTTATAATGTTTTGTTATGTTGAGATTATAATTTGAGCCAAACCTTTGTAACGTTTGAAGTGTGTTTTAATCTTTAATTGGGGAGTGATAAATAGTTTAAGAAATTGGGGTGTAATAAGTAAAAGTAGGGGTGCCAAAAGCAGCTATCTAATTTTATCCTCTCCATGTTTCTACAGATATTGAGGACCCTCTTTGAAATTGTTTTATTTGACGACTGCAGCAACCAGTGGAGTCTTAGCAGACCAATGCTGAGCTTGATACTATCAGCGAACAGGTACTATATAGAACCTCCACAAGTGTGAAGTCTTACCACGACAACCACCAAGTTCACACTCTCGTGACTCTTAAATCTTTTTCTCTCAATGAATTAACATCAATGAACAATCTTTTATTTCAAAATAAAAAATTCATCACCCGACACGTAATCACCGGATCTTCCATCCTTGCATTGTGCCCAACTTTGGCTAAGTCTTCATTGTCAACTTCATATAATTCCTTCAGCTCAATCGCATGAGGTTCTTAAGTACTCAATAGAAAATGTGCTCTTGCTGAGAACATTGGCAACCTTTTTTGACTTCAGCTTCATAATGAATAATGAAAGCAAATTATGATCATGCAGCCTAACTTGCATGTCTGTGATTTAGCTTTTGCTTCCATTGACCTGTTTTAACTAGGGTTGCAACTTGGTCTGGTTCAAACTGAGAACCAAACCAAACTGATAGATTTGGGGTGGTTTGGAACACGTTGTTCAGTTCTGGGTTAAGAAAATGGAGAAAGGTCAATTTTGTTCGGTTCTCGGTTAAGGCTTGTGTAGAACCGAACCAAATAGAGAACTGAACCCTTATGTAATAATATATATAAGTTTATTATGAATTATTTTAGTTGTTAGGACTTAGGACATAGATTTGTGATTTTTTATGGATAAATTAAATCCTTTTTTTGATAGATTAATGATATATTGTTTATGTTTATTATATATTTGTTTTTTTTTTTCATTAAAATTATGTTACTTCTGGTTTATAGAATATTGGCAACCCCTAGAACCAAAGCCAAACCGACCTTAGTTTGGTTTTGGTTCTTATTTAATGGAACAGACCAATGTCAGTTCAGTTCCTATTTGGCTTCAAACCGAACAAAACCAAACCAAGTTGCAACCCTAGTTTTTACGCTTAATAATTAGAAAAAATAAAGGATTGTTGCTGAATAAAATAGTGCTTCAAGTGATGAACTCCATTCATAAATGACATAATTGAAGATGATTACATCATAAGTATAGACTGACACCGTTGTGTATAATTCAACTTGTCGCTGAAGAATGCTACCAGCCTGCCTGCCTAAAAACTTCTCCTTTTCCTACGTGTGATGTGTCACAATCTACCCCAGTAATAGTCTCACCTTTCAAACAATGCCATTGGTGTCATCTGTCAATGAAAAGTTCATGGAACCTGTGAACATCTATATAATAAACACAACGGTGGGTCCCACTCCAGTTATAGTTTTGTGGGGTATAAACGCCCCACCCCAGCTACAGTCGAATGGGTCCAACACTACCCACATTTTATTGCCTTTCCCCTTCAACCTTATTTTCTTCTCTCTCTCTCCCCCCCCCCCCCCCCCCCCCCCTCATTTTTTTTCTAAATAATGCCCCCTCTAACCATTTTTTCAATAATGCCTCTCCAATCTTACTATCTTTCCTTTTTTACCCCCTTTTCCAATAATACACCTCTAAGTTTACTATCTTTCCTCTTTTACCCCTTTAACCCCTACAGTATGGGCAAACTCTAGTCATATATATTCCCCTTCTCCCTGGTGTAGGGCACACTAGATTGCTTCTTCCTTTGTTACTATTGGATGACACAACATACCCAATAAACACCATTTTGTCCTTCAAAAGGTTAACCATTCGTCAGGAATATTGTATAACTTTGAACATAATTTCATTTTCTCACCTGAAATGACTAAGATTCAGGTTTGGTGTACCCAATTTGTTCCAACCATATTTTTAACCTGTAAAAACTCCCATTTCTAAAAGGAAATCTTGTTGTAATAAAGAGTAATTGAACTTCAAAGTTTGATCAAATGCACTATTGAATATTGGACTCTGAATCAAACCTATAGTCTACTGTATTTCCAACATGCACTTTTTATATCGAACTGACATGACCATGATTCCTTATGCAGACATTCACTGATTTGAAAGGTCAAATTTTGACTTCGCAAGTAAGTTCCATGCTTCTGCTTGATCATTTTTTTCTAAGATGAACTGGGGTAGACATCAAGTCTCAGTACCTGAATTTTAGCGGTTAAATTAGTGAGTTTTTTACTTGTCTTGGATAGCCCGGCACTAACGTGCCAATTTGTGGGAGCTTGGTGTTTGATGTTTGATGTCCAATAAACCAAAATCATAAAAATCAGACTATCCTAATTATCGTATATATGGAACTTCTTTTTTCTTCCATATGTTTTTGTTAAACGGCCAAGTATTAGCCATTTGCTTGGTGGTAAGATTTCAGTTTGGTATGATTTGGTGATACGGCTCATTTAAGATGTAGCTTGCTGATAATGGTTTCAAATCTCATTTTGATGTCTCGGCTTGTTCATGGACGAGATCGAGTTGTCTTGGACGAGATAAACGAATTAACTCGGTTTACAATTATTTAAAAATATATAGTTATATGAAACTATTAATAATTTTTTATAAATTAAAATTGATTAGAAGATATTTGATCTTGAAAAATCATATTTTGTTTAGATAATATGTATTTAAATATGTAAAAAAATATTATTTTTAATTAAAATATATAAAATTCCAGTTGACTTGGCCGAGTTTCCTCGTTTATCTCGTGAGATTCCACATAGTTGAGATGCCTTGTATATCTGTCTCGTTGATGGATGATACCAAGATGACTCGGGGGAGTCATTTGAAACCATGTTACTGATTGAACTGATGCTGTTGCAAATATATGATAAAATAAGATTATTGAGAACTAATATTTATAGGTATGTAAAAAATATGAATAAGCAAAGATGAATGATAAATGATATAGTTTTTTTAATTTTTTATTTAATGATATATGATTTCCCCTAATATGTTTCGACAGTTAACCAATCTTTTGAGGTTTTGCCATGAAGGATTTGTTCATTTTTAGAAATTTTCTTTTCGAAAGTCTTGGTTTGAAGGATTTTTTTTTGCTTTTTTTAGATTTAGAAGCTGTTGATTTTTATTAAAAGCTTGTAGTACTGAGGTTATGTGTAAACTTGTATGTTTGTCATCCTGTCTGACAATTGCTTCCTGTTAATGGTTTTTGCAGCCAGCAGAGCAACAGCAGCACCTCGCACTTTGTTTCGATAAACTGATGACAGATGTTACTCGAAGCTTGGATTCGAAGAATAGAGACAAGTTCACACAAAACCTAACCATATTCAGGAACGAATTCCGTGCCAAATAGTGTTCCTAATTCCTTTTAGATCCAACAAAAATCTCAATATATTTCTTTAGCCCCACAAATGGATTTCTATTACAAGGGAAAGTAGATTTGGTGCAGGTTAGGGTTTTCTCAAGGTCACAGTTATATGAATTATTTTTTTGGTAATCCGTCTATGGAAATGAATTGTATAGTGGTTGGTCATTTACAGAAGGGTACTTGGGTTTGCAGAAGATATGATTTATTTTCACAAATTTCAATTCTTTTTACTAAAAATTAACAAAGATGTAAATGATGTTTATTTATATTTGTGGATGAAAGTTACAAAACCTTTGTTGGCACTTATTAATCATTTTCATTATCTCATCTTAATGATATTAATTACTATTAAAGACGGAGGGATCAATAAGGAAGTTGTGCATGTACATTCTAAGATTAGATGGTTAAATTTCTCTAAAATTGTATATTATTTAACTTAATTCAATGAATTAAAATAAAAAATTTGTAAGATTATATTAAGTCTGACACAGTTTAATCGATAATTACAGTGACGGTGGGTAAGTGATTGGAGATTCCACTCTTGCCTATTGGTAGTACAGGGTACAGTAAAATGTACGGATACGGATTATTAACTCAAGTCCACTCTGGGTATGTATTATTAGAGATTTTATATAGGACCTAATTAACAAGAGTAATTATAAAAGCACCCCATGAATTAATAAGGTTATCCATATCATAGTCAATTTTTGTTGTCTTGCATGGGTTAAAAGTTTTAGAAATGAGTTAAAAGTTTTATAAACTTCTCGTTTATAAGAAAATGGGTAATCTACAGTTCTTGAATTTATTTTGATGGGGTTAGAAGTTTTCGAATGGGTTGTATTTTTATGAGGATGATCTCATCATCCTCACAAAAAAATAAGATCATTCTGAAAATTTTAAAACCAAATAAGATAAAATAATAACTCTAAAGTGTAATTGGTTGGGTGCTTTTATAATTATCCTATTAACAAAGTAACCAATTTCACAGCAAAGCAAGTGCTTGCATAACCTTTTATTATCATTTAAAAGGATTAATTGTTAAAAATAATAATTTGGGATATATTAATTAGTTTTATACATTTTTATTTATAAATTGGTTTTTAAAATAAATTACCTAAATAAGATTTTGGAATGTGTTGCACACTTAAAGTTACTGTTGTTTAAAAAAGTGTTTGAAATTGCAGAAGAAAAAGAATTTAGAATGTGTTCAACTTCGTATGTTTGTGCTAATAGAATAAATAACTTTTGAGAAAATTAATTTCATACTTTATTATTAGAATAATAAAAAAATTTAAAATGAATTTGAAAATAAAAAAGATTTTGGGATGAGTTGTGCTCAGCTCTTTGTATTAACAGGAGTACTATTTGCTAAATTAATTTTACAATTTAATAATAATAATAACTTTTAATAAAATTAAAAATGAAATTTGGAACATGTTACACTAAAAAAATACAAATTTTTTAAATATTATTTGGTAGTGACATTTATCATTTATAATTATAATTGTAAT
This sequence comes from Akebia trifoliata, assembly GCF_017979445.1. Classification (NCBI taxonomy): domain Eukaryota; kingdom Viridiplantae; phylum Streptophyta; class Magnoliopsida; order Ranunculales; family Lardizabalaceae; genus Akebia; species Akebia trifoliata. The sequence goes on along the minus strand of NC_141388.1, from coordinate 34,900,619 downwards.
TAAAAATTTTGAAAAAAATAAAAAGAATTTTTGAGCTGCTATTGGCACTCCAAAATTTACTTATTACACCCCCAGATAAATACAAAGAAAGTACAAGAATGGTTGAGGATGAGAAAAAGTTGGGTTGCAATAGAAGCTCTGGCATTTTTTTTGTCTTTTTATTTTGCTAGGTTTCTATTTTTGGGTTTAGGATTTTACATGAACTCAATCATAATTGTGAACAATCGCTGAAATTGTTTGAACGAGTACTATAATATTTTGTAATGTTGAGATTATAATTTGAGCAAAACCTTGGTAATATTTGAAGAGTGTGTCTTAATCTAATTGGGGTGTGAAAAATAATTTAAGAAATTCAGGTGTAGCTCTCTAAAAATATTATGCAAAAATAATTTTACAATTAACTACTTATAATAATAATTTAAAATAACAATATTGCCACATCAATTCCTATATAAATCATAAAAGAATTTTACATAGTTGGTGGGGCGTTAGTAAAAGTTGGTGTGGCAATAGTAACTCTCTTTTAGAAATTTATAGATTTACAAAATAATAATAATAATTAATTTTGAAAATAAATGTAAGAATTTTTTTTTTTGAAAATTTTCAATAATTTTTTTTTTTTTTTGGTTGGAATTCACCTTCTCGTGAGAAAATCACGTGAATAGTGTTTCACATTCAACAACAATTTTATAAGGTGGGATATTCTCTCTGAAAACTATTTTCCTTGGAGAAGCTATAATCAAGCACATAGTAAAATATATTTTCCCAAAAAATAAATTTTTACTGGTTTGCTTTTGCAAAGTTAACAAGTTGAAAAAGTCTGGAATCAGGTGATAATTGTATGGTTGAACGAACGAAATCATAAAGTCATATACTTCACATGATTTACAACTTTTTTTTTTTTTTTACAATTATTTATAGGTAAGTAAGTGGAAGTGAGCTCTTTAGTTATTGTTAATCTTTTCTTTTACTAGTCAATGGTCATATTACAAGATCAAAGTATTTGAGATTTTGGAGGGAAACTAAATTTTATTAGAATTTAATGGTAACTCCTTAATTCTAGATAATACTCTTTGCTCTTTTTCTAATCCACAATTCTAATGATTATTGAAATTCTCATTCTTCTTTTTTTTTTTTTCGATTCTAAATCTAAATTCTCACTCCATTGAATTTGTTATTCAAGTATTTGATAGTATTGAACTATAATCTCAATTTCTTTGGAACAGAAAACAAAAACTGAAGTGTCATCTAAAAAATAGATAAGGGACATTCATCAGCAGTTTCGAACCTTAAATATTTTTTGAGATCCAAATTAGGCCCAAATAAACTAGCAGAGGCGGGCATGAGATTATTTTCTTTAAAATGTTATTAGCTCCCAATTCAATTAAAATTCAAGTTTGTAAAAATATTTTTATAGAGACATTTCCATGATACAATGAGCCCAATCTCTTGATCACAAGGCTTGATAAAAAAAATAGAAATAAGAAGAAGGAATAATGGAGCCATGTATTCTAAAGAAAGGTTATAGATATCTTTTCATAGAATTAAAGTGGCTCTTCAAACAGTAACCATGACTGTTTGTTACCCAATTTAATTTGTCTCAAATGGTAAATGTTCGTCCTTTTTCATGTTCTTGCTTGAAGTTTAATTCTTGATTTTTTATGATTTCTATCAATTCTTTAAACTTTAAAGATTCTTGTTTTCAAGTTAGAAAAAGATTTAAATTTATTTAGTTATTCCAAGATTCTCAATATTACTAATGGTTTCTATCAGTTAGACTTTTAAAGATTCTTGTTTTCTAGGTCAAAAAAAAAGATTTGTATTTGTTTGATTATTCCAAGACCTTCAACAATTGGAAATATTCATGGGATGAGGTAATGGTAGTATTTGTGTATACCCAAACCCTAGATTATAGGAAAATAAAGTTGATCACTTGGTGTGGATTTAGATCCCTTGAACCTTGCAATCTTTCAAGGACATACAAAAAAAGTAGACCTTCATGAAAAATGCACAAAATAATTCTGTATTTTAGAGAAATGTTTGAATAGTGTGTATCAATTTGTGTTTATAGATCTCTTTTTATAAAATTAAAGTGACTTGACAAATAGTCATAACTTAATATTCACCCGACTTATTTTGCCCCAGATAGTAAATGTTTGTCCTTTTTCATGTTCTTGTTCTTGTTTGATTCTTGGTTTTTTCAGGTTTCTATCAATTCTTTGAACTTTAAAGATTCTTGTTTTCTGGGTTGAAAAAAAGATTTATGTTTCTTTGATTGTTACAAGATTCTCAACTTTATGAATGATTTCTATCCGTTTTTTTTTTTACTTTTGCAGATTCTTATTTTCTAGGTCAATTTTTTTTTTTTGTATTTGTTTGATTGTTTCAATATCCTCAACGGTTGGAAATACTCATGGAATGAGGTATTTCAGATGGTAGCTTGGTATTTGTGTATGGCCCAAGGCCTAGATTATATGAAAACGAAAATAAAGTTGATTTCAAAATCGCTGGTGTGGGTAAGTTGCACATGTGGATGCTCATAAATCAATTTCGGATCTCTTGAATCCTGCCATCTTTCAGGGATCCAATCGACATTTATGAAAAATGTACAAAATGTTGTACGGAACAATAGATATATGAAGAAGGAATGCGTGATTCACTCGCACTAGAACAACCATGGTTCTCTGGTGGTAATTTTTGACTTTGCTTATCTATTTTTTTGCCATGAATTTTGTTGAAGTTGAGCAGTAGCTCAACCTCAGTTTTAGGTTTAAATAGCCATAACATAAATACAACACGTTTAATTGGTAGAAACACTGGGAAGATGCTATTTGCTGGCTGGAGCAGAATGGAGGCAGAGGACATTATTCGTAAAGATTCAAACAATTTCAGAAGCTTTGAAGTATGCAAGAGTAAGATAAGTTATAAGTTAAAAGAATTCTGATTTCTTCGGATTCTTTATACTCTATCAAGTGCATTAAGAAGGAAATTCATGGAAGTATGAAGAAGTGCTATTGGAAATTGGCAAAACCAATGGTTCGAGGAATGCTCCTTTGAATTTTAGTGGAGAGAAACAAACAGGACTTTTTTGGGCAAAGTTGGGTTCTTTCTCGGATGGTTTTTCCGTAATAGAAAACACAACTAATATTCCTCAAGAACTTCTGAGAATTGTAGAGGAATTAAAGTTGGTTTGATTTGGTTTGGTTTTACAAGTTGCCAATATTTTATAAATTTTAAGTAATATTTTTTAATAAAATAAATAAATAAATAATAAACATAAAAATTTATATAATAAATCACTAATCTATTCATAAAAAATCATTAGTTGATCCATAAAAATATCACTAATCTATGTCCTAGCTCCTAAAATAATTCATAATAATAATTATTATATAGATATATATTTATTTATTGCATAGGGATTCGGTTCTCGGTTTGGTTCGGTTCTATACAAGCTTGATCTGAGAATTGAACTAAATTGTTGGTTCTCCATTTTCGTAAATCAAAACCAAACTGGAACTTGTTCCAAACTGAACCAAATTACTCCAAAACTATCGGTTTGATTTGGTTCTCGATTTGAACTAGACCAACTTGCACCCCTAATTAACACTTTCTATATATATATATATTCTTTGCTAGGCAGGATTAGTGGTTAGCGTAAGAAGGGGTTCAAGGGGTTGGAACCTAAAACCTTGGGAACAATCTCCATAAGGTCTTAACACTTAGCTGAGTGGTACTTCTTGATTCAAGGTGTTAAAAACGGTGCGGCTATTGAATTGCCATAGTTTCCAAATTTTGACTTAGTAATCTATGTGTTTAAAAGATGGACAAATTAGTTGCACACCACCCATTACTAATTGCACTCTATCACTTAAAAACTCCCCTTTGCACTTCATTTGGATGATTACACATCAAAAACAGTTTTTTTTTTTAAAAATTCCTTTGTCAACTACACGTACCTATTCATATTAATTTCTAAATAGAGATTAGAAAATCAATACCTTGAATTGCAGTCAAAGAGAACACAAGCAAAACCAATCGCAAAGCACAAGCAAAGAACACAAAGCTACAAATTAAAATAAAGGTCGAACCCTAAAAGGGGTATTAGAGTATAAGCAGTAGGTTAAAATAAAAGTTACAAAAATAAAAAAAATTTATTTTAAAGATTGGTGTGCAACTAGTCGGTCCCTTAAAAAAATTCAAAATTTCATCGTTAAATAATCAAGAAAATGCAACGTTGACTTACGGTCAAGGGGGTAAGCCTAAACTTGCATTTTCGTAACAAGGGAGTAAACCTAATATCACTACTTTTACAGGGGGTGTTTCTAAAATACCTTATTATGTTCCATCATAGCAAACAATCAAGAAATGCTTTTGAATTCCAATCAAGTGGTACAAGCCCAAATCTTGGCCCATAGTGGGTTTATATGGGTTTAATTTAGCTTAGGAGTAAGAAATTGTGGTATTGAGAGTAAGTAATTTATATTTTCCTTTACTGTTTGAATATGTGGTGAATATTATATTTTACATTCATAAATTTCAATAAATTGGATCCAATTATCATGGATTTGGATTTGAATCCAAATATTGTAACATTATAAGGATTTGAATCAAAGAGAATACCTTAATAACCCGAGTCATCTGGTTCACAAGAATTTGGGCAAACCCACTACCATAATTATGGTCTCACAACCAAAGATCACGAAGGAAGATATGAGTCAAAGTTGGGGTGCAATAGAAGCTCTCTCATTTTTATTTTGTTAGATTTCTATCTTGGGGTTTAGGATTTTGTATGAGCCTAATCATAATTATGAACAACTACTGAAATTATTTGAACGGGTGTTGTAATATTTTGTAATGTTGAGGTTATAATTTGAGTCAAATCTCAGTAATGTTTGAAGAGTGTGTCTTAAAATTTAATTGGGGCGTGATAAATAATATAAGAAATTGGGGTGTAGTTCTCTAAAAATATACTATACAAAAGTAATTTTACACTTAACAACTTAAAAATAATTTAAAATTGGTTCCAATCAAGTTGACGATGATGTGTAGAAATTTTTTATCGACTCTATTGGATTTCACGATTACATGGCCTCAAACTCGATGGGATCAACCTGTCAAGTCATCTTGAAAATGAATCGGGTAAGGTAAAAAACTTGATCAAGTTATTTGGTTGTACATAATAGCTGTGAATAACAAAAAAGTTAACTATTTTTTATTAATTTAAAATAATATTTGTAAAATTAATATAATTTATTTAGCTCATTTGTCGACTTAAGAGTTTTCTAGTCGATTTGATTCAATGAGCATTGACTGGAGTTTTAGAACAACATTATAAATATTAAAATTATTGTTCAATATTTTACTAAGTTTAATATAGATTTGACAGGGTCGAAATGTGTTAGGTCCTTAGATTGGTCTACCTACACATCAGGATTGATTTATTATCCCCGAAGAGCACCCGAGGTACTAATTGTTTACATTCAGTTATATTTAATCTCAGTTTCGACGATCTTGATTTTGTTAATGTGTCTTATTAATTTTCTAAACAAGGTGATACATTAATTTATTTAATATTTAAAACATTATTCTTATTTTTTGGTAATATTTGTGCAGAGTTATGTTTTTTTTGTTTCTTCTTTCTTGTGAGGTGACTTTTAGTTTTTAGACCCTAAAAAGTGCTTTTTGGAGGACTCGGATTTCAGATTCCTGTATAAGCCAGAATTCAAAAGCATGCAAGAGGTTGAAGCTGTCTTAGACCAGTTTTTGGATTATGGCTTTTGTGGGAATCTAGACCAAATTTTGAAAAAAAAAAAAAAAAGGAGTTTTTTTTTTCTTCTCCTCTGTAAATATTTTTGCATTTCGTTGAACATAGTTATGGATTACCAAACAATTGTGTTTCTAGAATTTTAGATTAATGACCAAATATTGATAAAAGCTAGCTGTTTTTAACTAAATAACCCATGGCTTTTAAACGTGGTTCTAAGGCCAAAGCACTTACTTAACCATTCTTACCAAACAATCACATTTTTTAATTAAGTTTTATTTGTATATATAGGTGACCACTCAGACCTCTGTGTTGGTAAAGAAATCAAATAGTGCTGAAGATGAACCTATTACCCTCAATTGGGTTTGGAGGCCTGAACACGTCGAGGACACTATAGTTAATGGTGTGGGTTCATTTGCTACTCACCAACTTGTCGAGCAGAAGGCCACAACCAATGATTCAAGTGATTATTTGTGGTACATGACAAGGTAATTTTCTGAAATTATTTATAAAAAAAAAATTATAACTAATTTACATTTGTTAATCATTAATTACCATTTTTTTGTAGTGTTCATCTTAATGAAAATGATCTTATTTTTCTATTTTTTTTATAATAACTAGTTTAAGACATTTGTTAATCATTAATTACCATTTTTTTTTTGTGTGGTAGTGTTGATCTTAATGAAAATGATCTTTTTTGGGGTAATGACATCATGACTCTACGAGTGAATTCCAATGGTCATGTACTTCATACCTATGTTAACGGCGAGCACATGGGTATAAGAGATTGTTTAGAGCTTAATTGGAAATTAATTTTTAGAATTAAAATCTCTTTAATGAATATATATTAACATAGTTTGATTGGATTGTAGGTTCTCAATGGGCTTCAGATGACCTCGATTTTAATTTTGAGTTCAAGAAGAAAATTAAGATGAATCTAGGGAAGAATCAAATCACTTCACTTAGTGTCACAGTTGGACAAAGGGTATGTATATATATTTTTGTGTTAATTAAATTACTCCTCTAAACATGTTTTTCACTCTAAACTCTTTTGTTTTCTAGAATTACGGCACAAAGTTTGATTCGATTCTAACTGGAATAACTAGTGTTCAATTGATTCGAAAGTTGAATGATAAATATATTATGAAAGACTTGTCGTCGAACAAGTGGGTATATAAGGTTGGGTTGCATGGGTTGCAGCAATACTTGTGATTATCGCGGTCCTTACAATGATAAAAAATGTGTTACCAACTGTGGTGGATCTTCTCAGAGATGGTAAGATTATTACATTTCTAGTTTGATTAAGATAGCTTATAATGCCACACCTAATTGGGTATAGAAAACCATTATACTTTTTACTAATTGCACCCCCTTGACCTCTCTTTTGCCTTTTTTTTTTTTCCCTTTTGTTTTAGATACCATTTTCTTAGTGCATCTATATCATTGTTTGGTGTGTTGTATTTCATTTCATTAATTGGGATATTTTTAAAAAAAATGATGTGGCACTATAAGTTGTGGTATTATAAATTTCGATTAATTCATGAGGATTTTCTTTGAATATTTGTTATTAATTTTTTTTTATATACATTGATAGGTACCATGTACCATGATCTTTCCTCCTCGATGACATGAACACTCTGGTCTTATTTGAGGAAATCGGTGGCAACCCATCGCTAGTAAACTTCCAGACCATCATAGTTGATTCAGTATGTGCCACAAGGCTTACGAGGGACACACAATAGAGTTATCGTGCCACGGTAACAGTCTAACCATTTCAGCAATAAATTTTGCTAGCTTTGGAGATCCAAAAGAAACTTATCGATCATTCTTCAAAGGAAGTTGTGAAGCCGATAATGTTCTATCTATGGTGGAGTCAGCATGCCCTGGCCAAGAGAGTTGTTTGATCAATGTGTCTTAGAAAGTATTGAGTTTGAGCAATTGTGGCTATGTCACAAAGCAGCTTGCCATTGAGGCAGTTTGTTAAGGATATAATTCTGAAATTTTCCATTGATGTCAGAAGCAGAGCCAAAACTTAAGGCTTAGGCCCATAGGGGCAAACAGACCGAGAGGAGATACGGATTCATAATCATCGAAAAAGAACCATATTTGAATGGAAACATCGAGATTGTCAAGATTAATTTCAACTCAATTTTAGGCCTAATTCATTCATGTACCCTGTTTTTTAGGCAATTTTACTATTTTTGATGATTTTCATTTTGTTAATAACGTTATAGAAGTCCATTGATTCTCCTTTGCTTCTAGGGTTATTACGTATATCTATTTCAATGGTAAGGTCATTTTTTTACTATTTTCGGTAACCATTATTTAAAAAAAATTATAAAGGCCTTTCTATACTTTAAAACATTAATTTAGAGGATTTTGAAGATAAAATTTGTTTAAAAACTTATCTAACATAAACAATATTTTTAAAACCAAACCGATCATTGACGCATATGACTTACATGGTAGTCCCAAATTGGTTGGACAAGTGGGTCAAACTGGTAGGACCCAAAATTAAATATTAATTAAGTTTTTTGGATTCATTCCCAAAATCTAGTTACTCAACTTCAAAAATATAATCCAATGCCACAAGGATGTAAATTATAAGATTTTAAGAATTTAAAAAAAAAAATATTAATGATAATTTTTCACCATTGGACTTGAATTTGAAACTTAAGATATACTTTTTCAATATTGATTTTGAATTGAAATTTAAGAATTGGTCATACGTTTTCAAAGTATGAATCAAGCAAAATACAAAAATATTTTTAAGTTCTAGATTATGTGTTTCAATTTGGTTTGGGTGTGAATTTTATACTTGTAGTTCTATTTTTTCAGTGTGTCAATCCATGTGGGACAAACAATCATAATCTTAACTGATCACCCAAAAATTAAACCTGTCCTTTCTCCTCACACTTACATTAGGTTGTTCTCAATGATATCGGTCTCCAAAGCATTTTGTGATATTGCTCACAAAAAAAATAATCCAAAATTTCAAAGAATCACAGATCAACCAATGACAAATCCACATGTATTAAGCACATCCCCAAATTACAAAATTACCATTATTAGGCTTCTTACAATTGATCATCAGGATCCTATGAAATCCTTAGATTGACTTTTCTGTGAGCAAAAAATTTCTCATTTTATAATATGTAATACACGAACGAGAGAAGGGGAAGGGATTGAGAGCAGAAGATAAATAGCCAGTTTTGAGTACTACTTCCATTGGTGGTGAAGGGATTGAACGAGGGCAAAAGACATGTATTGTCTTCGCCCTTGTTTTTTTTCGAACATTTAGTGCACGGATTTCAAGCAAATTTGTTTGCAATCCGTGAAACGACTGTTTGAGAGTAGGTCCGCCTACCTTACATCATTTTTTGGGTTACTAAGAGGTTTTATATTCCAACATATAAAAAAAAATGGAAATTCAACTAATTACGATAATAAGCACACGTTAAAGAAGATTCGACTTCTCCGCTAGCTCAATCAAGGTAACATTGCGTCGGGAAGAAGACCGATAGATTTGAGAACGTTAGTGCAAACGGGAATAGGTTCTTTCTTCAAGAACCCCAAGGAATTCACATAACGTGTAGCATCGACAATGCCATTATTTGCCGTGATGAGAACACGGGCACGATCACGTCCGTTAAGAAATTCACTACAATCGGGAGCGGGGCTCTTTACAAGCGCCACCTCACATAACTCTTCCTCATGGTTTCCTTCGACTGAAAGTGTGTAGGTTCCTGTTGCATCAGTTTCACCCTCGAGGGCGTATGTTGGGTGCCCTTCTTCGCGGTTTCTACATTCTAGTCTCACTTTAGCACCTACACCAATACATAGAGAAATGAATAAGTAAAGCAAATTATAAATGGCACCAATACAATATGTTTGATTTTGTGGCACAATTTTGTTCTCTCGAAAAATGGGTTGGGTTACAATTGATCCCACTAGCCCTATTCAATACCCAAACACCTCTCAACTATGAAATTAGTGAGGGAAAATAACTTAGGCTATTCATGGCTCCTATGTTCAACATTTGAATCAATAGAGAATCTTTTCTTCTGTATGAATCAATATTATTATTTTTTATATCTTTTTAGATCTTATTTAAAATTTTAAGGAAAAATATTGACTAAAAAATTATTATTACCAGAGAGGTATTCGGAAACTTTGGTCTCGAACGCAGTACGACACGTATCACAATAAACCTTCCCCTTGACATGCAAGTAATTATGGCAATGAGCGAAGCCGAAGAGGGACAAGAAGCAAAGAACTGTTGCAAGGAGGGGAAGAACCTGCAAATAGTTGGCCATTTTATTTTTCTTCTCGTCTCTTTTTGTGTTTGAGAGACAAGGGTTGGCTTATAAGGAAGAAATAAGGGCTATTTTGGGGGAGTTTGTTATAATTCTTGTTTTTGTGCGTTCTAAGAAGGCACACGTTTGTTACCCAAAATAAGTTAATTAGAATTTGGCACGAACATGATGTGTTTCTGTGATACAAATGTTTGATGCCATAGTTCCAAAAAATTCCATGTGACATTTTTTGGATGGTTCCATATAAAATAATTAATTTAACGACCAAAAAATAGAGAATTTTTGTTTGTTTATTTGTTTGTTAGTGTCCTCGTGATTTGTCATATGTACAATCCTAGGATACTTGTTTCTCATAGTTTTATTATAATGAATATTGTTAATTGAAACTTACATTAAATAAAATTTCAAAGCTTTCAAGGAGTCTTTATCGTAAGGTGTATGGTGTTAAAGAACCATATACAACATATTATGATACATGAGATACATTATATCACATTTCAAAAGGAAGGAAATGTTAGAAAATAATATATATAACAATATCAATTAGAATATTTCACATTAGAAAATTTTAATAAATTAAAATATTTATATTAGACTAATTTATTTATCTTGATTGATGTACTCCTTATAAATATCCCATTAGAATTTATATAATGTTCATCTAAGAATACTCAATAAATCAGGTTTTTTACATGGTATCAGAACTTAAGTTCCATTGAACATATCAATCCTAGTGCACCGTTGTCCGGCAATGACTTTTTTCCCCTAACATAAAAAGGAAAAAAGATTGCCCAACTTTAAATGAGACTACTAATAAAACATTGATTTTGTAAAAAATATTACAATTTTTCTAGGGATGTATAATCGTTTTTTTTTTTAAATATATACTATCTTAATAAAACATTGTACATTAGCGGAAGTCTTAAAATGAAACTATGAAATAGAAGAGAAAATTTTGCTTGGATAATAATCATACTTTTAGATGTGGCCACCTTTGTGAACACGCAAAGATCTTCTCCTTCTGCTTTGACGATTCTTCTTCTTCATCATCTTTCAAATTCACACATCTGTGAAAAATCCTCTTTTTAAATATTGAATTTTTCTATGTTCCCAAACCCAAAAATCCTCTTTTTTCTTCTTGTATAAAAGAGGGATGAGGGGGTAAATCCTAACTAATATTTAATTTATTTAGAAATACATCTGTTTTAAAATATAAATCCATCACAAACCCAGATCTACAATAGCTAAGGCAAATACCAGAGAGCATTAGGCGGGTGGGGAAGCATGAGAAACGCCTAATTCAAAAGTCGGGTGTATCTCCATATGTACTCCCTTAATTTGGGATGGTTTTCATCGTCAGTTTCGACCTCTTTACTCAAATTTCCAATTACTGAGGTTTGAGGAGGAAGTTGATCCAACCAAAATTGAAGAGTATTTGATAAAATGACAATCCTTCATAATTATTTTGCGCTAACTACACATCTCCTCTTTTTCCCAACCATCTCTGTACAACATTTGCTTTTAACACCAAAGCCTTTTATTTTATGTATGTATATTATGGTTATATATAGGAAGATCAGTACATCTATTCTATTAGAGAACCAACCCTCAAAAGGAAGATACACCCACCTACCATGACAACAATCCTTGCTGCTACTGTTAGTCCTCCTCTGTTGCGGAAAGCAACCAAGAAAGGTAGTCCGATCCTCGATTTAGAACGGAATCAAGCGCTTGATTCAGTGGGGCGACCCTCTTCCGCTGAATCAGTAAATCCATTGTTGGGTACTTTCTTTTCCGCCCTCCTCTCGGTCTTGAACGAGATTGCTCTTCATACTCCTCAAAATTCCCCTGTGCAAACCGAGATAGCAGTTCCATTGTTGTTGTGTAAGAGCACTAGTAAAATAAAAAACCATAGGACAGCAATAGCAACAATGCATACAAACCAAACCCCAAACAACTAACCTGGATATAAACATGTGACCCAGTTTTTTCATGGTTGTCCCTCACGTGTCTGTATGGGAATTTCTTGCCACAGCCAGTAACTCGACATATAAATGGCCTGAGATCATGGTGTACAGCCTTAATGTGCTGATTCAGATTAGATTTCTGCAAGTACATATACAAATAAATAAGTATATTGAAAAGAGAAAAATTGATGAACCAATCAACAAAATGGGGAATCAGGCAACCACGATTAAATGCTAGTATCTTTAACCAAAGATACCTTCATCAGACCCTTATCCCACCAGAAAAATGACTCAAACAGGAGCTTAGAAAATTATTCCATTTCTTCCAAACAAGCTTAACCAAGGCAAGGCACAAGTTTCTAGAAAAAAAATCTCTAAACTAGTAAGGTGAGTTAGGGGAGTAGGGGAACCCAAGCTTATCCTACAAAAATAAATAAATAAATAGCAAAGAAATGTCATCCAACAAAGGAAAAAAAGAAAAAGAATCTTACATTTGAAAATGTGTGAGGGCAACCCTTGAAACTGCACTTGATTCTCTCGGACACACCGCCAGCTTCATGTGTGCGCATGTGCCGCTTAATGTTTTTCCTCAGCTGCTTGGTTCCGCATACCTCACATGAAATGTATCGGTGGCAAGATTGGATATGGGCCTTAAGGTATTCGACATTGGTAAAAGATTTCATGCATCCAGGTTCACCACAGATTGCCTCCACAGAATCCAATTTAACTGTAGTAGTTTAGGGTAATGAGCATATCTTACACGAGGAAATTCCAACTGAATGCATTTTAAGTTATTATTTCAGAGCACTGCTATTGGCACCCAAAACATTTACATATTACACCCCAATTAGAATATAAAAAAGTCAATGAATGAGGATAAGTAAAAAAAATTGGGGTGCCAATAGAAACTCTCTCTCTTTCCTTTTTTAGATATCTATTTGTTAGATTTAGGATTTTATATGGGGCTAATCCTAATTGTAACAACCGTCAAAGTAATTTGAATGTGTTATAATGCTTTGTAATGTAGAAGTACTAACTTGAACCTTCTGTAATGCTTGGATGGTGTGTTTTATTCTTTAATTAGGGGGGTGAAATAATTTAAGAAATCGGGGTGCAATAGCAGCTCTCTTATTTTAACAATTTCAAGAATGAAGAAGCAGTTGTAAAGCAAACTTACCATGGAAATCTTCGTGTTTTCTCAGTTTCGACGCAAATTTAAACACCTTCTCACACCCAATCTCGGGACAAACATAGTGCTTCTGACCCTCACCATCACATGAGCCAGAATCATCCCCTCCATTATGACGTTCCTTCGCATGTCTCTTCATATTTCCCTGATAAGAAAACCTACTCTTGCAGCTTTTCACAGGGCAAGAAAAGAGTTTCCCTTGATGTTGGAGTAAGTGGCGTGTAAGGTGATCTTTTCTTCTATAGCTTGAGTGGCAGTCATCAACTGGGCAAGTAAATGGCCTCTGCAAGAAGTTGGAAAATAACAATAAAGAGTTTGAAATTAGCTTATGAAGATACACAATCATCATTCCAAATATAAAAAAAACAAGTCTGCAAACCTCATAAAAGTTGGACAAGTGCGTGAACGAGGCTTGCTTGATGGAGCTTCGCAGGAGGTCCCCCAACCTGTTACTAGTCCATTCAAGGTAAAAGAATGTCGCCTCTTCGCATTTTGGAGTTCTTTACACGGGATCCAATGCTTCACACCATAACATCATTAGGTTTTCCACAATATTTTGATTATTCAAAAATCCCTATTACCTGCAAGTCTGTTTCCCTCTAAACCATTCAAATTCTGACAAGCATCAAAATTAATAAAAATACTTGATAATTAAAATGAAAAATAACATCCTACAAAAAAACATGTTGTTCGGACATAGTTTTCATGTACCTGATATGGTTGAACTATATAAAACCTCCAAAAGGCACCCAACCCAAAAAAGAAAAGGCCTTCTTAGACTTTAGATACTAAATTACTAATCTTGCCAAAGAGATTGATTTGAAGTTAGCTGTTTTTATGCCAAGTATAATGGACCCATTATGACGACGTAGAGGATACAAAATAATACAATTTTTTTGGGATTTATCAGGTTTGTAAGGTCAATGTGTCCACTTCATATCAATTGTTGGACACCATACACATGCATCCTGCATCCATATCTTTGCTAAGTAGATCAAAATGAGCCTAAAATCTCACTGTTAAAAACTATTGCAAATCAAATCTCATCCAACAAAACCCATTTGTCAAAAGGGTGGCCTACCATCATATGGTAGATCAAAAGTTTCATAAAAGGAACAAAAATGAACAATATAATAGGAGATGAATAGAGTCAGTGATACAATTATAAAAATAATATTAAATAAATAGTTAGTTATCAAAATAAATAGTCATGGAACTAAAATGCTGAGATTTAGATATACCTCCAGTGAATGGCATTGCATGTGCTGCTTCAAATAAGCTGGTTTTCGAAAACTCACACCACACTCTTCACATGTATTCAACTTTGTTTCTTCATTTCCACCATCACTGTCAGCAACCTCTTTCTCTTTAATATCTTCCTGAATTAAGAGTATAAGAAAACAATCTTAGAAGTTTAATTATCAGAAAAAAAAAACAACAACAAATCTTAGCAGTTGTTCAAGCCCACCATTTCCAAGGATGCATCCCCCTGATGTTAACAAACTAGTCAGGATGACAAAAAAATTTCAAGTTTTTTGCAGTACATCATAATGTATGGGTGGTCCCATGGACAAGAACGCTGTCCACTTAGACGATCATCTTCCAAATAGGGCCATCCAAATTTTTCTATGGTGGCAAGAAACATAGTGAAAAAATTCTCCAATTTTTGGAAAAAGTCAAGACTAATTCATAATTCTTTCAATCGATGATTTAATCCTGATCTATTTGCAAAGTTTAAATCATTTTTATATTATATGTTTATTAGAAATTTTGTATTAATAATACATTTTTATAATATAAATTTTTGTAATTTTGTCTAGTATTATGCTATAACATTAACTATACACCTCTATAATGTCCATATGTAACAAATATATAATCTAAATTTTCCCAATTTTTTCCTCACTTTGGTATTTTTTACAAATTTTTCACTTCCTGAATTCTTCCCGAACCCAAACTTTGTCACAATGTAACCTAATTTTCACCATAACAAACATACCCAAAAGAAAATAATAGGGTTGGCAACATGAATACTGTTTTTCCATTCAATTCTATCTTGAGCTATATCTTAGGTTAAACCCTAATTTTACAAGTCATAAACCCTAAACGTAGAAGTTTCGTAGCTCTATAAAACACATCGTCAATCTAAAAGAAAAACAAAGATCTCAAAGACTTTATCTGTCTTCTGGATCACAATTCTTTTCCATAATAATAAGAAAAAAAATGAAGAATTAGGGTTTTAAGAAGCGTAATTCTAATAGTGATAAAACCTAGATCTAGGGTTTTAAACACTGATCAAATCCTAAATTCAACCATCTATGGTCACAACACTGTGAAACCCAACATCAATTTTACCAGACATGCAAACAAACATAAAATAAAAAAATTAAAATTAAATTGGATAACCAAATCCTTAATCTTTAACATGAAAGAAGAGAGAGAGAGACCTTGTGGTGAGAGAGAACGTGCGAAGCAATTAAAGATTTCTTGGATCTGCAAAGACCGCAGTAATCGCAATAATAACGCCTTATGTCTCTAAAAATCGGACTTCCTTTCTCTTCTCTTCCGCCTTCTTCCCTCTCCATTAGAATTCTCAACTCTGAAGTCTGAAGAACTCAGGAAACCCTTATACCTTCTCCTCTAGGGTTTCAATTTACACACCACCGCGCGACTCACTCTCTCGCGCGTTTTTTTAGAGACGTGGCACGTGTTAAGATGCATTAAATGCCGTCTCGAAATAAGGTGTGAGGGTATATTTGGTAGAATTTTAGGGAAAATTACTTAAAATACCCTGGAGGTGGTGTTTTGATACTCGGTAGTTCGTAAGATTTGTTCGGGCAAAACCGAATCCGATGGATTCAACTCGACCTTGGCTCATGTCTGCATAATTAGTTTTGGTTCGGCATCGGGTTTAGACAACAACAAAAAATTTACGACTCAAATCGGATTGAACGTGAGTGTAGGTATCGGCCAATCCAATTTGTCCAACCCGAACTTAATATGATTATAATTAAAAATATTTTTTATCTTGATTTCTTTCACGCTCATAATTCATATTTGAATATGTATGTTTTTTTGTTTATCTATATATCCAAATTAATGTGTGATTATTTTCATTAGAAAAATAATCATCTTTGTTATTAAATTACCTAGCATTAATGAAGAATGTATTAACCCGACCAACCTGACTTGCTTAGGGTTTGATTTGAGCATTTCATGCCCGAGGTCAAATTGGGCAAGGGAGTGGTGTGGTGTTTGTCAAGTTTGAGTTAGGTGCAGGTTGATCCCCAACCCTCCTGAGTTACAATCCTAATTAATAGTGCATTTAGTAAAATTTTCTTTTTCTTAATGATCCATTGACCTCATCTCACGTTTATAATAATGTATTTTTTTTTTTTTTTTTGATAAGTAGCATTTCATTCAATAAAACAAGGCCAAGTCAGTCGAGGTAACCAACCTAGCAAGTCCTTACAACAAGAAATTACTCATTAGTAATACAACAAATCCCATCCCAATTGAAAATAAAATCGTCAAAAAAGACTCCCCTAAATTCTTTAAAGATTTTGGACCAAAAGAAAATAAGTCCCATAATGGATAAAATCGTATTGCTACAATCTTTTAGTTTTCCCTCAAAGATGCGTTTGTTTCTCTCCAGCCACACTCCCCAACATATTGCGAATGGCGTAATACTCCACAACAACCTCTTAGCGCCGTCAAACGAATATCCAATTGCCGAGCAACAAGTAAAGAGATCTTTTGTTGTTTGTGGTAAGCATATTATAACTCCAAATAATTTCAAAAAATAAGTCCAAATGCCATATGCGAACTTACAATGAATAAGAAGGTAGTCCGATGATTCTCCATTCTCCATGCATAGCACACAACAGCTTGCCCCACACAAACCCCGTCGCATCAAGAAATCCACCGTTTGAATCCTTCCTAAAGACGCCATCCATGTGAAGAATGCAACTTTACTCGGAACTCTTGACCCCCAAATTGAGGCATGAGGAAAAGGACATATCTCCATTATTGCACAAAGAATGGTAAAATGAGTGCACCGAAAACCTCTCATCCTTACTCGCCATCCACACTCTCTCATCTTCCTTTCCTATACGTAGTTCGATACGCGAAGCTCCATCAAGTAATCTACAAACTTCTTCAAGTTTCAAGTTATCGAGTCCTCTCCGAAATCCAAGGTCCCATGCCCATTCTCCGCCTAATGAACGACGGAATGATGTGATTGGGTTCCCCTTTTTTGAGGATATGCAATAAAGATTCGGAAATATCTCCATAAGTGACCGATCTCCGCAACAAATATCTTCCCAAAATCTAACCCAGTTGCCTTGGCCCACTTTGAACTTGATTCTCGCCTTGAATGTTGGAATGCTCTTCATGATACCTTTCCACATCCCACATCCATGGGATTGTCTCACCAGCCCACTTTCCCAACCCGTCTGATTGGAGCCATACTTGCCTTCTATAACTTGTCTCCACAAACTATTCCCACCATTCCCAAACTTCCACAACCACTTTCCCCTCAATGCTAAGTTCATTACTCCAAGTCTCCCAACTCCGAGGCCACTATACTTCTTGTTTGAACAGACTTGTTTCCAACTCACTTGATGATGTTTCCTACTCCTATCTCTGTCATGCCAAAGAAAGTTACGGAATAACTTATCTAGTCTAAGCTCCACATTTCGGGGCATAGAAAGTAAAGATAAAAAGTACACTGGGATACTAGATAAAACACTCTTTAGCAAAGTCAATTTGCCCCCCTTGGAAAGATAGTTAGCTTGCCATACCGTTAATTTCCTTTCGATCTTTTCTACTATCGGATCCCAAACCTAGTGGCATCCCCAGATAAGAAGAAGGTAAGCTACCCACTTTCCAACCTATTGAAGTCGTCAGAAGAGTGACGTATCTAACCATACCTATCGAAAATATCTTATTTTTCTTTGCATTTACTGGGATACCCGATATCGCTTCGAAGCAACAAAGCACACCACTCAATCTCCTCGTCTAATCTATAGAATCATCCAAAAAAACTAGTGTATCATCTGTAAATTGTAGGTGTGTAACCGTAACATTATTTTCTCTTACTAAGAACCCCAAGAAGGAACCATTCTATACACCTTTCTCCATCATCTTTCTGAGCACTTCTGCCACAATAATAAACAAGAAAGGGGATAAAGGGTCCCCTTGTCGAAAGCCTCTAGTACTCCTAAAGAAACCGTGGGGTGATCCATTTACCAAAATCGAGAACAAAGAAGAGGAAATGCATGTCATAACCCAGGAGATCCATCTTCTACCAAAGCCCATTCTCTCCAGCATGTACTCCAAGAATTGCGAATTAATATGGTCATAAGCCTTCTCTAGATCCACCTTACACACCACCCCTGCCTTGCCCGATTTCAATCTAGAGTCAATGCACTCGTTTGCTATTAGAACCCCATCCAGAATTTGTCTCCCTTTAATAAACGCACTTTGATTTCTCCCTATTAACCCTTGGATAACACCTTTTAATCTTTTTGTGAGGATGTTCGTGATAATTTTATAACTAGTGTTCACCAAGCTGATGGGTTTTAGGTCTTTGATATCTTCAGTACTTACCGCTTTAGGAATCAAAACGATGAAAGTACAATTAGAACCTAGATCAAACACTCTATCTCTGAAGAACTCCTCAACTACCACGATAAAATCACACTTGATGATCTCCCAACAACCTTTATAGAACTCCACAGGGAAACCATCCGATCCGGGAGCCTTATCACTCTTCATGTTTGAAATAGCATGTCAGATCTCATCTTCTTCAACGAGTCTTTCCAACCGTTCACGCTGTATCTCATAGACTCTAGAAAATTGCAATAAATCGGGTTTTGGTCTATTACATGTTTCTTCAGTATACAGTTTCGAATAAAAGTTTACAATCCCTTAAGCCACAGTCTCTTCCCCCTCCAACCATTCCCCGTTTACATTTATTCTTGTGACACGATTGTTCCTACTTCGAGCGTTGGCCATACAATGGAAAAACTTTGTATTACCGTTCCCTTCTTTGAGCCATCTAATTCTGGATTTTTATTTCCAACTAATCTTTTCCATAAGTGCTAACCGTTGGTACTTCTCACGAAGGTTCATTCTCCTTGTCCTATCATTCATCGAGATTGGGTTCAATTCTTCAATACGGTCTAACTCCTCAATTCCCAAGAGAGCCTCTTTTTTCTGCACGTCCACCCTTCTGAACGACTCCTTATTCCATTTCTTTAGTGCTTCCTTCAAAGCCTTCAACTTCTTTCTAAACACCTCCCCTGTTGATCTTGAGAAAACGAAACCTCTCCACCAATCTGTTACCAACTCCTGGAAGTTATGATGTTTCAACCACATAACTTCAAAGCGGAACGGAATAGGTCCCTTACCGAAAGACCCTGTTTCCAACTGTATAGGGCAATGATCTAACACCGGAATGGGAATGGTCTTTTGAGAAAGTTGGCAGAACAACATAGCCCAATCATCAAAAACAAAAAACCTATCCAATCTGTTTAGTGTGGGCACCTCATGATGGTTGGACCAAGTAAAGCTTCTACCCTGAAGGGGAATATCTACTAACTTGTTTCAGCTCACGAATTCCCCAAATCTCCTCATCTTTGTTGTTATTCTCGATCCCCCTTGCTTTTCATAAGCGAATCTAATAACGTTAAAATCCCCCCCCAAACACCACGGACGATTCCAATACACACCCACGTCATCCAACTCCTCCCAGAATTGTGTGCATTCCCACTATTTAGTAGGCCTATACACACCCGAAAATACCCAATTATCTTTCTTCCCAACACACTTGCAAAGGATTGACACAGAGAAGGCCCCCACTAAAGAATCATCAAGTACTATCAACTCCTTATCCCAAAGCACCCAAACTCCCCCTGCTGTCCCATTGGCTGTTAGATACTTCCACCCCTTATTTCGACCACCCCAAATGTCCCGTAACCACCTTATTCACTTGATTCATCTTTGTTTCTTGTAAAGTTACAATATGAGGTTTATACGATTGTAGTAATGATTTAACCGAAGCCCTTTTGGTCTTATCATTTAGCCCTCGCACATTCCAAGATAATAATCTAATCGACATTTATTCCATTGAGCTTTCTCCCACTTCTTAAGCCTAGTGACGCCCCCTCCTTGATTATAGCCCCTGATTTCTGCAGCTTCTGGACTTCTTTGGCTAATCTAACCCTTAGTTTCTTCACCCACCCCCTCTATTTATTTCCCTTTACGCAGTTGACCTTGCTGCTCCACCTCCTCCTGATTCACCTGTGCCATCAATATGAACTCCACCTCGTCTCGGATATTGGTTTGCACTTCATCTAATGGATTACTCTCTCTAATCACCGTATCGAGACATTCTTCGATCCCATTCCGCTGTTTTAGTGCCACTTCTAACAAAATACTGGACCCTTCCGTCTGTCCTTCTAAAACCAATCCGGCAGACTGACTGATCTCATTCAAGTTATTTATGATCCAGTCAACTAAGGCTTCCACAACCTGTTGTCTCGTCCTTCCTCCACCCCAATTCATCAAAGCATCCTGCATATCTACCATTCCCAACGGAGATGGCTCTGACTCTACTTCCACCTGCATATCTCCTTTTGTTTCAAAACTTCCAAGTGTTCCCCTTTCTATAAGCTCCACCCTATCACATCGACCCCCTCGATAGTCTGCCCCTTCAACGGCTTGGATAAGCTAAAGGAAACCACCCTGTCCCGTTACGTTCACACCTCCCCACCTCATATTGTCAGTCCGTTTCTGTGTCAACACCTCTCGTCCTAGCATTTGAGTCTCAACTCTAATCATCCGATTACCAACATTACCATCTTCTTGGGTCGTCACCGTGGCCTCTTCTAATGCTTCTGCCTCTAGGCAATACTTGTCTAACATTAGACACTCATTATCAAAGACCTCTAGACCTTCTGCCCCCCTGCAAGCTAACCACATTGCCTTCTCTCCATCATTTTCTTGTACCTTGTTCTTGTCCAGCCCAACAACCATAATGGGCTTCGATTTTAACATGTCCCTTAAGAGGTGTTGTGGCCTTCAGCACGTTGCTAATGTCAGTATCATCGCCCACTACCTCTAAATTACTAGTGGTTGCATTCAACGGATCAGCAAGCCCGTACCCCTACAATAAGGTGCTGTTTGTTAAACTGAAAAAAATAAGTGCTGAATAGCATTAAGCGCTGAAACTTATAAGCGCTGAATTTAAGTGCTAAAAAAGTTGTTTGTTTAGATGCTGAATCATGTTTGTTACACATTGCTGAAACTGATAAATTGTCTTGTTACCCTTACAATCATATTATACATTGTTTACATGTTTTAAATGCTTATTTATTATCAAACACAATAAAATATATTATTTCTTATAAAATTAAAATACAATTTATTTTTAAATAATAAATAATACTCAAATCTTCAATTTAGAAATAATAATTTCTATTTATAAAAGCCCACAAATTTCAAATTAAAAATAATAATGTCATACAAGTCACCAAAATTTGAAATCAACTTTAAAAAGAACTTAATTTTTTATGAATAATTTTCGATGGAAATGAAGGATGTGTAATTATAAAAGCACCCTATGAATTAATAAGGGCAACCCACACTATAGCCATTTTTTGTTTTGTTTTATATGGATTAAAATTTTTGGAATGACCAAATTTTTAGTGAGGATAATTTATATGGTCTAGAGATCATCCTCACCAAAAATCAGTTTATTTTGAAACTTCTAACTCGTTAAAAATAGTTTTCAAAAAAAAAAAAAATGGACAATTTACTATTCTTGAACTTGTTTTGATAGGGTTAAAAGTTTCAAGATGTGCTGATTTTTTGTGAGAATGATCTCCTCGTTGTAGAGATCATCCTCACTAAAAATCAACTCATTCCAAAATTTTTAACCCATATAAGACAAAATAATTTAGCTATGGTGTGGGTTTATTAATTTGTGGGGTGTCTATATACTTATCCATGGGATATAAGAGGTAATATCCTTTTAAGAATAAGGGCATAGTTGTCCATGCTCAAAAAAAACAAAGGGCATACTTGTCCGTGTTGAAAAAGCGAAGTGCTTACCGCTTCAACACTTTTTTTCAGCATCAAAATAGTGCTGAATTTTTTTCACTTATTTTCAGCAATAAGCACGAGTAAACAAACGCACTATTTTGACAAAAGTGCTGAATTTAATTTTTTTCAGCAATAAGCACTGAAAAATAGCGCAAACAAACACCACCTAACTCATGCATGGCCTGATTAGTCTTTGTAGGTTTTGTGGCCTGATTAGTGTTTGTGGGCTTGGCCTGATCTATCTCCAATAAGAAGAGATCCAACTGGCTCGACCCGTTATCCTCTACTTCTGCGGGCTTAAAGCCTACATGCTCGCCCAAATCCTCGCACAGAATCGCATTGAATATTGGATCTGTTGTCCCAATAGCATGTGCCACGTGTCTTAGTGGTAGAGGCTGATCCACATGAATATCGTCAACGATCGATCTCCCAAGTATCTCCTTATTTCCTAGGTTGCGATAACTTGTATCACACACCTCACTATCATCGAGAAAAGCAGCCTTACCTTTATCTAAAAGTACCAAGTTCTCCTTACAGATTTCCAAATGGCCCACATCTACGGTGTTAATATTTAAATTTGCATTAAATGTACCTGGCAATTGTGGATTTGATAAAACCACATCTTCTTTGTTAACACCCAACTTCATCTTCTCCAATCCAACGCCCCTCTCGTCAAAAACTCTAACACCCACTGTTATTGATCCGCTTCTAGCTGGAATTTTAATCCAACTTGGGATATCAAATGCCCTCCATTTGACTTTAATGCTTGCCGATGTGAGATCATCCAAATTCCTCGTGGATTCTTTGATCTCCATGAGTCCACCTAGTAGGCCACCAATGAAGGTAAACGTCTTTGGCTCCCACCTGTGAAATGGTAGGCCGACAATATCTATCCATGTACCAGTTTGTCCCCATCGAGTCGTGATACTGTTACACTTAGCAGACCAAGCTTTCAACCCAATCACAACATCCTGGATTCTAACTTGTCTATGATTTTTAAAGGCATCAAATTCCCTTTTCCTACGGCACAGAAATATTCTCGTATTAAATCCACATGGCCTAAAAATAAGTTTATGAGGGGTTGAAACCATGGAATTAATCGCTCTCTCCACCTCATCCCAACAAACCTTCTGATCTCCAGCTTCACAAATAATCCCCCACCTCCACTCGCCAAAACTCTCTACTGATTCAGTCACATAGGTTGGAGCTAATGATTTGTGAAGATTGCTATTGGTTCCAATAGCGCCTCAGATAGATTATCCCATCCTAATCCACCGCTTCCTTCAGGAATCAACAAAGATGGGAACCAACCTTGTCCTGAGTATTCCGATATCTTTAAAAATCGTCCGTACTCGTTCTCGTACCCCCATGCCATCTTGCAGTTTCCCATTACTGTCGATTTCTTCCAAAATAAATTTCCAGATTTCCAACTCTTGGCATCTTCCAGGATCTGCACCAACCACAGTCGTTCTCTATCGAACAACACAAGTTCCGCCCCACCCTTATCTCTTCTCTCCACTACCCTGACTGCTTGGTTGTTCTTTACCCAGCACTTCTGAATCTCGAAAACCTTCTGATCAACTTGTGCTAGAGCAGCCCTCCCCACCAGCTTGTAGCCGGTACGTTTCCTACCAATTTGCATTCTTCTTCAAATGACCAGCTAATTTAACAAGTTATTTTTTGGCCATAATAATGTATTTGAAATATCCAAACTACCATCTGTCATCTTCTTCACTTAGTTGGAGTTTCCAATGGGGATGGTGATCATTTCTCCACTGATATTCGATTATGAATGACAAGTGGAGAATGAAATTCTCTTAATTTTGTATATTTAGACATATTTTTATTTATTTATTTCAATAATTTATAATAATAAAATTATTGCAATCACTATTGAAAACCTGAATTAGGTGAAGAAGATGAGAAAATGGTAGTTTGGGTATTTCAAATACAAACTGAGATAAAATCCAAGGACTATTAAGAAATGAAAATTTACTAAATTGACTATCAAGAGATCGCCCAAAACTTGGGGGTTATTTAGATAGAAATCCCTCTATCAAGGTCTTTTAAGTAATTTTCCTTTATTTAGGGTAGGTAGTGAATTTTTTTTTAAGTGTAGGTAATGTATCTTAAATTCTTAACCCTTACCCATAGGAAAGATGTAAACAACACCCCTAAGTATTGTTAAGTTAGATTAACTAGATTGCTAAAAATATAGAGATAATAATGCTAAAAGCTTCTTTTGAAAGACTAAAGATAAAAACAACTCACCAAAATATATACAATTGACGTGGCAAGTGCACAATCATAGATTTTTTTCTTTATGTTTTCCAAAAATAAAAGATTTTAGGTATGTTTCATTGCATGGAAAGTGACTTCTCATGAAATTTGAAATCCATAAAAAAATAATAGTGAAAAATAAGTAAAGTTGGAAAATCAATTTTCATTGTTTGATTTTACTTAAATAAAATCATGGGAAAAATATCTGAGAAAGAAAAAGTGGAGGAGAAAGAAGATGAGTGGAGAGGGAGAGGCTAAGAGGGAGGGGGGAGGACGTGGTAGTGGTGGCACTGAAGGTAAGGGAAGGAGAAAGAGAAGAAGAAGAAGAAAAAGAAGAAGAAGAAGAAGAAGAAAAGAGAGAAAGAGAGAGAGAGAGAGAGAAAGAGAAGATGGCTAGAGATGGTGATGACGACGACGATGGTGACAACGGTGAGGTTAGTGTGATAGTGGCTATGATAGTGGTGGTGGTGGTGGTGGTGGTGGTTATAAGAAAAAAAAAAGATAATATTTGAGGGATGAAAAATATGGGTTGATTTCACTTTTTCCACCCATATGGGTGGGAAAGTAAAATTTATGTTTTGATGGACTTTTTGATTAGGGTGAAAAATCAATTTTTATGAAAAATACAATCAAACATATGAAAATATCATTTTCTATGAAAATTCATTTTCCACTATATTTTCCATGTGCAATCCAACATACTTTATGGTTCTATGCATTTTCTACCTCAACGACTTATCGACCAAACATGTTTTAGTGAGTCAGATTATAACTACTCTTTTTGAAAATATACACCAAGAAGTCCTCCCATCAAGAATTTGGATTCTTTGAGATATATTTTATAAAATATTACTCTCAAAAGGACATATAGCATATTTTAATGTAAAATACTTGAATTACCCTTTCCAAAAAGTCAACACATTGTGTGTTTTTGAGAAGTTTTCCTTCCACGTTTTCTTGAATATTTCATATATCCCCATGTCATAGAAAATTGTGACATGTTCTTTGACCTTGTTCTCCTCTTATAAATCAATGAAAATGATCTAAATGACTCAAAAAGCTCTTTTTTTTTCTTCTCTCTCAACGATAGTCATCTTACTCTCTCAAATGATCATCATCTGACCTATTTTTTATGTGTAGTTAGACCAATTTATGGTTTAAAACATAGTTTTAAAACTCTACTCAAATATCTATTATCAAATCAACTAGAAAACTCATGTATCAACCCAAACGAGTCAAATAAAACTATGTTAGTATCACAAAATAGTTTTTATGTTTAGAAAAATAAAAATATTTATTTATTTTTGTTTTTCACAAAAAAATATTATGTATTATCATATAACCCAGTCAAGATTCTAGCATTACCCAGTGCATTTTGGAGTTGATTCGGTCGTATTGACTCAAAAAGTTGGTTCCACCAATTTTGGGGCCGAGTCACTATGAAATCCAATCAATTTGATAGCAATGTTTAAAAATTGGTTGGCCAACTTGACTTGATTGGATTTTATGATGACTCGATCCTACACTCGGTAGAACAACTTACCTGGTCAACTTGAACATGCACTGGGTAATGTTAATTAGAAACTTGACAAAGTTATTTGGTTGATGGATTATATATTATATATTTTTTTGCGGACAACAAAAAATGAATATTCATTATTTATACCTATCAAAAAAATATTTATTATTTATTTCAGACTTTGATAATTAGTTTTTAAATATATATAAAATTACTATAATTTTATTTGTGTCAAGTCATTAGTTTTCGAGTTGATTCAATTTAATATATATATATATTCCGTTCCCCACCCTAAGCTTTACCCTACACTCCTACATGGGTTAGAAGTTTTGGAATGGGCTGATTTTTGGTAAGGTTAATATCTATGGTGAGGAGATCATCCTCTCCAAAAATCAGCTCATTCCAAAACTTCTAACCCCATAACAAATGGTTTACAAAAAATGAACGGTCCACGATTTTTCAACTTGTAAACATGGGGCTAAAAAATTCGGAATGGGCTGATTTTTGGTGAGGATGATCATTCCAAAACTTCTCTTAATTTTGAATATTTAGACATATTTTTATTATTTATTTCAATAATTTATAAAAATAAAATTATTACAATCACTATTGAAAACCCGAATTAGGTGAAGAAGATGAGAAAATGGTAGTTTGGGTATTTCAAATACAAACTAAGATAAAATTCAAGGACTATTAAGAAATGAAAATTTACTAAATTGACTATCAAGAGATCGCCCAAAACTTGAGGGTTATTTAGAAAGAAATCCCTCCATCAAGGTCTTTTAAGTAATTTTCTTTTATTTAGGGTAGGTAGTGATTTTTTTTTTTAAGTGTAGGTGATGTATCTTAAATTCTTAACCCTTACCCATAGGAAAGATGTAAACAACACCCCTAAGTATTGTTAAGTTAGATTAATTAGATTGCTAAAAATATAGAGATAATGATGCTAAAAGCTTCTTTTGAAAGACTAAAGATAAAAACAACTCACCAAAATATATACAATTGACGTGGCAAGTGCACAATCATAGATTTTTTTTTCTTTATGTTTCCTAAAAATAAAAGATTTTAGGTATGTTTCATTGCATGGAAAGTGACTTCTCATGAAATTTGAAATCCATAAAAAAATAA
The DNA here is from genome assembly GCF_017979445.1 of Akebia trifoliata. Classification (NCBI taxonomy): domain Eukaryota; kingdom Viridiplantae; phylum Streptophyta; class Magnoliopsida; order Ranunculales; family Lardizabalaceae; genus Akebia; species Akebia trifoliata. The sequence continues at coordinate 34,873,345 of NC_141388.1, read as the reverse complement.
TAGTGAAAAATAAGTAAAGTTCGAAAATCAATTTTCATTGTTTGATTTTACTTAAATAAAATCATGGGAAAAATATCTGAGGAAGAAAAAGTGGAGGAGAAAGAAGATGAGTGGAGAGGGAGAGGGAGCGGCTAAGAGGGAGGGGGGAGGACGTGGTGGTGGTGGCAGTGAAGGTAAGGGAAGGAGAAAAGAGAAGAAGAAGAAGAAGAAGAAGAAAAAGAAGAAAAGAGAGAGAGAGAGAGAGAGAAGATAGCTGGAGATGGTGATGACGGCGACAACGATGGTGACAACGGCGATGTTAGTGTGATAGTGGCTATGGTAGTGGTGGTGGTGATTGTGATGGTTATAGGAAAAAAAAAAGATAATATTTGAGGGATGAAAAATATGGGTCGATTTCACTTTTTCCACCCATATGAGTGGAAAAGTAAAATTTATGTTTTGATGGACTTTTTGATTAGGGTGAAAAATCAATTTTTATGAAAAATACAATCAAACATATGAAAAATATCATTTTCTATGAAAATTCATTTTCCACTGTATTTTTCATGTGCAATCCAACATACTTTGTGGTTCTATGCATTTTCTACCTCAACGACTTATCGACCAAACATGTTTTAGTGAGTCAGATTATAACTACTCTTTTTGAAAATATACACCAAGAAGTCCTCCCATCAAGAAATTGGAGTCTTTGGGATATATTTTATAAAATATTACCCTCAAAAGACATATAGAATATTTTAATATAAAATACTTGAATTACCCTTTCCCAAAAGTTCAACACATTGTGTGTTTTTTCCTTCCACGTTTTCTTAAATATTTCATATATCCCCATGTCATAGAAAATTGTGACATGTTCTTTGACCTTGTTCTCCTCTTATAAATTAATGAAAATGATCTAAATGACTAAAAAAAAAACACTTTTTTTTCTCTCTCTCAACGATAGTCATTTTAGTCTCTCAAATGATCATCATCTGACCTATTTTTTATGTGTAGTTAGACCAATTTATGGTTCAAAACATAGTTTTAAAACTCGACTCAAATATCTATTATCAAATCAACTAGAAAACTCATGTATCAACTCAAATGAGTCAAATAAAACTATCTTAGTATCACAAAATAGTTTTTATGTTTAAAAAAATAAAAATATTTATTTATTTTTGTTTTTCACAAAAAAATATTATGTATAATCATATAACCCAGTCAAGATTCTAGCATTACCCAGTGCATTTTGGAGTTGATTCGGTCATATTGACTCAAAAAGTTGGTTCCACCAATTTTGGGGCTGAGTCACTATGAAATCCAATCAATTTGATAGCGATGTTTAAAAATTGGTTGGCCAACTTGACTTGATTGGATTTTATGATGACTCGGTCCTACACTCGGTAGAACAACTTACCTGGTCAACTTGAACATGCACTGGGTAATGTTAATTAGAAACTTGACAAAGTTATTTGGTTAATGGATTATATATATATATATATTTTTTGCGGACAACAAAAAATGAATATTCATTATTTATACCTATCAAAAAAAATATATTATTTATTTTAGACTTTGATAATTAGTTTTTAAATATATATAAAATTACTATAATTTTATTTGTGTCAACTCATTAGTTTTCTAGTTGATTCAATTTAATATATATATATATATATATATATATATATATATATATATATATATATATATATATATATATATATATGGGGAGCGTTTGGAGGCCCTAAAGGGAGCCAAACATTTTTCAAAACATGGGTTAAAAGTCTCAAAATGGACTGATTTTTTGTGAGGATGATCTCTATGAAGAGAAGATCATCCTCACCAAAAATAAGCCCGTTCTGAAACTTCTAACCCTACAAAAAGTGATTTACAAAAATTGAACGATCCACGATTCTTCAACTTGTAAATTAGGATTACAAGTTTTGGAATGAGCTGATTTTTTATGAGGATGATCTTTTCATCATTGAGATCATCCTCACAAAAAATCAGCCCATTTCAAAAATTCTAACCCATGTTTTAAAAAATGTTTGGCACAATGTTTTTAAATATATATATATATATATATATATATATATATATATATATATATATATATTCAATATTACCTCTATTCATTTTATCTTTTAGTTAAAATAAATAGGGGTATGTTGGTCTTTACACAATAAACACTTATTTGCACTGACTGCCAAATAATCTATTATAACAAGACGTTTAATTCTAAATATTAAATACCATTAGCATTTATTATGAAAGAGACAATTATTAATTACATAAATAAGTATTTATTATGTAAAAAAATTAATATATTCTTGTCTTTTTCACTAAATGAAAAAAAAATAGGTAGGGGTATTATTAGAAAAAAAAAAGTATTGGAGAATGCTAACATCTCTATAAGATCTTGGATATTAGCATTCCCATATATATATGGGTCAGGATCTGTAGACACATAAAAACTATTCATAAAACTACAATGTTTTTGTCTTATATGGGTAAAAGGATTTGGAATGGGTTGTTTTTTTGTGAGGATGATCTCTATGGTGAGGGGATTATCCTTGAAAAATATCAACCCATTCTAAAACTTCTAGCCTCATCAAAAGTGATTTACAAAAAATGGACGAACAATAATTCTTCAACTTGTAAAATGGGACTAAAAGTTTTAGAATAGGCTGATTTTTGGCAAGGACGATCTCCTCGCCATAGAGATCATCCTCACAAAAAATCATCTCATTCCGAACCTTTTTGCCCATAAAAGACAATACATGTATAAGGATCGTGATCCTATGTGTGTGTGTGAAGGAGTCCAAATAATTTAGTTCTACCAGTATTATCAAACTCAGTTGGATGATAATCATCATTCTTATTCCATCATTGCAACTGTCATGGTTGTTATTGTCATCATCTAAGAGGATAGAAGACACATTTTTGGGAAGGAAAAAAAAAAGAAAAAGGATTCTTTTATTATTTAGATCATCACCTTTCATTAATCTATAAGTGAATAAGAATGTCAAGTGGATTGTCATCAATTTTAAAATCGAGGGCTATCTCAAGTATTATTTGTTAAAATGTCGAAGAGCCACCTCTCAAAACATACACGGTTTCTTTATATTTCAAAGTTGTTGAAAGGGTGATTTGGGTATTTTTGCATAAATTACTTCAAAAGGTCTATTTACACTACTATTTTATAAAGGGTATCCTAAAGAGTCCCTTTTCTTTGTTGAAGGACTATCATAAATATTATCAACAAATCGGCCTTTACAATCATTGTCCCAAAAAATTATGGTGTTACGATGCACTAGAAGTGGCATGTGCAAAGAGTAGATAAACTGACTCAAAAAAAGCTACTGGCTTGAAAAGTGGCATGTACACATAACCATAGATCTTTGGTTATGTGCACATGCCATGTCAAGCGAGTGCCTTTCATTTGTCTATATCAAAAGAGTGTATTTGTAATTTAAAATATTTATTAAAGGATTTGGATGATTACATAGTAAAAATTATATTTTTGTCATCTTGAAAGTTTTTAAGCAACAATTTTCTTAATTTTGACAAAAATTGACCTTCATTATATTAAATTTAGGTAGATTTATTAAAACATGCTCAACATTTCGAATATTTATCAAAACGGTACACTGTAGCAATTAATTCCGAAAACGATAAATTTACCATTTTCGGAATTAATTTTTTTTATCAAATCAATAAAAATAGTAAAAACTTTTTTTTCAAAAATACCTTTTTCTTAATTTTGATTGAAATTACGAATCAGTCATCTCCTCTTTCATAAATATATCTTTGATTTCATTTGTAATGGGTTTTCCTTTGAATAACTTTCGTAAGAGGTCAAAGAAGTCGAAGAGGTATGCAACCTCCCTTCCTCTCTCTCTCTTTCTCTCTCTCTCTCTATCTCTCCGTTGGGGATGGAGAAGATGAAGTTCACATTTTCCCCTATTTTTACCATTGACCGAGAGAGTGAATCCTAAAATTTTATTGGATTTTGAGTTATTGTGAAGGTTATAATTCTAAATGCATACTTAAAATAAAAAAGGGTGTTTTCGGTACATAAATTTACCTTTTTACTATTTTGATAAAAAAAATTAATTTCGAAAACGATAAATTTATCGTTTTCGAAATTAATTACTACAGTTACCGTTTTGATAATTAATTTCAAAAACTGTACCATTTTGATAAATTATTCTTAAATTTAAATGTAAAGGTGGGGAGAGGGGGCATTTGGAAGATCTATATTTTGATATCAAATCACAACCACTTAACCTTCTCACATTATAATAGTAAAGATTAATAAGTGGCAGCAACTACTTGCAGAGTAGCTACAACCAATTGTAGACTCACACTTAAAAAAATCACATTCGCACTCTATTGCTAAGATCTATGATTGCACACTCCAAAAAATAAAAATGAAATAAATTGTACTCTTTCTTCTTCCTAATTTTGGAGTCATGATTTTCTAACTCCCCCTTTAATATTTGATTGTATTTTCTTTCTTGGAAAAATAAGGACACCTCCAACCTTCCAACAAAACACATTCTTCTGTTCTTTTATTGATAAAAATCAGAATGTATGCTGCGCTTAACTCACTAAATATAGTGTATCTTAAGGGTGCAACTTGGTTCGGTTTAAGGTTATATTAGAACCGAACCAACATAGTTCGGTTCTACGAAATAAAAATCAGAACCGAACCAAATTCCATTGGAACCAAACCAACCCAAACACAATTAAAGTCGATTTGGTTATGTTCAGTTCATAATTGGATTGCTAATATTCTATAAATTGTGAGTAATATTTTTTAATGAAAATATAAACATAAAATTTCATACAATAAATCACAAATCTATCCATAAAAAGTCATTAGTTTATTCAAAACAGATTACTAATTTTTGTCCTAACTCCAAAAATGATTTATAATAATAATTATATATATTTATTTATTGCATAGGGGTTTTTTTGGTTTGATTAAGTTCTATACAAACTTGATCCGAGAATCGAATCAAATTGATCGATTTTCCATCTTCGTAACCCGGAACTGAACCGCAACTTGTTCCAAACTGAACCAAACCACCCCAAAGCTATTGGTTTGGTTCGGTTCTCAATTTGAATTGAACCAAGTTGCACCCTTAGTTTATCCAACTAACATGTAAGCTACACTAACCCCAAAAGTAGTGTTCGTTAGACAAGCTTATTGTATTAGAAGTGTTTAGCGAAACCAATTGCTTGCCAAGACCATAAAATCGAAAAAGAGGAATCCCACTAAAAGATTGGATTCCTTTTTCCCACGTTAATTCCCACAAACATTAAAAGTGATTTGGCATTGGCCCTTTCTCAGTTTGTATAGTTATAATATGCCCCCTTTGACTTAGGATATATCTCAGAGACCAATAGAAAATGATCTAAATGCCATTGTCTTCAGCCTAAAAGCCAAAAATTCTTAATTCTTTTTTTAGAAAATTTGTCACGTTCAACTTATGGAACCTCACAACCTAATTCTTCATTGCATTTTAGAAATTTCTTGATTTTTCTATCCAAAATTTTATCATTCTACTCCAAAAATCCTATCTTGTTCTTAGAGTATGAAGATTGAAGAAGATTGCCACACTTGAAGGGAAGGAAGTTATTATGTTATTAGAATGAAACGTCGAGTTCAACATACAATGATGACCAAGGGTGGAGCCGAGGGGACAGTTCCCCCTCCTCAACTTTTTGAATTATTTAAATCACCGTAGATTTTTGTGATAATTTGAGATTGCCCTGTATTTTAAAGATAATGACACATGCCGTTGACCATGTTGCCCACTCTATCAAATTTTTTGCTCCCTATCTATCTATCTTCTAATTGTTTAGACATCCTATGCTTTGGTGAATACCTGAGATACCCCACCTATTACCAAATTAAAGACATAAACAATTTTTTCAATTTTTGAGATGATTTCGGGACCTCTTTATTAAATTTGTGAATATTTATCTTGACCATATTTGTTTTGATAAATATTTATTTTGACTAATAAAAATCCTAAATAGTAAAATCCAAATTTAAGAGATAAGTTATTGCCACACAACCTTTTACTAAGAGCACTAGGTGAATCTCCATTTCGTGTATTGAATATGACGAATTTCTAAATCAAGTATACCATTAATTTTAATTCCCAAAACATTTTTTACTTTTATAAACAACGAATTTGTCGATTCATCACTTTTATAATCAATGATCTCACTGGTAATTCATCAACGACTTTGTTCATTATAAAAATGATGACTTCATTATAAAAACATGTTTTGAGAATTAAAATGAACAATGTACTGAAATCAAAATTTTGTCCTAAGTTGTACATGTTTTGAGAAAGATTCGTGATAATCTGACTCTTCCATGTGGCATATTCAAATTACTCCTACATGTGCTAAGAACCATAGATTTTATGCATCGGGATACACATGCACGACCCTATAGATATGTGTAATTGTGGATCTGGAGAAATAAATATCTATGATGTCACGTCAGGAAAGTATTTTGGGTATGCCACGTTAGGGAGTAAAAAAAATCGCTACTTTTTGGGAAATATCTATTGGAGAAGAGTTGTTATAATATGATGCCTCATTCTAACAAACGCCCGGTACACCACCATCACAGAACCATAGATCATTTGCCTCGAGATATATATTGATATAAATCTTCTCTTGTGTATCCCAAGGAAAATGATCTACGGTTCTGTGATGGGGGCGTAGGGAGGTTTGTGAGAGGGAAGCGTTATCACGGTTCCTTGAAGAATTAGCCGACATGATGGGTATACTGGATGAAACTTGGTGTGGCAATAGAATCTCTCAAATTTGAAAACAGTTGGGAAGAAATCTGCGCGTAGGGTGACGTTTGAGGTTGTTTAAAGGTTTTTGTTGATGTACCGAACTCTCTTGAGTTCCATTAATGGAAGCTCTGTTGATGTTGCCTCACCCCACTAATGGGATCCCGCCACATGTGTTAAGGTTCTTGGACGAGACTTTGAGGACTCAGGAAGATCTCTCTAGGGTTTCATCTCTATCCACCAAATTGAAGAAAGATTGCGGAGATTTGGACAGAAATCTTACTACTCTTAATAAGAATCTCTCTTCCCTAATCAAAGAATGGATTTCTCGCTCAAATTCCGTCAAATCGGTTCTCCATCAACTCAATCACAACTTTCAGAACTTCGATCTCTACCCATCTCAAGGTTTGAAGCTTCCCCCCCTCCCCCCTAATAAAGTTGGAATTTTTTTTTTTTTTTTTTTGAATTTCTAGGGTTTGATGGTGTTGTTGTGTGGAGTTTAGATGGGAAAAGAATTATAGATTCGAAGAAAATTCAAAAGATTTTGGGTGAAGAGCTGCCCATGTTTGTCAAAGAAATGCGTCGAATCGAAATGGTTCGTGTTTATGCTGGTATGTAATTGAATTGTTTCTCGTTGGATCTATTTCTGTACATAATCGTCTTCATTTTCTGTATTTTTCAAGGTTTTAAGAACCAAACTGATGATTAGACCTGAAATTTATCAAAAAATTTGAACCAGTGTCGAATCCTTAGTTTAATTTGGTTGGACTGATTTTCTTTTATAAAATATATTAAAGATACAATAATACTAAAGGTTTGGTTATTAATGAATCTTCCATTGATGAAATCATTGGTTTTTTTTTTTTTAAATTCCAAAAAATTATATATTAGAGACAAAATTTGAAAATGTTGTATTTAAAATGGTTCACAAAAACCACAGGTCCATATGAAATTATGGTCTTTTTCCCAAAATCTTATCTATGGATATGGGACATTTAAAAAAAAAAAAAAAAGATATTTAAAGCATTCTGACAATGGTTTACTGTTTTGATTTGGCAATTATTCGGTTTATTTATTTATTTAATATTTTTTTGGAGGGATAAGTTCGGTAAAGTTTTTGTAAAAAAATGAGGGGGAATGTATGGGTTTACACAAATGATGTTTTTGGGTTTTTCGCAATGCATCATCTTCAAACTACCTAAAATTCCTATCTTGTGATGAGCCCCCTGAACTAAACCTCCCTGACCATCACAAAGATTTGAAGGTTGAAGAAGACAAAATTTTGCAGGTTGAAGGGTAAGTATGTTACCCTATCAGCAACTAAAAAATAAATTGTAGATTTAATCGGTTGATCCCTTCTCTGGAAAATTAAAGAACTTTTCAAAAAACTCAGATAATTTTGTGGCTATACTTTCAAATACCCCATTTCTATTTGAACTGAATTGACCTTATTAGAAAATAATAAATTGTTGATTTAATCGGTTGATCCCTTATTCGGAGAATTTTTCGTGGCTATACTTTCAAATACCCCTGTTCTACTTAAACTGAATTGACTTTATTAGAAAATCTTGCTGGACCCAGTCAGACCATTGGCTTGGTCCAGTTCTTAAAAAACTGGTATTGCCATTATTGTAGTGTGAATTGTGATTGAAAAAATGATAAATATAGTATGGAGTGTCATTAATTGTGATGAATATCTCTGATTTGTATCATACTGCAAATTATGATATCTAACACTATTTAACATGTAAATTATTATATTCACACTTATAATGAGAATGTTAATTATTGCATTATTTTGAGCTATATTCGTGCTATAAATGAGATGGCGGAACTTGTTGCTAAGCCATAATGTAAGCTACAACTCTGTAGGCTACACTTATCTCTTTCAACTTTGCAGAAACCACTCTACATTTGGAAGCTCTGGTTGGAGATCTTGAAGATGCAGTTTTTTCTGTTATGAACCAGAACACAAGGAATATTTTCTCGATAAATCTACCAAAGATGTCAAGCTTAGTTGTGAGGCTCATCAAATGCATTCTTCTTTGTCCTTTCTTTTTCTTTTTGTTTCTTATTTAAAAGGTAAAAACTGAATACTTGGTGGTATGCCCACCGTATTTCAACACTATTGTCTTATTGGAAAGCAGGATTTTGGATGGAAGCAAGAAAAGGTGCTTCTTGCCGTGAAAGCTATGAATTATATCGAGGAAGTTTTGGGTAGTGTTGTGAAAATTCGGTCACAATGGTGCCATCTTTTGAAGTCTGTTGATGCAAGAGTAGATAAATCTCTGTCTGTTCTCCGCTTGCAAGCTCTTGCGGATTATCGAGCTCTCCTATCTTCTCTTGGATGGCCACCACCACTTTTGACATCAGAACCAGAAAGAGAGAGAGGTTTAGATTTGCCAAATCCGTTGGTTCTAATGCAAGGAAACAAGAAAGAGAGATATTCTCAGAGTTTTCTAGCTCTATGTGCGTTGCAACATTTGCAGGCCCGAAGAGAGGAACGACAACTTGATCTTCAGTGGGATCATAGGTTGGGTCTTTGGACAGTTGATGAATTAGTATCTCCTATTGCATCGAAAACCGAACACCATTTCTCGAAATGGTTTGATCAACCTAAGTTTATCTTTGCCCTTGTATATAAACTTACCAGGGATTTCGTTGGAGGAGTTGATGATGTGTTACAACCTCTTATTGATAAAGCAATGTTGGTGGGTTATAGTGTCAGGGAAGCTTGGGTTTCGGCAATGTCCAAAATGCTTTCTACATACCTGACAAAGAGAATTTTTTGTGTTCTTGCAGAAAGATATAACGAGAAAAATGGGAAATCAGAAGTTATCTATTCATGGCTTCATTTGGTCGACCTTATTATTGCCTTTGATAAACGGATGCAATCACTTGCAAGTTTGGGAACTCGGCAGTTTTTGGGGGAGTCGGTGGATGTCGAAGAGTTTTCAAGAGGGATATCAGTTTTGTCAATATTTTGTGATCGGCATGATTGGCTCAGAATTTGGGCCAAGATAGAGCTCAATGATGCTCGAAAAAAGCTAAAAGAAGAGTTGGAAAATGAAAGAGCTTGGATGATCAATAACAAACAAGGAACCGAGTTTTATACGGAGAAAGAGATCGAACCATATATGCTCTCTACTATGGAAGACTATAAAGCCCCGTTAATTGCAGGGGCTGTTGTTAAGATCACGCGAGCAATGATAGAACGGTGCCAAACTTTGCCAAGTGTCTTACTCCGCGCTCAATTTCTCAGATTGTCAGCTGTTAGATTCCTTTGGCATTTCTTTGATGTTTTGCTTCGGAGTTGCAATGAAGCAGAATTCACAGATGGGTCTTCAGAGGATGATGATACTTTAATAAAGGTATGTGCATCAATCAATGCTGCGAGATACTGTGAATCCGTTCTACGGGAATGTAGTGAAGATGTGAACTTCTTGGAGATGAGAATTGCCGAAGATAATTCAAAAAAGGCTCGGGTAAGAAATGAACTAGATGATCATTGTTGCTTCTTTTGGGAAGAAATAAAGTTTTTGATGAAGCTAGAAACCGACTGGCTTGGGGAGATAATGGCTGATATTTTGCGACAATTTGACATTCTTTCCTGGGAATATGTCCAAAACAAGGAACAATGGGGGCAAGAGCAAGAGGAATTGGGCCAAAACTACTTAACTGTATCCAATGAACTTGTTAAAGCATTGGATGCTTTGAGAAATCGGCTTCTCTTTTTCAAGGCGAGTCTCAACTCGAAAGACTTCTTGGATTTATGGAGAAGCGTCGCCGAAGGGCTTGACCATTATACTTTTGGCAGCATTGTCATGAGTGGAGCAAGATTCTTCGGTCACGGGGTCGATCAGTTTTTGGCTGATATGCAAGCAATGTTCCTTGTTTTCCAACCTTTTTGTGCTAGGCCTGAAGCATTTTTTCCCTGTATTAGAGATTCTCTCAAGTTGTTTGAAATGGGTCTGGAAGATGTGAAGCATTTGCAGTCGGTTCTATCCAAGGGTGGAAAGAGAACTGAATATTTACGTCTCCATGGAATTTTGAATGTTTCTCCTGATCAAGCTGAGAAGATTTTGAGGAATAGGAAGTTTGGAGTTCGATCCAAGGAATAAATAGTGGGTTGATGTTCTTCCTTCCCGAGTACTAACCTATGCGTGATGTTGAGTTTCCTTTATGTGGTCTTATGGTCATCGACAGGTACTATGAAAATGCTATACCTCCTTAACTTTTCTGACAGAATTGAATTTTAACAGCCTGTTAATGCCATGTCCAATAAATAGGGATAGACATTAAGTTTCAGTACTGTGGGGTCAGAGGGATTAGTCCAATCCCAAAGGGTGTATGTATGTATATATATAAAGAAGAAAAAAAGATTTCGGATTGGTACAATTTTGATGTCTCATTTAAGATGTAGCCTACACATTTAGCTTGTGAACGTAGAATAAACTGAGATTATTGAGATCTAAAATTTATATGCATGTAAGTAGCATGGATAAGCAAGACAAATGGTAGATGATTTCGCCTAATACGTTTCGACAGTTTTTCAATTTTTTAATTTGTATCATGAATGATTTGTTCTTTTAAATTTTCTTTTCTTATGAGATCTAGAGCCTGTTTGGATACACTTATTTATTTTATTTTATTTTTAACTTTTGAAAGTTGGAGAAGTTAAACAATTTGTTTGGATTAGTTTTAAGAGAAGACTTTTAAAAAGTAAAAAATCCTAACTTTTTAAAAAGCAGAAGGAAACTACTTTCTACTTTCTACTTTCTAAAAGTTACTTTTTCCCAAAGCCACTTTCTTCCACAGTTACTTTCTCTTTTGTATCCAAAGAGGGCTCTAATTTCCTGTTGTTCTTCAGTAGCTCAGTGACGGAGCAGTTGGCTTGGATAAAACCGAACTGATTTGGTTTTAAAAGGTTGTAGTTCAGAGATTATATGTTTGGGTTTGATTTAGAACTAATGCTTCTAAATTGTATGTTTATCACTCTGTGTCTCTGATAATTATTTCTTATTAATGGTTTGCAGCCAGCAGATCACAGTAGTGCCTCTCCCTTTGTTTTGATAAACTGATGGCAGATGTTAAGACAAGTTCACACGGGACCTGGCCATATTCAAGAACAAATTCCATGTCAAATAGTTCCTGATTCCTTGTTAAATTCAACAAAAATATCCATCCAAGCGAATCACCTCTTCCCCCAAGTTTACTTCTTTTAGCCTCACAAATGGATTTTTACTACAAGGAGTTGTAGATTTGGTGAAGGTTAAGGTTTTCTTAAGGCCACAGTTCCTATATGAATTCTTTGTGGGGCCAAGCTTGAAATATATAGTGGTTAGTCATTTACAGAAGGGTTCTTTTCTTGGGTTTGCAGAAGAAATGATTTGTTGTCACCAAGTTCAATTCCTTTTTTCTAAGAAGGAACGAAGATGTAAAAAATGATGCAGCTTGAAGGAAATCTTTTGTACATTAACTGTCTTATTTTCTTTATATTTGTGGATATAAGTTGAGTAACTTTTGTTGGCACTTCATGCTCATTATCTTGATTATGTTACTCATAGATGGAGAGACTAACAAGGAAAATGTGCATGTTATAAGAGTTGGATGGTTAGAATGAAGTCGTCTCTAAAATTTCATATGGTTTGATTTATGTCAATCAATCAAAATAAAAATTGTAAGATGATATAGTATTTGAAATTTGACATATTTTCAGGAATTGTAAGTTAAAAGTTGGGTCCCAACAGGCCAAATATGTTAAAGTTGGGGGTATCAGTCCAACATTTCTTCTATAACACAAATGCATATTACTTGAGATGAGGGCATTTATTAGAACCCCCCAAGAATGGAAGTCAGATCCCCCCTTAATCCCCACGGATTGGTGTATGACAGTGGAGATCGAAAAAAGATTTGTACTTCTTTTTTAAAAAAAAAAGGAAAAATAATAAAAGAAAAAGAAAACTATAATTTTTCTGTTATGTTTATTTTTGTTCCAAGATTAGATTCACTGGGTACTAGGTAAGGTTGTTAGGGAGATAGAAGACATGAAAATCTAAACTTTTAAAGATTATTATTTTTAGGTGGTAGCTCAGTATTGTGTATACCCCAAGGCATAGATTGTATGAAAATAAATTTAATCGCAAAATCGCTTATTTTGTGAAATGGTGCGCGCTTGGTTCTCGTAAATCACTTTCCGATCCCTTGACCTATATTATGAAGTAGTGTGTATTTCACTCGCACCGGATGTGGTCCTCTGATAGGCTATTATTGGGTTTGCTTATTTTTTTTACAAGATTGTAATATTTTTTATTTTTTAATTTTTTTTTTTTTTACAGTTAACGATGAGGTTCTTTTATGTAAGATTTATTGACAACCCTGAATTCTTTCGAAGCTGATCTGGAGAAATCCCGTGCACTCAAATGATATTAGGTTGATGAACCTCATCCCCAACTCAAGGCTTAAATAGTTAGGACATAAATACAAGATGAATATAATGGGGCGTTTTGTTCGGATTGTAAATCCTGATTCTTGATTTTGAATATGGATTGTTAGATGAGATTTTGAATTCTGGAAATAAGTTTCTATAATATGATTTTGACAATCGATAATCAGAATCAAGAATTGTTATTTACAATCCAAACCAAATGCACCCTTAGATTCATCTAGTATTTTTGTCCTGACTATTTAAGCTTAGACATGAGACTGAGATTCATCACCTTGATGTCCTTTGAATGCATAAGCCTTCTCCTACTAATAAATCTTACACAAAACAACATCGTCATTTACCTGTAAAAAATTAAAAAAGAAAAGAAAAGAAATATATTAGAACCCTGTAAAAAATATAAATAGAGCCAAAAACACTCTATCAGAGGACCATCGTTGTTCTAGTGCGAGTGAAATACAACTCTTTCATCGTATATCGATTGTTTTGTACCCCATTTTGTATATTTTCCATGAAGGTCCACTTTTTCTTGTGTCCAGGAAAGAATGCAAGGTTCAAGATATCGAAAAGTGATTTACAAGCCCCACATGCACCATTTACCTACACCAACGATTTTGCTATTAAATTTATTTTCTTACAATCTAAACGTTGGGGTATACACAAATACCGAGCTATCATCTGATGAAAATCCTATAAAAATACCCATTTTTTATAGGAAAATGCTATTTACTGCGATTCTCACAAATCTGAAGTGGGATGTGCACATAACCATAGATGTGTTTTCTCACGATACGAGTAAAAACCATCTACATTTATTTATGCATGTCCACGTCAAAATTGTGAGAATCACAGTAAATCCTGTGTTACCCCTAGCATGACTCTTTTTTTTTTTAATAACCAAAATACCCCTAATTTGTTGAATAATGATTTTTTAACTCCTCACATACTCTCTTGGCGTGGCATGTGTTAGAATCATATATTTTTCCTCGAGATACATAATTACACATATTTATGGGAATGTACAATTGTGTATCGCTTGGAAAATTTATGATTCTAACACATGTCACATCAGGAGAGTATGGAGGAATATGTTAGAGGGGGGAGTAAGAAAATCACTGACTCTGATTTGTTCATCCTTTAGATGGAGTCTTAGGTCGAAACTCAATGTGACCATTGAAATCTACTCATTTTTCATAAATCTATTACTTAATAGAAAAGAAGATTGCTTGGTACGATTTTTTAATTGACAACAATACCCTTTGTTTTAGAATATTTTCTTATATTTATCCTCCACGGACTCAATGTCCATACGTCTTCTAGAAACATTTGCACCTCTTCATATATTAAAAAGGGCTGATTTAGTTGCTAACACCACCCCAAGATGTGTGGTAATAATTAGTTTGTGATTTACATATTTATTGGTGTGGAATTAGCAAAAGTTGGTGTGGCAATATCATCTTTCTTAATAAACCATCAAGTACAAGCCTGGCTCAGCTCAAAAACAAAACGGGTCTAACTTATATTATCCAAATCCAGGCTTACCTGGGCCGAAGTCCAGGCCCATTTACAACCCTAGCCAAATTGGTCGGTTAGAGCCTTAGAGGAGAGATCTCAAATTCTCTTGTGGACATCTCTTTATATACTCAGAGAGAGAGAGAGAGAGGGAGAACTGTTATATTTCGACAACAAGGCTCCTAAGCTCCTTCAAGCAGGTTAGTATGTCTTCCTCTTAAAACCCTAGATTATTTTTCTCTTTCAATTAGGGTTTTTTCATCACATTCTATTTCAATTCTTATTTCTTCAATTAGGGTTTCTTCATCACTTTCTGTTTCTTGAAACCCTAGATTATTTTTTTCCTTTCAATTAGGGTTTCTTCATCACATTCTATTTCAATTATTATTTCTTCAAAATTAGGGTTTCTTCATCACTTTCTGTTTCAATTTTGTGAATTAGGTTTTCAAGTACTATTATCGAATCTTCAACCATGGCGTCGGTAGATCCAGATATAGCTAAAACTCAAGAAGAGAGAAGGAAGATGGAACAACAACTTGCTTCCCTCAATTCTGTAACCTTCGATGTTGATCTTTATGGAGAACAAAACCGATTCGAGGGTTATGAGCGATCAATCCCTGTTAACGAAGATGAAGAAAATGTTGATCCAGGGGAATCTGAAGTTGCGAGGAAATTAGCTTCTTATACTGCTCCGAAATCGGTTCTCAAAGATATGCCGAGAGGTGGAGAAGAAGATAATGATTTAGGGTTCAAGAGGCCATCTAAGATTATTGATCGAGAGGATGATTATAGGAGACAGAGGCTTAAACGGATTATTTCTCCGGATCGAAATGATGCTTTTGCAATGGGTGATAAGACCCCCGATGTTTCAGTTAGAACTTATGCGGATGTTATGAGGGAGGAGGCTTTGAGGAGGGAAAAGGAGGAAACTTTGAGAGAAATTGCAAAGAAGAAGAAAGCGGAGGAGGAAGAGAAAGGTAAGGGTTTAGAGAGAGAAAGAGATGATGGGTTGTCGCAAGTTCAGAAGAGAAGGAATCGATGGGATCAGAATCAGGAAGCCGATACAAGTAGCAAGAAAGCGAAGATTACTGCACCATCGGCAACCTCTGCATCGGATTGGGATATGCCCGATTCAACTCCAGGGATTGGTCGGTGGGATGCTACCCCAACACCGGGGAGAGTGGCTGATGCGACTCCATCGATATCAAGGAGGAATCGATGGGATGAAACACCAACGCCTGGTCGTGTTGCCGATGCTGATGCCACTCCCGTTGGTGGTGCAACGCCTGGGGCTACACCAGCTGGCATGACATGGGATGCTACGCCTAAGCTTGCGGGTCTTGCTACACCAACACCTAAACGACAGAGATCAAGGTGGGATGAGACACCAGCAACTATGGGGAGTGCGACACCATTGCCTGGAGCTACTCCTGCTGCAGCATTCACCCCTGGTTTGACACCCGTTGGAGGTGTCGATCTTGCCACTCCGACTCCAGGAGCTATTAATCTTCGTGGTGCTATTACACCCGAGCAGTATAATTTACTTCGATGGGAGAAGGATATCGAAGAGAGAAATAGACCATTGACTGATGAAGAGCTTGATTCAATGTTTCCACAAGAAGGATACAAGATTTTAGACCCACCGGCATCATATGTTCCTATTAGAACCCCGGCAAGGAAACTTCTTGCTACGCCGACTCCGTTGGGTACTCCGCTCTACGCAATCCCCGAAGAGAACCGTGGGCAACAATTTGATGTACCGAAAGAAGCACCTGGAGGGTTGCCATTTATGAAACCGGAGGATTACCAATACTTTGGAGCGTTATTGAATGAGGAAGACGAGGAAGAGTTGTCGCCTGAGGAACAAAAAGAGAGGAAAATCATGAAACTTTTGCTCAAAGTTAAGAATGGGACACCTCCACAGAGGAAAACAGCGCTTCGACAGCTCACCGATAAAGCCCGAGAGTTTGGGGCGGGTCCACTGTTCAATCGAATTCTTCCATTGCTCATGCAACCTACGTTGGAAGATCAAGAACGGCATCTTTTGGTTAAGGTTATCGATAGGGTTCTTTATAAATTAGATGAACTCGTCCGTCCTTTTGTTCATAAGATTTTAGTTGTGATCGAGCCTCTCTTGATTGACGAAGATTATTACGCTCGTGTTGAAGGAAGAGAGATCATTTCCAATCTTAGCAAAGCTGCTGGTTTGGCTACTATGATTGCTGCGATGCGACCTGATATCGATAATATTGATGAATATGTTAGGAATACAACTGCGAGGGCTTTCAGTGTTGTTGCTTCTGCTTTGGGGATTCCTGCGCTCTTGCCATTCTTGAAAGCTGTGTGCCAAAGTAAGAAATCTTGGCAAGCTCGACACACGGGGATCAAGATTGTTCAACAGATTGCAATCTTAATTGGTTGCGCTGTTCTTCCACATTTGAGGTCTCTTGTGGAAATTATAGAACATGGTCTCAATGATGAGAATCAGAAGGTGAGGACTATTACTGCGTTGTCGTTGGCTGCATTGGCAGAGGCTTCTGCTCCGTATGGTATTGAAAGCTTCGATTCTGTTTTAAAGCCATTGTGGAAGGGTATTAGATCACATCGTGGGAAGGTTTTGGCAGCTTTTTTGAAGGCAATTGGTTTTATTATTCCTCTTATGGATGCAATATATGCTAGTTATTACACAAAGGAAGTGATGTTCATCTTGATTCGTGAATTCCAATCACCCGATGAAGAAATGAAGAAGATTGTACTAAAAGTGGTGAAGCAATGTGTGAGTACAGAAGGAGTAGAGGCTGATTACATTCGGAGTGATATTCTTCCGGAATTTTTCCGGAATTTCTGGGTTAGAAGGATGGCATTGGACCGAAGAAACTATAGGCAGTTAGTGGAGACTACAGTGGAGATTGCAAATAAGGTTGGTGTTGCTGATATTGTAGGGAGAATTGTTGAGGATCTTAAAGATGAGAGCGAACCCTACAGACGAATGGTCATGGAAACGATTGAAAAGGTGGTTGTGAACTTGGGTGCATCTGATATCGATGCCCGGTTGGAAGAGCTTTTGATTGATGGTATCCTTTATGCCTTCCAAGAACAGACGAGTGATGATGCTAATGTCATGTTGAATGGGTTTGGTGCTGTGGTGAATGCTCTTGGGCAGAGAGTGAAACCCTATCTTCCACAGATTTGTGGTACCATCAAGTGGCGTTTGAACAATAAGAGTGCGAAGGTGAGACAACAAGCTGCAGATCTCATCTCAAGGATTGCCGTCGTCATGAAGCAATGCCAAGAAGAGCAGTTGATGGGTCATCTTGGGGTTGTCTTGTACGAGTACTTGGGAGAAGAGTATCCTGAGGTTTTGGGATCCATTCTTGGAGCGCTTAAGGCGATTGTTAACGTCATCGGGATGACAAAAATGACTCCTCCGATAAAGGATTTGCTTCCCCGCTTGACACCCATTCTTAAGAATCGACACGAGAAGGTCCAGGAGAACTGTATTGATCTTGTCGGTAGGATTGCTGATCGTGGTGCCGAGTTTGTCCCTGCGAGGGAGTGGATGAGAATATGTTTTGAGCTTCTTGAGATGCTGAAAGCCCACAAGAAAGGGATCAGACGAGCCACGGTGAACACATTTGGGTATATAGCGAAGGCCATTGGGCCACAAGATGTGTTGGCAACGCTGTTGAATAACCTAAAGGTGCAGGAGCGTCAGAACCGTGTGTGCACAACCGTAGCTATAGCTATAGTTGCAGAAACTTGTTCTCCATTTACTGTCCTACCAGCTTTGATGAACGAATATCGTGTACCGGAGCTTAACGTGCAGAATGGTGTTCTAAAATCACTTTCGTTCTTATTCGAGTATATAGGTGAGATGGGTAAGGATTATATTTATGCTGTGACACCTCTACTTGAGGATGCTCTCATGGATAGGGATCTCGTTCATAGACAAACCGCTGCTTCCGCTGTCAAGCACATGGCCTTGGGTGTTGCTGGGTTGGGCTGTGAGGATGCTCTAGTCCACTTGTTGAACTATGTGTGGCCGAACATTTTCGAGACGTCTCCTCACGTTATAAATGCTGTCATGGAAGCAATAGAAGGAATGCGGGTGGCCTTGGGTGCAGCGGCAATATTGAACTATTGTTTACAGGGTCTTTTCCATCCGGCAAGGAAGGTCAGGGAAGTGTACTGGAAGATCTATAATTCACTTTACATAGGAGCGCAGGATGCACTTGTTGCAGCTTATCCGGTGTTGGAAGATGAGGCAAGCAACGTTTTTAGTAGGCCTGAGTTGGTGATGTTTGTCTGAGGATCCATTGACACAGTCAGATTCCATGTTTGTTCTTGGGTAGGCGACTTTCTTTTTGTTGTTTTTGTGCTTTATGTTCTTC
Source organism: Akebia trifoliata (assembly GCF_017979445.1). NCBI lineage: Eukaryota > Viridiplantae > Streptophyta > Magnoliopsida > Ranunculales > Lardizabalaceae > Akebia > Akebia trifoliata. Next base: position 34,854,191 of record NC_141388.1, on the reverse strand, counting down.
TGATTCAGTATTTGTAGGAAAACTGATCTAAATATATGCATTAGTTGTGGACAATATCTATTTATGCACAGTTATTGTTATTATGTTTGTGACTCTCTTTACCGGTTTTTTAAATTCTGGTACATTATTATTATGCTACAAGTAAAACTTCACTGCTTGGTGTATGATTCATGACAATTAATTTTCTTTCCCCTCTTTTCGGTTAGTTGGGATGGGATAATTGTTGTTAGCAGTGACATTGATGCTGTATGTAATGCAGTGTTATGCCGTGGTGGTCATCGGTCTGGCTGGTTAAGTAGTACAACAATTGGTGTTATTGCCGAGTATGAGCTAACGGACAAGATGGATCAGTCCTTGCCAACAAATGGAATGGGCTTTAGTTTTAATGACCATGTTGGCAATGTTTCCAAGGCCTAACAGACAACCTAAATAGGTGAAGTGCAGGTAGGCTTTTCGGTCTCTGCTGGGTAATAGACTTTATAGGTGGAGTTCCATTTTGTTCTGATCATATTGTTGTTGAGCATTCTTCTGTTGTCTAATTCCATACCCTTCAAGACAGATAAAACTTTAGAGTTACAGTTATGGCTGCTGATATAAATTCTTGGAAAGCAAGGCAGGTAGAAAACCCAATGTTGGATTAATGAGTTTTTCTAATTCCGATATTCCTCTACATTTGTAATACTGATCTCGTAAATGTTGTTGATTGATTTCTGCATTTTCTTCATCCTTTGTTGTCTACATCAAGGAGATGTGTATGTACGCCATATTGTACGAGTGCAGGTTAGTGACTTAGCTGAGTTGCTATAATGTAAGTAGATGGCTTGACGTGGATCATGCTAATGATTAGGATTTAGTGAGGAAAAGCACTGGCACAAGAGCGACAGTGGAGTAGGTGATAGCGCTAGGGTTGTGCGAGAGAACTTAGTATTATGGGCTTCTTGAGAATGTTGATCTCCTTCACCATGTAATGTATAACGGAGTCGTGGTATCCTCTCTTTTGCCCCCCTTAGTTTCTTGCTGTTATGTTCTTTTGTGAATAGTCATTGAGTGCCCAGATGATGTCTTTTGTTGCATAAGCAACATATACAACGTTTGATCGTGGACTCGTGGTTGTAATCCAAATCAACAAATTGGTGTAGAACATTCATGTAAGCCGAAGGAAGATTTATTTATTAAAATAATAATTAGAGTTTGATTAGAATAAAGATTAGAGTTTAATAACAATAAGAATTTCAGCAGCTATTAGGAGTTAGATTTGTTTTAGGAGTATAATTCTATGAATAGAAGTATTTCCAGTTTTCGTATTTATAGTTGTGGTGGGACTTCTTTATTTATTTATTTATTTCTATATAAAGGTGTAGTGGAATTGCTTGTCATGTCCTGAATTTCGGATCCAAAACCCAAGTGTGATTATTATGAATTTAACTCAGATTAATTATATTAATATTAATTAGATAAATGTCAAATAGACAAAAGGAAAAAACCTTATCTGTAACAACTATCTAGTTTCAATATAGTTATGATTTTAAAAAATCATAAATCGGTGTAGAAATTTTATATCAACACCCATACTACTAATTTAGAAAGCTTGAAAAATTGATTAATTCTTCAAAATAAGTTAATAAATTATGCAAATATTAAAAATTTCAAAACTCAAAAAAATCTATTTTTTTAATAACCTACTCGCACTAAATGAATTCACAAAATTCTAATTTGAGTATTTTAAAAGAAAATATTATATATTCAAATCAAGTGATGTCAAGAGTCTATATTCAAATTTAAAAATTAAAGTTTTCTTTTTTAGAAAAAAAAAAAAAATTAATATAATTTAAAATATATTAACTAATTTTTAAAAACTATATGTTTTAACTGAAATTTTTTATGTACAGTGTTTCTTGACATGTGTATTGTATGAAAATCATATAAATGCCCATCCATTTTCATGAATCACCCAAGAAGTTGATAATGGCAAAAATATTTGAGCCGGGGCTTGCCCCTGGGAACGAGTGACCAGTGAAGGCAAATCCCCAGTGACTTGAGCTGATGAAATTGGATCATGGGAAGATTGTGTAGATGAAGGAGAAGGCTTGTCTAGAGATCTTAGTATTATGGCTTAAGAAGACCGATCTCCTTGTTATCTCTTTTTTGTTTTGTTTTGTTTTTGCCCCCTTTATTTTCTTGTTTTTATGCTCTTTATTGAATCTTAATTCTTGAATGCCCAGGTGATGTCTTATGTAGCACAAACAACATATATGATGTCCGTGGTGGTTGTCATCCACATCAAGAAAATTGATAAATTCATCTCATTATGACTACGTTCTTACCTATATGCATCATAATCGGGTGTTGATGTGTTATTTGCTTGATAAGCTCTACATCAAACCATTGACTGGTGCAAATCAGATGTCAATGCACTAAATTGATTTGATTTGCAAGGGCATAGAACCTCTACTATTTGATTGCTAGGATTAATCAAATATCAAAAAAGAGATCTTACACTGCTTTGCTTTTAGAAGTACCACCAACAATTCGTGAACCTACATCTCCATGGCTGAACCAACAAACATTGGGTGTAGTGGCCAAGACATCCCTCCAAAAAAGGGGGATGTCTTGAATTCAATCCTCTTCATTGGCTACCGCGTGGATTTATCCCTACTTATTTGGTATGTGTGATTTGTGGTATTGGATGTACCCCAGGGATTTGGGTGAGATATGATTATTTAAGGTTATGTTTGGATTGATAGAAGTGGGGAGAAGAGAAATTCATTTTTTCTCCACCATGTTTAGATTGATAGGATAAAAGTTGGGACAATTTTAAAATTTTAAAATATTTTAAAAGAGATTTAGGGGTAGAGTTAGAATTTTAAAATATTTAAAAATGGTTTCTCTCCATTTCTCTCCTCTTCTATCCACTTTTGGAGAGAAAGAGAACTCAACTTTTTTTATTTTATCTTTTCTCTCCTCTTCTCACCAATTCTTTTCTCTTCTCTCCCCACTTAACAATCCAAACTAGAGAAATGGAGAAAAACTCATTTATTTTCTCTTCACTTCTCTCCATTTCTCTCAATCTAAACACAAAGTAAGAGACCAGTTCCCTCGCACATGCTAGTTGGGCCTACGTGTTTGGAACCCATCATTAAAAAAAAAGAAAAAGAAAAAATCTACGTGATCGGATTCATTAAAAAAATTATCTCCATGGCTGGATTCCTTCTTGAAAATAAATATATCATCAACAGCTCATCCATTTGTAACTAAAAAATTGATCCTTGGATTTACATCATATGCTGGATTTAGGAACCTTAGATTGTCACACCAACTTTTTTTTATTTTAATAAAAAATGAAAATAAATTTGGTGTTTAGTGCGAAGAGGAGTGTCTTTTTTCAGGGATTTTACATTCTTTTTTATTTGTGTGTGGACTATTTTGCTTGTGTGTACTAGAAGGTGGAATGTGCAAATGCACATTATTCAAGGGTTTATTTGTAATTTAAAGTATTAGTTAAAAGGTTTTTGAAGATTAAATAGTAAAAATGACATTTTTATAATTTTTATAATTTTTTTTATACCTAAATGACTCTCATTATATTAAATTTAAATATTAAAATGAACTCATTTATGACCGCTCAAATTTTGATGTCGAACCATTTCTGCAATGATCTTCTCTCATTATAAGTTTTGGAATGGGCAAACCAAGATCCAACGGTTTATCCAACTTATTTTGTAAACTGAGGTTAGAAGTTTTGGAATGCTGATTTCATGAAGATCATCCTCGTCTAAAATCAACCCATTCCAAACTTCTAACCCCAATTTACAAGTAAAAGAATTGTGAACCGTCATTCATTTGTAAACTATTTTTGATGAGATTAGTTTGGAATAGGTTGATTTTTGGTGGGTTAGGGTTGTAAATAATTTCACTAATTTGTGTACTATTCAATAAATGTGGTACGATTTTATTTTTTATTTTTTAAAATCTGAAAGGCATGAAAAACGTGACTGGGCCAATCATTGACCATCTCAATTACAAAAGAATATTTCTTTGAAAGGGAATGCTAGCGTCCAAGACTTCTACTAGATATTAGTAAGCTTTGTAAAATATGTTTTTCAATGTAAGTAAGCATGGTTATTATGGTAATTATATGGTGGTATTCTTGTAATTAAATATCAAAGAGTCTTACAAGGGATGTTATAAAAATACCATTGCACAATTACCATGATAAACTTGTTTTAGGGTTTTTACAAGAGAGATTTTCAGCTTTATTGAGACGAAGTGAGATTTTTTTTTAAGAGGTGAGACAATCTTGCCAAATCATATAATTTGTATGTCGTGTTCTCTTTTTATAAATCTCATTTATTTTTCTTTGGTTGTTGTCATTGTTTCTCATACCTAATTTTCTACAAGATAAAAGTTAACAAAGAAAAAATTTTCTTTCAGAAATAAATGTGACAAATACATTTTTGGAAGGATTGTTGGTGTGGTAATTTTCGAAGTTGCCAAAGTTGACCTAAAATGCAAACGTGAAAAAGTTCTACAACAAAATTTGATAATGAGTGATTTGGAGCTACTAACTAAAATGATCATGCCCAACATTTAATGAGTAGGCCTAGAGATATCAAATTCAACCTACTTGATAGGATGAATATGATTTGATTTTAGGAGGATTGTTGGTGCGACAATTTTTTTCTTTATCCTAATTTCCTTATCTATAAGGCAGCTTAAACTCACAGCTTAGTTGGTTTGATAAATTGCAAAACAAATTTGAAATTAATTTGTTGTTCAAGTCCAGTTCGCTCATCAAAAAGAAAAAAATTTCTGATCTATACATAATTTATGAAAAAAGGCATTTGAAGGGTAAGAATTCATGTTTCACCATGAGGAAAGATTTAAACATGATTTTTTTTTTCTATGATGATGGGTGTGGCTAAACTAGAAGAGGCGAGGCAATTGGCCTCTAAGAGCACCATAGCTTGCTCCAATACTCAGGTACATGCAATATCTCACAATCACACACATCATGTAAGTCGGGATAAATCCTTGAGTGGTCAACAATGGGGTTTGAACTCAAGACCTTTCTATTTTTGGGAGGCCCTGGCCACTAGCCAGAGTCTTATTGGTTATTTAATCTAATTTTGAATTATGGAGAAACTTAAATAATTGGGAGATCTAGTTGATTGCTAGTCTTATTAATTTCAACAAAGCAAGACATTTTCTCTACTAGTCAGTTCCATTATTTTGTCTTATTAGTAAAATCATAATAATGAATCTAATAATTAAGATCATCATCATCATCTATGCTTTTATCACAAATACTGTGGCAGAATGAGATTATATCCAATTAAGAGGGAAGTATAAAAATGGACTTAGTATTTTGAAAAAATTACTTAAAGGACCCTTGCGGAAGGACTTTTTTCTAAATACTCCCCAAATTTTGAGTAGTTGTTGGGCAGGAGATTTAATAAATTTTTTCTTTCTAAATGGTCCTTGGACCTCATCTCTTAGATTTCTCATGATTGAATGTCCTAATTGTTCGAACTCATCATTTTCATAAAAGAATAGGATTTTTAACTTCTCATTCGAGTTTTGGAGACTCAATTCTGTCAGAAAGGATTTAAGAAAGAAGAAGTCATTTTCAAGGATTTTTTTATAAAAACATTTTGAACATGTATGTAAAAAATTAGGGTTTTTTTTCTTCCACCTTTTCCCCCTTAGTTTTTGTATGAAAATTGATCAATAATGGCTCTTTTGGGTTGAAATCATTTAAACAAGTCGTTATCTCAAGTTTTTAGTTTAACTGTCCATGTCTTTTAGTAGAAAAAACTTGAAAATTGAAAATGAGTGGGTTTTACTAGTGTCTGAGTTCACCACTTTTTATTTAAAAAACGATGAACTCAATAGTAATTATAAAGTGTCGAATTCGACAATAAATAAAAAGTGATGAACTCAATAATAAATAGTGGTGAGTTCGAAAGTAAAAAAAATATGGCACTAAATAAAAAAGCACTGAGTTCGACGGTAAAAATTATAAACTTAACAGTACGAGGGACAATTAAGAAAGAAAAAATTTACTAAATGTCTTGTCAAGCTAACGTGCAAAACTTAGGGACTATTTAGAAAAAAACCCTTCTACGAGGGTTCTTTAAGTAATTTTTCAAAATTACAGGTGGGCTCATATTTTTTTAATTGTTTTGCTTTGGCGGGCCGCAGATACCATCCCATCCAACACGTGTATAACATTAAGTAGCCACTTTTTGGTGGAAGCTCATATGGAGGGCGGGCTCATATTTCAGATTAATGGGCTCCCATCATTCCATCATTTTATTAAATTTTACCTTTATAACCTTAATGTGAAAATTCAAAATTTTATTAAATTTTCAAAATAGGTAAGAGTATAATGGTAAAATCATGGAAGAGATCATACAGCGAGCAGCCTTTTCGGTAAAAATAATACAAATTTTAAATGATTTTCTAAACTAATAATTTTGCCTATTTTGATAAAAAAACACACTTCAATTAAAGAATATAGACGGCATCTACTTATGAAAAAAGGACAACAAAGGATCTTTATACTTTAATTTCTTGGAAGATATGATAATAGGCACAAAAGTGTGGTAGAACTAATTTTAATGAATTCACTGAATTAAACATAACCATATGTCTAAACCTAAGTTTTAGAGGAAAATACAAAAACGAGCACGCATGGTTCAAAATAGGTAAGGTTATGATGGTAAAATCATGGAAGAGATCATACAACGAGCATCCTTTCTGGTAAAAGTGATAGATATTTTAAAAGATTTTCCAAACTGATAATTTTTCCCATTTTGATAAAAAAATACAAGCTTCAATTAAAGAATATAGACGGCATTTACTTACGAAAAAAGGATGACAAAGTATCCTAATAATTTAATTTCTTGGAAGATATGATAGAAGGCACAAAAGTGTGGTAGAACTAATTTTAATGAATTCATTGAATGAAACCTAACCATACGTCTAAACCTAAGTTTAAGAGGAAAGTACAAAAACGAGCATATGTATGGTTCAAAATTATATGTTTTTAAGGTATTTATTGAAAAAAGGCATATGGTGGTAGACGATGTATGAACATTTTATTGAATTTAACTTAAAAATATTTAATTTCATACAAATGGATTATTTCCAAAATGTTGCTAATGTTGACGAAGTTGTCAGGTAATGTTAAAAATTTGATAATATTTTGTCAACATCATGGGATAGTTGTCTCAACATTAGCAAAATTTTGGATGAAAACTTTTGTAATTATTTGGGAATTTACCCTAAGAAAAAATCAGTTAGATTAATCATTTATTAATTAATTTCTTTCTTTCTATTTCATCTTCTTCTTGTGTTGACCTATAAATAAATTCTTTGTTTGGTCGTCCATTGTTGATTCATCTCATTGTTCTTTCTCTCCATTCGTATCGCTACTCACCTGTCTCTCCTTCGTCTCCTTAGTACCTCTCGAAGATCCCAATATAGTAAACAATGAGGTCATGCTCTCATGTTTTAATATGATCGTCGTCTCCGTCTATTTTCACTTGTTCTAATGGAGTTCACCTTGGAAAACTTCTTGTACCTCATCTTAGGTGTTGTTGCTTTGGCATATTTGTTCCTCTCAAGATTCATTAGGGTCCATCATAGTCCCCCTTTGCCCCCTGGAAGCTTGGGATGGCCAATTGTCGGCGAAACATTGGAACTCCAACGCTTGAACCGATCAGGGAAACCCGACGAATTCGCAAAAACAAGAATGATGAAATACAACAAAGATATCTTCAAGACTTCACTTCTTGGGGAGAAAACAATCTCCTTATGTGGTGCAGCTGGAAATAAGTTCATCTTCACATCCGAAAAACGCTTGGTCTTGACATGGTGGCCTAATTCTCTAAAGAAATTGTTCGGTGACGCCTTCTTTACAGCGCCATACGATGATGCAGTGAGGACACGTAAGGTGATTGTGTCGTTTTTGCAACAAGAAGTGATGGACCAACTTGTCGAGAGGTTTGATAAGACTTGCAAGAAGTGTTTTCAAAGAGATTGGATTGGTAATGATAAGGTGATGGCATTCTTATTGATCAAGAAGTACGCGTTTTCGATCGCTTGTGAGATGTTTGTGAACATGGATGAACCTAATTGGCAAGCAAAGATGTTAGAAGAATTCAATATTTTGCTTGAAGGGGTGTTTCAGCTGCCCATCTACGTGCCTGGCACGAGGCACTACAAAGCAGTGAGATCTGTGGTGGTGATTTGTCGAGAGCTAATAAAAGTAATTGAATGGAAGAGGAGGATGACAAATTTAGAGGGTAGAGTAGAAAAAGATCTGATTTCGCATTTGATGGATACGAGAGATGAAAATGGGAAGGTGTTGAGTGATAAGGAGATCGCCGATAATGTAATACTTCTCATGGTTGCAGGGCACGACACAAGTAGCTCTGCGATGATGATGTTGATGAAATATCTGGCTGAGATGCCCAATTGCTACCAACGAGTCTTTGAAGGTTTGCTAAATTAATTAATTCTTCCTTGAAGGTTTCTAAAAGGTCAAAATTATTGTATTTGTATACTATTTAAGTGAAAACCTAATCTATTATTTGGCAGAACAAAGGGAGATAGCTTTGCAGAAAAGGCCTGGGGAACTATTGAACAAAGACGATATCCAAAAGATGAAGTATTCATGGAATGTTGTAAGCGAAGTCCTTAGGCTATCACCTCCCATTCAAGGAACTTATAGGAAAGCCAAAGAAGACTTCATTTATGCTGGATTTTCGATTCCAAAGGGTTGGATGGTAAGTCTAATGCTCTGATCCTTAATTTGAACCCCATTGCGCATAATTGCACATAAGTCATGTTATTGTCAAGATCCATCCGGTGTGTGCATCATGTAATTTTGTCCAGCATCAAATCTGTGTTGTTGCTCACATGTCTTGGACACCTAGATCTCGTGTCCATGTGTGTCCGTATACTATCAGTGTTATGTCCAATGGCAGACACCAGCAGTGTGCATGCATACCCATCACCTAAGTCGTGCATCCAACACTGTGCCCGCTCAAATGCTTGCTTTGCTTGTTTTATTTCACACTCTTCCAACTTAATCCACCTATGAATGTTTAGCCCATCTTTTACTTGAATTACACAAAAGATCAGCTTGTATCATGGTTTCAAAACTAGTTTGGACATCTCATCTCATCTCATCCATGGATGAGACAGTCCATTAAACTCGGTTTATATTGATTAGTTTACATATATTTAAATTAAAATAATTAAGATATTTAATAAAATAGCATAGATTAGGAAATTTTTAGTCATAAGGTTATGTGTTTATTTATGTAATAAATATTTAAAATCTAAAAAAATTAATTATTTTAATCAAGATCTATGAAATCCCAGTTGACTCGGCCTAGTTTTACTTACTCAGACGAGATTTTCAAAATATCTCTAGATGATGTGAATGTTGAGACACCGTGCAAATCCATATCGTTGCTTAACGAGATCGAGATGACGCGGGTGAGTCATCTCAGTCTAGGAGGAGATTTAAACCCATGGCTTTTATTCATCATTCAAGAGTCATCTCAGGCTGAATTTTAGTGTGTCCAGGCCATTGTTTTAAAACCCAGACTGGTGGTTAGGCCAGGTTCTACCAGATTTTGTAGTAGAATTGGTTTAGCTAATGAACCTTCGATTTTTCTATGGTTCAACTGAATTGAACCAGGATCCAACCTTGGTTTGACCAATTTGACAAATATTCTGTTTGATCATTGGTTCGGTATTTAAAACCATGATCTAGGCCCCTTAATAGTGGGTCAAATATAAAACAAATAACTTCGTCAAATATAAAACAAATAACTTGGGGTCGAGTTTCCTATTAGACTCGATGAATCAAGTTTTTTGGGTTTGAATTTTCGAGACCTCAAAATTCCATCAAGTCATGTCAACTCAAGCCTTGTATTAAGGTGCCTTGGTTGACTTTTAGAACTCTGATTATGATTAAAATTAACAGCAATTCTCTTGTTTGTTTACTAAGGTATGGTGGCATACAAGTTCTACACATAAGGTTGCAGAGTATTTTCCAAATCCTGAGAAATTTGATCCATTGAGATTTGAGAGAGATAGGCTTACTCCATATACATTTATTCCCTTTGGAGGAGGACCAAGGATGTGCCCAGGTAAAGAGTTTGCACGAATCGAAATACTTGTTTTTCTACACAATATTGTGAGCAAATTCAAGTGGGAGCTTGTGTTTCCAAATGAAATTATCAGTGTAGATCCAATGCCCACATCGTCTAAAGGGCTTCCCATCTACCTCTACCCACACCATAATGATTAAAGTGTGTTTTTTTTTTAAAGTCATGTCCTCAAGATTTTGAAGCTGAATGTTGGATAATCAAGAAGCATTATATTCATAAATTGAATGTAGTAGAGACGAGAATGTTGGGTTGAATGAGTAAAAAGGCTTAAGAAAGATTGTAAAATTAGGATGTGAATGGCATTCAAAAATAGATTAAGTAGTTCTAATAATAAGAGAATTGGCTTTGTTGTTGTTGGTGCTTCTTCACATTGAATGCTCTCGGATTAATGATCTTTTTATTTACACATTTGTACATCTTTCACAATATAAAAAAAGGAGAAAAATTTCTTAATACACCTTGATATCGGGTCATTGTATTGAGGCGAATGTATTATAGCGTTGAGACTAAGTGTTACCTATTGCACGGCTATTTTAAAGACACAAGTTACCGTAACAAATAGCCCATGTTATTCTCAACGGCTTATTGCTCACATATACGTGCTTGGGCACGCACATCAGGTATTATAGTAAGGTATTATTGCACTACAAGACAAATGGGATGTTGGGGGCATCTTGTGGGGTGGGTAGCGGCTGTTCTTAGTATTTGTCTCTCTGGCATATGGTCCCCAGGTCACTCAAAAGAACAATTTTCAAACTTATATATTTTAATCTTGATTCAAATTAAATTAATACATATTTATATTGAACGAAATTAAATAATTATAGGGTAAATCACTTAAAAAGGGTTAAATATTTTAATATTTATAAAAAAGAATCTACTTTTTTAAAAATTATCAAAAGCGAATTATGTCACTGGATAGTCCAAGTTAGTCCAACGTTTTAGGTGGAGGCTAATATTTTAAAACAAGCTATTAAAACGTTGGACAGTCCAATGTTTTAGTCATTTGAAGGGCATTTTTGATAAAATAATGTAATTTAGTGTGTTAAAATGCTGGACTGTCCAACGAGTTAGTTTGTTACTAAATTGGACTTTGTTCTATCCTGAAAACAAGTTTGCTAGAAACTTAATTGCATCTTCTCTTCTCCAATTGAGTGGGACATCTATTGTTTATAAGACAATGTAGTTAATTATGTCTTGTTATTCTAATTTTTTCCCATTTTAATTTCAACACTCGGCCAAGTCCAATCCCTTTGATTGAGTCAATCAAAAGACAATTCAAAGAACTTGGTCCTTAGAAAAACTTAGCTAATGATCAACTGGTTTAGACTAATTTTAATATTTTTCTAACAGATAATATTTCAGAATTTAAATATTTTTATTATATATAAAATAAGATTTGTGATTCAAATATCTATTGAGAATGACTACTTGGAGATTACCTATAACCAATTGCAACTTATCACTTAAAAAATTCCCTTCGTACTTCATTCCAATCATTGCACCTCAAAAAAAAAGAAAAAAAACACATTCTTACATTTCTACAAAAATTGAGTTACTCTCTATTATATTTCAAAAAAAAGAAAAAGAAAAATAAAGGAGGCTTGAGTTGAGAGAGAGAAGAGAGAGAAGATTGAGATGAGAGGTACTGAGAGATGAAAGAGATAGTGCGTGGCAGGTACAGATTTAGGATTTTTGGTTAGTGAGGGCTAAGTAAGAACGAGGGTCAACCAATAATCATAGTCTCCTTCTATGCAAATGTTGAGTTTGTCACAATAAAATATGATTCGCCAATAATCTCCATGTTGTGAGATGTCTAGTATTCTTATTGGGCTTGGACTCGAGAGGTATTAAAAGAGATTTTTCTCAAAGTGGAGTGGGCTTGACTCATAGATAGAGGGAAAGGTCCCATGCGGTGGTTCAGGGGAAGTTCTCTCCATGCAATTTTTTTTAGGGATATATATTGTATTTTTTGAACTAGGTTTACAATGTGAAAAAATTCCAAATTTGATGGACCAAAGGGTCAAATTCGTGTCGAATTTTTATTGTCAAATTTTTTTCTTCGATGGGCCGAAACTCTCAAATTAATGAAGGATGAAAGAAATTCGACAACTCTAAACTGTCCAATTTGGGAACATCAAGAATTTCGACAATCCTAAACCGTCAAAATTCAGTTTCTAAAATTCGTGGGCCTTGACCCATCAAATTTTTATGTCAAATTTTCCAATTTTCACGTAGTGGTTTTCTTAATGTTTTTGTGCTTTACGAGGTTATTTGCTGCTGAGGATAGAGACTATAATCTTTATAGTTGATAGTTGATTTTTCTCCCTCTCCTTCGTTTTTCCTTTTTATTTTTTACTCTTGTTATGCTTCCGCACAATACTCCATAAGAGTAACATAAGATTTCCACTAAAACCATAAATGTTAGGACACGTAAAAAGAATTGGCTTAGGTTTAATATCTTAAAATTTTATATTCTTCAACATTAAAATCTCAAGAGTAAGAGAGGATATTTAGGGAGTTGAAGATGATGGATTTTGACAAGAAACTCCAAAGCATCATGAAATGTGAACTTCATTACTTTGTTTCCCAATACTGAATAGCGGTTGAAGGTGATGGCCCTGAAGTCATTTTTCATTAGTTTGGGAAGATTGAGGACAATAGATGTGTAACATCAACTTGAAAAACACATGGTGGGGTGAGAATCAATTCTTTTTTCAAAGATCACTGGGGACAGTGGGTGCAAACACAAGGGTATCACTAATATCAATTAAACTGCGAGGTGCTAAATAACCTTTTTTTATCTTAATGTTTGAATAGAGGTTGAGGACGAGTGTCGTTAAGTCATTTTTCATGTCTAGTTGTATGTTGTCAGTTTGAAAAGCACGTGAAGTTATATCTATTAACTATTAAAATCTGAGGGATTAAATCACTGAATGTTTTTTTTCCTTGGAAAAGTTCAGTGGGGGTTATTCCCCCCCACTCATCCCTACTCGACTCTACAACTGTTGAGTGGGAGGTGTGGGAGAGAACAGAGAGATTGTAGTGGTGTATAATCTATTAGACATTTTTGAAAGTTGAAAAATATGTAATATTTTAAAATTTGGGTTGATAGCTGATGTAAATGTAATTTAATTAAAAACATGATTTTTAATAGAATAAAATAAAGAGTCATGCTGAGGTGACACAAACGCAGACACAAAGGTGATAAAATGATGTGGTGCCGTGCACATTACTGTAGATGCTTTTCCATGAGATATGAGTAAAAAGCATCTACGGTTATGTGCGCACCATTGCATCATTTTTTTCACTTGTGTGTCTCCTTTTGTGTCATTCCAGCATTTCCCTAAAACAAAATAAAAAATGCTGAAGTGATTGTGGAATTCACTGAGTTTCACACTGTACAGACAGGAACATATGTACAAAATCATAAATGCTTTTAATTGAGATACGATTGAAAAACATCTACGGTTCTGTGCGCACCTCTACATCAGCACAGTGTGAATGAATTTCACAGTCACTCCAGCAATAATAAACAAGAAAGATTCGCTCCAAATTTTAAGAAAAAGATGTGTAATAAAAGTTTAGGCTGGCTAAGCTAACTCAAGTTAGGTTTACTAGATCAGACTCAAGTTTACACCATAACATTAAATTGTAAGTATTTTTTTTTTCCCACATTGATGTAAAATTTAAATATTGATGTGATTTCATTGTTATTCTAAAAATATGATCGAACAAAACTTGGGTCATGCTAGTATAAAATGAACAAAAAAAAAAAAAAAAAAAAAAAAAAAAACAAAAAATCCCAAAGATTTTTCAAGCATAAATTGTATATCTTGAGTCATCTCTAATTTAATTTGTGGTCACTTTCAGGAGTGGAGTCAGGATCTTATTGTAGTGGGGGTAAACTATAATTAATGGTACAATTGAAAAGTTTGAATATGAATACTTTTGGAGAGAAATTCAAAGATTTTTAGTTGAAAGTTGAATAAATATTTACGTGATTCGGCAATATGCCTTTATCCACGAATCAGAATAATCTTCTTTATTAAGAAATTAAAGGAGAACAATATAAGAAAAAAAAAACACCTAAGGTTTTAATCCCAAACTTAAGCTTTGAAACCCTTGCACATTCCTCTCTTTCTCTTTCAAATCCTTGAAGATTAAAACCCTTGTATGTTTACAACCCTAAAGATCTCCATTTATAAAATCGTGAGTTACTAAAGCATGTTTATTTCAAAAAAAAAAAAAAAAAAAATAGAAATCCCAAAAATAGGATAAAAAATAACCGAAAGAAAATATTACTTAATTCCTTTTTAGTAACCCTAAAAAGAAAATCTCCAAAAATAGAATGCAAGCCATTTACACCACAACAAGAACCACAAATATTATGCAAATTTCATTGCGGTAAAAAATAAAAATCAAGATAGGATTAATTAAAATATTTTAAAATGTTCCAAAGCATTTCAAGACAATCCAAAACATTCAATATTTTAGGGTCAATGTTTAGTTCTGCTCTCGGCCAAAATCAGAATGCTCCATTGAAAAATTCCAAAATGAAATGAAACTTTGAACAATTGTTAATTATTCTAACTTAAAATTGCTTACACTCCATTCATTAAGAAAAAAAAAATGTTTACTCTTCCATCTACAATAACTTTCAACAAGTTCCTAAGCATAATATGGATCTCCTACTAAATTTAGAGAGATCCTATAGCCAAACCAACTTCTGCTACTGCCACCCCAATTTATATGTAAATCACCAAAGAATTAAAACACAATTTGGGGTGAAGTTAGCAAAAGTTGGTGTGGCAGTAGAAGCTTCCTAAATTTAATTTGCATAAGAACATTCGTATGTTAGTGTGGGTAGAGATAGACAGGAAGACCTTTTTCTGATGCAGGAATTGGATCCACACTGATTATCTCATTTGGATAAACAAGCTCCCACCTAAATTCCTGGATAAGATTGTATAGAAAAACAAGAATTGCAAGTCTTGCAAAATTATTACCTGGGCACATCCTCGGCCCTCCTCCAAAGGGTACAAAGGTATATGGAGTAATCATGTCTCTTTCAAATCTCAACGGATCAAATTTCTCGGGATCTGGGAAGTATTCCGGAACCTTGTGTGTAGAAGCTATATTCCACGAAACCTAAAGAATCAAAGAACTTAAGAACTTTGTTTGAAAACATCAGATTTTTAACTTGTTAAGAATGACACCGTAAAGGTTTGTGTCACAGTGTACTACATTATAGACTTGAGGTATCAATGATTGCAGAAGAAACATTTTCTTCGGAATTTTTTTTTTTTTTTTTTTTTTTCTGAAGGAATATGATCTTAGAGAAAATAGATTTTTTTTTCAAAAGTTTGTGCTCTTTGGTTGTACACCTTTGACTGTAAGTCAAGGTAGTTTTTTTCTTGATGATCAAAAAACATATTTGAACTGTATATGCACGAAAAATTGATTTGAACTAAAACCAATTAGGAGAGTAGACCTAAATTTTCTCACCTCTCAGCAAAATCATACTCTTCTTCTCCCATTTCTCGTTACTATATGTTAGATTTTCTAGCTTAACTTTCAATAACAATTTTGAAGAATCAGACTTACCATCCAACCCTTTGGAATGGAAAATCCGGCATAGGTGAAGTCCACTTTCGCCTTTCTAAATGTTCCTTGAACCGGAGGTGAAAGTCTGAGGACTTCGCACACAACATTCCATGAATATTTCATCTTTTGTATGTCGTCTTTGTTCAATAACTCCCCCGGCTTTTTATGTGAAGCTATCTCCCTTTGCTCTGTTAAATTATACATTTTTAATGTCAAATGGAATATAAAGACAATTTTTATGTCCTAAACTAAGCTAATTTTAACCTGAATTCACCTTAAATGCAAACATAGTTTCAAATTGACTTGGTGGCATCGAGTTAAGTCGAAAACCCATGAGCCAACTCAGATGTGTCAAATTTAAATATTAAATGACCTATAATGCCTTCATGTTCAAAACCTAGACAAATATCATTGATTTTTTTTCCCTACTGAATAAGTTATCTTCAATCTCTAGGGTAAAATGTTGTACACTATTCCTTTAACCTTCATACCTCTTGAACAATATAAGATTCTTAATAAAATAGAAAGGACAAAGAAATTTAGATAGAAAAAGATTTTCTTGAAGTGGTTGAAGACGAAATTGAATAGATTTAAGAATTTGAAGATGATGTATTTTTTTATTCTTCATTGAAGAATATAACGAGGAAGAATTTATGAAACCTTTGAGGACTTGTAGGTAGCAATCAGGCATCTCAGCCAGATATTTCATCAACATCATCATTGCAGAGCTATTTGTGTCGTGCCCTGCATCCATGAGAAGAACTACATTATCTGCAATCTCCTTATCACTCAACACCTTCCCATTTTCATCTCTCGCTTCCATCAAATGTGAGATCAAATCTTTTTCCACTCTACCCTCCAAAATTTTCATTCTCCTCTTGCTTTCAATAACTCTTATTAGCACTCGGTGAATCACGGCCGCGGATCTAACTGCTTTGTAGTGCCTAGTGCCGGGCAAGTAGATGGGCAGCTGAAAAACCCCTTTAAGCAAAATATTAAATTCTTTTAACATCATTGCTTGCCAATTGGGATCATCTATGCTCGCAAACATCTCACAAGCGATCGAAAATGCATACTTCTTGATCAATGGTAAAGCCATCACCTTATTCTTACCAATCCAATCACTTTGAAAACATTTCTTGCAAGTTATATCGAACCTCTCGACAAGTTGGTGCAACACTTCTTGTTGCAAGAAAGCCACAACGACCTTCCGTGTCCGCACAGCATCATCATATGGTGCAGTAAAGAAGGCGTCTCCAAACAATTTCTTAAGAGAATTAGGCCACCATGTCAAGACTAAGCGCTTTTCGGATGTGAATGTGAACTTATTCCCAGCTGCACCACATAAGACGACTGTTTTCTCCAACAAGAATGAAGTTTTGAAGATATCTTTATTGTAACTATTCATTCTTGTTTTGATAAATTCTTCGGGTTTTCCATTTCGGCCTAAGCGTTGGATCTCTAAGGATTCACCAATGATTGGCCATCCCATACTTCCAGGGGGCAAAGGAGGATTGTATTGTGTTCTAGTGAATGTGAAGAGGAGCAAAAATGCAAGTGAAGACATAGCTAAGATGAGGTACAGTAAGTATTCTTGGGTGAACTCCATTGGAACCAAGGTGAAGAAGATGGAGATGATCAAAATCAATGAAGAAGTTAACAAGGAGGACCACAACAGGGGAAGGGGGTGTGGAGGATTAAAATGGCCAAGATCACATGATTAATTGAGATGTGGTCCCACTCCAATAATTTCAAACCTACTTTATGTACTTTATCTTTTTGGGAAATGAACACCTTCAACTCTACGTTTTAAAACTCAACTCAGACTCAGATGTCCTTGGAATGGAATTTCAAACTCAACTCTATCTTTTTGTCAGACAATTCGAGTCAGTCAAGTAAATAGCAACGTTTGGCAGGAGACCTCAATGGATTAAGAAAGTTACTATTGGAGATGTCTAGGCCCTCTATTTTCATCTATATAAACTAATAAGATAACCCCTTTAAATACACGATAAAACAGATTTGGTGTTAATTTTCTCCAACAATTAAAGCTATTGAGCCATCCTATTCGAGATGGATTAAAGAAGCGAAGGTGAGTCTACATTTTGGAACATTTAATCTAATGGGATAAGTTGGATTATGGATCTCACTGCCAGATTATTGCTCAACAAAAATCAACAATGACAAAAGGTAAGCATTCTTGAAACCATTTGCATTAGGTTATATATGCATGTATACTTTTGAGATGTTATGGATTTTAAGGTCGTAATCTTTCATGAAATTCCACAATTAAATTAGTTATTGAATCATGAGAAGACACTTGTAAATTAGGAAAAGCTGGTCTAACAGATTTCCTTCTTTGTTTAGAAGGACTAGAATTCTTTACAGGATAAGTCTTTATCTATTTAATACATGGTTTAAAATCTCGGTGTGATATCTTGTTCATAAACAAGACCAAGTCGTTTTAGATGAGTCAACTTATCTTGAATAAAATAAATCATTTAATTCGGTTTGCAGCAGACATTTGTCCTATATGGATTAAAAGTTTTGAATAGGACAGATTTTTTGTGAAGGTGATTTTTATGGTGAGAAGATCATCCTCACAAAAAATCAGCCCAATTTGGAACTTCTAATCCCTTCAAAAGTGAAAGAATTTTGAATCATAAAATTTTTACCGTTAATTTGTAAACTTCTTTTGATGGAGTTAGAAGTTTCAGATTGAACTGATTTTTTGTGAGGATAATCTCTACACCATAGAGATCATCCTAAAAAAAAAAAAAATCAGCCCACTTTAAAACTTTTAAGTTATATAGGATAAATTTTGTCTCCCAATGTTGTAGGTTGAATGGGACTATATATATATATCCATAATTATAATTTTCATAAAATTAGGTAGATTAAAAAATATTTAGTCATAAAATCCTATTTTATTTAGGTGATAAATAATTAAATTCCAAAAAAAAAAAGAGAGTTTATTTTAATTAAAATATACAAAATCCCTTCGACTTGGCCAAAATTTTCCAAATATGAGATGGTGTGAAACCTAAAACATTGTGTAAATCTAAATCCCTCTTGGTGGTGATCGATACCAAGATGAGCAAGTCAGCTAGATCTTGAATAAGATTTAAAACTATGATTTAAGGAGGATGACATATTGTAAAGGATCTCAAGGTGCCACTTAGCCAAGTTGATAACTAAAGGCTTGAGGGGAGTTGATCGATCCCATGAGCTGGGGTTAGATCCCGTTGAACCTACGTCCTTCACCTCCCTAAATCACTAACCCATTTCTTAGTTAGAAAGAAAAAAATGTAAATCACTCTGGAAGATGATATGTAATAGGATTTTCTCTGAATTATAGTAAAATGATTTCTATAGGTTTAGAATTTCGCTCTACCTCGTGATCCTCACTGATCCCCCCTGAGCTTGGGGGTGGCCCTTATGATTTAGGTCAGAATTAAAGTCTCTCGTACTTAAAGACATAAAATCGAGTTTTCTCTATTTTTTTAAATTTTTAAAAAATGACCAATTTTTAGGTTATCACCCAAGATGGATAAAATAGGATGCCTAACACCTTTCTTATTTTTTTAAATTAGCCCCTTATCTAGATCTTAAGTAGATTAATGTCCTTTATTTGTATGAGCGTCAGTACAATGTTTAGAAAAATAAAATTTCTAAAATTTGTTATCCGGGTGTCCATTCACACCATTTTCTTAAAAACAATGGTGGTGACTCCAAATCCACATAATGTTAATCTTAGTAATCAAAAATCGCATAACTACAACTAAAATATTAATTCACAAAAAATACATCTCATCAAAGATATAGTTACTTATATACGAAAAATTACAAAATGCCCCTCATCAATGTAGGAGCAAGGATAGAGCCATGATTTGTGGTTAGTAGGGGTTAAGTGCTAACGATGGACAATCAGTATTCTTGATTTCCTTTTATGCCAATGTTGGGCTTGTTACGATGATTAACCACTAATCTCTATGATAAAATTATTAATCATCTTCATCCTCTTGGGATATGATGAAGATGTTGAGGATGAAGGTGGTGATTATGACAATGATGATAGTGATGAGATGATGGTTGTGATAGTAATAATTATGATGATGTTTACAAGGGCATCAAAGTCATTTTTCATTAGTCAATATGAAACACCAAAGTTAGGAGGCATGCCATCACTTTGAATAAAATAAGGGGGTATTATAAATATTTAAAAAAAAAAACATTTAAGGGCATATTATTATTTTGAAAACTTAAATACACCAATGGGGGCTAACTCTAATATTGGTCAAAACATAAGAGGTAAGTCGTCCCTTTTTCTTTGTTATTTCAAAAAGTTCATTAAGGATGATAGCCCCCACTCATCCTTCCGTAACTCCGCCTCTGAAAGTTTCTTTGATAATGGAATTTTTATTTTTATTTTAATTTCAATATGTAGGTTATTATACCTTCAACAAGGATATTTTCTTTAAAATTTATGTCTATGTTAATGCAATAAGTATTGAGGATATTTTTTAATTGGAACAAATTCTTTGATGATGTCAAGTAAATTAATATTATTTTCATCTTTTATTTTAAGAAAAAATCATTAGAAAAAAAAAAAATAATCTTTTGTCGCAAATATTACCCAGAAAGAAAAATGATTTCAGAAGATATATATATATATATATATATATATATATATATATATATATATATATATATATATATATATATATATATATATATATATTTTATGGCTGACAAGCAATAGTAAAATTTTCATTGCAAATGATTTGTAGGCAAAATCCTAGCTCCAACCCTGCTTGGAAAGTATAAAAGTCTCTGGCCAGCACTTTAATGAAAGTCAAATAATGTAAAGAAGTTGGAGGAATCTTTTTTACTTTCTTGTTTCTATATCTCATGTGATCTCCATGAACGCGTGGAGCAAACAATTTGACTTTACACAATAAGATTTATTATTATTATTTTATGTGGTCACTGTCAACATTACTTGATCTACAATCATCACAAAATCCAGCCACCCAAATGAAGCTTCCATTACCTTACATACTGTGAGTTGTTTATACTAACCCCATCGATCGACGTTGTTTATTATTATTTATAAAGATTGAGGCTTTTTCCAAACACTAGTATTACAGACTCCTCACAGTTGATTTCTTCGCAATTTAAATGTTGAGATGGTAAGAACGACTGGATTTGTTCCCTTATCCTTCTACATAAAAGTGACTACATTTAAAAATTGAAAATATGCTAGGGTGGTTGGTATGTGCGTCCTGTCAAAACAAGAAAAAAAAGGATTTCTCCTTAATTCCTATATTTAAAATGACCGTGCATTTTAATCCATGATACACGTGACCAGAAACTAGTCCTGAACCCAAAACTAATAACCTATCATTGTTTTCAAGTTGCATGCTTAAAGACTGTAGAACCACATGGTGCTAAAGTTAACAACACACCAATCTAGTGCATAATTAACTTTTGACCCAAAATCAATTTCACGCATCTCCCATTTACTCTAATTCATGCAAATTTAACTAAATTTCAATTTAATAACTCGTAAAGTAGTCAATAAATCAAAGTGCGTAACACATTTGGGATCCCATAATTTGACTAGATGAAGGTTCATACCGAACCTAACAATCCACACAATTAATGTAACGAGAATCACTTTGTCCCGTGTCAATAATCCAAGTCAAGACCCCACAAACCAAAGAAATGAAATTAAAATTAGTGTCTTGGTGCAGATAACTATTTTACTTTTTAATAATAATCCTTTTTTCCATTTATCCTTCAACTTTATTTAAGGGCTAGTTATAAGAAATATCTAGGAAGTAATTGTGGGAACATTGCTGATTAATCCAATACTTACAAATATGTAAATATAATGTTAATAAATGTGTAATCATTATCCTATAAACGACGATGACGTCATACACATTAATTTTCAATGAGATTATTATAGTGGACTATTCATTGAATAAGCTGTTTTACCTAAACATGCATAGAAAATTGAAAATTTGCCAAAATAGTGGACTATTCATTTTAATTTTAAAAATGGAAAATTATTCTTTTGAAATGAGAACATTTTCGTTAAAGTGTATGATAAGTTTACAATTTATAAGATAAAACCTTTTAATCAAACACGGGAAAATATTTATTATTTTATAAAATAGAAATCTTTTTCTCACTATAAACAAAATGTTTTTGTTCCGAAAAGGTAAATGTGTATCTATTTATCCAAAGTGGAAATTCCAAAAAAGATAAAGAAAAATTGAAAAATTCTCAAAACTTAGAGACTATTTATAAAGGAACCCCCCTTCCAGGGTTCTTTAATTAATTTTTTCCTATTTTAATATTTACATAACCATTCATTTTCTTAATTTCGTGAAATTGGGATTCTGGAATAACGATTATTTGATGAATAATCATTATTAAAACAAGCTGATGAATTTACCTTTATACCCTCAGTCGAAAGTAGATTCATAGGATCTATTTAATAAATAAATAGCAAACGTGACTTTACATCAAAAGCCATTTTATAAAAAACAAAATAATAAATTAATTAATTTGAATAAGGTATAAATGGGTATTTCCATAAATATTAAAAAAAAAAATAAGGCTGTTATATAATTGGAAAATGTGGTTGTACTTCAGAAAATCATTTGTGAATAAAATCAGTTACTAAATTGGGAGTATATATAATTATTAGAAATATGATCAATTTTTAAGGAGGTGATGGAAGCATCTCTAAGATTATCTTAGCTCATTATTTATTGTCACGAGGTCCACGGGGCCATTACGTGATACCGATTATCAATGTTTATAAATTAAGGTGATTTTGATTAGAATATAAAAGAAGAAAAAAAATTCAGGGAGTCCGAATTTCTAGAAGATCATCGTAACAAGGGAAAATTATTTAATGCACTGTATGGGAGGTGCTATTTTCTAAATTACCCTTACAACTAAATTTCTTATTGGATCAGTACCAATCCCATCCAAACACGATCCATTATTTTTAGAGAAATCGATCCAAGAAAAACAAAATAAAAATTAAAAGATTCAATCTAACAAGAAGAAAAAATATAAAAAGTTTTTACGTGATTCTCTCAAGAATGAAGCATGTCCACTGATCACACAGATTCCACTACAAAGCGAAAAAATTTAGTTACATATTACACCCGTCCCAAAAAGAGAAATATATACATAGTGCTCAACAGTTGAGCACTGTGTTAAATGATGAATAATACACCTTGCTGACTAGTACCAGTAGGCTCCACAAACCATAATAGTGACAACCTACTATAAGATGCGTCCAACTACTTTACAAATGACTTTTAGTGTTGTATGAAGTTATAAGGAGTGCAACTTGGTCAAATTTAAATCGAGAAATGAACCAATTTGATAGGTTTGGTTTAATTTGGAACAAATTTCGGTTCGATTCTCAATTCAGAATAGCTATAGAACTGAACCAAACTAAGAATCGACCCCTTATAAAATAAATAATTAACTCAAGTGTGTTTATAGAATGCAGCTTGAAGAAAGGTGGTAGATGATTATTTTTTATTGAGGGTAAAACTTAGGAGTTAGGACACAAATTAATGATTTATTATAGGAAATATTATTGTCTACTTTCATTAAAATATACGTTGTTTTGAAGCAGAACTATAGTGCTTGGAACACAAGAATCAAATCGAACCTTTGATAGTTTGGTTCTGGGGTCAATTCGATTTTGGTTACAGTTCTTGTTTAGTGAAACCAACCTAGTCAGACTGGTTTCAAATAATACAGACTACCGTGCCAACTTGTCTGATGTCCAACCTTGTGTCCAATTAAGTACCGTGATGACCAGGAGGACACAAATGCATCATATTCTATGTTGGGTCTTTAACCCACACCAAAGTACTATTTACATATTCTACCTTCAAGATGAAATAGCGCCCCCTAAATCTTTCTTTTCCAATTTAAATATAATATTTCCTTGTGTTAAATTGGAGGGAGTTATTTCAATTTGTAATATCCATGTGTTAAATTTGAGATATAAATGTGTTTACAAAACGGGTTGAAGAAGAAAACATTTAGATCATTTTTCATTAGTCTATAAGTTAAGATCAAGGTTAAGAGACATTTTATCAATTTCGATAAAAAAAAAATTGATCTCAAATATAAGTAATTTCAATTTACAATCTGTAATTGGCATACGCATCTTTGAAGTAAAAGTTCTTTATTAAATTGAATGTATTATATACCCATTATTGATAATGGGTAGGTAGGTTTTTTTTAGGATGAATTACCATTTAGTGAGTTTAAAATGAGTTATTTACGAACTTGAAAGATCACATTTTTTATATATATAATTTTTTTTTTATAATAATAATAAATTAATTACTTTGTAAGTATAAAGTGATTATTTTTAATTAGTCACTGTAAACCTACGAAATTATCACTTTAAAAACCTTTGAATTTGTTATCGTTGACGTTTTGATAATTAAAATGAACATTGAATCTGAATAGTAAATTTTTCAAAAATTATTCTCTTTTTTGTAAGTACATTTTATTTTATTTTGGGTTGCTAAATGAGTAAGCGATATATTAATAACGAGAAAAATTACAAGGGAACATTAGAAGACAGCTCTAACATAGGAAACATAAAGTGATTGGTTGCCATCACATATAGATTTGTAAATTATTAGAGATGGGCCCCATCTTAGTCACTTGATCTTGGCGAGTGGCGATTATTAATTAATCTTTTTATTGTTGTGGTCTTCCTTGTTTACTGTTTTTTGATCATCTCCTTCTCCTTCACCTTGGCTGCAATGGATTTCACTCAAGAACACCTGTTGTACCTCATCTTATTAGTTATATCTCTTGCATATTTGTTTCTCTTCAAATTCACTAGAACCAAACATAATCCCCCTTTGCCCCCTGGAAGCATGGGATGGCCAATAATCGGTGAAACATTAGAGATCCAACGCTTATGCCGAGAGGGAAAAGCCGAAGATTTCATCAAAACAAGAATGAATAAATACAACAGAGATATCTTCAAGACTTCAATTGTACTTGAGAAAACCATCACCTTTTGTGGTGCACATGGAAATAAATTCCTCTTCACCAATGAAAGGACTTTGGTCACCACATGGTGGCCTGAATTTCTCAAGAAATTTTACGGTAACGCTTTCCTTCTAGCCCCTTACGATGAAGCAATTCGAATACGAAAAGTGGTTGTGGCTTTCTTGCAGCAAGAAGTGATGCAACAACTTGTCGAAAGATTTGATAAGAGTTGTAAGAATTGCTTTCAAAGCGATTGGATCGGTAAGAATAAGGTGATGGCCTTATTGTTGATAAAAAAGTACGCGTTTTCGATCGCTTGTGAGATATTTGCTAGTATGGATGATCCCAATTGGCAAGCAAAGATGTTGGAAGAATTCCATATGTTGTTTGAAGGTTCATTTAGCCTACCCATCTACTTGCCTGGCACAAGACACTACAAAGCTAGGAAGTCTGCGGTGGTGATTCGTCGAGAGCTGATAGAATTGATTGAGAGGAAGAGAAGGATGATAACTTTAGAGGGTAGAGTTGAAAAAGATCTGCTCTCTCATTTGATGGACGCAAGAGATGAAAATGGGAAGGTTTTAAATGATAAGGAGATTGTCGAAAATGTGATGATTCTACTAGATGCAGGGCATGGTACAAGTAGCTCTACAATGATGATGATCATGAAATATTTGGCTGAAAACCCCGATTGCTATCGACGAGTTCTTGAAGGTTTGGTAGTTAATTTCTTCCTTGTCAAATTTAAGGTTAATTCATGTAAAACTAGGCCATGGAAGCATAGCTCAACTATTAATTGAGTCAAATTAAAATATTAAATGACCAAAATATATGCTCATTTTCTAGCTAAATACTTATGATTTTTGTACTCAAAACAAGTCATCTTAAAGCCTAAGATCCCTCACTTTCAGCATTCATACCTCACTTGCTAACTAATATGGGAAGATTTCTGGAGATGCAGAAGACATGGATTTTAGAGTAGAAAAGTTGAGGGTTTTCTTCAATAGATAGAAACTGATGGATTGAAGATGAAGTTTAAATGGGTTTAAAGCTTAGAGATTATATGGATTTCTGTTTAAAAAAATTTAGGGCTTTCTTGGATAGGTTCAAGCATATGGTTTGAAGATAAGGTGATTTGTAAACTATATATATATATATATATATATATATGGGAAATGTTCAGCAACAAACATTTTGACAAACATTTTGGCAAAACATTTTTGAAAATATGGGTTACAGGTTTTGGAATGGGCTGATTTTTGGTGAGGATGATCTCTACAGGGAATAGATCATCATCACCAAAAATTAGCCCATTCCAAAACTTCTAACCCATCAAAAATGGTTTACAAAAAATGGACGGTCCACGATTTTTCAACCTGTTAACATGGGGCTAGAAGTTTGGAATGGGCTGATTTTTGATGAGGATGATCTCCTCACCGTAGAGATCATCCTCACCAAAAATCAGCCCATTCCAAAACCTCTAACCCATGTTTTGAAAAATGTTTTGCCAAAATGTTTGTCAAAATGTTTGTTGCTGAAAGGGACCCTATATATATATATATATATATATATATATATATATATATATATATATTTGAGTGTAAATTCAGTCTATAATTTTGCAGAACAAAGGGAGATAGCTTCACAGAAAAGGCCCGGGGAACTATTGAACAAAGACGATATCCAAAAGATGAAGTATTCATGGAATGTTGCGAGCGAAGTCCTCAGAATCTCACCTCCTGTTCAAGGAACATTTAGGAAGGCCAAAGTAGACTTCACCTATGCCGGATTTTCTATTCCAAAGGGTTGGATGGTAAGTCTTTCACATTATTATTGAATTTTTAAATTTTTTTCAAGGAACATGAGTGCCAGTTCGTCCAGTAAGGATAACATTTTTTTCTTTAATTAGGTTTGGTGGAATACAGTTTCTACACACCATGTTGCAGAGTATTTCCCAAATCCCGAGAAATTTGATCCATTGCGATTTGAGAGAGACGTGATTACTCCTTATACTTTTGTTCCCTTTGGAGGAGGGCCGAGGATGTGCCCTGGTAATAATTTTGCAAGAATTGCAATACTTGTTTTTCTACACAATCTTGTGAAGGAATTTAGATGGGAGCTTGTGTATCCAAATGAGATAATCAGTGTGGATCCAATGCCCACATCAAAGAAAGGTCTTCCGGTCTATCTCTATCCACATTAGTATGTAAATGTTTTTTTCTACAAAACTTAATTAGTAGATGATCCATGTGCATTATGTGCAAGAATTCAAGGTATTAATGTACTTGAATGTTATTTTTATATCTATGAGTAACTTTATTCTCCATAAGTGAATTTTGGTATTAGAAAGTTTCGGTGGAACATTCTAATTATGGCCAAGATCAAAATTAAACATTGACCCTGAAATGTCAAATATAAATGTTTCATAATATCCAAAATATTTCAATCCTGAGGACTATCTCAACTTTTTTTTTTTTTTTTTTTTCATTTGGTGTTTTTTGTTAGGAGATTTTAACATTTTTCCTAACCATCTACTCTTTATTCCAATTGTTTTGGGCTAGCAACATGAATCATACTTCAATAATCATTTTTATTTTATGAGTCATGATAATTTGACTACCCCACGTGGCACACTCAATCGACTCTCTTGACGAGACAAGTTCGGGAACCGTAAATCTGTATGCATCGGGATACACAACTATACTTCTCCATAAAAAGTGTATCCCAAGGGAATCGTGTATCCTGAGACATACAGATCTATGGTTCCCCAACTTGTCATGTCAGGAGAGTGGATTGAGTGTGCCACATGGGGTAGTCAGATTATCATGATTCTGTTTTTTTTTTTTTTTTTGAGCTATAAATTTTGTCAAGGCTTGTGTATTTAGATTCTTCTTACTACTACTTCAATCTACTTCAAGTAAGCCTTCCATTCTCACTTTAGGGAACTCAACTTGCATCACGGAGCAGATCCTTTGTAAAGCCATATTCCTATAGCGTCGATTCTACAGTCTAAGATAATATCACATTTACGAAAAAATAACACCACAGCCCTCTTGTGCTAATGGCTTAGATCTGATTTAATGAAAAAGAAAATATTTTTTCTAGATGATCCGTTATCTTACTTTTACGAACTTGTTGACATGGCGCTTTCAGAATCGTTAAATTACAGAGAGCTACAGGGATACCTCGCTACAGAGGATCTGCTCCCCTTGAACTGTAGCTCATTTTCAACATAAGGTATGAAGCCATTGCATACATTCTCAAACGTAAATTTGTTATCCTTTCTGTTTGTATATATGTAAGACGGTAATTAATAATTAATATGGGGAATTTTTCCAAAACGTGATCAACTTTTAACTAAATTCCAATTCCCAAAATTGAGCGTACGACATTGTAGGTTTTCAAGTGTAATCTCTCAGGTTTAAAGTGATAATCTCCTTAGGTATACAGTGACAATCTCGCTGGTTTGCTACTTTTAGCGAGATTTTTAGCTCACAAAATGGTAATTTTCTCATTAATATATTTTGTTGCATTAAAATTTGGGCCAGTTCTTAATGGCGAATTATTTATGAGGCATTAAAAAATAAATCCCTTGTTTTTTCTTAATGCATGATCTAAAGGGCATCGGAGTCCTAGAGTTCTCCAATAGCAGGGAAAGGGTTTTACCATACCCTATGTGTTTTGTAGGCCTCCACATCGAGAGGCTCATATTACGTTGATCGAATTCCAAATCAACCTAAGCTCTATACAGTTTGATATTTATCTTAAAATAAATTATTTAAATAAGTTTTAAACTTATATAGTTTACTTTAGATAATAAACAGTTTTTAAGAGTATTGCCAATAAACAGTGAGGGAAATTAAGAAGAAAGAGAAAAAGAAATTAGGAAGTTTGGGAGGTTGAAACCCCCCCCCCCCCGGCAAATATAAAAAGGAGGTTACCAACAAAATTTGTTCTAGAATGATCAAATCTGAGTTCCTGTCATAGATTTGTTAAATTTACTCATACTTTTCTGAACACTAAAAAATCAATTATTCACTTTGATAAAAACACTTTAGGGTATGTTTGATTGCATGGAAAGTCACTTTCCATGAAATTTGAAATCCATGGAAAATTAGTTGTAGAAAATAGGTAGGATTGAAAAATCAAATTCCATTGTTTGATTTCACTTGGATAAAATCATGGAAAAAATATGAGAAAAAAGAAGAAGAGGAGAAGGAGGAAGAAGATGAGAGGAGGGGGAGAGGAAGAGGGAGGGAGGGGGGAGGATGTGGCTACCGTGACGGCGAAGGTGGTGGCAACGACGGTGATGGCAAAGGTGGTGGCAACGGAGGTAAGTGAGGAAGATGGGGGAAGAACGTAGTGGAGGTGGTGGTGGCGGAGGAGGTGAGGGATGGAGAAGAAGGAGAAAAAGAAGAAGAAGAAGGAGAAAAAGAAGAAGAAGAAGGAGAGCCGACGATGACGGTGACGACGATGGTGACGATGACGACGACGGCGTGTTTAGTGTAATAGTGGTGGTGGTGGTAAGCAAAAATTGAGGATGGAAAATATGGGTGGATTTCATTTTCCCACCCATATAGGTGGGAAAGTGAAATCCATGATTTAGTGAACTTTTTGAATGGGGTGGAAAATGAATTTCCATTTCCATGTGCAATCAAACACTTGAAAAATGTCATTTTCCATGGAAATTGATTTTTTACCCTATTTTCCATGTGCAATCAAACATACCTTAAAATTGTATGAGATAAAAACTCTAAAATTCATCCATGAATGGGACAGATAGACAAAGCGTCACACTTGTGCAAATCTCATGAGACGAACGAGATGATATTTTGAAAATCTCGAACAAGTTAGTAAAACTCGTCCGAGTCAATTGGGATTTTATATATTTTAATTCAAGTAATTAATTTTTTGTAATTTAAATACTTATTGTTTATATAAAATATGATTTTATAATAAAACATCTTCTAATCTATCTTAGTTTTTAAAAAAATTATAATTATTTTAATAATAATAATAATTATTATAAAATGGGTTAAATGATTTATCCTGTCTGATACGAGTTGACTCGTCCAGGACAACTTGATCGGTCTCATCTATGAACGAGACAAGACGTTGCAAACACCTTATTTTGTCTAGGTCGAGTCTAAGAGCACCAAAAGCATTCCAAGAATGGGATTGACCAAAGGTATATTTCAATAGGGCTTTAAAACCCAATTTTCAAGTAGCCACCAGGCTTGAAAGCGATTATTCAACTTGGATTCAAGCCTGGCCATAAGTGACCCTTGGCCAAGTATAAATTTATTCTGGCTTTACTCACCTAAGGCCAATTTTGTTGAACAATTACAAGTCCATGCGTGCTCGAATTTTCTTAAGAGAAATTAAATTACACTCTAAACCCCCTCTTTAATGATTTTTTTCCTCAAGAAATACTCTCATTTTATTTTTTTATTCTTTCATTAATTTTGTAATAATTCCCCCACTTTAGTCTTCTCCTAATTTTATAAATTCTTCTAATAAGGACTCTTGGTCAAGTGTTGGCCCTCACATAAGTGTAATTATTATTTTAACCCCATCTTGTTATAACTAAATTACGATAGTTTACTCTTATGCGCCCCCTCTAGATTATCCTCAATCCTAAAAGATTCAATGTAATTTGACTAAGTTGCATGGTTTGTGACAATTTTGCCTAACTTATAGAATCCTCTAGAATTTGTGCACAAATATTAGATTATCCCTAGATTGTTAGAGAGCTAGCCAAGGGAAATGACATTAATATCCAAAATTCAAATCCATATTTACATGTCATCTAGCTTAATTCATTCATGTTTGATCGAAAGTCAAAGCTTTTAGACCCTTTTGACCCTACTTGAGAATTCTCTAGAACTTATTGAGATAAATAAAAAATATATAGATTTTCTAGGGATCTGTATATTTCTCCTTGGGATCAGTCTTCATTGGGATATCTTTCCACCTCTACCATTGTATTAAAAAAATAATAATAATTAATTAATTATTGTGGGCGTGTGTATGTTTTTGGTATGTGTTTTTGAAAAATACAGGTAGTCTAAATCTAGGGAGATAAGGTATCATTACCTTTTCCTTTTGATTAATGCTGAAGTGACCTCAGTGGGGGATACATAGCAAACGTCTTGATGTGGTGGCAAGTGCATGCCCATAGATGCATTTTTCTCGAGATACATAGAAAATACATCTATGGATATGCACGCGCCCCCACATCAAGATGTCCCTGTGTGTCCCTCACTGAGGTCACTGACCTTTTTTATTTGAGTGCTGACTTTCTATCTTGAAAGTCTTCACTCAGTCAATATTCGGATGATCTGGCACGGATACGTAATCATAGGAGATGTGTAATTGTGCATCCCGAGGAAAAAGATCTAGAAAGTTATTCATTATTCTACTTATATTTCAAATCTTAATAAGTTGTGGGTGTGATTGGTGGAAGCGGATCCTAGCACTCGTTCTTGTAGCAACCTTGTAGCACACTTTGAATGGTTGGAAGAACGCCACATCAACTACAAAATTAGATCTCACCACTTGTAGCACACGTTACTGTAGCACATTTTAGATGGGGAGATCAGTAGCCCTTCATTTTTAAAGACTTGGGTCGCAATCAAAAAACATGTTTTTTGATTTTTTTTTTAAATCATAGCTAAGTCATGGCCACAAGAGGTTAAGATGTCAATTTTTTTTTTTTTTTTTTTTAAAGAGGAGATTATAAAAAAAAAAAACCTAAAAAAAGTTATTATAGAAAAAGTAATACATTTTTTATAATTATCAAATCAAAACCAAATCGGCACTTCAAGTGTCAAATTTAAAAAAAAATAAAAAAATAGTAAAATTTCAATACTTAAAGTGCCAATTTTTTATTATTATTATAAACAAACTCAAATTGTGGTAAGTTTCAATTTTTTTTTTTTAAAGAAAAAAAAAAAAAAAGAGAAATGCTAAATGGACATTGTTTTTGGTGTACCCTATTACGTATTGGCTCATAGTCCAACAAACGTTTGACATGTGGCGCAATGACATTAGTAATAGAGACAACTTTTCTCTCTTGCCCGTTACCCACATATTTTTTTTTTTAGATTTCAAATATTAGAAAGGATTGTTGGGCCCAAGTTGATTATCACATTGACAATCCAATAACATAGCCTTTTAGATTACATAAAAAAATAATAATAATAATTTAAAATATTGTTTTTTGAGCTTGATCCAAGGTGTTGAAAAGAGATGGCCACCGAGCACCGAAATTTAAAAATAAAACTCAATAGTGAAAAACAACTATTTTTTTTTTTTAAGTTCATATAATTTGTCCTCTATAACTCCATTGTATCGGATCATGTTTTTGAATGTCACAAGGTGATCAAATAACAAAGTTTGCTTCTTTTTTTTTTCACTATGGGCACGAGAGAAAGAGGGGCGTTGTCAAAAATAATATCCATATAGCATGCAAAAACAACGTCCAACACCCCTTTATCTTCGAGATGAAATTGTAAAACTTCGAGCCGAACTTGCCATTAACTTCGAGATGAAAGATTTGGAAGTTGATTTTATGGATGAAGAAATATTCATATCACAAAAAGACTATGTGGAGGAACTTATTCGCAAGTTTGGTTTGGATTAAAGTAAGCGATATTCCACCCCTCTTGATGCTAACATAAAGTTAAAGCATGATAAAGGTAATCTTCTTCTGGATCCTCGACCTTATCGTGCACTTGTTGGTAGTCACATTTATTTAACTATTATAAAATTGGATATTACATTTTCTGTTAGGTTTGTTAGTCGTTATATGCAAGTTCCATATAAACCACACTTGGAGGCAGCTAAATGAATCTTAAAGTATGTTTACTCCACACTTAACATGAATCTTTTGTTCAAGAAAGGAGTTATGTTCGAATTGGAAGGATATTCCGATGCCGACTTAGGTGGTGATTTAGATGATCGTAAGTCTACATCTGAATATGTTTTTTCATGTGGATTGACATGTGTTTCATGGTGTAGTAAGAAGCAAGATTTGATGTCTCTTTTTATGACAGATGCAGATTATAAGGCTACAGCTCTTACTGTACAAGAATATGTGTGGCTACGTCGGTTGGTCAATGATGTTTCTTCAAAAATTCACAAACTAACTACTATATATTATGATAAT
This sequence comes from Akebia trifoliata, assembly GCF_017979445.1. Lineage (NCBI taxonomy): Eukaryota > Viridiplantae > Streptophyta > Magnoliopsida > Ranunculales > Lardizabalaceae > Akebia > Akebia trifoliata. The sequence goes on along the minus strand of NC_141388.1, from coordinate 34,821,164 downwards.
CAAAGTGTTTTCAAACTTGAACAAATCTTGTTTGTCATGCAAAGACCATGCATATTGAAATTGAACATCATTTTATTTATGAGAAGGTGTTTGATCAACAATTGAAGTTTTGGATATGCGAAGCAACAACTTTGTGGACATCTTCACCAAGTCGCTCTCCAAAGGCTTATTTGAATTTCTTATAAGAGCTAAGCTTAGTATTATTTCTATGAAATCACTTTAAGGGGGAGTGTTAAATTTTAAAGTTAATTTTCTAGAAATCTTATTTTATTTTGAGAGTTGTAGTGAGGGTATTTATGTAATTTTGTATATGCCCCACTTCACATGTGTGGTTGACACATATCACTTTTTCTCTCTTCTCTACCTCATTACATTTACATTTCCCATGTAACCCCATTACCATCAATTATCTCTATTTTCCTATGCAACCAACCTCAAGTCCCAATGCAATTTTGTTTTCCATCTTTAACCCTCTTGAAACTTCTTGAACAAGCATTTTCACATATTAGAAATTTCCTCTAGCACCATACATATATATATATATATATATATATATATATATATATGTATGGGGGGCATTCAATGGCCAACTTTTTGGCAAAACATTTTTCAAAACATGAGTTAGAGGTTTTGGAATGGGCTGATTTTTGGTGAGGATGATCTCTACGGTGAGGAGATCATCCTCACCAAAACTTCTAACCCATGTTTACAAGCTGAAAAATTGTGGACCGTCTATTTTTTGTAAACAGTTTTTGATGGGGTTAGAAGTTTTGGAATGGGCTGATTTTTGGTGAGGATGATCTCCTCACCGTAGAGATCATCCTCACCAAAAATCAGCCCATTCCAAAACCTCCAACCTATGTTTTGAAAAATGTTTTGCCAAAAAGTTTGCTAAAAAGTTTGCCCTTGAATGCTACCTTATATATATATATATGGGTCACGTTCAGCAACGAACATTTTGACAAACATTTTGGCAAAACATTTTTCAAAACATGGGTTAGAGGTTTTGGGATGGGCTGATTTTTGATGAGAATGATCTCTACGGTGAGGAGATCATCCTCACCAAAAATCAGCCCATTCCAAAACTTCTAGCCCCAGTTTACAAGTTGAAAAATTGTGGACCGTCCATTTTTTGTAAATCATTTTTGATGGGGTTAGAAGTTTTGGAATGGGCTCATTTTTGGTGATGATGATCTCCTCACCGTAGAGATCATCCTTACCAAAAATCAGCCCATTCCAAAACTCTAACCCATGTTTTTAAAAATTTTTTTGCCAAAATGTTTGCTGAACATTTCCCTGTATATATATATATATATATATATATATATATATATATATATATATATGTGTGTGTGTGTGTGTGTGTGTGTGTGTGTGTGTGTGTGTGTGTGTGTAGGGAGTCTCATTCATCACAAAGTCCTTGAAATAACCCTTGAAAAGAGAGAAAGTGAGTAAGAAACCATCAGCACTCCAAATTTCATATCTTGTACAAGTGGAGGTCTCATTTCCAATTTGTAAAGTTTCTTTTTGAATTAAATTAGTATTTCCCTTTTGTCATTGTAATTGTTGTTGTTCTTCTTCTTAATTGTGCGACTTGGGCTAGTGTTTTCTATACTATTTAAGAAGCGGAATTCCGAAATTTTGAATTCTATCTTTCTCCACACTTCCAACTGTTCAAAGTGTGATACAAGGTTGCTACAGGAACATGTTTGCTGAACTGTCTAGACCTAAAGAGGTCTCCACATTTTACAACCTCAGCATTATTGTGCCACATGGTAAAGGGCGTGTATGTTTTGCTTGACTGAAATTGTAAATTGCAATACAAAAGTGGGAGGAAAGTTTGATTTTGGAGGCCCCAAATTCCAATAGTCCAAGTGTATTAGAAAAGCATCAAACATCATTTTCATAAATTCGAAATGGCCTTCCATGCACGTGGATCAATGGAAATTTAGGGTCTCTCTATCTCTCTAAAAGGTAGGTCTTCAAAAAGGTACTCTGGAGATAGCCATGATACCACAAATAAGTTCATATTCCGAACCATGAATTAGTTTATAATTTCAATCAATTATCTATACGAATCGGATTTTCTCTCTCTCTCTCTCTAAAAGGCAAGTCTCTAAAAATGCACTCTTGAGAGTAGCCATGATACCACAAATAAGTTCATAATGCTGAACCATGAATTAGTTCATAATTTCAGTCAATTATCTATACGAATCGGATTCACTCTAGGGTGGCGAACCGAGAACCCAAATTCAAACAAAGCAAACCCATAAAGAGTCGAGATCCCATATGATGTCTTGTTTCTATAGATACGAACGATGTCTACATGGTGTAGACACCCTATTTTTGTATTTGTCTAATTCAACAATTCGTTCCTCGGTTGTGGTGAATTCCTAATGATAAGTTCAAAGAACTCGAAGACTTGTGAGTACTATTCCCAATCTCTTGTTTCTAATCCTTCCATCTCTCTTACTCGTTACAACTCGGCATAGAAATTTACGCACGTTTAAGATCGCTACACTTTACACCCGATTTAGCAAGTACGTACGTTTAGATTCGTTATATAGTTTGATAACTTAGAGACTTCGCTACGCTAGGAAAATATGACCTCGAGACTTAGAAACAATCACATTGGGATTGAAAGAAACCTTACATCAAAATTTATAAAAATCTGAAAAATCATCAAAATGACGAAAATACCCCTCATGAATTTCGGACCTCCTAAAAAATCACGAAAGTACCTCCATTGCACTCAGAATATGTTTTCGAGTCTAATGAGACTCAAATTGATGAAAATAGAGAAATTTATGAGAAATCACAAAAATGACGGAAATGTCCCTCAATGTCCGACTTTGACCTAGAAATTTTGATTCTTAAAAAAACATAATATAAAAAAAATAATTAAACAAATTGGAAAAACTTTCTAATTAGAATTAAATTAAAATTGAAATTAAACAATCGATTAAAATTCATAGTCAAATAAAAAATTCAAAGTAAAATCAACATCAAACTAAAATTAAAATTCACCCGACCAATTAAAATTTAAAATCAACTTAAAATTAAAAATTAATTGACCAATTAAAATCAAATCAAAATTCAAAATCAAATTAAAATTTCAAATCAAAATTTATCAACCAATAAAACAAAAATTCAAAATTCAATCGACTAATGAAGAAAAAATTAAATCAACAAATGAAAGATTAAATTAAAATTCAATTGACCAATCTAATCAAATTCGAAGTAAAATACGAACGATCAAAATTGAAACTAAAATTTAATCGACCAATAAAAATTTCAATTCAAAAATCAATTAACTCACAAAATTGAAAATTAAAATTGAAGGGATCATTTAAAATTGAAAAAAAGGGAATATAAAAATCGACTGATCATGACTTAATTGATGACGAAGCATTAAGATGTGAGTAGTCTGGGATCCCCACCCCCATTCTCCAAAAAAGAGAACGTTAAAAAAAAAGGAAAAATTTAGAAAGTTTTTTTTTATATATAAAGAGAGATGTCTTTCTCTCTTTCAAGGACCCTCTTCTTCTTTTTTGGCTGATGTCTTCTAGTCAACAGGTCCTCTCTCTCATTCTCTACACACTCTCCCTCTCCCTAAAGTCTTTCTTTGTTGGGACATCTTCTTTTCTTAATTTTTTTGGATAGCAAGAAGAAAGAGAAGAAGAAGGAGAAGGGCGATCAACTTTCTTTGGGTACGTCTTTTTCTCTTTGGCTGCACAACTTGCTCCCTCTCTCCAACTCTCTCAGACCCCTCTCTTCTTCACATCCATCTGGTAGAGGTCTCTTCTCTAGTCTTCTTCTTCTCTTTTGGTTGCACCAACACCCCAACTCCCTCTTCCTACTACAACAACGTCCCTACCCACATCTCTCTCTGCTCTCATTTTCTCACATTCCTCTCTCTATAACAACAACCCCCCTATCCACAATTCTTTCTCTTTCAGTCGGAATCTCACATTGATAGCAGCCCCAACCATTCCATCTTCCCTTTAACTACTAACAACAATCACAATTTTGTCTCTTTGAAAGCATCATTTTTTCTCTTGAACCTAGCAGTCATTACAATCCCCCTTTCTTTCTCAAAATGTCCTAAACCCAGCAGCCTCATCTACAACTGTTCTTTTCTTCTTTTCAGCTGTGGTTTTGTATATTTTTATTGTTCTCATGCTTTTCCAACTTGCCGAATTATGTATCATGTTAGTTTTTTTTTGCGATAATCTCATGATTGTCACGTTTGAACTAATTTATGATCAGAGAGGTTCATTCTTTCATTATTTTTCTCCTTTGCATGTTAACAAGGTTAGGAGGAATAGTTTTTTTTTTATAGACTTTATGATTGTAGTTCTTGAATCGAATTTGTGCGAATCATGATGACGGAAGTTTAAATTTTTTTACTATCCTCTATGTTGGCAATATTGTCGATTTTGTGGCTAGAGTTTTTTGAGGACTTCTATTTGATGATGACTATACATGTTTTGAATGAGAACCATTTTTGGAAAGTCCAGAATTGTACATATATATGTCCATCAGATTAATCGGATGAGCAAGCAGTTTTTTTTTTTTTTTTTCAATTTCTGATTTGGGAAGCATGCTAATATGGGATGTTTCCAATTTGAGAACTTTATGTGCATGGTTATATTCAGATTTGATAATTTATCATATATTTGCAAATTTTCTCTTTCAAAGAAAAGAAAGTGTTCATGTTCATAAGTTTCTATTTTAGAAGCTCCATATTCTTAAATTTTTACTCTTCGAAAGTCATATTTGTAAATTACTGAAATTTCGTTCTCATATTTTCTATTTTGAAAAGTTTGGTGAGCAAAAGTTTTGTCTTGGAAAATTCATATTTTGAACTTTCTAATATGAAAATTTTATAATCTTCTGTTTTTGGGGAAACACACATTAATAAATTTCTAATTTAGAGATTTTACATTTTTAGTAATTTCTCAATTTAGAAATGTTGTATTTTCCTATTTAGAAATTTCATGTTCATGGAAATTTGTAGTTTTCTAATTCAGAAATTTGTACTTTTTGAAACTTACTATTTTAGAGTATTCATATTTTGCAAATTTCTAATTGGGAATTCATCCTATGTTTGTAAGTTTCTGTTTTGAAAATTTTATTTTTATAAATTTCTAATTTGAGGATTTATCACATATTCTTAAATTTCTATTTTAGGAAATATTAAATTTCTAATTTAGAAACTTTATAAGTTGTCAATTTAACAGTTTGACATTCATAATTTTCTAATTTGAAAAATTTTCACAAATTCTTATTTCATCTGATTTGAAACATATTTACATATGGATTTTTAATTAACTTTAAATCATGGGATAATTAGGATTTTTTCACAAATTTTTTTCTTGTGGGAAATTTGAGAAATCACATAATAATTAGAAAATTTTAGTTGTAAAATTCATTTAACACATCCGATGTAAATTGATGATGATGATTGAATCATAGTTTGGACCATAGTCTTCTTTGACCTCAGGATTTTTCTTGGATCATAGTAAGATCGATCATCTCAATCGGACGGATTCGATGTCTAACACCTTCTGAAACCTGTAATTTGACCCCTTACCCATTTCTCTTATCAGTAGGTCTATCTAAATTCATTTAGAGTTATTTATTGATTTCTAGACATAAATTAGGTGGTGAGTATCATTTCTAAAAAATTCTCAATTTATCAATCGGACTCTTTTAAACTATTTAGTAAAAAAGGTCGAGGCAATTTCATATGTTACAATTTGATTAGGAAATAAATACATTGGACCACATGAACGGCTTGGTTAAGAGTCCAATAAGGTGTTTTAAACACCAATTAAAACGTGCCACGTAGACACCTAACTTATTTAATAGGAACATGACACCTCATTGAATAAAAGGTTAGACTATACTGCATCTGCAGTGAAGAGATTCTAGATTATCAATCTAGGAAACAACTCGGCCATAAGAAAATAATGAATAATTTGGTGGGATTTTTATATTTACGGAGATAATGAGAAACGACAAGGTTGATGCAAGGACGGCAGATAAAACAACCATGCCAAGCCGGCACAATTCAACATTTTGATATTTTTTAAGGCAAATGTAGACAGACCACAAATAAATATTGAATTTTGTACTGAAAAAACCCTCGAATAAATATTTTTTTTACCAAAATATCCCCAGATTCTTATTCCCAAGTTTTCCCTTACCTGTTTATGTAACCATCAACCATCACAACACCAAACAAAGGGGGGAGAGAGAGAGAGAGAGGAGATAATAATGGATCAAGATCATGGTGTGGTGGTGGTGATGGTTCCTCTTCCAGCACAAGGCCACCTCAACCAATTACTACACTTCTCGCGACTCATATCTTCCCGAGGTGTCCCAATACATTATGTCGGCTCAGCCACCCACAATCGTCAAGCGAAGAACCGTGTCCATGGCTGGGATCCTTGTACCATATCTAACATTTACTTCCATGACTATAATCTTCCACCATTCCCCACCCCTCCTCCTGACCCTAACGCCACCGACAAGTACCCTACCCACCTAATCTCCACCTTCGATGCCTCTATTCACCTTCGCGAACCTCTTTCAATACTTTTCAAATCTTTTCCTCCCACGGTTCGACGAATCATTGTTATCCATGACTCTCTCATGTCATTTGCTGCTGAAGAAGCCTCTTTTGTCCCTAACGCTGAAGCTTATGCCTTTGTTGGTTGCTGTGTCTTCACTGTACTCTATTTTGTATGGGAGGCCCTTGGGAAACCTGCTGATGGGGGAAACTTAATTCCACCCGATCTGCCTCACATCTCATTCGAGGGATGCATCCCTGAATGTGTTTTGGGCTTTGTTGCTCGTAATGAAGAATGGAGGAAGTTCGATGTTGGAGATATCTATAACACATGTGAAGCAATAGATGGGAGGTTCATCAATTTGTTGGCTCAACATCCAGTTCTTGGAAAAACTAGAAAATGGGCTGTTGGGCCACTCAATCCAGTAGTATTTTTTGATGCAGCAGCAGGACCACGACACAAGTGCCTCGAATGGCTAGATAAGCAAACTCCAAGTTCGGTTATCTATGTTTCTTTTGGGACGATGACTTCATTATCGGATGAGCAGATCACCGAGATTGCAATTGGATTAGAACGTAGTAAGCAAAAGTTTATTTGGGTCTTGAGGGATGCGGATCGAGGTGACATTTATAAAGGAGAAACACAAGTTAGGAATATTCGATTACCGGATGGTTATGAGGAAAGGTTAGAGGGAGTAGGATTGATTGAAAGGAATTGGACACCACAACTTGGAATCCTGGCTCACTCATCAACTGGCGGATTCTTGAGCCATTGTGGGTGGAACTCGTGCATGGAAAGCTTAAGCATGGGTGTGCCAATGGCCGCTTGGCCAATGCACTCTGACCAACCTATGAATACTATGTTGGTAACGGAGGTGCTAAGAGTAGGTCTTGTTGTTAGAGAGTGGGCACGTCGAGAAGAAGTAGTGTCTACTACCACCATTGAAAGGGCAGTTGGAAAATTGATGGTGTCGGAAGAGGGGAAGGAGATGAGGAAGAGAGCCCAAGAGTTGGGTGTAGCTGTTCGTCAAGCGGTGTCGAATAGTGGGAGCTCTACAACTCAGTTGGATTCCTTCATCGACCATATCACTAAATAGGAAATTTCTACCATCTACAGATTGATCTTTAGGTAAGTCGATTGAATCTTGTGTTTTTTATTTATTCTATTTTTTTTTTTTGGTGAGATTTTTTTTTTGTAAGAATTGAGGACTCTTCGGGATTTAGATCTCTTTTAGTTGTCATAACTGACAATTTTTTTCCTTGATTTGTTGTTTTAAAAATTCTTACTCGTCGAGGGCTTGGTTTTTAGGGTTTAATTATTATTCTCTCTTGATTTGTTTCAAATTGATTGTTTTCAATATATATAGGTTTGTTGAAGGTTAAGTTTTTATTAACCTAAAACATAATAAATGAAATAAAATTGTAATTTGATAAAATTGGAATTTGAGAGATTTGAGTCTTTCTTATTTCATTTTTTTCTAGACCCATGACTTCTATTAATTGAAGTATATTGATAGGCAATTACGAATTTGATTCATTGTAGATTTTTAAATTAAGAACATTAACCCTAAATAGATAGGGTCCTATTCAATTGGATTTCAAAATTTTAAGAATGAGATGTAGCATAATTTGAAAAACATGATTGGGAATTACTACTGGTAAGATTGGATCTTCGATCCTTTTTTCTTGTAGTGGGGACGAGATCAATTAAGAACTCTCCCAGCTATCCCCCTCCAATCCACAAGAGTAGAAATCTCTAGATTTTCAGAATATGGATCCATATGGTGTTTGTAAAAAATTGTCGATATTTTTCTTTGAGATACGAATTGTGTACGCTCGAGGAAAATCAATGATTATGTGCAAACACAGTGTCAATGAAGTGTGCAGCGTCCTAGGAAGTCACTTTAGTTCAACTCTAACGACAAACACGTTGGAGCATAGTTACACAAATCGGATTACAGGTTTAAAATGGCAAGGGAAAACTTAGAAAAAAAATGGGTAAAAAAAATGATAAATATAAAAAATAATATATATTAGAAATTATTTAAAAAATTGTTATTTAGAATAATTTAATAATGCGGAATATAATTCTTTCATCGAAGAAAACAAAAAATTAGTGAAATTTTTGAGAATTAAAGGGGAGATAGTTTGCTAACAAGGGGGAGGGCCACATTAGTCTCGACCCCCATCCATTTATGTCAAACATATATATGCAGGGACTACATTGGGTTGTCTACAATGTAGAAGTTAAATTAGTGCAGTACGTTTACAATAATTTTAAAATTAGCGTATGTGCGCGCCCGCGTGTTTTTCGTACGGGTTTCTCTAGAATCCAAAATATGAGCTGAGAGCAACAGAAAAATACAGGTCAGGGATAAGAACCTGTTTATTAGGTTCTCTAGACCAGCACTGCAAAACTCTTGGCTGCACTATAGACTTTTTTGAGATTCCTGAACTCACTAGGCCTAACGACATCTCCACATTTTCCACATCAGCATTTTGAGAAAAACAGTATTAAATTTTATTAATTGTAAAAGGAAGGCATGATTCTTTTTCCGGGCTGAAGTTGTGAACTGCAATCATAGTGACAAAAATCTGCTCAAAAAATTCAGTATTAAATCATAATTTTATTAATTGGCAATTAAATCACATTTTTTTTTAAATGGGCAAGTTTTGAAAAAAAATTCTTTCATTTTTCAAAAATTTTACGATTAATCATGAGTTTTTGAAAATAGCACAGATTATTTTTATTTTTAATATTTTAAATGCAGTTTTTTTCAGGAAAAAACACTGTCAAATTTTATTACCATGGAGAGATAAAATATTTTAGGTTTACAAGAGAGGTGGGAAATATTTTCTTTTCGTATTATGCTTCGAAATTTTCACAGAAGTAAAAAAACACTAACCTTTTTTTTTGTCAGTAGGAAATTCTACCATCGACCATGATACAGAAAAATTCTAACAAAGATAACAATATAATCGAGAAGGAGAGGACCACGAGATGTTTCAGACAAACCTCTCTCTCCTCAATCTTTTTTTTTTTTTTTTTTTGTGTTCGATCTGGTTTTAGGATTTGTATCTAGAATAATTTACCAAAACGGTACAGTTTTCAAAATTAATTACCAAACAGTAAACTGTAGCAATTAATTTCAAAAATGGTAATTTTACCATTTTCGGAATTAATATTTTTTGCTAAAACGGTAAAAACAGTAAAATATAATTTTTTTTTACCGAAAATACCCTTTTTTATTTTACATATGTATTTACCATTTTAACCTTAGAAATAAATTAAAATCCAACTAAATCTTTCTTTTCTTTTTAATCTTCCCAACACTAAATAGAAATATGAAAGAGGAGAGGATATTTTCATAATTTAGTCAAAAAATAAAAAAAGGGTACTTTCGGTAAAAAAAATTACATTTTACTGTTTTTACGGTTTTGGTAAAAAATATTAATTGCTACAATTTACCGTTTTGGTAAATTTGCCTTGTATCTACCTGTTGTTCTTGAAAATGAAATTTTAGACTATTTACTGATAATAATAAAAATTAGACTATTTTATCTGATCTGATCTTCGATAGATGTTGAAACAATGAAATTAAAGATAGAATTTGATGTTATTTGAAAAATAATTAAAAATATAAATTTGATCTAATCTTCCTTTAATTATCCTGTGAAGTAGAATTATAAGCTCTAGTCTTAGTTCTTTTCCTTGATGATTTTGAAGTATAATTGTTTTGATTTTTCGTTTATGAATTGTGGAGGCAGTCATGACATTTTGTCCAAATCTTTATGTGGTAGTTTGTCACTCGAACCCTTCCATTATATAGAGTCATGCTGGAGTGACCTCAAGATTGTATCTTATATGGCACATCTTGACGTGAAAATGTGTAAGAATCATGGGTTCTTTTTCACTCATATTTCTATGAAAAGCATCTGTGGTTTCCATACCTTTTCACGTCAAGACGTTCAATCTTTAAGTCACTTCAGCATTATTCACTATGCTGAGAAAAACAGAAAAATACTGGTTGCCTGGGGATAAGAAACATTTTCATAAGTTCTCTAGATCGGATCACAAAACTCTTCGCTGCACTAGACTATTTCTGTTTTTAATTTTTGGTATGCCATTGCTGAATTGACTACGCCCAAAGAGGTCTCCATATTTGGCCACCTCAGCATTATTATTCCATGTGGTAAAACGAGGGTATGCTTCTTTTGCATGGCTGAAGTTGTGCATGCAATACATAGATGGAAGAATAGGCATGGGATGGAGATAATTGTTAAAAAGTGATCAACTTTTGACGAATTTACGAATCTGGCTCATTGTTCATATTAATTATCAAAATGTGAACGATCATGAATTCGGAGGTTTTTAAAGTGACTATTTCACAGGTTTAAAGTGACTATTTCACTTTGAACTTGTGAAATTATTACTTTATACCTATGAAATAGTGACTTTGTTCTGAATTTTTTTAATAAAAACATGATTCTTCACGTTTAGGAATTAAAATGCAAAGTGGCCAGAATCGTAAATAACTCCTTTTCAGCTCACAAAATACTAATTCACCCTAATTTTTTTTTTTTTTTTCTTTTTGGCTAAGCAAGCAAAAGCATCCATTAATGAATCATAAAATACTTATTATAGAGAGAGCATACCTTTAATTTACAATTTTGGTTTGATTGAGATACACCCTTGTTTGGATACATAAAAAAAGTAATTTTTTATTTATTTTTATCCGATTAAAAGGCAAATTTATCAAAACATGCACTACATTTCGACTATTTACCAAAACGGTAAATTATAGCAATTAATTCCAAAAACAGTAATTTACTGTTTTCAGAATTAACATTTTTTTACCAAAATGGTAAAAATAATAAAATGTAATTTTTTTTTCCGAAAATACCCTTTTTTATTTTTTGACTAAAATTACAAAAAAAAATCCTTTCCACTTTCATATTTCTATTTGGTGTCATTTGTATTGGGTCAGATTTGAGAAGATGGACAAGACGAAATGTAGGTTTTTGTTAATGTTGGGAAGATTAAAAAGATGAGAAATATTTAGTTGGATTTTGATTTATTTTTAAGGTTAAAATGGTAAATGCATATATAAAACGAAAAAGGTATTCTTGGTAAAAAAAAATAAAATTATATTTTACTATTTTTACCATTTTGATAAAAAATATTAATTTCGAAAATGGTAATTTACCGTTTTTGAAAGTAATTGCTACAGTTTACCGTTTTGATAATTAATTATGAAAACTGTACCATTTTGGCAAATTTCTTTATTATTACTATTATTATTATTATTATTATTATTATTATTATTATTTTTTGTAGTTTTGAAAACTAACCACCTAGATTATAGGGTCGTAGATTACAATTTTAATTGTTTTTTTAATATACCAAAATGACCTTGTTTTTATCATGTTTAAATGTAAACATGAGAGCATTTATGAGATCCAAATTTAGTGTCATGTGGTAAATCATGTTCTTAGGGGGAGGGGTGAGAAAAGATATTCCATCTAAAAATGGGAAATCTTATACACTGAAAAATTATTTTACTCGCTTTTTGTATTAGTTGTGAACTCGAACACCATTAAATAAAAGTTTTCTGGCGCAAGCTATTTTCCTTAAGCTGTGTTCGTCTAGCTTAGTATATTGTAGGCATCTAGGTGTAAGATACACTATCACTATGTGAAAAAAGCCCATATTTTACGGTCTTAGCCCGTCAAATTTTGAGAAATTTGACGAACTCTCCCGTCAAATATTTTCTTGTAGAAATTATTTTTTGACGGCCCTGAACTATTAAATTATTGGAGAATAAGCTTCAAAAATAAAAAAATAAAAAATCCATAGAATATGAGACTGCACTGTATGTATACTGCATTTACACTTAAACTAGAAGTAACCAATATGAGTGACATCTATTTTGAAGTTTCCTAGTATCATAGTTTGTCACTAAATTATCTCAACATCTTCCTCTCTGCATTTAGTATATATATATATATATAGTGATAAAATTTCTTTGTTATCCAACATTTTGCTCTATTGTATTTGTCCCCATTTACATAAAAATTTCCCTTGTTCTGTGTACACAATTCATATAAATTAAAATGCATTTTTTGACTAAAGCAGAAAATTACATGTGTTGCTATGTACATATTGATATTTTGCTACAAGGGAGGAAATTACAGAGTTTTCCACTACTTGTTCTCCACATCATGTGTAATTATTTGTCTTAGAATCTTTGTTTTTTTATTTTTCCCCTCATTATTTTTCGAAAATCTGTGTTGGATTCTTTCTTTCCTGCTCTGTAACTAAGAATTAACATACATTAAGAGACTAACAAAACAACATATATTATCTACACAAGTTAAGGATTTCTATACCATTGAAGACTTTTCTTCGATTCCTCAAGAGCTTGCGAATATTCTTGTAACAAATAACTATAGTCATGAGTAATATTCTTCTCCACATTCAGACATTATCTAGAAGCATCAAATTACATGCTTCAAAATATAGGAATCTATAGGTATCGAGATTAATACGAAATACATCGGATAAAAAACCTTAATACAGTCTATATAAAGAAAAGATAGATTAGAGAGAGTACCTAGTCCAAAGTCGCAATGATTCCTGGCTTGTTGCGTGAGGTGATGTAGCAGGTGAGAGTCCCTTTGTGACCAATCTGATCAATTCGAGCTATCAGAGATAGGTAGCGATGAGATACAGATATAGATGAGATACAAAGAAAACGAGGATCAGATCTAGATCGAGATCGATTGATCAAATAGAGTGGGAGATGAGATCTATCGAGGAAAACATATTCAAAGAGAGATCGATCGGGAAAGAGAATGTGAAAGAGAGATGGAGAGGTCGATCGATCGAGAGAGTGAAAAAGCGAAGTTGATCGATCGAGAGAGTGAAAAAATGAGGTCGATCGATCAAGATAGCAACTGTGAGAAAGCGATGGAGACGTCGATCAATCGATCGAAAGAAAGAAAAAGAGAGATAAAGAGCGAGGTCGACCGAGATAGAGACTGTGAGACACTACGTGAAAATACCCAAATATCGACGGTCCAAAACCGTCGAATTATGGATCAATTCAACAGTCTCGACCGTCGAACTGGCCCATCGAATTGGGCCTTGTCGAAAAAAATATCACTCCTAAGACTGCTCAAGTGTTCTCAAAGTTAATATTACATATCCTGGGGATCTAAAACATGAATTTCTTTGTTATTCTAGAAGCATTGATGTACATAAGTGTTTGGGACTTTCCAATCTCTAACGACAAAAACAAAAATACCATATTTTGGAAGAATTAATTGGAGAGGTTGGTGTAGCGAAGTGTAAAGAATTGGTGAAAATAATTCTAGGTGTGGACATTCAAGCTTTTCCTTGCAGTATGTAACGGGTTATTTCTACACAATAGTGACTGGTTTCTCATTTAAAGATGGCGTTTTTTAACCTCGTGTCTGAAATATCCTCTTTTAACATATTTGTAATTTGGATCATCTTGGTTCCCCCACCGGATCATGTTCAGATTCTGACCTACCAAAGAGCTACTTCTTGATTGGATTGACTGTACCAGTGGGCTGATTTGCTCTCAAGTAGGGTGGATATGGCTGTTAGACGCCCGATATACAAACTATATGTAAACCATTGATTGATTGCCTATTTATGCAGTGTCCCATTGATGGCCCACATCCACATCTTCATCAATTATATATTACTAAAAAGTGCTTATTGGTGATCAGTTGTAATTTTTGAGATGTGGGCCTATCCTGATCAATGGGCTTGTGCACCAATTTGATACAAGCTGGGACTCTTGTTTGTTTGTACAAAGGACCTACACTATCTCAACAAGTGTATAAGTTGAGGGACATTTTTGGTGAGGATTATCTCATCACAGAATAAGTAACTCGTTCTAAAACCTCTAACGCCCATCATAGATGGATAACAAGTTGAGAAATTATGGAGTCTTTATTTCAGCCTTAACTTGAACTCAACAGTTGTTATGGTTAGAAGTTTCAAAATGGGTTGACTATCATAAAAAATATTTTGTTTAATGAAAAAAATATAAACGATGGATTTGGGCTGTCGAATTTAGCGCTATAGTAATGCTGAAAATTTACTGTTTTGACGCAGTGAGAGAGAGAGACTATGAGAGGTCGATCGATCGATGATTGTGAGAGAGGCAGAGAGAGAGAAACAGTAATAGTGAGAGAGGCAGTTAGAAAGAGAAACAGTAACAGTGAGAGTTTGAGTGATGAAAACCGAAAACGTGATTTGTACTTTAAAACTCGACGGGCCAAGCCCAACAAATATTTTTTTTTATAAATTTAAGATTTTCACGTAGTATATCCACCATGTTTTTTGTTTGCGTCACACTGATATAATTAAAATAACTTAGCGGGTCCCACTTAAGAATTGTGTAACCAACTATACCGGAAAGAGGAATTCCACCTAAAGCCTAGCATTCATCTTTCTCTCATCAACGTCTTTTCTCTCTCTCTCTCTCTCTCTCTCTCTCTCTCTCTCTCTCTCTTACCTTATCACCATTCTTGAATTTTGGAAAAAAGAAATATTTTCCATTGGATTCAATTATAGGAGGTAAATTGTCTTTTTCTACCAATTCAACATAGTTCTTGCAAATATATATATTTTTTATTGAAAATATTATTAATTTTCTATATTGGTTGTCATCTTCGTATTTTTATTATATTACTTTTTATGATTTAATTCAATGTTTTGAATTAAATATAGATTTTTAGAAGCTTAGTTTCTATGGAATTCGATGGAATTCAATAGGGTCAGTGGAATTTTTTATTTTTCTAATATTTTTCATCTTCTTTAGAATTTTGTACGCTTCTTTAGAGAAATAATTTGTATTTTTTTTTTTTTTTTTTGTGCAACTGGGTTATGAACGGTCTTCTTTTTGTATTTTTTCACATTTCTTGAAAGATTAGACGAAAGCCTAATTTTCAACATCAAGAGATGTGATTTTTCAAAATTGTTAGTTGAAGGAGGCAATGACAAATCAGATTAATCTTACTAAGTTAGTCAGGCTGGCTTGACTCATCTCAATTTTCTCACACTAATCCTCCCAAATTATTATTTTTAATATTATGATTTCATTAAGTGTTTCAAACATGCTCACTTGAGCTTCCTTTCCATTTACTTTCTGTTTCAATTGAAATTTCATAAAAAAATATATATATATTGATTTTAGAATAGGCATTAAGTGTGATCCAGTGAGATCTACCACTGTTAGACAAACATATGCAGACTAAAACCCTTGTCAGAGTTAGTGTCTTGATAAACAATTGGAAGTTAATCTAGTTAAGGATTTCTACCACAAGACTAACAAAAATCTTATTCAAGATATGTAAAATAATTTTTTTTACGACCAAACAGACCCTTAGAATTTACCATGCAATCTAACATGTCCTTTAAAAAAAAAAAATTGTTAGGAACCAACACATAATAATTTACAATATCTTAGGAACCAGTCATAGATTCATAAAATACTTTTCTTTGTTCATTAAAAATAATAGTCTGAAAAATCTTAGGAACCAAGTCATAGACTCATAGAATACTTTTCTTACCACACTAAAAATAACCATTTGCAATATCTTAGGAACCAGTCATAGATTCATAGAATACTTTTCTTAGTACACTAAAAAATATTAGTCTGAAAAAATCTTAGGAATAGACTCATAGAATACTTTTCTTACTACATTAAAATTAATAATTTGCAATATCTTAGGAACCAGTCATAGATTCATGGAATACTTTTCTTAGTACATTAAAAATATTAGTCTGAAAAATCTTAGGAACCAAGTCATGGACTCCTATAGAACACTTTTCTTACTACATTAAAAATAATAATTTGCAATAATTTAGGATCCAGTCATAGACTTGTAGAATACTTTTCTTACTACATTAAAATAATAATTTACAACAGAGAAAAGAGGTGGAAAAAATCCCTGGTATTTTCGACTAAGTTACAGAAAGATTGGACTAATGAGGAAATCACTTCATGTGAGTCTATGAGAATACAATATCGTATGTAGCTTCAAATTTATTCATTAACTGCACAATAGTGATTTTCCAGCAAAGAGTGAGAATTCTAGAGTGAGAAACTATCAAAAGAAAGTTTTAGGTAGATTCGATTTTCCTCCCTTCTGGGGAGAAGATCAAAGTAATCTCCATACTTTCTGCGTGTTTTTCCTCTAGGATTCAATGACGGCATTTTCATTTGGCATTTCTTGGAAAGATTTGCTTAAGGGGGGTTCTACTTCGTCTTCAGAAAAAAGACTCGAATATTGTCTTGAAGCCATTAATGGTGACAAAATTTTATTGCCAGAAGATGCAATTGTTTCAAAAGGATCAAGATGGGAGAACTCTATTGTGGGCAATCTACTAGGAAAATGTCCTTACTTCCATGGTTAGAAAATTGCAGTTCAAAGGATGTGAAAAATTATAGGAAGTATTGAGATGCTGTCAATGGAGGATGGTTTTTTCTTATTAAATTCAGTAATTTGGAAAACTGTAACATGGTCCTTAATTCTGCAGTATGGAGTATTGGAGGTCAACCATTAATCCTGAGAAAATGGTCAATGCAACTAAGCCTATTCAAGAAATGATTTCTTCGATTTCAATTTGGATTCAACTTCCACAATTACCAATTTAGTTTTAGTCCCCGATCTGTTTGGGTAAAATAGGAAGTAGAATTGGTATTCCATTACATCCCGATGAGGCTACTGTAAACAGATCTAGACTTGGATTCGCTCGGCTTTGTGTAGAGATCGATTGTCTTTGCACATTCTCGGATGTAATTATTTTAGAAAGGGAAAATGGATTAAAGTATAATCAACGGATTATCTATGAATGGAAACTGAATCCTTGTAAGAGCTGCACAATGTTTAATCATAGTATCGACCAATACCCAAAATTAAAGAGGAAGAAACCTGTAAAAATGCTATTTGCTTGGGCTGTAATGATGGGGAAAAATACTGTAAACAATATATTCATGGATCTAGGATTTGATCTTGAACAAAAATAGAATAATCGAATCGAACAAACAATAATTGTAAAATACCTGGATTCGCTTTTCCGATTATCCGCGGATAATATATTGATTTTGATCTGTGAAGAATAGGTGTACTACCCCAACTCTACCTACACTTTTGGTGATGGGAACCACTATCTCAATAATAGAATAATCTGTGTGTAGAGAGGGAGGGGGGGGGGGGGGACGACCACCTATTTATAAAGGAAGATACTAGACTTTCTACCCATTGTAGAATTCTAGTATTAGGCGAATACCACTTAAGTTTCGATAGGATGTTCACTAACCCATTGTATTTGATGCTGATAACCAATGCCAGACCACTAGCATGGTTTCCAATTTTATCCTTAATGTTTTGAACAAATTACAATCCAGTATTTATATAAAATTTGTATAAGTGAAAATGTTACAAAATAATTTTGATAATGAAAATAAATAAATAATAAAATAGTAATTCCAACAATCTCCCACTTGGCCTTCATATATACCTTTTGTTTAAAAATGACTCTCTAGATTGTTACCTTTTGAATAATGAGTGCACTCTTTTGAAAAATAATTGTTCAAAATAATTTAGATAATCTTTAACTGTCACCTTCATTCAAAGATGCCACTAATGATGGATCATGGATGTAACAAAATACTCGTTTATCGACCCTAATACAGTTTCATGGTCTCAAAACTAGTACCATCAATGAATTCAGGAGTTTACCTTTACGTGAACTTTCTTTGTGGTATTAGGGCCATGTACAGTCTTCAATATAGTCTGTGTATACATTCCCTAGGTGTCCAGCTTCATACTCATCGTATGTCATTCTGATATCTTACTAACAACCAGCTATGTGATATTCCATCCCCTTTCTATCCAGAATGAAGACTTCATCAATGTGATGCCATGTCACGTCTAGTCCAAGCATTTTTTTTAATACTTTACGAGTACATTTACTCATAGGCAAAGATAACATGTGTACACAATAATGACTAGTCATAATCAATTTCTTTAAGCAGCAATAAGTAGTCTATCAAAAGTATAAATAAATCAAAACATGCATAAAATAAACTTAACACTTAAATAACATGAACAAATGACATGATAACTTCCATACGAGTTACATGTTCTTTGAAAATCTTTAGCGGAAGTCCTTTTGTGATAGGGTCAACTATCATATTGCTAGAATCTATCTTGGCAATCTCGATCAATCATTCACGAATCTTTTCACATACTAAAAGGTACTTTATTTCGATGTGCTTATTTCATTTGATTAATCTTTCATTCTTTGCAAAATTAGTAATAGCTTTATTATCACATAAAAGATAAGCATCATTGCTTACTAGCAATATATCATTAACATAAATCACAAGAATGATGAATCGACTCCTACTCATCTTGCGATATATACATTTGTCGATGACATTTTCTTTAAATCCGTATCCGGTCACCACTTGATCAAATTTCAAGTGCCATTGTCTTGATGCTTCTTTCAACCTATAAATTAATCTTTTCAGCTTGTAGATAACTAGGAAATACGTCTTATAGAAATCAATACTTGGCTTTTGCATGAAACCCTTTACTACAAACCTTATTTTAAATTTCTTGGCCTTACCTTCTGAATCTCTTTTAGTACTGAAAATCCATTTACATTCTATTATCTTACGACCTTTTGGAAGTATCGTTAGTTCTCATACTTCATTATTTTTCATAGATCTCAACTCTTCTTTCATTGCTTCCTTCCAGAATTGAGATTTATTTGAGTCCATTACTTCTTTGAATGTAGAAGAATCATCTACATCGCCTTTGATAATATATCCTTCTTGAAAGTACACCTCATAATCATCTATAATAGTTGGTCTGCGTTCTCGGGTAGATTTCCTAATGAAAATGATTGGTTGTAGAACTAGAACCACCACCACTTGAGGATTGGATTCTGATTGGATTACTACATCTTCTACAACGATTGTACAAATAGGTGAAGTCACCAAATGAGGTAAAGGTTGCGGAATAAAATATATTGGTGGATCACTATGTTTTTCTTCAAATATAACTTTCTTTCGCTTTTCACTCCCACTATTTGGACCATATTCAAGAAACTTAGCAAATCGGTAACCCTAATAACTTCAAACTTCCGTTGCTTAATTATCTTTTTTTAAGGAAATCCACACAAACATCAAAATCTGAAAAATCTAGAGGACCTAAAATTCTTTCCTAAACTTAAAGATTCTAGTCTTCATTAGAAATATGATCTAATTTCAAAAGCCATAACATAAAAAAGTTTATGATGAATTAGGATGTATAGACCTCGGAATATGCGAATCAACATATAAACATAATAGAGAATAAGCAAACGAATTATCAAAAGATAACTTATAAAGGTCATCTAATAAAAAACATGTCCAACAGTGTCATTATGATAAATAAAAAAAATGTGCATCCTATTATTGTGAAAAATAAAGAAAAACATAACTAACAATGTCCAATCTAGAAATAGAAACAACGTTCTGTCTAAAAGACGAGATGTAGAAAATCTCTTTTAAAATCAATGAATGTCCTATATCGAGAATGAGACGATAAGCTCCAATAACCTCAACCTACAATGCCTCTGCATTCCTAAGAAAAAGTCTATCCTCTGGTCTGGGATTTCTTTTGTTGTCGAACCCCTCCTGGATTCTTTTGCAACCAGTTCTTATAAACAAAGCAATCTCTCTTCATGTGTCCCTTCTTCTTGCAGAACCAACAATCTTCATTATCTATTTTTTCAGTCTCTGTATTTTCCTTGATTGTTTTTTGATTCTTGAAACCTTTGAACTCTTTTCCTTGCTTGAAATTCTTGTTGTCGCATTTCTTGAAATCTTTCTTGCTATTTGGGTGAACTGCCAAGTGTGCTGACTCAACCTTCGAACCTCTCAATCTTGCTTTCTTAGTGATACAAAGGAAAATCAACTGATTCAGATCTCATTTAGTTTCTTGTGCACTGTAATTAACTTTAAAAGTATAAAAAGAATTAAGTAAAGATAAAATTACCATATGCACCAGAAGGTCATCTTTAAAAAATAATCCCCTGCTCTCGGAAATCAATTACAAGTTTGGACCTCTTAAGTATGTGTTCCCGTACATTTTCGTTACCATTATATTTCAAATTCATCAACTGACCCAAATATTTATACTAAACATATCTCTTTGTTTCCACAAACTATTTCTTCATAATCTGTAATAGTTCTTTAGTTGTATCTATGGTTTGAATACCACTTCGAAGAGTTTCACTAATAGATGCTCGAATGATTATGACAGACAATCTATTAGTCTTTCCCATTTAATAAAATGGGTCTTCACCAACTCCGTAGAATCTGGAAGTGAAATCGGTCGCATGTCCTCAAAAGAACAAAATCAAAATCTATATATCCCAACAAAATATCAACATTCATCCTTCAGGATGAGTAATTAGAGCCATTAAGAGGTTCAATCCCTGTCAGACTCTTTTGAATCAATGACCCATCCATAACTGCAATAAGATACGATCAAATATTAATATATACTGTGGGATTCAATTCTTTCAATTCGTACCAAGGATTTTGGTCGAATCGTTTCACAGTGTTTTATTAATGGTGAAAATTTTCACTCTGCAGGTACAAACAAGTCGTATCATCAAGACTCTCATTTGAGCTAAGATCTTAATATATTGTATGTTCCCTAAAATTACGTTGGAGTACGCACATAGATCTAACCACTCATGTTCCAGTTCATTCCAGACACTATCCACACCTTTAGGCAAGAGGGTTATTTTTTTCTCTCCTTCACATTTGTGACTATTCTACTCACTCGATCTACACAAACATCCCTAAATCACCTTTAGGTAGAAGTTTGTGATTTCATACAAAAGAGTGTCACAAAGTAATCTTAGTGAGATACTAAGTCTCAAAATTTAAGAACCCGTAACTTCCATAGAACGGTCACTTTAGGTAGACTACTATCATATTTCCATCACGTTCCTTGAACGATCACTCAAAGTGTCTTCCTGAACCCCTATAGGCAAGACCTATACCTTAATATATCTAAATTTACTTTCTAATTGTTCTTGTTTTGGATGTGTATACAACTATTTGTGATAAAAACAACAACTAAAAAAAATTACAACATAAAAGAAAGCAAGTATAGATATATTCTCCAAAGGGTACATCTTGATCTGAATTTTACTGATATATTTTTCTCTCAAAGAATTATTTTAATGATTTTATTGAATAGATCTCGAAAAAATATTCAAAATGGACTCTTGTTTTGTCCAAATCGAAATTAAAATAAATTAGTTATGATTTTTCAAAGTTCTAAATTGAAAATTGGTTTTCTATGGGTTGGTTCACACTTGAACCAACTGAATCGGTTCAGCTGGACCATTTTGATTGAAACCGTGTCATGCGTTGACCCAAACAAGTCGGATAAGTGGGTCGGTTCAAGTCTGAAATGGGTTTAACCCAACAGACTTTAAAACATTGGTTTAATATGAATCGGGCTTAGCCCAATCATTATAGCCGAATAGGCTTGGTCCAAATGTAATTTAAAATAAGTTGGCCCAACAGAATATTAAACAGGCTTAGCCTACGCTAATTAACAACGGGCTTAGCCCAACATAAAACAAAAGGTCCAAACGAAGAAACTATCGGTAGGCTCTGCCCAATCATAACAGCTTATTGGGCTTGCCCGAAACCAAACGAAAAGCCCAAACATAATAGATAAGCCCAACTGAATAAACTATCGAGTTGGCCCAGCCCAAATGAAAAAACCCAATAGCATCGTCTTCTTCATCAAGAAAACTGAACGACTAAAAAAATCCTAGCCGCGCCGCCACCAAATCACAACCATCCATTCGTCAATCGACAGGTCTGATTGAAGGTGTCAGACGATACATACGGCCATCGAAAACTGTCCGGTAGCGTTCGATTAAAAGCTCGCAACTCAGATCGACAGATCTAATAGACTGAAATTTGAGAATTGAAAATCCTCTTTTTTTTTATTCGATCTTAACAGATTTAGATTTTAGAGTTTCACAAATCGCTTTATCTTAATGATTCGATTTCTGTTTGAATAGCATTTGATTTCTAATTAATAATCAATTTATTTCAAAAATAAATCTGAGTTCGTATCAGATTCAATCAAGATCGATTTAAGTTCGTCTTAGAATTTAATCAAAGTTCGATTATTTTAGATTGGCAGAATGAGATTTAGAATCTCTGCCTTCGTTAATCTTCTTTGAAGAAAGAAAAATGGCAGATTTTATTATCAGATACATCGGATTTAATAAATCTATTTCACGTAAATAAATAAATAATATTTATTTTAAAATTAAGTCTATTCAATTCAGATTTAATGAACAGTTTTGAACAAGAACAAATCCATAAGGGCTCTAATACCAATTGATGGGGAAAAGTACTGTAAACAATATATTCATGGATCTAGGATTTGATCTTGAACAAAAACAGAATAATCGAATCGAACAAACTATAATTGTAAAATACCTGGATTCGCTTTTCTGATTACCCACGGAGAATACGTTGATCTTGATCTACGAATAGGTGTACTACCCCAATTCTGCCTACACTTTTGGTGATGGGAACCACTATCTCAATAATAGAATAATTTGTGTGTAGAAAGGGGGGACGACCACCTATTTATAAAGAAGAATACTAGATTTTCTACCCATCATAGAATTCTAGTATTAGGTGAATATCACTTAAGTTTTAATAGGATGTTCACTAACCTGTCATATTTGATGTTGATAACCAATGTCAGACCACTAACATGATTTCCAATTTTCTCCGTAATGTTTTGAATAAATTATAATCCAGTATTTATAGAAAATTTGTATATGTGAAAATGCCACAAAATAATTTTGATAATGAAAATAAATAAATAATAAAATAATAATTCCAACATGTAAAGCCATTGGGAGAGAAGGACGATGCAAATGAATAGGCAAGGGGAGATGCAAGGGGAATCTTGGGCAATGAAGATTTGGTGGAAGGATCGAACTTGATTATTATTGGTAATATAGATAATGGTGCAAATGCAGTCATGGAGGAGCGTAGTGGAGAAGAAGACAATGATGTGGCAGATAGAGAAATATATGACGTGGCTGAATTAGTTATAAGGAATCAAGGAGTGATCAATTTAAATATAAAAATTGGTTCGGATGTGGGTAGAGAACCAGATTCATATGTGGGAGTTCCTAATTTATTGTCGGATTCCACTCCAACCAAAAAAGGTTGGAATCTCGTTGTTAGCAGGCGTGGATCTGCTTCAAAGAAGACTGGATCAGTTATGGGTAGTCCAAATGGAGCGAATCAGGTAGGAGGAAATTTGGATTTTGATGCTAATCTCAAGGTAGTGCTAAACGTCCAACTAATGCAAGTAACAAATGCTTTCCAAGCTCTCCAAAATGCAGATGCAAATCTTTCACAACGAGCTAAGGAGAGTAGCAACGATTCGATAGATTCTGAACCTAAGGTGCATGAAGTTATTAGCAAAATTGGCACAAGATCAAAGAATAAGGGAAAAAGAATTTAAAGAAGAAGAATGTGGGGGAGGTTGTCAATAGAGTCACAAGATCAAAGGCTATCCCCATTGAGGGAAATTCCACCAATCATTTATAATGACAGTAATAATGTGGAATGTTCAAGGGTTGAATTATACTTGAAAGAGGAAAGCTATTCGTAAGTTTATTAGAAATGAGAAGGCGAACTTGATGGGCTTCTGTGAAACGAAGGTTCAAGCGATAGATGCACCAAAATTTCATAAGGGGATATGTAGAAATTGGAAATTCATCGATAACTATGAATCCCATTATTACGATCGTAGTTGGGTGGGATGGAATCTGATGTGTTTTTTTTTTGTAAAAAAGATATATGAATCAAGTCAAATCATTCGTTGCAGAGTTACTTGATTACGGGATGAATTTGTGAGCTTTATGTCATTCATATATGTTGAAAATTTTGAGAATGACAGGAGAAGATTTTGAGCGGACATTAGCAGTTTATCTACGATAGATCCATGGATTATAATGGGTGACTTTAATATTGTTAGATTCCAAAAAGAAAAGCTTGAAGGGAGACCTGCTTCTTGGTGATCAATGCGGGATTTTAATGATGTTATTAATTTAATTGGTGTTCAGGATATGAGGACTACCAATGAGTGGTTTTCATGGAGTAATAAATTCACAGGAGCTCGTCAAATTCTATGCAGATTAGATAGGGGTTAATTAATGTGTCATGGATGGTTAAATTTCTGCATATGACGCTGAATTATTTGCCTTGAGGAGTTTCGGATCATGTTCCTTTAAAATTGGTGTTTCCCAAAATTTTTGCTAGAGGTCGAAAAGTTTTCAAATTTTTTTCTTTATGGATAGGAAAACTAGGTTTTAGAGAAGTGGTTTATAATGCATGGAATCAGGAAGTAAGGGATACTCCCAATGTTTAAACCTACTAAGAAAATTTGGGAGGTGAAAAACTCTGCCAGAGAATGGAACAGGAATTCCTTTAGTAATATCCAAAGTCGGAAAGAGAAAGCTAAGGGAAATATGTTTCGAATTCAAAAATAGATTCAGAGACTTCCGATGGACAACAATTTTCAATGTTGGAGTGGAAGCTTTAAAGGTCTATAATGTTGAATTAGATAATAAAGAAAGTATGTACAAGCAAAAGTCATGAATTCAATGGCTACGAGAAGGAGATAAAAATACTAGATTTTTTTATTCTTCGGTGGTGATGAATATTGCTAAAAATGGAATTATAGAGCTAAAAACATATCAAGGAGAATTACTTAATGATGAAGAAAATATGGTAGCATGGGCGACACAGGTTTTCTTAACAATGTTTTCCAATCAGAATCCTAATGTAAGTTTGCAAGTGCCTATATTTTAAATTTTTTGAGGCAAATGTGCAAATTTTATCAAGTCCTGTTACTAAGGAGGAGATAAAATTTATTATTTTTGACTCTAAAAAAAAAAAATCTCCAAGGCTGAATGGATTTGGGAGTGAATTTTTCATCAAATTATGGGATATTGTTGGGGAGGATGTTTGTGTAGCAGTGTTGGATTTCTTAAAAAAAGGGAAGTTACTGAAGGAAATTGAAAATGCCCTCTATCCGTGGGGTACGCGAATCCGCTTTTGACCTTTAAGGTTTGGGAATCGCCACCTAGTTATTACGGTCTAGGAATCAAATACTAACTCTAAACAGATAAAAAACAACTAATCTACTGAAAAAAAAACTGAATCCGGGGATCACATTACGGAGTTGGAAGGTGTTAGGCACCAACCCCGCCCGGTCAATGCCGGTCTCTACTTATCCTAAATAAGACTACATTACTAACAAAAAACTTAGATAAAAAAATAAAAGAAATTTTACCTTCAAAACGCAACGATTCTATTTCCTCAGATCTGATAAAACCACTCCTTGTATTGTACTCCTTGCTTCGTTCTGTCTCCAGATCTGATTTCTGATCTCCGAGGCAAGGTATCTCTTTCTTGGATCTGGATCCTTCGAATTTGTTATGGATTTTTGGGTGTTTTTGAAGAGTTTCTAGGTGTTTTTCGAGCTAAAGTTGAAGCATGGGTGTTAAGTAAGGAATTAGGGCTTCAGAATTAGGGTTTATGGAAGGCTAGGGAAACTTTTTGACATACTTCTCTTATGATTTATTATTTGATACGAAAATAAGGTGTGGAGGCTCCTATTTATAAAGTTTTTTAGAAGAATTAGGGTTTGATTAGGATTTTAATTAGGGTTTTGACTTTAGTCTTATGAGATTGATTAGTCTTTAGGGTTTTAATTTAGGGTTTTAACTTTAGCCTTATGAGATTGACTTGATTAGTTTAAATTAGGATTTTGACTTTGGTCTTATGAGATTGACTTGATTAGTTTAGATTAGGGTTTTGACTTTGTCTTATGAGATTGACTTTAATACTTTGACTTTAGTCTTTCTTAGTTGACCTTTAATATCTTGACTTTAATCTTACTTGATTGACTTTAAGATTGACTTTAGTCTTACTTGATTGACTTTAATTTTTGGAGAACCCCCTTTTATCATATCTTTAATTCTTTGGGCCCTCAGATGGAGGGGTCCTTGAATAAATATCTTGGCAACCATCAACAATTTTGTCCGAAAGTCTGATTGATCGATTTTTTGGTTTAAAATTTTAAATTAATTTTATTAATGTTTCACTTTACACTATTTAATGATTTATTTATTAATTTTAGAATTTTAATTATTAAAATTGTAAAATTATCGTTTTGCCCTCGGAGAGGACTTTTCGCGTTTTAAGTCAGTTTTTTATGTTCTAAGATGTTTTAGAATCGATTTTTCATAAGGAACTCAATGGAAATATTAGTTTGTGTCATTTATGAAAATTTTTGTGTGAAATGGTTGTGAACTTTATGAGGGGCATTTTCATAATTTTGTTAAATTTTGTGAAAATTGGCGAAATGATTTATTTGGTTTTGATTTGTTGTTTTATGCGTTCGAATGGGTTTTCCTAAGCGTAACGTAGGCTCTACGGATGTTTTAAGGTTAGGGGTATTTTGGTCATTTGGTCATTTTTTAGTGATTTTTATCGTAAAGTTTCTTTTTGTCTGCAAGATGATGATTTCTATGTTTTTGGGGTCATATTATTCTAGCGTAGCGTGGTTTCTATAGTTTTGTTAGTTCGAGATACTTCATCTGAATTTTTGAAACATATTTAATAACAAAATAAATCATTGGAATAAACATCCATCATTGGGAATCATTGCGATCGGGTTGACGAGTTGATTAATCAGGCGGATGCAAAAATGGAGTGTCTACAGATGCCCCTCTTTGGCAGAGGGTTGAAGCAAATTAGATAGCAAGTCTATTTTGGTAGATAGTGCGATATCCGAATGCCAAAGTTAATAACACTTCATTTTGCAGCTTGATTTAACAATTCGTCAGGGTGTTTGGATCCTTGAGCATAAAACTCTCCCCGAACTAAAAGGTTGTGAGGTCATCGAGTGAGAGCTCTCACTGACATTTTCAGATCCTTGAATTTTAAAGAATTCTCATTGACTAAAAAGTGCAAGTGTGAGTGTGTGTACTATGTGAAACTGAGTAAAAATTGAGAAAAAACTAAGCATAAACTAAGCATAATCTGAGTAAAATTTGAATGTCTTACTCTACCTACCCTGAATGAAAGAGTAATGATTTTTTTTTGGAGTCCTACTCTACCTACTCGGGGTGAAAGAGTAATGAACTAATTAAAATTTTTTTTTTTTTGGAAGTTCTACTCTACCTACTCGGAGTGAAAGAGTAATGAACTAAGCTTTTTGGGAGTCCTACCTGCCCAGGGTGAAAGAGTAATGAACAAATTATTTTAAGAAGTTGTACTCTACCTGCCTAGGGTGAAAGAGTAATAACCTAATTTTTTTTTGGGAAATTCTACTTAACCTGCTCGGAGTGAAAGAGTAATGAACTAATTTCTTTTTTTGGAAGTTCTACTCTACCTAGTCAGAGTGAAAGAGTAATGAACTAAGCTTTTTGAGAATCCTACTCTACCTGCCCAGGGTAAAAGAGTAATAAACTAATTTTTTTTGGGAAGTTCTACTCTACCTATTCGGGGGGAAAGAGTAATGAACTAATTTTTTTTGGGAAGTTCTACTCTACCTACTCGGGGGGAAAAAGTAATGAACTAATTTTTTTTGTGAAAGTTCTACTCTACCTACTTGGAGTGAAAGAGTAATGAACTATTTTTCTGGAAGTCCTACTCTACTTACTCGGGGTGAAAGAGTAATGAACTATCTGAGTAAAATCTGAGCAAAATCGGTGGTATCTGGCTGAGTATATTCCGAGAAAGCCCTCGGTGGAAACTGGCTGAGCATAATTCAAGAAAGCCCTCGGTGGCAACTGGTTGAGCATAATCCAAGTTAACCCTTGGCGGCAACTGAGCAAAATCCAAGATAACCCTTGGCGACATTTGAGCAAAATCCAAGTTAAACTCTTGGCGGTAATTGAGTAAAATCCAAGATAACCTTTGGAGGCAACTGAGCAAAATCCAAGATAACCCTTGGCGACAACTGAGCAAAATCCAAGTTAACCCTTGGCAGCAACTGAGGAAAGTAAAATCCAAGATAACCCTTGGCGGCAACTGAGCAAAATCCAAGATAACCCTTGGTGGCAACTGAGCAAAATCCAAGATAACCCTTGGCGGCATCTGAGCAAAATCCAAGATAATCCTGGCGGCAACTGAGTAAAATCAAAGTTAACCCTTGGCGACATCTGAGTAAAATCCAAGATAATCCTTGGTGACAACTGAGCAAAATCCAAGTTAACCCTTGGCAACAACTGAGCAAAATCCAAGATAACCCTTGGCGGCAACTGAGCAAAATCCAAGATAACCCTTAGCGACAATTGAGTAAAATCCAAGAAAGCCCTTGGCAGCAACTGAGCATAATTTCGAGAAAGAACTTGGCGACATCTGAGCATAATTCCGAGAAAGCCCTCGGTGGTAACTGAACATAATTCCTAGAAAACCCTCGGCGGTATCTGAGCATAGTTCCGAGAAAGCCCTCGGCGGCATCTGAGCATAATTCTGAGAAAACTCTTGGCGGTAACTGAGCATAATTTCGAGAAAATTCTCGATGGCATCTGAGCATAATTTCGAAATAGCCCTCGACGGCATCTGAGCATAGTTCCGAGAAAGTCGTCGGTGGTATTTGAGCATAATTCTGAGAATACCCTTGGTGGTAACTGAGCATAATTCCTAGAAAGCCTTTGACGGCATCTGAGCATAGTTCCGAGAAAACCCTCGGCGGTATCTATGGCATAATTCTAAGAAAACCCTCGGTGGCATCTAAGCATAATTCCGAGAAAACCCTCGGCGGCAACTAAGCATAATTCCGAGAAAACCCTTAGCGATATTTGGCTAAGTAAAACTGAGAATGAATGAATAAATCTGGGAAATAATGATTAAAAATGAATCTGAAAAAGAGTGGTTGAATCTGGAAATGAATAGATCTGGGACAGAATGAATGCCCTATCTCCTATGTGAGATCCATAATGCGTTTGCTTGAACCTCAAGGTTTTATCCAAAAGTTTTATGAATTTAAAACCCATGTTTTTATTTCTTTCGAAAAACTGTTATCAATAGGGTAACCTTAAGTTTGGGGTTCCCATTATCTTTTAGGATTAACATTGCTAAAAAAAAAATGCCCCTGGTTTGATAACAAACGTGACATTGGAAATAATTGAATAAATCATGAAAAAAATACCCCTAGTAAAAAGGGAAAACTACATATTTAGAAGAAAAAGAAAATGCCCCTTGTATGAAGGTTTGAAATATTTGATTACCACAAGCGTAATAAAGATTTAACTTTTAATTTTGATTAATTTTATAAAAGATTTTGAGTCAGGGTCAAGAAAATAAAATATTTCTTTTTGAGACTCATCATAGAATTCACCCTTTTCCCCTTTGGTTCACTAGGAAAAGTAGAAAATTTTCAGATCCATCGTATACAAGATACTTGTGGCTTCTGAGTTTCTGCCTAGTTTAAGCTAATTGTTGAACTTGATTATTCTGACTTCAAATGTCTCGGCTCGAACTTCTTAAGATTTTTTTCTATTTTTCTTTGTTACTTTATCTTTTGCTTAGATAGCCTTTTCAGGTTTTCGATCTACCGAGCATGCTCTAGCTTTTGCCTAGATCGCCTTTTCAGGTTTTCGATCTAGCGAGCTCTTTTTTTCTTTTTTTCTTTGTTCTAATTATTGTCAAAGTCGTCCTTTCAGATTTTTAATCTTGCGAGCTTGCCTTAATTTTTGCCTAAATCATCCTTTTTACGTTTTCAACTTAGCAGGCTTCGTTTTTTTTTTCTTTTCTGAACTTCTGGAGTTACTGTCTGATCATGCTTTCCTACCTTCCTTGACTTTTTCACATGGTACATAAGAGGATTTTTATAGGTAAGCTTATGACTGGGTATAAAAAGAAATGGATTTTGAGGCTCAAAAACCCGAATGCCCCTTGTGTGGCATTTCTTTTATTTTACCTTGAATTTTCTTCTCCATTTTGAAGATATTTCTTTTTCTTTTAATTTTTTTTTCTTTTTAGATTTTTTCTTTGTTGAGGAATCTATTTTTTTATTTTGATGTGGTCGGGCCTGAAGTAATTTCTCAACTTACCTATGTACCCCAGAATTTTGGGATCAGACCAAAACGTAATTTGAATTCTTCCCTCCCTTAGGTTAGGTAATCAGGTTGAGAAATAAAAAGGCATAATTTTTTTCTTTTTAAAAAGACTGCAAAAGGGGTTGAGAAAGGATATATTGAACTGGGTAATAGGATAATTGATTCGGCCAAAGATGGCCTCCTTAAATGTAGTACCGTTTGATTTGGTCAAGGTTGGTTGGTTCTGGTAAATCGATTCCATCATGATCTTGAAGCTTGATAGCATTTCCTGGTAATATTTTCTTGATGATGAACGGACCTCCCCAATTTGGTTTGAACTTCCCTTTAGGGTCAAAAATAGGTACTAAATCTCTGACTTGTAAGTAACGGACCTTGATTTTTTTGTCAAATGCACGGGCGACTCTTCTTTGATAAACTTGCACGTGGTACAAAGCTCTTAGTTGTTTTTCTTCGATCAAATTTAATTCTTCATACCGTTGACGAACCCAATCTGCTTCTGATAGTTGACTTTCCAACAAGACCCTGAAAAATGAAATTTTCATTTCAACTAGCAAAACTGTTTCCATGCCATACACTAAGGAGTAGGGAGTAGCTCTAGTAGAGGATTGAATTGAAGTTCGATATGCCCATAGTGCAAATGACAATTTTTTTGACAAATCTCGATATGATTGACACCTTTTCCTGATGATAGTTTTGAGACTCTTATTATCTATTTGCTTCAACCACTCCATTAATTTGAGGACGGTAGGTAGATGATGCTGGATCTTAAACTTTGAACACAAAGTAATCCTTGACTTTGAAGTGTGACCCGTTATCAGATATCAATCCCAAAGGTACTCTGTATTGACTTTATGATAGCTGCAGTGAGGACAACATTGAAATGTTCTGTAACATTTTCTTTGATCTCATTGGTATTTTCATTTCATCGAGGGAGTATCTATTCCATGTCGGACAACATTCAAGCTTGCACCTAACATATCATCATCAGACCACGCGAACAAGTCTTTCGAAATTTCTGAGTAAATTCATTGTCCCTTCATGTTCCTCAAGGGATAAGATGGTTTCTATTTGAATCTCTTTAGGAATTATTTTATGTTCCAATGTCAATGACCTTTGCTTTCTGATTGAAAGTTGTTGAGCCCGACCCTTATCTTCTTGTTCACGAAAGAAATCTATCCTTAAAGTTATATTATTGGTTAATTTGTTAATGCGCTCGAGGTATTCAAAAATTTCATTTATGCAATCAAATTCAGATGGGGCGACAGACACCTCTATGACTCGACAAACTAACTTGACTCAACAGAAAAAAGAGTCGACTCGAAAAGAGGACATGACCTTGATGAAAAAAAGGGACTCGAGCTAACCCAAATGACTCATGAAAACTCAAGACTACCCACAACGGGCTTAATTAGGACTAAGGACTGAGACATTGCTTATAACCGGCATGACTAAGGCACTGTTATCTTCAAGGAACAACTGGGAAATGTTGAGATATTCTAAAGGATTTTTGATGATTGATTTGGCGTTAACATTCGTTCTAACTGACCGGACTAGTAACCCTAACAAAACGGTGAACGATTGAGCTTAGGTGCAATGATAACCATGAGATCCCATCAAATGTGAATCTAATCAATTTCAGTATTACCCCCTTGATAAAATTTTAGATGAACCCTAAGGTTTTATCGAATTCTGTGTACCAATTCATTCATGTAATGATTATTCAGAAGGAAACAATTTTATTGCACAAATCTGATTATTTTTCGTAATCATTTTTTAGGAAAATATATTTTAGTAATTTTTCAAGGTCCACATAAAAAATAGATTTTTTTGTTAATCATTTTTCTTTCATTTTCTTTTCTTTTGAAAAATATTCTCTTCTAGAAAATCATTTTTTCTCTGAAAAATATTTTTCATTTGGAAAATATTCTTCTTTTTGGAGAAAATCTTTTTTAAAAATGAATGGAAGTCTGAATTCAACAAAAAGTTTGAATACTATTTTGATTTGAATGGTCAGACCCATCATGATTGTTGGATCGAGATGGACTGGGTCATTATGAATTATTGCAAAAAATGGATTATTTATTGAGATGGACTGGTGCACCCATTTTAATCAGGTAAAACAAAACCTTAATCATTGAGGACAACAAAATATTTTGATCTCATACGTACATTTTGATCTCATCATTCACATCATCACATACATTCATCAATCATAAGGTCCCATTCAATAAATAACCCGAGAACACCCACGATAAGTTCGAGTCGTGACCTACAGGGGAGGTTTTTAGATTCTAAGCTTACTATATGCAATGCATTTTTATCTAGCCACCCTTGCCTAAGTACACCTATATATCAGATGGTACGTGGTGACTTGATTTGATATACCGTATATGTGATAATCTAAAACTTCAATTCACTTCTCTGAAGTAAAAAACGGCCAGTTTGATCCCCAATTGAGAGGTGGCGTACGATGCTGAGTAAGGGCCCACTTAAATACTTCTCGTTTAGAATAGACGTCGTCTATCCCCTTCGTACAGCAGGGTACGTCAGGGAAGGATCTCGCTTAGGCACCGATTTTAACCAAAAAGTGCAATTGATGTACTTAGATTATCTTTGATATACCTACGGGTACGAGTCAAGAGTTGTAATTTTCATAAATGGTTTGGCATCCCACGAAGGGACTGACCACGTACTAGTACTAGGTTGGCAATCGGGACATGTGACTGTGTGGCTTACAATAGGTCAAAGGCTCAGGTCGCTCCAGCCTGAGTGCATCGATATACCTTTCAGAGTCACCTGATCAGACGGTACTAATGCCCCAGTTTGATATACCCTAAGGTACGTGACTGGAGTTGTAGTTTTCATGAATGACGCCGCATCTCCGAAAAAACTGGGCCACACATTAGTGCCACATTGGCTATATGGGACGTGCAAGCGTGCAAAGCAGTAAATGTGCTAGTGGTGTATACAAAACAGGGTGGGGTGTATCCGGGGTCTTTTCCAAACACTGAGCCCATGGGCCTGATCATACCATCATAACATTGATACCACATAAACATGAATCAAAATAAATATTATTCCAATCACATTATTAAATATACGCACATCAAACCTATCAAAATCATGGCAACATTAGATAAGCAATTGAGACAACGAATAATAATTGGATCCAATCGTTGGCACAAGCTCATTATTTTTAGTCCAAACCAAAGAGAATCTTTTTATGGTCCAATCAAAGGTGATTTTGGGTGACCCAAAATAAATCGAGGCTTCAATGAACATTAAATTGAAGATAGCATGATAGTTGTTGTGATTTGGAGTGATGAATCCCTTTTTTATTTTTATTTAAAAAAAAAACTAATTGATTTTAAAGAAATTTTTTTTTTTTTGGTAACCAACACACAATTTTTTATTGCTGCCAAAAATCCAACATGGCGTTAGCACACACAACACTCATTTTTTTTTCGTATATATTGCTGCCTAGCAACACACAACAACAATAACAACACACAACAGCAACACCCAGCAGTACCAGCACATTTTTTTTGTTGTTGTTACTGCCAACAACACACAATAGCACATTTTTTTTTTAGAAAGAAAAAAAATATGCTGTCAAAGGTCAAATTGATACATACCTAATGAATAACCAATAAAATAATCTTCTCTTATGTATACCATCAAGGAACAAATCGGCACACACCCAAAACTTAAAAAAAAAAAAAAAGAGGATAGATCTAGATAAAAAAATAAAAAATAGAAAAAATAAATAAATAAAAATCTGATCCGATAATCATTATTCTACCATCAACAAAAATCACCTCTTTGCAATCTTACATTATTTTAGATCATCTTAAACGACCCTCAATTGAACCACAGAAATAATACTTGATTGAACCAAAATAATATATTAAAAAAATGCCGAGAGAATATAATATAAACCTAAAAAATAAACGAGTCAAATAAACTAAAAAAATTAAAAAAAAATTTAGGTCTAAATGGCAATGTTCCCATACTTGGGGCTTTTCAAGTTTGATCCTCAAAAGTCCTCAGTGCAATCACCACTGAAAGCGCCCTCGATTCGCGGGGTGCGCAGATCCATTTTTGACCTTTGAGGTTTGGGAGTCGCCACCTATTTATTACGGTCTAGGAATCAAATGTTGACTCTAAACGGATAAAAAATAACGAATCTACTGAAGAAAAACTGAATACGGGGATCACATTACGCGGTTTGATGGTGTTAGACACCAATCCCGTCCGATCAATCCCGGTTTCTACTTATCCCAAATAAGAATACATTGCTAACAAAAAAATTAGATAAAAAAATAAAAGAAAGTTTACCTTCGAAACGCAACGATTCTATTCCCTTAGATCTGATAAAAACCGCTCCTTGTACCATACTCCTTGCTTCGTTCTATTTTCAGATCTGATTTCTGATCTTCAAGGCAAGGTATCTCTTTCTTGTATCTGAATCCTTTGAATTTGTTATGGATTTTTAGACGTTTTTGAAGGGCTTTTAGGTGTTTTTCGAGCTAAAGTTGAAGTATGGGTGTTAGGTAAGGAATTAGGACTTCAAAATTAGGGTTTATGGGAGGCTAGGGAAGCTTTTTGACCTACTTCTCTTAAGGTTTATTATTTGATACGAAAATAGGGTGTGGAGGCTCCTATTTATAAAAAATTTTAGAAGAATTCGAGTTTGATTAGGGTTTTAATTAGGGTTTTGACTTTAGTTTTATGAGATTGATTAGTCTTTAGGGTTTTAATTTAGGATTTTGACTTTAGTCTTATGAGATTGACTTGATTAGTTTAAATTAAGATTTTGACTTTGGTCTTATGAGATTGACTTGATTAGTTTATATTAGGGTTTTGACTTTAGTCTTATGAGATTGACTTGATTAGTTTAGATTAGGGTTTTGACTTTAGTCTTATGAGATTGATTTTAATACTTTGACTTTAGTCTTTCTTGGTTGACCTTTAATATCTTGACTTTAGTCTTACATGATTGAATTTAAGATTGACTTTAGTCTTACTTGATTGACTTTAATTTTTGGAGAACCCTCTTTTATCATATCTTTAATTCTTTGAGCCCTTAGATGGAGGGTCCTTGAATAAATATCTTGGCAACTATCAACAATTTTGCCCGAAAGCCTGATTGATCGATGTTTTAGTTTAAATTTTTAAATTAATTTTATTAATATTTCACTTTACATTGTTTAATGGTTTATTTATTAATTTTGAAATTTTTAATTATTAAAATTGTAAAATTATCGTTTTACCCTCGGAGAGGACTTTTCACGTTTTAAGTCAATTTTTGATGTTCTAGGATGTTTTATAATCGATTTTTCATAAGAAATTCAATGAAAATATTGATTTGTGTCATTTATGAAATTTTGTGTGAAATGGTCGTGAACTTTATGAGGGGCATTTTCGTAATTTTGTCAAATTTTATGAAAATTGGTGAAATGATTTATTTGGTTTCGATTTGTTATTTTATCTGTTCAAATGGGTTTTCTTAAGCGTAATGTAGGCTCTAGGGATGTTTCAAGATTAGGGGTATTTTGGTCATTTGATCATTTTTTAGTGATTTTTATTGTAAAATTTTTTTTTGTCTGCAAGATGATGATTTCTATGTTTCTAGGATCATATTTTCCTAGCATAGCGTGATTTCTATAGTTTTGTTAGTTCGAAATACCTTATCCGGATTTCTGAAACATGTCTAGTAACAAAATAAAGCATTGGACTAAACATCCATCATTGGGAATCATTGCGATTGGGTTGACGAGTTGATTAATTAGGCGGATGCAAAAATGAGGTGTCTACAGAAATCGACGCCACATTGATCTGTTTAATCCTTAAGGAAGAAAATGCCAATCATCT
This sequence comes from Akebia trifoliata, assembly GCF_017979445.1. NCBI lineage: Eukaryota > Viridiplantae > Streptophyta > Magnoliopsida > Ranunculales > Lardizabalaceae > Akebia > Akebia trifoliata. The sequence goes on along the minus strand of NC_141388.1, from coordinate 34,784,472 downwards.
TGAAAAGTTTAGACCAATTGCCCTTTGCAACTTTATCTATAAGGTCATCTCCAAATTATTAGCAAATAGGTTAACCGTCTGTCTTCCTAATATCATTTCTTTAAATTAGTTGGCTTTTGTTAATGGGAGAAAAATCCAAGATGATATTCTCTTTGCCCAAGTAATGGTTCATAATTTTCATTGCCGAAAATCTCCGAAGTCTTTTTGTGCCAAAATCGATATTAGAAAAGCCTATGATTGTATTAATTGGGATTTTTTTTAAAATCAATTCTTATTCAACTTGGATGCCCTCTAAGTTGGACAGACAGAGTTATGGAATGTGTGTCCACTTCAAGTTTTTCAATCCTTATAAATGGCACATCCTATGGGTTTTTAGAAGTGAATGGGGTCTGAGACAAAGAGATCCTTTATCTCCTTATTTATTTACTTTGGTTATAGAAGTTTTTTCTTGTATTCTAACTCAAAATATTATCTCAAATAATCTGAGTATTCCTAGCATTTTGGGCATTCCAGGAGTGTCCCATCTAATTTTTGCAGATGATATTCTAATTTTGCAAACAATGATATTTCTTTAGCTTCGTCTATTCGAGATGTTCTAAATCTATTCTACAATATTTATGGGCTTCAAATTAATGAATCAAAGAGTCCGTTATTCTTTAGTAAATCTTGCAAAAATCAAAATATTATTCTTTCTATCTTGGCGTTTTTGAAAAGTAATCTTTCCATCAAATATTTGGGTATTCCTCTATTCTCGTCTAGATCAACCCATACTCTTTGTCAACCTTTGATTGATAGAGTCATTAGGAGGGCTGAGGGGTGGAATACAAATGTGTTATCTTATGCGGGAATACTAGAATTAATTAAATCAGTGTTATCTAGCTTCCAAGTATATTGGTCAGTGTCTTTTAACATTCCAGTGAGTGTCTTGAAAAAACTTGAGAATATTCTTAACAAGTTCTTATGAGGAGATTCTTCTTTCGAACGTTCTACTCATCCAACTAGTTGGGCAAGAGTTTAAAAATCTTATGATAAAGGAGGTCTTAACATTCGATGTCTAAGGGATGTAAACAAAATTGGTATGGTAAAATTATTTTGGAGATTGGTGGAGAATAAAATTTGTTGGGCATATTGGATGAGGAAGAGATATGTGGGGGAAACATATATTTAGGGTTGTCAAATTCCAAATAATGCCTCTTGGGAATGGAGAGGTATCATAAGGAAGAGATAGTTTGTGCAGAAACATGTGCGATCTTTAATTTGTGACAGAAAATGAACTTAGATATGGCGGGACCCTTGGTTACATGAAGGGTGCCTTATTTCCAGATTTGGAAATCGAATTGTACACCAATTTGAGAGTCATGTGAATGCAGTGATTCAAGATTTTACTGTTCATAGACGATGGGAGTTTCCAAAGTCGTATAATAAATGCATGTAAGCTATTATTGAGCTTATATCTTCCAAACCAATTCCTAAGATGCTTTTGAGGGATAGAATAATATGGAGCTTAATATTGAATGGTCAATTTACCATGAAATCAGCATATGCAGTGTTAGAGGAAGGACAAGATTTTTTGGGATGGAAAAGCATTTTATGGAGTAAGAATTGTACTCCAATATTTTCTTTTATTTCTTGGCTAGTAATTCATCAGAAATTATCGACAGAAGAAAATCTGAACAAGAGGGGGTTCAAATGGGTGTCACGATGCATATTGTGTTGTAGTCATCAAGAGACCAACAACCACCTATTCTTTCAATGCTCTTATACTTGCTGGATCTAGAAGCAATGGTTGATGAAGTTTGGGATTAGTAGAGAAAGAATGGGGAGAATAGAGGATGAAGTGCAAGTGATCAACAGTGTGCAATACCAAGAAAAGGAGATTATGTTAATGCTTTATTCATCCTTTTGTGTAATAGTTTATTATTGCAGAAATTAACACTCCAAAGGAAATGGTGTTGAAACAAGTAGTAGAGGCGATTAGGAACCAGCATGATGGAACAAATGTTAAAAACATTTCTAATCACGTAAATGTTTAGATTTTTAATAACTGGAAATGCTGCTATACTGTGGTAAACCCAAATATTAAACATTTAATTTGGGTAAGGCCAGAAGAGAACGTGGTGAAGATCAACACAGATGGCGTGAGGTCGATGCTGGGTGCGGGATTTGGTTTCATTAGTAGAAATATCGATGGGAATATTCTATTTGCAGGATGGAGCAAAATGGGGGCAAAGGACATTATTTACATTGAGATTCAAGAAATTTTAGAAGCTATGAAGTATGAAAGATTGAAGGATTTCAAAAAAAATTATGATATCTTTAGATTCGTTATACTCTATCAAGTGCATTAAGAAGGAAATCATGCCATCATGGAAGTACAAGGAAGTGTTGTTGGAAATTGCAGATCGAATCCAATGGTTTGAGGAATGTTTTTTTGAATTTCGGTGGAGAGAAACAAACAGGGCAACTTATTTTCTTGAGGACCCGTTCTCCACACTAGGTCCTAGATTATTTTCCATTTTTTTAGCAGATGACCTCTACATTACTTTGCCACGTAGTAAAAGGAGGGTATGTTCTTTTCCTTAGATAAAGTAGTTAGTAAAGTGGAAATCATCCAATGAACATCTTATATTTCATAAATATTATGGACAATATAATCCAATATAGGACGTTAAACATATAATAGTTTTGAATTGAATCTTTTTAAAAGGATCTTTCGTCTCATGATAGTCTGCTCTAATCTCCAAAAGAAACTTTTGTTATTGGGTTAGTCACACACTTCACGTATTCCTAACAATTTACATGGCATCATCAAATAATATAAGTTTTGGATAAGAATCTATCCAACAACATCTAACGATCCTTGAAAGAAGACAAAATTACCCTTGTAAGATTTCAAATCATATTAAAGATCATGGGGTTCATGTAACTATCATGTTGGCCAATTACCTCAACCCTCTAAAATTCATGGAGTAGAATATTAGAAAACAAAATGACAAGGGATAAAAGAACTTTTTTAGGCTTACCACAAGACTTTGAAAAAGGGTGGGCATCATAGTGAAAATTATTATTTTTTAAATATTTAATGTTCATAAATGTTTTTGCTTTACATCTGATGTAGGACATCTACATGTGGAAGATCAAAATTTTCAGACCAACTTGACTCAATCAAACCTTGTCAACTCGAGTTTGACCAGCTTGGTTGGGGTTGACTCGATTGGATCAATACTCAACCCAATTTTGATTTTAATTATATGTTTTTAGGTTATTTCAATTTTAAGTTATATAGAAGTTGGTTAGTTTCTATTTCAATTTTAGGAAGTTTCTATTTTATCTAGTTTCTAATTTATTTAGTCTCTAATTTATTTAAAATTTCTATTTGTTTATTTAAATTCGTTTTTATTCTTTAAGTTATAATTAGAAATATTTTTAAGTATTCAAATTGAGTTCTAATAGATTTAGAAGGTTAGTAATGTGTTATAGATAGATTAAAAAGTTAATTTCTAGTATTTTTAGAATGTTTATAAGTTGTTGAAGTTATCCATACATGGAGCTTCAAAAATGAAATTCAATAAAATTCAAACATATCAATTAAATTTTATTTTCTCTCTTAGTCACTTTCTATCTCTTTGTTTTATATTAAGTTATTATTTGTTTATCAATTGCCTCTATTGATTCAAATTTATTTTGTGTGTTCCATTGAACACAATTTCTTAATTTCTATTGAATCTATTGATTCACATGCTTCCGCTACGTCAAATGGTATCAAAACTTTTGTTATGATCCACATTCATAGTTGTTGAAGGAAAATTCATCACTAAAAGTGAATTGGAAACGCGATTCAAGAAGTTTGAAGAAGGTGAACATCTTAGTTATATTATTCGCAACTTATTGTCAGTACAACATGTTGATCCTTCAACTTGACACAGTCTTTTTCAGAGTACTTGTAAGGTGCAAGGCAAGTTATGCCAATTAATTATAGATAGTGAAAATTTGAAAAATATAATTTCAAGCTACCTACTATGCAACACCCTGCACCTTATTTTATAGGTTGGGTGGATGATTAGTGCAAGAAGAATGTGACAAGTCAATGTTTTTTTTTTTTTTAACATTGAAAAATATAAAAATGAGATTATATGTGGCATCGTCCCAATAAGGGATGCCACATCCTCTTGGGAAGATATTGGCTTTATGATAATGGTGTCACATATCGGGGCAAGGCTAACACCTATTATTTCATACATTACAATGCACTTGACTTGGAAGCACTCCTATGCATAAGAATGAATATCGGCTACGAATTTACACATAGCCTCGTCCATCATATTGAGAAAACGAAAGCCATCTAAAAGGATGCTAAAAAGTGGGGGCTCCACGCCAGGGCTCTTAGGCGCCATAAGCTTTAAATGATTAAATGATGGAGACAAAAAGTGACTATGGTCAACAACGACAGGTGGAGAAGAAGTGTCTGATTTCTGAACAAAATGAAAGAACGATTATAGGTACAGTCACATTAACAATTATAAAATAGCTAGATAAAGTTCACAAGGTGTACCTTCCCCTCTTTTCATTTTTTCAAAAGCTTGCTTAAAGGGATCTCATCGTCATTATTGATAGACTAAACCGAAGAACCAATCAGAGAAAGATCAAGACCAGGAATCAACACCTCACCAACAATATTCACTACTGCATTAGAATAACTTATGTAACATATTTGAGATTCCACAACTAAACGTGTAGGGATGTCGTCGAGATCTCTGGGAGGAACAAAAGATGTTATAGTGTTCATGTCGTGAAAAGAGACTGCAAGATCGACTAGAATAAGTGCCACCTTTAAAAGGAGGTCAAAAATAGAATCTTCAAAGTCAAATGCAGCCTCGTGAGGTGAAGAGTTCTTTTTTTGATGAGGAAATCGACACTTCATACCTCTCGAGGAGCTCAAATGGTCATTAACATGCGAAGATTTATAAATGACAAGGGATTGAGCAAGGTCACGACACCTTAGTCCAGGTGCCCTCTCCCTTTCTAAATTTCCTACGCCCTTTCCTTTTCTCAATGGTGATCGTAGATCTCCCAAAAGATATTTTAAATGGGGATTGAAATCAATGAGCTTATTTGGAAGTCAAGAAATCATTCTCAGTCGATAAAGCGCGAAGTACGAAATGAAGAAATTCACGCAAAACCTCTATAGAAGATCAAGTCCAACAAAGCCACAATCAAAACCACATTCTCATCTGATCACGCACAAAGCCCGGAGAGAGGAAAGCCACGCCCACGTCACCATTTTTATTTTTGTACTTGACTATTAATCAGAGGATAATACTGAGATCTATCTCTCTTTGTTATCAAAATCAATATAAAATCATCTGCGATCTTATTTCACGAATCTGAAGGTAGATTTTTGAAATTTGTTGTCGACAGTCACTTTGTGGGCACCAAACTTTTCTTTCAATTATTGCATTACTAATATAAGAACATATGCATTCACAACAGACTCTTGAGGACCCGTTCTCTACATTGAGTCTTAAATTATTTTCTATATTTTGGCAGGAGAACTCTATATTATTTTGCCATGCAGTAAAAGTTCTTTCGCTTGGCTAAGGTAGTTAGTAAAGTGGAAATTATTCAATGAACATCTAGTATTTCATAAATATTATGGATGATAAAATCCAATATAGGACCTTAAACGTATAATAGTTTTGAATCGAATCTCTTTAAAAAGATCTTTTGTCTCATGATTATCTGTTCCAATCCCCTAACAAAACTTTTGTTATTGGGTTAGTCATACATTTCACATGTTCTTAATTAACAATTTACATGGCATCATCAAATGGCAGAAGTCTTGGATAAGAATCTATCCAACAACATCTAATGTACCTTGACAGAAGACAAAATTACCTTTGAAACATTTCAAATCATATTAAAGATTGTGGGGTTCATGTAACTATCATGTTGGCCAATTACCTCAACGTTTTAAAATTCATGGAGTAGAAGATTAGAAAAAATAAATGATAAGGGATGAAAGAAAACCTCTTTTAGGCTTAACACAAAACTTTATAAAAGGGTGGCCATCAAAGCAAAAATTATTATTTTTTAAATATTTGAATTTCATAAAATTTTGTATTCTACATCCTTACGGCATCCAATCATGTTTTAGATGCCACATGAATGGGCAACAAAGAAACTTTACTAACTTAAAAAGAAGTGTTTTTCAAAAGAGTCATCCTACACTGACTTCCTACGACATTGTGTTCAACACTGTGCTGTAGTTGTAGTGTGCGAAGAATCATTGATTATTTTGCTCAAGATGCAAAATCTATGATTCTTCTAATAACACTGTCACATCAGCACAGTGTTGAACACCGTATCCCATTAAGTCGGTTCAGCATTTTTCTTTCTAAAAAATAAATAAATGCTAAACTGCCCTGGCTGTGCGGTGAAGAGGTTTGGATTATCAATGTAGAAGACCATTCACCATAAGAAAACAATATATAATTTGGTGGGATTATTATATTCATGATTAACAAGGTTGATGGGAGCAAGCTTCAATAAAACAAACATATTGCCAAAAGCTATCACAACTCAACTCGCTTCCTGGGTGGTCAATTTGATGTAAATGTCTTAGAGACTGACTACCCTTACTACGTTAGTAAGGATTTCACCCTTAACAAGGGTCCTTGGGTTCATCTTGGGCTCATCTTTTGGCGTCAAAAAACATGATCCCATGTCTCAGGTTTGTAAAGGAGAAAATTCTATGAATCTCAAAAAAAACATTTCCAAAATTGTTATTTTTCACATTGAATTTTAATTTTAATTTTAAGTGGTAGCCTTTCACTTTCAAAATCTTAGATCAAGCTCAAAAGAAATTTATTTTTGAAATAAAAATAATTCAAATCTAAGTTTTTTTTTTATGAAAATGGTGTTGGATTGCCGATTTGGTAATCCATTTGAATAAAACAACCCTTAGTAAGACTTCAAATCTGACTATATTCGTAAGGAAAGTGTTTCACAATGTATTATGATTTGACTAAAGAGTTGTGCTGGGGTGACACAAGATTTACTGTGATTCTCACAAGTCTGACGTGGGCATGCATACATAACCCTAGATGGTTTTTACTTGTACCGCGAGCATGCATCTATGGTTATGTGCACCTCCAATATCAGACTTGTGAGAATCGCAGTAAATACTTTTTGTCATTTCAGCATTTTCCTTAAATGGATCCCACCACCAGACCATATCTTTTTATAACAATAAACGAAAAAAGAAAAGAAAAGATAAATAAACTAAAACAAAAAGAAAAAGAAAAAATAATAACTAAATACAAACAAAACAAAACAAAAAGATTTGATAAATACCAAAAAATGGACGCCAAATTTGAATATGACTTGAAATAAACCATAAAAATTAATCAGATCAACTTAATGTGCAGGGATAGTGGGCTAATAGAGTATTTTACATCATAACATTACGAATTAAATCAAAAAATTTGGGTATGGGTATTGAATATAATCCTTTTATTTTCTTTGAATTTGCATTGTATGCATCGAGAGATAACCCTCCAAACCTAAAAACATCACATAATCAAGAATTGAGATCAATTAATGCCATAAAAATATTGATTTACGCTTTCTCAATTCTTGATTATGTGGCATGTTTTAAGGTTTAGGAGGCGGGTTTCAACTCTCTCTAGGTGTATACTACTTGCAACTTTTCTGTAAGAAAAACACTTTCCTTAGTTAGCAAGTCATGTTTTCTAACCGGACCAGTGGTATCCAAAAACATGATCGAATGCCATAGGGCTGTAGAGCACCAAAACTTTCAAAACAAAATATTAGAAAAATTATTTCTCACCGTTGCATTTTAATTTTAAAGTGAAACACACTTTCCTTGACAAGTTCATTAGGAACTTGTTAATAAGAAAAATTTCCTGACCACATCACCTTATGGCATCCAAAAACATGATTCAATGCCATGGGGAAGTAGGTGACAAAATTCTAACTTTGAAAAAAAAAAATTAAATAGAAAAAAAGAGTTATTTTTCACAAATTTCGTTAAAATGTACCCTAAGGGAACACATTAAGATGATTTAAATAAACCCTCAAAATTTATTTTCCTACCAAAATGTCTTCAAAATTTTGTTTTCATACAAAAAAATATCCTCAAATGCTTATTTCTAAGGTGTACTTAATGCATCTTAACGTGTGCCCTTAAGACATCTTAACAAAATCCGTGTTGGACACTGTGTAGTGCATAGAGAGCCCTAGATTTTTTACTTATAGCTTGAAGAAAAAATTTCTTTGGTTATATGTGGATTGCCGCATAAGCATAGTGTTGAATGCAATGTCCAATAAAGTCGGTGTACAATGACTCTTTAAAATTTTGGAGTTCAGTAACTGTCCATTAACAACACCTTGTATCAAACTCAAAAGGAATTTGTTTCATATTTTATTTTTTTTAAGAGTCTTGATAATCTGACTTAAGCACATGGTATACTCAATCTAACGTGACAGGCTCGGAAATCGTAGATTTGCTCTTCTCGGAATATAAAACTGCACCTTTTTATGGGGAACCATAATTTTGTATCCTGAGGAAAGTTGATCTACAGTTCCCGAGCCTATTAATTGAATATGCCATGTGCCTAAGTCAGATTATCACGATTCTTTTATTAATCCGAGTTTTTCCAAGAAATCTAAAGTATGTCGTGTTGGATTGTAAATACTAAAAGGGACAATCTATGTGGACCTAACGACCCATAGATTTTAAATCGGCTAACCAAAGGAGCTTAATGTGCGGTCAAACTAACAAAGGAGTTTTTTGTTTTAAACTAAATTTTTATAATTTATATTGTCTGGTCCTCTTTTCTCATTCCATAGATTCCATATATATGACGATGTTGATGATGAAAATGAATTGGTGGGCACACCTCCCTTGACCAGTTCGGGTGCTATGTTGGACTGTACAAACCCATCAACCAAGCAAAGGAGTTTATAAAAGCCAAACACACACACACATACACACACACATACACACACAGAAGAAGATCAAAATGAAAGAATTAATGAATCAAGATCATGGTGTGGTGGTGGTGATGGTTCCTCTTCCAGCACAAGGCCACCTCAATCAGCTAGTACATTTATCGTGACTCATATCTTCCTATGGCATCCCTGTACATTATATCGGCTCAGCCTCTCACAATCGTCAAGCAAAGAGCCGTGTGCATGGCTGGGACCCTTGCACCATATCAAACATCCACTTCCATGACTACCATCTTCCAACATTCCCCACTCCTCCTCCCGATCCTAATGCCTCCAACAAGTTCCCTTCCCACCTACTCCCCATCTTCGATGCTTCCGTTAATCTCCGCATACCTCTTTCCATTCTCCTCAAAACTTTCCCTCCTACGATTCGACGAATCATTGTCCTACATGATTCCCTAACGTCATTTGCTGCTGAAGAAGCCTCTTTCCACCCTAACACTGAAGCTTATTCCTTTGTTAGTTGCTCTGCCTTTGCCGTACTCCAGTTTGTATGGGAATCCCTTGGAAAGCCAGCTGATGGTGGAAACTTAATTCCACCTGATCTGCCTCTTATCTCATTCGAGGGCCGCTTCGATGAAAGTTTTTGGGACTTTGCTGCCCGCAACGAAGAGTGGAGCAAGTTCGACGTTGGTGATATCTATAACACATGTGAAGAAATAGATGGGAGGTTCATCAATCAGATGACTCAACATCCTGTGCTTGGAAAAACTAGAAAATGGGCTGTTGGGCCACTCAATCCAGTAGCATTTTCTGATGCATCAGCTGGACCATGACACAAGTGCCTCGAATGGCTAGACAAGCAACTCCCTAGTTCGGTTATCTATGTTTCTTTTGGGACCATGACTTCGATATCGGATGAGCAGATCAATGAAATTGCAATCGGATTAGAACGTAGTAAGCAAAAGTTTATTTGGGTGTTGAGGGATGCCGACCGAGGTGACATTTATAAGGGAGAAGAACAAGTTAGAAAAATTCGATTACCAGATGGTTATGAGGAGAGGGTAGAGGGATTCGGATTGATAGAAAGGGATTGGGCACCACAGCTTGAGATCCTGGCTCACTCGTCAACTGGCGGGTTCATGAGCCATTGTGGGTGGAACTCGTGCATGGAAAGCCTAAGCATGGGTGTGCCAATAGCCGCTTGGCCCATGCACTCTGACCAACCTTCGAATACTATGTTGGTGACCAAGGTGCTTAGAATAGGGCTTGTTGTTCGAGAGTGGGCATGTCGAGAAGAGGTAGTGTCTTCCATTGCTATTGAAAGTGCAATTAGAAAATTGATGGTGTCGGAGGAAGGGAAGGAGATGAGGAAGCGAGCCCAGCAATTAGGTGTAGCCGTTCGTCAAGCGGTGTCAAATAATGGGACCTCTACAACTCAGTTGGATTCCTTCATCACCCATATCTGTAGATAGGAAATTCTACAATCCAAATAATAATAAAAAAAACTACTTCCATCAGTAAAGATATCCGGATTGAATCTGGAAGGAGAGGATTGCGAGACAATAGCTCTTACAGATGGGCTTTGAGATGTTGGGGAGCTGATTTGTGGATGTGTTTGCTTCGAATGGAAGATTTCTATGAATGAATGATAAAGCTCAGTTCTATATATCTTGATCAAGTCCAAGGCCACACTATCATCATTCATGAATAATTTGGAGGGGAGGATTGTGTATTGAAATTGCTTGAATGGAATTAATTTTGCTTTGTAGGGTGATTTACATATAGTGATTGGTTTAATTTTCTCCTTCTCCAGCCTTGCTTATTAATCTTGTATTTTGTATAGCTTGCCCTTCCCTTTAGTTAGAAGAAAGAAGACCATGTTTCCATAGGTTCATCATAGTAAAGTTTCATTTTCCATGTATTACAATAGTCAATTATAATCTTAGTCTTAATCTCATCTAAATCACGGTAAAATCTTTTATATGTCCAAAGAAGCTGAGCATCCTGAAAACTGTTATAATTGATTAGGGGATGAACAGAAAATAGTAATTTAGTATATATGGTTTTTTTCCCTTATAGGAGGTGTTGAGTCTTCAAAATCAACCATACAAATTTGCATAGCTCTATCAACTATGGAATCAGAGTATATAGCTTCAAATAAAATTGGAGGAAGCAAAATGGCTTAGGTATTTTAATGGACATAACATAATGGTCACAGCTGGTACACGTTATTCTATACATTATAATAGTAAAGTTTACATATTAGAAGCCAAAATAGTTATTATAATGAGAGATCTAGAAATATTTTAATAGACAACACTATGTAACAATTGTTGAGAGATGGAAATTTTATTGACTTTGTGTGGTCAAAAAAGAATTTAGCATATCCACTAAGCAAATGACTTAACAATAGAAAACTTATTACGAGAAAAACTTAACAATAGAATTTAGCATATCACGCCTCTGATTTCTGATACTCTTAACTTGGTCCCTAATGTAAGACCCCCCGCTCGTGATCCAAAATCTTGAGTCGCGAGAAAAAGATGTGGAAAATATTTGGATTATAAACTGATTTATAAAATAAATAACAAAATTTATTTAATATCATCTTTACACAAATAAAATATTGAAACCTATACTATGGTTTATTGAAACCATATTTTTCAATCACGCTTCCCGGCTACTCCAAGTGTTACAGTAAAATAGGGATATAGCAATGGTCACCAACCATCTCTATAGGGGAAAAAATGTTGCAAATACATATAGCAACAGCTGTTATTGGCCATTGCTATAGGGTTTTTTCTTTAAATAAAAATATTAGGTCTTTAACTACGATCGTAACTATAAAAACTTTTGAAAAAATATTTTATTTTACACCTGCCGGTTCACATGTTGCGGAATATTGGAGATACCCCTATATGTTGAAATTGATGACCTAGACCCCAACTACCAACATGAAATTCCTGCAATAAGCATTCCAAATGCCACACTCTAGAAAAAAAGTGTTATCAACATATTAGTAAAAAGCTTCTCCACTCCCATTTGAATAGTAACAGAAGCAACTTCCACTAGATAGAAAGGATTATCTTTCTTTCTTCTCATCATCGTCTGTATGTTGCACTCCCTTTGAATCCATGAAAAGTAATCCTAAGTCCTAGTATTGGAAGTTCTCAGTGATCAAGCGGCCCTTACGTCTCAGCTTTGCTTCCATGGCATGAGCTCAAATTGTAAGGACGATAACTTGAGAAACAACAAAATCAAATATGAAAGAGCAAATATTATAGAATAAAAGCAAATATGTACTAGCTTTTGTGTGATCAGTACTTCTTGCTCATCATCAATGTCACTAAATGGATCTTCATCTTCAGAACTTGACGACGATGTAAATAACTTTTCACCCAAAATATAAGTAATTCAATTAAACGGTTAAGAACACCCAATGTGAAAAATGTGAAGGAGTGACTAACAAAACCATAAACCAAGGAATTAACTAAGGAGCGACTAGTTGTGACCCTAGACAATAGAACACATCACTCACCCTGAAAGGATCACCCTTCAAAGACTGCACAAACATAGAATTCCTAGAGCCCTTAATCTGCAAAAGAACAGAAAGTAATTCCATCAGCGATTTTTAAAACTATAAATATCATAGTCGATGAAGTCATAAAATGGAAAATTTCTTTGATGAATCCAAAACTGATGCAAAATAACACATTTGAGAAAATTCTTACAAGATATTTTTTAGTGTGCATGCTTATTTTCTTTTGCTTAAGATAGCTACTTATTTTCTTTTGCTTAGGAGTTTTTTTCCAAACTGATTCTCTCAGCTAATTTCAGTTTCATACGTATCATTATTGAATTCTTCCCCTATTATGTTTTTGTTTCTGCTTTGCATCAAGAGGTCTCCATACTGGTCAGCTGTGTGCATAAACGTATTGACAAATTTAGGGGAAAAACAAAAGATTCAATCATTGGCTCTAGTGAGACTTGAGCCATCCGACAAAAGCCTATAATATGAGTAAGGATTTAGTGCCACGATGGTATTTTTGGGATTATCAAGCTGTTCTTTTCATCTGGTCCTGATCTGAAACAGGAGTTTCTTGCAGTCACACAATAATGAGCATGTCGAACAATGTAGCAAACATGAGTAAGACAATGAACTCCTCAAATTCAAAATTTGGCCACCCATTTGTACAGTTAAACTGTAGCAGTAAAACTATAATTACTAGTTTGGCATATATGTTAAATAAATAAAAAATTATGGTTAAGACAGATGTTAAAAATATCATCATCACCAGGGCCAAATCCAGCTCCTCGAAGCCACGTTTAATGTAAATGATACGCATAGTTCTGTGAAAGCATTTGTTTTCTAATAGTTAATAGAAAAGCATGACACACACATACTAACGTATCTAACTACAACATGACCAATTTTTCCTGTTAGCCTCAGAGCAAATATCAATTAAGGTACATTGTAGCTTTATAATAGTAATTTATAGTACACAATTTATAGACTGTAGTTACCATCAAGGTTTAAAATCTCATTTTGAAATGTAAAGAATACCTCATTGTCAACAGCTGATACAAGAAGATAGTGGTCATCAGGAGAAAAGCACACCAGCACATTTCCTCTTGAACTTGAAGCAGTAAAGCAGGGTCTTAGTGGTTTGTGCCTCAAGTCCCACATCTTGACATCTCAATTAAACGATGAAGTAGCAAATATGGAGGGGGAATGCTGGGAAAACTTAACAACATTTATGTGCCCTCTGTGCCTATTAGTGAAAACTTGTAATCGCTTTCCGCTGCCTATGTCATATAAAGCCACATTTTTTCAGTACCCACGAGCAATAAAATTTTCATCCTTTGAATTAACATGAACAGACATCAATTGCTCAAATCAAATGTAACAGTATCTACAATACAATATCTTTTTGAAACTGTCGAACATGGCCCAGTACCACAGCAACACAAACAATTCTGAAAACGGAGTTTAAATAAAACAGGGAGTTTTGATAGTGCTATACGGGTTGCCCAGAGATTAGAAACTCTTGTTTCACACATGGAGAGACATGTCAGATTTGGCATTCAAGAAAAGCAATTTTCCTGGAAACTAGTAAGGAAATACGTAAATCCAGATAAAGGGTGTGTAACTGCATGAACTTCCCACTCATGTTCAGCTTCCAGATATGAGAAAACCTTAAGTTTAAGACTTGACACTTCAAGCCACCCAAGGAAAGATCCTCACGAATGAAATAGAAACAATGAAGTTAATAGAAAATTGTGTGAGATTGCAAGATTAAGAGATTTCAAACATATTCTGATTTCTTCAAATTCGTTGTCTGCTATCAAGTGCATAAAGAAAGAACTTATTCCTTCATGGAAATATGAAGAATCGTTGAAGGAGATTGAAATCCAGGCTCATGATTTGATGTTTGTGATTTTGAGTTCCAATGGTGGGAAGCAAACAGGGCAGCGGACTTTTTAACTAAGTTGGGGGCTGGTTCGGATGGTTCTTTTATAATTCAGGATATTTCAAATGTACCTCCAAATTTGTTAAAAATCGTAGCAGATGATTTATCTTGTATCTACACTCGTTAATAATGTTTTTTAGGGAGGGGTCCCTTTAACCCCAGCTTATCAATAAATAAATAAAGAATTAGATTAGCCATGGTAGACATGCTATCTTCAACCACAGAAAAAGGGGACATATTTGGAAATATCATTTTACCCTAAGTTTATAAATATGAAAGCCACTCTCATTGAGAGGGGATTGGGATCACTCTCTTTCAGAAGACAGAAGGTCTCACTCTAGAGAAAAAGAAGCTCTCAAACCCTCCTTTAAAGACAAAAGAAAAGTTCTTCAAAGATTCAGACTTTGATTAAAGAAAAGATCAAGCATAAAGCCCTTATCCGAAAGTCAAGAAAACCTTCTCAGCTGCAGAAGAGGTTGGAAGGGATTAGGAATGCCCTAAGTTTCATTCCGAACTAAGACACCTAAGGCAGGGTCCGAAAGAGATAGATTCCTTGGTGCCGGTGGATCCCATTCCTCGTACCTTCTCTCATTCGCTTCTATTGCCCACCTGGGTTCGGAGGAAGGGACTGGGACACGAGATGGGGACGAATCGATGGCTTCCACTCGTTCTTCAAGGCTTGGATCATAATCAGAAGATGGCAAAGGATTGATCTAGTACCTGGGGTCATTTCCTTCATTCCCTGTTCCCGGTCCCTCGACTGCTGCTAATGGGAAGTCAGGGCTTTCGCCTACTTGGGTCTAAGGAACCTTGAGTCCCGGGGCGAGAAGCCACGCTTTGCTGTTGATGGTAATATCGAAAAAGGTTCTAATAACTTATGTTGGAAGGGTTTGTCCCCGGTCTTGTTCTCCTAACTAAGATTCCATTCTTCGAAACAGAAGGCCGGCCAGCCCATAGGAGGTTATATATGTAAAAATCACAGCAAAAGCAGAGACAGATGCAGCAGTTGATGCTTGTTCGACTTTTTACACATCCCTCTTGTTCCGACTTTCGGTACATACCTACCTACAGTAGCAGTCCCAGGTCCAGTATAAGCATCTAAAGTGCGAAACCCAGAGAGAAGAAAATCTACAGAAGTCTCTATGGAAGATCAAACACAAAGCAAAGCCATCACATAAGCAATTTTCTCAATCGATAAAACCCAAAACCCTAAGAGAAGAAAAGCTACATACATCATCATCACTATTTTGCACTTGATTGTTAATCAAAGAAAACATTAAGATCTATATTTCCTTTCCATAAAAAAAAATTAATAAAATCATTTACAATCATATTTCACGAATCTCAAGGGAGATTTGTTGAAATTTATTGTCGACACTTATAATTTTAAACATTTAAATTTATTTTTTGATTTATGTCAATGATTTAAAATATATGAAGAACGAAGTTTGTGATTCTAAAGTTTTTATAGATTTCATTGTAACTTTTGATCTGATTGTCCATTTCACAACTACAATGCATGCATTTTAGGTATTTCGAGAAGATCTATCCAGTATTGTAGTTGATAAAATAAAAAATAAAAACTAAAAAAATCTGGATCACATTTCCAGGATTGGGCTCACTACTTTTTATTTTTGAGATCAAAATTTTTATTTTCTAGTATGACACTTTAAAAAATTTTTGAATTCAACAATAGAAAGTGGTGAGTTTGACGATAAAAAGTGGTGAGCTCAACAATAAAAAACATGTTGGTGAGCTCAGTACTATATAAAATTTCTTCATATCTTGTTAAAAATCATAGAAATAAATCAAAGTCATCCGTGATTAAAAATCATCAGAAATAATTGCAATTGTCATTCGAAAACCTAAGTATGTGACGAAGATAAAAACATGAGGTAGTTTGGATATTTCAAAAACATTATAGCTTGAGATGCGGTTGAGGGACCATTAAGAAATAAATTTTTTACTAAATTGGGGACAGTTCAAAACTTAGGGACTATTTAGAAAGAAAACCCTGTGCTAGGGTCCTTCAACTAACTTCTCCTAAAAAATAAACTAATGTAAATTTATCCTCAATAATATTTATTTATGATAAATTCTCAAATACGTACAAAAGTTTTTCGGTATTTTCGAAATGTTGCTAATGATAACATTTTGTCAACATCACGTGGTAGTTGTATCAACACACATAATACTTTGGGTATTTTTGAAAATTTGGTTAATTATTTGAGACAAACTATGATCTTTGCAACTATGGATACTACATCCTGAGTGGACCCTTGAGCTTCTCAACAATCCTGAAATTCTTAGAAGGCGCAGAAGGAGATTGACATGAAGATTGGGGAGGAAAGAAGGGTAGAGGTGTCAGATTTGGAAGATCTACCTTACTTGCAAGCTATCATAAAAGAAACCGACTTCGCCATCCGGGACCCTACTGGTCCCACATGAGTCCATTGAGGATTGTGTGGTCAATGGGTTCAAGATTCCAAGTACTGGGAAGACCTTCTCAAATTCTTACCCGAGAGGTTTAGTAAAGGGAATGGATATCTAGTTCAGAGGTTGATCTAAAAGGCCAGAACTTCCAGCCCATACCCTTTGGAGTTGGACGAAGGGTATGCCCTGGAAAGTCTCTTGCTCTTTCCATCATCCATTGCGTGATCAAATATAGGCATGTGTCCCACTATATTTCTGATTATAACAAAATCTCAACAGTTTGGATAGAAATATGGGTTCAAGAAAGAACATGTAGGTGATAGGTGTTGAGGAAAAAATCTAGAGTACTCGACTCTAAATACTCAAATGTTGGATATAAACAAGTAAACGATTTACTTGTACTATACCCTCAATAAAAATATCACTCACAAGTTGAAGAAGAAAATAACACTCTATTAAGAAAAACAAACTTTTACAAACACTCACACTTTTTACAACCTCTCAAGACCTCTTACTCACAACTTATTTCTCACTTGTTTCTAACTACTTGATTACAAAATGAGAGGACTCACCCCTATTTATACTAGTGGCACCTCCTTAACTAATGGTTAGGATTGTGCCAACACATTCTTAATCTAGTGGTTACAATTTTGTCATCTAGAATTTTCTAAAAATATCTATTAGTCTAGAGTTTTCTACCAAAATATCTATAATTCTAGAATCTTCTATTTTTCTCTTATCTAAAGACATCTAGAATTTTCTCTAGGAAGATTCTAGAAATTGGGCTATAAATAACTATTGGGCTTGGACAATAAATGTGGGCTTTTCCAATTTGGGCTGGTGTTGAATTTTAACAATAGGTATATCAACAAGCCAATGTATCAAATTATGCAGCAATCACACATGCGTGTGTGCACACACACAAGCGTATACATGGGCGTGCACACGAGTAGGGCTGGCAACAGATCGGTTCGGTACCAAATTAATGCCACTCCGATCCAATCCGAACAAATTATTGAATATGGGAACTGAATCCGATTCATTTCACTTCACCCTTAATCCGAAATCGATCCAAACACATGCCTTATTTTCAAATTATCAATGTTTAAAAATTTTAAAATTAAAAAAAAAAAAATCTACTTTCTTACTACAAATATATAAAGAAATCAAGAATATTAAAACGTTTTATCTATATGTATTTATATGAAATTAAGAACAAAAAAAATAATTGAATTATGTTCAGATCGGATTGGCGTAGATCCGAATCCAATCCGATATTATTTTTGGATCTAAGATTTCAATCCGAATCCTATCCGATTTTTCATGTTTTTCGGATTGGACCAATTCAGACATTAGGTATATTTTGAATCATTGCCAGCCCTACAAAAGGGCACCCTCACACACAGTTTACACAAGTTTGATCAACTACTAGTGCACTTTATAAACTATGGGTCAACAATTGTTGCTCCTCAATCACAGAATCGACGAGGAACACTACTACAAAAATGACATGTTCAATGGCGCTTGCTAAAAAGAAATAGATGATGGCTTTTCAAACAACTGTCATCTAAAGTCTAAATCTTTAATGACACCTCTTAGAAAAATCATCATCTAAAGTTTTCATAAACCATAGCTGACTTGAAAAAAATAAAAAGCAATCATCTTATGTTCAAAACATAAGATGATAGTCTTCCAAGAAACTGTAATCTAATGTATCCAATCTTGACACCAATTTTGTGCTCATAAATACTATGACAATTTGATCAAAACTATCATCGAATCTGGTATAAATGTGATGACAAATGTATACAAATTGTCATCGAATGTGGTATAAATACAATGACAATTGTATAAAAATCGTCATCTAAGGTATTACAAATAAGATGTCAACTTAACAAGAAATTGTCCTCTCATGTATTCTAATGTTTAAACCCATTATTGGCTCAAATAATTTGGATTAAATAAAATGATAATTCTATAGAAACTAACATCAAAATACTCATCTAATTTGGGACAGAGAAACACCCTTTTTACTACGTAAGGAAAGTTTCATGACCATACTACATTGTGGCACCAAAAACATATTCTGATGCCACTGGTTGTAGAGCATAATTCAATAAAATAAAATAAAAAATTGTTATCTAGACCCTACGATTTAATCTCAAAACGCTTTAACAACCGTCGTCTTTGGTATTGGGAGAACTTCTAAAACAATAAGGCTAATTATTTCTGGTGACATCAAAATTCGACATTAAAATTTGGCAGCCTATAACATTCAAAAAAATTCCATGGGCCAAGATTCTCGAATTTTGTAAGAATTTTTAGAGTTACTTGGCACCCCAACTTTTACTTACTACACCCTAATTTTGATAAATTATATATCCCACCTAATTAAAGATTAAAACATACCATTCAAACACTATAGAAGAATGGCTCAAATTATTATTATCTCAACATTACAAAGTATTAGATTTAAACAACTTCCTATTAAATCCTAAGTCTAACAAATAGAAATTTAAACATTAATAATAATAAAAATTAAAAAAATTAAAAAGAGAAAGAGAGAGAGTTTCTATTGGCACCCTCAATTAATTAATTAATTATATATATATATATATATATATATATATAGGGTCCCGTTCAATGGCCAACAATTTGGCAAACATTTTGGCAAACACTTTTTCAAAACATGGGTTAGAAGTCTTGGAATGGGCTGATTTGTGGTGAGGATTATCTCTACGGTGAGGAGATCATCCTCATCAAAAATAAGCTCATTCCAAAACTTCTAGCCCCAGTTTACAAGTTGAAAAATCGTGAACCGTCTATTTTTCGTAAATCATTTTTGATGGGGTTAGAAGTTTTGGAATGGGCTGATTTTTGGTGATGATGATCTCCTCACCGTAGAGATCCTCCTCACCAAAAATCAGCCCATTCCAAGACCTCTAACCCATGTTTTGAAAAATGTATTTGCCAAATTGTTGGCCAAACTGCTGGCCATTGAACACTACCCATATATATATATATATATATATATATATATATAATTGGGATGTAATTAGTAAAGGTTGGGGTGCTAATAATAGTTCTCTATTTTTTATTATGTTTTGTCTACTCTATCAAGAACACATGCGTTCTTTCAACTACAGCAAACCTTATAGCTAAGGCCCTGTTATTTTGAGTTTTAGGAGCCAGTTTTTTTTGCTTTTAAGTCCAAAAAGTCAGATAAATAATATTCGTTTGGACTTTTTTGACTCCTGCAAATTTCAATTGAAGTCCCAAAAGTAGCTCCTAAAAGAAATCGCCTATGAGGGATTTCTTCAAATGGCTTTTGTGGGTAGCCAAAAACATAAAACAGTTCAAGTGTAGTTATCAAAATACCATTCATCTTCAATCAAATTTTCAACGAAACTTAACCTTAAAAAATTAAATGAGATTACTAAAAGACCCTTCATCTTTATCAAAATACCCATCATCTTCCAAAAAATCCTTCATTTTTATTAAAATACCCTTCATCTTTAATCAAAATTTCAATTAAACTTGACTTTAAAAATAAAAGAGAATTATCAAAATATCATTTATCTTTAATAAAATTTTCAACCAAATTTAACCTTAAAATTTTTTTAAAAAATTACTAAAATGCCCTTCACCTTTAATCAAATTTTCAACCAAACTTAACCTTAAAAATCATAAGAGAATTATTAAAATATCCCTTATCTTTACCAAAATACCCTTCATTTTTATCAAAATACATTTCATCTTTAATCAAATTTTCAACCAAGCATAACCTTAAAAAATAAAAGAAAATTACCAAAATACCCTTCATATTTACCAATTATCAAAATACCCTTCATCTTTAAATTAAACTTAACCTTAGAAAATAAAAGGGAATTATCAAAATATCCTTCATCTTTACCAAAATACCCTTCATCTATATTATCAAGACCAAAAGTAATTCATCATCACTACTTTATTATCAAAACAACCTTCATCTTCATGTGGATGTTGAATTATGCATTATGCAGGTATTTTCTTTATCGTATGTTCATTTTTAAAAGGAAATATTATTGAAATTTCGATAGAATTATAAAATTTATAAATTTATTTAAATTGAAAATAATTATTTTTATAATTTTTTAACATAAATTTCATTAAACAATACAACTTGCAAAATGAAATCAAATCCTTCTACGATTACAACTTAAAAATTCCAACAAAATTTCATTTCAACTGAATGAATAAAACAAAATATCAGGCCCTAAATTTCCAAACGTTAATTAAAGATCCCAATATTAGCACAAGATGGAATCTCGAAGGGATGGATCTATTATTGATACAAGAAGGCAAAAGAAAATTACAATTGAAAACCATTAAGATTGAAAACCTGGAAACCAAAACCTGCGATTTTGATCATTTAAAGCATAATAAATAGAAAATATATGTAAAAAAAAAAAAAAAAAAAGAGGATCTAGAACCTATATAAGCTTACCTAATCTGATTGAGACTATTGACTATACATTGGAGTTCTCTGGTTGAAACCATAAATGTTTGTTCACTAGATTAGAGAACCTTGGTTTCACTACTGAAACCCTAATAATAGAAACATTTTGGATCACACATTGGAGAGTTTCATATGACCATCAAGAGTGCGAGAAGTTCCATTTTTTGAGAGAAATTATGGTTTATACTTTATAAGTTTTCTTATAAAACTCGATCACACTTAGGAATGCCTATCTAGTAATCTCGATAATAAACTTTAAGAAAATTGCATTTAAACAATATTTTTTTGTTAAAGAATAGTCATAAACCATTACTAACTAGGGACTGTTTAAAATCGTTCTTAATCATTGATTTTGTTGTTGTGGGAAGTGTAAAGTCTTCGAAATCATCCAAAGTAAATTTGATCAACTAGGGAATTGGAGCTTATAGTTATAAAAAATAAAATTTGAGAGGAAACAAGCTAGTTTAGGCATCTTATAATGGATATGCCATTCTGGTCAAAGCTGGTACATGTTATTGTATACATTGTGATAGCCAAGTTTATACTATTAGATGTTCAGTGATGTATTGTGATACATGGCACTTTTGATAAATGCTGTGGAAGTAGGTAACTTCCCATAAGAATTCGTGCTAATTTGCTAGGGTGCTCATGAAACTTGAATGATGCTCGGAGACAATATATAATTGACTGATTAATATTGTTAGATTATAATACATTCTAGGATAATATAATTATGTAAAAAAATATTATTATTAACTTAGGGGAAGTCATATTAAAACATGATAGTTTACCAAATGTCCAAGCAGAGGGTTTTAAAGCCAATAGAAAATCAACCGCCAATGGGAATCCATCATATGTGACTGGTAATCTAAAGATCCAGGTTCAATGAACAATAATCGTTAAAGTTATTTTTATTTATTATTATTATTTTTTTCTTATTGTTGTTCGGACGCTAGTCAATTTAGTTAGATTAATTTATCTTTATTAGAAAAATTAAAATATGTATACTTTTTTATTTTTTATATTTATTAGAAAAATTAAAGTATGCACACTTTTTTATTTTAATAATAACCTTTTGAAAAAATCAATGGTTAACTGACCAAACCGATTTTAGCCCGATTTTTTGTCTCTAGTTTGATTGCTTATATCACTTCTGCATCGACCTTTATTCAAGGAAAGTCAAGCAGCCCCTATGCTCTGAATTGTCTGCTCTATTATTAATTTAAGAGATTATTACATATTTTTATCTTAGGGTCTCAACAATCATAAGAATCATTCACACCATCTCTTCTTATACCAATCTATAAAAAAATTGTTTTTATTGAATATCGGATTAGATCCATATTCAAACATTGCCTAGTCCATAAAACATGGTCTTGTCCAAGGACTAGTCCCAGGGAACATGCAACACCTGCACATCACATGCACCTGGTAAGTGAGGGTGTACCCTAGTGAGTGGCCCTCGAGGAATTAATGCTCATATTAAGTGTTGAACTCACGATCTATGAGCATTAACTGTTTATCGGTTTGAAATTACCATTGAACCAATCCCTCGAGGTCTTTGATTGAATATCAAAAATGATGAAATCAATAAGTACAAATAATTTATCAAAACTAATCAAATTGCCAAATATAATAAATTAAGTTGACTCTTACAATCTTCCTTTTGATCGATTGCTATATATATATAGGGAAATGTTCAACACCCTAAGCTTTACCCTACACTTTAACAAACGTGTTTTGTCCTACATGGGTTAGAAGTTTTGAAATGGGCTGATTTTTGGTGAGGATGATCTCTATGATTAGAAGATCATCCTCACCAAAAATCAGCCCATTCCGAAATTTTTAGCCCCATGTTTACAAGTTGAAAAATCGTGGACCGTTCATTTTTTGTAAACCATTTTTAAGGGGTTAGAAGTTTTGGAATGGGATGATTTTTGGTGAGGATGATCTCCTCACCATAGAAATCATCTTCACTAAAATTCAGCCTATTCCAAAACTTCTAACCCATGTAGGACAAAACACGTTTGTTAAAATATAGGGTAAAACTTAGGCTGGCGAACGGGACCCATATATATATATATATATATATAGGAAGTGTTCTTTTGACAAAATTCTAGATGACATTCTAGACAAAATTTTGTCTTATATGACTAAATTTTTTTTTAATAGACTGATTTTTTGTGAGAATGATCTCTATAGTCAATAGATCATCCTCACAAAAAATCAGCCAATTCTGAAACTTCTACTTCATGAAAAGTGGTTACAAACTAATGGTAAAAATTGACGGTTCACAATTTTTCATCTTATAAACTAGGGTTAGAAATTTCAGAATTTGTTGATTTTTTGTTAGGATGATTTTTTGATCATAGAGATCATCCTCACAAAAAATCAGTCTATTCTAACCCATATAAGACAAAATACTTTGTCTAGAATATTGTCTAAGATTTCCATATATATGGAAATGTTCAACAACAAACATTTTGACAAACATTTTGGCAAAACATTTTTCAAAACATGGGTTAGAGGTTTTGGAATGAGCTGATTTTTGGTGAGGATGATCTCTACGGTGAGGAGATCATCATCACCAAAAATCAGCCCATTCCAAAACCTCTAACCCATGTTTTGAAAAATGTTTTGCCAAAATGTTTGTCAAAATGTTTGTTGTTGAACGGGACCCATATATATATATATAACCCATGTTTTGAAAAATGTTTTGCCAAATTGTTTGCCAAAATGTTTGTTGTTGAACGAGACCATATATATCTACAGTGAGGAGATCATCCTCATCAAAAATCAACCCATTCCAAAACTTCTAGCCCCATGTTTACAGGTTGAAAAATCGTGGACCGTCCATTTTTTGTAAACCATTTTTGATGGGTTAGAAGTTTTGGAATGGGCTGATTTTTGGTGATGATGATCTATTCCCTGTAGAGATCATCCTCACCAAAAATCAGCCCATTCCAAAACCTGTAACCCATATTTTGAAAAATGTTTTGCCAAAATGTTTGTCAAAATGTTTGTTGCTGAACATTTCCCATATATATATATATATATATATATATATGGGAAATGTTCAGCACCCTAAGTTTTACCACACACTTTAACAAACGTTTTTTGTCCTACATGGGTTAGAAGTTTTGGAATGGGCTGATTTTTGGTGAGGATGATCTCTATGATTAGAAGATCATCCTCCCCAAAAATCAGCCCATTCCGAAATGTTTAGCCCCATGTTTACACGTTGAAAAATCGTGGACCGTCCATTTTTTGTAAATCAATTTTGATGGGGTTAGAAATTTTGGAATGAGCTGATTTTTGGTGAGGATGATCTCCTCACCATAGAGATCATCCTCACCAAAAATCAGCTCATTCCGAAACTTCTAACCCATGTAAGACAAAACGCGTTTGTTAAAGTGTGTGGTAAAACTAAGGGTGGCGAACGGGACCCTATATATATATAGGGGGGCGTTCAATGGCCAACTTTTTAGCAAACTTTTTGGCAAAACATTTTTCAAAACATGAGTTAGAGGTTTTGGAATGGGCTGATTTTTGGTGAGGATGATCTCTATGGTGAGGAGATCATCATCACCAAAAATCAGCCCATTCCAAAACTTCTAACCCCATCAAAAACAGTTTACAAAAAATGGACGGTCCACGATTTTTCAACTGGTAAACATGGGTTAGAAGTTTTGGAATGGGCTGATTTTTTGTGAGGATGATCTACTCACCGTAGAGATCATCCTCACCAAAAGTCAGCCCATTTCAAAACCTCTAACTCATGTTTTGAAAAATGTTTTGCCAAAAAGTTTGCTAAAAAGTTGGCCATTGAACGCCCCCCCCATATATATATATATATATATATATATATATATATATATAGGCTGTCAACGAATAGGGCTATATCCGAATTCGAAAAAAAATATTGACATCCGAATTTGAATTCGAATCCGATCGGATATCATTAATCAAAATTCAAATTCGAATTCGAAAAATATATCGAATATCCGATTCGATAAAAGCCCTAACAAAATGAGTTTCAATCTATACCATCATCTTCAATCGGTAAAAATCAAATCGATTTTCTTATTTTTTTCAACTTCAAAAGTTATAATCTTCAACGTATTTTAATCTGAAAATTAAATAAGCTTTGACTTTTGAAAAAAAATTATGAAAAATTCCAATAAAACATAAGATTTTACTAAGAGAGAGAGAGAGAGAGAAAAGAAGAATCTATCTTGATGCTCACCAACCAGAGAAGAGGGTGGCTATAGGGAGCTCGCACAGTCAAAACCCATCGGTGTTGCTGTTGGTTCTGCGTTTTTATTTGGAAAAGATAAACGTTTCAAAGTTATACTTAGTTGTGAAACATGTATACACAATAACATATATATATATATATATATATATATATATATATATATATATATGTATATAAATAAGTTTTGTTGTGTAACATGAATATGTAACACATATATTTATATCGGAACAAATATTATCGAATCGGATTTCGTAATATCCGAATTCGTATCCAAATCTCATTTGAATTTTAAAATAACATCCGAATCCGAATCTGGTATCTGAAAATTTTGGATAATATCTAATTTTTTAAATTCGAATTCGGATTTCGACTATCAATTGACACCCTTATATATATATATATATATGGGAGCGGTTCAGCAGCCCCATCATGGTGCCCCATATGGTGCCACGCATTTTTCAAAACATGGGTTACAAGCTTTGGAATGAGCTGATTTTTTGCGAGGATGATCTCTATGATGAGGAGATCATCCTCACCAAAAATCAGCTCATTCCAAAACTTCTAACTCCGTCAAAAGTGATTTACAAAATTGGACGGTCCACGATTCTTCAACTTGTAAACTAAGGTTAGAAATTTCAAAATGAGCTGATTTTTTGTGAGGATGATCTCTTCACCGTAGAGATCATCCTCACAAAAAATCAGCCTATTCCAAAACTTTTAACCCCATCTAAAGTGATTTACAAAAAATGCGTGGCACCATATGGGGCACCATAAGGGGCTGCTGAACCGCTCCCTATATATATATATATGGAAATGTTCAGCAACAAACATTTTGGCAAAACATTTTTCAAAACATGGGTTAGAGGTTTTGGAATGGACTGATTTTTTGTGAGGATGATCTCTACGGTGAGAAGATCATCATCACCAAAAATCAGCCCATTCCAAAACTTCTAACCCCATCAAAAATGGTTAACAAAAAATGGACGGTCCACGATTTTTCAACTTTTAAACTGGGGCTATAAGTTTTGGAATGGGCTGATTTTTGGTGAGGATGATCTCCTCACCGTAGAGATCATCCTCATCAAAAATCAGCCCATTCCAAAACCTCTAACCCACGTTTTGAAAAATGTTTTGCCAAAATGTTTGTTGCTGAACGGGACCCATATATATATATATATATATAAAATAAAATATTTGACTTTTCTCAAGTATAGATAACTGAAAGATGGGGGGCGTTCAAGGGCCAACTTTTTAGCAAACTTTTTGGCAAAACATTTTTCAAAACATAGGTTAGAGGTTTTGGAATGGGCTGATTTTTGGTGAGGATGATCTCTACGGTGAGGAGATCATCATCACCAAAAATCAGCCCATTTCAAAACTTCTAACCCCATCAAAAACAGTTTATAAAAAATGGACGGTCCACGATTTTTCAACTTGTAAACATGGGTTAGAAGTTTTGGAATGGGCTGATTTTTGGTGAGGATGATCTCCTCACCATAGAGATCATCCTCACCAAAAATCAGCCCATTCCAAAACCTCTAACCCATGTTTTGAAAAATGTTTTGCCAAAAAGTTTGCTAAAAAGTTGGCCCTTGAACGCCACCCCTGAAAGATATATATATATATGGGAAATGTTCAGCAACAAACATTTTGACAAACATTTTGGCAAAACATTTTTCAAAATATGGGTTGCAGGTTTTGGAATGGGCTGATTTTTGGTGAGAATGATCTCTACGGTGAGGAGATCATCATCACCAAAAATCAGCCCATTCCAAAACTTCTAACCGATAAAAAATGGTTTATAAAAAATGGACGGTCCACGATTTTTCAACCTGTAAACATGGGGCTAGAAGTTTTGGAATGAGCTGATTTTTGGTGAGGATGATCTCCTCACCGTAGAGATCATCCTCACCAAAAATCAGCTCATTCCAAAACCTCTAACTCATGTTTTGAAAAATGTTTTGCCAAAATGTTTGTTAGAATGTTTGTTGCTGAAAGGGACCCTATATATATATATATATATATGGGTGGGGTTCTTACGACACACATTGCAACAATGTTTTTGTCTTATATGGGCAAAAATGTTTGCAATGGGCTGATTTTTTGTGAGGATGATCTCTGTGATGAGGGGATCATCCTTGCAAAAAAATCATCATATTCCAAAACTTCTAACCCCATCAAAATTGATTTACAAAAATTGGACGGCCTAAAATTTTTCAACCTGTAAACATGGGGTTAGAAGTTTCATAATGAGCTGATTTTTGGCAAGGATGATCTCCTCACCATAGAGATCATCCTCACAAAAAATCAGCCCATTCCAAATATTTTTGCCCATATAAGCTAAAATATGTTGTCGCAATGTGTGTCTACGAACCCGACCCTATATATATATATAAAATATTTGACTTTTCTCACGTATGGATAACTGAAAGATTCATGTATATGACAAATAGGCATAGATGGTATTCGCAAGACATTATAGAAGATCACATCAAGCTTTTGATATTCCACAAGCTGACAATGAACTTTTTCTATTAATTAAAACAGCAAAGTAGTGCGTCTGGTTACACTGAATTTATCGATACAAATTTGACTTTTCCCAGTCGTCTCATCTTGGATAAACTATTTCAGTCGATTTACAATTATTTATTAGAAAAAAATTACTTAAAAAAGACCTTAGCAGAGGGATTTTATTTTTATTTTTTAAATACCCTCTAAATTTTGGAAGTCAAATTTTCTTTTCTTAATAGTCTTTGAAAGTCATCTCATATTTATAATATCTTTTAAATATTCAAACTACCTTTTCTCATTTTGTTCACGCAATTAGGTTTTTCAATGGCAATTACGATCATGAATGACAAATGGAGAATGATATTCTCTTAGCTTTTAATATTTAGATGTATTATTTTTTATTATTATTATTTTTTTTTTTTTGTGATG
The DNA here is from genome assembly GCF_017979445.1 of Akebia trifoliata. NCBI lineage: Eukaryota > Viridiplantae > Streptophyta > Magnoliopsida > Ranunculales > Lardizabalaceae > Akebia > Akebia trifoliata. Next base: position 34,755,896 of record NC_141388.1, on the reverse strand, counting down.
ATTTGTCAAAAAAATTTAAGAACAAAAGTTGAGATTTTAAATTTTTTGATGATTATGTTCTAATTTTTTATTTACAATTATGATTTATGCATTTTAAGTATTTCAAGGAGATTTACCCAATATCAAACTCAAAATATATATATCTTGATCATATTTACAATGTCGAGTTCACCACTTTTTATTATCTATTTCAATATTTTTATTATCGAATTCACCAATTTTTATTGTCTAGTTCAACATTTAATTATTGTCGAGTTCAACGATTTTTTTAATGAAAATATTGTTGAGCTCAACTACATTAATTAAATGTTATGTTAAACAATAAAAAGTGATGAACTTGACACTAGGTGGTGAGTTCAACAATAAAAATGTTGAATTAGATCGACAATAAAAAGTGGTGAACTCAATTTTGTAATATAAACCAAATTTGTCATTTTTTCGAATTCGATATTTGGTAAATCTATTCAAAATACTCAAAATGCATGTATTATAGTTGCAAATCAAAAGTTACGATTTAATCATCAAAACATTTAGAATCTCAACTTCGTTGTTCATTTTTTTCAATGAAACATTTAAATATATATATATATATATATATATATATATATATATACATTTAAATATTCAAAATTAAGAGAATATTATTCTCCATTTATGATCAAAGATCATAAAAATGATCAAAGTTTGCCGGAAATGATCGTAATTGCCATTGGAAATCCTAACCAAGTGAAGAAGATGAGAAAAGAGCAGTTTGGGCATTTCAAAGAGATTATGAACGTGAGACGAGGTCCAGGGATTATTAAGAAAAGAAAATTTTACGAAATGGACTATTTATTAATATATATTGCATATAGTCATAATTTTTTTATAAAATAAGGTGGGTTAGAAGATGCTTAGTAAAGATCATATGTTAAGAGAAATTCTATTTGCACAACTTTTACTTATAACTAACCAATCATTTTGAAATCAAATGGCTGTCTACCCATAAGTTGGTGAATGTTAATAAAAGCTCTCTATTTTTATTTACATAATAAATATTTAAGAGAAAATGACTCTTATGCTGTGTTTGGATTGAGAGAAATGGAGAGAAGAGAAGATAAAATAATTGAGTTTCTCTCCATTTCCCTTGTTTGGATTGTTAAGTGGAAGAGAAGATAAAAGAATTGGAGAGAGAAAAAAAATATGAGTTTTCTTTCTCTCTATAAGTGGAGAGAAATGGAGAGAAATCTTTTTAAAATGTATTATCACTCCAACTCTATCCCTAGATCTCTTTTAAGATATTTTAAAATTATAAAATTGTCCCAAATTCTCTCTTGTCAATCCAAATGTGATGGAGACTTCTCTTCTCTTAATGAGTTTCTCTTCTCTCCACTTCTCTCAATCCAAACAAAACCTTAAGGTCATACTTGTGAAGAAAGATACCAAAAGGTCTCCAGCCATAAATTAAGTATGTATCACTCAAGACCCACAGTTGAAACGTTAGTCTTTGAAGGATTTTTCCAAATTTCCGTCATAATTATTATCACAAAATAACCTTAACATACTAAAGTGTTAATTTAAGAAATTACACAAGGTTTCTTGGGGACTGTTTTTGTCTCCATCTTCCTTTACATATTAATCTATGAAAAAAAAAAAAAAAACACGTTCCTAATTTAGTTGGATTTTCAAATCTTACTGAGGGAAGTTGAGCTCAAATAGATTGCTTGATTGACAATCCAACACCACAAAAGGATTTCATGGAAAAACTCATATCCAAAAAAATAAAATAAAAAGATTCAAAAGATCTTTTGTCTCATGATAACCTATTCTAATCCCCTAATGAAACTTTTGTTATTGGGTTAGTAACACACTTTACATGGTTCTAACAAAGACAAAATTACCTTAGCAAGTGTAGGCATCATATGATTCTAGCGTCCATATTTTAGTATTTATTAAATTTTTTTGTTTTGCTTTATATTTTGTATATATATATTCATAGATGGAAGCGTTCGGAGGCCCTAACAAGAGCCAAACATTTTTTAAAATAGGAGTTAAAAGATTCGGCATGGGCTGATTTTTTGCAAGAATGATATCTATGGTGAAGAGATCCTTCTCCCAAAAAATCAGCTCATTCTGAAACTTCTAACCCTATTTTACAAGTTGAAGAATTGTGGACCATCCACATTTTGTTAACCACTTTTGATGGGGTTAGAAGTTTAGGAACGAACTGATTTTTGTGTGGATGATCTCCTCACATTAAAAAAATATTTGGCTCTTTTTAAGGGCACCCATATATATACTATAAAAAAAAAATGTTTGATAAATACTAAAATATGAACGCTAGATGTAAATATCAAAAAATAATCACATCAACATCCTGTATAGGGTTAGCGGGCCAAGAGAGTATTCTACATTTTAACATTACTAATTAAAACAACAAATTTGCGTGTGGGTATTGAATATAATTCTTTTATTTTCTGTTAATTTGTATTGTATGCATCGAGAGACAACCCTCCAAACCTAAAAAGATCACGTAATCAAGAATCTATATCAATTAATGTCCTAAAATGTTCATTTACGCTTTTCTCAAGTCTTGAGTACATGGTTTTTTGGAGGTTTGAGAGGCGAGTTTCCACTCTCTATGGGTGTATACCACTAACAACTTATTTTTAAGCCAAAAAAATAAAAATAAAAACTTTCCCTAGTTAGCAAGGAAAGTTTTCTAACTGCACCACCTTATCGTATCAAAAAACATGATCAAATGCCACAGGGATATAGAGCACCAAAACTTTTAAAACAAAATATTTAAAGAAAAATTAGTTTTCACCATTGGATTTTAATTTTAAATTGAAAAACACTTTCCTTAATAAGTTAGTCAAGAAATTGTTAGCAAGGAAAATCTCCAAACCACGTCACCTTATGACATCCAAAAACATAATCCAATGCCATGGGGATATAGATGACAACATTCTAAGAACTTTGAAAAAAAAAATTAAATAGAAAAAAAAGTTATATTTCACAAATTTTGTTAAAATGTACCCTAAGGGCACTATTAGAGAATAAGATGCATTGCATTAAAATGCATGAGATACGTTGTATCATTGTTAGTGTATCTTACACAAATGGAAGGTTATGATGAAAAATATTCTAGAATATCCTAATTGATATATTCTAAATATCAATATATATTCTAGAATATCCTTCATCACAACTTTCCATTTGTGTAAGATACACTAACAATGATACAACGTATCTCATGCATTTTAATGCAATGCATCCCGCTCTTTTTGAGTCCGTCGGAGCCGGTGGCTTATTAGACCAAATCTATCATGATCTCTCCCAGAAGCAGAAAAAGTAGGATTGTGCCATTTAAATGAAAAAACTCTCGTTAGAGAGATTTTATATAGGAAAAAAAAAAAGATCATATAACATGAATGTGTGAAATTGGGAGATTCGTAGTTATATAGAAGGAGTTGTGATTTTTATTGGAAAAACAAAAAACCTAGAATAATAGAAAAGAAGAGAATAAAAGATATCTAGATCCGAAATATAGAGAAAGACAGTATTTTTATTGAAAAAAATACTAATAACATAACAAAATGATTAAGGTTCGGCGATGGCGGTGGCGCCATCACCGAAGAACGGCGCACCAAGATCAATGTGCTCAGTGGAGCTTGAGCTCTGATACCATGTAGAAAATATTGAATTTTATTGATAATTCTTGGATGAATATTACAAAAGTCCCAATAGGGTATTTATAAGCATTACATCAACCAAGATATATGAAAACTACCTAATATAAATATTCTAGAATATCCTAATTGATATATTCTAAATATCAATATATATTCTAGAATATCCTTCATCACAACCTTCCATTTGTGTAAGATACACTAACAATGATACAACGTATCTCATGCATTTTAATACAATGCATCTTATTCTCTAATAGGCACATGTTCCAAAAATGCACTAAAAAAAAATTTCTTACAAAAAATATCCTCAAGTGCTTATTCCTTCGTTTGTTGCTCTGTCTCCGAATGGGATGCCCTTGGAAACTCAAATGCTTAATTCTAAGGTGTACATAATGCAGGGGTGGAACTACATATGGAAAAAAAAAAAAAACAAGGGGGGGGGGGGGGGGGGGGGGGCCCACAAAATATTTTTGTATATAAAATCTTGAGATTAAAAAAAAAACTTTTTACAGATGTAAGGGCTGAGCTACATGTGGATGGTGATGTGTCCCTAATATAATATTTTTTGTGAGGATGATCTCTACGATAATTCAAATATTTTCCGCATTTTTTCCCCACGACTCAAGATTTTGGATCACGAGGAGAGTCTTACATTAGGGACCAAGTTATGAGCTTCCGAAATTCAAGGCATGATAAGTTTTCTATCGACTTCAAATCTTTTCTTAGGGGATATGCCAAATTCTCTTTTGATTTCACAAAGTCAATAAAAGTTCCATATCGTAACAATTGTTACATAGTGTTGTCTATTAAAATATCTCTAGATCTCTCATTATAAGAACTATTATGGCTTTTAATATGTAAACTTTCCTATTATAATGTATAGAGCAACATCTACCAGTTGGAAGCAGATCCTCTGTAGTATTTCTTTCCTAAAGTTACCTGTATTAGTCTTAGGCGTTTAATATATGGGACACCTCAACACAACACTAAATCTATGCCATGTAGATTTAAGAGTTTAGTGACTGTTGATTTTCAAAACCTTTGATCATGGTTTTGAAAAAAAAAATTTGGTTATGTTTTTTTCAAATCTGATCTATCCTCACAAAATAAGAGGATTTGGGAACTACCGGAAAGGAGTACCACAGAGGATCTGGTCCTGTACCAGCTGTGACCATAGTGGTATGTCCATTAAAATACCTAGGCCATTTTGCTTCCTCTCCAACTTTATTTGAAGCTATAAACTTTGATTCCAAAGTTGATCGAGCTATGCAAATTTTCTTGGTTGATTTTGAAGACTCTAGACCTCCTCTAAGAAAAAAAAAAACCATATCTACTAAATTGTTATTTTCCGTTCATCCACTAATCAATTATGACAGTTTTCAGGATGTTCAGCTTCTTTGGATAAGATTTTATGATGGTTTAGATGAGATTAAGACAAAGATTATAATTGACTATTGTAATACATGGAAAATGAAACTTCACTATGATGAGGCTATGGAAACATGGTCTTCTTTCTTCTAATTAAAGGGAAGAGCAAGCTATCCAAAATACAAGATTAATAAAACAAGGCTGCAGGAGAACACCAATCACTATATATAAATTACTCTACAAAGCAAAATTAATATTGTACTCATGCAATTTCAATAATTCACATTTCTCCCCTCCAAATTATTCATGAATGCTGATAGTATGGCCTTGGACTTGATCAAGATATATAGAATTGATTTTTCTCGTTTATTTGTAGATATCTTCCATCCACAAATCAGCTCCCAAACATCTCAAAGCCCATCTGTAAGAGTTATTATCTCACAATCCTGTCCTTTCAAACTCAATCTGGATATCTTTGTTGATGGAAGTAGTTTATTTTTTGGGTGGTAGAATTTCCTATCTACAGATGTGGGTGATGAAGGAATCCAACTGAGTTGTAGAGCTCCCACTATTTGACACTGCCTGTCGAACAGCTACACCCAGTTCCTGGGCTCTCTTCCTCATCTCCTTCCCCTCTTCCGACACCATCAATTTTCTAACTGCACTTTCAACAGCAATGGAAGACACTACCTCTTCTCGACATGCCCACTCTCGAACAACAAGCCCTACTCTTAGCACCTCGGTCACCAACATAGTATTCGAAGGTTGGTCAGAGTGCATGGGCCAAGCGGCTATCGGCACACCCATGCTTAGGCTTTCCATGCACGAGTTCCACCCACAATGGCTCACAAACCCGGCAGTTGAAGAGTGAGCCAGGATCTCAAGCTGTGGTGCCCAATCCCTTTCTATCAACCCCAATCCCTTTACCCTCTCCTCATAACCATCTGGTAATTGAATTTTTCTAACTTGTTCTTCTCCCTTATAAATGTCACCTCGGTCGGCATCCCTCAACACCCAAATAAACTTTTGCTTACTACGTTCTAATCCAATTGCAATTTCATTGATCTGCTCATCCGATATCGAAGTCATGGTCCCAAAAGAAACATAGATAACCGAAATCGGAAGTTGCTTGTCTAGCCATTCAAGGCAGTTGTGTCGCGGTCCAGCTGCTGCATCAGAAAATGCTACTGGATTGAGTGGCCCAACAGCCCATTTTCTAGTTTTTCCAAGCACTGGATGTTGAGTCATGTAATTGATGAACCTCCCATCTATTTCTTCACATGTGTTATAGATATTGCCGACATCAAACTTGCTCCACTCTTGGTTGCGAGCGGCAAAGTCCCAAAACCTTTCAAAAGAGGCAAATCAGGTGGAATTAAGTTTCCACCATCAGCTGGCTTTCCTAGGGATTCCCATGCAAACTGGAGTATGGCGAAGGCAGAGCAACAACCGAAGGAATAAGCTTCCGTGTTAGGGTGGAAAGAGGCTTCTTCAGCAGCAAATGACATGAGGGAATCATGTAGAACAACAATTCGTCGAATCGTAGGAGGGAAGGTTTTGAGGAGAATGGAAAGAGGTTCGCGGAGATTAAGGGAAGCATTGAAGATGGGGACTAGGTGGGAAGGGAACTTGTTGGAGGCATTAGGATCAGGAGGAGGAGTGGGGAATGGTGGAAGATGGTAGTCATGGAAGTGGATGTTTGGTATGGTGCAAGGGTCCCAGCCATGCACACGGCTCTTCGCTTGACGATTGTGAGACGCTGAGCCGATATAATGTACAGGGACACCGTAGGAAGATATGAGTCGCGATAAATGTAGTAGCTGGTTGAGGTGGCCTTGTGCTGGAAGGGGAACTATCACCACCACCACACCATGATCTTGATTCGTTAATTCTTTCATTTTGATCTTCTTCTCTGTGTGTGTGTTTGTTTGGCTTTTATAAACTCCTTTGCTTTGTTGATGGGTTTGTACAGTCCAACATAGGACCCGAACTGGTCAAGGGAGGTGTGCCCACCAATTCATTTTCATCATCAACATCGTCATATAGCTGGAATCTATGGAATGAGAAAAGAGGACCAGACAATATAAATTATAAAATTTAGTTAAAAAAAAAAAACCAACAACAGCAACAACAAAAGCAAAAGACCACCTTTGTTTAGTTTGACTGCACATTATGTAGCATCAAAAACAGCCAGGCTAGCAGATTTAGTAAGATTTCAAATCTATGGGCCGTTGGGCCCACATGGATTGCCCCATTAACAATCTTACACCATAGACTTTTAGGCCCTGTTCGTTTGAGTTTCAAGAACTTTTAAACAAAAAAAATTAGATAAATAATGATTGTTTTGACTTTTTTGACTCTTAGAGATTTCAATTGAAGCTCAAAAGTAACTCCTAAAAGAAGTCTCTCAAGAGGGACTTCTTCAAATGGCTTTTGCAGGAAGCCAAAAACGTAAAACGACTCAAGTGTAGTTATCAAAATAACCTTTATCTTTAATCAAATTTTCAATCAAATTTAACCTTAAAAAAATAAAATGAGATTACTAAAATACCTTTCATCTTTACCAAAATACCCTTCATATTTCAAAAAACCATTCATTTTTATCAAAATGACCTTCATCTTTAATCAAATTTCCAACCAAACTTAACCTTAAATTATAAAAAGGAATTACCAAAATTCCATTCATCTTTATCAAAATATCATTCATCTTTCAAAATACCCTTCATCTTGATCAATTACCAAAATACCCTTCATCTTCTAAAATATTTTTCATCTTTACCAATTATCAAGATACCCTTCTTCTTCTAAAATGTCCTTCATCTTTACCAAAATATCCTTCATTTTTAATCAAATTTTCAACTATACTTAACCTTAAAAAATAAAAAAGAATTATCAAAATACCTTTCATCTTTATCAAAATATCCTTCATTTTTCAAAATACCCTTCATTTTTAATTAAATTGTCAACCAAAATTAACCTTAAAAAATTAAAAAATATATCAAAATACCCTTAATCTTTATCAAAATACTCTTCATTTTATGTGGATGTTAGATTGTGTATTATACAGGTATTTTCTTTATCATATGTTCATTTTTAAGAGGAGATGATGCCAAAATTACAATAGAATTATAAAATTTATAATTTTATTTAAATTGAAAATAATTATTTTTATAATTTTTTAATATATATAGTGTAATTACATATTTATTAAGATATTCTACTCATTTTTGGTGCAATTTGGATGCATTATCAATATTAGGGGTATTCTGGTCATCTTGTCAGAATCTAGTAATAAAAAATTATCAAACGAACATCAATTTCTAACTTATGTGCTTCTGTAAAGATCAAGCTTTTGTTGGATGTGACTTTTCAGGCTATAAGTTTCTGCTATATAAATATAACAAATTTATATTAAAAATTATAAAAATAATTATTTTCAATTTAAATAAATTTATATATTTTATAATTCTATTGAAATTTTAGCAGCATCTCCTATTAAAAATGAACATATAAAATTTTTTTGATAAAAAAAAAATCTGTATAATACATAATCCAATATCCACATAAAGATGAAGGGTGTGTTTTGATAATAAAGTAATGATGATGAATTGCTTTTAGTCTTGGTAGTAAAGATAGGTATTTTGGTAATCTTCTTTTATTTTTTAAGGTTAGGTTTGGTTGGAAATTTGATTAAAGACGAAGGGTATTTTGGTAAAGATAAAGAGAATTTTGGAAGATGAAGGGTATTTGGTAATTTCTTTTTATTTTTTAAGGTTACGTTTGATTGAAAATTTGATTAAAAATGAATGGTATTTTGGTAAAAATGAAAGATATTTTAAAAGATGAAGGGTATTTTGATAATTTGATTAAAGATGAAGAGTATTTTGGAAGATGAAGGGCATTTTGGTAAAGATGAAATGTATTTTAGAAGATGAAGGGTACTTTAGTAATCTATTTTCTTTAGGTTAAGTTTGGTTGAAAATTTGATTAAAGATGAAGAGTATTTTTGATAAAAATGAAGGGTATTTTGGAAGATAAAGGGTATTTTGATAATGATGAAGGGTATTTTAGTAATCTTATTTCATTTTTGAAAGTTAAGTTTGGTTGAAAATTTAATTAAAGATGAAGGGTATTTTAGTAACTACACTCAAGCGGTTTTACGTTTTTGGTTTCTCACAAAAACCATTTGAAAAAGCCCTTCTTAGACAACTTCTTTTAAGAACTACTTTTGGACTTCAATTGAAATCCGTAAGAATAAAAAAATTCCAAACGAATATTATTAATTTAGATTTTTTTGCTTAAAAGTAAAATAATCTAGCTCTTAAAGCTCAAACGAACAAGGCCTAATTCATGAAAAAGCTCAAATTAAAAATTACAAAAGACAAAAAAAACAAATTATATTTGAGTTTGATCCAAGGTGTTAAGAATGGATGGCCATGCAACTCTGAGTTTGATCCAAGGTGTTGAAAATGGATGGCCATGCAACTCCCACATTTGAGTTTGACCCAAGGTATTGAAAATGGATGGCCATGCAACTCCCAAATTTTAAAGAATAACTCTATATCGACTTCGTTAGACACTGTGTTGATGTGACATTGCACAAATTACCATAGGTTTATTTCTTCAATATACAAGTAAAAAATCTACGATTTTCTATGCACTACAATTTAAGCGCAGTGTCCTACACAGATTTTATTTAGATGTGCCCTAAGTGCACACCTTAAGATGCATTATGTCAGGGCCGGACCCAAAGATTTTTACTTGCAGGGGTGAACTAATAGTGTGACGATGAAATTTAAAAAAATATATATTATAAATAGTAAGTGGAATTTAGAAAAACGATTTTTTATTTTATTAAAAATATAAGTGGAATTAGAAGAAAAATCAATCTTTCTTACAAAAAAATGAGAAACTATGATTTATTGGCTTCTTAAAACTCAAACTCTCTTACCAAAGAAGTGGAGAAGACAAACTTAGTACAAACCCTACCAATTGCTCGTGTCATTTTGGCCAAAATAATCTCTCTCTTTTTTTTTTAAATCCCAAAATTGTTGGATAAAATTGATTCGTATCGATAAATTTTAAAATCACGATTTATTGAAAGGTATAAGTTACAACATGTTAGTGAAACTGTGAAATAGTTTTTCTTACCCTTATATATAAAAGAGTAAGTCTAGTCTTACTATGTTGTTGAGTTCATCTTGTGACATCCTAAAACATGATCCAATGCCACTGGGATGTAGAGGAAACAATTCTATGAACTTAAAAAAAAAAAAAATTCTAAAAAAGGTTTTTTTTTCATAGTTAAAATTTAATTTTAAATTTGGGAGTAAAGGAGTCGTTCATTTTCAAAACCTTTGATCAAGTCCCCAAAAAAAAATAATTTTGATTTTTTTTTTTTTTAGAACTAAATTTATTCATGAAATCTAGAGGGCTGCGGTGTTGGATTGCCAATTTGGTAATTCCATCTGTATTCAACGACCCTAAGTAAGATTTTAAACCTTACCAAGTCAATAAAGAAAACATTTCCTTACAAAAAAAATATTGTGTTGGGGACACATAACCATCCACATGTAGCTTAGCCCTTACATCTGTAAAAAGGATTTTTTTTTTTTTTTTTTTTTCTAATTTCAAGATTTTATATAATAAAAAAAAAATTGTGTGGGTTTGGGGGGGTGTGCTACACGTGCATCTACACTTGCTGAGTTCCTCAATCAACGGGTTTACCAAGGGTGTCCCATACAAAAAGGAAGTACGGTGAAGACAGAACAACAAACGAAGGAATAAGCAATTGAGGTATTTTTTGTATGAATTTTTTTTAAAGGCATTTTGGCAGGAAATTTTTTTTGAAGGTGCATTTAATGCATCTTAACATGTACCCTTAGGCTACAGTTTAACAAAATTCGTGAAAATAAAATAATAATAAAATTCAAAGTTCTCAGAATTTTGTCATCTATATCTTCATGGCATTGGATCATGTTTTTGGATGTCATAAGGTAATGCGGTCAGGAAATTTTTCTTGCTAACAATTTTCTAACTTATTAAGGAAAGTGCTTTCAATTTTAAATTAAAATGTAACAGTGAAAAATAATTTTCTTTAAATATTTTGTTTGAAAGTTTTGGTGCATGGTCTATATCCCTGCGGCATTCAATCATGTTTTTGGATACGACAAGGTGGTGCAATTAGAAAACTTTCCTTGCTAACTAAGGAAAGTGTTTTTTTCTTAAAAATCAGTTGTAAAAGGTATACACCACATAGAGAGTTGAAACTCGCCTCTCAAACCTCAACACATGAATATTTTAGGACATTAATTGATATAGATTCTCGATAACATGATGTTTTTTTAGGTTTGGAGGGTGTACTCTAGATGCATACAATACAAATTCAAGAAAAATGAAAGGATTATATTCAATACCCACACGCAAATTTGTTGTTTTAATTAGTAATGTTAAAATGTACAATACTCTCTTGGCCCACTAACCCTATACAAGAACTTGATGTGATTATTTTTTATGGTTTATTTCAATTCATCATTTTTTGATATTCACATCTAGCATCCATATTTTAGTAGTTATTAAATCTTATATATATATATATATATATATGGGTAGCGTTCAAGGGCAAACTTTTTAGCAAACTTTTTGGCAAAACATTTTTCAAAACATGGGTTAGAGGTTTTGGAATGGGCTGATTTTTGGTGAGGAGGATCTCTACGGTGAGGAGATCATCCTCACCAAAAATCAGCCCATTCCAAAACTTCTAACCCATGTTTACCAGTTGAAAAATCGTGGACCGTCCATTTTTTGTAAACTATTTTTGATGGGGTTAGAAGTTTTGGAATGAGCTGAGTTTTGGTGAGGATGATCTCCTCACTGTAGAGATCATCCTCACCAAAAATCAGCCCATTTCAAAACTTCTAACTCATGTTTTGCCAAAAAGTTTGCCATTGAACGTCCCCCTATATATATATATATATATATATATATATATATATGGGGGGCGTTCAATGGCTAACTTTTTAGCAAACTTTTTGGCAAAACATTTTTCAAAACATGAGTTAGAGGATTTGGAATGGGCTGATTTTTGGTGAGGATGATCTCTATGGTGAGGAGATCATCATCACCAAAAATCAGCCCATTCCAAAACTTCTAACCCCATCAAAAATAGTTTACAAAAAATGGACGGTCCACGATTTTTCAGCTTGTAAACATGGGTTAGAAGTTTTGGAATGGGCTGATTTTTGGTGAGGATGATCTCCTCACCGTAGAGATCATCTTCACCAAAAATCAGCCCATTCAAAAATCTCTAACTCATGTTTTGAAAAATGTTTTGCCAAAAAGTTTGCTAAAAAGTTTTCCATTGAACGCTACCCTATATATATATATATGGGTCCCGTTCGCCACCCTTAGTTTTACCACACAATTTAACAAACGCGTTTTGTCTTACATGGGTTAGAAGTTTCGGAATGAGCTGATTTTTGGTGAGGATGATCTCTATGGTGGGGAGATCATCCTCCCCAAAAATCAGCTCATTCCAAAACTTCTAACCCCATCAAAATTGATTTACAAAAAATGGACGGTCCACGATTTTTCAACGTGTAAACATGGGGCTAAACATTTCGGAATGGGCTGATTTTTGGGGAGGATGATCTTCTAATCATAGAGATCATCCTCACCAAAAATCAGCCCATTCCAAAACTTCTAACCCATGTAAGACAAAAAACGTTTGTTAAAGTGTGTGGTAAAACTTAGGGTGCTGAACATTTCCCTATATATATATATATATATATATATGGGAAATGTTCAGCAACAAACATTTTGACAAACATTTTGGCAAAACATTTTTGAAAATATGGGTTACAGGTTTTGGAATGGGCTGATTTTTGGTGAGGATGATCTCTACAGGGAATAGATCATCATCACCAAAAATCAGCCCATTCCAAAACTTCTAACCCATCAAAAATGGTTTACAAAAAATGGACGGTCCACGATTTTTCAACCTGTTAACATGGGGCTAGAAGTTTTGGAATGGGCTGATTTTTTATGAGGATGATCTCCTCACCGTAGAGATCATCCTCACCAAAAATCAGCCCATTCCAAAACCTCTAACCCATGTTTTGAAAAATGTTTTGCCAAAATGTTTGTCAAAATGTTTGTTGCTGAAAGGGACCCTATATATATATATGGGTCCCCTTTAGCACCCTAAGTTTTACCACACACTTTAACAAATGTGTTTTGTCTTACATGAGTTAGAAATTTTGGAATGGGCTGATTTTTGGTGAGGATGATCTCTATGGTGAGGAGATCATCCTCACCAAAAATCAGCTCATTCCAAAACTTCTAACCCCATCAAAAATGATTTACAAAAAATGGACGGTTCACGATTTTTCAACATGTAAACATGGAGCTAAACATTTCGGAATGGGCTGATTTTTGGGGAGGATGATATTCTAATCATAGAGATCATCCTCACCAAAAATCAGCCCATTCCAAAACTTCTAACCCATGTAGGACAAAAAACGTTTGTTAAAGTGTGTGGTAAAACTTAGGGTGCTGAACATTTCCCTATATATATAGGGAAGCATACGGATGCCCTAAAAAGAGCAAAACATTGTGTCAAATATAAGGGTTAGAAGTTTCGAAATGGGCTGATTTTATGTGAAGATGATCTCTATGGTAAAGAGAGCATCCTCACCAAAAATCAGCTCATTACAAAACTTCTAACCTTATTTTACAAGTTGAAGAATCATGGACCGTCCGAATTTTGTAAACCACTTTGATGGGGTTAAAAGTTTCGGAATGGGCTGATTTTTTGGGAGGATGATTTCCTCATCATAGAGATCATCCTCACTAAAAATCAGCTCATTTTAAAACTTCTAACCCATAGATTGTAAAAATGCTTGGCTCTCTTTAAGGCTTCCAAACGCCACCCATATATATGGGGGTCGAGTTCCGTAGACTACATATTTTATCATATATGGGCAAAAAGTTTCGAAATGGGCTGATTTTTTATGAGGATGATCTCTGTAGACACCCAAATTTGAGCGGGCCCTTGATGCAAAAATACCCAAAAAGATAATGAAAATTGCATCGGGCCCTCAAAGCTCAAATCCCTCAAAAGCCCTCTCTCATATTCCATAAATGGTCCAAGCCCACTCACAAATCCAACCTAACCTAAGCTCATCACTTAAAATCCAAAACTATCTTATTCTATATTTCTAAACCCAATCCAACATAAACCCAACCCAACCTAAGCCCATCACCCAAAGCCCAACGTATCACCCAAGCCCAATTCACTATCCAAACCCAATCTAACCCATCATCCACATCAAACCAATGACCAATTCAACACCAAAAGATGACATATGTCATCATCCCCTTCCACTTTCCTCATCTAATCACCTACCTCCATCACCTTTCTCTAAAAAAATCAATCAACCACATCACTTCTCTTCAAAAATCACCTCAACCCATATCTTACCCTAATCTATCACCATTCTCTAACACCATCAACCACCCACATCTCCTACATCCTAACCCATCACTTTCCCTTAAAACATTCTCATAAAATCACTTCAACCCATACCTCCCACCATCATCACCAAACTAACCCATACCTTTCTCTCTAATCAACCAACCATCATCACTAATCAATTCCTCTCATCACCACATCAACTCCTCCCTTTTAACACATGTCATCATCTCACTACGCCTCCCAAAAATTCAAACACCTAACCCTTTACACAACTCATTCTCCTAAATCTAAACACCTCACCCCTTCAACCAACTTAACACTCATTCTCCAAACAACTCTCTTACACCCCTATCACCCCCATCAACCATCATTCATCTCACCCCACCAAACACTCTACCCAAATGGATTTGGATAAGATTCAAACCATTTTGATCAAAATACAATCAATTTTTCTCATTACACGAATACCCTTATTTCCATTTCAAATTTCATACCCTTTATCTCTAAAACCCATACCATTAACCATTCCCCCAATCCTTCATCCCATTATACCCTTAAAATAACCCCCCAACTTTTATAAAAATCTTTTCATTCTCCCCTCACAACACCTAATGAAAAATTAAGGAAAATACCTCAAAAAAAAAAAAAAATCACAACTCATCCCAACTCAACCCTCAACTCTCAACTCTTACTCTACTCCCTAACCACCATTAACTCTCAACTCATCTCACAACCCTCAACTCTCAAATTTCTCTCAAACAAATCAAGAAAGGAAAAAGGAAGACTCATCAATGGGTACATCTTTGAAGATCAAGATTGGATCAAGGTGGGTTTAAAAAAGGAATACCCCCTCTAACTTCCCTTTTCTACTCACCCATTTCTCTACACTTTGCACACACCACAACGGTTTGAATCACCAAAGGGCCCATTATTCAATAAGGGTGTCACAATGGTTTGAACCAATACCGAAAGCCCCTCATACTTGAGGGCACATATCGAAATTTCCAATATCTATCATTTTTTTTAAAGTTGATCGAATCCGAGGTTACCACCTACGGTGAATGGAGTTGGGTGCCTAACACCTTCCCTACTCCATAAATAGACCCCTTTACCTTGAATCAAGGTTGAACCATGTACCATATTCATACGAGAGTCATCAAATGTCAAAATGACATGTTTTTCAAAAAATACAACTTCGGGTGACTATTCACACCCATTTCCGAAAATGAATGATGGCAACTCCAAAACACCCCAAAGTGGAAGGACGTTTCAAAGAGTTGAAAATCCCAATGTCCACAATCTCTATAGTGAGGGGATCATCTTCTCAAAAAATCAATCCATTATGAAATTGCAAGCCCAATTTAACAAGTTGAAGAATCATGGATTGTTCATTTTAACTGTTAGTTTGTAACCACTTTTCATAGGGTTAGAAGTTTTAAAATTGGTTGATTTTTTGTGAAGATGATCTACTCACCATATAGATCATTCTCACAAAAAATCAGCCCATTTAGAAAAAATATTTCCATATAGGATAAAACGTTGCTTAGAATATTATTTAGGAAACAATGTCCTGTATATATATATATATATATATATATATATATATATATATATATATATATGGGGAGCGTTCAAAGATAGCCAAGCATTGTGCCAAACATTTTTCAAAACATGGGTTAGAAGTTTTGGAATGGGTTGGGTTTTTGTGAAGATAATCTCTATGATGAAGAGTTCATCCTCATCAAAAATCAGCTCATTCTGAAACTTATAACCCTAGTTTACAAATTGAAGAATCGTGGAACGTCCAATTTTTGTAGCCCACTTTTAATTGGGTTAGAAGTTTCAGAATGGGTTGATTTTTTGTGATAATGATCTCCTATATAATATCAACTTTTACACAAATAAAACATTGAAACCAATACAATGCTTTATTGAATCCATATTTTTCAATCATGCTTCACAGTTACTCCAAGTCTAAAAAAACGGTAAATAGAGCATGAGTTTCAATGAATTCATTTTAACATCCTAAACATTTTAATACTTTCGAAACCACCGACAAAACAAAATACATCATCTTCCAATAAACTCACACGTACACAAAAAATTTATAATTTAAAACTACAATTTAACCAAATCATCAATCCTTTTTCTTCGTTGTACTTCCCTTACAATGAACACTTCACCTCTCATTAAATGTTACTATAAGGTTGTATTTCACACCTCAGATCAAACAGTCCTTGATGTATGTAACCCCCATCAAATATCAGATGATCATGAGTTTTCTTGGGTTTCATATCCTAGGGCTCTCGATATCTGAGTCACAACTTAATGTTATCGAACCAGCTTATGTAAGTTATTGGAACCAAGAAATATTTTTTTATATATATGCACCATATGGAATTTTTCTTAACAAAAAGGATATTTTCTTTATCTAATTAACAATGAAAAACAAACAACAAATTCAATGTCAATACATCTCATGGCTTGTTTAAAGAAAATTTCATGATAAATTTATAAACTGGAATACTAATTTTAATTCAATAATATTTTTCAATATCAATAATCATGGCCTAACATAAAAAATTAATCATATTACGAGCACAAACAACAATTGATGTTAAAAATTAGCATTGTAACAATGTACAAATCAATGCTTGTAAAATTCAAAAACAATCTGAAATTTCTTTAGTAAAAAATTGACAGAAATTTAGGCTCAAATATTTCATAACAAAAGAAGTTTTCTGATCTGATTTCTTTAAAAAAAAGTTGTAGATCTCTTCATTCTCTTTCCAACGAACTGATTTCACCCAAATTCGACGTTGTGGTAAAAGGTTATACTCTTTTTACAAACATTACGCAGGATCCGATTTCAGATACGAGAAAAATTGAACTTCTTGTATTTTATATATTATCACGATTTTTTTATAGAAAAATATGAACATGACATGGTCATATAACCAAATCATTTCATCAATCATTTATTCCAAAAAATCAAAAAAATGAAAGTACGTTATTTTCATAGAAAATAATTAATTATTTAATTATATTTAAGAGTTAGAATCACTCATGTTTTTTTGATGATTTTCATCTAGAGAATGCGTTCTTCACACCTACATACTTTTAAAAAAATAATTATTTTCTTCTTCCTTTATAAATTCCAGCATAAATGGAGTTTAGGATTTCAAGTTTAGATAAGAGAAACGAAGCTAAGATTGCCCACAGACTCATAAAAATTTAGATTATTACAAAATCAATCACCAACAACTAACCTATATGGTTGGTGATCCCAAGATCTAGGTTCAAGGATAACAGTTATTAAAGCGATTGTGGAGAGGTACTACCTAAGAGTTTTACTTTATGTTGATCTCAATGTTATAGTAGTATTGTGGGGGTTGAGTTATTAATTCTCAATGGTTTCTATGTATAAAGTTTATCATTCCAGATTTTCATATACGTAGAAAAATATGGTGTCTTTTATAAAATATTTATCAAACGTCTAATTTTGGACATTATCAATGAAGGTATTGTTTTGATGCAAGCAATTAAAAATAAGCTTTCTTCTCTAATTTAGAGAGTCCAGCGCGTACTTGCTAACTATCAAGTAGTTACAAGAGTTTCTGAAAAAATTTCAGATATATTAGTCTTCCCTTAATTACGAGAAAGTGTTTTATAGTTGATAGTCTTGCTCTTCCATGTTTTCAACTTGTAAATTATGGGGATTCCACTTTGTACAAATTCTTTGATTTGTACAATTCTGCACATTTAGCAAAAAACAAAATATATAAAGTATCTTGCAATATTTTATGAACCGAACAATAATTACATCAAAAATTTATCCGACTCTTATTCATCAATTTATGTTTGTTTAAAAAATTAAAATATGCATACTATTATTAATTTAACATAAAAATAAAATTTGTCAAAACCAATTCACTACATGAAAATCGGAAAAATTGAAAAAAAAAAAAATCAGGCTTCAGCCGAAGAATTTTAGAAACCCAAATTTGTCGGGGCATGGGGCCACGAATTTTGAGTTCTCCACCTCAATCTCCCAGTCTCTATATGATTTTTTCCCCTCTCTCCCTCTTTGCCTCTCTCTCGATTGATTAGGTTAAATTTCTACTTTCATAATTGATGATATGATAATTTTTCCATGATTTTACTTATACGAATCAATCTTCTTCCAAAAGGTTCTTGAATATGTCAAAAAAAATTCTGATTAGATGAGACTGCAATATGTTGGAAGGTCATTAGTTTAATGTTGATAGAACTAAAGCAACATTAATTATATCTTATAGAAAGACCAAACTAATAATTGGAGAAACTATATGTGATATATATATCTTTTTCAATATTGACTCCTAGCTATTCTTAGTTTAGTATTGAAAAATACAAGCATTGTGTTTCTCCATTCAACCTTAGTCCAATAAGATTCCTCACTTTCAATGACATTCACTAGATGAAGTTTATGTTCCAAGCACCACCACTCATGCAGTACCCGTGGGTCACTTTAGTAAGTATTACATCGTGAGAAATGTAGCCAACTATTACCAGAGTAGAGGCATTGTTTAATTTTTTGTGAAACCAAACACAAATTAGAGTTGTGTTTTGGGTGTCTATTTTAAATGTGTAGCTTCTATAAAATTAATGTTCTTTTGGAAGATCTTTTAAATGGGTGAAGCACTTGGGTCAAATTTTGACACTCAAACTAACTTTTGTGCACCCTTTCCGGATTTCTTTTTTTCTTTCCTTGCATGATAGTAACTACCATTTATCATAGAGTATGAGTTCTATTCTACCTACTCCAACTGATTTTGTTTTTCCTTTAAGCAGATATATATTATGCGTATATGTATTTTTTTCTATGGGTATATGATAGAAATTGTAAGATATGCCATTACGTATTTCATTTATCTTTATTATTGCATAAACATTTCTTATTTTTCACATTATTTTGTGCTGTTTGAGACTTTGAGTATACAAATCTTATTTTCTTAGGGTTAGCCAATTCTGACACTTTCTAAATGTGTCAAGCTCTTGACATCTGCATCTTTATCGCCGCAACGTGGAAATAATTTGCATCTGGCGTATTGTGACTTGTCCTCCTTGTCATAAGGCAAGCTTTTTACCTCAATTTTGAGTGTCAAAATTTGAAGGGGTAGGCAACTTAATTAAGAACATGGGACGGGTCGTTGTATTTGGACTCTTTTATTCTATCTTTTTTTTCTTTTTTTGAGGGTTCTAATTTTGGGGGAGATAGATGCGTATAGCAACTCCCAATTTTATAAATGGAGATCTCTAAGCCAGTAAAACAATAGTTATTGTCCTTGATCTAATCCGTGGACTTAGGCACACTGCCAAATCACATAAATCCCCTTGTGTTCTTGTGTGCATTCTTTGTTTTCTTAGCTCTTCGTTTCTTTCACGTATTTGGAAGAGCATAGTCAAGAAGTTATCTTAACTAAGCGTCAAATACTACTTTTTTTGCTTCAAGATTATTTCTTTTGGGGAAGCTTGAGCAATTTCATTGGCTTCCAAAGGGTATGACTTTTTGTGGTGGTTTGAACTTAGCTCAACTACATCCTTTGGAGTACTAACAATGTATCTGACTCATTGGTGAGGCAAGTTGGGCAGCATTCTACATTTTTAGTAATAATTTGTTAAATTGACTACTAGTATATAGATCATGTTTCAAAAATGAGTCAGTCCTGATGACCAATCAATTCTCAGTTTGAACATTTTCCTATTATGTCTTTTCTGATTCATTTTAAAATATAAGTAATGTATCTAACATCTACTCATATACACTAAACCCATTTTGAATTGGAAGGAGAATGGCCTTCATATCTTGATTTATTTTTGTTTTAACTTTCTTGATATGTTTTATACTTTATAGGGTAGCCAATTCTGAAAACTTTACAATTGTCATGAAAATTGATTTTTGGATTCAAATCATGTTTTCTTTTTTCCAAAATGCATGATCCTTGGAGATAAACTTGCACAAGTAAGATTTAGAGAACTTAAATATTGGATTCAGTTATGATTGAAGTCAGATTTAACTGGAATCTGGGCTTGGGTGGACATTTGACAGAACTAAGGAAAACAGGTTGATACATGCATAGGGAAATTGCTTTGCTTACTCTTGTCTAGATCAGATTAGGTCTATTTGGAACTCATTATTATTCAAATTATATCCTATTATAAATTTATATAGTTTGTCATTCTAAGAGATTATGTTAAGATACAATTTTTTTTTCAATTTGTTGAAAGATCGATAAAACTACATCATCCTTACTTATTCAACTTGTAGATGCCTTTGATGTCGACGATTCCTAGTAAGGAGTGGAAACGAAACCGAGTCTGGTTAAGTTACCCCTTCCTATGTTAGTCTGGGTCCACCTTAACCCTGCTAACACTACGTGAAAATTCCGAATTTTCATCAAAAAATTTGTTGGCCTGGCCCGACGAATTTTAAACCTCAAAAACCACGGCCTATGAACCACGTTTCCAGTCTCACTCTCAGTCTCTCTCTCTCTCGATCTCCTCTCTCTTTCTCACTGTCTGACTCACTGTATCTCATTCTCTCGTCTCTCACTGTACTTTCGATCTCCTCTCTCTTTCTCACTCTCTCTCTCTCACTGTATCTGGTTCTCTATGTCTCTCACTGTATTCTCGAACGACCTAGCTCTTTCTCTCTCTCTCTTTCGATTGATCGATCTATCCATCTCTCTCTCGATTGATCGATCTATCCATCTCTCTCTCGATTGATCGATCGTCTTCTCCATCTCTCTCTCTCTCGATCTTATATTCCCCTCTATCTAATCGATCGATCAATTTCTCGATCTGTCTCCGTCGATAGATCTCATCTCCCACTCTATTTGATCGATCGATCTCGATCTCGATCTGATCCTCGTTCTCTCTGTATCTCATCACTACCTATCTCTGATAGCTCGAAGTGACCTATCGACTTCATTCTGCAAAGGTTTGTCTCTCCTCGATTGACAAATCCCTCCAAATCTCTTCTTTGTTTGATCTCAAGATTAGGTTTAGGGTTTCATATTTTTTTAAGTTCGTTAATAGAGGTGTCAACCTGTTTCTGGTTTCTCCTGCAGTGGTTGTCCATCTGAGGGCAACTGGAGATGTTCTGATACTTAAGCAAGCCAAGTTCAAGGTATTTATTCTTCCTTTCCAAGTTCATATTTATCTATATATCATCATGATTCATGATTGAGGTTTACTTCTGCTTCCAATTTTCTTCAACTGTCTGAGAATTGGGGATGTTTGAACTTAATTTTTGGAATCCTAGAATCATTTATTTCGCAATTTGATAGTTGCAAGTTGTAACAATAAAAAAACCCTGGATAGATTCCAACAAAGTTTCATTATTCACTTTAATTCTAAAGAAAATTTTAGAACGCTAACCTTGATCAGATTAATCCGATTATGGCAATTAGCTGATCAGTTTAAATTGATCTTGAAAATCTTCCAGACTGGATCATTAGAAATTTCATTAATAATGTGGCTATGCCTGCTAATAACTATTGGATTGGTAGATAGCGGGATCGGACAAGTTTGCCAAAGTAATTGAATTTCTTCGCTGAAAAATTCATAGAGACACATTTGTAATGTTTTTTTTTTTTCTCTCTTTTGTTTTTCTTGGAAATGTAGCATAGTACCAATCACCTATTCTGATTGTAACTAATTTAGAAATGAAGTTGCATTTCGAGCAAATATTTTTAATTGAGTTAAAAACGTCATTGCCTAATTGGTTTTGATGAGGAATTTATTTGGGCGTCATATTTCCAGATTTAATTTAATATTGAACATGCTTCTTAAACACAAGAATTGGGATTTGAACATGATGGCATTGTAATCTAGAATTTTGAAACCCTCAAGATGGATCTATACCATCAACTAGGATCTAGGAATCAATGTGGGATTAGATCCCTCAGATGGATCCATATATAGTGTCACGTGGAGATACTAGTATATCCAGTACAATGGATATATCCCATTGAAATGAGAGGGTCCTAGCTTGTAAAAGGAAGTAGTATACACATGTAAGTTTAATTCAAAACTTTTAAGAGAGTAAAAATACTATCTTTTGCTTAGTTCAAATATATGAAAAATGTTTTATGTATCTTTTTTTATAGTATTGTTCTAGAGAAGTGGCTTTAAGTTCCTTTTTTACTTGGAAATTGATTCACATGTTATCCAACAACTCTCTCTCTCTCTCTCTCTCTCATTTTTTAAGAGAATTAGATTACTTGAGTCTTGACATTGTCTTTTGCTTGAGCCCACTTTAATAAGTTATTAAAGCTACACATCTTATAGCATAGAAAGAAAAAGGCCGTATCCCTTCATAATAAACTTCCTGACTCTGCTGCAGGTATTATCATAATATTACATCAAACACATTGGTAGTACTGGAAGCAATGGCAGCATATGGTGTAAACACGATTTATTCTAGTACCTGTGCAACACATGGAGAACCTGAAAAGATGCCCATTACCGAACAAACTCCTCAGGTGAATACTCAAAATATAATTTGTGTGTTGTAGACTCACTCCAATATTGGTATCGTCATTATTATTAGACTTATCCCAACCATATGGGCTTGACTGCATTGGTCGTGTTCTTCCTTTTAGTTCTATCTATAGCCATGTCTTTCAGTAAAATAGAGTGGACTTTGATAGTGTGAAATTTTCTTTTTTGGGAAGGCAAGAAAATAGAGAAGTTGCATTCTAATACAACTGATATCTCCACCTATTTATGTCTTAATTTGAACGATGTTTCTGTTGTGCCACGAAAGTTCTTTTACTGCAGCGCTGACAAGGATTGACTATGACAATGATAACATCAGACTAGTATCTCAGACATTATTTAAATCTAAGTCGTTACCCCTCTTTTTCTTTTTTCTTTTTTTTTTCCCCCATTTTTCTCTTGTATTTTTTCATGTAGTTAACCTTGGTAATGTTCAATAAAAGTTTCTCTATCCTGATATGCACAATTCTTTATTAAACAATGCCTCCTTTTGATTATGATGTTCTTTGGGTGTTATTTATCTTGGGTGGGCAGGTCGAGAAAGCTCATAATGCTGATCTTCACTGTGTTGATTGGAACCCTCATGATGTAAACCTTATTCTAACTGGGTATGGGATAATTTTCTTGGCTTATTACTTTCTTACGATTGCATTGTTATTCTGTATTGATGCTTGGATTTTCACCTCCTTTCTTTTGTAACTGAAAATTTATTTATTATTCAGTGGTGTCCGGACAGATCGTCTGTTTTTGGCAGTGCTGCAAAGGATGGTCTCTTAAATATTTGGGATCATGATAAGGTATAGTAATAGCAATCTATAGACATGTAACAACCTTTCCCCATCCTCTGATTGTGTTCAAGTGTAAAAGTTTATCTTGAAAATCAACACAATCATGAAACAAACAATGTCCCCCCTTTATATTTCAAAATTAAAATTAAAATTACTTATTGTGTTCCAGTTCGGTAAAAAGAAAGAACGTGTTGGAACAAGGATGATGCCATATACTCCAGGCTTACTCTTCCAACATGCTGGCCACAGGTACGAAAAAACGAACCTCGTTCCTGAATATCTTCTAGTATAGAATTTGGTGATGTTTTAAGTTTGCGGAGGGGGCACATTACATAATTTCATATATGTCATGGACATGCGATGTTTATCTTCTGATGGAGTTTGTCCTGCTTTTATTTGTTGACCAAATATTAACTATTTGGTGTATGCATGTAGGGATAAAGTGTATGAAACCATAGGTTGTGCAAGTCTAATTGTGTGCCTGGATTTAGTTATACCACTGCTGCATTTACAGTTTATGGAACTTTGTATGTTATATTTTAACATCATTATAAATACTACCACTTTTGAATTAATGGGTAAAAATGGGCAAATGGCCTTGCAGATTGGCAAGTGGGCGCAGGACAGACTGATGGAATCAGATCAGTAACTGGATTTTACCCACAAAAATGGGCAAATGGCCTTGTAGTTTTCACTTCTACAACTAAGCATTATTAAATATATGTGAAGTTTCTAATACCCAGGCTTTAAATTTCTATGTTTTGCACTTTGGAATGTTCTTCTCACAAATCTCTTTGCTGAATTCATATGGCCAGGACTATGAAGAGTTTCTTTCAACTAAGCTTGATGACTTACTTCAGCTGATGATTGAAGTGCTTCCTTTCTGTCATTTTTCTGCCAAACATCATAGACTTGACTGCTTATACTTCTTAATCACCCATGTTTTTTATTGGTCCGAGGTAAGTCACCCATCTTTCTTATAATTCTGTTATATTTTGATTTTTTGTCAGTGTTAACACCAGTGTGTTCATGTATTCATAAAAAAAAGGAAAAGCTTCATATATGTTTGGAAGAGCTTTAACTTTTGTTCTGTTATTATGCGTTTAACAGAACCCAATCTCTTGGTGCCTTTTTTTTGGCTCAGTTTGAATGTCTTCAAACTAAGGTTGTACTGGGACTGACTTGTAACCGGGCCCTATCTGCCCATGGTACACTTCTACCTGAAACGCCTCAGGCTCACTAAAGGTGGAAAAGCTGGTGAGACATAATACCACATTCGCCGAGGCTGTAAAACTGCTTGTGGTCTTAAAATGCTGTGTCAAAGGCATTTTCCTTAAATTCATAGGTTGGTTGGTTGTGGCATTTTAGATTCACACTTCAATCTGTTTCCCTTATGTGTTGTTTTTTGCCCTAGAGTTAAACATAATAAGCTATTCTCTCTCCCTCTAAGTGTGTGTGTGTGTGCATGTATATATTTTCTTTTTCGTTATGAACCAAGAATAATAAGCTATTCTTGGTAAATAACAAAAAAAATCCTATTTTTTCATCCCACATGAATCAGATAATTTTTTTTTTGATGAGTTAAATTTTATTGATAGGAAGACAAGAAGTCCTCAAGAATTAATGTATTTGTTATTTATTTTTATTTTTAGTATTAATATAAACGATGTGTTTGTGAGGCTTACTCTTCACACTACAGACCATTGAAGCATCTCATCACCAGTTTCACATTTGAAAACACTGACCTAAACTACCAGCCAATCACGACCAACCCAGTGGACCTGTTTTTTCTGGGGTCAGTTTGAAAATTTCAAGTTTCCAACTTGGCTCAGTTTCATTTAAAACCTTTAAAGTCATAATGTTGTGTTTAACTTTGAATTAACCCTAATTCTTGATATGTCCAGGCTCTATCTTGCTTTTTGCTGAAGTGTCACAATCATTTTTTTTTATATATTCTCATCGCCCTTTTAAATTAGAAAGTATTTTGCCAGCACATGCATGTTTTATTTTTTTGAGAACTGTTTCACCAAACAGATCTGTCTGTCTCCAACAAAATTAAAATTCAGTCTTTGAACCTTGCCTAGTCCTAGGGGCTGGGGATAGGACTTCAAACGTTTAATGTGTTGTAGGAGCTTCATATATGTTTGGAAGAGCTTTAACTTCTCTTCTTTGGAGAGTTATAGTTGATCGATATGGTCGAAACCTGTTATAGTGTTGGGCACAATTTCAGTGTTAGTATTGCTTGACATTATTCCCTATATAATTAAACTTGAATTGTTGTCTCAAAACTATTTATGTCATTTACTCTGTTTTAATAATACATATCATGGTCATATTTAACACTCTCTTTGGCCTCAGTACAAGCTTTTGGATGGCACTTATTACAAGGTTTCTTCTTGGATTTATGGATGGTCTAGTTGGTACAATAAAGGTGTGTGTATGTGCATGCGTGAAACTATATATTTGTTGAGTGTATATTTTCTTCCACTCTTGGGATATGGTTTTAATGATGATGGTGGGTTAGATGGTGTTTGTTTAGGTAGACATGGTTTTAGGTAGAGTGGAATGGAGGAACAAGCTTTGTTTATACGACCCCAAATCCTTGAGATATAAGGCTTTGTTTATGAAATGCGTTGACTTGTTTATAGTTTGGCATCTTAAGCTTCGTAGGTTGGGCTTTACTTCATTCCATGCCAAAATAAGCAAGAGGTTAAAATTCAATTGCTAACTAAATCTGTGGTGGACTGATGCCCAGGAAAGAGATATTGATTTCAATATTATGGACAGTGCGCACTCGCCCACATAAGAGAAAAGACAGTACTATAAGCAAAAATATTTGTATTAGTAAAATTAACCTTTAGGTTTTTAGTTCCCCTGAGAATTTTGGAGTGCTTTAGAAGAAACACATGTAGCTAAATCGTCGTTTTTCTGTAAGAATACTCAGCTCCTTCCATGATTGAAGTACTTTGGGAACCATTATAACAGTTTGTTATTTTGTCAGCTCTAAATGGACCGTTCCACCAGAACTTGAGCATTATAGATTACTAAAGTTGAAAGTGGCAATCATTGGAGCTGGACTTGCCGGGGCATGAGGTTTAATCCATATTCTCTTTTTGTTTCCTGTTCTTGTCCACTATTCAAGTATAATTTCTTTAATTAATGCTAGCTGTTTGAAAATTGAATGCGAACTAGGTTGGATTTTCTTGATTAGATTTACTATTTAATCTGTAAGACTAACCTTTGGATATAACTCCTCTAGATAGTCCATCTTTTTCTGGCTTTGCCTGTGGTGGTTTTCTTGATTAGATTTTCATGAATCTTGTTTCTATTTGATGCAATCTCATATGTGTTGGCAACTTCTACTATTGTCTTATAACTATTGAAGATAATTCAATATTGTACATAGTTCTTCAATTTCATTTTCTTGGTATTTTTTGGTCATGCACTTTATTTTTTGGGCAGTGAGATGGGCAACAACAATGTGTCTGGGTTGCAAGGTATGTTATTCGATGATGGTCAACTGTTTATTCAATTTCAAGTTCACAACTAATTAAAATCAGAACTCATAATGTGCTAATAGTTACTAATGGATTAATGCAAAGCAAGATACTATTGATATTGAAAAGCCAAACAAACCTTCAGAAGCATCAGTCACCTTGACTAATGCAGACAACATAAAAGCTGAAAACGAACCAATTTCTTGACCCAAAGAGGAGAATTTTCATGGAAAGCGTGACGGTCAGTAACTTATTTTGTTGAAAATTGCAATTGGTTTCTGTTTTAAATCAATTAGAAATCTAATTTCAGTTCTAGAGTAAACTTGTTTGTTTGCCTCTCTATTTTGTTTATCTATTTATAAGTGGGCTCCAAAATTATACCACGTGGCAAAAAGAGAACAAGGAGTTGGATAAAATTACCAACTCCAAGAATTGAGGTTTCCCACTCTGTCTATAAAAAAAGAAAAGGCTTGTCTTCCAAAAAATATCAATTTCCTGTGTAAATGTAATGGCTCTTCTCCTCCAAACTCCACAAGTAATTGTTCTGCTCACATGGTTTGGGTTGGTGAAAGAACTCGGCAATTGGATGGAGCCCATCTTGAGTTCCTCCGTGGCATATCCAATCCTCTAGGAGTAAAGGTAAGTGATTCCTCTTAGGGTCGGGATGATTTGGTTCGTCTACATTCACTTAATTTATATTTTTGGGAGTTTCCAACATGGGCATTGGTGCTTGTGATGCAGGTGAGTGACAAGATAGATCCAATGGAGCTCGTGAAGTTGTGCGAAATTTTAAACCCTCAAAACAAGCCTGGAAGGCTAACAATAATTGTCCGAATGGGAGCTGCGAACATGCGAGTTAAACTCCCCCATCTGATTAGAGCTGTTCGTAAGGCCGGACTTATTGTCACATGGGTGAGTGATCCCATGCATGGGAACACCATCAAGGCTCCGTGTGGCCTCAAGACACGCTCATTTGACTCAATCAGGGTAAGTAAAACCAATCCAACAAACGGTTATTCAAAATCATTTGATTGGGGCTGATTTGTGCTTATGATCCATGCTAGAGCCTCAAGCGCACGGGCACCCCATATAACTTCTCTTACACTACTGAAGCTTTTTTGTAGCATATTCCTTTACACCATTATATATCCCTAGTGGCTGATGTCAGGAGTTATGTAATTGTCTCAGTTGGAGTTGAGGGCTTTCTTCGATGTTCACGACCAAGAGGGAAGCCACCCGGGAGGAGTTCATTTGGAGATGACTGGGCAGAATGTCACGGAGTGCCTTGGAGGGTCAAGGACGGTGACTTTTAATGATTTGAGCTCTTGGTACCAGTTCGATAATAGAGAGAAGATTAAGTTCTCATTAATTAGCCCTAATTAGGCTATAAAAGAGTTACATAAGATTAATAAAAAAGAAAAAGATTATAATAACCCTAGACTTATTTAACACTCCCCCTCAAGTTGGTGCGTGGATATCAACTATGCCCAACTTGGATAAGACATCTTCAAAGGAAGTTTTACTAACTCCTTTAGTAAGAACATCAGCAAGTTGTTGAGAGGTAGGAACAAAGGGAGTACAACTCTGTCCAGAAACTATCTTTTCTCTAATGAAATGACGATCAACTTCTATATGTTTCGTTCTATCATGCTGAACTGGATTTGCAGATATGTTAATAGCTGATTTATTATCGCAATATAGTAAGAAGGGGACCGGCACAGGAAGACATAAATCAGCGAGTAAGATTTTGAGCCACAACAACTCGCATACTCCAAGTGCCATAGCTCTATATTCTGACTCAACACTCGATCGAGAAACTACATCCTGCTTCTTACTACGCCAAGTTACCAAGTTACCACCAACTTTAGTACAATACCCAGAAGTAGACCTTCTATCAGTCACTGAACCAGCATAATCTGCATCTGTCCATGCCTCAATGCGAAGATGACCATGGTTGTTGAATAAAATACCTCGACCAGGACATCCCTTAAGGTATCTAAGAATACGATAAACAGCAGCAAGATGAGATGTTCGAGGCGAGTGCATAAACTGACTTACAACACTAACAGCATAGGCAATGTCAGGGCGAGTCATAGATAAGTAGATCAACTTTCCCACAAGACGCTGATATTGGCCAATATCTGATACACACTCCCCCTCAGAATCAGCCAACCTATGATTCTGCTCAATAGGAGTATCAGCTGGACGAGATCCAAGCTGACCAGAGGCACTGAGTAAATCAAGAACATACTTACGCTGAGAAATAAATATACCGGACTGAGACCGGGCAACCTCAATACCCAGAAAATAGCGAAGATGGCCAAGATCCTTAATCTCAAATTGACGTCCTAAGTAAGTTTTGACCTCGGTAAGGCCATCGGCATCATCGCCAGTAATAACAATATCATCCACATACACAATCAGAGCAACAATTTTGCCTTGGGAGTGACGCAAGAACAAGGTGTGATCAGCAGAACTCTGATGGAAACCAAACTGATGCATGGCC
Organism: Akebia trifoliata; assembly: GCF_017979445.1. Taxonomy (NCBI): domain Eukaryota; kingdom Viridiplantae; phylum Streptophyta; class Magnoliopsida; order Ranunculales; family Lardizabalaceae; genus Akebia; species Akebia trifoliata. Next base: position 34,726,044 of record NC_141388.1, on the reverse strand, counting down.
TTAGTGAAGCGCTCAGACCAAGCACGAGGAGACTGTTTCAGACCATAAAGGGACCGGCGAAGACGACAAACATGTGCAGGAGAAGCAGAAGAAAGAAACCCAGGAGGTTGGACCATATAGACTTCTTCTTGAAGATCACCGTTGAGAAAAGCATTCTTGACATCTAACTGAAAGAGAGGCCAGCCGCGGATAGCAGCAACAGAAAGGAGAACACGAATGGTGGTCATCTTGGCAACCGGAGCAAAAGTTTCCTGATAATCAATCCCATAAGTCTGAGCATAACCTTTGGCCACCAAACGAGCCTTATAACGAGCAATGGAACCGTCCGGATTATGCTTAAGCGTGAAGACCCAGCGACAACCCACAGCTTTCCTTCCAGGCGGAAGAGGAACAATTTCCCAAGTTTGAGTCTTGTCAAGAGCAGTCAACTCATCAATCATAGCTGCTCGCCACTCAGGATGAGCAATAGCATCTGCAACAGTAGTAGGAAGAGAAACAGAGGAAACAGAAGCAAGAAAACTCCGATAGGAGGGTGATAGTGCAGAATCAGAGATATAATTTGAAATGGGATAAGTACAAGTACGCTTACCCTTACGAGTGGCAATAGGACGATCATCACAGGGAACCGACGGAGGAGGAACTGGAGGCGAGGAGGTCGGACATAGAAGTGATGGAAGTATCACGGGGACGTCGAGAGTAAACCTGCAATGGAGGAGAGGACGAACTGACGGGGGGTGGAGAGGGAGGAACAGGCATGGGAAGGGGAAATAAAGAAGGAAAAGAATCATCAGGTGAATCTAGAGGAAACCACTCAGATTGAATACCAACGGACCCACTATAGTAAGGAGTATGCTCAAAAAAGGAAACATCTCGAGAAATGAAACGCCGTCGAGAAGGAGGATGGTAACAACGGTATCCTTTCTGGGTGGAGGAATAACCCAGAAAGATACATTTGACAGCCTTAGGGTCAAGTTTAGTACGAGTTGGGGCAAGAATTTGAACAAAGCAGACACACCCAAACACGCGTGGAGGAAGTGGAAACACAGGACGATCTGGAGAGAGTTTAGAGAGGGGTGTGGCAAACTGAAGAACACTAGAGGGGGTCCGATTAATAAGGTAAACGGCAGTAAGAACTGCATCGGCCCAATAGGATTGAGGCACATTCATGCCAATAGAAATGGCACGAGCTAACTCTAGAATATGGCGATTTTTTCGTTCTGAGCGACCATTCTGCTGAGGGGTTTTTACATTGGACATTTGATGCTCAATGCCAGACTCTAAACAAAGTTTCAAGACTTCACTATAGGTGTACTCAGTACCATGATCAGAACGGAAGGTCTTGATGGTACAACCAAATTGGGTATGAATCATAGCAAGAAATTGCTTGAAGATCCCATAAACCTCACTCTTGTGTTTCATAAGATAAACCCAAGTGGTACGACTGTGGTCATCGATAAACAAAACAAAATAGCGAAAACCAAGAGTGGATGTGACCGGGGAAGGACCCCACACATCAGAATGAATTAAGTCAAACATAGCAGGTGTAGTAGTATTCATACTAATAGGATAAGAAGAACGCACATGTTTAGCTAATTGACAAGTTTCACAAGACAAATCAAACAAATTGTTATTATGAAATAAAGTAGGGAACATGTGTTTTAAATATCCAAAGGAAATATGGCCTAAACGTAAATGCCAACGCATTACAAGAGCCTTATTGGACTGACTACGACTACTACTAAGCTGAAGAGCAGAATGAGTGCTAGGTGAACCGGGAACGTCCAAGAGATACAATCCATTTTCTTCATGTCCAGTGCCAATCGTCCTCTTCGACTCCAGATCCTGAAAGACACAATGAGAGGGATAAAAAGTTACACTGCAGTTCAAATTTTTTGTAAGACTACTAACAGATACAAGGTTAGTAGTAAGTTGAGGAACATGAAGTGTGTTAATTAAGGATAAAGAAGATGTAACGGGTAAATGACCTTGACCAGCTATGGAAGACAAAGAACCATCAGCCAGTCGGACCTTGCGATGACCAGAACAAACACTATAGGTTTTAAAGAGGGAGGACGTACCGGTCATGTTATCTGAGGCACCAGAATCAATGATCCATGGTGAGGAAGTGGTAGAAACACTGTGTGCAGATGCAAAGGTACCTGAGTGAGCGAAGGTAGAAACTGGCTGAGATGAAGTCTCTATCTGATTGAAGAATTTTCTAAACTTGTCAAGCTCGTCTTGGGACAGAGAAACTGAATCCGATGAGGAGGTAGTAGCTGAAGGAGGTGCTAAATCATTCATTTGCTGAGAAACTACATGAGCTGAAGACCGTTGAGACTGTTGACGATGCTGGTTAGGACGACCATGAAGTGCATAACAGCGAGCCTTCACATGACCTAATTTTCCACAATGATCACACTTATGTCGCTGACGGGTAGGCAGAGACCCACTGGGGGAGTGTGAAGAAGGTAGACGAGCAAGCATAGCAGAGTGATCTCCCGAAGAAAGGGGTATGACAGCTGCACGACGACTCTCATCAGCCAATACATAGGAATACGCAGTCTGTAGGGAAGGAAAAGGATCCATTCCCAATAAATGAATCCTCGCATACTCAAACTCATCCCGGAGACCAGCCAAAAATTGAAAAACCCGATTCTTATCCAGAATTGACGCATACAATGTCTCATCAAGAGGGTCCTTCCAAGAGTAGTACGAAGAATAAAATGTCAACTCTTCCCACCGAGCACGTAGTTGTGATATATAGGTAGTAACAGAAGAGTCACCCTGCGAGAGTTGAGAAATCTCACGTTCTAGGTTTAAAATGCGAACATTGTTTTGACGTTGCGTGTAAATACTCTTTGCGGAATCCCATATCTGTTTTGCTGTCGAGGAGAACATAAAACCAGCTGCAATGTGTGATTGCATAGATGTAACCAGCAAAAAACGGACCATAAAATCATTAGCAAACCATTGTGAGTAAGAACTGTCGGTCAGTGCAGGTTGTTTGTCCGCCCCTGTGAGGAAACCAATCTTCCCTTTTCCACCAATGAACATTTCAACCGATCGTGCCCAAAGGAGATAGTTAGGACCATCTAATTTCACAGTAGTAATTTGAATGCCTGGAAAGTCAGTTGAATGAGAAGGAAGACCACTCGATCCATTACTAAAACCAGTGATAGAGGAAGAGGATGAGTCAGAAGCCATCAAATAATCCGAATACTTTGGTTTGAAGAGAGTTCACGAAGATGAGGGTACGACTTTCTAGAATAAAGTGATCGCAGCACCCTAAAGGTGACAATACACGATCGAAAGAGCTATAACGGTTGATTAAACACTGTTATGGATGGCCCACGTAATCATTACCGCAAGTAATCCTCTTTGCAGCCGGGTTGATTAATAAGTTGTGTAAACAGCCAAAGGTCAAGGGTTCGAGGGTCAGTAGAGAGGTGAGAACAGCCTTAAACAGCACTGGTTGTGATCGAAACCCTTCGTAGATGTTCAAGAACACTGCCGGAACCCTCATATGACCACTATGGGGATCGGAAAACTAAAACATAGCCACCAGCTGAGTCGCACGAACTAGAACAGCACTGATTAGGTTCGTCTGTGCAAGAAACAAGTCGCACGACGTCTAAAAAAAACCCACCTTGGGTGTCGCCGGACCTCAATACAGCCACCGTGGGTGTCGCCGGACCTCAATACAGCCACCTTGGGTGTCGCCAGACCTCAATACAGCCACCGTGGGTGTCGCCGGACTGAAATATAGCTGCCTTAGGAGTCGCAGGCTCTAAACAGCATCGTTGCTGTACGTAAAAATGGATCGCAGGCTTCGAATATGGTTTAACTCCCTATCGCATGATGCGATTAGGGTTTGCAGCAACAGAGAACCCCCGTAGGGGTGATATAGGTTGAAGACAAGTAGTGTAGGGGTGTACGAAGTTGATTAAGGTCTGTTACAGGTGAAGAAGGAGGAGTTACAGGTGAAGAAGGAGGAGTTCGATACCAAGCTCTGATACCAAGTTCGATAATAGAGAGAAGATTAAGTTCTCATTAATTAGCCCTAATTAGGCTATAAAAGAGTTACATAAGATTAATAAAAAAGAAAAAGACTATAATAACCCTAGACTTATTTAACAGTACCACACATACTGCGACCCCAGACTCAACGCGTCACAGCCTCTAGAGCTTGCTTTAGCCATTGCAGAGAGGCTGAGGAAGAAAAGGATGAGATCTGGTAATGCCTTTCTCAAAGACCAGCAGGATAATGGTTCTGTTGCCTAAGCATTTTAAACCTTGATTCATTATTTGTTCTGTATGGTCTTTTTTCATTTGCAAATGGAAAGATAGTTTAGAGGAACTGTTGTCAACATTATAGCAACACTATGTAATAATTATGTCAACATTGTAGCACTTATAGTATTTATGATAATATCGATAATTATTTGAGAAAATTTTCATTTAAAAGGTGTCAATCAACATTGACATATTTTTTTTCTGAAGTTAATTAAATTTTATGCTTTACATCCATGGAGCTCGGTGCAGGGATCAAGGTAAAAAGAGAGAAGCATAATAATGGTATTGGTGAAGAGAGGATTGTAAGAGATGAGGTGGCAAAGGTGATTAATGAGGTGGTGATAGACAAGGAAGGTGAGACACTGAGGAAGAAGGCAAAGGAGTTAAGTAAGATGATTATGAGTAAGAAAAATAGAGAAGAAGAGATGGATATGGTGATGATTATTTCTTACAAGTTTACTATTCTTATAGGAAACATGAAATGAAGAAGTTGGGATCGACTTCTCAAGACTCAATTTTTGTATGTTTTGATTTCTTTCAAGATGAGGTTTGATGGTTCATGAGCACTTTTGCAACTTATTGCTCTGTTTGGTTATCTTTTTCCAATAACATGGCCACTCAATTTCTGTTAAGCTGTTGGTTTGGTTTCATGAGGTCTTTTCGGTGTGAGTCGATAGTCTTTCTACAATTCCCTTTATATTTTCCAATGTATTGTGCAAGATGGTTTCCATGATTGCTTATTTTCTGTTTTGTAGTTCTTCACAACCAAACCATATGCGTGTGAGCCCTCAAGCCTCCCACAATATCCTTCAAGCAAGGAAATGGACGCTAAGCTACGGGATGAAGAAGTTAGGTCTGTGGGTGACTAAATTTACATTATTTGCCTGTATTCCAATACTAGTAGCTTTCTTAATAATTTCTAAAATAGTAAAAATTACATTTTAACTAAAAAAATTTCAAAAGCTTCCATGCAGGGAGGCCTTAAATTCCATGTCAACCATTTGATAAGATATTAGTTGTATTTATATATAGGTCTCTTGCTCATACTTTATTCATGCTGGTAACCCAAATCATAGTTGTGGGCTTGTGGCTGTGTAGGCTGAGAGCAGATGGTGACAAAGCCAATGGTGTTGGTGTGAAGAAAAGTCACTCGCGTGATCAAGCTACAAGGGCATTTCCTACTCCCAAAGTGAATGCAGAGCTTCAACCCAATCTTGATGTATGCCAGATAAGAATCCTTTAATTATCAAATTTTTTTTTTTTTTGGTTTGATGAGTAGGTTTCGATTACAGAAAAATAATACATGACATATTCTGAACAACCAACATTTCATTGATTGGTTATAGTTTTCCTTTTGTTCCAAAGAAACAATAGAGAGGATAAAAATAAGAGCTTTTCAAGAATTTTAAATTTTGAACTTAAATAGTGGAAATCAAAGTAACAAACTGTTATTTGAAATCCATTTTGTTATCTTCAAAATAAATGTAAATGTCTGTATAACTGATGGGTTTTTTTTTTTCTTGATTATGCTATATTTAATGAAGTTATTCTATAAATTTTAAGTTTGTTCAATGTATTTGCTTTCTTTCTCAGAGGCGACAACGTCTAATTACACATGGAAATGCAAAGAGCAAAAGTGAGAAGTTTCCTCCACCACACCAAGATGGAACACTTGGCTTCCCCTTGGGTTCCTCACATCACATTGATCCTTCCTTTGATAAGTATCCACCAGATGACTCTTTCAGTTCCATGACCTTCATGTACCCTAAAGGACCGGTGCAAACATGGTTTGGTCCTTTGGTGGAACGTATTGTAGTGGGTGCTTCAATACAGAAGAAGTAGACTACGGGTGATACACGTGTACCTTCCTAACTACATATGAAAGTATCTCTAAAAGATAAGAGTGGTGTTTGTGTCAAAGGGAAAGCAAACATGCCTTGATCCACTTTTTTTTATTTTTGATTAATCTTGTATTTTAGTACCTTTTTTGTACCAAATTATTGAAAGAATATTTGTGATGAATGTAATGATCTGTTTTTTTAAATTATAAATTCAGAAAAATAAATTTATTTTATTATAAATCCAGAAAAATGATTGATATTTTTATTATTATTTCGTTTATTGTGATTGGTGAATTAGAGGACTACCGTATTGTTTGTTAAACCTCCATATTCGATGGATTTTTTTTTGTTTTTTTAAGCTTATTTTCTCCAATAATTTGATAGTTCAGGGTTGTAAAAAAAAAAAAAATTCTACAAGAAAATATTTGATGGGCAAATTTGACAAAATGGTCCGTCAAATATGGACTTTTTTCACATAGTAACCTTTCAAAAAAAATTTGTATAATAGTCTGATCTAAGGGAGATGAAAGCTTGAGCAAGATATTTTAAGAATCTAGTCCTTACTAACCGAATCCTTCTTTTAAGAGTCCTCCAAACCCACTCACAAACATTGTATAACTTGGCTCTTGGTAACCCTTTCTCAATTGGGTACCTCAATCCACTTTGAACTTTGGGTTCTCACTAAACACACATCCACTCTCCACTTCCTTACTTAGTCCTTGTTCTCATTTCATACTTTTGGGTTCCCATGAATGTGTATATTTGCATTCATTGATCAGTTATTGCATCTTGTTGGGATTCTCTTTTGTCTCTTATGCTCTTCTTACTTGGTTAGGGCACTTTGTTCCCTCACATTTAGCTGGAAAGCAAGATGTAATTTATAGTTTTAGAGTTAGTTGATAAATACGAGATGCTATCGAGTCTGATAAGGATAAGTTCCCGTTTTAGATTATATTCTTGATCTCCCATGAACATATCATAGTTGTGGATGCTCGAATTTGCTCTACACTTTTCCTCTCTCTTTGCTCAGGCGGACCTGCGAATTAGCCCACTCCGACAATCAAGTTAGACACTGTGAGAGTTGATCAATCTTAATTTAGTTTAGAAAGAAGAAGAATTCGAACCTCCCTTTATCCATGATCCTCTTCCTTTTATAATCATCCAACTTGATTGTTATCTGTGCCACTCTTTAAAGTGACCCAGGGCAGTTAGCTTACTCAGGGCAGTTAGCTCACCCTCTGACATGTCAACTGTTGGAGTAGTTGCAACTGCCCTGTCAACTCTGGGAAAATCAGGACTGATCTGACATGATATGGGTTGTCAGAGCTATCAATCAATGGCACATCTGTCAGACTCGATTTACCGACCTATACTGTCATTGTCCGTGCTACTTAATTGATTGGTGGTGCAGGTTCGAGCCGGACGTCCTTGCATCCGAGGAGTTTAGTCAACTGGGCCCATATAACAGTCTATCCGAGCTTCAAGTCCTTACTTTCGGGCTTCATTCGAGCCACGTGTCCATGTTTGAGAATTCCCCCCCCCCCCCCCCCCCCACAATAGTCTTGGTTAGCTGATGGATTTCTGGTTTTTAAATGTTAAGTTGCTTCTTTCATGTTAGTGCTTTTCTAACTTTATTTTGTGGAGGAACTTGAATACAGGATGCATTATTTGAGTATGAAGATGTAGATCGAGCTATTGCAATTTCTCTTTCAGAAGAAGATAAAAAAGGGAAAATTGTGATTGGTGAGTAATATGATTATTTTGTGTGATTGTGAATGTTGTTGGCATTCTTTGATTGCATGACTATATTTTATCTCTTAACACAAACAAGTAATTTGAGCGATGAGTTATACTAATTGCATTTGAATATGGTCAATGGGTTTGATCTTTTTTTCATGTCTATCTTGTATGGATGGGTCACTGATTGAGAATCTAAATATTGGTTTGATGGGGCTCTAAAGAGTGTGTAAACACGAATTGAATTTTAAGTTAATGGTGCAATTTTTAAATTTATACTCTTTTGTTTATATATATATATATAGGCATCATGCACGATCTTTGTTTACACAATGCAAGACTTGTGAATTATTAAAATGTTGTCTTCTTGACCTGTTAAGAGATGTAACTTTCAGCAGTTGCCTTTGTGTAAGTACTACCTCTGAAATTTTTTCTGTGATATTGAGAGTTTAATTTCCAATTCTTTACTACTTGTTCTTGAATTTCAGTTATTGGGTTATGACAAATGCTTTCATAAAGATGATACTCATTATAATACTTTTTCTTTGATAAATGCTTTTGCTTTAATTCATTTAGGTTTATTACAAGATCGAATTGTTACACATGACTATGGATGAAAATCATTGAGGAACAAGATCTAATTGGCTAACCCAAACATCTTTTGGATAAGACTTCGAAGATGATGATGGCAAGATCAGCTGGTCGTAAATCAAGAACTCATTGTAATTAGTATGGCTTGGATGGGAATTATCCAACAAACTGGATTTGCAATTATATTTCGATTTTATCTAATGAAATATAGTTTTTATGGATTGTGTGGCAATAGTTTGAATGATTGAATGTTGATTGTTGGATGGCTTGGTGTACAGTTGAATATCTTATATTTGTTTGCAGGCTTCACGAAACTACAATAAAAAAACATTAATATTTTATTAGATACGATTCAAATTGAAAGTTGCCCAGATCTGATGGCTTACAGCTGTCAAAATTTCTCTAGACAAATTCTACAGCTTCAGGCAATTGCATTTTTAGTTAATTTGATGTCTTTGGGCCATCAAATTTTGTAAAATTCAATGACCCTTGATCGTTAAATAAGACACTTTTTCACATAGTGATTGTTCACTGACCAAAACAATTTTGTTACAATATATGGTCGAGCTGTTGGAATTTTTAATAAAACTTCATTTTATCTTGGGTTTTTTATTAAATTAAAATTCTCATTGTGGTCTTAACAAATATTTTATTTTTTATGGAATTGAATAATAGTTGGCTAAAAAAAAGAGGGACTAAGTTGTAATTTTCAAGAAAGCAATCTAATTGAAAATTATGAGATTGTGAGCTTTCCCATTGATTTGATCGCATGAGGGAAAGGGTAGAGCACCACACCTAATGATTTTTTTTTTTTTTTTTTTTTTTTTATAGATTTGGAGTATTACTTGAAGTGTTTGGATTGATTGGAACAAAAGGGATCGCTGGTTTTCTATAGCTTACACATTCGGATATGTTTTACATTATGTTTATGCATCACAGGTATTTTTCAAGAACTCTTTTTTAGGTTCTTCTAAAACTAATTTTGATTTGATCTTGAGAGATAAGATTGGTGTCCACTAATTCGGTCGGAATTTTTTACCTTTAGCTCAATTGCTTCACTTCTACCTCTTTGTTTATTGGAAGTAAAGCCCTTAGCAAAGCAAAGTAGCCCCTAAGGTTAGAATTGTCTTTATAATTGATTTAAGAGATTATTACAAATTTTAAATAGATAACTTAGCATTGTCATTTAATTTAATGAAGGGACATTTTTACAATATAAAATTTAGGAAAAATTACTTAAAGGTCCCTGGCAGAGGGATTTCTTTGCAATTGCTTGATAGTCAATTTAGTTCACTTTTCTTTTGTGAATGGTCCCTGAACCTTATCTCATCTTATAATATTTTTGAAATACCCAAACTACCATTTCTCATCTTTTTTATGTACTTAGGTTTTTCAACGGGGATTGAGATCAATTCTGATGATTGTTTTCCGTGAATGAGGAATGGAGGATGATGTACTTATAATTTTAAATTACATATATTTTTTGATTTATTTCTACGATTTAAAATATATGAAGAATGAAGTTGAGATTCTAAATTTTTTAAAGATTTCATTGTAACTTTTCATCTGAATATTCATTTTACAACTATAATACATGCATTTTAGGTATTTCGAGAAGATCTATCTAGTTGTAGGCATCAAAATGTTTTAACAGACTTTGCAAGTTTTTAAATTATTGAGAAAATCTCTAAAATCAAACTTTGGCCTATATATTTTAATTAAGGACCCATTGATTGGCCTTCTAAAGATTGGGGATTTGGATTTTCATAGATGAAGCCCATGGTTCAAAATAAATCTATGTGATCCACATATTAAGTATTGGGCCCTACACCCAAATAAATGAGTTTGGCCCACTAATAATCTATAGAATTTTTTAAATCAAATTTGGACGAATTTAATTTGTAGATGAACCAATCAAATCTCTTTAAATCAATGTATAATTGAGAAACTAAATTATTTTTAAGTCTATAAATACCAAAGCCTCTTTCAGTTGGGAGGCATGATCTGGATCACTCTCTCTTAGAAAATAGAAGCTTTCCAGTCCTTCTCTAGAGACAAAGCAGAGTTATTCAAGAGATCCAGACTCCGAATAAAGAGAATATCAAGCCTAAAACCCCTTCCTTGAAAGTCAAGAAATCATTTTCAATCGATAAAGTGTAAAACTTGAAGAGAAAAAAATTTGTAGAAACCTTTGCAGAAGATTAAGTACAAACAAAGTCATTGTCAAAGCAACCTTCTCAACCGATCACACATGTAACCCTGAGAGAATAAAGTTATGCACACACGCCATTTTTGTTTTTGTATTTGATTATTAGTGAGAGTAAAACACTGAGATTTGTATCTCTTTTTTTTTTTTATATCAAAAATCAATGAAATCATTTGTAATCTTATTTCATGAATCTCGAAGTAGATTTGTAAAATTTGTTGTCGACAACAGTATTATAGTTGAAAAAATAAAAAATAAAAAGGAAAAAATCTAGATCACATTTCCAATGTCAAGCTCACCACTTTTTATTATTTAGATAAAAAATTTTATAGTCAAGTTCAATACTGTTTTAAAAATTGTTGAATTCAACAATATAAAATATCGAATTTGACAATAAAAAGCAGTGAGCTCGAAAATAAAAAGTGATAAGCTCGACAATAAAAATGTTGAACTTGACAATAAAAGAAATTGTTGATAAGCTCAATACTATATAAAAATTTTGGAATCTCAACTTTGTTCTTCATATTTTGTTATAAATCATGCACTACGTGAAAACTGAAAAATTCGACATAAAAATTTGACGAGCCAAGGCCCAGGAATTTTAGAAACTGAATTTTGATGGTCGAGGACCGTCGAAATTCTTGATGTTCCCAGATTTGATGGCTTAGACTTGTCAAATTTATCTCATCCTTCATTAATTTGATAGTTTTTGCCTGTCGAAAAAAAAAATTTTGACAATGAAAATTTTGAAGCCAATTTGATCTCTTGGTCCGTCGAATTTTATGAAATTTGACGGCCCAAGGCCATCAAATTTGGACTTTTTTCACATTGTGATAGAAATAAATAAAAATCATTTGTGATAAAAATAGTCAAAAATGATTGCAATCGTCATTTGAAAACCAAAGTATGTGAAGAAGATGACAAATGAGGTAATTTTAATTTTCAAAATTATTATAACTTGAGATGAGTTTGAGAGACCATTATGAAATAAAAATTTTACTAAATGGACCATCAAGCAACAATCCAAAACTTTGGGACTATTGAGAAAAAATCCCTTGTGCCAAGGCCCTTTAAGTAATTTACCCAAAAAATTAAACTAATGTGAATTTGTCGTCAATAATATTTAGAGTCGAGCTGGAGTGACCTCAAGATTGGATCTCATATCATACATTGACGTGAAAGTGAATAGGAACCATAGAAGCTTTTTCGCTTGCATATCAAGGAAATGCATCTATGCTTCCCATACACTTTCACTTCAAGAAGTGCAATGTGAGGTCCAATCTTAAGCTCACTTCAGCATTATTGTAATATTTATCCCTTAATATAAGTTGAAAGGATTCAGTTAATTGGAAAAGAGTCATGCGGGAGGAACCTCAAGATTGACATCGATTTCAGATCAATTTCAAGGACACATGTAACAGAAATGAGAAGATTGATCCCTAGGGGTTTCTATTGGCGCTAATCCCTTTTTCTCTTTTTAGTCCTATGTTATCACTTGACCTTAGAAAAGTCGAGTGCAATTTTGTTGAGGCACATAGTAGCCGCGCAATCCTATTGGTACTAATCCCTTTGAATTTTGATAATATGATTCGGTTTTTTGCCTAATGCCCCGACACCATTTTCTCTCTCTTGCCCATAATGAAAAAAAGAAAACTTTCCGATCTAATCACCTTGTGACATTCAAAACATGATCCGATGCAATGGAGTTGTAGAAGACAAAATTACATGAGCTTTAAAAAATATTTAAATAGTTATTTTTCACCGTTGAATTTTATTTTTAAATCTGGGTGCTCTCCAGCCATCCATTTTCAACACCTTATATCAAGCTCAAAAAGCAATATTTTTAAAATATTTTTTTTAATATGAATATTTTCATGAAATCTAAAAGATTTTGTTGTTGGATTATAAATGTGATAATTAATGTAGGCCCAACAATCTTTTTTAAGATTTGAAATATGAAAAAAAAAAAAAAAAACAAATGCTGGCAGTGGGCAAGATAGAGAATCCCTTTATTGCTAATGTCATTCGCATCACATGTCAAATGTGTGTTTGGCTGTGAGCAAATGCATCAAGGGCATGTACTAAAACCGTGTCATATTATGAGAGCACTCAATCCCTTTTTATCCTCTCAACCTTACAAAAGTCGAATGCAATTTTGTTGACGCATAGTGACTGTGCAATCCCATTGGAGGATTGCTAGAGATTTTAACAGTCCCTCCATCTTAATTTTTTTTTACAATTCTTATACTCTTTATTAATTAAATATAAATCCATCATTTTCAATTGAAATAGCAAAACACTTGTCTTACTAACGATAAGAATTTAATCCTTACAAAGCATCGTTTTACACATACGGATAACCACATCACCAATCCAGCACCACAGCCCTCTAAGTTTCTTCGAAAAATTCAGATATAAAAATAAATAAATAAATAAATAAAATTTAAGAAACAATTTTTTTTTAGCTTGATCCAAGTTTTGAAAATTGATGGTTATCGAATTTCAAAATAACTCCCTAACTTAAAATTGAAATTCAATGGTGAAAAATAATTTTTTTTGGGATTTATTTTTTCGAAGTTGATAGACTTTTGCCCTCTACGTTAGTGAAGCAATCATCATATTTTTGGATGCCACAAGGTGAGCCCAAGGTTAGTCGGACATAGTAAAGTATTTTAAAGAAGCACTTTTCCTACTAACTAAGTAAGATTCGAAATTTTATTAAGAGTCGTTGAGCTCAGATGGGTTACCAAATTGACAATCCAACACCTAGGTTTCCCATCATGAAAAAAACAATCTAAAAATTAATTTATAAAAAAAAAAAAATTATATTTTTTGAATGAAAATGATTTCCTAAAAAATTCAAATAAAAAATATGGAAAAAATAGTGTTAAATGAAAAATATTTTTCTAATTAACTTGCAAAAATAAAAAGAGGTGTGTGGACATTTTACTACGAGAGATATTTTAAGAGAGATGTTATTGACACCTCAACTTTTACTTATTACATTTCAATTACTTAAATTAGCTCACACCCCAAGTAAATATTAAAATCAACTCTTCAAATATTACTAAGGTTTGCCTCAAATTACAATCTCCACAAAATAGCATATTATAGCCCTAATTCAAACAATTTCATTAGCTTTTTACGAATAAATAAAAGGTCATATAAATTCCTAAACCCAAAACAAAAAAATCTAAGCAAAAAATCATGATCGCGTTTCTATTAGCACCACAACTTTTACTTATTGTCGACCATTAACTTATTTTCTTTATTTTTAATTGGGGTGTAATAAGTAAAATTTGGGGTGCCAATAACACCTCTTTTAAAATATCTCTCATAGTAAAAAGTCAAAACACCTTTTATTTTTGCAGGTTCATTAGAAAATTATGTCATTCAATATTATTTTTTTCCATATTTTTTATCTAAATTTTTTTAGGAAGTCATTTTCATTCAAAAAAAAATTATTTTTTCATAAATTACCTTTTGATTTTTCTTTTTTCATGATCAGAAACCTGTGTGTTGGATTACCAATTTGGTAACTGATTTGAGTTCAACGACCCTTGGTAAGATTTCAAATCTCACTAAGTTTGTAGGAAAAGTGCTTCTCTAAAATACTTTACTCTACCCAACTAACCTTGGGCTTACCTATTAAGATCCAAAAACATGATGGGAAGCTTGAATATTGTAAAGGACAAAAGTCTATGAACTTTGAGAAAACAAATCCAAAAAAAAAAAGGTTATTTTTTCACCGGTGAATTTAAAATTTCAAAAACTTGGATTAAATTAAAAAAAAAAAAAGTTGTTTCTTAAATTTTATTTTTATTTATTTTTTATCAGAAATTTTCAATGAAACTTAGAGGGCTGTGATGTTAGAATGGTGATGTGATCATCCATATAAGTAAAACGACCCTTAATAAGGATTAAAATCTTACTACATTAGTGTTTCACTACTTCAATTGAGCATGACCATATTTGGATTTGTCCTTAATTAATAAAGAGTACAAGGATTGTAAAAAAAATTAAGATGAAAGACTGCTGAAATTTTTTTTCAAACAATCTTCCAATAGGATTGGAGGTCAGGGTCACTATGAGTCAACAAAATCGCACTCATTAAGTCATAACCCAGAAGGATGAGTTGTCAAACTTGACTGGGTTCTTCCTGTCTCTATCGTCTAATAGTACACAGTTCCATAGATTTTTTTGAGGAAAATAATCTTTCCTAAGATTCTCTGTTGGTTGATTAGTTTTTGAGTGGTGTTAGAGTTTTGATGTGAAAGTGGATCGGAAACATTAAAAATATCTATGGTTGCTGTTCACTTTAAAGTCAGTTGATTAGTTGATTGTTACTTGTTAATCATAGAGTGTTGATATTCTAACTATTACGTCAATACTTGATTGACGTGTTACAGATACGAAATTATAGATCAGTTTTCAGGGTGATATACAAATGGATATCTTTTATAACTATTCATATTTGTATATCCTGAGAAAAAAAGATCTCTGATTCCGTGTCCATAGGGAAGACTTTCTTAGTTAAAAAATAAATATTTCATTATTGAATTTAGAAAAATGCTAACCTGACTCTATATAACACTCTCTTTAACACTATACTGACGTTACAGTGTGCACAATTAGGAAAATAATGTTTTCCTTGATATACGAGTAAAAGGTATCTATGGTTCTATTTACACTACGACCTCGTCAGCTCTGTGATGTTGGAAGTCAGTATAACATGGTTCTCAAACAATAATTTTTTCTAAAAGTCTATGTCCATTGATTAGTTTTTGAGTGGTGTTGGGGTGATCTCAAGTTGAAATCTTAAAATATAGATTCACATTGAATATCGTTCTCATTCTTGAACCCCACCAAGATGATTTGGACGTTCTTAAAATATATACTTATATTTTAGAAAAATACTAGCTCAACGCAGGATCTAGTGAAAACAATTCTAAGAATTAAAAAAAAAAACTAACTTTCACCATAGATTTTTAATTATAAATTTTGGATTTCGGTGACTATTCAATTTGATCACCATTGTTTCGTGTTCAAAAAAAATTATTTTTACTTTTATTATAAAAAAAAATTAATTTGAATTTTTCCATGAAATTTAGAAGTCAATGTTGTTAGATATGCCAATATGGTAATTCATGTGGGCCAACGACCCTTATTAAGATTTGAAATCTTGCTAGTCAGACTAGCATGACTCTCTCAGATACCTCAAAGTCTTATAATTTCTTTTTGAATTAAATTTTATAATTTAAATTGACAGCCACTAGTTCTCTTTTCTCCTTCTATAGATTCCACCAAAGAGACAACCGTTAATGATGATAATAAATGGGAGGGCACACCTCCCTTGACCAATTCATGTACTTGTTTGGCTGTAAATGGTAAAGGACCGGCCAAAGAGATTCGAACCCACAACCTAC
Source organism: Akebia trifoliata (assembly GCF_017979445.1). NCBI lineage: Eukaryota > Viridiplantae > Streptophyta > Magnoliopsida > Ranunculales > Lardizabalaceae > Akebia > Akebia trifoliata. The sequence goes on along the minus strand of NC_141388.1, from coordinate 34,709,950 downwards.
CCAAAGTGCTACGACAAATCAACCAAACAAAGGAGAAGCTTATAAAAACCAAACACGAGACAAGAGCTAAGGACCAAAATAAAAGAATTAATGGATCATGATCATGGTGTGGTGGTGGTAATGGTTCCTCTTCCAGCACAAGGCCACCTCAATCAATTACTACACTTCTCACGTCTCATATCGTCCCGAGGAGTCCCAATACATTATATCGGCTCAGCCATCCGATGAGCAGATCACCGAGATTGCAATTGGATTAGAATGTAGTAAGCAAAAGTTTATTTGGATCTTGAGGGACGCCGACCGAGGTGATATGTATAAGGGAGAAGCCCAAGTTAGGAAAATCCGATTACCGGATGGTTATGAGGAGAGGGTAGAAGGAGTAGGATTGATAGTAAGGGACTGGGCACCACAGCCTGAGATCCTGGCTCACTCGTCAACGGGCGGATTCTTAAGTCATTGTGGGTGGAACTCGTGTATTGAAAGCCTAAGCATGGGTGTGCCGATGGCTGCCTGGCCAATGCACTCTGACCAACCTCAGAATTCTCTGTTGGTGACTGAGGTGCTAAGAGTAGGCCTTCTCGTTCGAGAGTGGGCTGTCGACAATAAATTTCTACGGATCTACCTCGAGATCTGTGAAAAATAAAATCGCAAAGGATTTTATTGATTTTTGATAAAAAGTGGATACAGATCTCAATGTTTCCTCTGATTAACAGTCAAGTACAAAGAATAATGACAATGTATGTAGCTTTTCTTCTCTCCGGGCTTCGCGCTTTATCGGCTGAGAAGGTTGCTTGAACGGTGATTTTGCTTTATGCTTGATCTTCTGTAGAGGCTTCTGTAGATCTTCTTCTCTCCGGGCTTCGCGCTTTATCGGCTGAGAAGGTTGCTTGGATTCCGAAGAAGGGCTTTATGCTTGATCTTCTCTTTAGTCGGAGTCCGGATCTCTGAAGAACCTTGCTTTGTCTCTGGAGGAGGGCTTGAGAGCTTCTTCTTCTCTAGAGGGAGAACTTCTGTCTTCTGAGAGAAAGTGATCCAGTTCCCTTCTCAATGAGAGAGGCTCTTGTATTTATAGACTTAAATGTAATTTAGCTTTCCAATTATACCCCAACTTAAAAAGGTTTAATTGATTTATTTAAAAGGCTAAATTTGTCCAAATCCAATTTTAAGGATTTTATGGATTATTATTAGGCCAAACTTATTTATTTGGATATAAGGCCCAATACTTAATGTGTGGATCACTTGATTTTTATATAGATCATGGGCCTTATCTGCGAAAGTCCAAAATCCAGGCTTGTAAGAGGCACGTTTTCCATTTAATGGACTCAATTTGGATTTGAGACCCATTATAAAGTTAGGGATTTTTATTTATAAAATTTGTAAAGGCCTCCTCAAAATTTTGGTGCCTACATGGGCACATCGAGAAGAGGTAGTTTCTTCAACCACCATTGAAAGGGTAGTTAAAAAATTGATGGCTTCAGAGGAGGGGAAGGAGATGAAGAAGCGAGCCCAGGAGTTGGGTGTAGCTGTTCGTCAAGCGGTGTCGAATAGTGGGAGCTCTACAACCCAATTGGATTCCTTCCTCGCCCATATCTCTAGATAGGAAAATCTACTATCAACCATAAATAAGAGGAAAAAATACTTCAATCATAAAGATGGGCTACGAGATGTTGGAGAACTGGTTTAGGGATGTGTTTGCTTCAAATTGAAGATATCTAGGAATGAAGGAGAAAAATCAATTTTTTCTAGATGAAGTCCAAGGCCACAATATTATTCCTGAATAATTTGGAGGGGAGGATTTTGTATTGAAATTGCATGAGAGAAATTTAATTATTTGGCTTTGTAGGGTGATTATTTATATATAGTAGTCGGCTACTCTTGTTGTAGTGTTACTTTATTAATCTTGCATTTTGTTCAGATTGCTTTTCCCTCTTGTAGAAGAAAATATAACATGTTTCCATAGTTCCATAGCCTCATCATAGTTAAGTAACCCACTCATTTTTGGACATATAGTACAATAGTGAATTATAATTTTTACCCTAATTTCATCTAAAAACCACCATAATTTATTAGTGGATGAATAGAAAATAACAATTTAGTGCTTATGATTTTTTTCTTATAGGAGGTGTAAAGTCTTTGAAATAAACCGAGCAAATTTGCATAGTTTGGTCAAATAAAGTTGGAGAGGTAACAATCTAGATTGTTTAGGCATCTTATAATGGATATACCATTCTAGTCAAAGTTTGGTACATGTTATACAATACATTGTGATATCCCAGTTTATACTATTAGATGTTCATTGATGTATTGTGATACATGGCACTTTTGATAAATGCAACCACCTGTGAGTGTGGAAGTAGGTTACTTCGTATGAGAATTCATGTTAATATATAATGCATGTGGTTGCTTTATATTTTTTTTTGATAAGTAGTAATTCATTCATAAAAGAAAACCAAGCCAGTCGAGACGACCTTACAATACGGAACTACTCATAAGGAATACAACAAATCCCATCCCAATTAAAAATAAAATCCTCGAAGAAAACCCCCCTAAATTCCTTAAAAACTTTGGACCAGAAGAATATAAAACCCACAATGGACAAATTGTCTCTCCACAATCTTTTTGTTTCCCCTCGAAGATACGTCTATTTCTCTCAAGCCACACCCCCCAACAGATTGCAAATGGTGTAATATTCCACAACAGTCTCTTCGCACCACCAAACGAGTAACCGGTTGAAGACCAACAAGTAAATAGCTCCTTTAGAGTTTGAGGAAGACAGGATACAACTCCAAAAAAATTCAAAAAATGCACCCATATACCATGTGTAAACTTTCAATGAAGAAGAAGATGATCTGACGATTCTCCATTATCCATACATAGCACACAACAACTCGCCCCACACAAGCCACGTTGCATCAGAAAATCCACTGTTTGAATTCTTCTTAAGGACGCTGTCCATGTGAAGAACGCAACTTTACTTGGAACTCTAGGGCCCCAAATTGAAACATGAGGAAAGGAAATATTTGCATTGTCACATAGGGAATGATAGAACGAGCGCACCGAAAACTTTCCATCCTTACTCACCATCCACACTCTCTCATCCTCCCTACTCGAATGAAATTCTAAGCGTGAAGCTCCACCAACTAATCTAACAACATCTTCAAGCTCCAAATTGCCGAGTCCTCTCCGAAAACCAAGGTCCCATGCCCATTCACCGCTTATGGATTGTCGAAATGATATGATTGGACTCCCTTTTTTTGAGGATATGGAGTACAAATTCGGAAAAACCTCCATAAGTGGTCGGTTTTTGCACCAAATATCTTCCCAAAATCTTACCCGATTACCTTGTCCCACTTTGAATTTAATTCTCGGATTAAACAACGGAATGGTCTTTATGATACCTTTCCACATCCCACATCCATGAGGATATCTAACTGACCCGCTTTCCCACCCCATCTGTCTGGCTCCATACTTCCCTTCTATGACTTGTCTCCACAAGCTATTTCTGTCAGTCCCAAACTTCCAAAGTCATTTTCCCCTCAATGCCAAATTCATAGTCCCGAGTCTCCTAATTTCGAGGCCACCATATTTCTTGTCTGAGCAAACCCGTTTCCAACTCACTAGATGGTGCTTCCTATTCCCAACTCTATCATGCTAAAGAAAGTTGCGGAAAAGCTTATTTAGTCTTTGTTCCACACTTCGAGGCAATGTAAATAGAGAAAGAAAGTAAACTGGGATACTAGATAGTACACTTTTTATTAGAGTCAATTTGCCTCCTTTGGAGAGATAATTAGCTTGCCACGCTGCTATTTTCCTCTCGATCCTTTCCACTATTGGATCCCAGATCTCCACCCTCCTATATGGGGCCCCTAGCGGCAACCCCAAATAAGTAGAAGGTAACCTGCCCACATTCCAACCCATCGAGGCCGCAAGAAGAGTGACACACCTAACCATGACGATTGGAAATATCTTGCTTTTCCTCATATTAACTGGAATACCCGACACTACTTCAAAGCAACAGAGCATACCACTAAGCCTTCTTGTCTGCTCAATAGAGTTGTCTAGGAAAATTAATGTATCATCTGCAAATTGAAGGTGCGAAACATTAACATTAGCTCCTACTGAGAACCCTGCAAAGAATCCATTCGAAACCCCTCTCTCCATCATCTTTCTAAGCGTTTCTGCCACAATAATAAATAAGAATGGGGATAAAGGATCCCCTTGTCGAAGACCCCTAGAACTCTTAAAAAAACCATGGGGCTATCCATTTACAAGAATCGAGAAAGAAGGAGAAGACACGCATGTCATAACCCATGATATCCATCTTCTACCAAAACCCATTCTCCCTAACATGTATTCCAAGAATTGCCAACTGACGTGATCATAAGCCTTCTCCATATCCACCTTACAAATCACCCCTGCCTTGCCAGACTTCAATCTAGAATCGATACACTCGTTTGCTATTAGAACCCCATCCAGAATTTGCCTCCCTTTGATGAACGCACTTTGACTCCCCCTAATCAACCCTTGGATAACACCTTTTAGTCTTTTTGCAAGGATGCTCGTGATAATTTTGTAGCTAGTGTTCATCAAACTTATATCAGGTCTTTGATATCTTCCGTCCCCATCACTTTAGGTATCAAGGCGATAAAAGTGCAGTTAGAACCGAGATCCAGCACACCATCTCTAAAAAATTCCCCAACTACCGCAATGAAATCACCTTTGATGATCTCCCAACAAGAATTTTTAGAGTTACTTGGCACGCCAACTTTTACTTACTACACCCTAATTTTGATAAATTATATATCCCACCTAATTAAAGATTAAAACATACCATTCAAACACTATAGAAGAATGGCTCAAATTATTATTATCTCAACATAACAAAGTATTAGATTTAAACAACTTCAACTATTATTTACTATTAAGATCAGTCTCATATTAAATCCTAAGTCTAACAAATAGAAATTTAAACATTAATAATAATAAAAATTATAAAAAAGGAAAAGAGAGAGAGAGAGAGTTTCTATTAGCACCCTATATATATATATATATATATATATATATTAATTGGGATGTAATTAGTAAAGGTTGGGGTGCTAATAATAGTTCTCTATTTTTTATTATGTTTTGTCTACTCTATCAAGAACGCATGCGTTCTTTCAACAACAGCAAACCTTATAGCTAAGGCCCTGTTCTTTTGAGCTTTAGGAGCCAGCTTTTTTTGCTTTTAAGTCAAAAAAGTCAGATAAATAATGTACGTTTGGACTTTTTTGACTCCTGCAAATTTCAATTGAAATCCTCAAAGTAGCTCCTAAAAGAAATCGCTCATGAGGGACTTCTTCAAATGGCTTTTGTGGGTAGCCAAAAACATAAAACAGTTCAAGTGTAGTTATCAAAATACCATTCGTCTTTAATCAAATTTTCAACCAAACTTAACTTTAAAAAATTAAATGAGATTACTAAAAGACCATTCATCTTTATCAAAATACCCATCATCTTCCAAAATACCCTTCATTTTTATCAAAATACCCTTCATCTTTAATCAAATTTTCAACTAAACTTGACTTTAAAAATAAAAGGGAATTATCAAAATATCATTTATTTTTAATCTAATTTTCAACCTAACTTAACCTTAAAATTTTTTTAAAAAAATTACTAAAATACCCTTCATCTTTACCAATTATCAAAATACCCTTCATCTTTAATCAAATTTTCAACCAAACTTAACCTTAAAACCAAAAGAGAATTACTAAAATATCATTTATCTTTACCAAAATACTCTTCATTTTTATCAAAATACATTTCATCTTTAATCAAATTTTCACCAAATTTAACCTTAAAAAATAAAAAGGAATTATCAAAATACCCTTCATCTTTAATCAAATTTTCAACCAAACTTAACCTTAGAAAATAAAAGAGAATTATCAAAATATCCTTCATGTTTACCAAAATACCCTTCATCTTTATTATCAAGACCAAAAGTAATTCATCATCACTACTTTATTACCAAAACAACTTTCATCTTCATGTGGATGTTGAATTGTGTATTATACAGGTATTTTCTTTATCGTATGTTCATTTAAAAAGGAAATATTACCGAAATTTCGATAGAATTATAAAATTTATAAATTTATTTAAATTGAAAATAATTATTTTTACAATTTTTTAACATAAATTTCATTAAACAATACAACGTGCAAAATGAAATCAAATCCTTCTACGATTACAACTTAAAAATTCCAACAAAATTTCATTTCAACTGAATGAACAAAACAAAATATCAGGCCCTAAATTTCCAAACGTTAATTGAAAGATCCCAATATTAGCACAAGATGGAATCTCAAAGGGATGGATCTATTATTGATACAAGAAGGCAAAAGAAAATTACAATAAAAAACCATTAAGATCGAAAACCTGGAAACCAAAACCTGCGATTTTGATCATTTAAAGCATAATAAATAGAAAATATATGTAAAAAAAAAAAAAAAAGAGAGAGGATCTGGAACCTAAATAAGCTTACCTGATCTGATTGAGACTATCGACTATACATTGGAGTTCTCTGGTTGAAACCATAAATGTTTGTTCACTGGATTGGAGAACCTTGGTTTCACTACTGAAACCCTAATAATAGAAACACTTTGGATCACACATTGGAGAGTTTCATATAACCATCAAGAGTGCGAGAAGTTCCATTTTTTGAGAGAAATTATGGTTTATACTTTATAAGTTTTCTTATAAAACTCGATCACACTTAGGAATGCCTATCTAGTAATCTCGATAATAAACTTTAAGAAAATTGCATTTAAACAATATTTTTTTGTTAAAGAATAGTCATAAACCATTACTAACTAGGGACTGTTTAAAATCGTTCTTAATCATTGATTTTGTTGTCGTGGGAAGTGTAAAGTCTTCGAAATCATCCAAAGCAAATTTGCATAGTTTGATCAATTAGGGAATCGGAGCTTATTGTTATAACAAATGAAATTTGAGAGGAAACAAGCTAGTTTAGGCATCTTATAATGGATATGCCATTCTGGTCAAAGCTGGTACATGTTATTGTATACATTGTGATAGCCAAGTTTATACTATTAGATGTTCAGTGATGTATTGTGATACATGGCACTTTTGATAAATGCTGTGGAAGTAGGCTACTTCCCATAAGAATTCGTGCTAATTTGCTAGGGTGCTCATGAAACTTGAATAATGCTCGGAGACAATGTATAATTGATTGCTTTATATTGTTAGATTGTAATACATTCTAGGATAATATAATTATGTAGAAAAATATTACTATTAACTTAGGGGAAGTCATATTAAAACATAATAGTTTACCATATGTCCAAGCTGAGGGTTTTAAAGCCAATAGAAAATCAACCGCCAATGGGAATCCATCATATGTGACTGGTAATCCAAAGATCCAGGTTCAATGAAAAATAATCGTTAAAGTTATTTTTATTTATTTATTTATTTTTCCTTATTGTTGTTCGGACCCTGGTCAATTTAGTTAAATCAATTTATATTTATTAGAAAAATTAAAATATGTATACTTTTTTTTTTTATTAGAAAAATTAAACTATGCACACTTTTTTATTTTAATAATAACCTTTTGAAAAAATCAATGGTTAACTGACCAAACCGATTTTGCTACAAGATCTGGCTGAACCTGATTGGACTACTGTTTTGGTCCCATTTTTTTTGTCTCTAGTTTGATTGCTTACACCACTTCTGCATCCACCTTTATTGAAGCAAAGTCAAGCAGCCCCTATGTTTTGAATTGTCTGCTCTATTATTAATTTAAGAGATTATTACATATTATTATCTTAGGGTCCCAACAATCATAAGAATCATTCACACCATCTCTTCTTATACCAATCTAAAAAAAATTGTTTTTATTGAATATTGGATTAGATCCATATTCAAACATTGCCTAGTCCATAAAACATGGTCTTGTCCAGGGACTAGTCCCGGAAACATGCAACACCCGCACATCACATGCACCTGGTAAGTGAGGGTGCACCCTCATGGGTGGCCCTCAAGGAATTAATGCTGATATTAGGTGTCAAGCTCATGATCTATGAGCATTAACTGTTTATCGGTCTGAAATTACCATTGAACCAATCCCTTGGTGAATATCAAAAATGATGAAATCAATAAGTACAAATAATTTATACAAACTAATCAAATTGCCAAATATAATAAATTAAGTTGACTCTTACAGTCTTCCTTTTGATCGATTACTATATATATATAGGTAGTGTTCTGTTGACAAAATTCTAGATAACATTCTAGACAAAATTTTGTCTTATATGACTAAAATGTTTCGGAGTAGACTGATTTTTAGTAAGGATGATCTTTATAGTCAATAGATCATCCTCACAAAAAATCAGCCAATTCTGAAACTTCTACCTCATGAAAAGTGGTTACAAACTAATGGTAAAAGTTGACGGTTCACAATTTTTCATCTTATAAACTAGGGTTAGAAATTTCAAAATTTGTTGAATTTTTGTGAGGATGATTTTCTAATCATAGAGATCATCCTCGCAAAAAATCAACCTATTCTAACTCATATAAGACAAAATACTTTGTCTAGAATATTTTCTAGGATTTTGTCAAAACAACGCCACCCTATATATATAGGGCTGTCAACGAATAGGGTTATATCCAAATTCGAATTCGAAAAAAAATATTGATATCCGAATTCAAATTCGAGTCCGATCGGATATCATTAACCAAGATTCAAATTTGAATTCGAAAAATATATGGAATATCCGATTCGATAAAAATCCTAACAAAATTAGTTTCAATCTATACCATCATCTTCAATCCGTAAAAATCAAATCAATTTTCTTATTTTTTTCAACTTCAAAAGTTATAATCTTCAATGTATTTTAGTCTTAAAATTAAATAAGCTTTGATTTTTGAAAAAAAATTATGAAAAATTCCAATAAAACATAGGATTTTACTGAGAGAGAGAGAGAGAGAGAGAGAGAGAGAATAACCTACCCTGATGCTGGCCAGCCGGAGAAGAGGATGGCTATGGGGAGCTCGTACAGTCAAAACCCATCGGCGTTGCTGTTGGTTCTGCGTTTTTATTTGGAGAAGATAAACATTTCAAAATTATACTTAGTTGTGAAACATGAATACACAATAACATATATATGTATATAAATAAGTTTTGTTTGTAACATGAATATGTAACACATATATTTATATCGGAGCAGATATTATCGAATCGGATTTCGTAATATCCGAATTCGTATCCGAATCTCATTCGAATTTTAAAATAACATCCGAATTCCGAATCTGATATCCAAAAATTTTAGATAATATTCGATTTTTCAAATTCAAATTTAGATTTCGACTATCCATTGACACTCCCATTGACACCCCTATTAGTCATATACATGAATCTTTCAGTTATATATATATATAATAAAATATTTGACTTTTCATATATAACTAAAAGATTCATGTATATGACTAATAGACATAGATGGTATTCGCAAGACATTATAGAAGATCACATCAAGCTTTTGATATTCCACAAGCGGACAATGAACTTTTTCTATTAATTAAGACAGCAAAGTAGTGCGTCGGGTAACACTGAATTTATTGATACAAATTTGACTCTTCCTAGTCGTCTCATCTTGGATAAATTATTTCAGTCGATTTACAATTATTTATTAGAAAAAATTACTGAAAAAAGACCTTAGTAGAGGGACTTTTTTTTTTCTTTTTAAATACCCTCTAAATTTTGGAAGTCAATTTTTCTTTTCTTAATAGTCTTTGAAAGTCATCTCACATTTATAATATCTTTAAATATTCAAACTACCCTTTTCTCATTTTGTTCACTCAATTAGGATTTTCAATGGCAATTACGATCATGAATGACAAATGGAGAATGATATTCTCTTAACTTTTAATATTTAGATGTATTTTTATTTTTTTTTATTTTTTTTATTTTTTTATTTTTTGTGATGATTTGTCAAAAAAAATTAAGAACGAAGTTAAGATTTTAAATTTTTTGATGATTATGTTCTAATTTTTTATTTACAACCATGATTTATGCATTTTAAGTATTTCAAGGAGATTTACCCAATATCGAACTCAAAATATATATATCTTGATCATATTTACAATGTCGAGTTCTCCACTTTTTATTATCTATTTCAATATTTTTATTATCGAATTCACAAATTTTTATTGTCTAGTTCAACATTTAATTATTGTCGAGTTCAACGGTTTTTTTAATGAAAATATTGTTGAGCTCAACGACATTAATTAAATGTTATGTTAAACAATAAAAAGTGATGAACTTGACACTAAGTGGTGAGTTCAACAATAAAAATGTTGAATTAGATCGACAATAAAAAGTGGTGAACTCAATATTGTAATATAAATCAGATTTTTCATTTTTTCAACTTCGATATTTGGTAAATCTATTCAAAATACTCAAAATGCATGTATCATAGTTGCAAATCAAAAGTTACGATTTAATCATCAAAACATTTAGAATCTCAACTTCGTTTAATGAAATATTTTTTAAAATATATATATATACATCTAAATGTTCAAAATTAAGAGAATATTATTCTCCATTTATGATCAAAGATCATAAAAATGATCAAAGTTTGCCGAAAATGATCGTAATTGCCATTGGAAATCTTAACCAAGTGAAGAAGATGAGAAAAGAGTAGTTTGGGCATTTCAAAGAGATTATGACCATGAGATGAGGTCTAGGGATTATTTAGAAAAGAAAATTTTACGAAATGGACTATTATTTATTAATATATTTGCATAGAGTTATAATTTTTTTATAAAATAAGGTGGGTTAGAAGATGCTTAGTAAAGATCATATGTTAAGAGAAATTCTATTGCACAACTTTTACTTATAACAGACCAATCCTTTTGAAATCAAATGGCTGTCTACCTATAAGTTGGTGAATGTTAATAAAAACTCTCTATTTTTATTTACATAATAAATATTTAAGAGAAAATGACTCTTATGCTGTGTTTGGATTGAGAGAAATGGAGAGAAGAGAAGACAAAATAATTGAATTTCTCTCTATTTCCCTTGTTTGGATTGTTAAGTGGGAAAGAAGAGTAAAGAATTGGAGAGAGAAAAAAAAAATGTAAGTTTTCTTTCTCTCTATAAGTGGAGAGAAATGGAGAGAAACCCTTTTAAAATGTTTTATCATTCCAATTCTATCCCTAGATCTCTTTTAAGATATTTTAAAATTATAAAATTATCCCAAATTCTCTCTTGTCAATCCATACGAGATGAAGAGAGATTGAGTTTCTCTTCTCTCCACTTCTCTCAATCCAAACAAAAGCTATTAAGGTCATATTTGTGAAGAAAGATATCAAAAGGTCTCCAGCCATAAATTAAGTATGTATCACTCAAGACACACAGTTGAAACGTTAGCCTTTGAAGGATTTTTCCAAATTTCCGTCATAATTATTATCACAAAATAGCCTTAACATACTAAAGTGTAAATTTAAGAAATTACACAAGATTTCTTGGGGAATGTTTTTGTCTCCATCTTCCTTTACATATTAATCTATGAAAAAAAAACACTTTGGCTCCTTATTTAGTAGGATTTTCAAATCTTACTAAGGGACATTGAGCTCAAATAGGTTGCTTGATTGAGAACCCAACACCACAAAAAGATTTCATGGAAAAACTCATATCCAAAAAAATAAAAATAAAAAGATTCAAAAAAGGAATTTTTTGGGGCTTGATCCAGGTTTTCGAAAATGGATGGTTACTGAGCACCTACTGAATTTCAAAAAAAATAAACAGTGAAAAATAATCTTTTTTAACTTTTTTTTTCTTTTTTTCTCAAAGTTCTTAGAAGTTTTTCCTCTACATCCCTATAGCATCGGATAATGTCTTTGAATTCCAAAAGGTGAGCTCAATGACCCTTAGTAAGATTAGCCTTACTCTTAATTTATTTGGATTTCAATGCGAGGCTCACACTTAATGGAGCTATTGGATTTTTTCTACCATTTCAATGGGAAGACGTCTCTTAAATTTAAGAGTCGTGCTGGAGTCACCTCAAGATTCTACCTCAATTTAAATTATATCTCGATGAAAAGCATCTATGGTTCCTACACACTTTCACCTCAGGATGTGCGATATGAGGTACAATCAATTTTGAGCTCACTTCAGCATTATTCTAAATTTAATTAAAATATAGGCCCATATCATAGTTTCAAATGAGTCATCTCATTATTGAAAAAACAAGATATGTTTTGAATTGTTTTTAGTGGATACTTTCCTCCACTCTCAGATATGTCATACACCAGTCAAGCCTTGTGCCAACAGATCGACCTTTTGGAGTAGTTAATTGATTATCATGGTATCAGAGCATTAGATTTATATACGTCAAGGGTTCAATTCTTTCCACCCTTATAGGTGAGGGAGAGTGTTGAGTGTATATTTCCCTCCACTCTTACGTGTGTCATACCTCAGTTAAGCCCCCAAACTTGGCCGAGTGTTGAGTGTGTGTATATATATATTTATATATTCATTGTTCTCTCCCTCCAATAGATCATTCTTTTGGAGTACTAGTTTGTTGGTTATCAACGTTAATTTACATTATTTTAGTTGATGATCGAGATGACTCAGATTATATTTTGAAATATTCAGTAGAGTTTTATAAAATTCGTTCTAGTCAACTATATTTTTGTAATTTTATTAAAATAAAATATTTTGATGATTTAAATAGGGAAAATGACTATTAAGGACATATTTGTGATTTTATAGACTATAAAGGCTTCAGTCATAAAATATGTACTATTCCAGACCTTTTGTTTGAAACATTACCCTTTGAAAGGATTTTCCAAACTTCTGTCATAATTTGTAGCATAAAATACCCAAAAAAATCATTATTAACTAATAAATCTAAATTAGGAATTACTATTAAATAACTTAAAATACCTAAATGCATCCTCACCACACAAAGTGTGTATTTTATTGCATGAAAACTCAAAATCCATGAAAAAATGATAGTGGAAAAATGACTAGGATTGAAATTTGAATTTATTGTTTGATGTTACTTAAAAAAAAATAAAATAGAGAAGAAGAAGAAAAATAAGAAGAGAAAAAGGAGATAGAAGGGAAGGAGGGGAGGACGTGGTAATGGCAGTGGCGACGGAGGGGAGGAAATAAGAAGAAAATGAGGAAGAATAGGGGAGGACATGGTGGTAGTGGTGGCAGCAAAAATAAGGGAAAAGGAAGAAGAGAGAGAGAAAGAGAAGGTGGTTAGCGATGACGACAACGATGGTGAGGTTGAGGTTGAGTGTGATGGTGATTTTTATTATAATGGTAGTAGTGGGGAAGAAGAAGAGATGAGTTAGTATTTAATTTTGGGATGAAAATAGATATGGATTTCACTTTTCCACCCACGAACTTTTGTTGGATTTTTGAATATAGGTGAAAAATGACTTTTCATGTAAAAAATGCAATCAAACACATGAAAAATGTCATTGTCAAGGGAAATTGATTTTTCACCCCATTTTCCATATGCATTCAACATACCCTACTGTAAAAAGATCTTTTGTCTCATGATAACCTATTCTAATCCCCTAATGAAACTTTTTTATTGGGTTAGTAATACACTTCACATGGTTCTAACGAAGACAAAATTACCTTTGCAAGTATAGGCATCATATGATTCTAGCGTCCATATTTTAGTATTTATTAAATCTTTTTGTTTTGCTTTATTTTTTGTGTATATATATATATGGAAGCGTTCGGAGGCCCTAACAAGAGCCAAACATTTTTTAAAATAGGAGTTAGAAGATTCGGAATGGGCTGATTTTTTGCGAGAATGATATCTATGGTGAAGAGATCCTTCTCACAAAAAATCTGCTCATTCTGAAACTTCTAACCCTATTTTACAAGTTGAAGAATTGTGGACCATCCATGTTTTGTTAACCACTTTTGATGGGGTTAGAAGTTTAGGAACGAACTGGATGATAAATACTAAAATATGAACGCTAGATGTAAATATCAAAAAATGATGACTTGAAATATACCATAAAAAATAATCACATCAACATCCTGTATAGGGTGAGCGGGCCAAGAGAGTATTCTACATTTTAACATTACTAATTAAAACAACAAATTTGCGTGTGGGCATTGAATATAATTCTTTTATTTTCTGTTAATTTGTATTGTATGCATCAAGAGACAACCCTCCAAACCTAAAAACATCATGTAATCAAGAATCTATATCAATTAATGTCCTAAAATGTTCATTTACGCTTTTCTCAAGTCTTGATTACATGGCTTTTTGGAGGTTTGAGAGGCGAGTTTCAACTCTTTATGAGTGTATACCATTAACAACTTATTTTTAAGGAAAAAAAAAAACACTTTCCCTAGTTATCAAGGAGAGTTTTCTGACTGCACCACCTTGTCATATCGAAAAACATGATCGAATGCCACAAGGATATAGAGCACCAAAACTTTCAAAACAAAATATTTAAAGAAAAATTATTTTTCACCATTGGATTTTAATTTTAAATTGAAAAACACTTTCCTTAATAAGTTAGTCAAGAAATTGTTAGCAAGGAAAATCTCCAGACCACATCACCTTATGACATCCAAAAACATAATCCAATGCCATGGGGATATAGATGACAAAATTCTAAGAACTTCGAAAAAAAATCAAATAGGAAAAAAAGTTATTTTTCACAAATTTTGTTAAAATGTACACTAAGGGCACATGTTTCAAAAATGCACTAAAAAATATTTTCTTACAAAAAATATCCTCAAGTGCTTATTCCTTTGTTTGTTGCTCTGTCTTCGAATGGGATGCCCTTGGAAACCCATTCATAGAGGAAACTCAAATGCTTAATTCTAAGGTGTACATAATGCAGGTGTGGAGCTACATATGGACCAAAAAAGGAGGGGGGGGGGGGGGGGGGGGGGGGGGCTGAACCAAGTGTAGATGTATGTGTGGCCCCACAAAATATTTTTGTATATAAAATCTTGAGATAAAAAAAAAAAAACTTTACAGATGTAAGGGCTGAGCTACATGTGGATGGTGATGTGTCCCCAACACAATATTTTTTGTGAGGATGAACTCTATGATAATTCAAATATTTTCCGCATTTTTTTCCCACGACTCAAGATTTTGGATCACGAGGTGGGTCTTACATTAGGGACCAAGTTATGAGCTTCCGAAATTCGAGGCATGATAAGTTTTCTATTGACTTCAAATCTTTACTTAGGTGTTGTTTGTTAAACTGAAAAAAATAAGTGTTGAATAGCATTAAGCGTTGAAACTTATAAGCGCTGGATTTAAGTGCTGAAAAAGTTGTTTGTTTAGATGTTAAATCATGTTTGTTACATATTGCTGAAACTGGTAAATTGTCTTTGTTACCCTTACAATCTTATTATACATTGTTTGCATATTTCAAACGCCTATTTCTTATCAAATATAATAAAATATATTATTTCTTATAAAATTAAAATACAATTCATTTTTAAATAATAAATAATACTCAAATCTTCAATTTATAAATAATAATTTCTATTTATAAAAGCCCACAAATTTTAAATAAAAAATAATAATGTCATACAAATTACCAAAATTTGAAATCAACATTAAAAGAACTTAATTTTGGATGAATAATTTTCGATGGAAATGAAGGATGTATTATTATAAAAGCACCCTATGAATTAATAAGGGCAACCCACACTATAGCCAATTTTTTTTGTTTTATATGGGTTAAAATTTTTGGAATGAGCAAATTTTTAGTGAGGATGGTCTATATAGTCTAGAGATCATTCTCACCAAAAATCAATTTGAAACTTCTAACTCATTAAAAATAGTTTTTTTTTTTTTTAAAAGGGACAATTAACAGTTCTTGGACCTGTTTTGATAGGGTTAAAAGTTTCAGGATGTGCTGATTTTTGGTGAGTATGATCTCCTCATTGTAGAGATCATCCTCATCAAAAATCAACTTATTCCAAAACCTTTAACCCATATAAGACAAAATAATTTAGCCATTGTGTGGGTTTATTAATTTGTGGGGTGCTTATATATTAATGAGGAGATCATCCTCACTAAAAATCAACTCATTCCAAAACTTTTAACCCATATAAGACAAAATAATTTAGCCATGGTGTGGGTTTATTAATTTGTGGTGTGCTTATATATTTATCCATGGGATATAAGAAGTAATATCCTTTTGAGAATAAGGGCATACTTGTCCGTGCTCAAAAAAATGAAGGGCATACTTGTCTGTGTCAAAAAAAGTGAAGTGCTTATCGCTTCAGCACTTTTTTTCAGCATCAAAATAGTGCTGAATTTTTTTCACTTATTTTTAGCAATAAGCGTTGAAAATATGGAGTAAACAAACGCACTATTTTAACAAAAAGTGCTGAATTTAATTTTTTTCAGCAATAAACACTGAAAAATAGCGCAAGCAAACACTGCCTTAGTGAATATGCCTAATTCTCTTTTGATCTCACAAAGTCAATAAAATTTCCATATCTTAACAATTGTTACATAGTGTTGTCTATTAAAATATCTCTAGATCTCTCATTATAAGAACTATCATGGCTTCTATTATGTAAACTTTCCTATTATAATGTATAGAGCAACATCTACCAGTTAAGACTGTCGATTTTCTAAACCTTTGATCATTGGTTTTGAAATTTTCTTTTTTGGTTATGTTTTTTCACATCTGATCTATCCTCACAAAATAAGAGGATTTGGGAACTACAGGAAAGTAGTATCACAGAGGATCCGGTCCGTACCAGCTGTGCCCATAATGGTATGTCCATTAAAATACCTAAGCCATTTTGCTTCCTCTCCAACTTTATTTGAAGCTATAAATATTGATTCCAAAGTTGATCGAGCTATGCAAATTTTCTTGGTTGATTTTGAAGACTCTACACCTCCTCTAAGAAAAGAAACCATATCTACTAAATTGTTATTTTCGGTTCATCCACTAATCAATTATGACAGTTTTCAGCATGTTCAGCTTCTTTGGATAAGATTTTATGGTGGTTTAGATGAGATTAAGACAAAGATTATAATTGACTATTGTAATACATGGAAATGAAACTTCACTATGATGAGGCTATGGAAACATGGTCTTCTTTCTTCTAATTAAAGGGAAGAGCAAGCTATCCAAAATACATGATTAATAAAACAAGGCTGCAGGAGGAGAACACCAATCACTATATATAAATTACCCTACAAAGCAAAATTAATATTGTACTCATGCAATTTCAATAATACACATTTCTCCCCTCCAAATTGTTCATGAATGCTGATAGTATGGCCTAGGACTTGATCAAGATATATAGAATTGACTTTCTCGTTTATTTGTAGATATCTTCCAACCACAAAGCAGCTCCCAAACATCTCAAAGCCCATCTGTAGGAGTTATTATCTCGCAATCTTCTCCTTTCAGACTCAATCCGGATATCTTTGCTGATGGAAGTTGTTTTTTTTTTTTTTTTGGATGGTAGAATTTCCTATCTACAGATGTGGGTGATGAAGGAATCCAACTGAGTTGTAGAGCTCCCACTATTTGACACCGCTTGACGAACAGCTACACCCAGTTCCTGGGCTCGTTTCCTCATCTCCTTCCCCTCCTCCGATACCATCAATTTTCTAACTGCACTTTCAACAGCGATGGAAGACACTACCTCTTCTCGACATGCCCACTCTCGAACAACAAGCCCTACTCTTAGCACCTCGGTTACCAACAGAGTATTCGAAGGTTGGTCAGAGTGCATGGGCCAAGCGGCTATCGGCACACCCATACTTAGGCTTTCCATGCACGAGTTCCACCCACAATGGCTCACAAACCCGGCAGTTGACGAGTGAGCCAGGATCTCAAGCTGTGGTGCCCAATCCCTTTCTATCAACCCGAATCCCTCTACCCTCTCCTCATAACCATCTGGTAATCGAATTTTTCTAACTTGTTCTTCTCCCTTATAAATGTCACCTCGGTCGGCATCCCTCAACACCCAAATAAACTTTTGCTTACTACGTTCTAATCCGATTGCAATTTCATTGATCTGCTCATCCGATATCGAAGTCATGGTCCCAAAAGAAACATAGATAACCGAAATCGGAAGTTGCTTGTCTAGCCATTCAAGGCATTTGTTTCGCGGTCCAGCTGCTGCATCAAAAAATGCTACTGGATTGAGTGGCCCAACAGCCCATTTTCTAGTTTTTCCAAGCACTGGATGTTGAGTCATGTGATTGATGAACCTCCCATCTATTTCTTCACAGGTGTTATAGATATCACCAACGTCAAACTTGCTCCACTCTTCGTTGCGAGCGGCAAAGTCCCAAAACCTTTCATCGAAGCAGCCCTCGAATGAGAAAAGAGGCAAATCAGGTGGAATTAAGTTTCCACCATCAGCTGGCTTTCCTTGGGATTCCCATGCAAACTGGAGCAGGGCGAAGGCAGAGCAACTACCGAAGGAATAAGCTTCTGTGTTAGGGTGGAAAGAGGCTTCTTCAGCAGCAAATGACATGAGGGAATCATGTAGAACAATGATTCGTCGAATCGTAGGAGGGAAAGTTTTGAGGAGAATGGAAAGAGGTTTGCGGAGATTAAGGGAAGCATCGAAGATGGGGACTAGGTGGGAAGGGAACTTGTTGGAGGCATTAGGATCAGGAGGAGGAGTGGGGAATGGTGGAAGATGGTAGTCATGGAAGTGGATGTTTGGTATGGTGCAAGGGTCCCAGCCATGCACACGGCTCTTCGCTTGACGATTGTGAGACGCTGAGCCAATATAATGTACAGGGACACCGTAGGAAGATATGAGTCGCGATAAATGTAGTAGCTGGTTGAGGTGGCCTTGCGCTGGAAGAGGAACTATCACCACCACCACACCATGATCTTGATTCATTAATTCTTTCATTTTGATCTTCTTCTCTGTGTGTGTGTGTGTGTGTTTGTTTGGCTTTTATAAACTCCTTTGCTTGGTTGATGGGTTTGTACAGTCCAACATAGGACCTGAACTGGTCAAGAGAGGTGTGCCCACCAACTCATTTTCGTCATCAATATCGTCATATAGCTGGAATCTATGGAATGAGAAAAGATGACCACACTTCCCCCACGTTGCTATTTGGGGCCCAAAAGTGCCATGCAAAGTCGCCTTTTTCACTTGGACGACGGTTTTAGGAAGGATCCAAATGACGAATTTTCTAATGCGGCATGGATGGTGCAGGGCGAGTTGTTGTATGTTGTGTATGGAAGATGGAGAATCAAGGGACCACCTCCTAATTCACTGCAAGTTCTCTCAAGCCATTTGGGCTCATTTTTTTAGGTTATATGGGGTCTCGACATGCTTGCCGAAATCAGTCAAAGACGTTTTTATTGGTTGGTCGTCAATCGGTTACTCATTTAGTGGGTCAAAGAGGACGTTGTGGAGTATTACACCCTTCGCAATTTGTTGGGGGATATGGCTTGAAAGGAATAGGCATATTTTTGAAGGGAAACGGAAAGAATATTCGGATACGATTATGTCTATCTTGGGTCTTATCTATTGTTGGTCCAAAGTTTACAAGGAGTTTAGGGGACTATACTTCGAGGACTTTTTGTACAGATGGGATAGGATTTGTTGTTCTATGCGTGTGTAGCTCTCTTTTGTAAGGTCTCACCAAGTTGATCAACTCGATCGACTTGGCTTTGTTTCATTAATACAATACTATTTATCAAAAAAAAAAAATGACCAGACGATATAAATTATAAAATTTAGTTAAAAAATGAAAAAAAAAAAATAACAAAGGCAAAAGACCACCTTTGTTTAGTTTGACTGCACATTATGTGGCATCAAAAACAACCAGGCTAGCAGATTTAGTAAGATTCAAATCTATGGACCGTTGGGCCCACATGGATTGCCCCATTTACAATCTAACACCGTAGACTTTTAGGTACTGTTCGTTTGATTTTCAAGAACCAATTTTTTTTGCTTTTAAATAAAAAAAATTAGATAAATGATGATTTTTTTGGCTCTTGCGGATTTCAATTGAAGCTCAAAAGTAACTCCTAAAAAAAATCGCTCAAGAAGAACTTCTTCAAATGATTTTTGCGGGAAGTCAAAAATGTAAAACGGCTCAAGTGTAATTACCTAAATACCCTTTACCTTTAATCAAATTTTCAACCAAATTTAACCTTAAAAAAATAAAATGAGATTACTAAAATACCCTTCGTCTTTACCAAAATACCCTTCATATTTCAAAATACCCTTCATTTTTACCAAAATACCCTTCATTTTTAATCAAATTTTCAACCAAAGTTAACCTTAAAATATAAAAAGGAATTACCAAAATACCATTCATCTTTATCAAAATATCATTCATCTTTCAAAATACCCTTCATCTTCTAAAATACTTTTCATCTTTACCAATTATCAAGATACATTTCTTCTTCCAAAATGCCCTTCATCTTTACCAAAATATCCTTCATCTTTAATCAAATTTTCAACTAAATTTAATCCTAAAAAATAAAAATGAATTACCAAAATACCTTTCATCTTTATCAAAATACCCTTCATCTTCCAAAATACCCTTCATTTTTAATTAAATTTTCAACCAAAATTAACCTTAAAAAATAAAATAAAAATTATCAAAATACCCTTAATCTTTATCAAAATACCATTCATCTTTATTATCAAGACCAAAAGTAATTCATCTCCACTGCTTTATTACCAAAACACCCTTCATTTTTATATGGATGTTGGATTGTATATTATATAAGTATTTTCTTTATCATATGTTCATTTTTAAGAGGAGATGCTGTCGAAATTACAATAGAATTATAAAATTTATAAATTTATTTAAATTGAAAATAATTATTTTTATAATTTTTTAATATAAATTTGATATATATATATATAGTGTAATTATATATTTATTAAGGTATTCTACTCATTTTTGTGCAGTTTGGGTGCATTATCAAAATTAAAGGTATTCTGGTCATCTTGCCATAGTCCAACAATAAAAAGTTATCAAACGAACATCAATTTATAACTTATATGCTTTTGTAAAGAATAAGCTTTTGTTGGATGTGACTTTTCAAGCTCTAAGCTTCTACTATATAAATATAATAAATTTATATTAAAAATTATAAAAATATTTATTTTAAATTTAAATAAATTTATAAATTTTATAATTCTATCGAAATTTTGGTAGTATCTCCTCTTGAAAATGAACATATCAAATTTTGCTGGTAAAAAAAATCTCCATAATACACAATTCAACATCCACATAAAGATGAAGGGTGTGTTTTGATAATAAAGTAGTGATGATGAATTGCTTTTAGTCTTGGTAGTAAAGATAAAGGGTATTTTGGTAACCTTCTTTTATTTTTTAAGGTTAGGTTTGGTTTAAAATTTGATTAAAGATTAAAGGTATTTTAGTAATGGTGAAAAGAGTTTTGGAAGATGAAGGGTATTTCGTAATTTCCTTTTATTTTTTAAGGTTACGTTTGATTGGAAATTTGATTAAAAATGAATGATATTTTGAAAGATGAAGGGTAGTTTGATAATTTGATTAAAGATGAAGGGTATTTTGATAAAGATGAAGGGTATTTTGGAAGATGAAGGGCATTTTGATAAAAATGAAATGTATTTTAGAAGATAAAGGGTACTTTGGTAATCTTTTTTTTTTAAGGTTAAATTTAATTGAAAATTTGATTAAAGATGAAGAGTATTTTGATAAAAATGAGGGGTATTTTGAATGATGAAGGGTATTTTGATAAATATGAAGGGTATAATAATCTCATTTAATTATTTAAGATTAAGTTTGGTTGAAAATTTGATTAAAGATGAAGGGTATTTTAGTAATTACACTCGAGTAATTTTACATTTTTGACTTCTCGCAAAGGCTATTTGAAGAAGTCCCTCTTTGACGACTTCTTTTAAGAATTACTTTTGGGCTTCAATTGAAATCCGTAGGAATAAAAAAAAAAAAACCCAACGAATATCATTTATCTGATTTTTTTTTGCTTACAAACAAAAAAAGCTAACTCCTGAAACTCAAACGAAAAGGGCCTAATTCATGAAAAACTCAAATTAAAAAATACAAAAGACAAAAAAATATAAATTTTGTTTGAGTTTGATCCAAGGTGTTAAAAATGGATGGCCATGCAACTCCCACATTTGAGTTTGACCCAAGGTATTGAAAATGGATGGCCATGCAACACCCAAATTTTAAAGAATAGCTCTACATCGACTTCGTTGGACACTGTGTTACCGTCACAATGCACAAATAACCATAGATTTATTTCTTCAATATACAAGTAAAAAAATCTACGGTTTTCTATGCACTACAATGTAAGTGCAGTGTCCAACACAGATTTTGTTAAGATGCACCCTAAGTTCACACGTTAAGATGCATTATGTCAAGGCCGGACCCAAAGATTTTCACTTGCAGGGGTGAACTAATAGTGTGAAGATGAAATTTTAAAAAATATATATTATAAATAGTAAGTGGAATTTAGAAAATCGATTTTCTATTTTATTAATTAAAAATATAAGTGGAATTAGAAGAAAAATCTTTTTACAAAAAAAAATGAGAAACTATGATTTATTGGCTTCTTAAAACTCAAAACTCTCTGAAGTGGAGAAGACAAACTTAGTACAAACCCTAACAATTACTCATGTCATTTTGGCCAAAATAATCTTGTTTTTTTCTTTTTTTCTAAATCCCAAAATTGTCGGATAAAATTGATTTGTCCCGAAAATTTTTTAAATTACGATTTATTGAAAGGTATAAGTTACAACATGTCAGTGAAACTGTGAAATAGTTTTCCCTTTCCAAGATTTTATATATGAAAGAGTAAGTCTAGTCTTACTATGTTGTTGAGTTCATCTTGTGACATCCTAAAACATGATCCAATGCCACTGGGATGTAGAGGAAACAATTCTATGAAGTTAAAAAAAAAAAAAAAAAAAATTCTAAAAAAGGTGTGTTCTTTCATAGTTAAAATTTAATTTTAAATTTGGGAGTTCATGAGTCATTCATTTTCAAAACTTTTGATCAAGTCCCCAAAAAAAAAAAAAATTTATTTTTTTCTTTAGAACTAAGTTTATTCATGAAATCTAGAGGGTTGCGGTGTTGGATTGCCAATTTGGTAATTCCATCTGTATTCAACGACCCTGAGTAAGATTTTAAATCTTACCAAGTCAGTAAGGAAAACATTTCCTTACAAAAAAAATAATAATAATATTGTGCTGGGGACACATAACCTTCCACATTTAGCTCAGCCCTTCCATCTGTAAAAAGTTTATTTTATTTTTTATTTCAAGATTTTATATACAAAATAAAATATTTTGCGACGGCTACGCATACATCTACACTTGCTTATTTGAGTTTCCTCCATCAACGGGTTTACCAAGGGCGTCCCATACAAAAATGGAGTACGGTGAAGACAGAACAACAAATGAAGGAATAAGCATTTGAGGATATTTTTTGTATGAATTTTTTTTTTTTAGGCCATTTTGGTAGGAATTTTTTTTTTTTTTTTGAAGGTACTTTTAATGCATCTTAACATGTGCCCTTAGGATACATTTTAACCAAATTCGTGAAAATAAATTTTTTTTTTCAAAGTTCTTAGAATTTTGTCATCTACATTTTCATGGCATTGGATCATGTTTTTAGATGTCATAATGTAATGTGGTCAGGAAATTTTTCTTGCTAACAATTTCCTAACTAACTTATTAAGGAAAGTGCTTTCAATTTTAAATTAAAATGCAACAGCGAAAAATAATTTTTCTTTAAATATTTTGTTTTGAAAGTTTTGGTGCATTGTCTATATCCCTGCCGCATTCGATCATGTTTTTGGATATGACAAGGTGGTGCGGTTAGAAAACTTTCCTTGCTAACTAAGGAAAGTGTTTTTTTCTTAAAAATAAGTTGTAAATGGTATACACCCACAGTGAGTTGAGACTCACCTCTCAAACCTCAACACATGCCATGTAATCAAGACTTGAGAAAAGCATAAATGAATATTTTAAGACATTAATTGATATAGATTCTTGATAACGTGATGTTTTTAGGTTTGGAGGATGTTCTCTGGATGCATACAATACAAATTCAAGGAATGTTAAAATGTTCTTTTAATTAGTAATGTTAAAATGTACAATACTCTCTTGGCCGGCTAACCCTATACAAGAACTTGATATGATTATTTTTTATGATTTATTTAAATTCATTTTTTATATTCACATCTAGCATCCATATTTTAGTAGTTATTAAATCTTTTTTTTTTTTTAGCTTTATTTTTCTTTTTATATTTATATATAAGGAAACATTCGGAGTCCCTAAAAAGAGTGAAACATTGTGTCAAATATAGGGGTTAGAAGTTTCGACATGGGCTGATTTTGTGTGAAGATGATCTCTATGGTGAAGAGAGCATCCTCACCAAAAATCAGCTCATTCCAAAACTTCTAACCTTATTTTACAAGTTGAAGAATCATGGACCATCAGAATTTTGTAAACCATTTTGATGGGGTTAAAAGTTTTGGAATGGGCTGATTTTTTGGGACGATGATTTCCTCGTTATAGAGATCATCCTCACTAAAAATCAGCTCATTTTAAAACTTCTAACCCATAGATTGTAAAAATGCTTGGCTCTCTTTAGGGCTTTCGAATGCCACCCATATATATATATATGGGTCGAGTTCCGTAGATTACATGTTTTGTCGTATATGGGCAAAAAGTTTCGGAATGAGCTGATTTTTTAGAGGATGATGTCTATGGTGAGGGGATCATTTTCTCAAAAAATCAGTCCATTCTGAAATTGCAAACCCCATTTAACAAGTTGAAGAATCATCGATCGTTCATTTTAACTGTTAGTTTGTAACCACTTTTCATAGGGTTAGAATTTTAAAATTGGCTGATTTTTTGTTAAGATGATCTACTCACCATATAGATCATCCTCACAAAAAATCAACCCATTTCGAAACTTTTTTGCCATATAGGACAAAACGCTGCTTAGAATATTATTTAGGAAACAATGTCCTACATATATATATATATGGGGAGCGTTCAAAGGCCCTAAATAGAGCCTAGCATTATGCCAAACATTTTTCAAACATAGGTTAGAAGTTTTGGAATGGGTTGGTTTTTTGTGAAGATGATCTCTATGATTAAGAGTTCATCCATCACCAAAAATCAGGTCATTCTGAAACTTCTAACCCTAGTTTACAAATTGAAAAATCGTGGAATGTCCAATTTTTGTAGTCCACTTTTAATTGGATTAGAAGTTTCAGAATGATTGATTTTTTGTGAGGATGATCTCCTATTTAATATCAACTTTTATACAAATAAAACATTGAAACCAATACAATGCTTTTTGAATCCATATTTTTCAATCATGCTTCACAGTTACTCCAAGTCTTAAAAAATGATAAATAGAGCATGAGTTTCACAAGTCCGTGAATTCATTTAACATCCTAAACATATTAATACTTCCGAAACCACCGACAAAACAAAATACATTATCTTCCAATAAACTTATACGTACATAAAAAATATGTAACTCAAAACTACAATTAAACCAAATCATCAATCCTTTTTTTTTTTCGTTGTACTTCCCTTACAATGAAAACTTCACCTCTCATTAAACGTTACTATAAGGTTGTATTTCACACCTCAGACCAAACAGTCCTTGATGTATGTAACCTCCATCAAATATCAGATGATCATGAGTTTTCTTGGGTTTCATATCATAGGGCTCTCCATATCTGAGTCACAACTTAATGTTATCAAACCAGCTTATGTAAGTTGTTGGAAGCAAGAAATATTTTTATATATATATGCACCATATGGAATTTTTCTTACCAAAAAGGATATTTTCTCTATCTAATTAACAATGAAAAACAAACAACAAATTCAATGTCAAGACATCTCATGGCTTGTTTAAAGAAAATTTCATGATAAATTTATAAACTGGACTACTAATTTTAATTCAATAATATTTTTCAATATCAATAATCATGGCCTAACATAAATAATTAATCATATTACGAACACAAACAATGATTGATGTTAAAATTAGCATTGCAACAATGTACAAATCAATGCTTGTAAAATTCAAAAACAATCTGAAATTCCTTCAGTAAAAAATTAACAGAAATTTAGGCTCAAATATTTCATATCAAAAGAAGTTTTCTGATCTGATTTCTTTAAAAAAGTTGTAGATCTCTTCATTCTCTTTCCAACGAACCGATTTCACCCAAATTTGATGTCATGGTAAAAGGTTATACTCTTTTTGCAAACATTAGGCAGGATCCGATTTCAGATACGAGAAAAATCGAACTTCTTGTATTTTATATATTATCACTATATAGAAAAATATGAACACGACATGATCATATGACCAAATCATATCATCAATCATTTATACCAAAAAATCGAAAAAATGAAACTACATTATTTTCATAGAAAATAATTAATAATTTAATTATATTTAAGAGTTAGAATCACTCAAGTTTTTTCGATGATTTTCATCTAAGAACCTATGAACTTTAAAAAAAAAAATTATTTTCTTCTTCCTTTATAAATTCCAGCATAATTGGAGTTTAGGATTTCAAGTTTAGATAAGAGAAAGGAAGCTAAGGTTACCCCCAGACAAAAAAAAATTTAGATTATAACAAAACCAATCACCAACAACTAACCTATATGGTTGGTGATCCCAAGATCTAGGTTCAAGGATAACAGTTATTATTAAAAGCGATTGTGGAGAGGTACTGCCTAAGAGTTTTACTTTACGTTGATATCGGTGTTATAGTAGTATTGTGGGGGTTGAGTTATTAATTCTCAATGGTTTCTATGTATAAAGTTGATCATTCCAGATTTTCATATACGTAGAAAAATATGGTGTCTTTTATAAAATATTTATCAAACTTCTAATTTTGGACATTATCAATGAAGGAATTAAAAATAAGCTTTTTTCTCTAATTTAGAGAGTCCAACACGTATGGAGAGAGAAAAATGCATTCATTGATCCTCTTGCTAACTATGAACTAGTTAATAGAATTTTTTTTAAAATTTCAGATATTAATAGTCTTCCCTTAATTACAAGAAAGTGTTTTATAGCTGATAATCTTGCTGTTCCATGTTTTCGACTTGTAAATTAAGGGGATTCCACTTTGTACAGATTCTTTGATTAGTACAATTCTGCGCATTTAGCAAAAAATAAAATATATAAAGTATCTTTCAATATTTTATTAACCGAACAATAACTAAATCAAAAATTTATCCGACTCTTATTCATCAATTTATGTTTGTTTAAAAAATTAAAATATGCATACTTTTATTAATTACCTTTATTAATTTAACATAAAAATAAAATTTGTCAAAACCAATTCACTACACGAAAACCGGAAAAATTGAAAAAAATAAATAAATAAATAATTTCGGACTTTGGCCGACGAATTTTAGAAATCCAAATTTGTCGTGCATGGGGCCACGAATTTTGAGTTCTCCACCTCACTCTCTCAGTCTCTATGCGATTTCCGCCCCCCCCCCCCCCCTCTCTCTCTCTCTCTCTCTCTCTCTCTCTCTTTATCTCTTGATCTCTCAACACTGAAAATGATGGAGTGAAGAAAAAGCCGTTATGGAGATGAAACCCTAAACTGGAGCCTTAAAGTGATTTCTTGATTTCTCTAGTTGGTGGATCCATAACACCGTTTAAGTTATTAAAGATGAGATCTAGGGTTTATGATTCCATTAGCTCTTCGATCTCTGAATTGGTTTTAATCCTTATTTACTTGGATACAATTTTGATTTTTTCTGTTAATCTAAACAGCGAGGATCAAGGTTCATGATCTCAAAGCTAACTCAAAGCCAAATCTGTTGAGCCAATTGAAGGATCTGAACACAGAACTCGCTCTACTCCGTGTCTCTAAGGTTATTTGTGGAGCCCCCAATAAGCTATTTCTCTAACCTTTTTCTCCTGATTTTAGACTTGTAAGTCTCTTTCTCACATGCGCACATGCGAATCTCACACTCCATTTCCAAGCTAAAAGGTTAATTTTCTACTTTTTGTTGTAGTTTATTTCCTCTACGTTTAATAGCAAAATCAAGTAGCAAAGGTTCTCTCCTCAATTCTTAAGATTAGGTTAAATTTGTACTTTCATAATTGATGATATGATCATTTTTCCATGATTTTACTTATAGGAATCAATCTTCTTCCAAAAAGTTCTTGAATATGTCAAAAAAAAATTCTGATTAGATGAGACTGCAACATGTTGGAAGGTCATTAGTTTAGTGCTGATAGTACTAAAGGAACATTAATTATATCTTATAGAAAGACCAAACTAATAATTGGAGAAACTACATATGATATATCTTTTCCAATATTGACTCCTAGCTATACTTAGTTTAGTACTGAGAAAAACAGGCATTGTGTTTCTCCATTCAACCTCAGTCCAATAAGATTCCCCGCTTTCAATAACTTTCACTTGATGAAGTTTACGTTCCAAGCACTACCACTCGTGCGGTACCCGTGGGTCTCTTTAGTAAGTATTACATCGTGAGAGATGTAGCCAACTATTACCAGAGTAGAGGCATTGTTTAATTTTTGTGAAACTAAACACTAATTAGAGTTATGTTTTGGGTGTCTATTTTAAATGTGTAGCTTCTAGTTAGAGATCTCAAAGCTAAAAATTAAGAAGAGAGTAGGAGAGGGTTAGATTTAATGTTCACTTGATACCATGCATTCTTTTGGAAGATCTTTTAAACAGGTGAAGCACTCAGGTCAAATTTTGACACTCAAACTAACTTTTGTACACCATTTCTGAAAGCGCCCTCGATTCCCGGGGTGCGCAGATTCGCTTTTGACCTTTGAGGTTTGGGAGTCGCCGCCTAGTTATTACGGTCTAGGAACCGAAAACTGACTCTAAACGGATAAAAAAACTAATCTACTGAAGAAAAACTAAATCCGGGGATCACATTACGGAGTTGGAAGGTATTAGGCACCAACCCCGCCCGGCCAATGCCGGTCTCTACTTATCCCAAATAAGACGACATTGCTAACAAAAAAATTAGATAAAAAAATAAAAGAAATTTTACCTTCAATACGCAAAGATTCTATTCCCTCAGATCTGATAAAATCGTTCATTGTACCGTACTCCTTGCTTCGTTCCGTTTCCGAATCTGATTTCTGATCTCCGAGGCAAGGTATCTCTTTCTTGGATCTGGATTCTTCGAACTTGTTATGGATTTTGGGATGTTTTTGAAGGGATTCTAAGTGTTTTTCAAGTTAAAATTGAAGTATGGGTATTAGGTAAGGAGTTTGGACTTCAAAATTAGGATTTATGAGAGGTTAGGGAAGTTTTTTGACCTACTTCTCTTAGGATTTATTATTTGATACGAAAATAGGATGTGAGGACCCCCCTATTTATAGATTTTTTTTAAGTATTTGTTTAGATAGAATTAGTGTTTAATTATAATTCTTTTAGTTAGAGTTATATTTTAATTAGAATTATTTTAGGTAGAGTTATATTTTACTTAGAATTCTATTAAATAGCGTTATTATTTAATTAGGATTGTTAAATAGAATTATTATTTAATTAGAACTCTATTAGGATTTTGACTTTTGGCCTTATTTGATTGACTTTAAGATTTTGACTTTAGTCTTACTTGATTGACTTTAATATCTTGACTTTAGTCTTACTTGATTAACTTTAATTTTTTTGGAGAACCCCCCTCTATTATATATTTAATTCTTTGGACCCCCAAATGAAAGGGTCCTTGAATAAATATCTTGGCAACCCTCAACAATTTTGCCTGAGAATTTGATTGATCGATTTTTTTTCTTTAAATTTTTAAAATAATTTTATTAATGTTTCACTTTAATTATTTAATGTTTTATTTATTAATTTTAAAATTTTTAATTATAAAAATTATAAAATTACCATTTTGCCCTCGGAGAGGACTTTTTGTGTTTCAAGTCTGTTTTTTATGTTCTATGATATTTTAGAATCGATTTTTCGTAAGAAATTCATTGGAAATATTGTTTGTGTCATTTATGCAATTTTTTGTGTTGAATGGTCGTGAACTTTATGAGGGATATTTTTGTAATTTTGTCGAATTCTATGAAAATTGGCGAAATGATTTATTTAGTTTCGATTTGTTGTTTTATGTATTTGAATGGATTTTCCTAAGTGTAACGTAGGCTCTAGGGATGTTTTAAGGTTAGGGGTATTTTGATAATTTGATTTTTTTTTTTAGTGATTTTTATCGTGAAGCTTCTTTTTATCTGAAAATGATGATTTTTAAGCTTTTGGGGTTATATTTTCCTAGTATAATGTGGTTTCTACAGTTTTGTCAGTTTGAGATACCTTATCCGGATTTCTGAAACAAATCTGGTAACAAAATAAACATTCATCATTGAGAACCGTTGCAATCGGGTTGACGAGTTGATTAATCAGGTGAATGCAAAAATGGGGTGTCTATAGATGCCCCTCTTTGACAGAGGGTTGAAGAAAACTAGATAACAAATCTATTTTGGTAGATAGTTTGATATCCGAATGCCAAAGCTAGAGACAGTTCATTTTACAGCCTGATTTAGCAATTCGTCGAGGCGTTCGGATCCTTGAGGTAAAACTCCTCCGAACTAAAAAAATGTCAGGTCCTTGAGCACGAGCTCTCACTGGAGGTGTCAAATCCTTGAATTTTAGAAAATTCTCCCTGACTAATGCAAAAGTGCACGTGTGTGCATTGGTATGATGCTAATTTTGGAAAAGTGCATTTCTATTTTGCACATTCATAAAAAAAAAAAAAAAAAAAAACTGAGTAAGGTGACTGAGCAAAACATGAAATCTGGGTAAAACTTGAGAAAAAATTTGAGTTTGAATAAAGAAAAATAAGATTTGAGAAAAATTCAAGCAAAAGTTGAATGTCCTACTCTACCTACCTTAGGTGAAAGAGTAATGAACTTTGCTTTTTGAGAAGTTCTACTCTACCTACATGGAGTGAAAGAGTAATAACCTAATTTTTTTTTTGGAAGTTCTACTCTACCTACTCGGAGTGAAAGAGTAATGAACTAATTTTTTTTTTGGAAGTTCTACTTTACCTACTCGGAGTGAAAGAGTAATGAACCAAGCTTTTTGGGAGTTTTACTCTACCTACTTAAGGTGAAAGAGTAATGAATTAATTTTTTTGGAAAGTTCTACTCTACCTACTTGGAGTGAAAGAGTAATGAACTAATTTTTTTGGGAGTCCTACTCTACCTACCCAGGGTGAAAGAGTAATGAACTAATTTTTTTTTTGGGAAGTTCTACTCTACCTACTTGGAGTGAAAGAGTAATGAACTAATTTTTTTGGGAAGTTCTACTCTACCTGCTCAGGGTGAAAGAGTAATAAACTAATTTTTTTGGGAAGTTCTACCCTACCTACTCAGAGTGAAAGAGTAATGAACTAAATTTTTTTTTGGAAGGTTCTACTCTGCCTACTCTGAGTGAAAGAGTAATGAACTAGCAAAATCCGAGAAAACCCTCAATGGCAACTGAGTAAAATCCAAGATAACCCTTGACGGCAACTGAGTAAAATCTAAGATAACCCTTGGCGGCAACTGAGCAAAATCCAAGATAATCGTTGGCGACAACTGAGTAAAATCCAAGATAACCTTGGCGGCATCTAAGTAAATTCCAAGATAACCCTTGGCGGCAACTGAGCAAAATCCAAGATAACCCTTGGTGGCATCTGAACAAAATCCAAGATAACCCTTGGCGACAATTGAGCAAAATCCAAGTTAACCCTTGGCGGCAACTGAGCAAAATTCAAGATAACCTTTGGCTACATCTAAGCAAAATCCAAGATAACCTTTGACGACAACTAAGCAAAATCCAAGTTAACCCTTGGCGGCATCTAAGCAAAATCCAAGATAACCCTTGGTGACATATGACCAAAATCCAAGATAACCCTTGGCGGCATATGAGCAAAACTGGCAGAGGAATGAATGAATTTTGGGAAAAAATGAATGAATCTGGGGAAGAATGATTAGAATGAATCTGGAGAACAATGATTGAATTGGGGAACGAATGAATAAATCTGGAAGAGAATGATCGAATCCAAGAATGAATGGATCTGGAAAAAGATTAATGCATCTGGGAATGAAAGAATGCCTTATCTCCTGTCTAGGTAAATGAGTTATTCTCTGGGAAAAAATCAAAATATGAGATCAGAAACGTTTTTGTTTGAACCTCAATTTTTTTTTTCAAAAGTTTTATGAATTTAAAACCAGAGTTTTTATTTCTTTTGAACCCCAAGGGTTTTCGAAAAATTATTATCAAGAGGGTAACCTTAAGTTTGGGATTCATTTTATCTTTTAGGATTAACATTGCTCAACCTTCAAAATAAAATGCCCCAAGTTTGACAAGAAACATGGCATTGGAGATAATTGAACATATCATTAAAAAAAATGCCCCTAGTATAAGGGAAAAACTACATATCAGAGAAGGAAGAAAATGCTCCTTGTATGAAGGTTTGAATTATTTGACTACTACAAGCGCAATAAAGATTCAACTTTCTAATTTCGATATTTTATATTGAAGATTTTGAGTCAGGCTCAAGAAAATAAAATATTTCCTTTCGAGATTCATTGTAGAATCCACCATTTTCCCTCTTGGTTAACTTGGAAAAGTAAAAAATTTCAGATCAATCATAGACAAGATACTTGTGGCTTTTAAGTCTATGCCTGGTTTAAGCTAAATATTAGACATGATTATTCGGACTTCAAATGTTTCGGCTCGAACCTCTTGAGATTTTCTTATGTTTTTCTTTGTTGCTCTAACTTTTGCCTAGATCACCTTTTCAAATTTTCGATCTAGCGAGCTTGCTCTAGCTTTTGCCCAGATTGTCTTTTCAAGTTTTCAATCTAGCAAGCTTTTTTCTCTTTACTCTAATTGTTGCCAAGACCGTCTTTTCGAATTTTCAACCTTGCGAGCTTGCCTTAGTTTTTGCCTAAGTCACCATTTTCACGTTTTCAACTTAGCAGGCTTTGTTTTTTCTTCTTCCCTTCTGAACTTCTAGAGTGACTGTCTGATCATATTTTCCTACCTTCCTTGACTTTTTTACACGATACTTAAGAGGACTTTTATAGGTAGGCTTAGGACTGAGCATAAAAAGAAAGAAATTTTGTGGCTCAAAAACCCAAATGCCCCTTGTGTAGCATTTTATTTTATTTTATTTTTTTTAATTTTCTTCCCCATTTTTGATGATATTTCTTTTTTCCTTTGAATTAGATTTTTTCTTTATCGAGGATTCTATTTTTTTTATTTTGATGTGGTCGGGCCTGAAGTAATTTCTCAGGTTGCCTACGTACCCCAGAATTTTGGGATTAGACCAAAACGTAGTTCGAATCTTTCCTCTCCTAAGTTAGGTGATCGGGCTGAGAAAGAAAAATATATAAATTTTTTTTGAAAAAACTGCAAAGGGGTTGAGAAAGAATATATTGAACTAGGTAATAGGAGAATTGATTCGACCAAAAATGGCCTCCTTAAATGTAGTACCGTTTGATTTGGTCAAGTTTGTTGGTTCTGGTAATTCGATTCCATCATAATCTTGAAGCCTGACAGCTTTTCCTAGTAATATTTCCTTGATGATGAATGGACCTCCCCAATTTGGTTTGAACTTCCCTCTAGGGTCAAAGATAGGTACCCGATTCTTTTTGAGTATTAAATCCCTGACTTATAATTGACGGGTCTTGATCTTTTTGTCAAACACACGGGTGACTCTTCTTTGATAAGTTTGCACGTGATACATAGCTCTTATTCGTTTTTCTTTGATCAAATTTAATTTTTCATACCGTTGACGAACCTAATCTGCTTCTGACAACTGACTTTCCAACAAGATCCTGAGAGATGGAATTTCCATTTCAACTAGCAAGACTGCTTCTAGATAATATATTATAGAGTAAGGAATAGTTCCAGTGGAAGACTGTATTTGAAGTACGACACCCCCATAGTGTGAATGGTAGCTTTTCTGACTAATCTTGGTGTGATTGACACATTTTCACGATAATTATCTTGAGACTCTTACGAGCTGCTTCAACCGTTCCATTAATCTGAGGATGGTAGGGGGATGATCTGTGATGCCGAATTTTGAACTTTGTACGCAGAATAATGACTTAAACTTTGAAGTATGACCCATCATCAGGGATCAGTTCAAATGGTACCCCCATATCGACTGATAATATGTGATTTGCAACTCAATATGTAGTGATGATAGCACTGATATTTTATAACATCTTTATCGATATTTTCATCTTATCAAGCGAGTATCTATTCCATGTTGAACAACACCTAAGCTTGCACCTAACACATCCTCATCGGATCACGCGAACAAGTCTTTTAAAATTTCTGAGTAAATTCATTATCCCCTCATGTTCCTCTAGGGATAGGAGGGTTTCTATTTGAATCTCTTTAGGAATTATTTTATGTTCCGAGGTCAATGAACTTTGTTTTCTCAATTAAACGTTGAGCTTGACTCTTATCTTCTTACTCAGGAAAAAAATCTATCCTTGAAACCAGATTAGTGTTTAATTCGTTAATGCGCTCGAGGTATTTAGAAATTTTCTTTATCTAATCAAATTCAAATGGGGTAACAAATACCTCTATGACTCGACAAACTAACTCAACTCAACAGAAAAAAAAAAAGTCGACTCGAAAAGAAGACATGACCTTACTGAAAAAAAGGACTCAAACTAACCCAAATGACTCATGAAAACTCAAGACTACCCACAACGGGCTTGATTAGGACTGAGGACTGCTTACAATCGGCATGACTGAGGCACTGTGATCTTCAAAGAACAACTGGACAATGTTGAGAAATTTTGATGTCATTTCTAACTATTGACTTGATATTGACATTTACTTTAACTAACCGGATTTACAACCCTAACTAGACGATAGACGATTGAACTTAGATACAATTATAACCTAGTAACCCCATCAAATGTGGATTATTAATTCCAGTGTTAACCCCTTGATAATATTTTAAATGAACCCTAAGATTTTATTGAATTATATACACCAATCCATTAAACAATTCATCCATAAAAGGAAAATAATTTTATTGCACTCTTGAAAATTATTGAAAAATAATGTTTTTATTGAATAATAATTTTCACAAACATATTTCAATAATTTTTCATACAAAAATAGATCTTTTGTAAAATCATTTTTTTCTTTGAAAAATATTTTTTTTTTTTTTTTTTTTTGGAAAATATTTTCTTTTAGAAAACTTTTTTGGGAAAGCATTTCCTTTTGGAAAATCTTATTCTTCTAGAAAACATGTTACTTTTTTAAAGCATTTATTTTCTGGAAAGCATTTTTCGTCTTTTAAAATAGGTTAAAAATCCAAATTAGAAAAAAGTTTGAATTTCATTTTAATTCAAATGGCTTGGCCCACAATGATCGTTGGATCGAGATAGGCTGGGTCAAGTTTAAAATGGATTTTTTATTGGGTTGGTGTACCCAGTGATACTGTAATTTCAAATCAGGTTAAACAACAAAAAATTTATCCTTAAGGACAAACTCGCACATTCCTAATCTCATCATTCATATACATTCATCTCATCATTCACATGCATTATGATCTCATCATTCACATACATTCATCTTTCATAAGGCCTCATTCAATGAACAACCCGGGAACACCCACGATAAGTTCGAGTCGTGGCCTACAGGGGAGCTTTCTAGACTCTAAGTTTACTATATGCAATGCATTTTTAACTGACCACCCTTACCCAAGTACACCTATATACCTCTCGAGCGTACTCAATCAGACGGTACGTGGTGACTTGGTTTAATATACCGTATAGGTGATAATCTAAAACTTCAACTCACTTCGCTGAAGCCAAAAACAGCCAGTTTGATTCCCAATTGAGAGATGGCGCACGAGCTGAGCAAGGGGGCCCACTTAAATACCTCTCGTCTAGAATAGACGTAGTCTATCCCCCTCGTACAGTAGGGTACAACGAGGCAGGATCTCGCTTAGGCACTGGTTTTGACCAAGAAGTGCAATTGATGTACTTGGATTATCTTTTATATACCTACGGGTACGAGTCAAGAGTTGTAGCTTTCATAAATGGTTTGGCATCCCACGAGATGACCGACCACGTACTAGTACTACGTTGGTAATCGGGACATGTGACTGTATGGCTCACAATAAGTCAAAGATTCAGGTCGCTCCAGCCTGGGTGCATCGATATACCTTTTAGAGTCACCTGATCAAACGGTACTAATGCTCCAGTTTAATATACCCTAAGGTACGTGACTGGAGTTGTGGTTTTCATGAATGACGTCGCATCTTCGCAGAGACCGGGCCAATCACTAGTGCCACGTTGGCTATATTGGGATATGCAAGCTTGCAAAACAATAAACGTGCATGTGGTGTGTGCAAAACAGGGTGGGGTGTGCCCGGGTCCTTTTCAAACAAATGGGCCCATGGGCCTGATTATACCATCACACATTAATACCATATGAATATTAGCCAAAATAAATACCGATCCAATAGCATCATTAAGATCACCAATAAATACATCAACTATATATCTGATCAAGATCAATGGCAAATTAATTAATGAGCATGGCATAAAATAATTGATCAAATCCAAACATTGCAATAGGTATAATTTTTATAATTTTTAAGGTCCAATCGATGATCACTTTTGGATGATCCAAAATAAATCGAGATTCCAATAGATGTTACATTGATGATAGAATGATAATTGTTGAGATGAGGAACGATGAACCCTCTCTTTTTTTTTAATTAAAAAAAATTTAGAAACACATCCCAAAAGAAAATCAAAGAGAAAAATCCTAGTGCCAAATGAGCTCGCTCTTATGAACATTAACTGTGTTAACACTAGATAAATTCAGATTTTCTGTAAATTAGGAAAATACAATCTGAACTTGCATCTATGATATCTAAGGCTTCTGGTAACGAAATTGAGTGAATTCAGGTTCTAAATTAATCTACTCGATGAGATCTACGTTTTACTAACAGGTTTCTAGACTTAATTCTTATTAGAATGTTCTATAAAAATGTTTTAACATTACTGTCCCAGTCTTCATTCAGCAATAATTTCATATTTACAAATTGAACTTGCATCGATGATATCTAAGGTTTCCGATAACGAAATTGAGTAAATTTAAGTTCTAAATTAATCTACTCGATGAGATCTACGTTTTATTAACAGGTGCCCAAATCTAATTCTAATTAGATTGTTCTGTAAAAATATTTTAACATTACTGTCCCAACCTTCATTCAGCAACAATTCTAGATTTACATATTTAACTTGCATTGATGATATCCAAGGCTTCCGATAACGAAATCGAGTGAATTCAGGTTCTAAATTAATCTACTCGATGGGATCTACATTTTGTTAAGAAGTGCCCAAACTTAATTCTCACTAGAATATTCTGTAAAAATGTTTTAACATTACTGTCCAACCTTCATCACTCCATCCTTTTCATATGTCAATTTGAATCTTTCATTATTTAGGGGTCATCAAAAAGTGACCTTTAATTAGACAAAAATACAATACCCAAAATCATCCATAATTAAGCCACAAAAATAAATAACTAAATAAACAAATAAATAAATAAAATAAATCGAACTAAATAAAAAAAAAAAAAAAACTAGGTCATCTTGGTAATGCTCCCATACTTGAGATTTTTAGAGTCCGATCTTCAATAGTCTCCAGTGGAGTCGCCACTGAAAGCGCCCTCGATCCACAGGGTGTGTGGATCCGCTTTTGACTTTTGAGGTTTGGGAGTCGTCACCTAGTTATTACGATCTAGAAACTGGATACTGACTCTAAACGGATAAAAAAATAATCTACTAAAGAAAAACTGAATCCGGGGATCACATTACGGGGTTGGAAGGTGTTAGGCACCAACCCCGCCCGGCCAATGCCGATCTCTACTTATCCCAATAAAGACTACATTGCTAACATAAAATCTAGATAAAAAAATATAAAAAAATTTACCTTCGATAAGTAAAAATTTTATTCCCTCAGATCTGATAAAATCGCTCTTTTTACCGTACTCCTTACTTCGTTCTATCTCCGAATCTGATTTCTGATCTCCGAGGCAAAGTATCTCTTTCTTTGATCTAGATTCTTCAAATTTGTTATGGATTTTAGGGTGTTTTTGAAGGGATTCTAATTATTTTTCAAGTTAAAATTGAAGTATGGGTATTAGGTAAGGAGTTGGGACTTCAAAATTAGGGTTTATGAGAGGTTAGGGAAGCTTTTTGACATACTTCTCTTAGGGTTTATTATTTGAAACGAAAATACAGTGTGAGGACCCCTATTTTTTAAGTGTTTGTTTAGATAGAATTAGTGTTTAATTATAATTCTTTTAGTTAGAGTTATATTTTAATTAGAATTGTTTTAGGTAGAGTTATATTTTACTTAGAATTCTATTAAATAGAGTTATTATTTAATTAGGATTGTTAAATAGAATTATTATTTAATTAGAACTCTATTAGGGTTTTGACTTTTGGTCTTATTTGATTGACTTTAAGATTTTGACTTTAGTCTTACTTGATTGACTTTAATATCTTGACTTTAGTCTTACTTGATTGACTTTAATTTTTTGGGAGAACCCCCCTCTATTATATCTTTAATTCTTTGGACTCCCAAATGGAGGGGTCCTTGAATAAATATTTTGGCAACTCTCAACAATTTTGCCTGAGAGCCTGATTGATCGATTTTTTATTTAAATTTTTAAAATAATTCTATTAATATTTCACTTTAATTATTTAATATTTTATTTATTAATTTTAAAATTTTTAATTATAAAAATTATAAAATTATCGTTTTACCCTCGGAGAGGACTTTTTGTGTTTCAAGTCTGTTTTTGATGTTCTAGGATGTTTTAGAATCAATTTTTAGTAAGGAATTCATGGAAATATTGGTTTGTATTATTTATGCAATTTTTTTGTGTTAAATGGTCGTGAACTTTATGAGGGGTATTTTTATAATTTTGTTGAATTCTATGAAAATTGGCGAAATGATTTATTTGATTTCGATTTGTTATTTTATGTGTTTGAATGGATTTTTCTAAGTGTAACGTAGGCTCTAGGGATATTTTAAGGTTAGGGGTATTTTGGTAATTTGATCATTTTTTAGTGATTTTTATCGTAAAGTTTCTTTTTGTCTGAAAAATGATGATTTCTAAGCTTTTGGGGTTATATTTTTCTAGTGTAGCGTGGTTTCTATAGTTTTGTCAGTTTGAGATACCTCATCCAAATTTTTGAAACAAATCTGGTAACAAAATAAAGTATTGGAATAAACATTCATCATTGGGAACCGTTGCAATCGGGTTGACGAGTTGATTAATTAGGCGAATGCAAAAATGGGGTGTCTACACTTTCCGGATTTCTTTTTTTCTTTCCTTGCAAGATAGTAACTAACATTTATCATAGAGTATGAGTTCTATTCTACTTATTCCAACTAATTTTTTTTTCCTTTCAGCAGATATATATTATGCGTATATGTATTTTTTTCTATGGGTATATGATACAAATTGTAAGATATGCCGTTACGTATTTCATTTATCTTTATTATTGCATAAATATTTCTTATTTTTCACATTATTTAGTGTTGTTTGAGACTTTGAGTATACAAATCCTATTTTTTTAGGGTTAGCCAATTCTGACACTTTCTATATGTGTCAAGCTCTTGACATCTGCATCTTCATCGCTGCAACGTGGAAATAATTTGCATTTGGCGTATTGTGACTTGTCCTCCTTTTCATAAGGCAAGCTTTTTACCTCAACTTTGATGGGTGCAATAACCATTAAACAAAAGGAAATGGGTAGGCAACTTAGTTAAGAACATGGGAAGGGTCGTTGTATTTGGATTCTTTTATTCTATTTTCTTTTTCTATTTTTGAGGGTTCTAATTTTGGGGAAGATAGATGCATATAGCAACTCCCGATTTTATAAATAGAGATCTCTAGGACTGTAAAACAATAGTAATTTTCCTTGATCTAATCCGTGGACTTAGGCACACTACCAAACCACATAAATCCCCTTGTGTTCTTGTGTGTATTTTTTGTTTTCTTTGCTCTTCGTTTCTTTCAGGCATTTGGAATAGCATAGTCAAGAAGTTATCTTAACTAAGCCTCAAATACTTTTTTTTTACTTCAAGATTAATTCTTTTGGGGAAGCTTGAGCAATTTCATTGGCTTACAAAGGGAATAACTTTTTGTGGTGGTTTGAACTTAGGTCAACTATGTCCTTTGGAGTACCAAAAACATATCTGACTCATTGGTGAGGCAAGTTGGGCAGCATTCTGCATTTTTAATAATGATTTGGTAAATTGACTACTAGTATATAGATCAGGCTTCGAAAATGAGTCAATCCTAATGACCAATCAATTCTTAGTTTGAACATTTTCCCATTATGTCTTTTCTGATCCATTTTGAAATATCAGTATTGTATCTAACATCTACTCATGTACACTAAACCCATGTTGACTTGGAAGGGGAATGGCCTTCATATCTTAATTTATTTTTGTTTTAACTTTCTTGATAGTTTTATACTTTATAGGGTAGCCAATTTTGAAAACTTTACAATTGTCATGAAAATTGATCTTTTGATTCAAATTATGTTTTCTTTATTCCACAATGCATGATCCTTGGAGATAAACTTGCACAAATAAGATTTAGAGAACTTAAATATTGGATTCAGTGATGATTGAAGTCAGATTTAACTAGAATCTGGGCTTGGGTGGACATTTGACAGAGCCGAGGCAAACATGTTGATACATGCATAGGGAAATTGCTTTGCTTACTCCTGTCTAGATTAGATTAGGTCTATTTGGGACTTATTATTATTCAAATTATATCCTATTATAAATTTATATAGTTTGTCATTCTAAGAGATGACGTTAAGATACATTTTTTTTCCCGATTTGTTGAAAGTTCGATAAAACTACATCATCCTTACTTATTCAACTTGTAAGGAGTGGAAAACGAAACCTGGTTAAGTAAGGAGTGGAAAACGAAACCTAGTTTGGTTAAGTTACCCCTTCTTATGCTAGTTTGGGTCTACCTTAACCCTGCTAGCCTTTCAAAAAAAAATTTGTATAATAGTTTGATCCAAGGGAGATGAAAGCTTGAGTAAGATATTTTAGGAATCTAGTCCTTACTAACCGAATCCTTCTTTTAAAAATCCTCCAAACCCACTCACAAACATTGTGGTAACCCTTTCTCAATTGGGTACCTCAATCCACTTTGAACTTTGGGTTCTCACTAAACACACATCCACTCTCCACTTCCTAACTTAGTCCTTGTTCTCATTTCATACTTTTGGGTTCCCATGAATGTGAATATTTGCATTCATTAATCAAATATCTTAGGTAACTGTGATACCTTTGTTTTTGTATTTGATGTTTCTCTTTCTTAAATGGATAATGTATGTGCAGGCAACATTTTGTCAGACCATGAGCAGATAACTTCCACATTATGGGTTGGTTGATAAAAAATTTTAAAGGTTGCAACCGTAAAATTTCAGAAGGGTGATATCATGGGAAGCTTGGAGATGATAGAGTTTTGGATGAACCTTTATTCAGTTATTGCATCTTGTTGGAATTCTCTTTTGTCTCTCATGCTCTTCTTACTTGGTTAGGGCACTCTGTTCCCTCACATTTAGCTGGAAAGCAAGACGTAATTTATAGTTTTAGAGTTAATCGATGAATCCGAGATGCTATCGAGTCTGATAAAGATAGGTTCTTGTTTTTGATTATATTCTTGATCTCCCATGAACATATCATAGTCTTGGTTAGATGATGGGTTTGTAATTTTTAAATGTTAAGTTGCTTCTTTCATGTTAGTGCTTTTCTAACTTTATTTTGTGAAGGAACTTGAATACAGGATGCATTATTTGAGTATGAAGATGTAGATCGAGCTATTGCAATTTCTCTTTCAGAAGAAGGTGAAAAAGGGGAAATTGTGATTGGTGAGTAATATGGCTATTTTGTGTGATTGTGAATGTTGTTGGAATTCTTTGATTGCATGACTATATTTTATCTGTTAACACAAACAAGTAATTTGAGCGATGAGTTATACTAATTGCATTTGAGTATGGTCAATGGGTTTGATCTTTTTTCATGTCTATATATAGTCTTTTATGGATGGGTTCACTGACTGAGAATCTAAATATTGGATTAGTGGGGCTCTAAAGAGTGTGTAAACACGAACTGAATTCTAAGATAATGGTGCAATTTTTAAATTTATACCCTTTCATTTATATATATAGGCATCTTTGTTTACACAATGCAGGATTTGTGAATCATTAAAACGTTGTCTTCCTGACCTGTTAAGAGATGCAACTTTCAGCAGTTGCCTTTGTGTAAGTACTACCTCTGAAATTTTTTCTGTGATATTGAGAGTTTGATTTCCAATTCTTTAGCACTTGTTCTTGAATTTCAGTTATTGAGTTATGACAAATGCTTTTGTAAAGATGATACTCGTTATAATACTTTTTCTTCGATAAATGCTTTTGCTTTAGTTCATTTAGGTTTATTACAAAATCATATTGTTACACGTGACTATGGATGGAAATCATGGAGGAACAAGATCTACTTAGCTGATCCAAATCTTTGGGATAAGGCTTCGATGATGATGATGGCAAAATCAACTGGTCGTAAATCAAGAACTCATTGTAATCAATATGGCTTGGATAGGAATTATCCAACAAACTGGATTTGCAATTATATTTCGATTTTATTTAATGAAGTATAGTTTTTATGGATTGTGTGGCAATAGTTTGAATGACTGGATGTTGATTGTTGGATGGCTTGGTGTACAGTTGAATATATTATATTTGTTTGCAGGCTTCACTAAACTATAATAAAAAAACATTAATATTTTATTAGATACAATTCAAGTTTAAGTTGCCCAGATTTTATGGCTTACAGTTGTCAAAATTTCTCTAGACAAATTCTACAGCTTCTAGCAATTGCATTTTTAGTTAGTTTGATGCCTTTGGGCCATCAAATTTTGCAAAATTCAATGACCCTTGACCGTCAAAGAAGACACTTTTTCACATAGTGATTGTTCACTGACCAAAACAATTTTGTTACAATATATGGTCGAGCTGTTGGAATTTTTAATAAAACTTCATTTTATCTTGGGTTTTTTATTAAATTAAAATTCTCATTATGGTCTTAACAAATATTTTATTTTTTATGGAATTGAATAATAGTTGGCTAAAAACAAGAGGGACTAAGTTGTAATTTTCAAGAAAGCAATCTAATTGAAAATTATGAGATTGTGAGCTTTCCCATTGATTTGATCGCGTGAGGGCAAGGGTAGAGCACCACACTAATGATTTAATATTTTTTTATTTTATTTTATTTTTTTAATAGATTTGGAGTATTACTTGAAGTGTTTGGATTGATTGGAACAAAAGGGATCGCTGGTTTTCTATAGCTTACACATTCGGATATGTTTTACATTATGTTTATGCATCACAGGTATTTTTCATGTACTCTTTTTTAGGTTCTTCTAAAACTAATTTTGATTTGATCTTGAGAGATAAGATTGGTGTTCAAGGGATAATTTTTCCCTAACATGAGCTTTGGTAATTGGACCACTAATTCGGTGGGAATTTTTTACCTTTAGCTCAATTGCTTCACTTCTACCTCTTTGTTTATTGGAAGTAAAGCCCTTAGCAAAGCAAAGTAGCCCCTAAGGTTAGAATTGTCTTTATAATTGATTTAAGAGATTATTACAAATTTTAAATAGATAACTTAGCATTGTCATTTAATTTAATGAAGGGACATTTTACAATATAAAATTTAGGAAAAATTACTTAAAGGTCCCTGGCAGAGGGATTTCTTTGCAATTGCTTGATAGTCAATTTAGTTCACTTTTCTTTTGTTAATGGTCCCCGAACCTTATCTCATCTTATAATATTTTTGAAATACCCAAACTACCATTTCTCATCTTTTTTATGTACTTAGGTTTTTCAACGGGGATTGAGATCAATTCTGATGATTGTTTTCCGTGAATGAGGAATGGAGGATCACAACGTCAAAACAGGAATATTTCGGCATCACTGTAGCGGTAAATTCGGCGGCCCTAAGCCGTCGTTTATATTTCGTCGGTCCAAAGCCCACATTTAGGCCCAGAAAATATTTCGACAGACTTGGCCCACCGAATTTTTCTATCGTTTTACCGGCCCGTTCTGTTTTTCTGTTTTTCTCTTTTTCTCTTTCTCTCCTTCGAACTCTCCCTGTAAATCTCTCTCGCTCGAACTCTCGAACTCTACTCTTTGTCTCTCTCAATCTCTCTCGAACTCTCATCTCTCGTCTCTCTATCTCTCTCGAACTCTCGTCTCTCGTCTCTCGTCTCTCTATC
Organism: Akebia trifoliata; assembly: GCF_017979445.1. NCBI lineage: Eukaryota > Viridiplantae > Streptophyta > Magnoliopsida > Ranunculales > Lardizabalaceae > Akebia > Akebia trifoliata. The sequence continues at coordinate 34,665,573 of NC_141388.1, read as the reverse complement.
TCTCTCGAACTCTCGTCTCTCGTCTCTCTGCCTCTCTCGATCTCTCGAACTCTCATCTTTTAAGTCTCTGTCGATTTCTCCTCTCTGTCTCTCTCGATCTCTCGAACTCTCGATCTCTCCTCTTTAAGTCTCTCTCGATCGATCAATTTATAAAAGTTGCTGATCGCCTTCTTTGACATAAGCTCAAATCCTCTCGATCTCGTCGTCATCTGCGCCTTCCAAGAACTGAAGCTCAAATCCTTGATCTTCTCTTCTCAGCCATTTGATTGGTTCAGATCCAGTAAGTATTGCTTCACATTTCTAAACATTTGTTGTAGAAATTGTTAACTCTTCATCAATTTTTAAATTATTCTGATTCTTCATCAATTTCCCTTGTTTTTAGGGTTTTTTTTCCTCTGATTGATGTTAGTAGTATTTACATAATTTATTATGAATTTAAGGCCTAAAAATATATGTATTGAGTTATTAAGATAGTAAAATCTTATATGGACAAAGTTTCAATAACATAAGACACACGACTATGAACAAAATTGAATGGATGAACACGATATTTTTATTTGACACCAAATCTTTTGGATAAGGCTTCGATGAAAGACAACATTTGCTCATGTAAAATCAGATCATGAAGTAGGCCACTTCTTGTATCATATTGAACTGTCTGATTTGCTTAAATTTGATTGTCTGGCTTTTTCACTAGTTACTTCTTTGACACTTCAATCATCGACATTAGATCAGATGGTTAGGAAATCCATTTGTGGATTGGGTGATTTTAAGTTTGTTTTGAAGTGGGGACAATGGGACCACACATTTAGGTCTGTGTAATCAGAAAAAAAAAAAATTAGTAGGAAAATGGTTTTCCCTATACAACTCATTTTGCAGTGTACATTTGCACATTTTCATAAGGAAATATTTTTTGGATAAATATATTTTCTTATATTGGCAGGAAAATATTGTTTAACCCGAACCTATATCAGGAAGATATTTTCACATTTTTTTTCATGATTGGTGGAGAAGCTGTAATTACTGTAAGGTCAAATTGCTTTCAACCACTAGATTCTATCAAAATGACCATAATAGTATTTTTAAAACTCCTAAAACAAATGTTATGTCCTGAAGAACTACATCTTATGGAACAATGATTTGTTGTTATAAATATTTTGTGCCAAGCTGATGAACCAATGCAAACACGTCACGTGTATTGATCTCTCTGCGTAAGAGCAAAAAACTTATTTAAATATTTGCTAGCTCTTCAAAAAACTTATTTAAATATTTGCATATGTTAAATCAACCAAAAAGTCTCTGTTTTCAATTTTGTTTCTTCTACTTTTCACGTTCAACCAAGGGACTTTTCTAGCCTAAAGCAACTTTTTGCATCAAAAGATGGATTAAGATGGGAGGGAAAATAGTTTCTCTTGGGAATTCCCATGAACATCTTCCAAACTCAGATGAATGTTTGATGTTGGTATGTCAAATGTCTACTTGTTAAATCTCTTCAAGTAAAATCACACAAAAATAAAATGAAATAAAGAGTAAAAGCACACCTAGCATTTGAAGGTAAAAACACAAAGTACTACCTAGCCTGTAGTAAATCATAGGTAATAATAATATTAAAAAAACACGTCAGTATTTATTTGTTTTATTTTATTTTGAACACGTCAGTATTTATTTGTCTTATTTTATTTTTGGGTGCGATTCTGTCTACACCGGTAATGCTTACAAATTCACAACCCTCACGTGGACCAATGGGTGAGTAGGGTTTCTTGGGGTCGTTAAAGTCATTCCTATCACCATGGATCCAAAACATATCACTCCTTTTATATATAGTTTTTAGTTGAAGTATTAATTAATAAAGGGAGAGGACGTGGGACTGCGCAGATCCTTTACTCCCGCTGATGTATCTAGGGGAGGTAGCAAACTGCTACTTATACCATATATATAATATTGATCTCACCTCGACCTCGATTGTATTTTTATGTGTGGACTTATACACCTAAGTTAAGTTAGGTAAACTTGATTGATTGATGATTTCTATTCCTTTGTTTATCATGGGCTAGAACCCACCATCAAGTGGCTTGGTCAAGTCCACGGTGAATGTTGTTGTATTGTAGGTCTATTTGATCCTAAAAGTCTGTTTCTTATGGCTTTTGATTTGTTTATATTCTGATGCAAGCTAATCCAATTTGTGCAAAACTAAATTGATGCTTTAATAAAGAAAACTATAGAATATCTTTTTAGAATGCAAAGTAGCGTAAACCCTTTCTTGTATTGGAGTACATTCAGCAGAGATAATGGGGCCTTAAATCTAATGGTCATAATCATAAGCAGTTTTTATACCCTTTTTTGTGTCTAAAATTACTTGAATGAGCCTATCAAGGAATGCCAAAGCCTAGCTGATGCTACTGTTGTTTGAATCATGAGAAAAACATTGCTCTCAATGTTGGATCTAAGTTTTTTCCTTGTAAGGAGAGTTTAAGGACCTATTTAGTTGCAGCTTTTAATGCTTTGTTATCTGTTTTAATGTGTAAAATGTGCTATAATGATAATAATGGAGATGTTTGAGAGTGTTTAGCTCTCATGCTTCTCTCAATCTTGTAGTTGTGACTTATAACTAGTTAATTAAAAAGACCCAAGACAGGGCCTGACCAAACTCACAATTCTTCCCATCTTATCCAAAAGCCTTTCAACTAACAATGATGATGATGATGTCAAAGAGACGAGTGGGACTCTCTATTTTCATTATATTAAGGTGTACAAAATGTGCTTAGTTTAAATTAAAGATAAACTAGAGGTGCTAAATGTATAGGATTTCCTAGAGGTTCTGTTTATCATGAGTCATTCAAGTACCTAAATGAACATGGTGGAACAATACAACCCACGATGAACTACTAACAACAATAACCTATGTTCTAAAATTCATTAATAGTGAAAGTAGTACATTAGTGTTTTCATGCAGGTACTTCCACGTGCCTTATTCTTTGTATGATTTCAACATATACTTGGTCTATAAATAATGATTTTGGTCCACCTTGTGGTCCCTTTTAAACCATGTATATGATGGATTTGTATAGGTAAATTTACCATGTATTGTTTACATAGGATGGTTTTGGTCCACATTGTGATCCCCCTTAAACCATGTGCATGCATGCGTGCACAACTTAGTAAGTATTAGCATATATCTTTATCGCTTAAGGTCCAATTTTTTTTATTTTCAACTTATTTTGTGAATCTATCCTTTGTTTTTTCCTCTTACTTGTCAGTTGTATGTTTGATGGAGAGACTCGAAGTTCCAAGCAAAGAGTGGATGTCGAAACCTAGGTTATCAACGGAATATATTGATGGTGTAGTGTCATTTATTGAATACTTGAAAATGAATAAACAGAATTTCGGTTATGATGATCATTATTTTTGTCCTTGTGTCAAATGTCGTAATATTTCATCGAGAAGGAAAGATATAGAAACAATCGTAGAACACTTAGTTTGTGACGGTGTAGATACTTCTTACACGAGATGGATATTCCATGGAGAACATTGGAGGGGTGGGGATCATGTAACAGTCGGGGCTAGTACATATGTTCGTCAGTGTGATGGAGATATGGTCCCAAGAATGACAGATATATTGAATGATGCGCTTGGACGTTTTTCCAACGAAGAAGATGAAGTTACTTGTATGGACGAGTGTTCTGATAGAAACGATGACCAAGTTCATGATGATTCAGTATATGATATTCAATATCACCAAATGATAAAAGAAGCGATGCAACCCTTATATCATTCATGTCGAAAAGAGGATACAAAATTGTCAGTTATAGTTGAGTTGTTGAGTATGAAAACTAGACATCAATGGTCTCAGAAGAGTTTTGATGAATTGTTGCAAATGATTAAAAGGATATTGCCACATGATAACTCTTTACCAGAGAATACCTACTCTACAAAGAAAATGATCAAGACTTTACGGATGAAATGCAAAATTATTCATGCATGTCCTAATGATTGTATATTGTATTGGAGAGAGAATAAAGGTAGAGATAGTTGTCCAAAATGTGGCGAGAGTAGATGGAAACCGGTTAATGAAAAGAAGTCGAGGAAAAAACTATTACCGGTGAAAATATTGAGGTATTTCCCACTAACGCAAAGATTGAAAAGAATGTATAGTGTGCCATGGATTGCAGAGAACATGAAATGGCATTCTAAAGGATGTCAACAACGAAAAGAGTTTATGTGTCATCCAGTTGATTCATCTTGTTGGAGAGGAGTGGATAGTAAATGGGGAGATTTTGCTATTGAGCCACGCAATGTTCGGTTGGGACTTGCAACAGATGGATTTAATCCATTTGGGATGAAAAACAACTCATACAGTTGTTGGCCTGTTATGGTTGTTCCGTATAATCTACCACCATCTTTATGTATGCGGAAGGAGTTTACGATGTTGACACTTTTAATTCCTGGGAGAAATGGTCCAGGACATGACATTGACGTGTACTTGCAGCCACTGATTGCAGAGCTAAATGAGTTGTGGTCTACAGGAATTGAAACATATGATGCTAGCACTAAACATATGTTTACAATGAGAGCAATTTTGTTATGGGCTGTACATGATTTTCCAGCGTACGGTCATTTATCGGGTTGTAAAACAGCGGGAAAATTTGCATGTCTTGTTTGTAGTGAAGGAACAGATTCAATGTGGTTAAAACATGGTGGAAAATTTGCTTATATGGGGCACAGAAAATTTTTAACTGATCTCAACCATCCTTTCAGAAGTCAAAAATCTCAATTTAATGGGTATGAAGAAAAAGAGAAGCAGAATTGTCGGTTGAGCGGAGTTGATCTATTAGCCAAGTTGGAAACAATTCATACAGAGTTTGGGAAATTACCAGGTAAGAAAAGGAAAAAATCTATGAATGATGAGACTCCATGGTCGAAGAGATCAATGTTCTTTGACTTGCCTTATTGGAAGGATTTGCCACTTCGTCACAATCTTGATGTGATGCACATTGAGAAAAATGTGACTGAAAATCTCTTCGCAACAATTATGAAGACGAAGGATAAGACCAAGGATGGCCGTAAAGCTCGCTTAGACTTGAAATAAATGAAGATAAAAAAGAATTTGTGGCCGATGAATATTAATGGCAATGAGGTTTTACCAAAAGCTCTTTACGAACTGTCTAATGAGGAAAAAGAATTAATTTGTAAAACCTTGTGGGATTTGAAAGTTCCTGTCGGATACAGTTCAAATTGGAAACAAAATGTGAGTTTACAAGAACTTCAATTGAAAAATTTGAAATCACATGATTATCACATACTTATGCAACATTTATTACCGGTGTTGCTAATGCACGCATTCAAGATGAAGAATCAAAAATCGTTGCGTGCCGCTATTCGACAACTCTCGATATTTTTCAATGTCTTATGCTCGAAAAAAATCAATCGTTTGGAGTTACAAAGTTTTAAAGGACGTATTGCAGAAACAGTGTGTGTATTTGAAAAATATTTTCCACCTTCCTTTTTTGTTTCTATGATACATCTCCTTGTGCACTTGGTGGAGGAAGCGCTAATGTGCGGACCAGTTAGATATCGATGGATGTATCCTTTTGAACGGTATGTGATGATCAATAAGCAATGAATATTTTTATTTGTCTTATCGTTATCTAATTCGTAAAACATTATTAGGATGATGAAGAGTTATAAACGATATGTGGTGAACCAAACATTCCCAGAAGGTTCTATCACAGAATGTTATCTTATGGAAGAAGCAATGATGTATGCTATGCATTACATGCCCGATGATTTACGTAGAATAGGAAGTCATCAACGAGGCCAACATATGATTATGAATGATGACTGTGAACCTGCCTACCCTATTGATAAGAATGGGAAACGTTATGTTCTGAACAATGTGGAGTACGAGCAAGTTCGCAAATGGGTACTTCGTCAGTCTGCTGAGAATTCTCAATGGGAAAAGTATGTAGCAACAACTCAAATTTATTTCTATATTATATGAATTTAAACCTCATTAATTCATACTATCTTCTATAGGAAATATAATGAATACCTTCAAAGTCTTGCGTCAAGGGCTAATAGTCGAAAGATCAATTCACCAGCAGAGAAAGAAATACCATACGCTCATTGGGTTAGAGAACAACTACATGACGATTTCAGCCCCTCAATCACAAAAAGGCTTGCTATCGGCCCAAATGCTTCTGTAATTTCATATAACGCATATGCAGTAAATGGGTATGTTTTCTATACAGCGGAATATGAAATGAATTTATCAACACAAAACTCTGGGGTGTCAATGAAAGCTGTAACGAGTTTCCGGGCAAATGCTAGAGATACAAATTATGTAGATGAAGAAATTACCTATTATGGTATTGTAAAGAAAATACTTGAGTTGGACTACCTAGATTTCAAAGAGACGGTATTTTATTGTGATTGGGTGCGTATAGAAGATTCAAATGGGTATATGGTTGATCGAGACACAAATTTACGATATGTTAATCTAGAGAGATTGATGAGAAATACAAAAGTGGACGATGAACCATTTATTCTTGCCTTACAAGCAATTCAAGTTTTTTATTGTAAAGATCAAAATCGGCCTACGAAAGCTTGGCACGTGGTTTTAGAAGCTCCAAAGAGATTGAATAAAGAAGTAGACGCTTTTGAAGATCCTTTAGCATTTGTGGCAAGTAACGTGGATGTTTTATCATCTGTTCTTAAAGAAGATATCATTGAAAATGATGATGAAAATTAACTATATTGGTACGTTATGTATCTATTTATGAAAAATAGTGTGTTATAATAGTAATGATCTACTTTTATTTCATTCAAATACAAATTCATTGTTGATATTGTATAATATTTCTGCTTTGCTTGTTATTTAACTCACTATTTGATTTATTGCTTTCATTTTAATCTTATTGCTTTCAAATATTTATACTATTTTTTAATGTTATTCCATACAGGCTTATGTCGTTTGATCAATGGAGAATTCTGACAGCTCGTCGACATCGGATTTTGATAGCTCGACACCCTCGATTCCTACACGAGATAGTCATCAGAGCTCGTCGACATCGGATCCACATTCATCATCTGATTCACGCCTCCATCTAGAATTCAATTCTATGGGGCAATGCATTGGGGAGAATTCGACAGACTTTTCGACCAATATAGGCCGTTATGCGATGGCACACGTGCCACCTTTCTATTCTTCTTGGAGAAAGGTACCAACGGAGTTGCTTGAACTTATTTGGCGTCTCCTCCAGGTTGTTTAAATATTCTATTGATTAGTTGTAATAATTATGAATATTTTCATTATATTATAATTGATTTATTTGTTCATATTTTGACAGTCCCGTTATGACATTTCTGAGGACCACAAGAAGTTTTGCCTACAGAAAGCCGGCCATGCATGGAGAGATTGAAAATATCGATTGGGGAAGGAATATTGCAGAGTTGGTAGTACTGATGCAGAGCGAAAGTTGAATAAGCCCAAAAGTAGATGGATCAAACAGGATGATTGGGAGAAGTTTGTCGATTTAAAATCGACATCGACTGACCAAGAAAAGTGTGACAAAATGAAAAAGCTTCGTAAAAAAAATAGAACTCCACACACAACCGGTAGAAAGGGTATAGCAAAAAAAGCAGAAGAAATGGTAAGTATTAATCTAATTATTAATCTCTATATTCTGTTTCAAATTTCATTAATTTGTATTGTTTTTTATTGATGCATTTTTGCTTTTTAATATTTTGCACATTTTTGGTCTAAACAGAAAAAATATAAGACGGGTGGTCGGCAGCCCACAAGAACAGAGCTCTTCATTGATAGTCATACGAGGAGTGATGGTAGTGCTCTCACTCCTGAGTTGGCCAAATCCCTCGTAAGTAATGTCATTTTTTTGGTCAAATTGTTTATTTTTATCTTTAAAAAAATTACTTATCATCGTAATGTTTTCATTATTTTGTAGGGTCAATTAAACAATCTTATTAAAGAAGATCCTAGCTTTACCCATAAAGATATTGACCATGATCCTATTTCCATTGTATGTATGATTTATATTATTTAATTTTAATTTTTTATTTACATACATTATATTAATCGTAGTTGTGCATAGGTGTTTGGGAAAGATGGAAAAGGTAGAGTAAGAGGTATGGGAGGTGGAGTTTCAAAGACTTCATTACGTTATACAACTCAATGTCGGAATTATACGGATAAGTTTGAAAGAGACATGGTTAATTTAACTCAATTAGTTCATGCACTAATGAAAGATAAGAAGAAGAAAAAGAAGCACAAGAACAAGCACAAGAAAAAAAAATCATCTACATATGAAGTTGGAGGTCCTTCTACTCAGGTAAAATGTAAAAACACTTTAGCTTTAGAGATTCTTCATTTAATTTTTTTTAAAAATATTTAATTCATATAAATGATGGATTTTAGCTTATATATCTAATCATAAACAATAATTTTATAGGCGACATCGGATTCCACAATTCCTAATAGGCGAGGAGGTAAAGAACCAATATCAGAACCATTACCATCCTTGAATAATGGTAAGGTATGCTTATTGATGAACTTTAGAAGGAATGTGATCTACGCCAAAGGAGCACTAGTAGATCCTGAGAAGCCAGATATGGAGTATTATTCAATTTGTATCGATGAGATCATTGATTCTTCGGCTGAGCTAATGGATAGAGATGGACCCCAAGGGACTTTACTTGATATTCTTTGTGGTGAGGTGATTAGATGGCCTAGGAGCCATTGTCGTGTATTTTGATGAGCATGAGGTAATTTCCATAAATGTTGGATAGATGATCATACTGTACTATTTAATTAATTTGTTGTCCCTATTCTAGTTTTATTAATTTTAGCTATTAAATGATCATACTGTACTGATTCTAGCTACCCTTAATTCCACAGATGGAGATGTATGAGAGAAGAGCCAAGAAGGTGGAGGATATAAGGTGTATGATCAAAGCTGAAGATGTGGGACTGTTAGATTGGCTAGAGCTGATCGATGAAATTGGAAGACTAGGATTGGGGTACCTGTTCGAGAAGGACATCAAGAGAATGCTGGATGTCATAGCTACCGAGAACAATAATGATGGAGCGGAGGAGAGTCTCCATGGCATAGCACTTCGCTTTCGTCAGCTTAGACAATATGGGTATGAGATATCCCAAGGTATTAGTCCTTGTCCCTCAAATTTCAATAATCTAGTTAAGATGTTAAATTTAAGACTAATCAGAACCAGTGATTGAGGCAAAAACCTGTCAAATTGGTCAGACCTAAGTTCACTTGTTGGAGGATGGTTGTATTTTTCTTGACATAGTGATTCATGACCATTCTTTCAGTTTTTCTTAATGTCTACAAGTTCTTTTACAAGATTTCTGGAGAGCCTTCATTTGATATCATACTGACATCCCTTTATTGATGACCTTTGCATTCCAATTGCCCTTATATTTTTCAGGCTGTTTCTAGAAGAGCTACTTTACATGAGATGATTAGAGACTACAGGAAAGCAACAAGTGATCTTCAGATACTTATCTCTCTTCTTAAAAAGCAACCAGAGGATAAGACCACAGTGGAAAAAGAAGCCAAGAAAGAAATTCCTTTGAATATGTATCTGATTTTGTAAGTATTTCTGTTAAATTGAATTCCTTGACTATGGATGACCGTCTTGTATATTTTGTTTTGGTTGTGTTTTGCTTCTTGTAAGATGGCCCACCTTGGCTGCTGTTTCCTTTTCAGCCAATGGACAACCAATATAACATGATTTCCTAATTATAACTTTTTTGTTTTTGTTCATCATTTTTTATATATATACGCATTCAGTTTCACTGTCAATTTATGTAGATTGTGGTTTTAGCTTTGAGATTTTTGTGAGTGTTTTTTCTTTCTCGTATTTCTTGATTTCAGGTACAATTTGTTGCTTAGAATATAAGAATCTTTCTCATCTGAAACAAAACATCTGTGCTGAATGGTAAATGATTTCAACTTTGATTGACTTTGAGTGGATTTTGTTTCAATGAATTTACGTGCGTTGTAGCTTAGAAGAGATTTTTGGAATCATTTTGGTAGATCTGTTCTTGATATCATGTTAGAAATGAGAGCAATGTGCATAAAACTGTCTATTAAGGAGCTCTCAGCGAGCTTGAGTTTCTTAGAGAAATCAATATTTTTCAACTTGATCTACAGTTTCTTCAAGAGAAGTTCACGAGTGGTTCTTCATTATTACCTTCAGGCTTCAGGAGTGGTTCTTGTAGCACATGTTACTCATGTAGTTGCTGCTTTAAACTTATCTTGCCCACTTATTTTGGAAGCAATTAATGAAATTGTTCTTATAAAGGTCAGTATGAATCAAATTTATGTACCATATTGTAGAATTGATATACCTTAAAATATAACATAGTCCCTTTTATTGTGTTGTGTAAGGTTATACATTTGTGTACAGAAAAGAATTAGTATACTGCACATACAGTGCAAACTTTGAATATCAGAAAAAATTTCATCACATACAAAAATCAGGATTTGTTTGGCATTCATGTATCCAAGTTTATATGGCTATAAACAGTCCCTATGTGATTGTGAATGAGTAGAGGCATTGAGTCCATGACATGCTTGGGCTATGATATCTAGTTTTGATGAAGGTGAACTTGAATCCAACATTGGAAAAGACCCCCAACTTAGATTGTTTCAGCAGCTAGTTTGATTTAATCCATGTTGTCCCATATTCCAAATTAATGGAGGTGTGTGGCTAGTTAAATAGCTTTTTTTTTTGTATCTTACACAGATGAAGGGGATTTGTTTATGTTTGCTGGTTCCCACCATGGGATGCTTAGTGATCCGCCAAAACTGGGCTTTGAGCAGAGTTCCTCTATTTGAAGTACTCCATGCCAAGGCTCAGATGGTAAGTCTCCATATTACCTATGAGTGGTAATCCTTATTACTTGCATTTAATGGATTAGAATCCCCTCAAAATCAAGCCTTTAAATCCTTATTTTTGGGGTGTCCTGTTAATAGGCCAGCAGACCCATTCACACACTGGATCTAAGTTGGGCTGTGCAATCTATTATATTATAATTGCTGAATCCAAACTTGTTTACTATGCCCATATCTGGGCTTGGGACTGGTAATATAGTGCAAAAGAAACACTACACAGTACTTGTGCTTGCAGTATTTTATATTTCCTAGTGATGAGATATAGTTGAGTGTGTTTGCCAAACAATTGTAAACTCTGAGATTGGTTGATGGATTTCTGATTTTTTATTTAAATATGTTGGTGAGGAAAGAATAACCTATAAAATCAAGTTCAGTTTTAGAACATATTTCTCTTTACCATTTGGCAGGTACGCCAGGTGATTGGAGCCACATTATCAAGCAGATTGGAATGTTTACTTTCACAAGATTGAACACTGAACAAGTTGCCTTCATGACCAAAGAGTTTCACATCTATTTGACATCCGATGGGTAACAATGCTCTTTCCCCTACTATTATTTATCTTTTTAAGGACTCTTCACCCTATTTGCTCACTCTTGTTTCTGTGCAGGCGAATTAGCATGGCTAGTCTAAGCTCTAGAACAGTCCCTCACCTTGCAGATGCTATGCATGCAGCCGTCACCCGTGTTGCTTAATTAAAGGCACATGATATTTTAATAGTTTGATTTTTATCTCCTATTCGACATCTCTACGGAGCATCCTACAACATACTATGAAGACAACGAAGAAATGGGATGACACGTCCAATTGAAGTGGGATTTTTTTTTTTTTTTTTGTAAGACTTCGATACATTGATGTATGTGAATATGATCTCAGGAATTCTTCCAATATGTGAGATTAAAATTTTGAATTATATAAGTAATTTTTTTTTTAAAATCTTACTATTCTTTATACTATAAATTGAATGCAAATTGGTGTGGATTAGATGTGAATAGATGGGATGGAATGTGAATGTTGATGTGGATATGAATGTGTGATTTTTTTTCACAGGTGTAGGTTGAAAACAAAAGCATTTTGTCACATAAAAGTTCTGATCGTCGAAAATATGGTAAGAACCCAGATTCGACGGTCTTAAACCGTCGAAAATATTTATTCGACGGCTTATAGCTGTCGAAAATATGTTATTCGACAGCTTATAGCTGTCGAAAATATATTATTCGACGGTTTACGGCTGTCGAATTTATAAAGAATTCTATGGTTTTTAGCCGTCGACTTTTTTTTCGACAAGAAAAAATTCGATGGTCCCATTCGACGGTCATGACTGTCGACTTGATCCATAATTCGACGGTTTTAGACCGTCGATCTTTGGGTATTTTCACCTAGTGGATGATGTACTTATAATTTTAAATTACATATATTTTTTGATTTATTTCTACGATTTAAAATATATGAAGAACGAAGTTGAGATTCTAAATTTTTTAAAGATTTCATTGTAACTTTTCATCTGAATATTCATTTTACAACTATAATACATGCATTTTCAGTATTTCGAGAAGATCTATCTAGTTGTAGGCATCAAAATGTTTTAAGAGACTTTGCAAGTTTTTAAATTATTGAGAAAATCTCTAAAATCAAACTTCGGCCTATATATTTTAATTAAGGACCCATCGACTAGCCTTCTAAAGATTGGGGATTTGGATGTTCATAGATGAAGCCCATGGTCTAAAATAAATCTATGTGATCCACATATTAAGTATTGGGCCCTACACCCAAATAAATGAGTTTGGCCCACTAACAATCCATAAAAAAATTTTAATCAAATTTGGACGAATTTAACTTGTAGATGAACCAATCAAATCTCTTTAAATCAATGTATAATTGAGAAACTAAATTATTTTTAAGTCTATAAATACCAAAGCCTCTTTCAGTTGGGAGGCATGATCTGGATCACTCTCTCTTAGAAGATAGAAACTTTCAAGTCCTTCTCTAGAGACGAAGTAGAGTTATTCAAGAGATCCAGACTCCGATTAAAGAGAATATCAAACCTAAAACCCCTTCCCTGAAAGTCAAGAAATCATTTTCAATCGATAAAGTGCAAAACCTGAAGAGAAAAAAATTTATGGAAGCCTTTGGAGAAGATTAAGTACAAACAAAGTCATTGTCAAAGCAACCTTCTCAACCGATTACACACGTAACCCTGAGAGAATAAAGTTACACACACACGCCATTTTTGTTTTTGTATTTGATTATTAGTGAGAGTAAAACACTGAGATTTGTATCTCCTTTTTTTTATATCAAAAATCAATGAAATCATTTGCAATCTTATTTCATGAATCTCGAAGTAGATTTTGTGAAATTTGTTGTCGACACCAGTATAATAGTTGAAAAAATAAAAAAATATAAAGGAAAAAATCTAGATCACATTTCCAATGTCGAGCTCACCACTTTTTATTATTTAGATCAAAAATTTTATAGTCAAGTTCAACACTTTTTAAAAATTGTTGAATTCAACAATATAAAATATCAAATTTGACAATAAAAAGTAGTGAGCTCGAAAATATAAAGTGATAAGCTCGACAATAAAAATGTTGAACTTGACAATAAAAGAAATTGTTGTTAAGCTCAATACTATATAAAATTTTGGAATCTCAACTTTGTTCTTCATATTTTGTTATAAATCATGCACTACGTGAAAACTGAAAAATTCGACATAAAAATTTAATGAGCCAAGGCCCACGAATTTTAGAAACTGAATTTTGATGGTCGAGGACCGTCGAAATTCTTGATGTTCCCAGATTTGATGGCTTAGAGTTGTCAAATTTCTCTCATCCCTCATTATTTTGATAGTTTCTGCCCGTCGAAAAAAAAATTGACAATGAAAATTTTGACGCCAATTCAATCTCTTAGTCTGTCGAATTTTATGAAATTTGATGGCCCAAGGCCATCAAATTTGGGCTTTTTTCACATTGTGATGGAAATAAATAAAAATCATTTGCGATAAAAATCGTCAAAAATGATTGCAATCGTCATTTGAAAACCAAAGTATGTGAAGAAGATGAAAAATGAGGTAATTTTAATATTTCAAAATTATTATAACTTGAGATGAGGTTGAGAGACCATTATGAAATAAAAATTTTACTAAATGGACCATCAAGCAACGATCCAAAACTTGGGGACTATTGAGAAAGAATCCCTTGTGCCAAGGCTCTTTAAGTAATTTACCCTAAAAATTAAACTAATGTGAATTTGTCCTCAATAATATTTAGAGTCGACCTGGAGTGTCCTCAAGATTGGATCTCATATCATACATTGACGTGAAAGTGAATAGGAACCATAGAAGCTTTTTCGGTTGCATCTCGAGGAAATGCATCTATGGTTCCCATACACTTTCACTTCAAGATGTGCAATGTGAGGTCCAATCTTAAGCTCACTTCAGCATTATTTGTAATATTTATCTCTTAATATAAGTTGAAAGGATTCAATTAATTGGAAAAGAGTCATGCGGGAGGAACCTCAAGATTGACATCGATTTCAAATCAATTTCGAGGAAATGTAACAGAAATGAGAAGATTGATCCCTAGGGGTTTCCATTGGCGCTAATCCCTTTTTCTCTTCTTAGTCCTATGTTATCACTTGACCTTAGAAAAGTCGAGTGCAATTTTGTTGAGGCACATAGTAGCCGCGCAATCCTATTGGTACTAATCCCTTTGAATTTTGATAATATGATTCGGTTTTTTCGCCTAATGCCCCGACACCATCTTCTCTCTCTTGCCCATAATGAAAAAAGAAAACTTTCCGATCTGATCACCTTGTGACATTCAAAACATGATCCGATGCAATGGAGTTGTAGAAGACAAAATTACATGAGCTTTAAAAAAAATTTAAATAGTTATTTTTCATCGTTGAATTTTATTTTTAAATTTGGGTGCTCTCCAGCCATCCATTTTCAACACCTTGTATCAAGCTCAAAAAGCAATATTTTTAAACTATTTTTTTTAATATGAATATTTTCATGAAATCTAAAAGATTTTGTTGTTGGATTATAAATGTGATAATTAATGTGAGCCCAACAATCTTTTTTAAGATTTGAAATCTAAAAAAAAAAACAAATGTCAACAATGGGCAAGATAGAGAATCCCTTTATTGCTAATGTCATTCGCATCACATGTCAAATGTGTGTTTGGCTGTGAGCAAACGCGTCAAGGGCATGTACTAAAACCGTGTCATATTATGAGAGCACTCAATCCCTTTTTATCCTCTCAACCTTATAAAAGTCAGAATGCAATTTTGTTGACGCATAGTGACTGTGCAATCCCATTGGAGGATTGCTAGAGATTTTAACAGTCCCTCCATCTTAATTTTTTTTACAATTCTCATACTCTTTATTAATTAAATATAAATCCATCATTTTCAATTGAAATAGCAAAACACTTGTCTTACTAACGATAAGAATTTAATCCTTACAAAGCGTCGTTTTACTCATATGGATAACCACATCACCAATCCAGCATCACAGCCCTCTGAGTTTCTTCGAAAAATTCAGATATAAAAATAAATAAAATTTAAGAAACAATTTTTTTTTAAGCTTGATCCAAGTTTTGAAAATTGATGGTTACCGAATTTCAAAATAACTCCCTAACTTAAAATTGAAATTCAAGAGTGAAAAATAATTTTTTGGAGATTTATTTTTTTCAAAGTTGATAGACTTTTGTCCTCTACATTATTGAAGCAATCATCATATTTTTGGATGCCACAACACTACAAAAAAATTGTCAAATAGGAACAAACGTCTAAAACGGTATTAAGCCGTTTTCATTTAAAAACGGTATTAAACCGTTTTACTTTATAAAACCGTTTTATTCGTAGTTTAAACGCCCCAATCACCGTTTCTTTTTATTCGAACAAACATCTCTCAGTCTCACTCACTCTCTCTCTCTCTCACAGCCGCTCCCTCGATCGAGCGCTCTCTTTCTCTCAGTCGCTCTCTCAGTAGCTCCCTCGATAGAGCTCTTTCTCTCTCTCAGTCGCTCTCTCAGTAGCTCCCTCGATAGAGCTCTCTCTCTCTCTCGATCTCCCAGTCGCTCTCTCAGATCTCATCTCTCTCTCTCTCTCAGTCGCTCCCTCGAACAACGTCTCAATCTCTTCCCTCTTTAATTCGTTGGCTTCATATCTCTCTCTCTCTCTCTCTCTCTCTCTCTCTCAGTCGGAGAACTCGAAAACCCCCAAAATCTGAAACTTCTCTCTCTCTCTCTCTCTCTCTCTCTATCAGTCGGAGAAGAACTCCCCCAAAATCTGAAACATCTCTTTCGATCTCTCTTTAACAACATTTGGGATTATTCAAATTGAAAGGTATGTAATTCTATTATTCGATCTGAATTTTAATTTAATTTTAAAGTCAGGTATATTTATTTTAATTCAGATTCTTCTTCGATCTGAATTTTATTTTAATTTTTGAAGAATTTCTTTATGTGTGGTTGGTACAATTCTATAGAGGACTTAGTATAGATCATAATCCATGATCCAACATTTTGGAGACAACTTAGACGAGTGATCTCTGACTTTTGAGGCATCCGAGCGAGATTTCTATTATGAATCAGCCATCCTAATGACTGGTCCAAAACACTAGTCATCTTGTCCAAGAATTTGAAAAACTCGACCAAGTCGACCATTATAGAACGGTTATATATGTAATTGATTTTTCAGAATTTAAATATTTGTGAGCTATATAAAATGAGATTTTGTGATTTTAGCATCTAATATTAGTCTACATGCTGTCAGAGTCATCTTGGTCTCGGTGGTTGCTGAGATGATTCAAAATACTAAGATTAAAGATGATGTCTTGAGATGTGTTTATGTTCTGTGCAGTCATTTGTTTCATTCTAGTTCCTTTATGAGTGATCAAAATTTACAATCAACAGCTTAACACATGGGCACAAACCACTCCATGTATCTAGTCAAGAATATAGTTACTCTTCTTATATATGACAAGGGCCTGATTGCCTGGTTTTTATGCAGAAATACGTTCATTACCTAATTGATTGACACTTCTGCACCCGTTGCAAACTATAGGAAACCATATACTTCTCTACTTAGAAAAAGAAGACACCTATTGAACCCCTCGAACCACTCCTCAAAAGAACAAAATACTCAAAATACTAATATAGAAGTTCTTGAAGAATGTTCCTTCCCATCGAATGCTTAAGAATTCCTTTCCTTCCAAAGGTCCCAACAAGCTGCAAAAGATAGTAAGTGCTGTAGAGTCCTTCCATTTCTGTGGATTAAGGTATGATTGACTTGACTCCCAAAATGATTTGAATATGAAACAAAAATTAACTGAATCATACAGTGACATGTAAGATTGTCAATAGTTAGTATTGTATTTGCCAAGTCAGACAATCATTTAAGGACTGTGTTACCATTTCTACATTGGAATTACATGTTTCTATGACCCTTCAACAATAAAATTCTGTTGGATTTTTTTAGGCCATTTAAGGCTTCATTGGTAATCATTATCATTATTATCCAAATATATTTGAATTTCGTTATTGTATAAAATAGAATATAATTTTTATCCTAAAAAGTAGCCAACTTTCGACGCCTTTTGTCCAAAGTAGCAATATGGGGATGAGGATTGTTATAGTTATCCTCCTTTTTTTTTTTTCTTTCAATGATGATAATTTCTCACTAGTGTTTGAATATTAGGTTTAGTTTATATTAAAATTCATTATGCTTGATCTAAGTATGCCACTTATATCACTACAAAAGATGAAGCATCCCAATTAAGGTTTTATGTGGATGAGCCTACTTTTACAAATCTGCATTGAAAGTAACTTCTAGTCTTAGTCTTACTGTTGTGGGAGTAGCTAATTTCTAGTCTTAGTCTTATTGTTGTGAGAGCAATTCTTAAGAGTTTTCCCTCTTTTCTTTAATTTGGTAGGCCTAGCATAAGTAATTTGTGACTTAGTGAGTAACTTCTAGTCCTAGTCTTACTGTTGTGGGAGTAGCTAACTTCTAGTCCTAGTCTTTTTGTCTCTGGTCATTAAACCCTTCCATCTATAGATATTCCTTTGCTCTGTACTTATATTTTTTATTCTAACATTTGTTTATAGGTTAGATGTCCTATTAGTATAGCTTGTAAATTCAATCATTTACTTCCTCATATTTATTTGGAGTACCTCGACTTAATTTCAATTTGTATCAGAATGTGAACAACATTTCAATGCTATAAATGTTGGATTTGTTATAAGCTTGTATTATGATTAGATACACGCGTATCCAAATGATACCTCTTTGGCTCTTTCAGATCTCCCCTACCTCGAACACGAGTTTCCCATTTCGATTTCTCTCTTATAACACCAACAAATATATAAATCCAAAACCTGATATATGAAAATTGCCCTAGTTTGATTTTCTATCATAACAAGTATTTTTCAGGCTAATTTCAATCTTGGTTCTCTTGTCTAGGAAAGGGAACTATTTTTAATATTTGGCCGAATTTAAACCAGGGAATGAACGTAAAGAAGTGGCAGATCAGTCACTCAAGGCCTATGAGGTCTCTTTTTATATATATATATATATATATATATATATTTTACGTTCTTTGTAATTTTTCAAACTTTACAAGTGGAAATGAGAGTGGTTATGGAATTTTTTGTGGTGATGTAGGCTGCCACTAGCACTGCTTCAACAGATCTCCCACCAATCACCCAATCAGACTTGGTTTAGTCCTCAACTTCTCTGTTTTTTACTATGAGATATTGAACTCATCCAAAAGGTTTGCAAGCTTCTCTATGTTTTCCTTTGCGTATTTAATTTGGATTTCTATTTTTAAAACTTTTGCTTTTGCCTTCATTTCTATTTTTTAGTTCAAATTTAAATAATAATAATAATAATAATAATTGAACTCTATTAAATTTCTTACTTTTAATCAATAATGATTACCCGTTAGATCATCTTATCACTTCAAGGTTTCTTATAATGCAGGGCATGCCACCTTGCCAAACAAGCATTTGACGAGGCTATTGCAGAACTCGATGCCCTCAACGAAGAATCTTATAAGGACAGCACCATTATAATGCAGCTTCTTAGGGACAATCCCCACTTTGGACTTCAGATTTACCCGATGAGGGAGGTAAAGAAGAACAAGTCTTCTTTGTTCTTCATTTTTTTGGCAACCATCTTACATCGTCTTTTTTGATCAATAAGTTACATTTTTTTTCTCGTTTCAAGTCATCTCACATGAGCTTCTTTTTCTTCTTTTGCAACCTTAATTTTGTTTATGAGCTTTTCTTATGCTTTGAAGAATAAAATTGACTTCTACGATGTTTATAATGGTTGGTTTTACTACTTATAGAGTGTGAATATCTCTAAGATCTTTTTCACCACATCTGAATGATTAGAATATCATATACATATACCAGTAATTAAGATGGCAGATTCATTATAATTGTGGAGACTGAAAATAGAATGTTTACTATTGCCTATGAATTTAGATCCAATTGTTGCTCCAATGATTCTCTGAATCTGACTCAGGTTCAGATTGAGGTAGAAGACCAAAAATGTTGAAGATTCCAAAAAGAGCGAGTAGAAGACCAAAAAGGACAAGAATTGAGATAGTGAGAGGTGATATGAATGCACTTGAAGTAACAAAAGACATGACTTTAAACCTAATTAAATGGGGAAGCATGACTTGTTCAGCCGACTCTAAATTTGGGGATTAGGCTATGATGATGATGAAATTTATTATGGTAAGAAGTCTTCTTTAAAATCCCATCGTAATAAATGCTCCACTCTTACATCGTAACAAAGCTGAAATATATTAGGATTCTGATGTCAGTTTGATTAGGATTGGGAAATTTATAAACCAGTTATTTTTTAGAGTTGAATTTGATGAAACATAATTTGATTATTTTTCTTTAAAGTGATGTTCAAAACTGAAAACCAAAGCAATATTAACTTTGATACTTGGGACTTCGTGGGTGAGTTCATTTCAATTATTCTATGGTGTCTGGAAATGACGTAACTGTAGTGGGGGCTCGATCTCTGAATGCTTAAAAAATAGAAATAACCATGTTAGGAACTTTAGCATGAAAAATAAAAAAGGCATTATTGTTAAATTTTTCTCATACATCAAAGAAATATGGTTTCTCCATAATGAAAATAGTGTCACTTGAACTGGCAGGAGAACAATCCAAAGTTGATAATCTTGAAGCATAAGTAAGGAATCACCACAAATTTGGGGTGCCAATAACATCTCTTTTAAAATATCTCTCATAGTAAAAAGTCAAAACACCTTTTATTTTTGCAGGTTCATTAGAAAATTATGTCATTCAATATTATTTTTTTCCATATTTTTTATCTAAATTTTTTTAGGAAGTCATTTTCTTTCAAAAAAAAATTATTTTTCCATAAATTACCTTTTGATTTTTTTTTTCATGATCAGAAACCTGTGTGTTGGATTACCAATTTGGTAACTGATTTGAGTTCAACGACCCTTGGTAAGATTTCAAATCTCACTAAGCTTATAGGAAAACTACTTCTCTAAAATACTTTACTCTGCCCAACTAACCTTGGGCTTACCTACTAGGATCCAAAAACATGATCGGAAGCTTCAATATTGTAAAGGACAAAAGTCTATGAACTTTGAGAAAATAAATCAAAAAAAAAAAAAAGGTTATTTTTTCACCAGTGAATTTAAAATTTCAAAAACTTGGATTAAGCTAAAAAAAAAAAAAAAAGTTGTTTCTTGAATTTTATTTTTATTTATTTTTTATCTGAAATTTTCAATGAAACTTAGAGGGCTGTGGTGTTAGATTGGTGATGTGGTCATCCATATGAGTAAAACGACCCTTAATAAGGATTAAAATCTTACTACAGTAGCGTTTCACTACTTCAACAGAACATGACCATATTTGGATTTGTCTTTAATTAATAAAGAGTACAAAGATTGTAAAAAAAAAATTTAAGATGAAAGACTGCTGAAAAAAATTTCCAAACAATCTCCCAATAGGATTGCGAGGTCAGGGTCACTATGAGTCAACAAAATCGCACTCGGAAAAGTCATTACCCACAAGGATGAGTTGTCAAACTTGACTGGGTTCTTCCTGTCTCTATCGTCTAATAGTACACAGATCCATAGATTTTTTTGAGGAAAATAATCTACGGTTCTCCAACAGTAATCTTTCCTAAGATTCTCTGTCGGTTGATTATTCAATTTGATCACCATTGCTTCGTGTTCGAAAAAAATTATTTTTACTTTTATTAAAAGAAAAATTAATTTGAATTTTTCCATGAAATTTAGAAGTCAATGTTGTTAGATATGCCAATATGGTAATTCATGTGGCCAACGACACTTATTAAGATTTGAAATTTAACTAGTCAGTCTAGCATGACTCTCTAGATACACAAAATGGGTGGTCTTTTTTTTTTTTTTTTTAATAAAATTATATAATTTAAATTGACAGCCACCAGTTCTCTTTTCTCCTTCTATAGATTCCACCAAAGAGATAACGTTAATGATGAAAATGAATGGGTGGGCAGACCTCCCTTGACCAATTGATGTGCTTTGTTTGGCTGTAAACTGTAGAGGACCGGCCATGGGATTCGAACCCACAACCTGCCCAAAATGCTACGACAAATCAACCAAACAAAGGAGAAGCTTATAAAAGCCAAACACAAGGCAAGAGATGAGGACCAAAAATAATAGAATTAATGGATCATGATCATGGTGTGGTGGTGGTAATGGTTCCTCTTCCAGCACAAGGCCACCTCAACCAATTACTACACTTCTCGCGACTCATATCTTCCCGAGGTGTCCCAATACATTATATAGGCTCAGCCACCCACAATCGTCAAGTGAAGGATCGTGTCCATGGATGGGACCCTTGCACCATGTCAAACATATACTTCCATGACTACAATCTTCCATCATTCCCAACTCCTCCTGCTGATCCTAATGCTTCCAACAAGTTTCCTTCCCACCTAATCTCCACCTTTGAGGCCTCTGTTCACCTACGCGAACCTCTTTCAATACTTCTCAAATCTTTTCCTCCCACGGTTCGACGAATCGTTGTTATCCATGACTCCCTCACGTCATTTGCTGCCGAAGAAGCCTCTTTTGTCCCTAACGCCGAAGCTTATTCCTTCATTTGTTGCTCTGTCTTCACCGTACTTCATTTTATATGGGACGCCCTTGGGAAACCTATTGATGGAGGAAACTTAAT
Source organism: Akebia trifoliata (assembly GCF_017979445.1). Lineage (NCBI taxonomy): Eukaryota > Viridiplantae > Streptophyta > Magnoliopsida > Ranunculales > Lardizabalaceae > Akebia > Akebia trifoliata. Next base: position 34,643,422 of record NC_141388.1, on the reverse strand, counting down.
TCCACCTGATCTGACTCATAACTCATTTGAGGGATGCCTCCATGAAAGTTTTTCAGGCTTTGCTGCCCGTAACGAAGAATGGAAGAAGTTCGACGTTGGAGATATCTATAACACATGTGAAGCAATAGATGGGAAGTTCATCAATCTGATGGTTCAACATCCAATGCTTGGAAAAACCCCAAAATGGGCGGTTGGGCCACTCAACCCAGTAGTATTTTCTGATGAAACAGCAGGAACACGACACAAATGCCTTGAATGGCTGCACATGCAACCTCCAAGTTCGGTTATTTATGTTTCTTTTGGGACTATGACTTCGTTATCCGATGAGCAAATCACCGAGATTGCAATCGGATTAGAAAATAGTAAGCAAAAGTTTATTTGGATCTTGAGGGACGCCGACCGAGGTGATATTTATAAGGGAGAAGCCCAAGTTAGGAAAATTCGATTACCGGATGGTTATGAGGAGAGGGTAGAAGGAGTAGGATTGATAGTAAGGGACTGGGCACCACAGCCTGAGATCCTGGCTCACTCATCAACGGGCGGATTCTTGACTCATTGTGGCTGGAACTCGTGTATTGAAAGCCTAAGCATGGGTGTGCCGATGGCTGCTTGGCCAATGCACTCTGACCAACCTGGGAATTCTCTGTTGGTGACCGAGGTGCTAAGAGTAGGTCTTCTCGTTCGAGAGTGGGCACATCGAGAAGAGGTAGTTTCTTCAACCACCATTGAAAGGGTAGTTAAAAAATTGATGGCTTCAGAGGAGGGGAAGGAGATGAGGAAGCGAGCCCAGGAGTTGGGTGTAGCTGTTCGTCAAGCAGTGTCGAATAGTGGGAGCTCTACAACCCAATTGGATTCCTTCCTCGCCCATATCTCTAGATAGGAAAATCTACTATCAACCATAAATAAGAGGAAAAAATACTTCAATCATAAAGATGGGCTACGAGATGTTGGAGAACTGGTTTAGGGATGTGTTTGCTTCAAATTGAAGATATCTAGGAATGAAGGAGAAAAATCAATTCTTTCTAGATCAAGTCCAAGGCCACAATATTATTCCTGAATAATTTGGAGGGGAGGATTTTGTATTGAAATTGCATGAGAGAAATTTAATTATTTGGTTTTGTAGGGTGATTATTTATATATAGTGGTCGGCTTCTCTTGCTGCATGTAGTGTTGCTTTATTAATCTTGCATTTTGTTCAGATTGCTTGCCCTCTTGTAGAAGAAAATATAACATGTTTCCATAGTTCCATAGCCTCATCATAGTTAAGTAACCCACTCATTTTTGCACATATATTACAATAGTGAATTATAACTTTTACCCTAATTTCATCTAAAACCCACCATAATTTATTAGTGGATGAATAGAAAATAACAATTTAGTGCTTATGATTTTTTTCTTATAGGAGGTATAAAGTCTTCGAAGTAAACCAAGCAAATTTGCATAGTTTGGTCAAATAAATTTGGAGAGGAAACAATCTAGATTGTTTAGGCATCTTATAATGGATATACCATTCTAGTCAAAGTTTGGTACATGTTATACAATACATTGTGATATCCCAGTTTATACTCTTAGATGTTCATTGATGTATTTGATACATGGCACTTTTGATAAATGCAACCGGCTGTGAGTGTGGAAGTAGGTTACTTCCTATGAGAATTCATGCTAATATATAATGCATGTGGTTGCTTTATGTTGTCAGATTATAATACATTCTAAGATAATATAATTATGTAAAAAAATATTACTATTAACTTAGGTGAAGTTAAAACATGATAGTTTACTATATGTCCAAGATGAGGGTTTTAAAGCCATTAGAAAATCTATTGTTAATGGGAATCCATCGTTTGTGACTGGTGATTTATATGTGATCTAGGTTCAATGAAAAATAACAGTTGTTTGAAAGTTACTTCTATTTTTTTTTTTTTTTCCTACTGTTGTGGGACCTTGATCAATTTGGTAAGATCAATTTATATTTATTAGAAAAATTAAAATATGCATACTTTATTGGAAGATCTGGTTGAACCTGGTTGGACTACTGGTTGTACATCACTTCTGCCCCCACCTTTATTGGAAGCAAAGTCAAGCAACTCTTATGGTTAGAATTGTCTACTTTATTATTAATTTGAGAGATTATTACATATTTTGAATGGATAGTGTAGAATTTTTTTTTCGAAGGGTCTCAACAACCAGGAGAATCATTCAGACCATCTCTTCTTTTACCCATCTAAAAAAATGGGTTTGATTGAATATCAAACAATGATGAAATCAATAAGTAGAAATAAGTTATCAAAACTACCAAATATTATAAATAAAGTTGACTCTTACAGTCTTCTATGATTGATCAATTATATAAAATAAAAATAAAATAAAAAGTTAGACTTTTCAAATATGTAGATCACTAAAAGATTCATGGACATGGCTAATAGGCCGAGATAGTATTCGCAAGACGTTATATAGAAGGTCACGCAAGCTTTTGTCATTACACAAGCTGACAATAAATTTTTGAGAGATTTATCAGGCAGACCTATATGTTACAATTTTATTATAAAAACTCCCCTACTTTATCAAGTTTGTTACCTGCACAAACCTTACTTTGTGAATCATGCTACCATGACTAATTTAATAAGATTTGAAATCTTACTAAGAGTCATTGGGCCCACATGGACAAACACATTAAGAATCCAACAACGCATGCTTCTAGATTGCGTGCGGAAACTTAGATTAAACAAAAAAAATTAAAAGAAAAAACATTTTTGATCTTGATAGTAGATGTTGAAAATGGATGGATACTGATAGTTAAGGTGAACATAACTTCTTATTCTTTAGATGATGTTTTTTCCTTTAACTTAGATTTTTGAGGTGTGTCTAGTATTTGATCCCCATGTATAGTGATACTTTACTTTATGTTATGGGCTTGAGTGAGTAACTCTTCAAAAGTTTAGGGCTTGATTGCTTTTAAGATGTATAGAAGTCCCCAATGCATCCCGTGGATGCACATCTCAATAGTAGATAATTGGAATAGCCGGTCTATGTAGTTAAGGAAAAGATTTATCCAACGTTCAATATACTCAGTGACCGGTTCATCCTTCATTTGTTTAACGACAGTGAGTTCCACCATATTTATCATCCTTCTAGTGTTGTAGAAGTGGCCAATAAATACTCTTTCAAGTTGATCATAACTATTTATTGGAATAGATTTCAAATCATTGTATCAATCGAACGCATTACCACGGAGGGAATGAACAAATTGTTTCACCATGAAATCGTCAAACATATTGGCGTTATTGCAAATTTTGACAAAGCGGACAATATGTTATTTTGAATTGTCTTTTTCCCTCAAACTGTTGAAATTTTTACGATTTATATCTTGTCGAAAGACGCATTAGTTTATTACGTTGAGTTTAGAGTTTGAAGTAGATCAATGAGAACTGTGGCATACCCCCATATTAAACACAAATGATGTTAATAATCATTGCTTACAATTGTTTCATAGAAAGCGAGGCAACAGAACCCTCCTTGTTGCTTTTCTTCACGTGGAGCCATGCCAAAGTGGTTCACCACTCTAGAACTAACACAAATGATTATTCAATGTGAATAATCTCATATATAATCTTATTTGATAATTGAGGTTCCAACCTTAGGTCACTTCAAGATTATTCTTAATTTTTTTTCTCTTTTTAAGGCCGTTGATTAGTTGGTTGTTACTTGTTAGTCATAGAGTGCTGATATTCCACCTAGAAAGTATTCATTCCATCAATACTCGATTGATGTGTTACAGATACAAAAATATAAATCGATTTCCTCGAGATACACAAATACATATCCTTTATAAGAATTCATATTTGTATATCCTGAGGAAATAGATCTATGGTTCCGTGTTCATAACACATCAGCCAAGTATTGACCGAGGAAGACTTTCTTAGCTAGAAAATCATTATTTCATAATTGAATTTAGAAAAATGCTAATCTGGGTCTCCTTCTCTAAGATTGAATATCTAAATACCCTCTACAAAATACTCTCTACAACGAAGATTAGTTCTAGAGTGGTGAACCACAAGCCCAATTTAAATTTTGTTGACTACATCGGGTTTTATAAACTCGGCTAATTCTTTTAAAATATTACCCGAATGATCTCAATTATCAAATAAAATTATACATGAGATTATCCACATTGAATATTCTTCTCATTCAAGATGACTCGAATGTTCTTAAAATATAGACTTATATTTTAGAAAAATACTAACCTCAACACAGGAAATAGAGAACAAAATTCTAAGAACTTAAAAAATATATATATATTACTTTTCACCGTAGAATTTTTTAAATTTTTTTTTTTAATTTGAATATTTTCATAAAATCTAATTAGATTTACCAATATGGTGAGTCATGTGGGTCCAACGACCCTTGTTAAGATTTGAAATCTTACTTAACTCAAGGACGAGCCTGACTCTTTCAATACCTCAAAATGGGTGGTCTTTTCTTTTTTAATTTTTTAAATCAAATTTTATAATTTAAATTGACAGCTACAGGGTCGAAGTTGACGATGAAAATGAACGGATGGGCACACCTCCCTAGACCAAAGTGGTAGGACAAATCAACCAAACAAAGGAGAAGCTTATAAAAGACAAATACATAGATCACTAAAAGATTTCGCAAGACATTATAAAAGGTCACGTCAGCTTTTTGCATTACATAGGCTGACAATAAACTTTTGAGAGATTTACCGGACAGACCTATCTATTGTAATTTTATTACAAAAACTCCCCCACTTTATCAAGTGGGTTACCCGTTACCTGCACAAATCTTACTTTATGAATCATACTATCGTGACTTATTTAATAAGATTTGAAATCTTACTAAAGGTCATTAGGCCCATATGAACATTCAAATTAGCAATCCAACAACACATACTTCTAAATTGCATGTGAAACTTAAAAAAGAAATTTCAATTTTTTTTTTTTTTTTTTTGTTCTTAGATTTTTTTCCTTTAGGATCTTGTACATCAGATCATGTTTTTGAACTCCACTCAAAGGTATGTTAACTAACAAATCAACTGTAAAAAAAATATATAAATTTAAGACGTGGATCTCACTCTAAGATTTGTTGGCTAACAAACTTGATAAAGTGAAGTTTGGTGGGTAACGAATTTCATAAAGCGAGGTTCTCTTGAAATTGTCAGAACTTCAAAGGAGTTTTTGTAATAAAAGTGCATCAGTTACGTCTACCAGGTAAATCTCTCTAAACTTTTTCTACTAATTAAAGCAGCAAAGTAGTGCCTCTAGTAACACTGAATTTATGCCATGGTTTTAAGACTTGATATTTCATAGATTCGTGTTAGGGTGGCACAGGATTTACTGCGATTCTCACAAGTCTGACGTGGGGATGCATACATAACCATAGATGATTTTTACTCGTATCACGAGGAAACACATCTATGGTTATATGCACATCCTATGTCAGAAATTGTGAGAATAGCAGTAAATACCCTATGTCACTTTAGCATTTTCATATTTCATAAAGTCATGTTGGAGTGACACAGGATTTAGTCTGACGTGGAGATGCGTACATAACCGTAGATGGTTTTTACTCGTATCGCGAGAAAACACATCTATAGTTATATGCACATCCCATGTCAGAATTGTGAGAATAGTAGTAAATACCCTGTGTCACTTCAGCATTTTCCTATTTCAAAGAGTCGTGCCGGGGTGACATAGGATTTACTGCGATTCTCACAAGTCTGACGTGGAGATGCGTACATTACCGTAGATGGTTTTTAGTCGTATCGCGAGGAAACACATCTATGTCTCATTCCACAAAGACGAATTTGACTTTTTCGAGTCATGTAATCTCGATTAGATAAACTATTTAAGTTGATTTACAATTATTTATTAGGGAAAATTACCTAAAGGACCCTGGTTGAGGGACTATTTTCAAATTCTCGCTTAATTTTAGGCGTTCTCTTAATCGTCCATTTAGTAATTTTTTCTTGTCTTAATAGTCCCTGGACCTTATCTCATGTTTATAATGTCTTTGAAATACCCAAATCACCCTATTTCATCTTCTTCACTTAGTTAGGTTTTCCATTGTTGATCACGATCATTTCCAACGATCTTTGATCATGAATGGCAAAGGAGAATGATATTCTCTTAACTTTGAACATTTAGATATATATTTTTTTATTATTATTATTTATAGTAAAAAAATGAAGAATGAAATTAAGATTATAAAATTTTGTATGATTATGTTGTTTTTAATTTGAAACACTGATTTATCCATTTTGGGTATTTCAAGGAGATTTACCTAGTATCGAAATAAAAAAAATGTAAAATTCTTGATTACATTTACAGTGTCGAGTTGACTACATTTTATTATCTATTTAAACATTTTTATTGTCGAACTCACCACTTTGTGTCGAGTTCACCACTTTTTATTGTCTAGTTCAACATTTAATTACTGTCAAGTTCAACAGATTTTTTTTTGAAAATATTGTCGAACTCGACAATAATTAAATGTTCAATTAGAAAATAAAAAGTGGTGAACTCTACACTAAGTAGTGAATTCAACACTAAGTGGTGAGTTCAATATTAAGTAATTAAATGTTAAACTAAACAATGAAAAGTGGTGACTTCAACACTAAGTGGTGAGTTCGATAATAAAAATGTTGAACTAGACAATAAAAGTGGTGAACTCGACACTATAATGTGAATCAAATTTTTTATATTTTTTTTTTTATTTTTTCAACTTCGATACTTAGTAAATTTATTCGAAATAACCAATATTCATATATCATAGTTGCAAATCAAAAGTTACAATGTAATCATAAAAAATTTAGAATATCAACTTCGTTCTTCATTATTTTTAATAAAACATCGAAATAAATGAAAATGATCGAAATTGCCAATTGAGAACTTAAATTACTGAAAAAGATGATAAAATGATAGTTTGGATATTTCAAAGACATTAAAAATGCGAGACAAGACCCAGGGATTATCAAGAAGAGAAAATTTTACTAAATGGACTATTAAAAGACCGTCTAAAACTAAGGGACTATATGTTTAAAAAAAAAGTCCCTCCACCTTTAAGTAATTTTCCCTATTTATAAATATATATTGCATGGAGTTTATTTTTTTTTTATAAAATAAGGTCGTTTAGAAAATGCTTAGTTAAGATTATATGTTCATAGAAGAAATTTTATTTGTAATTGCCGACAATAAATTTTACAAATCTACCTTGAGATTCGTGAAATAAGATTACAAATGATTTTATTTACTTTGATGAAAATAAGAGTATAAATCTCAGTAATTTCCTTTGATTAACAGTCAAGTATAAAAGATGGCATATGTAGCTTTCTTCTTTCCGGATTTCGCATTTTATAGACTGAGAAAGTTGTTTTAACAGTGGTTTTATTTGTGCTTAATCTTCTATAAAGACTTCTATAGACTTTTTTCTCTCTGGACTTCGTGCTTTATTGGTTGAGAAGGATTTTTTTAATTTTCAAAAAATGACTTTATACTTGATCTTCTATTTAATCAGAGTATTAACTATGTAAGAACTTTATTTTGTCATTGAAGGAAGGCTTGAGAGCTTCTTCTTCTCTATAAAACTTATGTTTGTTGATAGAAAGTAATCTAATATGATCATTCACGTGGGCCCAGTGATCCTTATTAAGATTTTAAATCTTACTATAAGTCAAGCTAGCATGACTCTTTCAGATACCACAAAATGGGTGGTCTTTTTTTGAACTAAATTTTATAATTTAAATTGACAGCGAGTAGTTCTGTTTTCTCCTTCCATAGATTCCACCAAAGAGACAAAGTTGATTATGAAAATGAATGGGTGAGCACACCTCCCTTTGACCAATTGATGTGCTTTGTTTGACTGTAAAGTAGTGTAAAGGACCGGCCAAGGGATTCGAACCCACAACCTGCCCAAAGTGCTACGACAAATCAACCAAACAAAGGAGAAGCATATAAAAGCTAAACACAAGACAAGAGATGAGAACCAAAATGAAAGAATTTATGGATCATGATCATGATGTGGTGGTGGTAATGGTTCCTCTTCCAGCACAAGGCCACCTCAACCAATTACTACACTTCTCACGACTCATATCGTCCCGAGGAGTCCCAATACATTATATCGGCTCAGCCACCCACAATCGTCAAGCAAAGAATCGTGTCCATGGATGGGACCCTTGCACCATGTCAAACATATACTTCCATGACTACAATCTTCCATCATTCCCAACTCCTCCTGCTGATCCTAATGCTTCCAACAAGTTTCCTTCCCACCTAATCTCCACCTTTGATGCCTCCGTTCACCTACGCGAACCTCTTTCAATACTTCTCAAATCTTTTCCTCTCACGGTTCGACGAATCGTTGTTATCCATGACTCCCTCATGTCATTTGCTGCGGAAGAAGCCTCTTTTGTCCCTAATGCCGAAGCTTATTCCTTCATTTGTTGCTCTGTCTTCACCGTACTTCATTTTACATGGGACACCCTTGGGAAACCTATTGATGGAGGAAACTTAATTCCACCTGATCTGACTCATATCTCATTTGAGGGATGCCTCCATGAAAGTTTTTCAGGCTTTGCTGCTCGTAACAAAGAGTGGAGGAAGTTCGACATTGGAGAGATCTATAACACATGTGAAGCAATAGATGGGAAGTTCATCAATCTGATGGTTCAACATCCAATGCTTGGAAAAACCCCAAAATGGGCTGTTGGGCCACTCAACCCAGTAGTATTTTCTGATGCAACAGCAGGACCACGACACAAGTGCCTTGAATGGCTACACAAGCAACCTCCGAGTTCAGTTATCTATGTTTCTTTTGGGACCATGACTTCATTATCCGATGAGCAGATCACCGAGATCGCAATTGGATTAGAATGTAGTAAGCAAAAGTTTATTTGGATCTTGAGGGATGCCGACCGAGGTGATATTTATAAGGGAGAAGCCCAAGTTAGGAAAATCCGATTACCGGATGGTTATGAGGAGAGGGTAGAAGGAGTAGGATTGATAGTAAGGGATTGGGCACCACAGCCTGAGATCCTGGCTCACTCGTCAACGGGCGGATTCTTAAGTCATTGTGGGTGGAACTCATGCATGGAAAGCTTAAGCATGGGTGTGCCGATGGCTGCTTGGCCAATGCACTCTGACCAACCTCAGAATTCTATGTTGGTGACCGAGGTACTAAGAGTAGGTCTTCTCGTTCGAGAGTGGGCATGTCGAGAAGAGGTAGTATCTTCAACCACCATTGAAAGGGTAGTTAAAAAATTGATGGCTTCAGAGGAGGGGAAGGAGATGAGGAAGCGAGCCCAGGAATTGGGTGTTGCTGTTCGTCAAGCGGTGTCGAATAGTGGGAGCTCTACAACCCAATTGGATTCCTTCCTCGCCCATATCTCTAGATAGGAAATTCTACTATCAGCCATAATAAGAGGAAAAAATACTTCAATCATAAAGATGGGCTACGAGATGTTGGAGAGCTGGTTTAGGCATGTGTTTGCTTCAAATTGAAGATACCTAGGAATGAAGGAGAAAAATCAATTCTTTCTAGATCAAGTCCAAGGCCACAATATTATTCCTGAATAATTTGGAGGGGAGGATTTTGTATTGAAATTGCATGAGAGAAATTTAATTATTTGGCTTTGTTGGGTGATTATTTATATATAGTGGTCGGCTTCTCTTGCCGCATGTAGTGTTGCTTTATTAATCTTGCATTTTGTTCAGATTGCTTTGCTCTCAGGCAGAAGAAAATAGAAGATGCTTCCTTAGCTCCATAGCCTCATTAAGTTAAGTAACCCACTCATTTTGCACAGATATTACCATAGTGAATTATAATTTTTACCCTAATTTCATCTAAACCACCATAAAATCTTATCCAAAGAACTTAATGGTCCTGAAAATTGTTATAATTGATTAGTGGATGAATAGAAAATAACAAAACAAATTTGCATAGTTTGATCAAATAAAGTTGGAGAGGAAACAGTCTAAATTGTTTAGGCATCTTACAATGGACATACCATTCTAGTCAAAGTTGGTACATGTTATTCTATACATTGTGATATCCCAGTTTATACTATTAGATGGGCAGTGATGTATTGTGATACATGGCACTTTCGACAAAAGCAACCCTTATGGTTAGAATTGTATACTTTATTATTTATTTGAGAGATTATTACATATTTTGAATAGATAGTTTAGAATTTTTATCTTAGGGTCTCAACAACCATAAGAATCATTCAAACCATCTATTCTTATACCAATCTAAAAAAATGGGTTTGATAGAATATAAAACAATGATGACATCAATAAGTAGAAATAAGTTATCAAATCTATCAAATATAATAAATAAATTTAAAGTTGACTCTTACAATCCTCCTTTTGGTAGATAAATTTTATATATAACATAAAAATAAGAAGTTAGACTTTCCAAATATATAGATCACTAAAAGATTCATGTACATGGCTAATAGGCCTTGAGAGTATTCGCAAGACGTTATAGAAGGTCATGTAAGCTTTTGACATTACACAAAAACTCGCTACTTTATCAAGTTTTTTACCAGCGCAAACCTTACATTATGAATCATGCTATCATGAATTATTTAATAAGATTTGAAATCCTACTAAGGGTCATTGGACCTACATGGACAATCAAATTAACAATCCAACAAGGCATACTTTTAGATTGCATGCGAAAACTCAGATTAAATAGAAAATATTAAAAGAAAATATCTTTTTGATCTTAATAGTAGATGTTGAAAATGGATGGATATCGAACTCCCAAATTTAAAATTAAAATTCAACTACGAAAATTAAATTTGTTTTTTCAATTTTTTTTTGTTTGAAGTTCTTACATGTTGAACAAGACAATAAAAAGTGGTGAATTCAACACTAAGTGGTGGGTTCGACATTACGTAATTAAATGTTGAACTAGACAATGAAAAGTGATGAATTCAACACTAAGTGGTGAGTTCGACAATAAAAATGTTGAACTAAACAATAAAAAGTTGTAAACTCAACACTATAATGTGAATCAAATTTTTTTTTAAAAAGATTTTGTTTTTTCAACTTTGATACTTAGTAAATTTATTCGAAATACCCAATATTTGTGAATGAGTAGTGTTGGAGTGACCTTAATGGGGGATACTTTGATGTGGTCCATAGATGTTTTTTACTCATATTTCGAAAAAAATATCTACAGACATATGCACGCCAACACGTCAAAGTGTCCCTCCTCCCCTACTACGTCATAATACATAAAAAATAACTGCCCAAGACAGTCGTTTCTGAAAAAATGACTGCTCTAACCGTTGATAAAGCTGAGTCGTCTTTCATTTGCGACAAACTAAAAATGTCAGAAAAAATGACTGTCTTCAATGGTCGTTAATTAACAACTATAGATATTTGCCACAGTTATAGACCGTCATTTTTCAGTTTTATGATTAAAAAAATAAATTTAATAGGCTACGGCAGTCTATGCTCTTCTAAACCTCCTAATCAGGATCTAAAACCGAGAAAGCGAATTATTTGTATTTTTGGTGAAATTAAATACGGAACCCCACGAAAGTTACAGAAGATGGGAAGCAATTTATGGGGAAAAAAGCAATCCACTCACCATCTCCAACAAAACACACAATATAACAAAAAGTTGTATCACAACAGTCATTGTGTGTGCTCAAAGCTCAAAATCTACTTTTTCACTTTTTTTTTCTTACCTTCTATTAGTATTTTCTAAATAGAAAAGATAAGAAACAATAAAATAAATAAATAAAACAAACAAACAAACAAAACTGACCCCATCACCCATAACTAAAGAGTAACAAGAGGGGAAAAAGCAACAATCCTCAGCGATTGTGGAGAGGGTCTGAGGTGTGTTGAAAACTCCTTTCGTTTGAGAAGAATACATGAAATGGGTAATGAAGTTATTGTTGTTGCTTCCTCTCATTCATTCCTGTAAACTGCTCTTGGATGCCTCACAGAGAAACATTATGAGAAAATTTTGAAAATGATTGGATAAGCTAATGGGCCATCGTGTGTCCCACACTGAGGTCTAGCATTAATCTTTGTGAATACACATACCAAAAGGTCTCCAGCCTAAATTAAGTATGTGCCAGCCAATAACCACAATTACAGAATTAGCGTTTGAAGGACTTTTCCAAATTTCGTTAATAATTATTAGTACAAAATATCCTAAATACCTTAGACATACTAAATTGTTAATTTATTCCTAAATATTTAAGAAATTACACAAGATGCCCTTGGAACTGTTTTTTTCTTTGTCTTGCTCTGCGATATTAATCCATGAAAAACACTTTCGTTACTAACTTAGTAATTTTTCAAATCTTACTAAGGGACGTTTAGCTCAAATAGATTGCCTCAATGATAATCCAACACCACGGAAAGATTTCATGGAAAAACTCATATATAAAAAAAAAATTAAAACATAAAATAAATAAAAAATAAATAAAAAATAAAAAAATAAAAAAATTGGGCTTGATCCAAGGTTTTGAAAATGGATGGTTATCGAGCTGGCCCACCAAACTTTCAAATTTAAAATTAAAATAAATGGTGAAGATAATCTTTTTTTAAGTATATATATATATATATATATATATATATATATATTTACCTTAGAGTTCTAAAAAAAAGTTCCTCTACGTCCTATAGCATCGGATAATGTTTTTGAATCCCAAAAGGTGAGCTCAATGAACCTTAGTAAGATTTGAAATCTTATTAATTTAGTAAGATTGGCCTTACTTTTTATTTATTTGGATTTCAATGCGAGACTGGTGCTAACAGTTCAAACAAAGGGTCTTGAATGGTACATATTTTATGACTAAAGCCTTTATATATAGTCTGTACTCTCACAAATATGACGTTAAGAGTTATTTTCCCTAACTAAATCATAAAATATTTTATTTTAATAAAATTACAAAAATTTAGTTAACTAGGTCCGGTTGTATAAAACTTGGCCAAATATTTCAAAATATAATCTGAGTCATCTCGGTCAAATATTTTTACGAATCCACAACTGTCAAATTAATGAAAGATGGGAGAAATTCAACAGCTCTAAGCCATCAAATGTAGGAACATCAAAAATTTCGACAGTCCTAGGCCATCAAAATTCAGTTTCTAAAATTCATAAGTCTTGACCCGTCAATTTTTTCTGTCGAATTTTCCAATTTTCACGTAGTGACTCCAAAAGACAGACCTGTTGGAGAGAGAAAGAACAATGAAAATATATATAAATAAGAGGGTCATGGGAGCTTAAGTGGGGTATGATAGTGTGCCACACCCGAGACTAGAGGAAAATATACACCGAACACCCCCCCCCCTCATCTATAAGGGTGGAAAGAATCGAATTTGTGAACTATACGAACCTAGCATTTTGATTCCATTATAACCGATCAACTATTCCAAAAATCGATTTGGTGAAAAGGGGGAGAACTATGAATATAAGAGGTTCAAGGGACTTAACTTGTGTATAACACACCCGAGAATGGAGGAAAACATATGCAATTCAAATTGAATATCCTACTTTTTAAACACCTAGATAACCCATTTGAAACCATGATATAGGTCTACATCTTTTAAATTTAATGTTGTTTTGGCCCATTATTATCTTCTTGAAAAATACTTTCCTTACTAGGTTGGAAAGGAAGTTTTCCTTACCGTGTGTCTTGGCCCTCTCTTTTTCTTCTTGAAAAATTATTATTATTATTGTTGTTGTTGTTGTTGGTGTGGTGGTTGTTTTGGCCCTTTCTTGTTTTCTTAAAAAACAATTATTATTATTATTGTTGTTGTTGTTGTTGTTCATTTGAGCTTTTCCATGAAATCTAGAGGGTTGTGTTGTTAGATAGCCAATGTTGTAATCCATGTGGACTCAACTATAAGATTTGAAATCTTACTAAGGTTAGACTTACTCAAAATGACTTCGTTATCACATGAGCAGATCACCGAGATTGCAATCGGATTAGAACGTAGGAAGAAAAAGTTTATTTGGGTCTTGAGGGATGCAGACTGAGGTGCCATTCATAAGGAAGAAGCACAAGTTAGGAATATTCGATTACCAGATGGTTATGAAGAGAGGGAGTGTTTGGGTTGATTGAAAGGGAGTGGACACCACAACTTGAGATCTTGGCTCACTCGTCCACTGGCCGATTATTGAGCCATAGTGGGTGGAATTCGTGCATGGAAAACCTAAGCATGGGTGTGCCGATGTGTCACGGCCCTATTCTTTCGAAGCGGGGTCGTGCGGCGCAAGGGGGTCAAATCCACTTGCAAGCCTGTAAAATGATCGTACACCACACACACGTAGCTAGCAAACAAGTAAACGAGGCAACACGAGGCAAAGCCCGGAGGCAACTTTGTTGATATAATATTGATTACACGGTGTAACGCGTTACAAAAGCAAATAGATGCGTTACAAGCAAATGATGATCCTATGACACGCGGGACTTCCACGGAGCTGGGCTTCAAGGCTTCAACAACGTGGGTGTAGGCCGGGGATTGGGATAGCACTGACACCCTTCCTACAAAGTGTATGCTAAGTCTTTACTAGATTTCCAGAAGGGAACATCAAAAGTAGAGGCCGGTCATACTCCCTTATTACTAAAATGCCACTAAGCTAACAAGGATGCTCTGGCACGGGGCTGACATGTACCCTAAGCTAACAGATATGCCCTGGTACGGGGGCTAACATGGCTTCATAACAAGCCTTACATAGTATTACATAGGTGCTCCCGGGTGACTCCGGGGCGAGACACACCTAAATTCTAGGTGTCAGAGTACATGGCCGTTACAGTCTCCCCCACCTATTCTGCAGACGTCCTCGTCGCATTGTCCCTGACAAACTCTTCAATCTTCTGCTTGAATGGTTGTAGGTTCTCTGCTCTCTCCCAGGTGGCTTCGCATTCTGGCAAGTTCTTCCATGTGACAAAGTACTCCATGTGCTGCTGCTTGCTTGAACTGCTGCTGACTTGACGCTCGGCGAGAACTTGGTCAACAACACGTTCCGGCTGGATTGTTGAACGAGAAGGTGAACGTGTTGGTATGCTGCGTGCTGGATCTGCTGAATCTGCATGGAATGGCTTGAGATAGCTGGCATGGAAGACAGGGTGGATGTTGCGTAACCAGTGCGGTAACTTCAGCTTGTAGGAGACCTTGCCAACTCGAGAGAGGATGAGCATTGGACCTTCATAACGCTGTAGTAGACCCCTGTGTGCTCGTTGTACTCGGTTGAACCTTCTCAACTGATCTGTCTTGAGTAGAACTAAGTCACCAACTTTGAAACGATCTGGTCGACGATGTCCATCAGCCCATTTCTTCATCCGCTTTGACGTTTTTTCAAGGTAAGATCTGGCAATTTCATTGTTGCCCTTGGACACTGTCCCTAATATCCTGAAACAATAGTATGAGGAGTTAAAGGTTGTTGGCCAGTAATAAGTTCAAAAGGACTCTTGTTGGAGGAAGAACTCTTCTGAAGGTTGAAACAGAATTGTGCGACATCAAGTAGATTCGCCCAATCCTTTTGGTTGTGACAAAATGCCTGAGATACTCCTCTAACATGGCATTAAATCTTTCAGTCTGCCCATCTGTTTGAGGATGTCCGCTGGTCGAAAAGTCAAGCTGATACCCAAGTAATCTGAACAATTCGGTCCAGAATCTCCCTGTAAATCTTGAATCTCTATCGCTGACAATGTTCTTGGGCACACCCCAATACTTAATGACATGCTTGAGGAACAAGTGCGCTGTTTCTTCTGCTGAGCAATATGTCGAGGTCAGTATAAATGTAGCATATTTGGAGAAACGGTCCACAACCACAAGGATGGATCCATACTCTGCAACCTTCGGCAAACCTGTGACAAAGTCCATAGAAACACTTTCCCAAGGCCTTTGGGGGATTGGAAGAGGTTCCAGTAGCCCGATAGGTTTGTCGCGCTCGATCTTGTCTTGCTGGCAAATGAGGCAGGTCCTCACATAATCTAACACATCATCACGGATGTTCGGCCAGTAATATCCTCACTCCAAGAGAACTAATGTGCGGCGCCAGCCCGGATGGCTAGCCCATGGAGTGTCATGACACTCTCTCATTAGTTCTTGTCTTAGCCCGTCCGCACGTGGAACAAACATGCGGCTCTTAGTGGTATATAATAACCCATCCCGAAGCCAGAAACGGCGCGCTTTCCCCTTCTGCACCATATCCAATATGGCCTTCGCCGGGGGATCACTGTTCAAACCATCTTGAATTCTCTGTTGTAAAGTGTTGGTAACCTGAGAAACTTGTCGCTGAAGGGCTGCTAGCTCTGCTTTGCGACTCAAGGCATCGGCCACGCTGTTGTTCTTTCCTGGCTTGTAATCCAAGGCCAAGTCAAACTCTGCGAGGAATTCTTGCCAACGAGCCTGTTTTGGTGTCAGCTTCTTCTGAGTCAGGAAATGGCTCACTGCCACATTATCAGTCTTCACATGAACTGGTGACCCCAATAGATAATGTCTCCAAACTCTCAAACAGTGGACGACAGCTAACAACTCTTTCTCCTGTGCGGTATAGCGTCTCTCAGCATCATTGAGCTTCCGACTTTCATAAGCAAGCGGATGCCCATCCTGTAACAACACTCCTCCAATAGCAAAGTCAGATGCATCTGTCTGAACTTCAAACGGCTTGGTGATGTCGGGTAGAGCTAAGACTGGGTCTTGCATAACAGCAAGTTTGAGGTCTTCAAACGCCTCATGACACTTGTCCGACCAGGACTAAGTGTGATCTTTCTTCAACAGGTCTGTGAGAGGTGCGGCTCTTTTGGAATAGCCTTAGACGAAACGTCTATAATAGTTCACAAGACCGAGGAATGACCTGAGTTCTGTGACAGTAGAAGGGGTTTTCCATTCATCAATAGCTCGCACTTTCTCCATGTCCATCCGGATTTGTCCATTACCCACAACATGGCCAAGAAACATAATCTGCTCTTGGGCGAATGAACACTTCTCTAGCTTAACATAAAACTGATTGTCGCGAAGCACTTGAAATACCTTGCGTAAATGTTGAACATGCTCTTCTAAGGTAGAACTGTATACCACAATGTCATCAAGATATACCACAACAAACTTGTCGAGGTACGGTCTGAAGAGGTCGTTCATCAAGGTGCAGAAAGTCGCAGGTGCGTTCGTAAGGCCGAAAGGTATGACTAAGAACTCATAGGCACCATACCTGGTAGAACAGATAGTTTTCGGCTCATCTCCATCTACAACCCGTACTTGATAGTACCCTGATCTCAAATCCAAATTGGAAAAATACTTGGCTGCCCCAAGTTGATCAAACAAATCGGCAATCAGTGGAATCAGATACTTATTCTTGACGGTAACCTTGTTCAGCGCTCGGTAGTCTACACAAAGTCGCAATGACCCATCATGCTTCTTCTGGAATAAAACAGGCGCCCCATAAGGTGCCTTAGAAGGTCTGATAAATCCAGACTCCAGAAGTCCATCAAGTTGCTTGCGTAGCTCAGCTAGTTCCGGAGGACTCATCCTGTATGGCCCCTTTGCAGGAGGCTTGGTACCAGTTACTAGTTCGATTTGATGATCAATCGGCCTACGTGGCGGTAGGGTCTTCGGAAGTTCTTCCGGCATAACATCATCAAATTCAGTCAAAACCTGTTTAACCAATGGGGGAGTTGAACTATGGTCCTGATCATCAGGTTCAACTCGTAAGGTAGCAAGAAACGTTTGCTCACCTTTCTTCAACCCTTTCTTCAACTGAATGGCTGAGATCATCTTTCCCTCTTCTTTACCTGTAGAGAGAGGAATGAAGCTTGAACTTTCACCTAGCAAGCCCAAAGTGTTGGCAAATGGCATCGGAACGGCCCTGTTCTGTCGTAGAAAGTCCATCCCAATGATAACTCGGAACTCATCGAGTGGAACTGCGAGAAGATCTAGCTTACCCTTCCATGGACCCATCTTGATGGCCACAGACTTGGTCGACCCTTGTATAGGAGTGGCCTCGGAGTTAACAGCTTTCATACGGCTTGAATCCTTTTCGAGCAGGATATTGAGGCGCTTCGCCTCTGCAGGGGCAATGAAGCTATGTGTAGCTCCCGTATCAACCATTGCCTGGGTGGTCTTACCACCAATCTCCACATCAACATACATGAGACCCTTACGCTGACGGATCGTCTTAGTCTCAGAGGTCTGTTTCATTGCATTCAACAGATGCATAGCTCCCATATGAGAAGATTTATCCTCATCTTTCTCACTTGAAATCTCGTGACTAGGGTCACTCTGGGAAGCTAACAGTGCATTCAACTTGCTTCTCTGTGGGCAATTGAACGTCTTATGAGGACCACCACACAAGTAACACTGAATCTTGTTGCGGTGATTGTTGGACTGGGTACCGGTATTCTTCGAAGGGGAGGATCCCGGTGGGATCTCCTGCTTGGACTGTGTCTAGATCCTCCATTTTTACCTTTGGAAGACCCATGGGTGCGTTCACTCTGCGAAGAGTACCCTTTCGACTGATTGGATACTTTCTTTCTATTCCCATCTACGAGGGAATAATCCATCAACCGCTCAGCTGCGGCTATGGCAGTCGTGAGGTCTTGCACACGTTGCCTCTGTAGTTCTGTCTGAACCCAAGGCTTAAGCCCTTCTGTAAACGAGAACAGCTTGTCTTTCTCTGACATATCACGGATATCAAGCATCAATGCGAAAAATTGCTTGACGTAGTCGTGCACGGTACCAGTATGTTGGAGTTGCCTCAACTTCCTGCGGGCAATGAACTCCACATTCTCGGGTAGGAACTGATTCTTCAGCTCCCTTTTGAGGTCTTCCCATGTATCGATGGAGCATTGGCCACTCTCCATCTCGGTGTACTTTGTTCGCCACCATAGCTTAGCGTCACCTGCAAGATACATAGAAGCAGTTGTTACTCTTACCTCTTCTGAATCCGGTCGAGCTGCACGGAAGTATTGTTCCATGTCAAACAGGAAATTCTCGAGCTCTTTCGCATCGCGTGCACCACTGAAGGCGCATGGCTCGGGGACTCGCAAGCGCGAGGGAGGAGCATCACTACCGATAGGCCGTTCGTTACCGACGACTGTGACCAGGAGGCCTACTTTCGTAGTGAGCTCCGTAATTTGTTCCTGTAAGACGGCTAGGTTGTCTCGGGTATCTTCCTCGAGGGCTGTCACTCTAGCTCTGAATGTCTCGGATCTTTCTTCCAGCGTGCTCTGGCGATCATCTATTTGCGCAATACCATCAACAATACCGGATAGCATAGCCATCTTTTCTTCTAATACCTCGATGCGTTCCTTGTTTGTACGTGGTGCTGGTGTGTTTGGAGTGGGTAGATCCGCGGTACTAGTAGTTCCTCTTACCATCGTTCGCGTGAACTAAATGGAATCTCGGGGGAATAGCTAAGGGGAATACCAACTGTGCTCAAACAACTGCTGCTCTGATACCAACTGTCACGGCCCTATTCTTTAGAAGCGGGGTCGTGCGGCGCAAGAGGGTTAAATCCACTTGCAAGCCTATAAAATGATCGTACACCACACACACGTAGCTAGCAACCAAGTAAACAAGGCAACACGAGGCAAAGCCCGGAGGCAACTTTGTTGATATAATATTGATTACACGGTGTAACGTGTTACAAAAGTAAATAGATGCGTTACAAGCAAATGATGATCCTATGACACGCGGGACTTCCACGGAGCTGGGCTTCAAGGCTTCAACAACGTGGGTGTAGGCCGGGGATTGGGATAGCACTGACACCCTTCCTACAAAGTGTATGCTAAGTCTTTACTAGATTTCCAGAAGGGAACATCAAAAGTAGAGGCCGGTCATACTCCCTTATTACTAAAATGCCACTAAGCTAACAAGGATGCCCTGGCACGGGGCTGACATGTACCCTAAGCTAACAGATATGTCCTGGTACGGGGGCTGACATGGCTTCATAACGAGCCTTACATAGTATTACATGGGTGCTCCCGGGTGACTCCGGGGCGAGACATACCTAAACTCTAGGTGTCAGAGTACATGGCCGTTACACGATGGCTGCATGGCCCATGCACTCTGAGAATAGGTCTTGTTGTTCGAGAGTGGGCGTGTCGCGAAGAGGTAGTGTCTTCTACCACAATTGAAAGGGCAGCTAAAAAATTGATGGTGTCAAAGGAGGGGATGGAGATGAGGAAGCAAGCCCAAGAATTGGGTGTAGCTGTTCATCAAGCAGTGCCGAATAGAGGGAGCTCCACAACTTAGTTGGATTCCTTCCTCACCCATGTCTTTAGATTGGAAATTCTACAATCATACAAGAATCTAAACCATATAATTGGACTTGTTCCTCGACCATATAGTTATGTAAAACAACTATTTTATGTGATTCCTTCAAGATTGAGATACGTCCATGGATTGCATCGATTCCTCAATGAAGAAAAAATTGTAGTTACAAATTACACTTTTTCATAGAAAATAGAAATATATACCCTATGGAAAAAACCTGATTAGGATTTTATATAATACTAGTGAAATTACGAATTGAACTCGATCACCGATGCGCGTGTCTCGATAAACAATACCTCCTTAATGACCGGTACCATCAGGCTCCATAAACCATAACACCATGCTCATCCTTGTGCTGCATGGTATCGCTTGTATCATTATTTTGGGGTTTGAGTCATTAATTCTTAATGGTTTATATATGTACTTGATCATTCCCATAGGAGGTAGTGGTACCAGTGTCCTTGATATAATTATAGAAGGTCTAATTTTGGATATTATCGATAAGGTGGTGTTTGGGTTCAAAATGGATGCTTTTGAGTTTTGAGTACCGTTGGGTTTTTTTTTTTTTTTCCAATCATTGATTGCCTTCATGTGACTTTCAAAATATATCCACTGTAGGAGCTTTGACAATTAATGAAGGCAAATACCAACTGTTTTTTAATATTTTGAAACTTCTAACCCCATCAAAAGTAATTTATTTGTAAATCACGTTTGATGAGGTTCGAGAGTTTCGGAATGGATTGGTGTAATCATCGCTCGGTTCAGAGCGCCCGAGAAACAATTGAGCAGGGGGGACAGAAGATTGAAACTCCTTTCGACCCACTTGATTTGAACAAAAGTAAGGCCCGAGCGACAACACTCGCTGTCTTATTGGTTTCGTTCATTGCTCTTGGGCTGATAAGCGATAATGCTTTCGAGGCGGCTTGCGGCATAGAGCTGAGGTAGGGCGGCTTGGATAGTTTTGTCATATATATATATATATATATAATGGCGTTCGGAGGACTTAAAGAGAGCCAAACATTTTTTCAATGTGTATGGGTTAGAATTTTCGAAATGGGCTGATTTTTTCTGATGATGATCTCTATGATGAAGAGATCACCCTCACCAAAATCAGCCCATTTTAACTTCTAACCCCACCAAAGGTGTTTTACAAAATTCGAATGATTCACGATTCTTCAACTTGTAAACTAGGGTTATAAATTTTGGAGTGAGCTGATTTTTTGTGAGGATGATCTTTTCATCATAGAAATCATCCTCACAAAAAATCAGCGGGTTCCAAAATTTATAATCCATGTTTTGAAAAATGTTTGGTTCTCTTTAGGGCCTCCGAACACTTCCCATATATATATGTAAAATTTCAAATACATTGATTTCCTCCATAGTTTTAGAGTTTGACATGAATGTTTATAGAATCATGTTAGTTCAATGACTTATGAATTGAAATGTACTCATTTTTTCAAAAATTTCGAGCAAGTCAATCGACTTTGCAAAAGCTTTATTGAGTTTATCAATTTTAGTAGATTTTATATACAATTATTACTTTTTATTTGTAGCAACCAGATTCTCGAGATGGAATCGATTGCCATGTGATACAGAATCACCACCATTCATTGAGTTAACTGGGTGTGAATGGCTATCGATTTATTTGAATTTTAGAATATTTTATTTTTCTGGTGAGTTGACTCTAAGGAAAAATCTAAGAATAAAAAATTTGGGTTCAGAAGTTCGGTTGTCAGTCGGGAAAGGAAAAGGCACCCCACTCACTTTTTCGACTCATACTCCAGTATTGTCTTCTATTCTCTCTTAGTCAACGAGTTGACTCATAATTTAACTAAATCCGACTCGATGTAATGGTGTGTGCAAGTGTTGTTTTGAGGGTTTATTGAAATTTTGCAAAATGAGGTTAGTCGACTCATGTTCATTTGGATAAGTTCGAATGTTTCTTGAAATAATGCGATCACTGAATCCATTCTAACCTCTTGAGTATAGAATCACTATAAATCTGTGTCAACAACTCTTATCGAGTCAACTCGATAATCGTGAGAAACCCAAAGTTTTAAGACTAATCTCAAGAATTTGAGTTCCGTAACACCAAACCAATTTCAATTGAACTTAAAATAATCTCATGAACTTGCTTTGTCATACCTTCAAAACAGTCCAAAATTTGATTTTTTTTGTTTTTTAAACCACAAAAACCATCCAAAAATCTTGACTTTTGCAATATTCAAAACACCCCCAAAATCTGATTTTTTTCAAATCATCAAAGCATCCATTTTCAAATCATCAAAGCATCCAAAAGATCAGGTTTATGCACCACTAAACAATTCAAAAAAAATTGTTTTATAAAATCTGGATTTTTACACCCTTTAAACAGTCCCAAAAACATGTTCAATAGCACTAAGACAGTCCCAATAAGTTCTGTTTTGTAGCATTAGACCAATCCCCACAAAATCAATTTCTAACATTAAAAAATAGTGATGTTACACCACAAAAAATAGTCCCAAATCTTGAGTTTTAGACATCAAAACTATCCCTCCAAATTAATTTTAGCCTCGTAAAATAGTCTCACAAAATTAGTATTTGAATCCATAAACCAATCCACATAAAACCAACCTTTTGCACCCCAAAAAATCTGACTTTTGCATAATTTTAACATCTCCAAAAATCTGTTTTTAGATGCATATCATCAATCCAAACACCTTTTTTTTTTAGCACCACCACTAATTCCAGATATTTGTTTCATAGTGACATAAAATCCCATTTTGTAATACAAAAATCAGATTTTTTTTTTTTTTTTTGCGTTATTAAAATAGTCCCTAAAAAAATCTGGATTTAGTGTTAAAACAGTCCCAAAAATCTAATTTTTTGAACCATAAAAAAGCACAAAATTTAGTTAATGTGACTCCAACCTAGCCCCAAAAATACGAGATTCTAACACGAAACTAGCCCTTAAATCAAGTCCCCAATCCCAATATCTCTAACACTAACCAGAAGTAATGGAGACAGTGAAATAAATCAATGGTTTTCATGGTAACATTCAAAAGTACCATAACATACTTGAGAACGCTTGAGAAATCAGGTAACTAAATAAAATTCATTGTAGGCTGAAACTTGACAGTTCATACACGTTTAACTGCTCCACACACATACAATCGAGAGAGAGAGAGAGAGAGACTTTGTCCTCTAAATTTTTTTACTTGGAAAATTATGTGCCCTTTCTCCTGATATTCAAGCCTTTTTATATAAAGAAATTGGAAAAAAGAGAGTGTAGGTATTGACTAATTAGGCCAAGATAGAAAATAGGGGATGGTTATTGACAGAGTAAGATTAGGAGGAATTAGTGGATTTGAATTTGAATTTGACTTGTTTTAGGTTTGGATTTGATTTTCTGATTTTGTTTGGATTTTGAATTCAGGTGTTGTGCAATTTTGAAATGTTAACATTATTAATTTAAATGTGTGCAATTTATGTAAAATGATATTTTTAGAGGCATGTTTTCAACTCAAGAAAAATGAAAATATGGAGTTTGCCCAAAAAAATTTCAATCATCAAGTAAAAATGTTAGTAGAACCATCATTCTTTAATCATTTGTCATGAAAGATATTTTAATACGATGATCATTAAAACTTTCTAAAGCTACTGCTATCCTTTCTACATGAAATGGGTTATGCTTATTTTTTATTTCACTCTTTTTTTTTTTTTATAATTTTAAAAAATATATATTTTTTAATAATTTTCTAAATTTTTAAGAGAGTTGTTATTAGCACCCCAACTTTTACTTATTACACTCAAATTAAAAATTAAAAAAAAATAAGTAAATGATTGAGAAATAGTAAAAGTTGGAGTACTAGGAGAAGCTAACTCGCTCTCTGTCTCTGTCTCTTAGAATTCGATTTTTTGGGGTTTAAGATTTTATATGGGCCTAATCATAATTGTAAACAACTACCAAATTTGTTTGAAGAAGTATTATAATATTTTGTAAGGTTCCCATAATAATTTCAGCCAAAACTTTGTATGTTTGATTGGTGTGTTTTAATCTTAAATGGGTGTGTGATAAATAATTTAAGAAATTGGGGTGTAATAAGTAAAAGTCAGGCTGCCAAGATCTAATAAGAATCGAATCTGATAAGATCCTGATCCAACAAATTATCAAATTGGGTCTGGATCCAATCCATCTCTAATCCGATTTGTTACAGATCGATCCGACCCAAATCTTACCCCGAATAATCGGTGCAAAGCATCTCGCAAATGGTTTTAAAACTCGGTTTCGCCTCTCGTCTCGTCCAATTGTCTCGGACGAGTTTTCCGATACGTTTGAGACGTGGACGTGGGATTTTAAAACTAGTCCGAAAAATCGACTTGTCCGACTGTCTCGTCCATATCAGATACCGAGACGAATCGGGCGATACGTCTCGGTCTCGGACGAGTTTTGAAACTATACGCTAACGTGCGCCTCTCGCATAGAATTTCATCTCCCGCCATTATTATCTTCTCCTTTCTTCCAACGACGACGCACATGTCTTTCGCGGTAAAAATCGCTCCTTTGTCATCTACAAATGTAAGAGAGCTACATTTCTAGGGTTTCGATTTCTGGTATTAAAAAAAAAAAAAAATTTGTTCCTGATCGAGCTGTTATCTTTCTAGGGTTCTTGTAGATTCTTCTCCAAAAGTAGCATTTCTAGGGTTTCCACGCGCTTTAACTTTCAGAACTCGAAGAGATTTTCTTCTTCGTTTCAATTCAACCTTCAACGTCACTGCTCAACAATTTCCAATGGCGATGTGAGTTTTGGATTGCTAGTTTTATTAATATTCATTTTTGGCCGATTTACCAAAACGATTGCTGGAAATTGTAGAATTTTCGTTCCAGCGAATTATTCTTTTTAATTTTGAAAACGGTAAAATGTTATCTTCGGAATTTAATCTTTTCACCAAATAGGAAAAAAAAACCTACCGAAAATTAAGTTAAATTACAAAAACACCCTAATCTTACAAATTTGGACGGGAATTTCACAAATTTTCAGTTTTTTTATTTTTTTTTTTCAGTAACAGCATTTAGTTTTAGTTTCATTAAGAAATTTGTTACCTCGATGTTGGTTTGTGTTAATGTTGATAATTGGGTTATAGTTCGAATTTGGCATTAAAAGAGACATTCAAGAAAAGCGGAATGTAGAAAATCTAGCGACGAGGGAGACATTTTGGGATTGATATGTTTCACTTTAAAATTTTGGGATGAAATATTTAGTTATAAATATCCATCTTTCAATCCAATTTGAATGACCTGATAGTATGAAGTCAAGTAATTTGATGCAAAATTCTAACTAACCATCTAACTATGTAACACTAATTTCAGTAAATTTAATACTTAGAACAAGTCCTTACATTTAATTTGAAAGAATTAGTTCATGTAAAGTTGAAAATTATTCACATGAGCTCGCAATCCAAAATAGTATTTATGGAAAATTTTCTTTAGGCCATTCTGTTAGCTATCAAGTGGAGGATGTACTTATTAGTACATTGTTATATGTTTAACGTATCATGTCACATGGTGCCTAATGTTGTTGCAAATTCTAGTGTTGTCTTTTATATCTCATAATTATGTTTCTTTGTTCGTTTCAAGATCAGGCTTGTGACATGTCCGATGTTCACAACTCTTCCACTCACCATGATGGTAAGGTTTACATTTATAGTTGTACATAATTAAGATTAAATTCTAGTGTGATGCCATCCTTGCTATTTCACGTATATACCAATTTGGTTTTTCTAGGCTCAAGGGAGAACACTGGAAGTCATAAAGCAAAACCCGTTTCACCCAATGAGTACTTACTATTTACCTTACAGTGTCATTGATCTCAATTAAAGGCTGCTTTTTTTAATGTAAATTGATGATGGTGACTCTTATTGTGCTCTTCTTCATTTTTTAAGTAATTACTATTGTCATTGTGGACCTCAAATCAAGAAGGTTTCCTCACGAGTCATGACCTTTGCATGGTTCTTTGTATAAGGGTTGGCCCCCCTTTCTAGTAATATATTCACGCACTTATCTAAGAAAAACAGGAAAGAATGCACTTGTTGTCCATTTATGACTGACACACTGTCCATCTTGTAGAGTGCCTAAATTTTATCGACATGCCCAAGTAGAACATGTAGTTTCTATGGGGTTTTGAGCTACATAGCTTATGATATTTAATATTTTCCATTACTATACTATACTAGCATTACAAAGTACCTTATACACTGGAACATCCATTGGTTATTCATTTCACTACTTGCCTTCTTGTCTGCTTAAAACATGAGATTTGTTTCCTTATTGTTGCGTAAGAAGATATTGTTTATTACTGTCTTCAAAGAATACTTGAGATGTGTTGATTGAATGTTTGACAGATCCTGAATGCACGTTTCTAGGACTTGAACAATGCCATGTTTTCATCATGGTATTATTGTTGCTTATATTATGCATATTTGTAGCCAGGATTTTCTTCCAGGGGGGCAAATACAGATTAATTCTAAATGACCTAAATACCCTAATCTTTAAGCTCTAACTTAAAAACCCTCAATTTTTCTTCCCAAATCGGTAATCTTCAAGCTATTTAATATATATGGTAAATCACTTTTAATACATGTAACTTTATCTTTACACGAAACACTTTTCCTTACTAACATAGTAAAATGTTAAGCCTTACTAAGAGTCGTTTTGCCCAATAGACTACCACATCAACAATCCAACACCCTAGTCCTCTAAAAGCTCAGATCCAAAAAATAAAAATAAAATAAAATAAAATATATTTTTACCTGGATCCAAGGTTTTGAATATGGACGGCTATTGAACTTCCACATAACTCCCAAACTCAAAATTAGAATTCAACAGTGAAAAATAAAGCTTTTTGGGATTTGTATGTCAAAGTTCATAGAATTTTTTCATCTAGCTTCAACCCTAAAGCATCGAATCATGTTTTTGGATGCCACAATGTGAGCCCAAGGACCCCTAGTAAGGGTGAAATCCTTACTAACTTAGTAAGGCTAGTAGGACTCTTTAATCCATTGTTTTCAACCTTGCCTTAACATTCGAAGAAAATCCTAGATTTTTTTTATTCAAAATTCTATCATTTTCTACCTCCCAAAAAATCATATCTTTCATTAAGGTTTGAAGGTTGAAGTAGATATAATATCTTAAGGTTGAAGATGATTGTTTTGAAGAAAAAAAATTAAGGGTCGAAAATGTGATTGATTTTGAGGGGGAAAATAAAGGTATTTCAAACCTTAGGACAACATGGCCTAAATTGGTATTTTGCACTAATATCAAAGACATTTTTAACATATTTAATAATAGCTTTTTAATCGTTTAAAAAATAACTAGTAACCAAAAACACTTTTTTTTATTTAATAGTCTAGTAACGTGTATTCTCCTGAAAAATAAGATGATTTCACAACATAGTTTGCTAACTCCTTGAAAGATAATATATCATGAAGATTGAAGAGCTGGGTTATTTTTTGTGAAAAGATCATGGTTTTGGCTACAAATTAGAAAAATGGCATAATTGTCATTTGTTAGTAGTTTATTTGAGAAGATTGAGGTCAAGAGGAGCATGTGATCAGTTTGGAAACGCAATTGTATCCCAACTATTTTTGGAGAGGAATCTCTAAAATATTTAAAGAATTGAGGGGGCAACCAAGTCTGTTAGGGGCAAGGGGGGGCATGTCATTGTCTGAAATCACAAGGATCTCTCTCAAATAACCACTGTAGCAGGGGTATTTACAATATCTTAAAAGTTCAGGGTGGGCATTTTCCCCCTCTCGACCCCTTGGCTCCGCCCTTCTTTGTAGCATAATCACTATTTAGTGGGCTCACTTAAGCTTCTATGGAAGTTGGTTTTTATACTTCGAGGTTTTGAAACTTACTCAAGTCCTTAATGTGGAATTGCTTATGCTAAAGTATATAATTGTGCTATGAGGTGGAACCTTTTTCACTATTTTATTTATGGTATTGTTGCTTCTGTGCCTCCTTGATTTGTTTTACCCTTATATGTTCACAGGGATTTAATTCGATTTACATAATTCCATTCTTGTCTAATGCATATCATGGCCTTATCATAATTTAATTTTTCAAAACTTTGATATATCTTTTATTTTTCTTTGTATACTTGCATTGTTGCCTCGTGTCACAAAATCATTTATAGCAAACCATGGTCCAACCATCTCTTTGTGAAAATTGATGACTTAATATTCTTTTTTTTTGTATGACAAAACATTGAAAAATAGATGATGAACAGATCATGCATTAAACAATTGAGTGTAGGAACCATTTGGGCATCATCAGTCCCTGCTAGACGTGAGATTTCATTTAGAGAGCTTCTATTGCCACACTAACTTTTGCTAATGCCACCCCAAAATGTGTGCTAATTCTTTGGTGATTTACATATGAATTGGGGTGGTGTTAGCAAAAGTTGGTGTGGCAATAGAATCTCTCTTCATTTATCATTGTTTTAACCTGTTAATTCGCTGTAATATCATGTTTTTCCTTCTAATAGTACCTGTATAAATTTTGTGAGTTAAATCCTTGGATCAACCATTTATCTTTTTTGGTGTGAATTGCAGCCTTTAATTTTAATGCTCAGAAGTCTCGTTTATTTGATTATGGTTTGGAATTTTATTAGTTAAAACTTCTCAGGGTGATGCAGAAATTGAGGAGATATGGAATTTCTGGAATATTGTCATATGGGCTGCTGAATACTATCTATTATTTTTCAGCATTTCTCTTAGTCTGGTAAGTTTGACATATTCTTATCAAAAAATAGAAGTTTGACATCCTCTTGCATTTGGATAAGTTGATGTTCGGTTTCTCTGAGAATACAAAGGCATTTATTCTATTACCTACTAAATTTTTAAGTTTGTTAACGTGATCTTTACCGATAAAGATTTAACTTATGTGAGGTTATAACATAACCAATGGGCTCATTTTTTGGTGTTATATTTTGTTGGAAGAGAATCTAAGATAAGGCTTTTAGTTAGAACTTTTGGTATGGTATTGTGTAAATAGAAAGTTTCTTAGATGGTTCTTCTCAAGTTACTATTGGATTTTGGCAGACATTTCTTATTAATTTTTAAATATAGTGAATGTTTCAAATTAGATGAATAATAAATGTACAAATTGTTGGAAATCTTGTGTAGAAACTGGGAGAAATTTGATGAAGAATTGAGATGTAAGAGAACTTCAAGGCTCAAATCAGATTCGATCTCTTTTGGACAAATATTCTCCCTACTGGTTTGAACCCCAAGTACACAAATGGTCTAAGAATATTAGCCTTCGGGATACAATGAAACTACACTCAGAAATGTTGAATTGGATTATGTACGATCCAATTTCAATCTACAACACTCAAGAAAAGGAAAATCTGATGATGCCAAGTTCATAAGCTCAGAATAAGGAAAGCACATAAATTTTTTGTGTAGAAATCTGATTTCTGGTTGGCTATTTATAGCCATCTATTTTATTTTATTTTATTTTTTGATAAGTCTATGGCTATAATCCAATTCCTTTTCTTGAGTGTTGAATTGGATTATACATCAGCAAATCCAAAGCACTCACTGTTTGCAATGTAGTATCCTAAAGAATATATCAAAGAAATATCATAATTAAGGTTTCCCATAATTTTCTTTTTAGGTTTTATGTTGCCCCGGCTCCTGGAAGAATGGGTTATGTTGCAGCTGTTAAAAGGTAATATCTACTCTTAGCAACATTTCTTAGAGTATGTGCTGTTCGAACATTTGTAGATTTGAAATTTGAATTTCAGATTTCTCAAAGTGATGGCAATGGTGTGGGCAGGAAGTCAAGTTACCAAGCTTGTCAGGGCTGGAGGGTGAGATCCCAAACCCTAGCGTTGCATGCCTAGTTCAATCTCAAATGATAATTACCACTCATTGGCTGTTTGCCACTTACATCATTTCTAGGGACATCCACAGAAGCGTATGTGACCAATCCTTGTGATTAGCTTCAAAACATTTTTATTGTGCATAAGTTGAAAGCTTAAATTCTTGGATTTATTTTTGGTTCCAAGTGGTTGAGAAATTTCAAGTATGGTTCAACCTTCATCAAACGACAAATGACGTGCCATTTCTCTGCGAGAATGGTTTTAAAATCCTAACCTAAGTAAATTGGTGGTCTAATAGCGATTAAGGCATTAATTGAAAATAATAGGGAAAAATACCTATATCTTTATGATTCCATCACTTGGAGAGACTCAAACCTCTAGCAAGGTGTGCTCGCCTTGGTTATCTTAACACCCTGCATAATAATTTTTTTTTTCTAACACCTTACATCAAGGCATACATTTTGTGTCCACTAAAGCATTGATCTTATACATATACTAGAGTTTGCCCGTGCCTATGTCCCGGGCATCCTCTTTGGGGTTAAAGGAATAAAAGAGAGAAGATAGTAAAGTTAAAGGGGGTATTATTGAGAAAGGAAGTAAGAAAGGAAAGATAGTTAAAATGGAAGGATATTATTGAAAAAAGGGGGGAGGAGAGGAGCGACAACTAAGTTGAAGGGGGTGAAGAGGAAAGGTAGTAAAGTGGAGTAGTGTAGACCCCACTCTATTGTAGCTGGAGTGGGACCCACCATTGTGTTTTATTTTATAAATCTTATAGCATGGGCAACTTTTGAATTTTGGCAATACTTAATTTTCTTATGCAGGGCCCTTGCACTTGCTCCTTTTGTAGATAGGGGATTGTCTTGGTTCACAGTAAAATTCAAGTTTGAGACTCAAGGAAAGGTAAAGAACATTTTTTTTCATATTTTCTTATATTTGCTCGCTGTAATTGTGACCTCTGTCAGGAGATTCGATGACTGCATGTCTGCATCTTTGATGCACTGCTAGTACTAATATATCTAAGAAATCTGAATTGTCTAGGTGTAAATAACCCAGGGCTATAGAACAAAATCTGTGTACTCTTAGTTTCTAAGTTTCTCTTTCTTTTGCATCACTATTTTTGGTCTTTTGTTACAGGCATTTATGGCTATTGTGGGAATCTGTTTTGGGCTGGCTCTCGTACTGTTTTTTGTGGTGACATTACTTTGGGCCTAATAGATTATGCTTCTCATTTTATTGTTTTAACATTGGCTTGTTGGCTTCTATGTGAGTTCTAAATTTTGTTAAACCTTTACCATGTGCCGACCAATTCCCAATCAGGTCATGTTTTCATAGAATATTCACCAAACCCTTGTCAATAACACAGGTTTTAATGCATATAATTTAAATGATAATTGCACCAATTTGTGCTTATTGTACAAATTCTCAAGCTCCTACGTTAGATCAATATTTTTATCTAAATTGGTGCAAAGTGTACAGACGAAGACTTGAGGATTGGTTGGTGAGATGCTTCAAGGGTTAGAGAAATTGAAAAAGATTTGTGGTCGGATAAACAAATCTTCTTCCTCCAATTTGCTCGGACTGATAAGCAGTTAATGCCCGTAGGTCGTGAGTTTGATAATTAGTATGAGCATTAATTCCTCAGGGGCCACCCGCGAGGGCTCACCCTCACTTACCTTCTGTGTGTGATGTGCGGGTGTCACACGTTCCCCAGGACTAGTCCTTGTACTGAGCAAAGCCCATATATGGGAATGGTCCGTTGTCTATAGAGATACCCGGTTATAAAAAAAAAAAAAACAACTCTTGATTAATTGTTTATTGGAACTACTCCCACATTTTATCAAATGCATTCATTGCTAATTTTATCTTTTGTAATCTTTCCACTCATGCATTTCAACATCTTCATATTTGTTATGCTTCATTTATTAATACAATGCGCTGTGACTGCTCACACCATAAAACGTAATTGATCTTTCTTTCATTTTATAAAAATTTCCTTTTAATTTGATTTACATGCATCTATCACATATAACATTTGAGCGCATCTCTAATTTAACCATTCAGCTTTGATCCTTTCGACAACATCTTCCCCAATCCAATCTCTTCATTCTTATCCATAATAGATCTGTAACAATGAAAGTGGTCGCTTTAAGGTATTCCTGTACCATCATTTTTTAATGGACATTAATACCAAATCTAACTCCACATGTTTAAAGGAGGGTTGCATCAAGTAGGCAGTTGGGTGTAAATTACGACACCCCCTGACATGAATTATAATCACTTCTCTGAAGACAATGCACTAAAACACAGCCCTGTTTCATTGGGAAGTAAGCTTATTTGATTTTTTTTTTTTTTTTTATTCCTTAAATTTTGCATTATCTAAATTGCAACATGTCATCACAAAAGCTTGACTTATCTAACTATGATTTAAGTATTTCTGGTGGTTAGCATAAGAAGTAGAAGTACGGGTTCAAGGTGGGATTTGAACCTAAGCCGTGGGAACAACTCTCCACACACCTTACCACCATAGTAACAAAGTTTAGATTTGATAATTATTTGGTTGGGAGTCAAATCAGTTAATTTTGATAAAAGAAAAGTTTCATTAAAATACAGTAAAATTTTGAAGACCATAAAATGTGTTTTTTGGTTTCTGACTAAAATCGATCATTTTCATTATCTCTAAAACCCTATCTTCTTCTTGATGCTTGAAATGTTTAAAGAAATAAAATTTTGAAGGTGAAGGGTAAAAATGTTACCATGTTCCACAACTATGTAAGGAGTCCTCAATTAATTCGTCAATTTAATCAGCTAACCCCTAATTTGGAGAATTTGGATAACATTTTTAATAATTCAAAGAATTTTATGACTATGCTTACCAATTAGTTAAGTGGCACATTTTTATGTGTGTGTGTTTTTTTTTTTCCCCTTTTATATATACAGAAAAATCAAGATAGTAATTTTTTTGTGGGAATTATATTTGCGTTCCAATTTTTCAGTTAGATTCACTAATTAAAATTGCAAGAACAAACTTTGATGCCTTCTTGAACATTCTTTTTATCATCGAATTTCAAATATAGTAAATCCTTCTTTTCTTGTGAAGTATTTTTTAAAGACCAAATTTTAAATGAAGTTGAGCTAGTTCTGTGTCCCTAAACTCGATTTCACGTCTCGTCTCATCCATGCCTGCCTGATGCCTAGTCTCAGACGAGTTTTTCGATATATTTGAAACATCTCGTCCAAAACTTAAAAAAATGAATATGAGATATTAAATCTCATTCTAAAAATGGGGCTTATGCGTCCGTCTTGTTCATGCCTGACACCGAGACAACTCGGACAATATGTCTCGGTCTCAAACGATCTTTGAAACTCCCTATGCTTTATTCTTATGAGAAAATAAAATTTATTATCGATGGGTAATTTGAGATATTCCTCTAGGTTCGGTTTACATTTTAGTTTTAGATACCTAGAAAGTCAAAATGGTGATATATTCTCCCCTTGACTCCGTCTTCAATGGGGGACTAACCCAAAAAAATAAAATCAGAAAGGCCTGTTTGCTTCTTTCAAAAAGATTGAAATGACTTGTCCACAACCGTTGGGATTACGTGTATCCCAATATATATATGCTTTTTATAATACAGATTTCTACGAGGAAAGGAAACCGATATCACCATTAAATAGCGAGTCAAACAATTACTTCCAAAACTTGTGTTCTGGTTCTTTGCTTCACTCATTTAGCCTATCAAGTCCTTCATTGTAGCTTGCCTGCAACATATAAAAGGAGCACTTTAACTGTAATCACCATCTATGGTTTAAAATCTTGTCTCAAGGCAATATTTCAGGTGAGAAGAAAAACAGATATGGTTTCAACCAAAACATTCCAAGATACACCAAAAACATTCAATATTTCAGGGTCAATGTTTCATTGAAACATCCAAAACAGAATGAAACTTCGAACCATAATCAATATAACCATCTTCTCAAACAAAGACTACCCAATACGTCAAAACCCAGATCCATCAGCCCAAATAGAACCAATTTGCCATATGCCGCTAACCAAATCACTCTCGGGACCTTTCAAACAGTGGGTCACCTATAAGATGAAGGCATGATAGCCCAAAACCAAAAACTAACAGGAGAATATAGCCAAAACTTGAAACAGATAGAAAAGATTGGGTTCCCATCAGGAATAGAATCAACCATAAGACAGAATTTTGAAGTTTTGGAGGTCAAAAATATTTTCACTCACAAATAAGTACAGAAAAAAATTATGCACAAAGATCTTAAAACCCATTCAAACAAAATGACCTTGACAGAGCCAACCAATGATCAAATATTCTTTAACTTTTTCATATATTTCTCAACTTATCTTTATTTTGGATTATAAATTATCCGACATAGATATGACTACAATATTGCATCATAACACTTGTGTATGGACTTGTCTTGTGGGTTTCTTGAAGGTGTCGTGTTAGACACCTGGATCTATTGGATACCAACATACATGTTTGTATCATTGTTACATAGAGAAATATCCATTTCAACATTGCCAGCGTATGGAAAAGTCTCCTCCATTATAGGATTTTAAGTAATGGTTGTGGACATATTATGAATAACTTGATGGTGGAATCCTATTTCTTCTATCAAAAACTGAAATTTGAAAATGCTGAAAGACGCAAAAAAAAACACATTAATCATTACTCCACAAGAATGACTAAAGATAATGGACTTAATTCACTCCATGTATATAAGATTGTGAAAACACTCCACATATCATTGAATGATACTTTAATGTTTGTGCAAGAAGGTAATTTTTTCAAATGAGTCGTGATAATATGACGCCCCCATCACAGAACCATAGATTATTTGCCTCAGGATACGCAGAACCATAACTCTTTTTCTAGTGTATGGCATTTGGTCTATGGTTCTGTGATGGGGGCATTTGTCAGAGGGGAGCGTCATATTATCACTGTTCTTTTCAAATCAGCATTTACGTCGTTTAAAAATTTAGCCGACTGAAGATGATGGATGTCAAACGTAAGTATGGGAATTCAGGTTACCTTTGTAATTTTTCCAAACCCAAGAAGGTGTAGTTTTGGAACCCCTCTTTGGGTTGACAGAAACCTGTTTGCTTCACGGGTAAGAGTTTATTTCCAGTTTCGTCCGTGGTGATTTCAAGCCCACATGTGTTGCACAAGGACTCCAAATCTGACTCCTAAAAGGTCCAAAAGTAGGTTTGAATCAAATTTCAATATGCCATTATCAGTAAGTATCCCTCCATTTGGTGAAAATTGTACCTTCATCATTAAAAGTTTGGAGAGGTGTGATAGTGGGTAAGGGTGAAGCTTGTAGCCGCTATAATTGATGCAAGATACCGCCTGTAGACGAACCTTTTACAAGTAACGGGAGAAACAAGAAAATATCATTTTAATTACCAAAAAAAATAAGAAATTGAGGCAATATATCAATAAATTATGAGCACGGAAAGGGAGACAGAAAACAGCAATCCCGACAATAAACCACAACCTACTAAAAAAGGCATTCAACCACAATAGTGATCCATCCTACAACAGTTTTTTTTTTTTTTTTTCTAAGAATGAGACATAAAAATGATTGACAATTAATAATGTAATATATATATAAAAGCTGCTTAGGGACAACCAAAATTACAACTAGACTCGTCTAACAAGCATGAGAAGATCAGAAAATTTTTCTTTTATGACTCCCTAGCCCATAAAAAGAAGCTATACAATAGAAAAGTCAAACATCTGGCTACTCGAGGAAGCAATAAGTTATTAGCATTCCCCAAACAGAATCCAAAAAAGAAAACAGGAACTCAAAATGAAGTAAATAAATTTGAAAAAACAATCTCCTTGCATTAAAGTTTTTCAAGAAGAAAAAACAAACTAAAAGAGAAAAACATTGATGGAGTGTATCCATGAGACCGGTGATGTGCAGTCAAATCTGAAAAATGAAACAAGCACTACTAATGCACTTGGTGAGACTCTATTTAACCCATGAAAGATATATATTGAACAACCTCATTAATAAAAGGATCCATAAGGCAGTACTGAAGATACGATGCCTCTGCTGCCGTGGTACTTAAGAAGCCCTTGTAATTGCCTATTCTGAAGAACCTGTTTTAAAAAATTAACAAAGATTTACAAAAGCAGAAGAAAAAAAACTAGATTTGACACTAATAAAGCAATACTGGATTTATTATTCACTTTCCAACATAAATGAAACCTAGAAACTTAAATGAATTATCTAGAGAAGAGACATGACCATCAAATTCATTGTTTTAAAAATCAGACTGAACGGAGGGTCCGATCGGATCTGACCTGATTTTTAAAACATATCAGTCTGGTACACTTTGAACCAGTACTTCATAATGAACCATCGATTTTGTTTTTTTAAATTGTAGAAATAGCTAAGTTTGATATTTTGAGTATGTTATAGGAGGTCTAACTAATTTCTAGTATTATGAGGACTAGTTTGTAATTCGGAATAGTTAATATATAAATAATAGGAGAAAGGCTGATTAACTCTAATCTCAGATAATCTTTTCTCTAGTTTCTCTCTTTTCTCTTCTTCTAGAACTAAGATACAACTTGATATCAGAGCTCCAATTCATAGAAGAGAAACTCCCAATTTTTTTTCAAACAAAGAAGAGCAGATCTGCTGACGTCACTAGCACAATTGCTGACTTCAGTAAGATGGGGGTTGAAAAATACATGGTTATTTTCACAATTATATATGGGGATTTTTAGTATTTTTTGCGAAATTTTTCAATGAACTTTTGAAGGTTATTTCTTGATTTTTCAAAAAAAAAAAAAAATCCAGATTTGAAAATGTGAATCGTCTGATCTTCTAGGGGGTTTTGATCTGATTTGTTTGATGGGTCTAGTCATTCTCAAATTTCTCTACACTATGGAAGTGGTTTCACTTGATTAGGACTAGTATTGAAAGTGTTGGCGAGAAAAATAGCTCTCTAGGTTTATCTCTGCCACCCCCCCCCCCCCCCCCCCACTTTTTTTTTCTATTCGTTTTTTTTTTATCCAAAACTATTTCAACTTTATCCAAGTAATAAAAGATCTTCCATTTTCACAATTGTACACATTGATGTATGGATACCGATATTTTATTTCTTTTGTGGATGATTACAGTAGATATACTTAGACCTACTTGATTCACACTAGAGATGAAGTTCCAATATAGATAAAATTATTCCACAAAATGATTCAAACTTAGTTTGACAAATCCATAAAAAATTTCAGATCGGATAATGCTCAAGAATACTTTGAAGGCAATCTGAAATAGTACTTTGTAGAACATGAGATTGTTCATCAAAGTTCCTGCGTTTACACATCACAACAAATTGGTGCAGCAGAAAGAAATAATCTCCATCTTTTAAAGTAGTTCGAGGGATGTATCTGTCCATGTTTGTTCCCAAGAAGTTTTGGGATGATGTTCTACTTACAACTACATACCTTATCAATCGTATGCCATCCCGAATCCTCTATTTTCAGTCTCCCCTTCAACTGTTAGTTTTAGGTCATTCTCTCTTTCATTTGCCTCTTCGTGTTTTTGGTTGTCTCTGCTTCATCCATATTCTTGGTCCTAATCGTACGAAGTTAGTTGCTAAGGCTATTCAAGGTATCTTCTTGGGATACTCATTGACTCAAAAAGGATACAAGTGTTTGGATCCATCTACTGGAAAACAATATGGCATCAGGAATGTCACTTTTTTTAGTCTACTCCATACTTTCGTTCGACTGCTTCTCTTCAGGGGGTGATGATGAGTATGGAAGAGTGGCATAATCATAATTCCTTGCCTTTACTAGTTGTAACTCCTCTACCAACTGACATATGTAATCCTTCATCTTTTGTGCCTTTGTTTGAAGAGTCAATTGACAAAAGAAAAGGGTTACAAGTTTACTCTCGTCGTCATAAGACAATCCAGTAAGAGACTCTAGCTAATCACACCAACTAGTTAAACTCCCCAACGCCAGGTAATAGTTCTTTTGTTGCTCCTATTAATTCTTCTAATCTTGATATTCATATTGCCTAACGTAAGGGAACACGCTCTTGCACTGTGTGCCCTATTTCTAACCACATCTCCTATTCTTCATTATCCCATGCATATCATGTCTTTGTGTCTTTGATTTCCTCTATTCCCGTTCCTCAAAGTGTTGTAAAAACCTTGAGAACTCCTAAATGGAAAAACGCAATCCAAGAAGAAATAGATGCTCTATTAAAAAACTATACTTGAAAAATAGTAACTTTACCAGAAGGAAAAGAACCAGTGTACTGCAAGTGGGTTTTTACCATAAAGTACAGAACATATGGCACAATGAAAAGGTACAAAAGACAAGACTCATAGTAAAAGGGGTATACTCAAATCCAAAGGATTGATTATATAGAAACATTTGCACTTATAGCCAAGATGAACATTATTAGAGTGTTGTTATCCCTTGCTACAAATTTATCTTGGCATTTACATCTGTTAAATATGAAGAACGCTTTCCTAAATGAAAAACTAGAAGAAGTATACATGAATCCTCCTTTAGATTTTCAGTATATCTCTCAATCTGATTCAATACGACCATACAAAGCACATTGAGATTGATAGACACTTTATTAGAGAAAAAGTGGAGTTTCGAATTATGTGTCTTCCTTATGGGGAATCTAAAGATCAACTAGCAAGTATTGAAATTGATTGAAGCTCTTAGCAAGTTGGGCATGATTGATATCTATGCCCCACTTGAGGGGGAGTATAGAAATAACCAAGCTTGATATTTTGAGTATGTTAGAGGAGGTCTAAATTTCTAGTATTATGACGACTAGTATGTAATTTTGAGTAGTTAATATATAAATAATGGGAGAATGACTGATTAAATCTAATCTCAAATAATCTTTTCTCTAGTTTCTCTTCTTCTTCTAGAACTAATCTACAACTAAAATCAACGGTTCGATTGTAATACAAAAATAAAATATTATTTCTAAGTATTAGGATTTTTGAAGAAAAAAGTTGAAAAACTTGTAGATTTGAAGAAAATGGAATGTTTTCACTAAAAACACAAAAAGTCCATAAATTTTTAGAACACAAATGTTTTTTCCCATCGATTCACGAAAAAGCCCATAAATTTTCTTTTTTTATTTAATTTCTTATTTTTAAATATTAAAATATAAAAAAAAAATGGTAAATCAGTCAAACCAAATTGAACCCGATCCAACCATTTGAGCAAAATTTCAGTTTGGTTTTTGAAATATTAATCAAATAAAATCTGAAATGATTTGATGTTACCTTAATACTCTCCGAGCGAAGCACATTTCCTTTGACTTAATTATGGGAGTAGCCAGGCGCCGAAACCACAATGAAAGTGATTCCACCTGGTGATAGAAAGTTATGCTGAAGTAAATATAATCAGGACACAAACCTGAGGGCATGATTTCATAATAAACAAGAGGAATCAAGCAGCAACGCAGCAAGGAAGCCAGAGATAGACCGTTGATTGGCTTTTAGAACCCAGATGAAGAAGAACATAAAATGAACTGAACTCAGCTTCATTCTTGTTTACAGACTTGGACCTTCCATTGGCATTATACAAATCATAAAGAGACATGAGGGATTTCGAGAGCTGCTCCATGTTCAGGTAGTGCATAGAAGAAATATTTGGATTATCACTACATCTGGGAAGCTTGTAGTGGGATATAATATGGAATTTGACCTGTACAGCAAAATAAGAGTACTCACGCCATAAGATGAAGCTTGTAACTGTTTTATACATTTATGTGTCATCGCTTAGATTGGCTTGAAGTTTCTAAATAATGGCTGTGAAGTAAAATTTGAATTAGTATCGGTAGAAACATGTGTAAAACAACAATAAAAAGCACTGCAGTGCGTAAGAATGCATGAAGAGGACATCATAGGCTTACATGGCCAGATTTGCTTAGATTTAGGATAAATTCTAATTTTATATTTTTTTTTAGTGTGTTTGGAGGCCGTAAGTGAGTTGGTGATTGGTCCCTAAGCTAGAGGAAAATCAATCTTCTTTAGGGCTTAAAATGGTATGGATTTTTATCCGAAATCCGAGTGATCCGAATCCAAATTTAGCAGGTTTGGTTTCATCAAGTTTATCCGAATTAAAATATGGTTCGGATATGGTTTGATGTCTCATGACCTGAGTCGGATCCAGGTTAGATTCAATTCCATCCCTATATCCACCAAGATCCGAATGATATATTACTTTGCAAGTTGTATTGTTATATTTTTTAAGTCATCTTTCATCAACCAACCATGGTTGTGTGTAGTGATCAAGGCCTCTCTCCAAAATGAAGAGGTCTTGTGTTCAACTCACATTTTAATAACGAAGAGGTTGTTTAAGATTATTTTATTTGAAATAATCTTAAACAGGTTGACATTATCTGACACGAATCAAATAATTCGGTTGGATCGAATCCAGATATAGTTTTAATGAAAGTAAAATGGTTCGGATATGGTCTTAGCTAGTATGATCCGTGTCTGATTCAGATCCGGATATGTATCCGGATTAAAAAAATCGGATATTAATATAGACACACTCATATCCGGACCGAACCTGACCCGTTTTAAGCCCTTATCTTCTTCATTCGAGCACTTTGAAGGATTTTTATTGTAAGATCATGATTGCCCTAGAACCTAGTTTAATTGCTTACTAGTTTTTTTTTTTTTTTGATAATTGTAATATATTAATAAAAAGGAGAGAAACAACAATCAAGGAGGCCGAGATGGCCTCTAAAAGAAACCAAACAAGGAAAAAAATCAAAAATCACAAAAAAGTGTTCCATCTAAAAACAAAATCTTCAAAAGTATTCCCAACAAAGTCTATGTTTTGTTTTGACCAATGGTACAATAGGCCCAAGATCTCCAAAAAACCACCGTGAGAGCTTCTACTCTTACTATTGAACACCCTGTTATTTCTTTCGGTCCAAACCCCCCTAGTTTTTCTTAGTAACTTATGGTTGCATGAGCTTTTGATTATGTAATCTTTGCTTGTAATGATTAACTTGGTCCCAGATTCATCATCCTAGGTTAGGCATCACCGTCGTGCATCAATGCAGCCCCATGTAGGTTCAACAACAGACAATTATGCAATACAAGAAGCAAGTAAGGGTTATATTTCTCCACCCGAATAGAAATCTTCTACGAGTTTTGTTTGTTTTTTAATTTGATTAAGCATAGACTTTTAGATTGAGAGAGCCATGACAAAGGGCAAACTAGATTGACAGCTCAAAGGTGATTTTTTCAGGACATGCTCAAGCTATTATTAGAACAATGGAAGAAACTACTCTTAAATCTCTTGGGCCACAAAGGCCATCATTTTGGACATAATTGATATTCTAAATGGGTTTGTAATAATATGATAGTACTTTTATATCTAGAAAGGACAATCAAGTGGGTAGACTCCCTTTTGGCTGTTGACACAAAATATCTTGCACAATGCCATACCATTTCCTCTTAGAAAACATTTCCTATTATTTACCGGGGTGGGAAAGAAATATGCTCTCTTTTTTTTTTTGGCGAAATAAAACAGAAATATGCTCTTGCATGGCGTATTTGATATATACAAAGAGTCATGCTGGATTGACCTCAAGATTGTACCTCATATCACACATCCTGATGTGAAAGTGTGTAGGAACCATAGATGCTTTTTGACTCGTATCTCGATGAAAAGTATATATGGTTCCTACACACTTTCACGTTAGGGTGTGCGATATGAGGTACAATCTTGAGGTCACTTCAGCATTATTCATATACAAAAAGTGCTTATAAACAAAAAGATAAAAAGTTTCAGCAAGTAAGACGTACCATTTCCTCATACATGTGAATCGCTTGATCGTTAATGATGTTCTGCATGCTAAGATCTTGTCGTATAGCCCTGGTCCTATCGAAGACGAAGTCATGAACCAATTCAAAAGGATGTTCCAAAGAAT
The DNA here is from genome assembly GCF_017979445.1 of Akebia trifoliata. NCBI lineage: Eukaryota > Viridiplantae > Streptophyta > Magnoliopsida > Ranunculales > Lardizabalaceae > Akebia > Akebia trifoliata. Next base: position 34,601,319 of record NC_141388.1, on the reverse strand, counting down.
CCAATAGGCTGAATAAGTAGGTTAACGTGTCTTCCAATACTTGGAGAGGTCGCACATCTGATGGTTGGATGCTCATGGTAGATATAGTTCTGCAAAACTAGTACACAAATGAAAGGTGAATTGCTTTCTACAATAATAGCACTAAAATACCTAGTAAAGTGTGCAACAATACATATTTTTCAACCTCTTTATTACAATCATCAGACTAAAAGTTTATGTAGCAATAAAACAATTGAAGAAAAAAAAAAAGAGGTAGCAATAAAACAAATATGAGAGAATGTAAATTGATAGGTGAATTGACTACTTTGATATTTTGACTATAAATATACGCATTAATTTATTTTCTTGTTCTTTTAAGAATTTTATAAATGATCACATATTGTACATAATGTTCTTGTCTTATATCGGCTTTTACTTACATAATCCTACTTTTTCAAGAAATTTTCCATTACATTCACAATGATTGAAAACTTGACAATCAAATCGTTAGGTGTCTCAACTATTTTATTATCCTCATTATAAATGCGTGTAATATATACATAAATTTTTTTTTTTTATATAAGTAATCTATATATAGGGTCGGGATCCATAGACTCATCAAAAGGGACTCATATGTTCACTCATTTTTTTAACCATAGATCTTTTCAGATCCAACAGCTTTAATTTACAATGGCATGGGACCAATAAAAGCGGAAAAAATGCAGTGTGCAATGTACATGGTGATTGAGGCTAATGTGATTCTGAGAATCAAGATTATCCAGTGGTGCAGCAGCGAAGAGAGGATTGGGATTGGCACTTTTTTCTAGGGACACATTTTTCTTGCAAATCCCTAACATTTTATTCCTATAAATCTCTAAAAGATAACATGTATTCTCTTGATTGTCAGGTCCTTCTGAAATCTGTCCAACATAAGGAGGACTGCTAAGCACACTGTGTGGATTAGAAGCAGTGAGCAAAGCTAAAAAAACAGAAGATTAAGGACAAACAAGGCCGAAATGAAGGGGAAATACCTCCACAGCATAATTACTATCCAAAATCCTGCAACTTCTTTTTTCATACTTCTACTTATAATTGCTATTTGTTACTGTTCAAACGGTATATGTAATTGGGGATCTCAAGAATTTAATGTTTTGATATAAGGTGATTGAGACTTTGAGCATGTTTTGGGTAACCATATATACTGATATCTTAATGAGTTTAGAAGAGATAAATGTCATTCGATGTTTTCTAATGACTTAGAGAGTGGATCTTCTCTCCTACAATCCTAGTTTAGTATCCTTAGGTTTATGAATGGTTTTTTTGGGAGATGATGCATTCTTCATTTAGCAATGCACCAATTGGCATTGGGAAAGATTAGTCATGAGCAACTTAATTTTCATCAATGTCCTGCATGACATCTTCTTTTCAAATCAATAATGCCAGTAATAACCCCAAACCCATCATTTATGACAAGGAAACCAATTTTACTCGAGGAAAAGTTACATTAAGTAAAGGACATTTATAGCTTTACCTTCTTCACAGCAAGGCTTGGAGATGTTCTTCCAGGATTCCCATTCAACCTCTCAAACACTGATAAATCCCGAAGCCGCTCCCGTTGAGCCCTTTCTTTGACTATACATTAAATAGAAAAAGACATATAAATAAACATTTTCTAGATTCAGATCAAGAATCATCAAAACTGCTACACAAACATCCATAGTCAGCATGTCAATATGTAATGGAATATAAGGTACCCTTCATCTATAAAATATTTCAGTTAAGAAGTATTTGGTGGCAATAATAACTTATAAGCTGCCTAGATATCTTTACTGCTATAATGAGAGAAGGTGGAGTAGAAGTGGTTCGACACCAAAATTTGAGTGGCCATAAATGTTCCCACTTTTATATTTTTAAATTTAATATAATCGGGGTCATTTTGGTAAAAACCAACAAAATTGCAAACCAATCATGTCGCTTCGTTTTCAAAATCACAAAAGTATCTTTCTATTGTGCTAACATTCAAAAACCCTTTAACCAATGTTTTAAATTACAGGTAAGCCCTTTTGATTAGGGCTTAAAATGGTACGGATTTTATCCGAAATCCAAGTGATCCGAATCCGAAGCCGAATTTAGCAAGTTTGGTTTCATCAAGTATATCCAAATTAAAGTATGGTTCGGATATGGGTTGATGTCCCTTGACCCGAGTCGGATCCACCAAGATCTGAATGATATATTATTTTGCAAGTTGTATTCTTATATTTTTTAAATCATCTTTTATCAACCAACAATAGTTGGGTGTAGTGGTCAAGGCCTCTCTTTTCAAAATGGAGAGGTCTTGAGTTCAAGTCACTATTTAGTCACATTTTAAGAATTTTATTTAAAATGATATGATTTTAATAAAAGTAAAATGGTTTGAATATCGTCTTAGTTAGTATGATCCGAGTCAGATTTGGATCCATATATGAATCCGAATTTAAAAAAATTGGATATGGATATGGACACACTCATATCCGGCCCAATTTAAGCCCTACTTTTGATACATGTATGTTTGCACATACCACCTAGTAGATATTAATACAAATACAGGTAGGTCCCATCAGAAAGGCCAGGATAGCAATACGGCCTGGCCCATTGACACCCCATCAAGACACATACGCAAATCTTTACCATGATAATGAGAGAATGCATAGTGGAAGTGGTTCGACAGCAAAATCTGGGTGGTCATAAATGCCCCCACTTTTATATTTAAAATTTAATATAATAAAAGTCAGTTTGGTAAGAACGAAGAAAATTGCAACACATGGCCGCCTAATCAAGATGCTTAGTTTTCAAAATTACAAAAGTATAATTTTATACTTGTAATCTTCAAAATCCCTTTAATCAATATTTTAAATACCAAATAAGCCCTTTTTATACAAGTGTGTTTGCACATGTGATGTAATAGAAATGAGTGAATCAATAGAGAGATTGTGTTCAATGGAACACACAAAACCAGTTTGAATCAAATAGATTCAATTCTGGAAAAGAAGGGAAAACCAGGGAAATAAATTAAAACAAGAGAAATAGCAAAATTGGAAATTTATTAGATGAATTGCTATCTCAAAATTCGTATTTAAAGCTCCTTATATAGATAACTTCATCATAATAACTTAGAAACCTTCTAAAATACTAAAAAGTAACTTTCTAATCTATCTTTAACATAATAACAACTTTGTAAACCTATCATAACTCAATGTTGGACACTTCTAAGAACTTCTAATTATAGTCCAAAAAATAAAAATGAACGTAGACAAAAATAGAAATTTAAAAACAAATAGAAACTTCCTAAAGTTTAAATAGAAACTAACTAAACAACTTCTAAATTATTTAAAAATTGAAATAACCTAAAGACATATGTCTGAAATCAAAATTGGGCTGACTATGGACCCAACCTGGTCAAACCGAGTTGACTCGGTCAAACTAAGTCAACTCGGCTAGATCTAGATGGGTTGATTCGGCCATGAAAATTCTCTTCTCTTCACCTTTTTTATGGTCCATTTTCTCTAGAAAATCAAAAGCAATATGTTCTACATCAGGTAGATGTCCTACATCAACGTACCACCTTCTAGTATGGAATAACACACTTTGCCACACTAAATCACCAATGTGTTAACATGGTGTTTGAATGCACCTTCATTGCGAGGACTTAATAAGAAAATGTATCAATTTAAAAATTGCATTCTTTGTGAGAAAGTTTTTTGGTTGACTCCGTTACAAAATGCATTATTTCTTACAAAATATCTTCATTCAATAGGTTTCTTATAAGGAGACACCAGTTATACACAGGTGGCGATGACATGGGCTGTTGGAGATAAGGGATTCTGAAAATTCTGCGATTCGCACCTCCCCATGTATGAATGGTATCTATGGGAACTGTCCTTTCAAAGTCACCCTGCGTAAGCCATTCTTTAACATCTTATTTGCATTTTGTTCGTTAACACATAATGCACAAAACTTGTACCCAAAAAAAATAACCATGTTTGCATCCAAAAAATAAGTAAATCTAAGGTTTATTGAATCACCATGTTTGCATCCAAAAATTAACTGTATATCTCTACACAAAAATGCTATTTTTAGCACAAATATATATATATATATATATATATATATATATATATGAAGATTCAAATAGCTTGATTTTGATTAATTAAACAGATTTGCGAATTTCAAACAAAATGATGTTAAATATGAACATCAATTAGCATGGACTTATTTACACACACACACACACAAAAAAAAAACATTAATTCTATCGATTATGTGTTTTTTTTAACAGTTTTTGAGAACGATTCGCTATGCCAAAAAAAAATTATGGAGAAAAATTAAAACCTGGGCACATATCGAGGCAAGTTCCTACAATCGAAGAACCAGTTGATGATGAATCTTGGGGAGCTTCGACTGTACGTTCGTCTTCGTGTTGATTGTGCTTCGAATTCAAATTATTCGATCGAAGAGGTCTCGAAGATGAAGATGAAGAAGAAGAAGAAGCATGTTTTCTCGCTCTCTGAAACCCTAATTCTCTCCCATCTCTGCTGCTTCTCCTCTCCATCTCTGCTTCTCAGATGAAACGAAGCAGCTGATACTCTCGCTCTTCTTTGACCAACTAACTTTTAAGGAAAATTACTAATCGCACTCTGTGGGAGGAACTCTATATATCCCCCCTAATTTTTGGGAAAATTACTAGGCCTCTTTTTTTTTTTTTTAATCGTGATAACCTGACTACTCCACGTGGCACACTCTCCTGTCCTAACAAATTGTCGAGCGGTATATATGTACGTCTCAAGATACACAATCATACTTTCCCATTAAAAAAAGTGTATCCCAAGGGAACTATGTATCCCGAGGTGTACATATCTAGGTTTCTTTAGGGTTGTGATAATCTGACTACACCACATGGCATACTCAATCGACTCTCCTGACATGATAAGTTCAGAAAACCTTAGACATGTACACCTCAGGATGCATTTTTTATGAGGAAGTGTGATTTTGTATCCCGAGGTATATAGATCTACGATTTTCGAACTTGTCATGTCAAGAGAGTCGATTGAGTGTGTCACGTGGCGTAGTCAGATTATCACCACTCTAAAGGAGTTGTAGATCTGTACAACTCGGGATACATGGTTCCCTTGGGATATACTTTTTTGTGGGGAAGTATAGTTGCATATCCTGAGACATATAGATATACTGCTCCATAATAGCCCTATTTTGAGTATTTAAAAAAATGGTCATTTTTACCATTTCTATAAACCTATGGAATTTTTCTGCTAAATGTCCATGTTTTTTTTCTTACGCTGCTAATCCCATTTCAATTGTTGAGATTGATAATTCAAATTATTGAGATCAAGAATTTAAATAATTGAAATTAACATTTTACACTTTTCGAGATCTCTATACAGTTGTACATGAATCCTCGAGATCAACATTCAAATTGTTGAGATTGACCTTGATGTTTGAACATGAATCGTGGAGATTAATAATTTAAATCGTTATGATTGATAATTGATTTGTTGTTCTTGATGCTTTAAATGCCAATTTCATCGATTTGAGCTCCTGATTTTATTAGGGCAAGCAATATTAAGAAAGAAAGATTTTACTAAGTTGTTAAAATACATTAGTGTCACAAAGCTCAGGGTACATTTAGAAATGCGGCCCTCCCATAAGGTCTATTAAATAATTTTCTCATTAGAGAATGATACTCACATTTACAGGGTGATTTAGGCATACCACCTTCACATTTTGGTGAATATTTGAGATATCCCTTGTGCATTCAAAATGAAGACCCTCTCAGTCTTCTCTTATTTACTACTGCTAAATCACCTGAATGCCCTTTTCTTCAACTTATATCCAAAACCCTTGAATTTTCTTCTTTTCAAAATCGGTTATATGGCTAGCTCTTCAATATGGTAAATTTATTATTTTAATTTTTGTCAACCTTATATTCAATCCATAGTTTACGTCCTCCCATAAATCCTTTGTAGAAAATTCTAAATTTTTTTATTTAAAATTCCATTATTTTTTACTTCCCCAAAAATTCTATCTCGCCCTAAGATTTGAAGGTTGAAATAGGTAGAATCTTAAGATTGATAATAATTGATTTTGAATAGTTGAAGATGACTAATTTTAAGAAGAAAAATCAAAAGCCTTTTATTATAGGTTGAAGATGTGAGTTTGAAGGTCATTTTAATTAACCTATCAAAGAACAATGGGTTCGAGGCTCAAAGGGACATGTCATCTTCATCAACTTGAAAACATAGGGGATCTCAAATATTATAATATCACAACATTATAATATAAAAATTCCCCCCTTCTTATAATATAAGAACTTACCCCTCTTCCTAGCCTTGAGTTTGATTTTTCATATGAGACTAATGTAAAATGATCAAAATGCCGTCATCTTCAATCTTACCTTTAGAACCCATCATCTTCTACTTTTAATGTAAAATTTTATCCCCTCATCTTCAATCTAGGTATTTTATCCCCTCTTGTTTTACGAGTCCATAAAACATCACATTGAAGAAAATAACAACTTAGTCCTCTTCTAGTCATGTAGTAGGTCAAATTTGAAAAAAAAAAAAAAAATTTGTTTTTTTCTTCCTTAAATCGAGTGTTTGAAAATGGACGGTCCTTAAACTCTTAAATTAAAACAATTGGATGTAACCATCTTAATGACGCAGCACACTCTCAATCATTGATAATAGTTACAAAGAGCTACAAAAATAATTAGCTACAAAGGATCTGTTTCTGACTCATTGTGGTTAGAGGTGGCAATGGGTCAAGTCATGTCGTGTTGAGGTAGAGGTCTAAAAATTTAACCTACTCAAATTCAACCCATTTAATAATAGTGTAAAAAACTTAAACTAAAACCTAACACATTTATTAAATAAGTAACCTGACCCAGACCCACCCGTGTAACCCATTCAATAAAATTATAATCTTAAGTGGAAGAATAAGTTTCATTTCCTCCACAAAAAATAGAACACCATTACAAAAAATAAAGTCACAAAACCAATAAATAAATATCTTCCAACATAAATTAAGTATTTTTGAAAAAAAAAAAAAAGCAAAATTCTTAAAATTTTATCTTGTATATCATAGTAGCATTGGGTCGTGTTTTTTATTGCCACAAGATAAAACAATCTAGCTAGGAAAGTATTTTTCTTTCCAAAACTAAAATCTCAATAATTAATTATTTGAAAATTATCTTAAAACTTCTTTTATATTCTATAAAATTTTATTATGAAAAAGTTATACAAAATTCTAGTAAAAAAAGACTAATTAAAATAGAGAATTACTATTACCACACCACTTTTATAAATGTTGTACCAACCATGTGCATTTTTTTATGAATTACATATGAATTGGTGTGCCATCAGTAAAAGTTGGTATAGCAATAATAACTCTCATAAAATATCCTAAAATAATTGTTGATAGTTGAGATATCTTACATGTTAATCTAATTTAAAATGATATGTTAATGAAATAATAATGAAATATGTTAAAATAGGTTAAGCAGATGGACGTCCCTAACCTAAACATGACTTATTTAATAATTTCGTGTCATTTTCGAATTGTGTTCAACCTTGTTTAGATTGCCACCCCTAAATTGTGACCGTAGTTTTCTTCTACACGTTGAAGATAAGGTCAAAAGGATATTTAGGTAATTTTTTAGTCAATAAAACAAGACCGAGGCCTAGGGATTAATGTCATCGGCTTCAAAACATGGGGACGAGTCTCAACTAAAACCTCTTTCTTACAGCTGCTCTCTCGTACTCTTCAATCCCACCCTAAAACACACACACACACACACACTCTCTCTCTCTCTCTCTCTCTCTGAAAGTGGAGAATGTGATCACAAAGCTCAAACAGGTAACAATCTTCCTCAACTCGAACAAAAAAATTGAGAAAATTTGTTCATTTAGTTTCCTAATTTTAATTTTCTGAGCCTAAGATGTCTCGTATTTTATATAAAAGATTAATTCGACTCCATTTACTTGGAACCCCAAAATCTCTCAAATCATTCACAACAACCTCACCAACACCACCACCAATCTCTTTCACAACTCAATACCTCATAAACTCATGTGGGTTCCCACTACAAATTGCTCTCTCAAAATCCAAAATGCTAAATCTGGATGAAAACAATCCAAACAAACACGACTCTATTCTCAATTTCTTCAAATCTCATGGTTTATCTAATACCCACATTGCTGAACTCATCACAAAGCTCCCTTTGATCCTCCACTCTAGAGTAGATGAAAACCTCAAACCCAAGATTGAGTTCCTCTTAGATATGGGCTTCTCGGGTTCGAATCTTTTGGAGCTAATACTCTCTAATCCAACCATTTTTCGTAGAAGTTTGAGTATTTTGTAAAATTCATAGTTTAATTTTCATATAATATTTCATTCATTTATTGTTGAGAATAAGTTTTGAACTCAAGACCTCTTGAGTGTTTTATTGTAAAAAGTAGTACTTTCCTTTTTAGATGAAACATAAAAGAACTCTTTTCTTTTTCCTTTTTTGTTTTACTTTACTTTATTGGTTTTAAAAGTTGTAAAAACATCTCTTATTTCTTTAGTCCCACATCGGGTAAATACAAGGAAAGTTCTCAACTTATTTATGTTCCCTTTCTCTTTAATGCTTGAGTGTGAGAGAGATAGAGACTGGGCCTCACGCGCACATGGGGGCCCAAGGCACTGTGGGACTGCAGCCCATTGAGTTTGGGGCCAACCCGTCGGAAACCCTTAGTGCGCGTGTACACATACGATGCGCGCGCAAGGGAGGGGTGCAGATTTCGGGATTTAAGCCTCACGTGGGTGCGCGTGATAGGCCCGTTTTTGCTAAACTTTTATTTAATCTCAATCGTTGGTTTGTATTTTTCTGATCTCTCTTCTTCTCTGATTTCAAATTTTATGTTCTCTCCGAATACAAATCTTGCTACTTGTGAAAAATTTGATCTAATCGAGTTCGTTGTAGATCTGTTATTTTCCAGTACACGGTTAGCAGACAGTGACTGTTGAATCTTGGAAATCAAACGCCAGAACTGATTGCACTGAGGATTCAATCCTAAGGAGGTGAAATTGGTTTTAAGGACAGCGGCTTCTTCGTGCCTCAGTCACCGATAAGTTCTTCCAATTTCATCGAATTATTTACATTATAATATTGCTTATAATTCATTGTTTCAATAAATCAGATTCATAATTATTTCCAACAGAGCAATCACTTAAAACCATGTTTAGATTTCCTCATGACATTCGTCAAGACCAACGACGAAGTAATTTCAATGATTAGGCGTTCGAAATGGTTGTTAAGTTATGATCTCAAAAAAACTGTGGAACCAAATGTCACTCTTTTGATCATTCAAGGAGTACCCATTTCTAATATATCGAATTTGATAAAGACCCATCCTAGAGTTTTGATGCAAAAGGTATGTCGGATGGTTATTGTTGTCGAAACTCTTAAAAAATGGGGCTTCAAACCGAAAGTTGCTTCGTTTCTACAAGCTATTCGCACGAGGCTTTCTATGAGCTAATCGACTTTGGAAAGGAAATTGGAGGTGTTTAAGAGTGTGGGGTTCTCTGAAGAAGAAGTTATTTATGCTTTTAAGAGAGGTTCGGTTGTTATAGGAGTTTCAGAGGAGAAGATCAAGAATGCTATGGATTTCTGTGTGAACACTATGAAGTTAGAGCCGTCGAACATATTATCAAATCCAAGGCTTCTTATGTATGGGTTGGATACAAGAATTCGACCAAGGTATGTGGTTTTGAAGCTTTTGAAATCAAAGTCTTTGCTTAAGAAGGATAGGAAAATTGTATGGGCATTTACGCTCACTGAGAAGAAGTTCTTGGAGACCTAAGTGATTAAGAATATGGATGAAATTCCAAATCTACTTAACATTTATCATGGAGCCATCATTGCTAAAGATACGAAATATAGTTGTTCAACTGTGAGTATAATCTAGAGCTTTGTAGTTGTAGAATGTTGAACACAAAATTTTGATTTGCAATTCTTGAATTAAAGAATATGCTTATTGCTTTAGTTTATTTCATATCATTCTATTTGGTTTGATTATTATTGTTAGATATGTGATTCTCTTTGGTTTTCAGAGTTTGGGGTTCCCTCTGATAATGTCTTACGGGGTATTTCCCATAATCTTTTACTGCTTAGAACAAATTTAATTCTTATCCCCAATGTTTGAATGTGATAGTCCCATTATTTTAATCCTTCCATGTTACTATTTACTTGTTGTTTTGACCTGATAAAATAAGCTTAGAACTTAATAAAAATAAAAATAAAAACCATCAATCTGTGATTAATCAAGAGGAATAACAAGTAAATCAAAGGTTCTTTTACTTGTAAAGTTGCTCCGTTAAATCTCCTGGTGGTACTCATGCTGGAGGGACATGGGGATGTGAAAGAGGTTTTACGATCATTTTTGTGTGTGTGTGTGTGTGTGGTGAAGTGGTGTCCAACCAAAATACCCAATTTTGACACTGACTACACATAACATTCAGTTTTATGCTATTGAATAATGGAGCATTACGCACTACACAATCTGTTGGGATCTTTGGTGGTAGTGCAATAGGCACATTGACGAAGGAAAATCGTCGGATTCTCAATTCTAGGGCTATTGTTTTTGTTGTCGTAAGTATTCAAAGAACTTAGGGGTGTAAGGTTTGAAGATTTTGTAGTGAATTGGGAAGGGGTGTGTTGTATTACAAGAGATAAGAACTGTTGTACTTGCTTGCGCTTGGTAGGTCATCTTGTCCGACCTTGCTTTCTTCAATGAATACTTTACAAAAAAGTAATCATGGCCTCAACATTTTAAGTGCATAAAATTAGAGTCAATTTTTTTTAGATAAAATTGTATACTAATAAATAAAAAAAATATTGGAATGAATAGAATCTGCAGCTTTGGGTAGGGTTCTGAACAATGAATTAGGTTGGAAAGACCATTTAACAAATATGTCCCTCCTAATCTATGCTCAGTGGAAAATATTTTGTTTATACTTGCCTACTAATTTGTCTTGTTAACTTTGAGCCTAAGAGGTAATTTTCCCTCACAAGCTGTCATTATTATAAGTCTGGTACACCTTTGGTGACTTTCACACTTAGCTCATAAATAAGTTTATATTATTTATGAATCTTGTATAATATGATTTAAGATCTGTCGACAATAAATTTTTACAGATCTAACTCGAGATCCGTGAAAAAATAATCGAAAATGATTTTATTGATTTTTGATGAAAAGTAGATATAGATCTCAGTGTTTCCTCTGATTAACAGTCAAGTACAAAATAGTGATGACGATGTATGTAACTTTTTTTCTCTCCGGGCTTCATGTTTTATCGACTGAGAATGATGTTTTAACGTTGGCTTCGCTTTGTGCTTGATCTTCTGTAGAGGCTTCTGTAGATTTTCTTCTCTCCGGGCTTTGCGCTTTATCAGTTGAGAAGGTTTTCTTGACTTTCAGAGAAGGGTTTTGTGCTTAATCTTCTCTTTAGTCGGAGTCCGGATCTCTGAAGAACCTTGCTTTGTCTCTAGAGGAGGGCTTGAGAGCTTCTTCTTCTCTAGAGGAAGAGCTTCTGTCTTCTGAGAGAAAGTGATCCAGATCCCCTCTCAATGAGAGAGGCTCTTGTATTTATAGACTTAAAATAATTTAGCTTTCCAATTATACCCCAACTTAAATAGGTTTAATTGATTTGTTTAAAAGGCTACATTTGTCCAAATTCCATTTTAAGGATTCTATGGATCATTACCAAGCCGAACTCATTTTTTGGGTGTAGGGCCTAATATTTAATGTGTGGATCACTTGAATTTTATTTAGATCATGGGTTTTATCTGCGAAAGCCCAAATCCAAATCATATGTGACTTGTTCCAACCAATGGTCCCAATTTAAATTTATGGGCCCAATTTTAATTTAAGGGATTTTCATTAATTTGAAAAATAACGAAGACCCAGTTCAATTTTGATGTCTACAAATGCCCCCTCAAGGATACATTGTCGGATGCGTAGATAACGACAATGTGTCCTTAACTGTATTCACCATGATTTGATAAAAATAAACTTTTCTATTGATTGATTTTTTTATTTTTTCATGAGATATATTTGATAAGGAATGATGACGGAGTCTCATTGAAACAAATAGTTTGGAGTTCGGACCCTACACTTAGAAGGTTAGGGCCCATCACAAATTTAGCTTAGAAAATTGCTTTGGTAATAGGTACGTGTCATATAAGAATTGGACTTAGATTCACTTAAGCCCATTAAAATGTTATTTGCACCCAATTACTTAATCCTCTAAGGTTGGGTATGCCACGTACATGAGAAGTATGCAATCAAAGCCCTTGAGTTCTTATTTTTTAAAAACCCATTAAAATGTTTCTTTATTGACTTTTTGTTTTTTTTTTTATACCATTCCAGCTATCAAAAGAGGCACGTACTTCTCACCTCCACTACTTTCAATTTGGGCTTTAGATGTATTGGGCCACCTCCACCACTTTCAATGTGGGCAATGATTTGGCTTTAGATGTATTGGGCCATAAGGTGAGCAAAATTGCTTAAGTAAGATTTGAATCTTACTAAGTTAGTAAGCCTAGCTTACTATCCTTTTTTTTTTTACTGATTTTTTTTTCACGTCTCTGTACTCCTTCTTCACGCCTCTACTGCGTTCAGCCACGTAGAATCCCACTCCTCTTTCACCTCTTCTTTCCTACTCCTTTTCCAATTCCACTTCTTGTTGCCTATTTATTTCATTCTCCTCTTTTTTTTTTTAAGCTATTATTTTCGTTGGAGCGATCTTCACAACAGGTGTATCCACTCACGTCCTAATTGCAGCCACGTATAGGTATTCTTCTGCTCTCTCTCTTTCTCTCTATATATATTTTTTTGAAAATAGGGACTGCTGTCGGCATACACAGATGCACACACGTACACCACTCTCTTTTTTCTCTTCTCCTCTCTTTTTTTTTTTTGAACGACGTTTGGGAAAGGAGTCTCAATTTTTTTTAACCAATATTAAAAGACTTCTCTTCTAAAAGAAAACAGAGCACCAAAATTTTGGTACCTATAGAATCCGATCGAACAAATCTTTTGTTCATTGCCGTTCTTTCACTTCGCTTCAAAGAGCCGCAGTCGTTTTCAAGAAGAACTCTTCTCCTAAAAAAAACGCAGCTGCTGTAAATCGATTGAAATTTTTTTTTTTTTTTTTTTAATTCAACGAAACTCTTTTCTTTTTCGTTTCAAACAACAACATATTTTTTTCAAGAAGAATTCTTCTTCTGTTCATCTTCTTTCTTTTAAAAATTTTTACTAACTATCCACATCAATGGCAGCAGCGAGGTTTGGGCGAGTTGCTTGTCAGATGAGAAGATAACGAAGACGACAGTATTAGCGTATCTAAGAGCCGACCTATTTTCAAGGAACTAAGCTCCTTGAATCTCCCTTTTTATACATGACGACTTGCAACAGGGTGCATTGATCAAGTTATTAGGAAATGGTGCTTGTCCGCTAATTTTTTATAATGACTTAAACTTGTTAGTCATGCTTGGGGTGAACATTGTTGACTTGTCAAAAAAGTTGCGTGAAGAGAGATATACCCGTAGAAGAACCATGCGATGAACTCTTTGTCTAGCTAGTTGGCCAATCTCTAGCATAGCTGTTCATCAGTAGTGCTTAGGAGGTGACAACGTCAACTGGCTGACAAACGTCAATTGGCTAGAAAAATCACTTGAAGCAGGATTTGTTCAAGCAGAAGAACTATGCGACGAACTCTTTGTCCAGTTAGTTGGCCAATCTCTAGCATAACTGTTCATCAATAGTGCTTAGGAGGTGACAACGTCAACTGGCTGACAAACGTCAATTGGCTAGAAAAAATCACTTGAAGCAGGATTTGTTCAAGTAGAAGAACCATGCGACGAACTCTTTGTCCAGCTAGTTGGTCAATCTCTAGCATAGCTATTCATCAGTAGTACTTAGGAGGTGACAACGTCAACTGGCTGACAAACGTCAATTGGCTTGTAGAATTCACAAGACTCCAGATTTGTATACGTAGAAGATCCATACGACGATCTATTTGTCCAACTAGTTGGTCAAGCTCTAAAGTAGTAGTTTATCATTAGTGCTTAAGAGTGGACAATGTTAACTAGTTGACAAACGTCAATTGACTAGAAAAATCACTTGACGCCGGATTTGTTCAAGCAGAAAAACCATGCGACGAGCTATTTGTCCAACTAGTTGGCCAATCTCTAAAGCAGCTGACCATCAGTAGTGCTTAAGAATGGACTATGTCAACTAGTTGACAAACGTCAATTGGCTAGAAAAATGACTTGACATAAGATTTGTTCACACAAAATAACCATGCGACAAGTCATTTGTCCAGTCGGTTGGCCAATCTTTAAAGCAACTGTTCATCAATAATGCTTAGGAGTGGACAACGTCAACTGGCTGACAAACGTCAATTGGCTTGCAGAATCACTTGATGCGAGATTTGTTCATACAGAAGAACCATGCGACGATCTATTTGTCCAACTAGTTGGTCAATCTCTAAAGTAGCTGACCATCAGTAGTGCTTAAGAGTGGACAACGTCAATTAACTAGAAGAATGACTTGACATAAGATTTGTTGACACAAAATAACCATACGACGAGTCATTTGTCCAGTCGGTTGGCCAATCTTTAAAGCAACTGTTCATCAGTAATGTTTAGGAGTGGACAACGTCAACTGGCTGACAAACGTCAATTGGCTTGCAGAATCACTTGATGCGAGATTTGTTCATACAGAAGAACCATGCGACGAGCTATTTGTCCAACTAGTTAGCCAATCTCTAAAGCAGATGACCATCAGTAGTGCTTAAAAGTGGACAACGTCAACTAGTTGACAAACGTCAATTGGCTAGAAGAATGACTTGACATAAGATTTGTTCACACAAAATAACCATGCGAAGAATGACTTGACATAAGATTTGTTCACACAAAATAACCATGCGACGAGTCATTTGTCCAGTCGATTGGCCAATCTTTAAAGCAACTGTTCATTAGTAATGCTAAGGAGTGGACAACGTCAACTGACTGACAAACGTCAATTGGCTAATCTCCAACGCTATAGCATTATTGAACATAATGGATTTTTTTGAACCGTTCACAGTTTTAACTCATGCGGGTCAAGAGTATCATGTAGTTTAAGTTCGTACGATAATGAGCATTATCAAACAGTTTAGGCTCGTGCTGGGGAGCATTGTCAAACAGTTTAGGCTCGTGCTGAGGAACAGTTTAGGCTCGTGCTGAGGAGCATTGTCAAACAGTTTAGGCTCGTGCTGGGGAGCAATGTCAAATAGTTTAGGCTCGTGTTGGGGAGCATTGTTAAACAGTTTAGGCTCGTGCTGGGGAGCATTATCAAACAGTTTAGACTCGTGTTGGGGAGCATTGTCAAACAGTTTAGGCTCGTGTTAGGGAGCAATGTCAAACAGTTTAGGCTCGTGCTGGGGAGCATTGTCAAACAATTTAAGCTCGTGTTGGGGAGCAGTGTCAAACAGTTTAGGTTCGTGTTGGGGAGCATTGTAAAACAGTTTAGGCTCGTGTTGGGGAGCATTGTCAAACAGTTTAGGCTCGTGTTAGGGAGCAATGTCAAATAGTTTAGGCTCGTGGTGGGGAGCATTGTCAAACAGTTTAAGCTCGTGTTGGGGAGCAATGTCAAACAGTTTAGGCTCGTGTTGTGGAGCAGTGTCAAACAGTTTAGGCTCATGCTGGAGAACATTGTCAAACAATTTAAGCTCGTGTTGGGGAGCAGTGTCAAACAGTTTAGGCTCGTGTTGGGGAGCAGTGTCAAACAGTTTAGGTTTGTGTTAGGGAGCATCATTCTTTTAAGCATAGTATCTTTTGAGGAATTTGTCGTTAATTGGACCAAGGCGTAATCCTTCTGGCGTTACAAGAAGGTATGCACCATTAGTGTATACTTCTTTCACTACATGAGGCCCATCCCATTTTGGATCAAATTTCTTTCCAGAATGGTGTGAGAAGATGATTGGTCGTTGTACAGCGAGAACTAAATTGTCAACTTGAAAAGAACGTGGTCGAACTTTCTTATTGAATGCACGTGACAGACGGGCTTGGTAACATTCTAGCCGTTGTTGTGCTTCCAATCTTGTTTCGTCCAATGCTTCAAGTTCAGCCAGACGTAACTTAGCATTCTCATCGCAGGTCAAACCTTCTTGAATCACAATCCTTAGGGAAGGTATCTGTCGTTCCAATAGGAGAACAGCTTCAACTCCATAAACCAATGAGTAAGGTGTGGCTTGTGTGGAGGTGCAGTATGAGGTTCTGTATGCCCATAATGCTTCTCTAATTCATTCATGCCAATCATTTTCGATTTTGAGACAACTTTCTCAAGAAGTTTGCAGAGAGTTTTGTTGAAAGCTTCGGCAAGTCCATTTGCTGCAGTGTTGTACATTGTAGAACATCTCTGATTAATGTTAAACTTCATGCAGAATTGATCCATCCGCGTATGGCTAAAAGATTTCCCATTATCTGTCATGATATATCGTGGAATGCCGTAACGGAAGACGATATTACTTTTGATGAAGTCGACTACCGTTTCTTTCTTGACCTCTCGAAGGGGAACTGCTTCGGCCCACTTAGAAAAGTAATCAGTTGCGACAAGGATATAAAGATGTTGTTTTGAGGATTTTGGGAGTAGTCCAACGACATCAAGTCCCCACCCGTCAAGGGGGCCAAGATGCGATTGTAGGATGCAATGGCTCCGGTGCTTGACGAATGTAATCTCCATGAAATTGACAAGCTTTACACCTCTTTGCATGGTTTAGAGAATCTTTCACCATAGTAGACCAGTAAAATCCCATCCTCTTCAGACTGTGATGGAGTTTCGGTCCTGACTGATGTGAACCGCACACTCCAGAGTGTGCTTCTTCTAAAGTGTCTCAGATTTCATCATCTCCGAGACATCTCATTAAGATATCGTCGAAAGAGCGACGATATAACTTATCGTTGAAATATAAAAATCGAGGTGCCCTACGACGTATTTCGATTTTGTGCTTTAGGTCGTCTGGCAGCTTCCCATGCTGTAGATAGTCGATAAGTGGCTGTCTCCAGTCTTTGACTTCAGTTATTTCGACAGTGTTTGTTTCATACGATTCGCAATTCTCCTCTATCAAAGGAGGTAGTACCCACCTATGGCAGATAAGGATACTCATTGTCTCTTCTTCTAGCATAGCTAAACTTGCAGCAAGACTAGCTAAAACATCAGCCTGCTTGTTTTCAACTCTTGGTATGTGTTTGATCATGACATCTTCAAACTGACTTAGAAGTTGTGTAGCATACTGGTGATAAGGTACCAACTCATGTTTTCGAACGTCATACTCCGTTAAGAGTTGATTGATGACAAGCTGTGAGTCCCCATACACATAGAGTTGGTGTAACTTCATTTCTAGCCCGAGTTCTAAACCAATGATCAGAGATTGGTATTCTGCAACATTGTTAGAGCATAATTTCGCCAAGGCAAATGAAAATGACAATACCTCATTTTGTGGGGTGATAAAAATTACACCTGCCCCCGCTCCATCTCTTCTAGCTGCACCATCAAAGAATATTCTCCAAGATGAAAGCACATCAATAGAGAATATTTCTTCATCAGGCAAGTCGTAAGACAATTCCCATTCAGCTAGAATAGGATGATCAGCAAGAAAGTCGACTAACGCCTGCCCTTTTACAGCCTTTTGAGGGATGTAAATAATCTCAAATTTTGATAAGAGAAGGGCCCATTTAGCTAGTCTTCCCGACAAGACTGGCCTTGTCATAATGTACTTGAGTGGATCAGCTCGTGCAGTGAGTTGAATTATGTGTGATAACATGTAATGTCGGAGTTTCTTTGTGGCAAAGATGAGTGCTAAACACGTCTTTTCGATGGGTGAATAGTTTACTTCTACTCCAACAAGAATTCGACTCAAGTAGTAAAGTGCACCTTCTTTTCCTTCGGCATTTTCTTGAGCCAACAATGCTCCTAGTGACATTTCTTGCGCACTAATATAGAGAATCAGTGGCTTCTCGGGAATTGGTGCAGAAAGAACAGGAGGCTTGAGAAGATATTCCTTGATATTTTTCAGAGCATTTTCACAAGCTTCATCCCATTCAAATGACGTATCTTTCTTTATCAATCGACTGAAGGGATGACAACGCCCAGCTAAGTTTGAGATGAATCTACGAATGTAGGCGAGTCGACCTTGTAAACTTTTGAGTTCATGAATGTTCTTTGGTGCCGGCATTTTTTGAATGGCTTCAATCTTGTTTCGGTCGATTTCAATACCGCGATGCCGAACCACGAATCCCAAAAATTTGCCCGAGATAACTCCAGAAGCACATTTTAATGGATTCATCTTGAGCTGATACCGTCGCAATCTGTCGAAGGTATCACGTAGATGTTGTAAGTGATCTTCCCTTTTCTTTGACTTTACTATTAGGTCGTCAACGTAACATTCGACTTTGTCATGTAGCATGTCATCAAAGATCTTTTGCATAGCTCGCTGGTAAGTGGCACCAGCATTTTTAAGTCCAAAAGGCATAACTTTGTAACAATATATACCTTTTGGGGTAAGAAAGACTGTAAGCTCCTCGTCTTTTGGCGACATTGGAATTTGATTGTAACCAGAAGATCCATCCATGAAAGACAAAGCTACATTTCCTGTGGTCGCATCCACCATAAGTTCTATGATTGGGAGCGGAAAATCGTCTTTTGGACATGCATTATTCAGGTCACGAAAATCGACACATACTCGAATATGCCCATTCTTCTTTCTTACCGGAACTATGTTGGAAATCCAGATTGGATACTTTACTTCTCGGATGAAGCTAGCTTTTATCAATTTGTTGACCTCTGTCTCAATCTGTGGTATCAACTCGGGTCGAAAACGACGTTGTGTCCGTTTTATTGGGCGAACTCCGTGTTTAACTGCGAGCTGATGAACAACGATCTTCGGGTCAAGTCGTGGTATTTTTTTGTAAGTCCAAGCAAATACGTCTTTGTATTCTTGAAGTAACTTGAGGTACTCGGATTCTTCATACTGATTTAGAAGAGTGCTGATGAACGTGGGTCGCGGCTCTTCAATTGTCCCAAGATTTATTTCTTTCAAGTCGTCTACAATGGCTTGTCCGCATTCTTCAAAGATCGATGGAGCATTTTCGAGTTCTTCATCTGACGAGGTAGAATCTTTTTCATGAAATTCCTCAATGGTAATATGATTTACCGAAACGACATCTTCAGAATTGTCTGTTTCAACAGTTGAAGCTCTATTGTTGCTCGTTTAGTTTGTGAGGATGATGGTGCGTCGCTTCACAATCAATGCATCTGATATCGAGACTTCTAAAGCTGCTTGTCGTTTCATGCGAGATGGAATAGCGTTATGCAAGCCACTACTATCTTTATGCTCCACATGTTTATTCATTGGCTTAGGTCGACGTCGCGATTCTTTTCGTATTTTTACCCCAACATTCTGACCAAGTCTAGATATAGCAGACGCCCGAGATTTATGAATTTGTACATCATGATGATCATCTAAAGCACCCAATCGATAAAATACCGACGTGGTTGAGATGTGACCACCAATTCGATCAAAGACCGATGTTCGTGGAACTAGTGTTTCTTCTACAGACTCATCGATGACCTCTACTGTAGTATGTTGTAAAGAAGCCGTCTTCATCTTAGAAATTTTGATTGGGTCCTCTGGCGTATAACCTAGCCCTACTCGTGTGAATGAAACACTTTCTCCAGCTCGAACGAGTTTGACTTGTGTTGCAGTTAAACCATGAATTTGATCAGTCTGGGGTAGTTCACCCAATCGCATAGGTTCACCTTTTCCATAACCAACAATCTTGAATAACTTGAAAGGTTTAGGACCGAACCAACTTTTAGACTCTACTTTTGCGAGGTTGTCTTCATAGTTCTTCGCGATTGACATAGTTGGGATAATGTTTTCCATGGGTGTCCTTACTATGTAAGATTTTTGGAGAGGTGTAACCGAAAAGGTTAATTCTTCTTTCAACATATCCAATTCAATTTTAGAGACAGAAGGCTTGGTCTTTGAAGAAATCTCTTCGAAAGGTGATTGTCCCGGCTTTCACAGTGATTGTGGCACGTAACGAAGCATTGGGGTTGGCAATACAACTGTGGATGACACGTCCATCATTGATTGACCCACCTTGATCTGTCGAGTTTCTGATTCTTGCTTCTTATTTCGTTTTTTTTAAGTGGAAGATCAAGAGAAATCTCATCGGCATCATTCGTAGTATGCTTTCCTTTGTCGGGTTTTTGCTTACTAGAATGAGGAACCGAAACTGGAAGTGCTTCTTGAATAACGTCCCCTCCAAAATAAAATTTTGCATCTACAAAATACATTTCTGCCTTGTCAAACGGTTGATCTTCGGCTATTACACGTTTCTGCACACCATCTTGGTAATACTTGAAACATTGATGTAACGTGGATGGTACTATCCCAGTTTCATGCAGTCACGGTCGGCCGAGAAGCAAGTGATATGAAGTTTTACAATCAATCACATGGAAGAGCGATGTTTACTCCAAATCTACAATTGAAAGCTTGACTTTTATCATGCCAATAGCTCTTTGACCACCCAGGTTGAAGCCTTGGATCATCAACTTACTGCGAGCAAGTTGATCCAATGAGATCCCAACTTGTTTCATGGTACGAATTGGCATGATATTCACCGCAAAACCACAATCTAGGAGAATTATTTGAACTTTATTCTCCCTCACATAACCTGTGATGTAAAGCAGCCTATTGTGAGGTCGAGATCCCAATTGGAGATCCTTATCAATGAAGGTAATTGTGGCCATACACATACTATCTTATCGTGGATCTAGGTTAGGTTGAACTTCCTGTTTTGAATCAGTTGAGCTTTGCTTTGAAGTAAGCTGAACCTTTTGGAATTCACTGGATAAATCCAAGTTGACTTGCGAATCTTCTATTTTCGAGGTGCTATTGTCTTTCTCAAGTCGTTGATCTTCATTACTGGAAGTAGTAGGATGTTTTTCGGACCTATCACTGACATCATCTTCTAGCATTTCTGCTTTCACTTGATGACATGAAACCGTGTAGACTTCCTTTAAGAGCTTCCTTGGTAAGAATTCTAAAAGAGTAACCGGCACACGGGGATGTTGTTGAAAGATGTCTTCAGGGTCTATGGGCGAAACTTGGAGCCTTCTTCTTTGTTGCTCTTTTTCTTTTCTTTCACCCTGTACTTGGTTTTGACTTTCTTCTCTTTTTCTTTGGCTTCGAAATGGAAGGAGTTGGCACATATGTAAGGCGCCTTTTTCGACGAGTAACAACTGTCCACCCTTCATCATCAACTGAAGCAGACTCTGAGATGCCTGACTTTGATTTTGAAGTCGAATGAAATTGTTGTCCTTGTCGAAGTGAAGTGGGAAAGGTGATGATTTTTCTTTGATGTGGCCTTGCCCCCAGCGTGAGATGGGCCTTTTCAACATCAAAATGTACGGATATGAGTTTTGATGGTTTAGGTAAAACTTTGGTGATCTGAGGAGATGGAATCTGCGTAGCATACTGAAAGCGCCCTCGATCCGCGGGGTGCGCGGATCCGCTTTTGACCCTTGAGGTTTGGGAGTCGCCACCTAGTTATTGTGGTCTAGGAACCAAACTGACTCTAACCTGGATAAAAAGAACTAATCTACCATAAAAAATCTGAATTCGGGGATCAAGTTACGGGGTTGGAAGGTGTTAGGCACCAACCCCGCCCGGCCAAAGCCGGTCTCTACTAACTTCCCAAGTAAATTACATTGCTAAAACCTAGATAAAAATAAATATAAAAAAATACATACCTTTCCGATAGCAAGGATTTTGCTCCCTCAGATCTGACAAAAAAAATTCCTTGTACTGTACTCCCTTGCTTCATTCTGTCTCCGGATTTGACTTCGGATCTCCTAGATCAAGGTATCTCTTTATTTCTGAATTTGAACTCTTCAAGTTTGTTGCGGATTTAGAGGTGTTTTTGGAGGGATTTTAGGGATTTTCTAGACTAAAATTGAAGGGGGGATGTTAGGTAAGGAGTTGGGGCTCCAAAACTAGGGTTTATGGGAGGCTAGGGGGCTTCTAGACCTACTTCTCTTAGGGTTTATGATTTGATACGAAAATAGGGTGTGAGCACCTCTATTTATCGATGTTTTTAGGGGTTGATTTGGATAGAGTTAGTGTTTAATTAGAGATCTTTTAATTAGAGTTATGTTTTAGCTAGACTTATTTTAGGTAAAATTGTGTTTTAATTAGAATTGTTTTAGGTAGAATTGTTTTTAAGTTAGAACTCTATCAGATAGAGTTATTATTTAATTAGAATTCTATTATGACTTTTGGTCTTATTTGATTGACTTTTAATGTTTTGACTTTAGTCTTAATTGATTGACCTTTAATATCTTGACTTCATCTTGCTTAATTGACTTTAATTTTGACTTCAGTCTCACTTAATTGACTTTAATACCTTGACTTCAGTCTTGCTTGATTTACTTTTAATTTTTGGAGAACCCCCTTCCATTATTTCTTTAATTCTTTGGACCCCCAAATGGAGGGGTCCTTAAATAAATATCTCACGAACCCTCAACAATTTTGCCTGAAAGTCCGATTGATCGATTTTTTATGTTCAAATTTTTTAATTAATTTCATCAATGTTTCACTTTAATTATTTAATATTTTATTTATTAATTTCGAATTTTTTAATTATGAAAATTGTGAAATTACCGTTTTACCCCCGGAGAGGACTTTTCACGTTTCAAGTCGGTTTTTAATGTTCTAGGATGTTTTAGAATCGGATTTTCGTAAGGAATTCAATGAGAATGTTGGTTTGTGTCATTTATGAAAATTTTTATGTGAAATGATTGTGAACTTTATGAGGGGCATTTTCGTAATTTTATCAAATTTTGTTAAAATTGGTGAAATGATTTATTTGGTTCCGATTTACCATTTTATATGTTCGAATGGGTTTTCCTAAGCGTAACGTAGGCTCTAACGTTGTTTTGAGGTTAGGAGTATTTTGGTACTTTGGTCAATTTTTAGTGATTTTTATCGTGAAGCTTCTTTTTGGTTTGCAAGATGATGATTTCTATGTTTCTAGGGTCGTATTTTCCTAGCGTAGCGTGGTTTCTAAGGTTTTGTCAATTCGAGATACCTCATCCGGATTTCTGAAACACATCTGGTAACAAAATAAAGCAATAGAAATAACATCCATCATTGGGAATCATTGCGATCGGGTTGAGCGTTGATTAATCAGGCGGATGCAAAAATGGGGTGTCTACAGATGCCCCTCTTTGGCAGAGGGTTGAAGCAAACTAGATAGCAAATCTATTTTGGTAGATAGTGCGATATCCGAATGCCAAAGCTATTGACAGTTCATTTTGCAGCCTGATTTAGCAATTCGTCGGGGCGTTCGGATCCTTGAGGGTAAAACTCTCCTCGAACTAAAAGGTTGTCAGGTCCTCGAGCTTGAACTCTCACTGACGATGTCAGATCCTCGAATTTTAGAAAATTCTCCCTGACTAATACAAAAGTGTACGTGTGTGCAATGGTGTGATGTTGTGTGAAACTGAGTAAAAATGTGCCAGGTCCTAGAGATCTTCTCTCACTGACAATAATGATTCAAAATTGAGATGCACTTATACAACGAAAACAATCATAGCAAGGTTTAACAAAGGTAATTGGAGTTATAACATTGTAAGAACTTCGTTAAATCCTATTTGAAATTCTTCTTTAGAGTTCGAAAAAGTTTGAGTCTCATTTATCAGACTGGAGCCTATTGTAGCTAAGCTTCTCAGGCTAAGGAACTTAAACAATCCTATTAATTCAATATGATTTCAAACAAAGCTGGAGTCTCGTTTCTCGGACTCTGGCTAAGGTTTACAGGAACTTAAACAATCCTATTAAAATTGGAGTCTCGTTTCTCGGACTCGAACTAAGGTTAATAGGCACTTCAAAAAGCCTATGATTCAAAACGTTGGAGTTTCGTTTCTCGGACTCGAACTTAGGTTTATAGGCACTTCAAAAAGCCTACGATTCAAAACGTTGGAGTCTCGTTTCTCGGACTCGAACTTAGGTTTATAGGCACTTCAAAAAGCCTATATATTATTCAAAAAGTTGGAGTCTCGTTTCTCGGACTCAAACTTAGGTTTGTAGGCATTTCAAAAAGCCTATTCATTCTATGATTCAAAAATTGGAGTCTCGTTTCTTGGACTCGAACTTAGGTTTGTAGGCACTTCAAAAAGCCTATTCATTCTATGATTCAAAAAGTTGGAGTCTCGTTTCTCGGACTCGAACTTAGGTTTGTAGGCACTTCAAAAAGCCTATTCATTCTATGATTCAAAAAGTTGGAGTCTTGTTTCTCAGACTCGAACTTAGGTTTGTAGGCACTTCAAAAAGCCTATTCATTCTATGATTCAAAAAGTTTGAGTCTCGTTTCTTGGACTCGAACTTGGGTTTGTAGGCACTTCAAAAAGCCTATTCATTCTATGATTCAACAAGTTGGAGTCTCATTTCTCGGACTCGAACTTAGGTTTATAGGCACTTAAAAAAGCCTATTCATTCTATGATTCAAAAATTTGGAGTCTCGTTTCTCGGACTCGAACTTAGGTTTGTAAGCACTTCAAAAAGCCTATTCATTCTATGATTCAAAATGGAGTCTCGTTTCTCGGACTCGAACTTAGGTTTGTAGGCACTTCAAAAAGCCTATTCATTCTATGATTAAAAATGTTGGAGTCTCGTTTCTCGGACTCGAACTTAGGTTTATAGGCACTTAAAAAAGCCTATTCATTCTATGATTCAAAAAGTTGGAGTCTCGTTTCTCGGACTCGAACTTACTAAGTCACGTTTCTCGGGCTTAGTTTATAGGAACTTAAACAATCCTATTAATTGATTCTATGATTCAAAATCGAACTCAAAGTTTGAAAGATCAGGCCTTTATTAGCTTATCATGTATTTGGATTCATAATTATCATTGACTTCATCGGACTTTTAAATAAGATTTTCATTTTTATCATGTGATTAAGAACAAAACTTTGGAATTAAATGACTTTCAAAAATGCCCCTAGTTTCAAGGTTGGCTTTAACTGGGACTTGACTACGAGACTGATGGAATGGATTACGCTTGAAAAATATAGACTCTGATGTATGATAGATAGAAGAACTGACATTCTCTTAAATTTAAGACTCTTAAGATTATCATATGTGCAATAAAGAATTGATCATTTTCTTTCGAATTTCTTTTGAAAAATGCTTGAGCTGGACTTAAAAACTCTTAATAAATATTAGAATAAAAGATCTTCCTCTTCAAAGTGGTTGATGATTCTACATCTTCCATTAGCGAACACTTGAACAAGTAAACATACTTTTGAAGATCCTACAATGTTCAAGATGACTTCTGATTTTTTCGACTTCAATATTGTCTTTGTCGGATGTGAGCTCTTGGCTAAAAGACAAATATCGTGGCTTGAATGGTTCTGCAGTTTCTGCACAAGCTTCCTTCTGAATTTTTCTTCTTGACGGGACCCTTCCTCCCATTTGATGATGCCCTAATTTTTGCCTAGATCGCCTCTTTAGGTTTTCAATCTAGCGGGCTTTGTTTTTATTTTTCTAATGATGCCTTGATTTTTTCCTAGGTCGCCTTTTCAGGTTTTCAACCTAGCAGGCTTTCTTTTTTATGGTTATGCCCTAAATTTTGCCTAAGCCGCCTTTTCAGGTTTTCGACTTAGCGGGCTTCTCTTTTTTTCTTGATGATCTTGTATAACCAACTCGACAACTTCTCAGTTCCCTGCACCTTAACCGAGTCAATTAGCCTTCAGGAGGACTTAATAGGTGGGTTTAGGATATGGTTTAGAAAGAAAAGATATAAGGCTCAACTTCCCAAAATGCCCCTAGTTTGATATTCTCTCTTTTCTATCAATTATTTTGATTTTTTTTCTAAATGCCCCTAGTTTGGCATTATTTTCTTTTTATCAATTCTTTTGATTCTTTTTTCTAATGCCCTTAGTTTGGCATTCTTTTCTTTTGAACATTTCAATAGTAGATTTTTCTTTTGGATGACACTTTCCTTAAGAGAATACATTTTTCTTTTAATGATCGGGCCTGAAGTAACTTCTCAGGTTGCCTACATACCCCAAATATTTCTTTTTTTTCTTTTAGGATCAGGTCAAAACGTAGTTCATAATAAGATTCCCTCCCAAGGTTGGTTGGTGTGGTTTAGAAAGAAATAGGCTATTTAATTTTTTTAGAGGCTGCAAGGGGCTAAAGAAGATTTTCTTTTTCTTGGTAAGACAGGAAAATGATTCGACCAAAGAAGACCTCCTTTGGTGAATGCTGCTTGACTTGGTCAAAGTTTCAGGAATTCGATATTTTGATTGCTCTGTCAAGCAAGGTCTTCTTTCTGAAAATGAGTAATTTTCAATCTTCTTCTAAGAATGAATAATCTTCAGTCTTTTTCTGATAAAGAGAAATCTTCAGTCTTCTTTTACAAAGTTGAGTGTGATTGACTTCTTTTTATTTGACGTTGACTCGTTCAACCTTTTCCAAACTTCGAAAAAATCTTATATTCTTTCGCGAATGAGAACTCTTCTTTCTTAAGTGAAAAATATGATGAATCCTTTATTGTAGATCTTAACACCTTAGTTGATGGTTTCACCTACATCACTCTTGATAATCTTTGATTTTGAAGTTCACCCTCAACTTTAGGATTTGATCTATTTTGGTGCAATCCATCCATGTATTCTCACGAGACCATGCAGGAACGTTGTTGAATTTCTCAAGTAAATTTATTATTCTTCTCATGTTCTGCTAAGGAAAATGTAGTACCCATTTGCACTTCTTAAGTGTACTCTTTAATTCCAATATTTATTAAGTTTGATTAGTGAGCTCTAAGTCAATCCTCATGTTAGATATTATGCTCAAATCATTATTACACGTATGATAATCAGAAGCTTCTATATTTTATTGGAATTGAAAAACATTGATTGACAAACTCGACTACTGGATTTAAAGAATGACAAAAATTGGATTGAAACTCAAAGAAAACTCAGGGACAATTATCTACAAAGAGAGAAGGTCCTTTTGGGTGGATGGACTACTTGAACTTAACACTGGTACTTTGACTAGACGACTCTTTTGACGGGCCCAAAATGACATAGATGAGGATTTAAAATATTTGGGACCAATTATCACCCGATTGGAAGTAAACCAAGGTTAACCATTGACTCTAAAGGTTTGACTCTTAACCACGTGATTAAAGTTTCGATATAGAATAGTCCAAGTTCGATGGGAAATATCGAATTCAAATGCACTATAAGTCTATGGTGATCAAGAAACTGAGAAAGATTAGGCACGGGTCTACCCCTGATTGGGATTGAACCTTTGATCAGACAAATTAATTTGATCCTAAAATCGAATCTTTCTATATAAAGTGGTCTGGATCTTTAAAAGTGAAACCAATTAGTCCAACTGATTTGGTATTGATCAGTTTGATCCACTTGTCCATTGGGTCAACTGGTTTAAGTGGTTCAAGTTAATCAGTACATTTCACCGATTGGGTAGGACCGATATTGCGGGTTTTGTTTGATTATTCTGGATCAGTCTGCCCACCTACCTGTTGGTTGGATTGAATAAAGCAACCCAGGAACACCCATAGTCAATTCGGGTCGTGACCTATAGGAAGGCTTCTAGACTCTAGGTTTACTACGTGCAATGCATTTTTATCTAGCCACCATTGCCCAAGTACACCTATATACCTCTCGATACGTGGTGACTTGGTTTGATATACCGTATAGGTGATAATCTAAAACCTCAACTCAATTCTCTGAAGTCAAAAAAGCCAGTGTGATCTTCAGTTGAGAGGTGGCGCACAATGCTGAGCAAGGGCCCATTTAAATACCTCTCGTCTAGAATAGACGTAGTCTATCCCCCTCGTACAGTAGGGTACATCGGGGCAAGATCTTGCTTAGGCACCGGTTTTCACCAAGAAGTGCAATTGATATACTTGGATTATCTTTTATATACCTATGGGTACGAGTCAAGAATTGTAGCTTTCATAAATGGTTTGGCATCCCACGAGAGGACCGACCACGTACTAGTACTACGTTGGCAATCGGGACATGTGACTGTATGGCTCACAATAGGTAAAAGGCTCAGGTCGCTCCAGCCTGGGTGCATCAATATATCTCTCAGAATCACCTGATCAGACGGTATTGATGCCCCAGTTTGATATACCCTAAGGTACGTGACTGGAGTTGTGATTTTCATGAATGACGTCGCATCTCCAAAGAGATCGGGCCACGCACTAGTGCCACGTTGGCTAAATGGGACGTGTAAGTGAGTAAAACAGTAAACGTGCATGTGGTGTGTGCAAAACAGGGTGGGGTGTGCCCGGGACCTTTTTCAAACAAATGGGCCCATGGATCCAATCAAACCAATCATACATTTAATCAAAACCAAAATCATTCATATCATATGAATATTCAATTAAGATCACATTCCCATTAACATTACGATTAACATCAATCATGTATTTCAAGCAAGATCATGGTAAATTAATCAATAAATATGGCATATGATAATGATCAAACAAACATTGCAATAGGCAGAATTTTTATAATTTTTAAGGTCCAATCAATGATCACTTTTGGGTGATCCAAAATAAATCGAGATTCTAATAGGTGTTACATTGATGATAGAATGACAATGGTTGAGATGAGCTCACTCTCAAGAACATTAATTGTGCCAACATTAGATAAATTCAGAATTTCTGTAAATTAGGAAAATACAATCTGAACTTGCATCGATGATATCTAAGGCTTCCGGTAACGAAATCGAGTGAACTCAAGTTCTAAATTAATCTACTCGATGAGATCTACATTTTATTAAAGGTGCCTAGACTTAATTCTCACCAGAATGTTCTGTAAAAAAATTTTAACGTTGCTGTCCCAACTTTCATTCAGAAATAATTCCAGATTTACAGATTGAACTTGTATCGATGATATCTAAGGCTTCCGATAATGAAATTGAGTGAACTCAGATTCTAAATTAATCTACTCGACGAGATCTACATTTTATTAATAGGTTCCCAGACTTAATTCTTACTAGAATATTCTGTAAAAAAGTTTTAACGTTGCTGTCCCAACTTTCATTCAGAAATAATTCCAGATTTACAGATTGAACTTGCATCGATGATATCTAAGGCTTCCGATAACGAAATTGAGTGAACTTAGATTCTAAATTAATCTACTCGACGAGATCTACTTTTTATTAATAGGTTCCCAGACTTAATTCTCACTAGAATATTCTGTAAAAAAGTTTTAACTTTGCTGTCCCAACTTTCATTCAGAAATAATTCCAATTTACAGATTGAACTTGCATCGATGATATCTAAGGCTTCCGATAACGAAATTGAGCGAACTCAGATTCTAAATTAATCTACTTGACGAGATCTATATTTTATTAAAAGGCTCCCATACTTAATTCTCGCTAAATATTCTCCAAAAAAGTTTTAATATTTCTGTCCAACCTCCATCATTCCATCATTTTCATAGGTTAATTTGAATCTTTCATTATTTATGAGTCATCAAAAAGTGATCCTTAATTGGAAAAAAAATGCAATACCCAAAATCATCTACAGTCAAGATAAAAAAATAAATAAAGAGAAAAAATAAATAAAATAAATCCAACTAAATAAAAAAAAACTAGGTCATCTTGGCAATGCTCCCATACTTGGGGTTTTTCAAGTTTGATCCTCAATAGTCCCCAGCGGAGTCGCCACTGAAAGCGCCCTCGATCCGCGGGGTGCGCGGATCCGCTTTTGACCCTTGAGGTTTGGGAGTCGCCACCTAGTTATTGTGGTCTAGGAACCAAACTGACTCTAACCTGGATAAAAAGAACTAATCTACCATAAAAAATCTGAATTCGGGGATCAAGTTACGGGGTTGGAAGGTGTTAGGCACCAACCCCGCCCGGCCAAAGCCGGTCTCTACTAACTTCCCAAGTAAATTACATTGCTAAAACCTAGATAAAAATAAATATAAAAAAATACATACCTTTCCGATAGCAAGGATTTTGCTCCCTCAGATCTGACAAAAAAAATTCCTTGTACTGTACTCCCTTGCTTCATTCTGTCTCCGGATTTGACTTCGGATCTCCTAGATCAAGGTATCTCTTTATTTCTGAATTTGAACTCTTCAAGTTTGTTGCAGATTTAGGGGTGTTTTTGAAGGGATTTTAGGGGTTTTCTAAACTAAAATTGAAGGGGGGATGTTAGGTAAGGAGTTGGGGCTCCAAAACTAGGGTTTATGGGAGGCTAGGGGGCTTCTAGACCTACTTCTCTTAGGGTTTATGATTTGATACGAAAATAGGGTGTGAGCACCTCTATTTATCGATGTTTTTAGGGGTTGATTTGGATAGAGTTAGTGTTTAATTAGAGATCTTTTAATTAGAGTTGTGTTTTAGCTAAACTTATTTTAGGTAGAATTGTGTTTTAATTAGAATTGTTTTAGGTAGAATTGTTTTTAAGTTAGAACTCTATCAGATAGAGTTATTATTTAATTAGAATTCTATTATGACTTTTGGTCTTATTTGATTGACTTTTAATGTTTTGACTTTAGTCTTAATTGATTGACCTTTAATATCTTGACTTCAATCTTGCTTAATTGACTTTAATTTTGACTTCAGTCTCACTTAATTGACTTTAATACCTTGACTTCAGTCTTGCTTGATTTACTTTTAATTTTTGGAGAACCCCCTTCCATTATTTCTTTAATTCTTTGGACCCCCAAATGGAGGGGTCCTTAAAAATATCTCACGAACCCTCAACAATTTTGCCTGAAAGTCCGATTGATCGATTTTTTAGGTTCAAATTTTTTTATTAATTTCATCAATGTTTCACTTTAATTATTTAATATTTTATTTATTAATTTCGAATTTTTTAATTATGAAAATTGTGAAATTACCGTTTTACCCCCGGAGAGGACTTTTCACGTTTCAAGTCGGGTTTTAATGTTCTAGGATGTTTTAGAATCGGATTTTCGTAAGGAATTCAATGAGAATGTTGGTTTGTGTCATTTATGAAAATTTTTATGTGAAATGATTGTGAACTTTATGAGGGGCATTTTCGTAATTTTATCAAATTTTGTTAAAATTGGTGAAATGATTTATTTGGTTCCAATTTATCATTTTATATGTTCGAATGGGTTTTCCTAAGCGTAACGTAGGCTCTAACGTTGTTTTGAGGTTAGGGGTATTTTGATAATTTGGTCAATTTTTAGTGATTTTTATCGTGAAACTTCTTTTTGGTTTGCAAGATGATGATTTCTAAGTTTCTAGGGTCGTATTTTCCTAGTATAGCGTGGTTTCTAAGGTTTTGTCAATTCGAGATACCTCATCCGAATTTTTGAAACACATCTGGTAACAAAATAAAGCAATAGAAATAACATCCATCATTGGGAATCATTGCGATCGGGTTGACGAGTTGATTAATCAGGCGGATGCAAAAATGGGGTGTCTACACATACTGACTTGTCAAGAGTATTGGATCAAAAGATCCAAAAGTGACAGAGGTCATGTTGGAAGTAGCAACATTTTCGACACAGTCAAGTTCAATTTTCCCTTGACGTGCCAAATCCATAAACTTCTCTTTGAAGACGAAGCATTTTTCAATCGGGTGACTAATCACCCTATATAGTGACAATATTTCGGATCATTGTCGCGACCTGCTTCCTCGGGTCATTTGGGCACTGGCAGTTCAATGATATTTAATTTCAACAGCTCTTCGAATATGCCCAAGACATCAGCATCAGGAAAAGGGTATTCTTTTGCCTCAAGCTCTTTGAGAGTTTTCCAAGCTTTTCATTTTTCTTGTGTTGAATCAGCTCACGGCTGATCTTCTCTTCTTTTACCTGTAATCTTGACAGGTTTGCTGGTGGTGGTAGACAAGACTTCTTTAGTTTTGAAGGACTTGCCATCCTTCTTTTCCTGTCTTCGAGCCTCGCTTGGTCGTGGAGTCTGATACACAACTATACTTTGTTCCATGTCGTGGGCTCGAGTAGCTAGCTCTTCGAAAAGGTGTGGCTTGATTCCTTTTAAGATGTAAAGGAGTTGTCAGTGCATCCCTTGAACACATAATAGCAGAAGATTGAGAAAGTCGATCCATACAATTGAGAGAAAGATTTCTCCATCTCTCGATGTACTTGATAATTGGCTCATCCTTCCTTTGTTTGACAGCGGCGAGCTCCACCATACTCACTATTCTTCTAGTGCTGTAGAAGCGGCCGAGGAACACTCTTTCAAGTTGATCCCAACTGTCTATTGAGTTGGGTTCCAAATCAGTATACCAATCAAACGCATTGCCGCGGAGGGAGCGAACAAATTATTTCACCATGAAGTCTCCGAATGTACCGGCGTTGTTGCAAGTTTCGATGAAGTGGGCAATATGCTGTTTTGGATTGTCTTTTCCTTCGAACTGTTGGAATTTTGGTGGTTGATATCCTGCTGGAAGACACATTTGTTCGATGCGTTGAGTGTAAGGTTTGGAGTAGACCAATGAGGACTATGGCATGCCCCTATACTGAGCACGAATGGTGTCAGTAATCATTGCTTGTAACTGTTGAACGGAAAGTGAGGCAATAGACCCCTGTGGTGGGTCTCGCGTAGCTTTACGTTAGCCAGCATAGTCTTCTCGTTCTTCTTCACGCGGAGTCGTGTACGCTTCAGGAGTGAATTTTAAAGGATGCGAAGGTCCAGCATTTGATTTATTCTCTTTGTCTTTATGCTCTAAACGACTAACAAGGGTTGCGATCTGAATGTCTTTGTCTTCTATTACTTTTGTTAACTTGTTGATGGTGTCTGCCATCTGAGCAACTTGTTCCTCCATCGTTAGCGCTCTAGCTGTCATCACTGCTCTGATGGATGTGTGAGTTTGTGACAGAGAAGTAATCGATAAAGATCTAGACGATCCCTTGTTTGACTTCGAATCTGATCCAGAATCTGATGAGTCGTCTTCTACCACGTCTGCCCACGATTCTTTCGTGGTAAGTGCCGTTTTTGTGGCACGTTTCTTGGAGTGATGCTGGAGAGGCCCCATTAGCTTGATTCCACCAGTCTTTGTCATTGTTCATGTCACATGATGATCGCGACTAATAACCTGATCAGATTCAAGATTGGAAGAAAGGATTTTCTTACATTTCTCAGTAAAGGCAGATGCGATAGCGTTGACGTTGCGAGATGCCATCGATGCTTTAGGTGAGGTTCTTGCAGTTGACTAAAATATGAGAGGTTGAGATCGTCCCACCGAGCGTGCTAGAAATTTGTCGACAATAAATTTCAACGGATCTACCTCGAGATCCGTAAAACAAGATCACAAATGATTTTATTGATTTTTGATGAAAAGTGGATACAGATCTCAGTATTTCCTCTGATTAACAGTCAAGTACAAAAAAATAGTGACGATGTATGTAGCTTTTCTTCTCTCCGTGCTTCGCGTTTTATCTGCTGAGAAGGTTGCTTGGATGGTGGCTTTGCTTTGTGCTTGATCTTCTGTAGGGGCTTCTGTAGATTTTCTTCTCTCCGGGCTTCGCGCTTTATCGACTGAGAAAGTTTTCTTGGCTTCCAGAGAAGGGCTTTATGCTTGATATTCTCTTTAGTCGGAGTTCAGATCTCTGAAGAACTTTTGCTTTGTCTCTGGAGGAGGGCTTGAGAGCTTCTTCTTCTCTAGAGGGAGAGATTCTGTCTTCTGAGAGAAAGTGATCCAGATCCCCTCTCAATGAGAGAGGCTCTTGTATTTATAGACTTAAAAGTCATTTAGCTTTCCAATTATACCCCCAATTTAAAGAGGTTTAATTGATTTATTTAAAAGGCTAAATTTGTCCAAATCCCATTAAGGATTTTATGGATTATTATTGGGCCAAACTCATTTATTTATGTATAAAGCCCAATATTTAATATGAATCACTTGATTTAGTTTAGATCATAGGCTTTATCTACGAAGATCCAAACCCAAACATATGAAGGCCGTCCCGATTAATAGATCCCCAATTTAGACTTGTGGGCCTAACTGTGAGGTTAAGGACTTTATTTTGACTTATAAAATTTATGAGGGCCTCTTTAAAATTTTGATGCCCACAAGATCTTCCGTCGTCATGCGAACTGCCAAGAACAAAAAAATTTACACCTTATTGAGCTTCCTATGGACTCTAGAACCTAGACTTTCCTAAACCAAAAAATAAAAACCCTTTGAACTCGTAGACTTCTCAT
Source organism: Akebia trifoliata (assembly GCF_017979445.1). NCBI lineage: Eukaryota > Viridiplantae > Streptophyta > Magnoliopsida > Ranunculales > Lardizabalaceae > Akebia > Akebia trifoliata. Next base: position 34,567,005 of record NC_141388.1, on the reverse strand, counting down.
GACATCACATTCATTTAATCTACTACAAATTAGAAACTAGTACTAACTATAACTAAATTTGGAAACTGACTATAACTATAAAAAAATTATGGGAAAGTGCAATTTTGTATCTCAATGCGTATAGATCTACGATTTTCGAACTTGTCATGTCAAAAGAGTCGATTGAGTGTGCCATGTGGCATAGTCAGATTATCACGACTCTAAAGGAGCCGCAGATCTGTACACCTCGGGATATACTTTTTATGGGAAAGTGCAGTTGTGTATCCCGAGGGGTACGGATATACCGTTCCGTAATAACCCTATTTTGAGTATTATTTTTTTTTAAAAGGCCCTTTTTACCATTTCTATAAATCTATGGAAATTTTATGCTAAATGTCCATGTTTCTTTCTTATGCACCTGACCCCATTTCAATTGCCGAGATTGATGATTCAAATTATGGAGATCAAGAATTTAAATAATTGAAATTAACATTTTACACTCGTCGAGATCTCTATACAGGTACATGATCCTCAAGATCAATGTTCAAATTTTTGAGATTGACCTTGATGCTTGAACATGAATCGTGGAGATTAATAATTTAAATCGTTAAAATGTATAATTTGATTTGTTGATCTCAATGCTTTGAATATCAATCTCATCGATTTGAACTCCCTATTTTATCAGGGCAACCAGTCTTAAGGAAGAATGATTTTACTAAGTCGTTAAAATACATTAGTGTCACAAAACTTGGGGTACATTTAGAAATACGTCCCTCCCACAAGGTCTATCAAATAATTTTCTCATTAGAGAATCATACTCACATTTATAGGGTGATTTCGGCATAACCCCTTAATGTTTTGGTGAATATTTGAGATATCCCTTGCGCTTTCAAAATGATGAGATAAGTAGAATCTTAATATTAATAATATTTAATTTTAAAGAATTATCGATGACTAATTTTGAAAAGAAAAATCAAAGGTTTTTTATTATAGGATGAAGATGTGGGCTTCAAGGTCATTTTAATTAACCTATCAAACAACAATGGTTCAAGCCTTAAGGGGATCTCAAATATTATAATACCACAACATTATAATATAAAATACCCTAAACTTATGATATAGTAACTAACCCTGTTTCTAGCCTTGAGTTTGATTTTTCATATGAGACTAATGTAAAATGATCGAAATGCCATCATCTTCAATCTTACCTTTGGAACTCATCACCTTCAACTTTTAAGGTAAAATTTTATCCCCTCATCTTCAATTTAGGTATTTTATCCCCTCTTGTTTTACAAGTCCATAAAACATCACATTGAAGAAAAATAACAACTCAGTTCACTTTTACTCGTGTAATAGGTCAAATTTGAAAATATATATATATATATATATACAAAAAATTTTGATTTTTTTTCCTCAGATCAAGTATTTGAAAATGGACGGTCCTTGAACTCCTAAATTTAAACCATTAGATGTAACTGTCTTGATGATGTGGCATACCCTCAACCATTGATAATAGGTACAAAGAGCTACACGAATAATCAGTTACAAAGGATTTCTCCAGACTCATTGTGACTAGAGGTGGCAATGGGTCAAGTCATGTCGTGTTGAGGTAAATGTCTGAAAATTTACCCTACCCAATCTCGACCCATTTAATAATAGTGTCAAAAACTTAAATCAAAACTTGACACATTTATTAAATAGGTGACTTGACCCACCCGTGTAACCCGTTCGATAAAGTTATAACCTTAAGTCGAAGAATAAATTTCATTTCCTCCACCAAAAATAAAATACCATTACAAAAAATAAAGTCACACAACCAATAAATAAATATCGTCCAACATAAATTAAGTATTTTTGAAAAAAAATCAAAATCAAAATTCTTAAAATTTTGTCTTGTATATCATTGTAGCATTGGCTCATGTTTTTGAATGCCACAAGATAAAACAATCTAGCTAGGAAAGTGTTTTTCTTTCCAAAACTAAAATCTCAATCTTTAATTATTTAAAAAAATATCTTAAAATATATTTTATATTTTATAAAAAATTCTAATAAAAAAAGACTAATTAAAATAGATAATTACTATTACCACACCAACTTTTACTAATATTGCACCAATCGTGTGCAATTCTTTATGAATTACATATGGATTGGTGTACCATTAGTAAAAGTTGGTGAGGCAATAATAACTCTCTAAAATATCCTAAAATAATTGTTGATAGATGAGATACCTTATATATTAACCGAATTTAAAATGACATGTTAATAACACAATAATTAAACATGTTAAATTGGGTTAAGCAAATGGACGTCCCTAACCTAAACACAACCTATTTAATAATTTCGTGTCATTTTCGGATCGTGTTCAACCTTGTCAAGATTGCCACCCCTAAGTTGTCACCATAGTTTTCTTCTATAGGTTGAAGATAAGGTCAAAAGGATATTTAGGTCATTTTTTAGTCAATAAAATAAGACCGAGGTCAAGGGATGAATGTCATCGGTTTCAAAACATGGGGACGAATCTCACCTAAAACTTCTTTCTTACAGCTGCTCTCTCGTACTCTTCAATCCCATCCTAAAAAAACACACACACACACTCTCTCTCTCTCTCTCTAAAGTGGAGAATGTGATCACAAAGCTCAGACAGGTAACAATCTTCCTCAGCTCGAACAAACAAATTGAGAAAACTAGTTCATTTAGTTTCCTAATTTTAATTTTCTGAGCCTAAGATGTCTCGTATCTTATATAAAAGATTAATTCAACTCCATTTACTTGGAACCCCAAAATCTCTCAAATCATTCACAACAACCTCACCAACACCACCACCAATCTCTTTCACAACTCAATACCTCATAAACTCATGTGGGCTCCCACTACAAACTGCTCTCTCAAAATCCAAAATGCTAAATCTGGATGAAAACAATCCAAACAAACCCGACTCTGTTCTCAATTTCTTCAAATCTCATGGTTTCTCCAATACCCACATTGCTGAACTCATCACAAAGCGCCCTATGATCCTCCACTCTAGAGTAGATGAAAACCTCAAACCCAAGATTGAGTTCCTCTTAGATATGGGCTTCTCAGGTTCGAATCTTTTGGAGCTAATACTCTCTAATCCAATCATTTTTGGTAGAAGTTTGAGAAAACACTTAAAACCATGTTTTGATTTCCTCATGACATTCGTCAAGACCAACAACGAAGTAATTTCAATGATTAGGCGTTCGAAATGGTTGTTAACTTATGATCTCAAAAGAACTATGGAACCAAATATCACTCTTTTGATCATTCAAGGAGTACCCATTTCTAATTTATCGAATTTGATCAAGACTCATCCTAGAGCTTTGATGCAAAAGGTATGTCGGATGGTTATTGTTATCGAAACTCTTAAAAAATGGGGCTTCAAACCGAAAGTTCCTTCATTTCTACATGCTATTCGAGTAAAACTTTCTATGAGCGAATTGACTTGGGAGAGGAAATTGGAGGTGTTTAAGAGTGTGGGGTTCTCTGAAGAAGAAGTTATTTGTGCTTTTAAGAGAGATCCGATTGTTATAGCATGTTCAGAGGAGAAGATCAAGAACGTTATGGATTTCTATGTGAACACTATGAAGTTAGAGCCGTCGATCATAATATCATATCCAAAGCTTCTTATGTATGGGTTGGATACAAGAATTCGACCAAGGTATGTGGTTTTGAAGCTTTTGAAATCGAAGTCTTTGCTTAAGAAAGATAGGAAAATTGTTTGGGCACTTACACGCACTGAGAAGGAGTTCTTGGATTTCTACGTTCTTAAGAATATGGATGAAATTCCAAATCTACTTAACATTTATCGTGGAGCCATCATTGCTAAAGATACGAAATATAGTCGTTCAACTGTGAGTATAATCTAGAGCTTTGTAGTTGTCGAATCCTGAACACAAAATTTTGATCTGCAACTCTTGAATTAAAGAATATGCTTATTGCTTTAGTTTATTTCATATCATTCTATTTGGTTTGATTATTGTTGTTAGATATTTGATTCTCTTTGATTTTCAGAGTTTGGGGTTCCCTCTGATAGTGTCTTAAGGGGTATTTCCCATAATCTTTTACTGCTTAGAACAAATTTAATTCTTATCCCCAATGTTTGAATATGATAGTCCCATTGTTTTAATCCTTCCATGTTACTATTTACTTGTTGTTTTGTCCTGATAAAAGAAGCTAAGAACTTAATAAAAGTAAAAACCATCAGTCTGTGATTAATAAAGAGGAATAACAAGAAAATCAAAGGTTCTTTTACTTTTAAAATCACTCCGTTAAATTGCCTGTTGGTGTTCATGCTGGAGGGACATGGGAATGTGAAAGAGGTTTTACTATAATTTTTTTTTGGTGTGTGTGGTGAAGCGGTGTCCAACCAAAATACCCAATTTTGACACTGACTACATGTAACATTCTGTTGTGTGCTATTGAATAATGGAGCATTACGCACTTCACAATCTGTTGGGGTCTTTGGTGGTAATGCAATAGGCACATTTTCGAAGGAAAATCGTCGGATTCTCAATTCTAGGGCTATTGTTTTTGTGGTCGTAAGTATTCAAAGAACTTAGGGGTGTAAGGTTTGCAGATTTTGTAGTGAATTGGGAAGGGGCGTGTTGTATTACAAGAGATTACAACTGTTGTACTTGCTTGCGCTTGGTTGGTCATCTTGTCCGACCTTGCTTTCTTCAATGAATTCTTTACTTTTCAAAAAAGTAATCATGGCCTCGACGTTTTGAGTGCATAAAATTGGAGTCAATTTTTTTAATAAAATCGTATACTAATAATAAAAAAATATTGGAATGAATAGAATCTGCAGCTTTGGGTAGGGTTCTGAACAATGAATTAGGTTGGAAAGACCATTTGACATGAGCATATGTCCCCCTAATCTATGCTCGGTGGAAAATATTCTGTTTATACTTGCCTAATTTGTCATGTTAACTTTGAGCCTAAGAGGTAATTTTCCCTCACAAGCTGTCATTATTATAAGTCTGGTACACCTTTACCCCCACAGGTTTTTTAAACGTTTGTGACTTTCACACTTAGCTCATAAATAAGTTTTTATTATTCATGAATCTTGATTATTATGATTTAAGATCTTCCGTGGTCATGAGAGCTGCCAAGTACAAAAAATTTACACCTTATTGAGCTTCCTAAGGACTCTAGAACCTAGACTTTCCTAAACCAAAAAATAAAAACTTGTAGACTTCTCACAACATCACATTCATTTAACCTACTACAAATTAGAAACTAGTACTACCTATAACTAATTTGGAAACTGACTATAAGCTGTTACCGACTCAATTAGAAAACACATTATCTCTAACTTTTATGAATAATAACAAGGAAAGTCAAAACTTGTTGAAAATTACCTCAAATATGTTAAGCTCATCATGAACCTGTAACTTTTCTGTAATGTGGTCACCACTTGTTTAAATCATACTGAACTGTATAATCTTGGTCTTATTGATATAATAAAAATGGCCCAAGATTGCATTGCATCACCCCCTCAGCTGGGAGGAATTTTGGCATGTTGAATTCTTCTTGAAATCTCTTTAAAAGCAATGTTCCCACATCATGTTAGGCTACTTTCAGCACAATCTTGCAAATTAAGTGTTATCACCCTATAAGTTCTGCAAATTATAGAAATTCAGAAGTTTTTCAGATACAATTTGTGGGTCATTATTAAGTTTTTACATGTCTAGTTTGACTAGCATGGGTTGCTGGGTGGATTTGGTTGGAAAGGAACACAATCTTGCAAATAAAGTGTTATCGCCCTTTAAGTTCTGCAAATTATAGAAATTCAGAAGTTTTTCAGATACAATTCGTGGCTCATTACTAAGTTTTTACATGTCTAGTTTGACTAGCATGGGTTGCTGGGAGGATTTGGTTGGAAAGGAACACAATCTTGCAAATAAAATGTTATCGCCCTATAAGTTCTGCAAATTATAGAAATCCAGAAGTGTTTCAGATACAATTCGTGGGTCATTATTAAGTTTTTACTTGTCTAGTTTGACTAGCATGGGTTGCTGGGTGGATTTTCTTGGAAGCCTCCCCTTAGGAGGTTTTCTTGAGCATTCTTGGGTTGTTATTTTTATTTTTATTTTTTGAGAAAATTATTTTGGGATTTTAAGGGAGTATTTTTTTTTTGAAGAATTTGTTTTTAGGTGGGAGTCTGTGTGCTCCAGTCAGTTTTCTCTCTAGTTTTCAAGTTGGTCATCTCGACTGTCTTTTGTACATTCTTTTTGGCTTGCAATAAATTTATACTTATCAAACAAAAGCATGGGTTGCAATTTGGTTTCTTGCATATTTCATGTCTAACATGTTAATCTTCAATTGTCTTATTTCATTAACTAATATGCATAAAGGAACGTGTAAATCTTCAATTTGACATATTCTAGCTGATTATCAACTAACCGAGTTGAACTTAAAATAAATGTAAATATTGCTTCAAAAGCATTATCTGTAATTGAGGCCATGTATTGAAAAACCACTTAGGTGTGGAGCAGTCCATGTGTGAGCGAGTCCTCCCCCTGCCGTTATACCCAATACATTAGTTTTGTGGTGGTTGGGAGCATTCGTAGGTCCTAGTTTTGTGTGTGTGATGATGATGACAATGATGCAATTAATTCTAATTCTGATGCTTTTACGCTGCGTGGGTAGGTGGAATGATGAGAAGAATTCTACTTATCGAGCTTTTATGTTTTTAATTTTGAGAAATGAAGCTACCTTTAAGGTCTAAAGCTATATTACTCAGATTCGAAACGATATGGCCCCTACACCACATGGTTGGTGGACCCCTCATCAACTCACTGTGTTCGATTATTCATTGAGTTGTATTTAGACATGGTAGCAGTTAGAGCTTGGGAATACGAGATAGATTCATGTTAAGTAGTCATTTTTGGATCAAAGAGAGTGATTTGCACTTGTTGCTTCTTCTGTGATGCCTTGTTAACTCTGACATGTGTGTTTGTATCAGTCACTGGTGTTAACAATTTGTCATTATTTTTCTAGGACAGAATGGTAAAGGGTGACCCCATTATAATCATCTGTGTCGAAATTAGGCCACAAGTGAATTGGAGGCAAACAAATGAGTTTTTCACATTGAATCAAGGAAAATTTGAATGTTTGCTCGGGTTAGGGGGGGTCTGCTAGACAAACATTACCGAATAGCACCCTTTGATGAGAGAGATGCGGAAGAAGCTTCGAGAAAACTAGTGCCAATAAGCAATCAACACAACATAGGTCATTCAAAGGATCTCAAATGACCCACCAAAGCACGAAAGCTACGATCTTTCAGAAAATGGATTCCTATTCGAAGAGTGCATAACCGCATATTAATTCAATGAAAAATTGGGGTTTTTTTTTATAAGGCTTGAATAAGTTTGACCATTTTTGTTTTAATCTTTTTGTTTTTAATATAAGCAATTTTAAATGATTAAAATGGTTTAGTAGATCTAAATGATTTGGGTGAGATTAACAAATGCTTTAGGCAATCTTAATGAGGATAAGAAATTATTTTCAATGAGAGAATATGTGGTTCTGGATAGAATTGAATTAATGAATATGATTTATTGAATTTATACCAAATCTTTGGGCCATGGCTTCTATGCTGATGAAATATTTTTTTAAGAATTTACTATATTTACTATTAAACGAGAGAGAGAAGAGTGATTATTGTTGATATTAATCAACATTGCTTAATATTTTCTATATTTTTAAATTTTAAAAATACATTTGTATTACTTTATCTATAATTATAATGAGAGAAGGATGAGGATTTTTTATGCCAATTTACGTTAATTAGTTTCAAATTACAAAAATATCCTTACATTACGTTCGATGGTGACACAATGAATTATAAAAGCTAAAATATCAATCGAGATTAAATTTCAAAATTACTGTAACAGGTCAAAATTTTATAGCATGGATCCTAATTCCACATCATGGTTTTAAAACTTGTTTTGACGTCTGATCTTGTCAAGTTGTCTCGGACGAGTTATTCAATTTATTCGAGATTTAAAACCATGTTCCTTAGAGGTAAGATTTATATTCTTAATATTAGGGGTGCAACTTGATTCAGTTTGAGGTCAAATTAGAACTGAACCAACATAGGTCGGTTCCATTAGGTAAGAACCAGAACCGAACTAAATTCCATTGGAATCAAACCAACCCAAATCGAATTAAAGTCGATTTGATTCAAAGGATTGCCAATATTCTATAAATTGTAAGTAATATTTTTTAATGAAAATACAAACATAAAATTCCATACAATAAATCACAAATCTATTCATAAAAAATCATTAGTTTATTCATAAAAGATCACTAATCTATTCATAAAAAACCATTAATTTATTCATAAAAGATCACTAATCTATGTCCTAACTCCAAAAATAATTCATAATCATTATTATATATATATATATATATTGCATAGGATTCAGTTCTTTCGATTCTATACAAGTTTGATCCCATAACCAAACCAAATTTGATCCCATAATCGTAACTTGTTCCAAATAGAACCAAACCACTTCAAAACTATCAGTTTGGTTCGATTCTCGGTTTGAACTGAATCAAATTGCACCTCTACTTAATATGAGCGTCCTTCGTACTTGTCGTCACCTCGCAAATGATGTTAAATAGACATCATTTGACTTGTGTCAAAGTATGTTAGAAACTGATCTCAAGAAGTGATGTCACACCACATAATTGTTAGAAAAAGTTACACTTGAAAAATATATGATCCCACAAACTGATACAAATCCAGCATGTGTAGTAATATTCATGGAAGTCATCCCAAGACGTAATATCAAGACCCACAACAGAGCTCCAAATGACTACAATAGTGACACGTGTAGACCAACAGAGTCACCACATGCCTAGAGTTGAACACACTTTCCAATAAAAATCTATCTCTGTAATCGTCAGATAGTCGTTCACCAACAAGTGTCAACATGCAGAGAAACAATCTCAAGACCTGACATCAAATCACATGAACAATTAGGAATATAATATAATAGGAATTTGAATGATTAAATCAAAGATATTCAAAAAGATATATAGAATCATCGTCTCTTCTAATCAAAATTCTGCCAAATTATCATTGACTTGACCGTGGATACATTTTCCATCCAAAAACTGACGGATCCCAAGGAAAATGAACACTTTATGATCTACAAGTTTGCCAAGGTGTGACTCAGCGTATCTGATCCAGCTCAATTGATTTAAATTGGATTTAGTAGGTGATTGGCCGATCCCAAAATCCGATTCGTAGAATACTGCTACAATGACTTCCAGGTTAAAATCAAGAGTCCTGTTAATATGACTCACCAGCTGGCATACTAAAATGACTCCATGACGTGGACAAGTTTGGGCACCATAGATCTGTATATACGATAGCACTTTCCCCATAAAAAATGTATCCCGAGGGAACTGTGTGTCCACGTCATGGAGTCATTGCAGTATGTCACCTGGCGAGTCATTTTATCACAACTCTAAAATCAAATATTATTATTGAAAACTAATATCTCGTACAATAGGTGTGCAACCCAAGCACGTTATCTTTAGTCTAATCTGATAAGGCTCATTTTGACATACCCTTCCACATTTTGGGTGAATGTTTGAGATACCCTGTATTTTAAAATTTGATGAAATCACCCTTGACCTTGGTCTTCTCTAATATATTATTAAAGAAAAAGGTTAAAAATGCCCTTATCATCTTAAAACCAAAAAATAAAAATAAAAAAAATAAGGATGGTAGACATTCCACCCCCCTCCTTCATGTTTTGGCCAATATATTAGAGATTTCATCTTCAATTTTTATTTTATTTTTTAACTTGCTTTCAACCTTCAAACCTCAATAACAAGATCAAAATTTTTGAAATCCACGTATTGAAAATGGGGTTAATTTGTTAAAAATAATTTATCTTGAGAGTCTAACTTCTAAAAACTTCTAAAAGATGATAAAATTTTAGTATAAACTCACCTTTAATAGTTAGATTATCTCTCCTCTACCTTCAAACCTCAAGAATAATATAAGATTTTGCAGAAGAATGAATTTTAGGTAGAAAAATTAAGGATTTTGTAAAAGACATTAATTATGATGCGTTGGAGACGGAATTGAATAGGTCAAAATAGTTTACCCTAGAAGTAAATAACTTGAAGATTTAGGTCATTTTACATTAATTTATCATACAAAACCTAAGTCAAGAGGGACATGTCATCATTTTAAAAACACATGTATCTCTAATATTGAACAAAACATAGGGAAATACTTTTAAATCATCCAATTTCTTATCCTCGTCTTTAACCTTGAGATCCTATTTGAAAGAGAGAATATTTTTAGACAATTATAAATAATAATAATAATACGGAATTCTAGGTAGAAAAAGCAAGGGTTTTTATGAGGGATTAAGACGAGGTTGGAGAAGAGGGATTGAAAAATTAGGTTGAATAGATTAAAAATAAGTTAAGAGAGGTTTAAAAAATAGGTGTAGAGGTTGAAGGTGGGGACATTTAAGTCATTTTCATTAGTCTATAAGAGAAGTCCAAGGTCAAGGGGGCATGTTATCAGATAGAATGGATAGTTGGGTATCTCAAATATTCACCTAAAAGTGGAGGGGTACATCTAAATCAGCACTGATAATAAGTAGGTTGACTCAGTGGAGTTGAAGAAACCTGATTATTTAATCTGATGCCCCCGTTGAGTACGTGGCAGTTGATTATAGGTAGTGATCAATATTGATAGACATTGTAAAAGCCACGTCATCCTTACATGTGGTAATAAAATACGTTGACTCTGCGGAGAAGAGATTAACAACGACAATCCAGAAAAGATCAGACTCGATATTCCAGAGAAAATGAAAGAAAGTCTACACCTTTCTTTCAGAGTCTCTGCTTCAAACCAAATTTCTACCCCAAATTAGGGTTTCGATGAAATCTCTCTTTATACTTATCTGAGATTAGATTTCTCTATGGAAGTAGCTTGCTTTGAGATATCAAGGTATCTGATATCAATTTTCACTGTCAATTAGTGTTTCTGTTTTTTTTTTTTTAATTTTTAATTTTTAATTATGTATCTGAGTTTTCTAGCGTTTTTTGTGGATTTTATTGTTCAATTACATTTCATATATATTGTTTTTTTTTGGATTGAATGTATTTTAGTTGAAATTGGGGATCTTTTATCTTTATGCTTTTATTTTAGGGGGTTTTGATTGTTAGGTTCCAAAACTCATTGATTTGAGATGAATTATGGAACATATGCTGGTGTAATTGAGATTGATTTTGTTAGTTGTTGTACCTCTCAAAATTATATTGTTTTTGAATGTTATGTAGGGGCACTTTGTTGAATTCTTTTTTTCTTTTTCTTTTTCTTTTTTTTCTGATAATTTAGGGTTTGAAGGCTAATTTATAGCCCTATTAGGTTTAATCTCTACAGTACAGAGCAATCCGTTTGGTATGACCATGTGTGTAGTACTACCTATTCTAGATCTCACAAATGGTGAATAATCTTGTTAATATAGACTTTCTGATTAGTGGACGACACTTGGGATGTCATCTTGACCAAAAATCAGTTTGATTCGATAATTTTAATCAGCCGAAAAGAAACATGTTTTCTGGACTCTTTTTTGTATATTTGTGGCCATCCAAAATGATTATAGTAGGTGGGATGGTTAGGATCACTCGGTGACGCTGAATTTCAGTAGAGGAGATCTTCTCAATGAGTCCATAGTTTGAACTACTGTTTTTATAGGCATGTGAAGCATACACGACACTAAAATTCCATTAGGTGTAAGGGGAAATGTAGAAATGACTGAGGTATACACCTTACATTAATGTTTCAATTCTGTTTTAACACTATATATTAAACATTTGCATTTATGTTCTATTTCTCAGAAAAAAGTTGAAGAGAAATGTAGTGGGACTCCATGGGACGACTTCACTAATATTTTTTTTTTAAACGTATTTCTTGTTAAAGTATAAAATAGTATCTTATAGTACTATTAATTATGTGAGTAACTTTGGAATTTTAATATGTGGATTTGAAATTTGAAGTTGGGAAATATGTGCTGCTTACCCTAATTTTTTATTATTAATTATTAAGCTATACTAGGACATGTTAACCCATGTCTTCCCCTTTCCTCCCAAATCTTACGTTAATTGTTTTGAGAGGATGTTGGTCTTGTCACATGTTACCTAAGTCTGTATAGGCATTGGTAGGATACATCATGGGATAACATTTACAATAAAAAATGAAGTTTATGATTCTAGTGTAGCTTGCACTTTCAAGCGTTCAGGTGGTATAGGACTTCCGTAAGGAGTTTGAGGGGCAAGATTTTATCATTTAAAGAGTACTAGAGTTTACCCGTGCCGTATGCACGGGCATCCTCTTTGGGATTGGGTAAAAGAGGAAAGACAATGAAGTTGGAAGGGATATTATTGGAAAAGGGCGAAGAGTAAAAGTAATATATAAAGTTGGAGGGGTACTATTGAGAAAAGGGTAGAAAAGGAAAGACAATAAGGTCGGAGGGGTATCCTTGGAAAGGGTGGGTAGAAGAGGATAGGTAATAAAGTTTTGAGAGGTATTATAGGAAAGTGGAGAAGAGAAAAGAAAAGATAATAAAGTGGAGAGTTTTCCTCGGCATTCGTGAGGCGATTAAATCTCAACCCCTACTTATGTGGGAGATAAACATTGGGAAGTGAACCGTTGTGTTTTATTATATAGATATTTGTTTTGTATTAATGTATTGTTTTATTCCATTAACTTTACTTTTGATTTTTTTTTGGGTGAACTGGTAGCGATTGAGCAGAGTACAGAGTTGGAAGAGAAAGAAGAGAATAAGGATGTCGAGTAGCGGGACCACTCATTGGTGTTACAGATGCGAGCGTCGTGTTCGACTCCGAGGACAAGATGCGGTTTGCCCAACTTGTGATGGAGGCTTCGTGCAAGAACTTGATGAGATGGAGGGCGGCATTAGCCCACTAGATTTCTTCGGGTTAGATTCCGATGACGATCACGACCAAAGATTTGGATTAATGGATGCTTTCTCGGCTCTGATGAGGCAACGTTTAGCTGGGAGAAACCGTAACCTTGATATCCGAGGAAGGTCCGGGCTGAGTTCTGAACAAGATACTGGATTCAGCTCTGGTTCTTGGTTGGTCTTCGGTGGTCAAATCCCAGTTCGAATGTCTGAAAATCGTGGGATTGAAGTCCTCCTCAATGGTGGTGGTCCAAGCGGTCTAAGACAATCTAATATTGCTGATTTCTTTGTGGGTTCGGGACTCGAAGAACTAATTGAACAGCTCACTTTGAATGATCGTCGAGGGCCTCCTCCTGCAACTCGGTCTTCGATTGATGCAATGCCCATAATAAACATCTCTGAGAGGCATCTCCGCACCGATTCACACTGCCCTGTATGTAAAGAAAGATTTGAGTTGGGATCTGAAGCACGTCTGATGCCATGTAACCATATATATCACTCTGATTGTATAGTCCCGTGGTTGGTTCAACACAACTCGTGCCCTGTTTGTCGCCTCGAACTTCCACCGCATGGATCTAGTAATGCTCGTAGTAGTAATCAGAGTTCTACTGAGGGGAGTAGAAGCAGCGGTGCTAGTAACAACACAAGTGCAAGAGAGAACAGTTTGGAGAATCAAGGGAGGCGTAATCCTTTATCGTTCTTGTGGCCTTTCCGCTCATCAAACTCAAACACTCGCCACGGTGAATCAGGAGGAAGTAGTTCGCCATCCAGGCATGAAGATAGTCATCAGATGAGTTATTCTGGATGGCGTAATTATTAATTAAGGTCATCGATGAGTTCGGAGACTTGGTTACTTGTTTTTTCTATGCTATCTTTTGCTGTTGTAACTCACTTGGCATCTCCAGTTAATGGACATAAATTGCTCTAGTGCAAGTGGTTTAAGAACTTGAACCTGCAACCCTTAGTTAATTGGTACCTTTTTTTTTTTTTTTTTTTTTTCTGTAAATTATTATGTTGTGTTCTTTAATGTCCTATCTTGATAGTTCTGGCCAAAAATGTAGAACATATTTTTACTTTTTTTTAAAGTGCTCCTAGTGTTGAATGACTTATTGTGAATGATTTTAGGGTGTCAATGGGGGTACCCAATGTATCAAAAACTAATTATTTGGTTTTGGGTCTACCCTACCATCATGGATCTGATTATTTTTAGGTCTGGTTTTGGGTAACAAGCATGATGTAGGGGGATTCATTAAGAATTTGGTCTCCTTCATAAATGTACTTTAACGTCTGATTTTATTTGCCATTCATTCGTCTCAATCTCAACTGCAACAAGGACTTGAAAACCTAATTTTCTAAGGTCGTATGATTTCCTTGAAGAATCCATTGTTGGTATCAACCATCAAGTGTTAAAGTACATGTCATCTGATGGTAACAAGTATTTGTAGAATTGGTTCTCGATCTGAGAGTATAATACCCATAACTGAAATGGATAAGAATTGGAAACAAAGTTTTATTTAGGTTTTGATTCAACTAGGTACAAATGAAACCAAACTGTTTACACAGAAAAGGAGAGAATGTACATAGTGAGCGGTGTTCAGTGTTCCTCGAGTCATTTTGAATTCTCAAGGAATTTATAATAATCAAGAAAAGCAGAGAAAGTAAGTTGTTGATTGTCCAGCAGTTGGTCAGCTTTTTTTTACCTTCTTTTAATGGAAAGGTATCAATTTTATGTTTGGGTTTTGATTTTGTTCCAACTTTTTATGTAAAATGCTCTTCTATTTAGTACTACCGGTTTGTGGATTCTTCTTCTTAGTGAGATATTTGTACATGAGAATTAGATAGAGCAGTCTCACCAATATAGATCTCATCCATCCATTATCAAGCCACACTCAGTTACAAAGCTTGCTTCAGACTCAGGCCAATTTATAAAATAAAATAAAAAATCAAAAGGGCCATTTGGGTGGCAGGGCGGGGGAGTATTCTCGGCTTGAAGGGACTCTAGGATTGCCCTTAGAGTTGGGCACAGGCCCAGAAAATTGGTCGGTCTAGCCTTAGACCAGATCAGGCCAGGAGCCTCTGAGCATATATATATATATATATATATATTACTCACTAGGCACCTGCACAACTCCTCGGTGCATGCTCTGATGAATCCAGTAAAACTTGTAGTGTCCTAACACGTAGCATACCATCATTATCTGGAGATGTTTGCTTCAGAGAATTGCTAGCAGGCACACTGTTTAAAACACTAGCTACTCAGACGAGTTTTCCAACGTGTTTTTGTCTCGTTCAACAATGAGAAAAATGAACCGTGGTTTTAAATCTGGTCCGATACGTTTGACTTGTCTATCTGTCTCATTGGGGGATGATACGGAGACATTTCGGATGAGTTGTCTTGGCCTGGGACAAGATTTAAAATCATGAGCAGGCAGCCTTGCTTTCTTTCTTATTAATGAATTCTGCTACTTTGCTTTAACCAAAAAAACCATGAGCAAGCAGCACCTTAAGGGATTTTTGTTGGCCTCAAGCTAATAATCTGGAAAAAGAGTCTTTTACCTAGCAATGGTACTATCCTTTCCAGGTTTTACTTCAAATCCACAAATATTGGTTTGAATATTGACTCTGATTGAGAACTAATAATCGGTCGAAAACAGCAAAGGGCCATAAACAAAATCATGAGCCTAATTGAGATAAACAAGCAATATAACCACAGATGAAAGCCCCCAATGGATAAGCAAGCATGGACGAGCTGATATCGCTTAAGAATAAGTTCCCCACATTCCTCTTCGGCCTTTGCCACACAAAAATGTTGAGATTAGAAACAAAGTTTCTATAAGAGAGATTATAGAAAGATCTGTAAGTGCATGTGTGAGAAAAAAAAAAACAATGAAATGGACAAGTGAGATGTGAATCCTACGTTTTTTTATTGGGATCCATTATCCCCATTTTTCTGACTTCATGAAACCCATTTAAGAACAGCTGTCCTCCCTTAGTATTCAAAAGCTTGTCAAACACACTTCATTATCAGAATAACAAGTCAGATCCTAGGATCGGACACTATACAATCATAGGAAAAATTCGGACTAAACATGTTGAAGAGGAAATATTCATTTCAACATAAGATGTGTTTCTTTCTTGAATATAACATAAAACTAAATCACAAAAACAACCCATAACATAGATGAAAGATCATTTCCGAGTTCTACAAATACAACAAAAAGATATTTCGAGAAAACTTCAGCCACAAATCCTCTGAAAACCACAAAATAAGAAGAGAAACGATTGCTAATCACTCAACGTAAAGCTTTACCTAGTTTGTTAACTCCATAATGGCAGAAACAATATCCCCATCAGCAGCCTTAAGTGCTGTCACAGCCTTTGATCTTGAGACTCCAGCTTGCGTCATCACCAACTCTATGTCTTTGGGCTCCACTCCCGTCTCATCAACGTCTTCGTCATCCTGAACCATAGCCGAGGACTCGGGCTTGGAGATTACATTACTGAGATCAGGAGCCTTGAATTGTTCCGCAGCTTGAGTTTGCAGTTGTGAGCTCAAGTCCTCAATCTTTGCCTCCCCAAATATAACATACGTGTCTGACGTTGGGCTCTTGAAAACATCAGGTTTTGAGATAACAAACAAAATCTGAAATAACCAATCAACAAAGATCAATTTGTTAAAAACTAAGCTGATACAAAATCTTCAATGGCCAAATGATTAGAAGGAGAACTAACGTTTTTGCTCTTCTTGACAGTAACGCGGCTGACACCAGGGATGGGTTTCATTCCAAGCTTCAGCATCGCCTTGCGACTCTTCTTCTCACTTCTGCTCTGCTTTGACCTGCCACTTGCATCTCCTTGAAGTCCTGCAAATACGAGTTCAAAGTCAAGAGGCAAATTCCAGTGTACAAGAATGCAAAATAATAAAACAGTAGCCCAAACATCTTTAAACCAGTGTTACATGAACTCTAGTTAACAAGTTAAGCATGTGTCAGACATGCACCATATTAGATGCTCACTGTTACTATTGGCCAGAATTTTTCAGTGTGGCAAGTCCCAAACAACTGCATTGGATTTTGACTCTTAACATACAATTTCCTCTATCCATTCAATACTGCTTCAAAAAACAATTCAGCCAAAATACTTGCATAGGAAGAGTTCCAATTTTTAGGGAAACGAACCATGTAATCTGAACAAATCATTTAATCCATAATTATACATACAAATGCACACCAAGCAATCAAAATCTTGAACTCGGTTTCTGGGGCATCAAGTTGGTGGTTTGTTTACCTTCAATATCATCCTCATCCTTGTCATCATCGTCATCATCATCTTCATCGTCATCTTCATCTTCAACCACGGGCTCATCAGGCTGCAAAATTTTACTAATGCTATCTCATTGGAAGGGAAAAAAATAGAAGTACAAAAACAAAAAAGAGCGGTTGAACTGTATAAAAAAAGTGACCTTCGACATCCAATTTACAGAGAAGTGAGTAAAATCAAGAATCTAGTGTACAGTAAAATTATCATAGCAGAAAAAATTGAAGTAAAATAGAGAAATAAGATAGCTAAATTCACTTGCAAAAGGGTACATAAAGCCATGTGAATATGGATGGACACGTGTGTGGTGCTTTTTTGCCTCTATGAAAGTTCTTAAAAATTTAAATCACTTGCTCTTCTACAAAATTAAAGAGGGGGTAGTAAAAGAAATTGGAATCTGTTTAATTACCTATAAAAGGTTCTCACTGAATTGGGCATCTCAAGAAATCCTTTCACCCAAGAAAACATTTTAGGACAAATCCCAACCTCCCATATGCATCAAGGAAATCCGTTTTTTTGGAAGGTAATAGGGGGTGATAAGCGGACCCCTAGCCGGAAAAAAAAAAAGGTTACAATCTTACATAGGACTTGCTACTGCATCCTCATTGACAATAGAAGCAAGAGGAATTGGGAACTCAGAAGGAATCAAAGTTGCTTAAACTTAAAAAAATCCCTCCAAAAGAAAACAAGTTTCTTAAAAGACCCTTACAATGGAGTCTTGGTAATTTACATTATATACCCAAAATAATTTATTTTGTCAAGACCAATATTCCTCAAGATAATCACATGGATAGCACCTCCTCCAATCCATAGCATTTAAACCTTCAATAATGAAGCAGGAATGACATCAATCAAAAGTTACACAAGATTAGTGGAGAAAGGAAAAAAAATACAAATTATATTAGTGAACCACCAGAATGGCGATTGATAGCCAGTTGTAACAATGGTTGCATCTAGGTTTTTCTACCAAGAATTGTAGTGACGCTTAATTCTATGTAGTGAACCTGAAAATGAAAACATAAAAATAAGAAAATTAATTTTTTTATTCATTAGTATCACCACTTTGGGGGAAGCAACCGCTGTACATCTTGACTCTTCAACTTCAAGGGGGCAAAACCTCCTGATGGATTTCTCCCAAATATTTCTTCTCCCCCAACCTAAATCCCTAAACCATTATTTATAACATACTTTCTAAAGATAAGATTGAAAAGTCAAATTAATCACATCCTCAATCAAATCTCTAAGAATCTTACTTAAGTACTAATCAATCCCTTTTAAATAAATACCAAATCTAATAACTACTAATTTTAGTTTAATTACGAAATGAGAATCATAATAATGTATCCGTCAATTATAGCCATATCGAAATGAAAAACACAAGAAGACCACCATCACAATGCAAGTCAATATCAGATAGACAATCTGGATATGGCTCCCCAAACATGCCTTGGCGGGTAAAATATCATGGAAACTAGAACCTATCTCACCTTATAACACTAAGTTTAACTTCAAAGATGAACAATGAACCTCCATAGATTCACTATACAGTTCAATCAAGTTTCGCTAAGTTGAAAATGGAAAATCTAACATCAACCAGTGGAGAACCATTTTCAAACTGAGTCCACCAAGAAGTTTTCAGCCAATCCAGATTAATTATCAAATCAAATGATGATTACCCTTCTTAGATAAGAATCAAAACGATCTTTATAAGATTCCTCCCCCAAAATTAAATTCAATGCGGTTAATAAAAACTATGCCTTCTTCCATAGAATCCCAAGTGTCAAGATCAATCAAAGTTCTATTCTGTCCGAATTACTCATTTTCAAATGATATCCACATTGTTCATAAATATTCAACTTTGACCTAAAAAACTTCTTATATTTAATTGAACAAACAAATGTCTGATCCATAAGATCCCGAACCCCTGAAATTACTGCAAAACCCTAAAGTGTATCGAATAATAGATAAAAATATATAAAATCGAACTGTTTAAGACATGTTTTTCGATTTCTGATAAAGAGTGAAGTACTAAAACCCCATTAAAGTATCAGAAAGAGATCTCAAGAATGAAAAAATGAAAGTTTGGAAAGATGAGAAGAAGCTTACATCGATCTTCTGCTCTTCGAGATGCGCAGCGAGAAGCTCTTCTTGCGATGGAGCAGTCATGGCGAAGGGAGAGACAGGGAGAGACAGAGAGAGAGAAGCAAACCCTAGGAACCTCAGATACAATTACAAAGGTTAGAGGGGGTGGTTTTATAATTTAGCGTAATTTAGTCATACACCTTCTGATTTTGAGATATATTTAAGAAAGACCCTCCATTTTCAAAACTAATGACACATTCTTGACCGTAGTCTTCCATTATAAATAACATAAAATGACGGAAATGCCTCTGTCTTCAATCTCTTACAAATATGATTTTGAAACTCATCCAAGATCGTGATGACTGAGGTAGCCATGTCGATCTCGGAAGCTACTTCCAAAGATAGTAAAAGTTATTCGGTAATCACATTGAATCCTCCAAGATTCAAGATGACTCATATGATATTTTGAAAAAATCAGTCGAGTCGATCAGATTTTGATTTATGATATAAAATAATTAATTTTTTTATTGATTTAAATGTTTGTTATTTACGAAAATGAGTTCATGCAGATCTACCTAATAATAAGAAAAACATAAGTATTTCAATAAAAAGATATGTTAATCAAAAATTTCAAAACGATATAAATAATTTGGCTCAAAAATTGCCTCCCATCTTCAATTTCAAGTCAAGTTTTGGTGACAAGATTGCCACATTTTTTTTAATTTTAATTTTTAACATTGTGGGTTTCCCCACGCTTCAAGTGGGACTAATCCCACAGTCACACACACCACTCCTCGAAAAGTCTTACGTGCAACAGGTCGAGTCGAGGGTCATCCAGACCTTGGAGGCTAGTCCCAAGAAATTCATAGTTTCGTGAGATTTCGAACACTTGACCGACTCTCCCTAATGAGCTATCAAGGCTCAGCTTGCCACTAGGCCGACCCCTTGGGGTTGACAAGATTGCCACATGATCTATATATGATTTGATTAATAATTAGAAATTTTTTTAATACACATCTTCTCCTTAATCATTTATTAGAAGAAAATACCTTAGTTTTGAGCCTGAATGTTTTTTGAAAAAAAAAAAAAATGAAGAGAAAAAATGAAATATTACCAAGTAGAACAAAAATTGTATCCAAAAGGTAGAAAAGGTTAGATATGATGGAGTTCAAGGAGAAATAGAAATACCCTTTTAAGATAAATATGGATTAATTAGGATGGTAAGAAATTTAGAAGTAATAAGGGTTCTTGGAGAGATTTCAAGATGTAACTGTAGACACCCCAATTTGAACGGACCCCTACTCGAAAGGGCCCAAAAATACATATTTTTCAATAAAAATTGTCAACGGGCCTCAAAAATCTAAATCAATCAAAATATGACATTTTGATTGAATCAAGGCCCTTAAGACCCCTAAGGATCTAGAAGGCCCACCAAAAGGACTCGGCCTACCTTACGTTTTCCCAATATTCGTCGTGCCATTCCCAAAATCGAAAATGACGAATTCTTAATGAAATTATCCGACGGGCCTAAAAAGTCCGATTTGCCAACACGTGGCATTTCGATCAATCCAATAATTCCAAAAATTCCTAAAAAGATAAAAAATGTAAAATAAGACTTAGGACCATCTCCACCTTCCTTACCCCTCACTGCTCCGCTCCTAATTCGAAGAAATTCTAAGTCTGCCTAAGGCCTATAAACCCTCAACACTCACAAATTACATTTCTCACATTATCCCCTAACCTAAATCCAATCCCACACCATCCAAAACCTAAAACATACCCACCCTCAAAAATCCAATCCAAAACAAACCCTACCCAATCCAATAACCCAAAACCATTCCAATAACCCAAGCCCAATACACTAAAAAGCCCACAAACCTTTATCCATATCTAATTCACATCCAACCCATAATCCTAACCCACAAACCACTACCCACATCAACCAATCACCATCTTGATAATCAAGGTGGGACACATGTCACCACCCCAACTCACCTCCCTCATCCCCAACCTATCCCATCACATTTTCTTTAAACATCATCTACTCACACCCCTAACATATACCTCCCATAATCTACTCACATCAACCCATCACCTTTTCTCTAAAAAAATCTAATATACCCACACCCCTAACCTATACTCCCTTTAATCTACCTCATCATTCCCTACAAAACCCAAATTTACAATCTAAACTCACACCCCTCCACTCAAATCAAACACTCATCCTCTCCCATCAACCCATCTCAACCCTTCATCTCCACCCATTTTGACACATGGCATCATCTCCCACACCCTCCCAAAATATCATCAACCCTCCTCTTACACAACCCTTCTTTTAATTAAAATTCCATCCCCTCAACTCACTTCACCAATTAATTTCTCTCTTATACAATCTCATCCTCTCAACCACTCTCATTTATTTTATTCTATCTAATACTCAACCCAAATGGGTTGAAAGATCCAACTTTTTTGGGTTGTAAAACAACCCATTTACCCTTCTTACACAAATGCCCTTCAATCATCTCTAATTTACCCCCATCTTTCTCTTAAACCCCACACCATTCTACCACTTCTCTTCATTTCACCCCCATTATATCCCTAAAATAACCCCTCAACATCTATAAATACCTCCTCCTCTTCTCAAAAAAAGGCCTCAACTCTCAACTCACCAACCACTAGCCCCCAACTCTCACTACAAAAATTCTCCTCCTAAATCTCACAAAAAAAATATATTACATTTCACTTAATTCTCTCATCATCTCTTTTCTACTCCTTCAATTACACAAAAAAAATAATAATATTTTCCTAAACTACTAAGGATCTTAGAAGACATTGAAGAAAAAGAAGAAAAGAAATATTGAAGCTTCAAGGTGGGTGCAACAAAATACCCTCCCTCTCTCTACCTTCTCCTCCTTCCTCTTCTATTATCCCCTCCTCTCTTTGTTTTATTTTAGATGGATTAAGGATGAATGGTCCTCAAGGCAAAGGTTTATAAAGATCATCCCTTTTAATGAGATGATCATATAATCAAGCCAAAAATAAATCCCTACTTAGGGTACACATTATCAACACATGGCATTTCGTTTTTATTCTTGTATTTTCAATCAAAATGATCGAGTTGAGTTGAGGTTACCGCTACTTGGCGGGGAGAAAAGGGTGCCTAACACCTTCATTTTTCTCCAACCGAACCGCTTACCTCGAATCTCAAGATTTGATCCGTACCTTATCCATCAAAAGTCACTAAACGCCAAAACGGTAATTTTTCAAAAATGCGCATCAGGTGACCATTCACACCCACTTAAAAAAATGAATGGTGGCGACTCCAATCCTTAGTAGATGTGGTCATCGTAATGGCGAAATCCATGTATCTATAGTAACTATTTAACTACTTAACCATAAACTTGATTGGAACACATCAATCACTATATATAAAATGTTGGGATCCAACGACTCATGTAAAAACACGTGATCTTGAGTGTGAAAATACAAAATCCAATGGTTGAGATTTATGAGTATCTCGATAATAGATATCTCAAGGATACTTATCTTGAGGATGAATCTCAATTGTATTGTTGAATGTCAAGTTGTAACTTGATTTTTTCATGTATTTTAGTTAACAAAAAACTCAAAAAAATAAATAAATAAATAAATAATCAGATAAATTTTACAATGTCGAGGTTGACAATTTTTATTTTTAAGTTCAATATATTTAGTGTCGAGATCGATAATTTTTTCTAATTATTGTCGACCTTGGCAATTTTATTTATTGTCGACCTCACCAATTTTAATTCTTTTTAAGGTCGACAATAATTTTCCAAAAATTGTTGACCTTGACAATAAAAATATTGAACTTAAAAAAAATTACCGACCTCGGTACTGTAAAATTTACCCCGATTTTATTTTTTTCAAGTTTCTTTTTAAAAACTAAAATACATGGAAAGATCAACTTAAAACTCGACACAACGACTTGTGTATATGATTTCAAGGCAAAAGAACCATCCTTAATAAATTTTGATAAAAAAAAAAAAAAAAAGAAGTAAAAGAATTGAAAAACCCTAATTTCAATTTTTGTTATAAATTATCAAAATAACTAAATAAATAATTTATTTAAAAATTTAAAATGAGAAGTATATCATTTCCATTCGTCATTCATAATATATAAAAAAAATTGTCTAAAATGATTAGAATTGTCGTTAGAAAACCTAAGTATGTGAAGAAAAAGAGAAAGGCGTAGTGTCATTATTTCAAAAATATTATAACTTGAGATGTGGGGCTTAAAATGGGATAGTTTTTATTTGAAATCCGAGTTATCCGAATCAGAATTTAATAGGTTTGGTTCATTAAAGTATATCTAAATTAAAATATGATTCAGATATGATTTGATGTCCCTTGACCGGAATCAGATGTGGGGTCAAATACAGATTCATCCCTATATCCGTCAAGATCCGAATGATATGTTATTTTGCAAGTTGTATTTTATATTTTTCAAATTATTTTTCATCAATTAACAACGATTAGGTGTAGTCGTCAAGACCTCTTCAAAATGAAGAGATTTTGAATTCAAATCACGGTCTGACATACTCATATCTAATCCGAATCCGACCCATTTTAAGCCCTAATGAGATGAGGTTTGAGGGACTAATTAGAAAAGATGGATTTGCTAAATGGACCATTTAGCTCACCTCTAAAAGTCTTAAGGATTAATCAAAAGAATAAAAATAAAAATAAAAAATAAAAAAAAGCTACCATCAAGGACGATTATGTAATTTTCCTTTATATATATTTGCTCAACACTATTCATGGTATGGTACTCTTACCAATTAGAAAACTTAGGTAATCCAGTAACATGCGTATTGTACAGGACAATAGTTACCTTCTCATAATATGATAGTATTAATAGATTATTTAACAAAAAATCTCCAAATATTTAGAATAAGGTTTAAATAAAACAAGAGCATCTCCTGATGGCAATTCCAAATTTTGAAATAGCTTCTTATAAGTGCACTCCAACAAACTTCTCAAATATAATATATGTTAAAATCAGTCTTATATTTGACATTGATTTTATCATATCTCATCATTTACTAAAATGACTTTTAAATTATAAAATGTGTTTTTTAAAAAGCAATTGACCAAATTACCGTCCAAACAAATATAATAATAAATAACTTTTTAAGTCTTTTTTATTATCAAATTACCATCCAAAGAATGCTAATAGCATTTTTTTTTTAAATGAAACATTAGAGAAATATATGTCAAATATGACATTTTTTCTCTTTATTGTCAAAATTTAGAATATCCAAAGATAAAATTTAACATTGGCATTATAGATGCTCTAATGATTCATAAAAGTTCATGGCCGTAATATAAGCATATAAAGAAAAAAGTACTTAATTAGAATGTTTATCAAGCTGGCTCTAGGTCAATTCTAGACATCGTTGACTTACAAGGAAAAAAATAATAATCGAAAAGATCTAATCTTTGGTGTTTGATGATGATTTCTATGGTGAGGAGATTATCCCGACAAAAAATCAACCAATTCTTCCTGTCCAAAACTAACTCATATAGGACAGACCCCCAATAAACAGCTTGTACTTATCAAAATGGAGTGCACCACATGGCATTCAAAAGGTGACCCAGAGTATCAACTCCCTGGCGCACATGATCTATATACAATTCACAACAATCTATGTTCAAAAGGAAAGACAGCTTTCACTCCTCTTCTTCGTATTCATAGCTTCTTACACTGTATGTACCACAGTACATAGATAGATAGATATTCAGGACGGCGAATAGATCAATTTCCTTTCTAACAAAGCTACCTAAGTCAATAATAGTCAAGGAAAAAACACACAACATACCAGAACATGTACTCTACCAAAAAGGGTCCCCCGAGAGCACTACTCCAATGTATATTTTTCATCAAATTATGCTAGTCATGCACATAAAGACCAACTTAAAGAGAATTGTATCAAAAGTATCAAAATATCAAAAGAAAAGAACAACCGACCCCAATGAAAGAAGAAAAAAAAAAAAAAAGTGGAGGCGGGAGAGAAGGATAGTTATGCCATTGGCAAAATATATACAAGCTTCTTTTCATGCAATTGAGACCATTCAATTGATTTTCATGTGAATAAAGAGAAACCACCCACAATAGTTTCACCAACCACCGCCACCGCCACCACCACCACTACCACCCACCCATCCACCACCACCACCACTACCACTACCGCCCCCACCCCCACCACTTCCAGACCATCCATTACCTTCTTCTGGCCGAGCTGAACCACCTTTCTTAGAATCACCCCAGCCCCCCGCTGCCTTCCCAACATCAGCACGGTGTCGGGTGCACCACTATTCTTTGATTCAGATGAATCCCAGCCACCACCACCGCGACCACTACCACTGCCACTGCCACTACCAGTACCCCAACCACCACCACTGCCACTACCCCCGCCCCCGCCACCTCCCCAACCACCATCATTGCCACCACCACTGCCACTGCCACCCCAACCACCACCGCCGCTTCCACTACCACTCCAACCACCAGGGAAAGCTTCTCTGCCAGGTGAGTTCTGAACTTTAGCACCAGGAAAATTGCTCAACCCATCATCATTGTCTTTGTTACTCGAGCCCCATTTAGATCCACCGTAACCAGAATCCTGCCGTTCATTGTTATTGTTGTTTCCTCTACCATTATATGAGCCACGGCCTCGCCCACGCCCACCATATGGCCTAGGCAGGCCACTTGGATGCCCATCTCGACCACCACTACCACTGTTTCTGTAATCATTTCTACCTGTTCAACCAGAAAAGGAAGAAAAACAAATGCAAACACATGTAAATATACAAGGTAAAGCAAGACTGCAAGGCAACATGGGACAATAAAAAGATCTCGCCTTCCAGGCCTTCTTGCAACCTATTTCACATAACAAAGAGCAGCAATAGCAACTAAACCAAGATTTTTTACTCTGGTGCTTTTTAATGTCTTCATAATTTAACCAATAATGTCCACATACATCATCTTCCATCTGAAACATTTGGAACGGCGGAGGAAGAATGATGACATATACATGTGCATCTTGTCGACATTCTGTTCATTAGACCCCTAGACCAACAACGTCCATGCACCCATTCATGCTCATTACAGGATTCCCTAAAAGTCAGACACGAGCTCATAAACCCAGGCCCATCCAATCCTTAGGCCAACCCTTGGTTTGACTACCAAAAAAATATTTTAAATATTTTAAAAAAATGCTCAGGTTTTAAATGAACTTTAACCTTCTAATTTATAGGCTTCACTAATAGAATACATATAAATAAAAATATAAAATTAATGGACTAAAGAAGAAAAATAAAGAGAGTTGCTATTGCCACACCAACTGTGTTCAATTCTTTGGTGATTTACATAGGAATTGGTGAGGCATTAACAATAGTTGGTGTGGCAATAGTAGCTCTCAAAATAAAACTTCGCTCAGTTTAGACTCCTAAACATCCTTAGTATCCAGTAAGCCTTCATCAGGATGGGACCATATATACTAAATATAATTACATTATCGGTACAATATATTTTCAGTCCCTGGCAGACCCAGACCCTGCCATGTGTACGGCCCAAGGGATTATCCTGTATTCCAAGTACTAGAAAAAGCATATGAAGAGAAAGGTGAGCACAACCCACATAGTTCAGAAAGTATTTTACCCTGATCATCCTTCAAGAAGTGACACAATGAATTCCTGCCGTGGGGTTGAAAAAATATAAAAGGAGTCTATTGCATTCAACTGAATACCAATACAGTACAATCTAGAGCTACTCTTTTTTTTTACTAGTTAATAAAAGGTGGCGGAGGAGACAGACCATAAGTACCAAGACAAGACTTTACACATTAAAAAGGGATTCCAATCTAAAAACGAAATCCTCAAAAAAAGACCCCTTTCAAAGTTAAAAAAAAATTGGGGGTTACATAGATCCACCGAAGTGGCCTTGACCATGTGTGGCAACAGGTAAGCTCGAAAGCTGTTCCCGTCCCTCTCAGGAGATGCCAACCGTCTCTCCTTTCAATGAACACTATAGAGTGTCAGAACCGATACTTAAGGACTCTAGTGTTATACTTTTGTATTTTTTTCTTCCTTGGTGTGATAATTTATTTATTTCAAATAAAAGCTGGTTTTGATCCCAGGTTATGGTATTAACCCATAGACTTTTTTTTTTGGATAAGTATAACCCATAGACTTTGACCACCACACCATGGTGGCACCTTCTTTGCTGCAAGATATAGATCATCAGTTATCACATATATTGAGTTTTATCAGTTACCACATATATTGAGAGTTCTACCATTTCCAATTAAGATTTTCTTTTTTATTTTTGCATCAAATATAACATAGAAAATAAGTATTCTCTTGTCTATAGTTATATGGTACATATCATAAGATATCCCACTCAATATAATCTACTATTATCATATTATTATTCTAGATTTTGCCCATGCCTACGTCACAGGAATCCTCTTAGGGGTAAAAGAGGAAAGATGGTAAAGTTAGGGGCATTATTGAAAGGGGGGTAAAATAGGAAAGATGGTACAATTGGAGGGGATATTATTGAAAATTTGGGGGGGGGGGGGGGGGGGAGACAATAAAGTTGAAGGGGGTGAAGAGGAAAGCCAATAAAATGGGTTAGTGCAGACCCCACTCCACTGTAGCTGGAGTGGGATGTTTATACCCCATAAATACAACAGCAGTGGGACCATATAGATAGAATGATAATTTATCATTATACAGGGTCCATGAGTCCTATATTTTCGGCTGTACCCTTCTCAAACTCTGACAACCAAAAAACATAACTTGTGCAAGTGAAATTACTCAAATAAATTGCAGGCTAACCTGTTCTTGAGCCTGGTGTAGAAGATCTCTCTCTGTCCGAATTCGATTGGCCTCTCCAGCCCCCACCATCGTTGCTGTTGTTTGTTGAGCCACCCCAATAATTGCCACCTCCAGAAGAACCCGCAGATGCAGGGCTTTTCATAGGTACCATAGCAGCAACTGAACGGATAGATGGCCCTGAATCATGCTGAAGATCATCGATATGCTTCTGGAAATATGCCACGAGCCGGTCAATATCCTCAAATGTCCGTTTCCGAAACTTGAAGCCCTTTGGATACAGACCAATGTACTCATGGTGCGGATTTGTACTCCGTATGTAAGATAAGATGAAAGTTCCTGGATGTTCATGGGAAATGCCAAAACAGTAAACTATCCTCATTGGGTAGTCTGATTTCTCTATCCTTAAGAGATCATCAACTTCTGCTTTTGAACCCCTCTTGAATTTCCGGTAGTTAAGCATTGTCTTCAGGTGGGCTACCAATGGGTCCACATATCGATCCATGACCTAAAAAAGTTAAAAACACATACACAAGTCATGTTTATTCTGAACTATTAGAGCTTTTCGATCAAGGACCTCATATATACTAGAAGGTGGCCTGTGCAAACGCTCATGTATCAAAAGGGCTAATATGTAATTTAAAACATTGCTTAAAGGGCTTTCGTAGATTAGATAGTAAGAAAAAGAAATTTTTGTAATTTTGAAAACTAATCAACCTCATTGGACGGTTGTGGGTAACAATTTTTTGGGTTTTTGACTAAATTGACCCTGATTAAATTAAATTCAAACATAAAAGTGGGGGCATTTATGACCACTCAAATTTTGGTGTCGAACAACTTCTCCACCTTCTCTCATTATAATAGTAGAGATAATTTCTTTTTTGATCACTTGGATCTCATATATTTCACTAAACAATGAAATTGTTCTCCTGAGACAAAATAATTCATAGAGGAATCTTGTTCTCTCAAGATATTAAGTGCATATTCGAGTCATCCAAATGAAAGACCATCCTACCCCAACAAAGGAAACTTTTAACCATTATTAGAAACAGAGAAAAGATATTGAGTACTCAGTAGTTTTGGCAAAAGTTTTCAAATTGTAGTGAGAAAAGTTTAACTATAAGAAAACACAAAAAACTTACAAATAAGCCTTTTTGAAAAGGGTACAAACCTCATCTAAATCCTCAAAAGTGTCATCCCCTATTTTTAGAGTTTTCCCAAGACGAAGCAAGCTTGTAATGTCCTTGTGATCCTTTCCTCCTTCAACTATGTCTTTGTGAGCATAAACTCCATCATAAACTTTCAGAGTTAAAGTTAAATAAGAGGGTCCTCTAGAACTGGGACGGATAATACTTTGGCCTGCTTCCTTTCCTGAAAGAAACTGCTCAACACAATATATTAAGAAAAGCATTATTCAGGACTTCACAAATCAATTTGATATCAGAAAAAAACAAAAACAAAAAAGAAAAAGAAATGGAGCTGTGATTGGCACTCCAACTTTTACTTATTACACACAAAGTAAAATAAAGAAAATAAGGGTGTCAATAGTATTTTTGGTTAGATTTTTTTGCTTCTTGAGTTTAGGATCTTATATGAGCCTACTCATAATTGTAAACTTCTACTGAAATTGTTTGAACAGGTGTTATAATGTTTTGTTATGTTGAGAGTATTTGAGCCAAACCTTTGTAATGTTTGAAGAGTGTGTTTTAATCTATAATTGGGTGTGATAAATAATTTAAAAAATGGGGTGTTTTAATCTTTAATTGTTTGAATGGTAAACTGTAGCATAATAGCCAACATACCTCAATCGCTTCATCAGCTGTAATATTTTGGAAACGAGGATGAACAATCATCCTTGGCTTGAAATGCTTCTTCGCAAGCTCCTTCTCTTTGCGAGCCTTCTCTTGCTCACTCTGTAAACTTCCCTCGTCTGGCCTGTAGTAGGGATCACGGTCTCGCAAATTTTGATACCGTTCTCTCTTTAGTTCACTTTCTTTACAGGTTAGAAACACTTGGTATCTGTTCTTTTGAATTGCTTTAATCTTGCAAGTAATAATATCTCCTTCCTTCAACTCTTCAGTCAAATCAACTGATCTTTTCTCATCCGAATAATCTTCACTCAGAAGTGACCCACTCAAACCAGATTCAAGCACACAATTGACACGTTGAGGTTGTACCCTACGAACCGTTGCCTGCACAATTCTTCCTTCAGCAATTGTATCCTCAGTTTCTCCCGAAATCATATAGAATTCCTCATTCTGATCCGGTTCCCTAAAAGGAGTACGCCAATCACGAAATCCATGTAACAATTCCAGCCTTATATCACGAAGAGTTTCTCGTTTAATAATGTTGTTACTGTCGGCATATTCAGTGGTATCCAATGCTTTCAAGTAGTTCGGATTCTCCCTAACATGTTCGATCGCCATCTCTTGTGCATCATCGTCTTCATTTGAATCGTCTTGAGCATCTTCATCGAAGACATCCTTGGCCAAACGCTTTGCAAGTTCGTACGACTCTGGATGAATTCGTGTATCGTCCAACAAATCTATAATATGGCTACTGTTAGTCGCCAACCCACTACGTCGGATACGTAAGAAACCCACTGCGTTCATAAACACCTTCCTTTTAACAAACGCGGCGAGATCCTTACGAGTCGTCATTACTCCAGTTCTTACTAATGCCTTCTGTATTGAAGCTGCTTTTCTGGGTCCAAGACCCGAAACAAATTGTAGAGGAGCAAAAAGCCATTCGTGGCTTGCAGCCAAATTTATGTCGATGCCAACTTGGTTGGTGACATCTACCATCACCTGTTCAACCATCTCATACTTCTCATCGGGTGTAAGAAAATGCTCTAGTGGGCCAAGCTTCCAAGATAGTATCTCCTTCCCTGGTCCACATAGTGTCGCAACCATGGTCAAAGGATTTTGGAGATAACGACCAAGAGCCACAGCTCGTTTAACAATGCCTGTTAACATAGAAAACATACAACTTTAGAATTTAAACATATATATAGAAACACACACACACATCAAGCTTCACAAAATCACATAAAAATTTGTACTTACCAGGCTGCCCGGGTAGCTGGTCTGAAGAAATTCGTGAATTTTCATAGAGGCGAGGCAGAGATTCATCTCCATAAACAACATTTAACTCCCCCATCTCATGACCAATATCTCTAGGATGATCCTCAAATATCTTAAAAATGATCTGGGAAAATGACACAAACTTGCAAGTTACGCACTTTGCACATGCAGATAACATTGACTTATGCCAAAATGACTAGAACCAAGATATTAAAAATGTCAAATTATGTAAGCCCAAAGACCACAACATCTAAAAACTGTAAGGGCAGTGCATCATCTCATGAAAAGTTGAAAGAGAAAAATAAAGTTATTAACCAATTGAAAAAAAAAGACCATGAACATAATAAATAAATAAAAGAGCAAGAAATTTTCTGCAATTCTAGTATCATACCCTATCTCACAGAATACATGTAAATGCAATTATGTTATATCACATTGCCAAACCTTAAAATATTGAAGTATTTTACTACTCATGTATCCTCTATAAAATATTGGGAGTAGAAGGGTGAACCCAGGTCGTGACATCAACACTCAAAAATCTTACCATCTTAGCAAGCTCACCCCTTCATCCCTTCTATATGGTCTAATTGCATTGAAGTTATTTAAAGCACTCTTCTATATAGTCTAATTAGCCTGAACTTCAAGTAACTTAAAAGTATATCTATCAACATCTGGTATAAACTGTAAGCCCATGTCAATGTGATGGGAGTATATCAAAAATGTTAGGCATGCTTGGTGAGTTTAAAATAAATAAATCATAAAAGGAGCTTTTGAATGCTTACATCGTAAATATCTTCTTTCAGCCGTGTACAAGACAGATTCACAGCTCCTAGACTGACAACATGTGGTTGGTGGTCCATCAGGAACTTCAGTACACGTTGCTGATCATTTTTCTTGCGTTGCTGATCATTAACATTCTGAGATCGAGTGCTGAGGGAACTCGTGTACAAGACATCCATGACTTCTCCAGATGAATCCAACATCACAAAAGTGGTGGCTGGCTTTCCAGGGCCCCAACAACAAGCCATGACTTTCGGGGCAGCTTCATCATCACCTTCATTTTCTTTCCGCTGATACGGTGCAACTGACACCTTGTCCCACAAATGCTTCCCATATTCCATAAGTAGCCAATTCTTCGCTCTAGCATTCAATAAAGATCGGGCTTCTTTTTCCATTGAAGGAAGAAGAAAATTAAAGAATGTGTCCTGCAATATCAAATTTCGCTGCTCGTTCCAAAGTTTGGCATGATTACTAACACCATCACTGAGATAATAATCAGATGAATCACTAAGTAACTTCTCTAAAACGTTTTCTGGCAATTTAATGGTAACTTGAAGGAGCTTCTCTTCTTCAGCCTTTTGGATAAGAAGCCATTGTGCATCTTCAAATCTGGTTAGGGGCTTGTCACGCAGCCACTTCACTCCTGCAAACTGATGGAAAGAATCGATGGCCACATTTCCATCAGGAGTAGGACTTGTTGAGACTACAGCA
Organism: Akebia trifoliata; assembly: GCF_017979445.1. Lineage (NCBI taxonomy): Eukaryota > Viridiplantae > Streptophyta > Magnoliopsida > Ranunculales > Lardizabalaceae > Akebia > Akebia trifoliata. The sequence continues at coordinate 34,534,190 of NC_141388.1, read as the reverse complement.
TTGTCCATAAAGATACCACGAACATGTTTCCTCACACGTGGCTCGCAACTGATCTCCACTGCTGCCATGTGTCGAGCACCTTTTAGCACAGCCTGAGGAGTCTCAAACATTGCACATGTAAAATCTGAAGCTATTTCCTCGGGAGCTTCCTTTGCGTCCTCCAACAATTCCATTCTCTACAATAAATTTTTTATGCTTTGCTCAGAACCATGGAGATAAAGTAGGGGTTTGGGAATAATTCGGCAAGAAAACAAAAATTGGAAAAAGTCAATAAAGTCGGAAAAATATAGAATAAGTTAAAAAAATATGTAAATAATTCTTTTTAAGTATAAAAATATTTAAAAAAATATATGTATTTCATATATTAAATAATATAATAACAATTAAAAATGTTAAAAATAAATAACAATTTGTCATTATTTCAAAAAATCATCGATTAAATTGCGATTAACCATTTTTTTAAATCAAAGTTTCTTTTTTCAAAACTTCGCAATGTTTTGTAAAAATTATATGATTTAATCAGCAATTATTAAAATCGTGATTTAGAATATTTTCCAAAAATCGCAGATTTCTGACACTATGCTCAGAACAATGACATATACAAGAGAAAGCACACTGACCATCTTTTCTAAAGTAATAAGCAATCCAAATTGCTCAGAGTTGTAACCAATCTTGCTTGCAACCTCCCATAGGCCAGCTTTATTACAAGTGCTATATTGAGATTTTCTCTTGGGCCTCTTAAATTGTCCTTCATCTGCGCCAATTTCACCAGGAGGGAAATGCAAATTGAACTTTGAGTCAACATCATCAACTTCCCTTTCTGATTCTGCAGCCTTAAGAGACTCTGTAATTGATTCGAAAAGCCGTTGGTTTAATTCGAGCCTCGTTTCATGGTAAATCCTTCGAGATTCTTCTTCAAACCGTTTATTATAGTATGATTGAAGAGCACTCTTCCTCTTTTGAAGAAGCAACCACTTTTTGTCTAAATCCTTGATGGCCCAAAGTACCTGTAAAGAAGCATCACCAATCGCTCATTACAGAGTTTCACTTTCTTGCAAGAAATGTCATGTTCATGGCTTACCTTATGCCACTTTAGAGTAGGTGTATCCCTATCCTCGTTACCAGCATTTTCTTGCTCTAGATCTTTCAACAAAGTAGGGCAACTCTCCTTCCGATACATAGCAATAAAGGGAATCTAGAAAAGAGAAGACAAGAATGAAGGTTAGTATGTAGACTAGAACTAACAAAGATAGCTTCCACGAAGTAAAATATGTAAATACTTACATCGTATTTCTCCACATGCATCAACTCCAAGAACCTTACAATGTCTTCCTTAATTTTTCTTGACATCTCATCAGCTTCTGTGTCCGCTCCCTCATCAACTCTTGTCTTGGCCAATGATGATAACATATTGTTATTAAGCTGTTTTTTTATCCATATAGCTTCCTCTTCTATACTCATTTCATCGGTTGGAGCAGGTCCCATGCTTTCCTCTGATATCTATCAAGAATAACCAAAACAATGGGTAAGTATGATTCAAATATAATGGACAACTCGAAAGAAAAGGAACACATAATAGGATTTCTAAATACGGAACCTGCATCCTCTCAGGGACGTCGATATCCCGTATCTGATCATCCTTCTCCGTCATATATTTCTCCGTGAGAATGAAGGGTTCAAATTCATCTTCGAGTCTCTTTTCCCTATGAATGCCAGAATCATCATACCTAGCACTCTTTGCAAGACCTTGTTTGCGAAGCATCAAGAGCTCATCAACATCACCAAATATGTCATGAGCTTCCTGCAACGCCGATGATGAAACTCCAGGTGCCTGCCTTGATTTCTTTTTGTTCGGCTTCCTCCGCCTAGAAAAATAAATTAAGCAGAAAATAACAAATTATTTCAAAGGCTAATGATTCTTCAAAAATAAATCAATTTTTTTCCTGAAAAATATACCTAACAGGAGCTCCATTCTCGTCAACTTCCTCTTCATCCACGATAAAATCTGCCATCTCATCCTCTTCGCCAATGTCCACATCTTCTTCTTCCTCAGGTTGCTCCTCTTCTTCAGCAATATCCTCGAGATGTGGACCTGCATTATAGAGTATTTCACATCAATCAATAGCATAGTGACAAAATTCTCCAATTTTTTTTAGAAAGTCACAATTCTTTCAATTGGGGATTTAATCCCGGCTTACACAATTTTTTTATAATTATATTTTTATATTATATTTAATATTAAATTTGATAGTTTTGTTTAATATTATGATTAATATGTGAAATATACATTATTATATTATCAATTTATCAATACGTAGTGGTAAACTTTTATTTTTCCCAATACTTTTCCATCTTTTGCTGATTTTTTTTCACTTTGCCGGATTTTCCCAAAATCCCGACTCTGTCACTGTGATCAATCGTAACCCTAAAACCCAAAATATGAAATCAAACAAATCGAGTATTTTTTGAAATATATATATATATATATATATATATACCTTCATCGTCGCCAAATAAACTGCGTTTGAGTTTCTCCTCGGCAGTCCGCCCACTCCTCCCACTTCTATCCAATTCCTCATCATCTGAGAAACCAGATCGTTCTTCCTGCTCATTGTCCCTCCCAGCTTTCTTAAGCCGCTTGAATTTTTTGCTCCCCTGATCAAATCATCAGGTACCCATTGTCATCAATTCATCACACAATAATATTTTCAAGTGAAAATCTCAAAGTTTAGCCAAATTAAAAAAAAGAACGAATAAAAAAGAGTGAAAAACTTACGGGTTTAGGGCGGTGGAATCCCACATTGTTGTCCTGAAGCAACTCATAGTCATCCTCATCGAGAACATAGTTCTTCTCTGATTCTCTAGAACAGTTAACAAGCCAAGATAATGGTTAGAAAAAAAAAGGGCAAAAACCGAAAGGTTGCTTTTTTCCACGAATTTTTTTACCTTTTCTTTCTCTTCTTCTTCTTTTGCCTCTCTTCATCACTTCCTTCCCTCTCTTCTTCTTCCTCGTCTTGTTCTTCTTCGTCCACATCATCTACTATAAACCCATCCTTCTCGTACTCATCTTGTCCCTCCTCTGCTCAGAAACAAAATCGAAACTGTTAAAACCCTAAATAAATCTAACATTTGAATTAGATACCTAACCCTAAACATTTCGTGGAAACCCTAGAAACCCTAAATGTTGAAACCATCCTTCTCGTACTCATCCTGTCCCTCTGCTCAGAAACAAAATCGAAACTTTTAAAAACCCTAAGAAATGTAACAATTGAATTGGATACCTAACCCCAAATATTTCGAGCAAACCCTAAACGCTGAAAAACAACAGATTTCGAACGATGATCCAAATCAAACTAAAACCCTAAATTCATACCCTCATCGTCTTCTTCATCTTCATCTTGGTCCCTTTCTGCAGCATCTACAGTATCTGCATCACGAGGCTCTCTCTCGTCTTCCTCCTCTTCGATCTCCTCTGCAAGAAATGAAACAAATGATGAAGTAGGTAGGGGAAAAAAAAAAAAAAAGCAAATTGGAAAAAATGAAGAAAAAATTGAATCGATTTCGATGAGTTTTTTTGTTCACCTTCATCATCAGAGACTACAGTTCTTCCACCCATGTTTAGAATGGAAAATTAGGGCAAAAAAACCCTAACCCTAGCTACGAAGAAATGGGGAAATAAAAGGCGAATCGAAGGAGAAGGAAACCTAACCCTAACCCCAATCCTAAATTTCTGAGAGCAACATAAATTCAGAGAGAAAAAGAAGAATTATGGTCTATTAGAAGAATGCTACCAGCCTACCATGCATACTCTCTGCTTCATTTAACAGAAAAAAAAAAATAATAATAATAATAATAATAATATTCGATTCACGACTCGGACGAGTCTAATTTCACAGGGTGAGTCAAAAGGGGCTATGGCCCTGGCCTCTGAGATCATCGAACAAGCATTCCTCTCTAATCGAAATATTTGACTCGGTCGACAACTAATTCAACTGAGCTTTTTGTTAAAAACTCCGACTAGCCTCAAGAAGGCGAAGAAAAATGCCTTACTAAGGTGGTGTTTGTTTACGCTATTTTTCAGTGCTTATTGCTGAAAAAAATTAAATTCAGCACTTTTGTCAAAATAGCGCGTTTGTTTACTCGTGCTTATTGCTGAAAATAAGTGAAAAAAATTCAGCACTATTTTGATGCTGAAAAAAAGTGCTGAAGCGGTAAGCACTTCGCTTTTTCAACACGGACAAGTATGCCCTTTGTTTTTTTGAGCATGGACAACTATGCCCTTATTCTTAAAAGGATATTACCTCTTATATCCCATGGATAAGTATATAGACACCCCACAAATTAATAAACCCACACCATAGCTAAATTATTTTGTCTTATATGGGTTAAAAATTTTGGAATGAGTTGATTTTTGGTGAGGATGATCTCTACAATGAGGAGATCATTCTCACAAAAAATCAACACATCTTGAAACTTTTAACCCTATCAAAACAAGTTCAAGAATCGTAAATTGTCCATTTTTTTTTTTTTTGAAAACTATTTTTAACGAGTTAGAAGTTTCAAAATAAACTGATTTTTGGTGAGGATGATCTCTAGACCATATAAATTATCCTCACTAAAAATTTGGTCATTCCAAAATTTTAATCCATATAAAACAAAACAAAAAATGGCTATAGTGTGGGTTGCCCTTATTAATTCATAGGGTGCTTTTATAATTACACATCCTTCATTTCCATCGAAAATTATTCGTAAAAAATTAAGTTCTTTTTAAAGTTGATTTCAAATTTTGGTGACTTGTATGACATTATTATTTTTAATTTGAAATTTGTGGGCTTTTATAAATAGAAATTATTATTTATAAATTGAAGATTTGAGTATTATTTATTATTTAAAAATAAATTGTATTTTAATTTTATAAGAAATAATATATTTTATTGTGTTTGATAATAAATAAACATTTAAAACATGCAAACAATGTATAATATGATTGTAAGGGTAACAAAGACAATTTATCAGTTTCAGCAATGTGTAACAAACATGATTCAGCATCTAAACAAACAACTTTTTTAGCACTTAAATTCAGCGCTTATAAGTTTCAGCGCTTAATGCTATTCAGCACTTATTTTTTTCAGTTTAACAAACAGCACCTAAGTCTCATCCATTGCCAAAAAGACCTTGGGATATGTAACATAAGTCTTTGAGAATTATTTTGAATCTCCATACTTGTCTTACAAATGGAAAATGCTGAAATGACACTGAGTATTTACTGCGACTCTCACAAGTCTGATGTGGGATGTGCATATAATCATAGATGTGTTTTCTTGCGATACAAGTAAAAAATCATCTATGGTTATGTATGCATCTCCATGTTAGAATTGTGAGAATCATAGTAAATCATGTGTCACCCTAGCATGACTCTTTACAAATAACAACTTTTTTTTTTTTTTTATGGTGGATGAGACCTAGTAAGGTTTTTTTTATTGTTATATTAATAAGAAAAGGGTTTTTCCTTTGAAAAAGAGATTCATTGCATTTTATTCATTGCATTTTATTACAAAAATGTATTTTAGCAAAATCGCACTATAAAATAAGTGATTTTAGTGATATCCCCACCAAATCCAAGATGAGGTCTATTGTCTAAATATTTAAATTACCAAAATTAGGGTTGGCTAAGGCATAAGACCACTTAGGTTATTGCCTAAGGCCTCACATTGAAGGAAGGCCCCCAAAAAATATTTTCTTTAAAATTTTGAAGTAAATTTCACCTTAAAGTTTTCTATAAATACCCTTTCTCACGTTGAGAAAAGGCCTAAAATAGATTTTTTTTTAATGGTAGAAATTCCACACCCTTTATTGTATTTTAATAAATCCTTGTTCCACCTCCAAATTAAAGGAAAGCCACCCCCCACCCCACCACCCCCAAAAAAAAAAACATTTTTAAATTATAATTTTTTTAGATAAAAAAATAATGATGATTAAGATCTTTTAGATCCCCAATATATAAGAAATTGATAGTTTTCAACAAACAAAAAAAAAATCAATTACGCTTTGGATCTCCATCCCAACCATGTCGAAACTTGAAGGTTAAAAAAAAAAAAAAATTAAATAAAGCCCCTTCCCCTTCTTTGTTAACAAAAGTTAAAATATATAAAGTTAAAAATAATCCCACTCTTAACCCACATTAGAGATCTCTTAAATAAAATTAAAAAAATCTTATCGTTTTTACTTAATTTATTTTCTCTCAAGTTGTTAACTCGCCATACATTGAAAAATGTTTGGCCCCTTTAGGACCAGCCAACATTAAGGAGTCAATGAGTGCCCTATTCATCTAAACCATTAGATCGCGCTCAATCTATCAGTCAAGATCTAAAAATTTGTTTAAGTGTGTTTTACAATGCCATCCTTCAATTTATATTTATTTATTTATACTTCATTCACATCTTACCCCAAAAATGGAAACAAATAGTTATATATATCTTCTCATTCTCTCTATTTTGGCTCAAAGAACCCTAACGAAAGCTTTCTTATCTCTCACGATTTTATTTTGTGAACCCTAAAGAAAGCTTAAACGGTAAGTAATCTTTTTTCTCTCTTCCCCTTCTCTCTTTTGGCTCAAAGAACCCTAACGGCCATTATCACAGATTTTTTGACCTCAAACGAAGCTCATGGCCTCATTTTCCATCTCTCAAACAAAGAAGAAGGTGAAAAAGACGAGAATCCCAGCCAAATCTTCCCTCTCTCAAAGCACACGGCCTCTTCTTCCCTCTTTCGATTTTCTCACAATATGTCCTTAAGCTCTCCATATCTTGGTTTAAATCATGAGAATTGTTTCTTCCATCTTAGATTCAAGTTAAAAGGAAACAAAGTTACAATGTAGATGAAATTCATTTTGTGATGTCGATTTCAATTTTTTTTATCAATGTATGGCAAAGTCCTCTAGTGTTTTTTAGCAATGTCTAAAATGTAATTTAGTTTGGAATAATTCCTACTTGATATGTTCACATATTATAAATCTATTGTACATGATTTTTTTTCACTAAGTCAGTCCATCTCAACCATTCACTGGCTATGACTATTTAAGAAAAAGTTACATTATAATATAAAGATGACAAAATCATTAGTTTATATAGATTTTTATTAATCTAAAAGAAGAAGACGTAATCAATGTTTTAAAGTACCTAAGATGCACTTGAGGCGGTTTGGGCTATTGAGGCAAGGCATAAGCCTCAAGGCGCATTAAGGCATTGATCAGGGTCTAGAATTTTATTAATGAATTGAACACTAAATCCCCTCATTAGACATAATACATTGTTAGTCTATATTTATCATTGATTTCAATTAAATTATGTATTTCAGAACTAATTACTGTTATTTACATGTAACAAGAATTATTTGCAAAGTTTCAAGGTGAATCAGGAAAATCTGAAGTTACCACTATGATTAAGGATCCAAAACAAGACCGTGGACCAAAATTCAAGTCAATTGACCAAAATTTTACCGTGGTGCCATGGTCAACGACGACAACGAAGAAAATCATGCCTCGAAATTTGTACTAAAGCTTAGCGGTTGAAAGACATTCGTATTAAAGTAGGACTTTGGTATTTTTGTAATCACAAGATGTTTTCGAAACTCTAATTACCCAAGAAATCCTAATCTGGTCTCTCTATAAATATGAGACTAGACTAAATGACATCTCATCTTGGAGATCTCTCATTTCCCTGAAGATTAATGCAAATGAATAAATTTCCAATAATTTTGAATGGAAATTTGATCGATTTCAATAGTAGGGACTATTACAACCACTTGAGGGATCTTAGGCACAATAAGCTAAAAAAATGGAGATGAACAAGCAATATTCAACTACTCCAAGCAACATATAGAAAATCCTCAATTTTTCTATGTAATACAATACGATGAAGAAGAGAGCAGTAAATTTTTTTGGGTGGATAATAGGGTAAGATGGTCATATGAGTACTTCAGGGATGTTGTGACATTTAATACAACATATCAAACAAACAAGTATGATATGTCATTTGCCCCATTTATCGGAGTAAACTACCACTGCCAATTATATATAGTTTGGGTGTGCATTTTTGGAAGATGAGACAGAAGTGACATTAGTATGATTGTCAGAAACTTGGCTTCAAGCTATGGGAGAACGTCATCCTATCTCGATAATCATAAACTAGGATTTAGCAATGAAAGATATAATCATCAGAGTTCTTTCAAATACTAGACATCGTTTATGCATTTTGTATATCATGAGAAGTTTGCGAAAAAATTGTCCAATAAATACTTTAAAAATAATTCAAGTAGTTCTAGTTTCAAAATAAAAATAGAAATGTGTATTTGGTTGACATACCTCAAGGAAGAGTTCAAAAAATAGTTGAAATCTATGATTTTGGAGCATGAATTGGAACAAAATGGGTAGTTTCAACGACTTTTTGAAATACATGAGTTTGGGTGTATGTCTATAATTGCAACACCTTTTTTTGCTAGTATGAACACCACTAGGCGCAACGAGAATATTAACACATTCTTCAATGGGTTCGTCATTTGAGAATAAATCTTAAGTAATTTGTTGTCAAATATGAACAGGCATTGAAGGACATTGTAAATTCCGAGAGTATATAAGATTTTGAGTTAAGCATATGTTCCTATGTGTAAATGATGACGAGTTCCTTCTAAAATAAGCTGCAAAAGTGAATACCAAAAGGGTGTTTGACAAATTCAAATAAGAATGACTTGAAATGAAACGATATAAAGTTGAAAGAGGAATCGAAGATGGATAGAAAACTTATGTACTTAAATCCAAGATTGGTGAACTTGAACAGTTTTATGGTGAGATTAAATTTGAATACTTATGAGGGCTCATGCGAATGCAAGAAATTTGAGTTTTGGGGGATAATTTGTCGATATTTTATGCAAGTGTTTATCCATCTACACATTGATAACATATTGTCATACTTCATTATTGGAAGATGGAGACAAGAAGCTAACAAATTTAAGGTAATGGAATTGCATAAATTTGGTGTGTTAATAAACAGATTCAATCGAAACAAGAAAACAATCGAAAAATGAACATAAAATGCAATCATACAAAAAAATATAAATTTTTTTATATCATTTCCTCAAAATTGAGGTACATCCACGGATCATACTGATTCCACTATGAAGAGAAAATTCATAATTACAAATTACACCATTTTCACCAAAAATGAGAAATATAAATACCCCAAAAAATCTAACTAGGATTTTACATAATATTAATAAAATTACGAAAATACCCTTAAGAAGGCGTGGTTTGATTATAGTACCTCTTTGTTGACCAGTACTATCAAGCTCCACAAATCATAATAGGATGATGGGTTAGAATAATCAAAAATTTTGAGACTTAGCCTAATGTGCCAACAGGCTACTAAATTAACTTGTGTTGCAGCACCTTCAATGGAGATATTCAAAATGTTCATAAATAACTTGGCTAAACTATCTATATAAATTTACAAACGCTTACCTACTGTAATGCCAACTCCTATCGTTGATGCATCTGAAGTTATAGTTGGAAAAAACAGTTATAATGTATCTTAGTTGTTAATTTTGGATCCAAATATCTAATAAATAAAGGGTAAGCAGAAGGATGAGAAGGGAAAAAATGTTCATAATGTGACAGATAGATTTAAAAGTAATATTAAGTTGGCCCAACTAAAAAAAGAAAAGAAAGTGTGCCTTATATCAAATACTCGGACACAACAAGCGGATTTGTCTTAATAATCCAAATATAAAGGGAATTAACTCTATTACCCAAAGTAAATAAAAGTTTATTCATAAATTACATATTGTCTAATTAAATTTTAAAATGCGGGTAAATTTTTAAACATTCATATCACATTGAATATATCATATTACTTAATTATTTATTTTTCTCTTAAAAAAGTTGCAAATAATGAGGATGTACAAGGACTAGGCGAGGATGACATAAAGTGATCACGGGTTAAATTCCTTACCTCTACTTTAGGTACGTTTTGATATGATCTCATTTCAACTTATAACTTTGTTAATGTCTTAATTGGGTTGAATGTTGGGGATTAATCAATATAAGATTTATATGTTTCTATTTTGTCTTTGAAATCTTAGAAATCAATTAAATGGTGAATTTTCTTGATTCTTTTTTTCAGATATAAAAAATGATAGATTTGTTTTAGTTTTGTGTCTTTATTTGTTAATGAGTTCTAAAACAAAACCAAAGTAAATTTCCTATAAAGAAGTGATGTATACTAAGTTTGAATATTACCAAGATATCAAAATTTTCAAATTGGATTTTGATGAAATCTACCAAGGAAGCAATACTAGTTGGATCCATCAAATCTGGAATTATAATACGTCATACTAATCAAAATTGGCTCACCATATTTTGTTTATGTAGCTGATTTGATATGGGTTAGGGAATGAAACTTTCTGCAGCATCCAATAACTTCAAATGGTTGAATTTGACTAAACCCAATCCTAAATCAACAAAAAGTACTCAAAAAAGATCATGTCATTTTATTTTTATAATTTTGAAACTTTTATGGAAGGTTATTTTCATATTTATGTGAGTTTAGTTTGGTCATGATGACTCATTGTATTTCTTATGACTTGATAGATTGCTATTTTGCTTTTATAATTTTGAACTTTTTATAGAAGGTCATTTTCATGATTATATGAATTTACCATGATCGTGATTGTATGGACTTCATAGTATTCTACATTGCTTAATGTCAGGTTGGACTCATTGTATTTCTTATGACCTAAGAGACTATTATTTTGCTTTGATTATATGAATTTGTGGTTATTTTACAGGCTAATTTAGATATACTTATGTGAGTTTTGATGAATGTTTGAGATGCACCATATGATTATTGTAGATTTCATTAGCAATTGAAAAAACATTATAGACTTGATGATGCATCATTACCATCTAGTATTGAAGCTGTACAAATCTATAATCCATTTTCATATTTAGATCATGAGATTTTTATTATAAGTTCCTATAATAGATTAATATCCATAAGTACTCATGGTGATCATCTATCAGATTTGAGTCGCACAAGTGATGACTTGTGATGCAATTTGAATTATTTGTGGTTTCAATAAAATTAGAGCTGGATCGACAGAGTGGAGGTGAAAATATGTTAGTCTGATTGCTAGTTTTTGCATTTATATAGCATAAGAGTTATCAATTTTCAGAAGTGATAAATGAAGTCAGAGGAGACATTCAATTATTAAATCAATAGAAAATTAAGATAAATTATGATGCTAAGGATTATTTGATTTGTTTCTTTCAACTGATGTGTTTACATCTACTCTTTTATCTTACACATTCTTTTTAATTGGAGTTGTGGACATGGGATTTTCATCATTTTTGAAATATCCCTCCACTTTGAGGGATTTTGGAAATGAGTATGAATGGTCACTTGATGTTATATTTTTGAAAATTATGTCATTTTGATATTTGATGACTATCGTAGGATAATATACATGGTCCAACCTTTGATTTAAGTTCATTTATGGAGTAAGGAAGGTGTTAGGCACCCTACTCCATCCACTGTAGGTGGTAACCTCGGATTTTGTCAACTTTTAAAAATAAAAAAAATAAAAATCGAAAAATTCGATATATACCCTCAAGTATGAGGGGCTTTCGGTATTGGTTCAAACCATTGAGGGCACCCTTATTGAAAAAGGGCCCTTTGGTGATTCAAACCGTTGTGGTGTATGCAAAAGTGTAGAGAAGAGGGTGAGTAGAGGAGGGAAGTTAGAAAGGGTGTTCTTTTTTCAAACCAATCTTGATCTAATATTGGTCTTCTTTGATATTCAAAGATGTACCCCTTGATGAGTCTTTTTTTTTCTTTTTTTGATTTGCTTGAGAGAAGGTTGAAAGTTTAGAGTTGTGAGATGAGTTGAGAGAGAAAGATTGAGAGATTGATTTTATTTTTTATTTTTTAATCTTTTTAAGAGTTGGATATTGGATTTTTTATTATGGCTTGTGAGGAGAGAATGGAGGGGTTTTTATAGAAGTTGGGTGGTTATTTTAGGGGTATAATGGGATGAAGGATTGGAAAAATGGATAATGACATGGGTTTTAGAGATGAAGGGTATGAAATTTGAAATAGACATGAGGGTATTTGTGTAATGAGATAAATGGATTGTGTTTTGACCCAAATGATTTGGATCTTACCCAAATCCATTTAAGTAGAGTGTTTAGTGAGGTGAGATGAGTGATGGTTGATGGAAGGAATGGGGTGTAAGGGAGTTGTTTGGAGAATGAGTGTTAGATTGGTTGAAGATGTGAGGTGTTTAAGTTTAAGATAACGGGTTGTGTAAGGGGTTAGGTGTTTGGATTTTGGGAGAAGTAATGAGATGATGACATGTGTTAAAAGGGAGGAGGTGATGTGGTGATGAGAAAAATTGATTGGTGATGATGATTGGTTGATTAGAGAGAAAAGTATGGGTTAGTTTGGTGATGATGGTGAGAGGTATGGGTTGAGGTGATTTTGTGGGAGTGTTTTAAGGGAAAGTGATGGGTTAAGGTGTAGGAGAGATGGGTTATGATGTGGGTGGTTGATGGTGTTAAAGAAGGGTGATAGGTTAGGTTAGGATAGAGTATGGGTTGAGGTGATTTTTGGAGAGAAGTGATGTGGTTGGTTGATTTTTTTAGAGAAAGGTGATGGAAGTAGGTAATTAGATGAGGGAGGTGGAAGGGGATGATGACATGTGTTCTTTTGATGTTAAATTGGTGATTGGTTTGATATGGATGATGGGTTAGATTGGGTTTGGATAATGAGTTGGACTTGAGAGTTGGGTTTTGGGTGATGGACTTAGGTTGGGTTGGGTTGATGAGTGTAGAATAAGATAGTCTTGGATTTTAGGTGATGGGCTTAGGTTATGTTGGGTTTAGGGGTAGAAAGATGGTTTTGGGTCCATGGGCCACGTGAGGAGGCTTGGACCATTTATGGGATGAGAGAGGGCTTTTGGAGGCTTAGGCTTTGAGGGCCCGATGCAATCTTTATTATTTTTTTGGGTATTTTTGCGTCGAGGGTTCGTTCAAATTTGGGTGTTTACAGAGTAGTGATCAACTTTCGTTTCACATAGTAAGATCATAATAAGAAATAAATGGAAAAAAATATTGTTACCCTTGGCACATGAAGATGCTCTTCTATACACATAAATTCTATTGTTTAACAAAAGAATATGAAGTTATTAGAAATCATTACAAGAACAAATATTATCTTTGTAATGGTGGAATCGTCTTTTCTCTCACAACTATCCCCTATACCTTCGAAACCAACTTAATAAAAGTGTGGATATCCTTACAAATCGTAGGATTCTTAATTATATGAATGCAAGACTATTTTCCTATATTCATCAATCTAAATTGATACAAGAGAGTATAGCAAATCAACATTGGTAAATATTATTTAAACTTATTGGTTTTGGAGCCACAAAATGACACATCAAGTTGTTCTATTTAAACTTGATAAAACTCCAATTATAGAAAAACATTCATTTGCAGTTAACTATTATTTATGGATATGGGGATAATAGTAATATGGGAACATTTTCATGATGCATGGCTTTCTTGTTTGTATGCGTGTTGAGGTTCCATTTTATTTGGCTATCAAATAAGAGTAAGTGGAGGTATAGTATTTCTATTAGTATTAAAGTTGTTTACTCTTACAATGGATTGGATTCTTGTTATTCCCATCTATCAATTGTCATAGAAAAATGATCTTGAAATGGAAACAACATTCATATGGTGGCTCTTAACTTTGTGTTCAATAGTTATCCATGTTAGACAAACAGAATATTAGTGAATATGGCACACATGACATACATAAACATCGTTTATATTTAATAATGAATGATCCAAATATAAAAGTTTCTCTCTAATTGAACTACATATAATAAATCTGACATGTAAGAAGAAAGAGACAAGAAAAAGGTTAACTACAAACTGGTAAAGAAAAAGTGGGATAAGTCGACATGAAGACTGATCAAGACTTATAAAAGTTTTAGATATCAACTTTGAAAAGCAACAATATGTAGGATCCTACATGGCTACGCCATATGTGTTCGCTTTCACCGATCTTGTACAATACCCAAATTAATAGTCATTACCACACATAGCTTTGAAGAGTTTATTTTCGAGTTTTAAATATTAGAGTTTGATAGTTCGGTAAACTCCATAGAACTACCTCGGACTTCATTATGGTTCAAAGCTTTGTAGTAGCCTTATGACTTAGGAAAATTTGAGGAAAAAAAAGGCCATTGATCCCTTGAATATTTTTCATCAAAAGTCATTAAGTGACTCTCATGCAGTTACTATCATCTAAGGCAAATAAGTGTTATGTTATTGATACTTGATAGTGAGTTTATTTACAATCAAGCATAATAGCATTACAAGCAACAGTTTCATTATATCATTTGTGGATTAGCCAAATCATTTTAAGCAATTTTACTTAATGCACTCCCAATTTCTATAACTTCAAATCGAAAGAGGTAAAATCTGTCATATGCTTGTGGTCTTCAAATATTCTTTGAATGATAAGAAGAAAGAGGAAAATTTTGAGAATTAAATTAAAAAAAGTAAAGTTGATGATTCTTTTTAAATTTTCCTTTCTTCTTATTAGAAATATTAATTTGAGATCATTGGATACTAATTTTAAACCCCCTGAAGCACAAAGAAAATCAATTTTTATGTATAAAAAGTAAACAAAAATAATATTCATTAAATAACTAATGAAAATGATAGTTAGTTGGAATTGGAATTGGAATTGTTAGATATATCTATATTTACTTGAAGAATATCTTTAGGCATATATAAACAAATAGTAGAATATTCGATGGCATAAATGTAGATTCTAAATTTTAATTCTCATAGTTTATATACTTCATTTTGAAAAAAAAAAATAGTTTATTTATTTTAAAAAAATAAGAAAATAAATTTAATTACTAATTTGAATATAAATTCCTTGGTTGACAAGAAGGGTATTTTACTTATGTCAGAGATTAAATAATGCACAAAACCTCAAAAATGAAAAAAACAACTACAAAGAATTACGGTTGAACAATCTTACTGGATTACGAGAGGTCAAGGGTAAGAAGATGATAGATAGGGTAGTTTTCGTTTGGTATTCATCTGAGAGAGGGAAGAAAGGCCAAGCTTTGTCCTCGTTTGAGTAAGTTTCACATCTAAAAGAGAGAAGGATCGATTGTAAGAGAGAGGTGGGTTAGATCCGAGAGATTTAGAAAGGCTGAGAGTTGTGAATGTGTTAGAATTAAGATATTAAGCCAACGAGAGGGAAAGAGAAAAGAGAAAAATCACACGAGAGAGAAATCTAATTCTATGACTATGATCACGTTTTTGGAGAGAGGTAGAAATAAATAAATATAAATAAAAGGATGGCATTGTAAAATAGGTGATTTCCATTCACTTAAATGAATTTTTACATCTCGACCATTAGATCTAGCGTGATTTAACGGTTTTGATGAATAGGGCGCTCGTTGGCTGTCGAACACGACCTTATATATGTAAGGCTAGTTTGAAATTGGATTTGATTTAAAGCATAAACACACAAATAGAGTAATTTTATTAATATTAATTTAATTATGAATATTTTCATCTCTTCATAATCATTTTTAATATATTCAATTTTTTTATTACATGCTACATGGCTTAAAGAAATTTGAAGTCTTACTTTTACCGCTTATCATATATATATATAGGAAATGTTCAGCACCAAACATTTTGGCAAAACATTTTTCAAAACATGGGTTAGAAGTTTTGGAATGGGCTGATTTTTGGTGAGGATGATCTCTACAGTGAGGAGATCATCATCACCAAAAATCAGCCCATTCCAAACTTCTAACCCCGTCAAAAATGGTTACAAAAATGGACGGTCCACGATTTTTCAACTTGTAAACATCGGGTTAGAAGTTTTGGAATGGGCTGATTTTTGGTGAGGATGATCTTCTCACCGTAGAGATCATCCCCACCAAAAATCAGCCCATTCCAAAACTTTTAACCCATGTAGGACAAAAATGGTTGGCTAAAATGTTGGCCAAAATGTTTGGTGCTGAACGGGACCCTATATCTATATATATATATATATAGGATGGGGTTCCGTAGACACATAAAGCAACACCGTGTTTTGTCTTATATGGGCAAAAATGTTTTGAATGGACTGATTTTTTTGTGAGGATGATCTCTATGGTGAGGAGATCATCCTTGCCAAAAATCAATTCATTATGAAACTTCTAGCCCCATGCTTACAAGTTGAAAAATTTTAGACCATCTAATTTTTGTAAATCAATTTTGATGGGGTTAAAAGATTTGGAATGGGATGAGTTTTTGCAAGGATGATCCCCTCATCACAGAGATCATCCTCACAAAAAATCAGCCCATTCCAAACCTTTTTACCCATATAAGACAAAAACGGTGTTGTTTTATGTGTCTACGGAACCCGACCGATATATATATATATATATATATATATATATATATATATATATATATATATATATATATATATATATATATATATTAGTAAGGGTGTGTTTGATTGCATGAAAATCAAAATGCATGGATTTCAAAATTTATGAAAAAATGACTAGGATGGAAAACTTAAATCCATTATTTGATATTATTTTAGAAAAATAAGAAGAGAAAGATGAATATGAGAAGAAAGAGTAAGATGTAGAGGGGAGGACGTGGTGGTAGAAGCAACGGAGGAGAGGAAGAAAGAAGAGGAGGTGATGTGGTGGTAGTGGTGGTAATGGCAACAAAAATGAACGAAGGAGAGAGAGAGAAGGTAGCCGACAATAATGGCCGGGGAGGTGAGGAAGAAAGAAGAAAATGATGAAGAAGAGGAGATGACGTGGTGGTGGCAGTGACGACAGAGATAAGCGAATGAGAGAGAGAGAAGGTGGCTGACGATAATGGTAAAGTTAAGTGTGATGGTGGTGGGGAAGAAGAAGATATGGGTTAGGATTTAATTTGGGGATGAAAAATATAGGTGGGAAAGTGAAAATTCAACTTATGTTGAACTTTTGGATATGGGTGAAAAATAAATTTTCATGAAAAAATGCAATCAAACACACGAATGTCATTTTCCATAAAAATTGATTTTTCACCCTATTTTCCATGTGCAATCAAACATACCCAACATATTTTGTGTAGGGTTAAACACCATGCCTACTCACTCTTTGCCCAGCTACTATATACCTTATTTCCTTATCGAAGTAGTCATGATGATAGGTATCCCCTTGATGACCACCCGAGATGGGTCTCTTATCATGCCACGAATTTTGGGTCCACAATGTTGCTCATGGTCCATGATAAAATTTGTGATCCAAGACTTAGGGGTGATATAAAATTATTTTAATTAATTTAATTACTGGATCAATAATAATCATTATATTTTTTTTATAAAAGAATTTAATTAATTATTCTCTTATTACATTTATAAATCTAGAAAGGAGAAAAAATTCTTATACATATTAACATAAGTCAAATTAAAACCTTAGCCCATGAATCTCTTAACATCAATTAATAGAACTATATAAACATCTAGTAAATAAATAATTATAGATAAGAAATAATCATTATATCATCTCCTCTTGATTTTGATTGTCGTCATCACTTCTCTACCCCAAAATTTGAAATTTTGTAAAAAATATAAGCAACAAACCTCAGATAGAAATTTATCTCTACCTTTTTCTAAAAATTAATATAAGATAAATAAATTAAAAATGAAAATTTTACAAAAGAAAAATATATTCATGATTCATGATCAATAATAATAGTAAAACTTTAATGACAATAATAATTTAAAAAATATCATAAAGTATTGTCACCATTATTATCGTATTCCAAACATAGAATTCCGTAATAAATTTAACTATATCATAATTTCAAACATGGAACTCTCACATTATATCATAAATAACTTATTTTAATTGATAGAGAAATGAAAAGATGAACCTATTTTTCGTTTACGATGAGTATATGATTTGACTACGTTTATTCACTTGATTCTACAAATAATACTTTCTTCTTTAATAATAGCAAACGATTAAGGTTTTATTGAGATTAAAAATATATTTTTTTTAAATGAAAATCTCTTTCTCTCTCTCTCTCCTAAGGATGAGATTAAGTTTTAAAATAAAATAAAGGTGTGCTCTTAAAAATTTCAGGAATAATGTCACAAGATATTATCTCATTTATTTATCATAAATATTAATTCTCCTACCAATTTACGTTACTCACAAATTAGGATAATTTTTAATTATCTTAAAATTCTTTCATTACTTCAACATGAATATAAAAATATTAATTTGAATTTAAAAAAAATTCCCACTTGAACCAACTCTATTTAAGAAATGATTTTAAATTTTAAAATAATTTTTTAATCAATTCTCATATTATCATAATCTTTAAATGAAATAAGGGTTGAAATTAAAATTACACTTATTTTTTATTTTTCTATATTACTATTAAATTAAAAAGGAAACAAAACAATTATTAAGGACTACTACAATATATAAGTTTTCTATAAATTTTATTTATATTTTATTTAGAGTTTGAATGATACCAAAATGTGACTTAATATATTCCAAAAAGTAATTTCAGCAATTTTGACTTGATTGAGGAGGACTTTTGAATATTTCTTTTAAAACCTAAGATAACACCAATTTTTCATAAAAGTCCTTAATTTAAATTAAATAAAAAATATTTCCTGTGCATTATAAATTACATTATAACATCACTGTGAACTAATCATTTTCATAATGACTCGTTTATCCTTATTTTAACAAATACTATCCACATCACATTGACTTCTATGATTGGAGGTACTAATTTATCTATTAGATTTATTTAATTGGATCCATACATTTTAATTAATGACTCAATTATAAAAAGTTAAAATTGTATAATAATAGCCACTTTTTATCTTATAAACTTTTTTAAAATTTTAACAATGAATGAAAATATGACATTAATCAATATTGTGTTTCATAATTAAGTTGACTTTAAACTTACACAACTAATTATTTAACATGATAAATTATCGAAATGTGTATTATGAAACTATGATTATGTTAAAACAAAAAATATTGATTATGATATATCTCAGTTAAAGAGATTTTCAAGAGTACTATTTATAAAATAATTTCATGGGTTTTTAGATCCAGGGTATTACATTTCTCATTTCTGCCAATATGATTTTTAATTTTTTTTTTTTTTTTGTTTCATAAGAATATTTATTTTTGTTTGTAGCATTTTTCAATTTTTGTTTTTGAATATTTATCTTATATTAAATAATCTATTCTTTCTAAATTTCAAGGAGTATTAGGAATTACATAATTTCGTTTTGTCCATTTTATTAAATATAGATATTAAGATAAGCATATTAATTATTTATTGGGGATATATATATTAGACGAAATTGATTAATTAGATTTGTGGGTTTGGATAATTAGGTAATTAAAATTTTTAGACACTCCCAACATTTATGTTTATGGTAGCGCTATTGAAAATCATACTTTAATTAAGATTTTGTAAGACATTAGGTCATGAACAACTTTCAGTGAGATCTCTTAATATCGTAAGGAAATAAAAGATAATTTTATCAAAATAAAACTAAGAAATCCCATTGTTTTCATTATATGGATAGTTAATAAATTAATATTATTTATATTAATATATTTAATATAAAAAATATCTCATTTAGAGTTTTTACCTTAGGTCTCAACTTGTATTGAGCTGGTCCTGACCAAAAAACCATTGTTTTAATTATAAGAATAAAAAATTCAATGTAATCTAAATTGTTTAATTGACATATTTTAAATCGTTGGATAAAAGAAAGGCCTAACTTTATATCATTTAAGAATATAAAGTTAAGGTTTTACCATTATCTTACTTATTCTAATTAGGGCTTGTATTTCTTATTATCATATTATTTTCTAAAGTGTAAGGATTGTATTCCTTAGATATATTGCTTAGAAATTCTATTATTAATGTTTGTGAATCTGATTGCGATTTTGGGTTAGATTAAGATTAATCGAGTTAAAGATCCCTTATTTCATATAATGGGTAGATGTTTGAATTCTCATGCGAGTTCTTTTAACAATTTTGATCTTAATACTTAAATTTTTGTAAAAATCAAGCAAAAAATTTGTTTGTGTTATTTACTGCATGAGGAAGAACGTAGAACTAATATTATTATTCATAGGAGGGGGTGTTACTAATTTCATTTTTTTTTCATTGTTTCATATTTTTCTTTCAATTTTTTTTTCCAGTGTTTTACATGTGGAGATTCTAAGCACTTGGGTTAGAGATTATCTTTGGGTTGGGATGATGTGATTGTGATGAATATGATGAGATTATGTTTAAAATTATGAAATTGGGTTGAAAATAATGAAAACGGGTTGAAAATGATGAGATTTAATTCAAAACGAAAAAAATTTAAGTTTAGATCGATGAGAAATATGGTTAAGAACGATTATAGTTCTCAAGATTATTATATTTAAAATGATTAGATTGAACACAATTGAGTTATTTTAATCAAAGGACATTTTTGTAATTTTAACATAAAAGGGTATTTTTGACATTTTACTTTCTTTGTTAAGAGACAATCATTATTGTTAACGGTTTGACCGATTCAATGAAAGTCAAAAGAAGTAGACCTCATTTTGCATTTCACAAGAGTTAACACTAATATCATCCATTTCATAAGGGATGTTAACTAAAATACCCTTACAAAAACTCCTTTACTTTTCTAGTTTGTTTTTACTTAGTAAACCTAAGAGTGGAACCCACATCTTTTAAAAAGATGAAATAAATGTTGTAGATAATTCAAATCGCAAAAGTTCGTTCAAAGAAAAACTTCGAGAAATGCACATTTCACCTTAAAGACCTTACAAAGTTCATAAAAAAACATTTGGCCCATTTTGTCTCAAACAAACCAAACCTAACCAATTTGGCCTATAGGTTTTAACTTTTTCAAAAGAGAATATTTGGATCTACCACTAATCCTCTCAAAAGCCATGCCACATGGCATGTTAGGAGGGAAGCTGTGGAAGCAAACCACCTAGAGAGAAACCCTTTATCGAAACTTTTACCAAGTTTCAAAATTGGAACTTATATCAAGTTCCAAAACACACCAACAAGTAATGACCAACACTCCTAGCAATCAAAGTAAAGTAAAACTAACTACGAATGTAAATGGTATATAAAGAGATGCTCACACAATATTTACGTGGTTCGGCGATGTGCCTACATCCATGGGGGTGAAGGGAGAATCCACTATATGAAGAAACCAATGACTTGCACAACCAGCAAGTTCGTCTCAAGAAGAAAGCTCAATTTTTAATCAAAGAGAAGATCAACCTCTTCCTTTGTAATCTCTCCTAGCCCTCTCTCTAATTTTACAGATTTCTATTTAACTTATTCTACCACAAGATAGCTGCTGTATTTATAATAGAGAGAGATATGTTATTGCCACACCAATTATTGCTGATAGATGTTATTGCTACACCAACTACTATTGCTGATGCCACAATTCTCCACCTCGTACATAATTTGAAAACACCTCAAATTTTGGACGAACACAAGAAGAAGCTGCAAGCATAACACCAACCCGGCTGCACCATTCTAACCATGGCTGCTTACGTACCCTCTAATCGGGATCAAGCCATCGTAGTTCTTTCCATCTCTTCATAAAGACTCCACCTCACCCCAACTCCGCCCCGAAGGGCCATGTCCTCTTGGGCAACTCAACACGGGCTAATATGAAGCAAGTCCAAACAGTGCTGGAACTTGCTACCTGTCACCACCTTGGATAACATGTCTGCGAGATTCTTATTTGTATACACCTTCATGAGAGAAACATCACCTTCCTCTATGAAATCCCGTACAAAATGATACCTGACGTCGATATGCTTGGTACGAGCATGATGAACTTGATTCTTAGCCAAGTGAATCGCACTCTGACTATCACACCACAAGTTCACACAATCATGCTTAATCCCCAAATCATCTAGAATACCCCACAGCCACAATGCTTCCTTCTCTGCCATGACCATGTATTCGGCCTCTGTAGTAGAAAGTGCCACTGTAGCCTGTAACATCGATCGCCAACTAACTGGAGCACCGTGTATACCAAACACATAACCAGTAGTAGACCGTTGTCTGTCTAGATCACCTGCATAATCTGAGTCAACAAACCTACTCATCTGACATGTATCTCCACCAAAACACAAACCCGTATCAGCGGTACCCTTCAAGTACCTCAGGACCCATTTCACTACTTCCCAAAGTGTCTTCCCCGGGTTTGCCATGAACCTACTGACCACACTGACCGCTTGTGAAATATCTGGACGTGTACAAATCATAGCATACATCAAACTGCCAACTGCACTAGCATAAGGTACACGTTCCATGTGTGCCTTCTCTTCCACTGTAATGGGAGATTGTTTACTAGAGAGCTTAAAATGTGGAGCCAATGGAGTCACCATTGACTTAGCACCTTGCGATGACCCGCTCAATGTAGCCTTTCTAATTTAAGAACAATCGCTGGTTTGACCTCTCTCTTCTGATCTCCATACCCAGTATTTTCTTAGTAGCGTCCATGTCCTTCATCTCAAACTCTTTACCAAGTTGAGATTTCAGCTTATCTATCTCCACCTTGCTCAACGAAGCAATAAGCATGTCATCCATATACAAAAGAAGATAGATATAATCACCTCCACGAAGCTTCCGAATATAGACACAACAGTTATAATCACTTCTGAAGAACCCATGCTTTAGCATGAAGGAATCAAATCGCTTGTACCACTGCCGAGAAGATTGCTTCAATCCATAAAGTGATTTCCTCAAGCGACATACCTGACGTTCCTTACCCTCAACCTTGTAGCCCTCAGGTTGATGCATATAAATTTCCTCATCCAAGTCTCTGTGCAAGAAGGCTGTTTTGACATCGAGTTGTTCCAACTCAAGATCACCATGAGTAACAATACTCAATAGCACCTGAATAGAAGTATACTTCACCACAGGAGAAAAAATCTCATTGTAATCAACACCCTCTCTTTGGACAAACCCCTTAGTCACTAGTCTAGCCTTCTAGCCTTGTACCTTGTACCGCCGAGATTGGAAGGATCTTCTTTCCTTTTGTACACCCACTTACAACCAATAGCTTTCTTTCCCACGGGCAATGGGACTACCTCCCATGTTTGGTTCTTCCAGAGAGATTCCATCTCTTCTTCCATCGCAGCTAACCAACACTCACTATCTCTATCCCGAATAACTTCTTTGAAGGTGACCGGCTCATCATCCTCCACCGAGAGTGCGTACTCAACCAAGTTTACCTGCCCATAATGCCTCAGAGGCTGATATGAACCCAGCTTTTGAACTTGCTTGTATGTTCGCTTCGGCCTAGTGGAAGCCAAAGACTCTTCAAGCTGTTGTTGTTGAAGCGCTTGTACATTCTCTTGCTGAACCTCTTTATATTCAAGCTCATCATCACTCTCATCTTGAGTGTCTCTATGATGCTCCTCTTGAACATGACTAGAACCTGATTGGTCTTTAGGATCTATATCAACCACTTGAGACTTTGAAGTCTCAACACCTTCATAATCGGGCACCATAGCTTTTGACAAAGCTACCATGTAGCTCTCATCAAAAGTAACATTTCTGCTGATTATGAACTTAGAATCCTCTACACACCGAAGGCGATAGCCTTTTACTCCTGTTGCATACCCCAAAAATATTGACTTCTTGGCTCTAGCGGCAAGCTTTCCCTCGTTGACATGGTAATAAGCTGTGCAACCGAAAATTCTAAGTCTTTCACAATCTGCATGCTCTCCTGACCACACCTTGTAAGGTACCATCTCCATCTAACTTCGAATGTGGAGACTGGTTCACTATGTAGCAAGTTGTAGCAACCGACTCTGCCCACTATTCTTTGCCCAAACTAGCATACGAACGCATACACATTGCTCTCTCCCGCAATGTTCGATTCAGTCTCTCTGCGACTCCATTCTGCTGTGGTGTTTTTTTGACTATCCAGTGTCGAGCAATACCTTCCTGATCACAGAACTCCTTGAAGGCACCCTCTGTATACTCTGTACCGTTATTAGATCGTAATGTCTTTAATTTTCTGCTCGTTCGTTCTCAACCATTGCTTTCCACTTCTTGAATGTCTCGAATACCTCATTCTTATGCTTAAAGAAATAAATCCAAGCATACCTAGAATAATCATCCACGAATGAGACAAAATACCTAGAACCACTTTTGGAAGTTACCGTAGCGGGACCCCAAACATCTGTATGCATATAGTCTAATATACCTCTGCTTCTGTGTTTGCTTGAAGAGAACTAAACCCGGTGTGTCTTTCCATACACACAATGCTCGCAAAAATCCATACAAGGCTTTTTCATGTTCTTCAGCAAACCTTCCTTACCGAGCAGATTTAGACCATTTTCTGACATATGCTCAAGCCGCTTGTGCCATAACCTAGTGCATTCAGTTGGGTCTCCACCACTTCCAGCTATTCCAACTGCTATATTTCCTGTAACTATAGTACCCAAAAGAGCATAGAGATTACCATGACGAATACCCTTCATCACTACCAAGGAACCATGAACAACCTTTTTCACTCCATTTTTCGTAACTATCTTGCAACCACCAGAGTCCAAAGCACCAACAAAAATAAGGTTTTTCTGCAAGTCAGGAACATATGTCACATCCATCAAGGTTCTGACCACTCCATCATGCATCTTGATTTTAATTGAACCAAGCCCCATCGTTTTACAAGCATGGTTATTACCCATCAATACGGTTCCACCATCAATGTCTTTGTAGGTAGTAAACCACTTCCTATTTGGACACATATGGTAAGAGCAACTCGAATCAAAAATCCACTTACCGGAGATTTCTTCATCACTCGTGACGGAGTAGCATTTATCGCTGCCCCCTTCTTCCAAGGCATAGCTAACCTCTTGCTTGCCTTGTTGCTTCCCATTAAACTTGCTTTTGTTGTTCTTCTTCCCGCCTACTCTTTTGTTAGGGTAATTTGCCTTCAAATGCCCAAGCTCACCGCATTTGAAACACGGTCTTTCCGCAAGAGGTCTAGAACTCGATCTAGACTTTCCTCCATTGCCTTTTCCTCGCTCATTTCTTCTTCCCTCTTACAAACAGCCCCTGTGCTTGCTCCTTATTACCACTAGTAGCCATGCCACTAGTTGCAATCTTTTGAAGATCATCCACTAGAAGTGATGTTCTAGTCTCATTCATCGTTAAATTTTCACCCACAAGCATCAATGTTTGTACAAGGTTCTCATATGACTTTGGCAACGAAAGAAGCAACAAAAGTGCTTGATCCTCATCTTCTACCTTCACATCAATATCCTTCAAATCTGATATGATCCTATCAAACTTGTTAATGTATTCCTGGATTGGTATATCTTCCTTCATCTTGCAAGTATACAATCTGGACTTCAAATAGATTCGATTTGTTAGAGTCTTCGTCATGAAGTTGTTTTCTAACTTTGACCACACACCCGCAGCCGTTACCTCTCCATCTACCAAGAAAGCTACATCCCTTTCAAGGCATAGAATTATCAACGCTTGTGCTTCGAAATCTAACTCTTCCCAATCCTCATCAGACATGTCTTTGTGCTTCTTTTCTTTTCCTGCTAACGCCTTATGCAATTTCTGTGAGATTAGCAAAATTTTCATTTGCATCCTCCAATAGGAAAAATCATTCTTTCCATTGAACTTTTATATCTCATACTTTCCCACTTTGACGGTTCCGCTAGTAGACGTCATTATCCGCTTGTTTAACAACACCAGCTTCTCTCAGGAATATCAACAAATACCTTGTGTACACTACACAATACCCAAGCAAATACCTCAAATCGGAGCTTAACCACCCTGATTTGAATAAGGGCTTTGATACCAATTGTTAGGAGGGAAGCTACGGAAGCAAACCACCTAGAAAGAAACCCTTTATCGAAACTTCTACCAAGTTTCAAAATTGGAACTTATACCAAGTTCCAAAACACACCAACAAGTAATGACCAACACTCCTAGCAATCAAAGTAAAGTAAAACTAACTACGAACGTAAATGGTAAATAAAGAGATGCTCATACAATATTTACGTGGTTCGACGATGTGCCTATGTCCACGGGGGTGAAGGGAGAATCCACTATATGAAGAAACCAACGACTTGCACAACCCGCAAGTTCGTCTCAAGAAGAAAGTTCGATTTTTAATCAAAGAGAAGATCAACCTCTTCCTTTGGAATCTCTCCTAGCCCTCTCTCTCTAATTTTACAGATTTCTATCTAACTTATTTTACCACAAGATAGCTGCTGTATTTATAATAGAGAGAGATATGCTATTGCCACACCAACTATTGCTGATAGATGTTATTGCCACACCAACTACTATTGCTGATGCCACATGGCATCTTCTTATTCATTCTCCAAAACTATTTTCACCAATCACATAACTTTACACATGAAAATTATTCATTCATACTCTCAAAAATATTTTTTCACATCTTCCTATTTGTCAATGTTGTTTGAAAAAATTACAAAAGAATCAAAGATCACATTTTCACATAGCATTATCACATTCATACTCTCAAAATATCATAATTTCAAATATGAAACTCTCACATTCTATCATAAATAACTTATTTTAATTGATAGAGAAATGAAAATATGAACTTACTTTTTGTTTACGATAAGTATATGATTTGACTAAGTTGATTCACTTGATTCTATAAATAATGATTTCTTCTTTAATAATAATAAACGATTAAGGTTCTTTGAGATTAAAAATATGTTTTTTTCAAAGATGAAAATCTCTCTCTCTCTCTCTTAAGGATGAGATTAAGTTTTAAAATAAAATAAATGTATACTCCTAGAAATAATGTCATAAGATATTGACATCTAACTAATAATATAATTGATAAAAGTAATTCCACTTCTCGTCCGAAAGTGGACTCTGATCATCAATGTGGCCTACAAGTTGGTATTTCTCTATAGTTTCCTCTAATTGCTCATCAATAGGAAAATGATCTGTAACTGAAATTGATAGGGTGAGTAACAGAATAGTTACCTAGTAAGAAAATACTATCCCAAACTAACAGTCTTCTAAAATGGGAAAAAATATTATTGTATGTTTGAAAACATATACAAGTTTTTCAATTAAAGAGAAGTAAAGCAAATAAAATTATATTGAAATATAGTAAGAATAAATACAAGTAGTGGTAGTATGTCCATTAAGAAAGTTGAGAATCATGATTGGATACCTCTCAATCAGGATCTGAATATGTTCCAAACTTCATCAACGTGGAACCCCATCATTAGTTTTTGATTTTGTGGTCAATCATTGCACATATTACATTAGAGTGACATTTATCCGGCTCAGGCTGGCCGTTGACTATGATCATAAGGTACAGGTTATTTCATGAAGTATTAATACGTTTGACTACTCTTGATTAATTAATGATCATTGACTAATCATCTTCATTTAAGCCTATTAGACAAACATATGATTATCTAAGACTTCTCTATATCTTTCACAAACTATCATTATATCACATAGTTCACCAGAAAAGAGAGTGAGGAAATTCCCAGATCTCAATTGTAATTTTAATCTCTTATGCATTTCGTACTACATAGGAGTTTATCATTGTACGTATTCATCCTAGAATAGTATGTTACTCTAGATATGATATGATAGACTATCCTTTCAAGTTTTTACAATCTCTTTAACAAATCCAAAAATAGCTATGTATATATACTTTTTTATTTTTGAAAATAAATAAAAAATAAAACATACAAATATGTGGAATGGACATCCGATTTTCTACCATGCAATGACCTAACCCGTAAAAGTAAAACAGTACTCATTGTCTCGCGATAACATAATCGTAAATAAACATGCAACCATCACCTCATGATAACAGAAAGTAAATTAACTCCCGGATATCTACTCGTCACCACACGTAAACAATGAGAGTTCATATTCTCATTTAAATAAAATCAAGGACGTTGCATCTATAATGCGATTCTTCCAAATCTCAACCTTTAAATCATTTTCTTTATCAACTCAATCGATTATTGGTATATTCTTTGAAGAAATAAAAGTAGAATTTTAATAAATTCAAATATCAACACTCCTTTTCTAAAAGAATTTGAAGATAATGATAAAAAATGGTTAAATATGGTTTACGTAGGTAATTTCGAGCACAACCATCGACAATTGGTTAAAGTTGTTAAAAGTTAGTGAAAATTTGACTAAGTATTGAAAAAATAAATTTTCAAAATTTTTCAAATTGAAATCGAGTTTTTGAAGATGAAAGTTTTAAATAGGAGATTTAACATCATGTAATTTTTAAAGCTTAGTTTGAACGAAAAGTCCAATAAGTCAGGAGTCGAAAATATGATAAAAACGTCAAAAATTACATTTTGTCCTTAAATCCAAAAATTAGATTTTGATTTGTTGATATTTGAATTTTTAAACCATTCCTATTATTTCCAATTGGGGGGTAATCCTTTATTTTCATCAAATATCTTAAAGAAATGAAAAATAGTGCTGAAAACAAATTGAACTAGAACTTTTTAGTCGAGCGACCGAGGTAGTTCGATTGGCCAAACCTGAGAGTTGTTGGGACAATAGGTCGGTCAACAGAGGTAAAAGGTCGGTCGATCAAACCCTAGAGTTGCTTACACTCAAGTTCTTTGGGGGATTAAATGTCGATCAACTATAGTAGAAGGTGGGTCAATCGAGCTTCCTTGGGTCGACCGAATGGAAGGGATTAGTATCCCTTCATTAATTTTTTCTCAAATCTATCAAAACTCTTCAAAAATAATTTTTCGAAATCGATTCAACTAGAAAATACATTAAACAAATAATTTTAAACATGATTTTGTAAGAGATCAATATTTTCCTAATTTAAAATAAAACATATAAGGTTTTAAAATCAAAAGCTACGATGCATTGAAAACTATGATTATTAGGAAGGTCTAGAGGTTCCCTGCTTTAGATCAATGCTAAAACTCAAGACGAAAAGTGAAAATCTTAGTTGAGTTAAAGTCTTATCTATAGGATGGTGATCGAAAGATTTGTTTCTCTGATTTCCCTCAAAGCTTGCAACGATGTGGTCGTTATCCTCTCCTTTGTCGAAACATAATGAATTTTTAAATGTAGAAAAATCTGATTGGAAGGTTTTGTGGAGGTTAGGATTTCCCTAGGGTTTTATTTAGAAGATGAGAGTACGTACTAAGAAATTTTTTTTTGTAAATTTATCTTTAAGTTGATATTTATAGAGTCCTAAGAATGAAATGATCATTAACATAATTGTTCTCATATTTTTAGTAAGTCTATGTCTCGAATTTCGATTTTTGTGATCTTATAGTTTATTTCAATTAATTTTTCATTGCGGATTTAATAGTGTAATAGAATTTATGAAATTCCAACTTAAGAAAATTTTATACGAATTTCCTCAAGATACATGAACAAAAATCTGGGGTATTACAAGACCTCTCTTTTAAGTTTGAGCATGCACACTCTAAGCTCTCTTTTCCACCCAAATACCCACTCAAAAACCTTTCCTACTTACATTCTCTGTCTTCCTTTCTTACTCAAAAAAATCTCCAATTAGACTTAAAAAAAAAAAAGAATTTAAAAATAAGAAAATTCAAGATTAAGGTAAGTTTAGGATAGATTTTTTTAAAGATTAAAAATGCCCTTATTTTTATATTTAAAAAATTATCATGTATCAAAAGGGTTTATTTATAATTTAAAATATATATTAATGTGGTTTTGAAGATTACACAGTAAAAATAGAAAAATACTTCTAGGGTCGGATTCACAATGGAGGCAGTTGCCCCCACAAGAATTTGAAAGTCTATTGAGGATTTATAAGCTATTCGACAGATAAAAACAACGGATAAAGAAATTTGCCCCATCACTATTGTCCTCACAAAAACTTTTCCATTTTTAATTTGCCCCATCAAAAAAGTTTTACTCTTAGTTGCCCCAATGTGGGAAAAATACTAGCTCTGCCCTTGAATACTTTTATAATTTTAAAAAATTCAGTAACATGAAAGTTAAAATTTTCTTGATTTTTTACCAAAATGATTGTGATTATATTAAATTTATGTAGGAAAGTGGTAGCATTTATGA
The DNA here is from genome assembly GCF_017979445.1 of Akebia trifoliata. Classification (NCBI taxonomy): domain Eukaryota; kingdom Viridiplantae; phylum Streptophyta; class Magnoliopsida; order Ranunculales; family Lardizabalaceae; genus Akebia; species Akebia trifoliata. The sequence continues at coordinate 34,503,952 of NC_141388.1, read as the reverse complement.
CCACTCAAATTCTCATGTCTAACCATTTATACTCCACCTTCTCTCGTTATAATAGAAAAGATGTATTTCATATAAAAAATTACAATTTCACAATCAAACTATATTATTTAGTTATTTATTCTTTTTCTAAAATTATATATATATATATACAAAAATATGATATAAAATTCCTAAAGTAATTATAATTTTTTTTTACTATATATATATAAATTTTTTGTAATGAATGTGGTTTGCACATGCAACCCATTACTTCTTGATAATTGGATTTTACTATTTTAGCAAAGAAAAAAAAACAAATAGTCGTGCAAAATATCTGGAGTCAAATGTCTCATTTAATAATGATGGATAACTTGTGATACAATAAGGTTTAAATTCAAAATGGATTGCATTTGTATCAAGACAAGAGAATCCATGTGATTTGTATTGACGAGATGCACCATCCTCCCTATAGGATGATAAACCAATCATAAAGTCCTTACCAAAAAGTAGACATTTGCCGTAAAAGGTTAAAAGGTTCAATGTACCAAAAATTGAAATCAAATATTACTTTGCGCAGCCCAATCATTGATTCTATAACATCAACCATTGATTTAATCTTTGAAATATCTTATGTAGCCCAACTTATAGATAAGACTCTTTGGTAGATAAGATGTGTTTTGGATAATTTTAAATTACCGGATAAATATGATCTCAGTTATAAACTCTTATCAATAGAAATTATGTATTTGTATTTACATAACCGTCGTAACTCACTCCATGATCTTATTCTAACTAAACTAAGTGATGCAATGCTACTTGAAACATCCTAAATACAATACAACATAACCTAATACTCTTAACACCCCTTGGCAGTCGCATGGTCCTTTGATTAATGAATGTGGGATTGATTACATAATATCAATATTTTGATTGTATTTGTTGGAGATTATTACCGATTTATTGACGAATCTGATTGCTGATTGCTTGTCTTTGATTGAGACGAAGAGATTGTTGCTTGAGAGAGAAAATGAATAATATGCCCAAGTGTGTAGAAGACGATGGGCATTTTGCTCAACTCAAATTCACTTCTAGGGCATGATCAATTTAGGCAAGACTGAAACCTGACGGATATGAAACCAAAAATATTTTAAAATTTAATTGATCTCTAATGGACCATAACTAGACTCAATGTCGACATTTTCATGGACTCCATTGGCCATGAAGAGCTTGATCATAAGAGATTCAGAGGCTCAATTAAAGAGATTACTCATTTTCGTCTCAACCAAATAGGTTTTTTTTTTTCAAGTGTGGCCTTTTGTGGGCCATAATACGGAGATTTGGCTCATCTTGAGCCGATGGCTTTGGGCTTACTTGTGGTACCCATAAGCATTAGTGGTGAAAACATTACATGTTTTTTAAAAATTTCTTTCACAAAGTTAGAAAGAACATAATTAGGCATTAGGCACTATTCATGTGACTAGGGGATAATGGGCTGGTTGGGTCTTAAATATCATTCACAATTAAGATGAATGGGCACCACATCTTAGGCTTCGCACAATCTCACATGACTTGGACGATATTTTTGAAAATCTCTGTTGAGTCAGTAAAACTCGACCAAGCAATCGAGATTTTTATTTTTCAATATAATTTATTATCTAAATAAAAAAATCTTATGACTAAAAAAAGTAAAAAAAAAAAATAATTATTTGCATATAAATAAATATTAATAAATAATTGTAAAACAAGTTACTAGTTTTTTTCATCCGAGATGAGATGAATCGTCTGAAAAAACTCACTCTCATCCATGAACGAGATGAGACGTTCGATCGAGATTTGAAACCATACATATTAGTGGTTTGCTTTATTTTACATTGACTTATTAGATTTTTTTTTTTTTATATATTATAAATAAATTTGTCATTTAAGATTAACATAAAAGAATTTAAATTCTTAACATGATTCTAGTCTCATTGATTACAAGAAGTGAATGAATGAGGAAATATGATTCATGTTTTTGGACTTCAAACTTTTGGGATAAGGCGGTATGCAATGAATTAACCGTGAAGAGAGAGAAACTTCCGTGTTACATAGGGTTGGTGTTTTGACTTTGACATCCAACTTAAAATTTGCTATCCAAGACACAATCCATTAGGTTTTGAGAAATTTTCTTATCCAGCGATGTTGGACATTGATGGTCCAACGAAATTGAGGAAAAAAAAGAAAAATGGACAAAAAAAAATGTCATTATTTTAGACAAAGCATATCATCATTATTATTATCATACTTAATTGGATTACTTGGTTCCTTTCTTCACTTAGATTTTCATCTCGACTTCAAACAAGACGATCGCTCTCCCTTATCGTGACAATGGCTCCGAATCATATATATATTTAAAAATTATTTTATTGATTTATAAATCAAGAGAAGAAGAAGAGAATCTCGTCTTTTATGTATCGTTCACAAATTATACCAAGTTGACTTGAGCAACTCATCTCGCTTAGAAGTGATTATTACATAATAATGCTGAAGTGACCTCAAGATTAGACCTCACATTGCACACCCTGATGCGAAAGTGTTTTGAAAATCATAAATACTTTACCTCGAGATACGAGTGATAAATATTTATGATTTATATCCATTTTCACATTAAGATGTGCGATATGAGGTCACTCCAGCACGACTCATTATTAAAACCATGTTATACACCACACATGAGAATGATTAATCATTTTCGAAGTCATAAGAAATTGAAAAAAATTAGATCAAATCCATATGGCAAGAAATCATAAATAAGAATAATTTTTTTTATGTGTAGGTCCAACCTATGGTGGGCATAACTCCATATAATCAGTGGGCCCATAAAAGTTCCACGTGGCAGTATCTTGGCAGTAGGATCATAGAAGTAGAGTTGCGTCCTACCGAATTAATTATTTCGATGAAAAGCACCGTAAAATTTCTCTTCTTTAGCCAATGGCGTGTTATATACTTCTATAGTGCGCAGTAGTGCGCACTTTAACACTACCTCTAAACAGACTCTCTCACACTCCGTGTCTGCACATTACAGACAAACAACAACCAAAAAAAAAAAAAAAAAAAAATGGAGAAGAAGTTTTCCGTAAATTTAGGGCAAAAAAGCAGAGATTGGAGAACACTAAAGTGATCTTTCAATCTAACCATAAATGGGGAAATTCGAAGAAGAACAATCTCTTTCTTCTACGATCGAAGAATCGATCTCAAGTTCTGATGGAAATGTGGACAGTAATCGATGCGAAAGGATCTCCAAATTGGTTCGATTCAGATGTGTACTTTCTCTCATTTTCAGTGGTGCTGTGTTCTTATCTGCTATATTCTTGTTACCTCCGTTTTTTCGGTTTGGAAATCGATCAGATCTGGATCCAGACTCGTTATTTAGAGGTGAGGTTAGATTTTGATTCGTTTTTGTTGATTCTAGGGTTTGTAGATTGCGGCATTGTTTCAAAATAGGTACATCTTTGGTTTTTTCAGTAGTATTGATTTGATTTTACGGTTTATGGCTTTAAGGATGAACTAATTGGATCTTATAGTGGTGTTTATTTTGGTTTTTGGTACACTTTCTCATTTTAGGCAGATTTCGTGAATTTATTGGGCATTTTTATCTGCATTTCGAGAGCATAAGATTGATATAAAAATTGGAGATTTAGTCTGAAAAAAACTTGGGTAAAGAGGTCAAAATTTCAAAACTTTTGTATGCTGAGATGACATTTGCATTAACAGAAGAAATGAGTGTTAAATGGTGACTTTAGATGTAATTAAATTGGTTCTTGTGTTGTTTATTTTGGGGAGGGTTGCTTGGACTTTTTGGTGCATTATCTAATTTTAGGCGATTTTCCTGATTTATTGGATGTACATATTGAGAACATAAGATGGATATACATTTTGGAGATTTTAATCAGAAAAAGGGGTAAAAAGGTCAAAATTTGATGTCTTTTGCATCCAGAGGTTGGACGCTTGTTAAATGTTTCTGAAGTCAGATAATGTTGAAATGATATAGTTATTATTTTTTATCGATAAAAAAAAAATATAGTTATTATTTTTTTAAAAGGTGAAATGATCTAGTTACTTAGTTACAAGCTTCAAGTAGTTTGTGCAGATTTCATGGTTTCTCTTTGCTAATTCATCTGAACTGTAAATTTGAGGAAATTGTTGAGGGGAGTTCTGATAATCTTTGGTCTCGACCCAAGGTTTGGATTGGAATTGGGAGTTGCCTTGAGATAGAATTGAATGGCAGAAGATAATTCGTTTATCTGAACCCAAAATAATTGGGAATTATGGACTAAGAAAATAGTGATTAAAGAATTATTACCCCATATTTTATCTGTGTGAATCAACCAATGATGGGTTGTACTGATTTGCTTCTGTACTGATCTCAATTCCTGAAATTGGTTCCATTTATTTGGCTGGTGTTTTTTCAACAGTTTTCTTTTTTCTTAAATCATTTTTCTAGTACTTAAATGGTTTCAGAAAAATGACATCTAGGCCTCCCTTTCTCTTTCTTATTATTAATATATTTGTTCTGCTTTACCTGTTGAAAAAAAAAGGACTTTGCTCTAGTCATAACCAAAATTATTGGTATAAGGCTTTGTTGTTGTTGTAACAGGAAACACAGTATTTGATGTTCAAAAATTTCTAATCTTAGAAGAACCGTGGTCTATATGTGCTCGTCAGTTGTTAGTTGAAAATGGATTTTAATTATTGAAGAGGTTTTTCTGCTTCACCAACTTTTACTAAGAGCACACCAATTCATATGAAATCAACAAAGAATTAAAAGAAATCTTGGTGTGCTATAATAAAAGGTTGCTGTGGCAATATAAGTTCTCTTATTGAACATAGAAAGAAATGTCTTGGCAGTTTTCACTAGTTTTTGGGTGTTCCCGAATTCCAATGGAACTTTTCAGCAATTGAGAGTTTTCTCCTGCATTATTTGTTTCCACGGTAGGTTTGTGAATGGTGGCTGTATGAATACCTTATGTGATAATTTTATTATGCTTATGGAGGAGTATGTATGGATGTGTAAGTGTGTACTAGATTTGCAAGGGCAGATCGAGCAATATTTCTATAACAAAGGTAGAGTGTCTGACATTTTTTGGCAATGGTGTCACTTCTGATTTGACAATCCTCTTTCAATATTCTAAGCTAGAAGATGACAAGACCAAGTTGAATAGCACGTAGATTATTGACTTGGTTGGGCTCTCGTGGGAGATTGCTCAAGGCTCTAAGCATATCACTTTGGTGCTAGATGAATTATAATTATAATTTTCTTTTCTGATAAGTAAATGTGTTAGTGTTACTAGTGGATAATAAATTGAATTAGTTAAAGTTACGCCTTTGCAATTCCTTATGTAAAAGGATTGACATTGAAAGAGATTAAAGGCACTATTATAACTAATTCGAAGCAAGGTATTTAATTTTGGCTTCAGTGTCTATTTCTGCAAGCACCTCAAAGCAGAAATATTTTGTTTTCATTTGTTTTTGTGCAGTCTATTGTGAAATGAGGCAACATTATCCTGACGGAATTTTCTAACTACCATAACATACTATGCAAATAGAAGTAAGATGTATGTTGTTTTATGGTGATTGTAATGGTATCTAACAGCCGTAAGTTGATTTGAAGGTTCTTGTAACAATGATCTAACATGTCTCTCTTATTTGGGAAGCATAAGGTATTCAAAACTATTAATATCAATTAGTGGGCATTGGTTTAAATGGAGGTGATATTATATATAGGGTGTTTGGTATCGATTTGGTTTCTCCTCTCTGCCTTCTGTTGGTGTGTTGAGCTCAAATTCATATGTTATACACCACTTAAATCATGGATATTTAGTTTACACTTGCAATATTTTACAGTCATGGTCTTTTGGCACATGCACACAATTTGAAAATGTAATCTATCAATCATCCTTTGTTATTATTTTTTTTTCTTTTTGGCAGTTAAGGGGGGTTAGGCAGACCCCCGACCATCCTTTGGTATTTTGTTAGTGAATCTATTGTTCATTTGATACTCAAAGAAACTGACAAAGGTTGGTTCTCCAGGTCATGATGCAGTAGCGAGCTTTAAATTGGAAAGGTCAATCTCTATGTTGGATGCGAATATTAGGCGGCTTGAGTACGATATCTATGAAGAAATATCCATTCCCAATTCCACAGTACGCACTCTCTCTCATAATCACCAAGTTGGGATACAGGTTTAAAACAAGAAGGGAAGCTTGGGGAAAAAAACAGGAAAAAAATCTTAAATATAAAAAAATAAAATAATATATTAAAAATGATAAAAAATGCATTCATAATCTAATTATAATGAGTCATTTATTCTAAATTTTTAATATATTTTGAGAAAAATAAATATTATTGAATATATATGCATGATAACATGTTTTCACACATAATTATACATTTTATGATGCTAAAAAAAGTATAAACATTAATGTATCTATTGAGAAAAATAACAAACTATTGATTTAAAAAAAAAAAAAAAAACTTAACATCAAGACTTTATCATCAAATCCTACATTAAACAATGTACCAAATAACAAAAACTCACAAGGCCATAGAAATTAATCACAGACCTATAAAAATGGTTTATTTTTATTTTAAAAAATCGTGTTTAAAACGTAAAAGTCGTGTTTATAACATAAATACACATTTTTTGAAAAAGTCTAGTTTTTTAATTTTTATTTTATTGTTTTACTCGTCAAAGGTACAAAATGTGTTTTAAACAAGACTTTTTTAATATATTTTTAACTGGATTTTTTTTGTTACTGCTACTATCTCTATGGCTCTATACTCTGATCTAATGTTTTGACTAAACCAGGTGGTTATTTTATCTCTAAAACCCTCAGCTGGATTAAACTCAACAAATGTGGTGTTTGGGGTTGTGCCTAACTCAACACACTCAAACATATCATCAGCTAGCCTAAGTTTGCTCAGGTCAGCGTTTGTATCCCTGGTTGTAAATGAATCATCTCTCCACTTGACCCCATCCTTGTTTGGGGAGGCCTTCTCCTTTAAGGTGTTAAAGTTCAAGGGAGGAATTACAGTGATCCCTCAGCAGAGTGCATTTCTTCTGCAGAAAGTGCAGATCCTTTTCAACTTCACTTTGAGCTTCTCTATTTATCAAATACAAGAAAATTTCGATGAGTTGAAGAATCAACTGAAGTCAGGGTTGTATCTAACTCGATATGAGGTTTGGTCATTTTATTTATTTTCTTGCCATTTTATTTCTACTTACATATGCATGCATTTTTTTCCAAGAGCACAACATGCTGTACCCTAGTTTGAATAGATTTAAATTTGGTTCTTTGATAGGCTATTCTAGTGGTATGGAACCCATGGTTTTAAATCTCGTTCGACGGTCCAAGACTGAGATGACTCACCCGTATCAGGCTTCACACCATCTCGCGAGATAACTGAGATGACTTGGACACTATTTTGAAAATCTTGATCGAGTCAGTAAAACTTGACCGGGTCAACTGGGATTTTGTATATTTTGATTAAAATAATTATTTTCTTTTAGTATTTAAATAATTATTATAAAAATAAAACATAATTTTTTGATTAAAATCTTCTAATATACCTTATTTTATGCCTATAAAAAGCCCTTATTTTATAAAAAAATTTATTATTGTTTTCATATAAATATATGAATAAATCATTCTAAACCGAGTTAAATGATTAATTTTTTCTGAGACAACTTGCCCATGGATGAGACGAGACATCAAACCGAGTTTTTGAAACCATGATGAAAACCACATATGCTTCATTTGGTTCTTGTATTTCTTAATCGTTGAGGGCCACATTGGTTGAAGAGCAGAAATATCTCTAAGAAATGACCCATTTTACCATGGCTTTTAATATCGTAGGGCTGTGGCTGCTTCTGTGTAGTGCCACATGAAACAGGAAAACACCCCTCTTTCTTTGGGAGTGTGAATTTCAACTACAAAAATTCCATTTTTCCATACAATTAGAGACGATGGAAGTACACTACGTCATGTATTTTTGTTTATTTGATAATCTCAGGTCACAATATTTGATTGATGAGGTTCTATGTGATTGCAGAATTTGTATGTAATCTTGACAAATTCATATGGGTCAACAGCAGATCCTCCCACTACTATTCAGGCATCTGTCCTGCTGGCAATTGGAAATAGTCCTCCCCCACTGCCGAGGTTGAAGCAATTGGCTCAAACCATCACAGGTTCTCATGCAAGAAACCTAGGCCTCAATAACACTGTATTTGGTAGAGTCAAGCAAGTACGGCTCTCATCTGTTCTTCAACACTCCCTCAATAGTGGTGGCAATAGTGGCACATATGGGTCACCTAGTCCATCTCCTTTGCCTCACCCAACCCACCGACATCACCGCCACCATCGCCACCAACACCACCACCATGATCTCCCTCTTGCCCCTGCACCTGCACCCGAGAAAAGCCTCCAAGCAAAACCACCATCGGGTTGCCGAATTGGGTTTAGTGGAAAGGTCAAGAGACCATCTCATTCAGCCCCTACTGTTGCACCAGTGGTGTCTCCGCATCATTCCACTGTCCCACCACATCCTCCTGTGCATCCACCTGCTCCATCCTCGTATTTGCTTCCTACATCTCCTTTACCATTAGTGGTTTTTGCACATGTTCACCCTCCAAGCAAGACACCAGATGTGGACCCTCCTGATGCAACAGAATCAGCTTTACCATTATTATCGTCATGTGAGTATTCTTTTTTTGTGTCATCTTAATTCGGTGCTTACTTTAAATTTAAGCTAATGTATATATACATATATTGGCACCTCAACTGTTACTTAGTACACCCGAATTTCTTAAATTAGTTATCACACCCTAATTCAAGATTAAAAGGCACACTTCAAACATTACAAAGGTTTGGCTCAAATTATAATCTCAACATTACATACAAAACATCATTACTCTCACTCATAAAATTTTAGTTGTTATTTACAACTAAACCCAAAAAATTGAAATCTAGCAAAAAAAAAACAAAGAAACAAAGCGAGAGCTTCTATTGGCACCCAACTTTTACTTATTCTCTACCATTCACTTATTTTCTTTATTTTTAATTGGTGTGTAACAAGTAAAAGTTGGATGTCTGATTCGTTGGATCAACCAGATGTAGGGAGAAAACTCGAGTTCATACTAAGTAGAGGGATAAACATGGTCTTAAAAAGACCAGATATTATGTGCATCGAGTTCAACATCTCTTGGTGCATTTGTTTTGTTGTCTTTTCAGATAAGGGACCTAATTTCTAACACGAAGCCCATGGTTTTATCGGTTTTGTTAATTTATTTTTCTAGATTTTAGGTTTTTTTTTTTCTAGTTTTATTATTTTATTTTATTTTGTTTAATTCTTTTTTTGGTTCTAGATGGAAAGGGATGGTTGCAAGGTGGTGTTGATCATGCCAAACAATGCTGAAATAAAAAGGGAGATTCTGTTGCCACACCAACTTTTGCTAATGCCACCCCATTTCATATATAACTCACCAAATTAGTGCACGTCTTGGGGGTGGTGTTAACAAAAGTTGGTGTGGCAATAGAAGCTCTCTAAAAAACAATCACTGCCTTTGCTTTTTTTCTTTTCCTTCTTTCTGTTCCTTATATGTGAAGAACATTCCTTCTAATTTTCTGTATTTGCAGCTTCTGCAGGTCCTCTTCAACTTGTTCAATGGTCACTTGCATTACTTCTACCTTTGATAACACATTTATTATGACAGAAAGAAAAGAAAAGAGTTATTTTTTCTACTTAAAAATCGCCTCTTTGGTATCTAACAAGGGGTATCTGGTTTGGATGTTTCAAGTGTAAAGGAGACTGGATGAGTTTCATAAGCAAAAGCGACACCAAAGATGCGCCTCACATTGAGTGGGTATAGTTTGTGTTTTGTGCGTGTAAATATCAATTATAATTCAGTGGGCACAGATGTGTTTTTAGGTCAAAGCCACATAGGTGGCAGGCCCTTGTTTACATGTACACCATGCTTTTTCTGGGTACCACTTCTCTGTCTTCTTCAGAAATGAGTAAGAAAGAAAAATTGAACATTACCACAACAAACAGATTATATTCCCATTAGGTTATTCTACATGCCATCTTTTGTGGCACTTATACTTATCGTCTCTGTCGTTAGCTGTTATGGTGGAATTCAACTTTGTTATCCTCATTATGCGCTTTTAGGGGCATAGACAACTTTTAATTCGATATCGAGAATGCAGTAAATGTAAGTTTGTAATACGAATCCGAAGTAGCATGTTAGGGTGCAACAAACCCTTTATATATTATATATGGGTCAGGATCCGTGTATACATATATCTACAAATTGTTTTGTCCTATGTGAGCTAAAAGTTTCGGATTGAGCTGATTTTTGGTGAGGATGATCTCAATGATGAGGAGGTCATCCTCTCCAAAAATCGGCTAATTTTAAAACTTCTAACCCCATATTTATGAGTTGAAGAATTGTGGACCGTCCATTTTTTGTAAACTACTTTTGATGAGGTTAAAAGTTTCAGATTGATCTGATTTTTGGTGAGGATGATCTTATCGTAAGGATCATCCTCACCAAAAATCAGCTCAATCTAAAACTTTTAGCCCACAGAGGACAAAAACTGTTTTAGATATATGAGTAGATATATGTGTACATGGATCCTGATCATATATATATATATATATTTATATATATATAAATTCTTCGACTTGGTGAAGATGGTGAGAATCATCTAAAAAACTTGCTTTGTTCTAAAAATAGGAAAATTATCGCATAGAGAGAATTTATAATCCTTGTGGTTTGCCAATAAAAAATGTTATTTCAATAGAAGCATAATTTCTCAACAATATATAGTTTCTCTTGTTTAAATAACTAAATTAATGTGTCGCGAATTCGATGTAATAAATTACCAAAAATCTTTTGTAATCTAAGATAACAAAAATCAAACAAAATTCTCGTTTTCATTTGAAATCAGTAAAGATTTATATTATTATTTATTAAAAATAGCTCTAGTTATACCATTTTGAATCAATAAATCTTGAGATACTACTTAGATACCCTTTAACTTTTCTAGTAGATGAAATCCTGCTATTAGATATATAAATAGATAGGCCACTGATAGCCAAACTCCAAAGCTCTGGTGAAGCCAAAGCCCCAAAGCAACTTGATAAACAGAACATGTCCATGAGACATGATTGAAAGGTGCAATATATTTATTTTTTATATTTAAATGTCTAAAGCAAAGCACTAAAAATTATAAGATCAAAACACAATAAAAAGCTGAATTATAATCGATATTTAGATGCACCAAAATTAAAATTAAAATCGTCCTTGGTGTCGCTTACACTAGCGAAACTCACCCCTTCTTCACGTTTGAAATTGAGACAAAATACTACTATCAAAGAAGTAAATTTAACTAGAAAAAACAACTGCCTTCCCATTTCATTGTCATAACAAATGTCTTGTTCGAGGGAAAAACATTGCAAGTGACCATTGGAAAGACAAAGAATTAATTAAAAGACAAGTTAATAGACCTTAGGCCTAGTGATCATATAAGAGAGAAAAAAAAAGGCAAGTGAGTGCTGAAGAAGAGAACCTGTGTTGGTTTGAGGCAACTGTTTTAATCTTGGCAATGTTTGATTGTCTCAACAATAGTAGGAGGGCCATCATTTACCCGTGCTTGAAACCTTTTCAATCTGAATGTAAACCTCATCATCTCTTTGGAAAAACATTCGACATCCTCTACACGTAAGTGTAGGACATGCAAGTAGTTCAAGGACAACAACTCAGCCAATCTTGCATTACTTCCATCTTCCATTCCCTCAGTCTCCCACCCCTTAAAACTATCCTCCATGTACAGCTCTTCTAAGTAAAACAATCTTAATAACTGGTACCTTGGGATAGTTTCAAGATGGTTGGTGTGTGACAAGTCTAATAACTTCAGATTGCTCAATTCCCTTATTTCTTCAGGCAACCTTTGTACGAGAGTCCTTCTTAGAGAAAGTATTTCGAGTTGCTTCAACTTTCCAACTAGAGATGCATCTAGTAACGGATTATTCCCTAGATCGAGAGTCTGAAGTTTCATGAGGCACAAGAATGATGATGGTAGCGATGAAATACCAGTGTCCTGTAGATCTAGAGTCACAAGAGATGTTGTTCTTTCGAAAAAGCTTTAAGGGATTTTCTTCTAAGTAGAGTTCCTTGACAATGATAAGGAGAAGAGTTGGGGACACTTGGATTGATCGGAGACGAGTTTATAGATTTTATTACCCATAAGGGACGTTCTCTTAGATGCAGGTTCTAAATAAATCTCGTCCCATCTTGTCAATCCCAAGCCTGCCTTTGTAATAAAACCATTGTTTTCTTCAGATGCAATTGATAGGACTATATCATAAACGACACCATGCATCCTTACATGTCCAGGTCGATCACCTTTTAACAGCAAACATGATGGTATAAGCTTATCCAATATTGCATGCAATCGAATTCTGCCTTCATCTATAGTGGAGACATTTTGAAATAGCTTCTCTCCCATCACATATCTCATCAATTCTTCCTCCTTAATATTGTGATTCTTAGGGAAAAGACAACAATATAACAAGCACCATTTGATTTCTTCACTTTCCAAGTAATCATAACTAGACTTCACCGAGGAGAAGACGGGCAAATGGTTATTGAAATAGGTAGACTTCTTCAAATCAGAAACTATAATCTCCCACAAATCTTGCTGCAGGTACATCTTAGCTTGCATATTCCTTCCAACCGTTACAATTGCCAAGGGAATACCTCCACATTCATTAACAACCTCCTAAACAATCTTTTTGAAGAGGTAGAGTCAACAACATCAAATAAATTCTGTTGAAACAAAATCAATGGGTCTTGCTCTTGTAGTCCTTCAACTTTGATGTTCTTTTGCATTTCCATTCCATTACAGACATCTTGGCTTCTCGTTGTGATTACAACTTTGCAATCCACATGATTATCTCCTAAAGAGATTCCCACCATAGCTAAATCCAGTCTCTGCCATAGATCATCTAAGATTACAAGTACCCGCTTCTCTTTTTTCAATCTTTCTGATAACCATTCTGCTCTTAGACAACTGCATTGCTCCTCATCAACTTCTCTCATCCCCAATAGCCATGTGAAGTGACATTGGATATTTTTAAGGTTTGGATTTTGGGACACCTTATGCATCAAAATCACATTGAAGAGACCATCTCTTCACACTTGTTTCACTACATTTTCAATCAAGTCTGTCTTGCCCATCTCTGCCATCCCATATACCCCAACTGTATGAATGTTTTCGTCCGTCGATGCCGTCATGATTTCCTTGGTAACAGAATCGTCTCTGGATGAAAAAGTCTGAAAACCAGAATTGTGTAGAAAGATGTACGGAGGGGCAGGGTCTGATACTGAAGTGGATCATCTCTAGTGCTTCTTTACCCAGATGATGACGAGCCAAATAATGCCAACTACTATTAGTGATCTCTTCGGCTTTATCGTTCAATTTCTTCGCCTCGTCTTGGACCGAGATCACCTCATCTAGCCACTATTGAACTAGTGGTTTGGCTAAATATCCATTCCTACGACCCATTTGGACCAAACGTTCTACTCCCTCTCTCATACTTGCTAAAAAACTCAATTTTTCTTTAATGATTTCAACATTTTTCTCTCATAAGATCACGAACCCAATGTGAGAAAGAATGAAACAATTAGTAGTTTCAGCACGATGATATTGAGACAACAGAAGAATAAATAAAATATTAGTATACAAACAAGTTATTCCATAATAATGTAGATCTATACTTTATCTTGTGAGGCTAGGAGGTAGAGAGTAAGACCTCCTAGAGGTAATCTCCTCTTATAAGTCCTCAATAACCTCTTTAAGAGCGTTAGAGTAGGTTTTACATTCTTTCTTTGTTTTCATGTAATTTAAATTCATAATGTAGATGTTCTAATTTCTTTACTTTACTTGCACTTTAAATTTCTTAGAATAATAGTTCTTCTTGTTTTGCCTACTTTGATGGTAATAGAACTAGAGAGTAACTCCATTTGGAGGTAATCTTTTCTTAATAAGTCCATCAGATGCATGCACTTTGCATACACTCACCTATAAAATGACTACAAACAAGAGTGTAGGTCCCTATGGACCTGTATTCTATCTTTAGAGTCAACAAAAACAGTCCAAAATAGACACATTGCATGCATAAGGTCGTAGTCTTTCCACAGGCCCAACTCATGGACACTTCCTAAAGGTTAAACCAATAAAAAAAAGTTCCCGAGTGAGCATATAAGCTTCTAAAGAAGCTTTGGATTAAAGAAGGTGAAATTCACATGAATTCTCACTCAAATCCTAAGTTCATAAAAAATTCCAGCAAACTACATTTCTATTTTAGCGTGCTCATTGTCTCATTTTATTTTTCTTTCAAAATTAGACTATAGATTTTTTAAAAATGGTCATGGAATATAAAAGAAGGTGAAATCCTCATGGACTCTCACTAAAATCCTAGACTCATAAATTTTTTTCAACAAGCTACATTTTTATTTTGGCTTGCTCATCGGTCTAGATTCTTAGTTTCCTAAAATTAGACTATAGTAGTTTGATATCTTAAGTTTCTTTATAATTTTCTTGGTTTTTTTTTCAAAATCAAGTTAAAGTTTATAATCTTCATCTATGGTCATATATTGGTAAGTATCTTAGGATGGGTGGGACAAAGGTGCTTAACACCTTCCTTGTCCCTCAACCAAACTCTTTACCTTAAAAATCTTGGTAAATCATTCCCTTTATCTTTTTGATATGTGAGTCACTATAAATTAACAAAATAAAAATTTTAAAATCCTTTTTATAATGTCCATTCACACTTTAATTGAATGGTGGCGATTCCTAATTAAACCCGTGTAGATGAACTTAAAACCTTATCAAAGGTTTCGAACCCCACGTATCTACACATATAATATAAAAAATTCAATTATGGTGTGCGTTGTCCTTATTAATTACCCTTAATTAATATCCAATTTATTGCACGAGTCCGGCAATTGAGTTTTATTCCCTCACTACATGCTGAACTCTCAAAATCATTGTTGAAAGCTTTGCTAGAATGCCATGAATCCAAATCTCACATGCCCAAGGTATAGAATGACCTTGAAGCCCCTTAATTAAAAGGACTGTACTTACAATGCAGAAGCTATCTTCCATTTAATAACAAAAATTCTATGAGAGTTCTTTTCTGATGAATTCCAAAATTTTCTTATCCTTTAATTGTTTCACGTTGCGTCAATGATCCACAAGAAAATCATTCTTCTTGGGAATATTTTTCTCATCTTGACAGAATTAAAATTCTCACACCCAAGCCCCAAGAAAATTATTTTTTTCTACCAAGGTAGAAAAATCCTAATTTTATACTCTCCAAACTATTAACCAACTTTTTTTTTTGTTTACATTTTGGTAATGTGCACATTCAAACGCTTTCTGACAATAAAGTCTACCTTAGAAATATAATTATATTATATTCTGAAAATAAAATGTTCGTAATTGCAAAAGCTAAATAAACACGTGACGGAATGCACAATAAATTGTTATCTTGATGATTGACATTCAATGTTGTTGATCATTCCTTAATGTTGCATCATTGATTGGGTTCGTCAAGCAAAATTTAGATAAACTGGAATGTTTGTAATTGCAAGGGATAAATACACACGCGACGAAATGCAAATAAATTGTCATCTTGATGATAGACTTTCAATGTTGTTGATCATTCCATTTGACATATTCGAGGCGATTGTTCCTTAAGGATTAGATGATACATTTTTGTTATCATATTGATTTATTGTTTGATCAACCCAATAAGGTATAAAGTTAGGTGTAACGTACCAACCACTGTGGACAGAGTTGACAACTCATCTTGGTCCTATCAAAATGGACCTTGAAGATATGGGAATGCTGCATTTAAATTTGATATTTAAAAATTTACTAAATTAACCAAGATTCCTATAGAAATTAATGTGACTTTAAATGGTAAGTCTCTCTCTTTTGGCCTATATGTACCCTTCGTTTTCATTACATTTTTGCTCAAAGTGAGTGTTGAAAATCTTGTTTTTGTTCTTTGTCGATTATGACGCCTCTAGCTTTCTTTTATTCTTTTGAGATCTATATATCTGTAAGATTTTTAGAAAGTGTTAGAGATGTTCTTGTTTGGTCGTTGTTTATGACATTTCATGGAGAAATGGTTCCAATTCATGTGGCCAACTTGCTTTGAAGGGTGGTGATGAACATAAGAGGTCTGTGGCACACTTGACTCTCTATATGCTATCCGTACTTCTTCTCAGCCTTGGCCATGAAAGAACGGTTTCAAGAGAGGCTTCCCTGTTAGGTACAGTGTTAGTTTCGTAATTCTGTTCGAAAAAGCTGTTAATAAAAAATAACAGTTCTAAACGTTTTCTGTAAGAGTAAAAATTATAAATTTTCTCCATTTTCTTTTGTATTATATATTTCTCCAATCAAACGTGATAGTTGAAACTAATCAAAGAGAAGTATTGCTAATTTTTGGTTTTTGTTTTTGTTTTTTTTTTCCTTCTTTTCTGACATTAAAGAGATTTTCAATATTTCTGCTTTATTGTTAGTTTTTGGTTTTGGTTTTTTTTCTTGATCACAACCTTTACCCAAATCTCAGATATTTTAGGATATGTATGGCAATGGAGGTTGGCACAAAGCCTGGAAAAGCCATTACTTATTAAGAGAAAGATCTATCAGTTTGTTATGCTCGGCTGCTGAGGCTCATGGACGAAATGAAGGGTTCCGAATCTGATCCTTCTCACTCGGATATAAAGGCTGAGATAACCACTCTCCAGCGCATCTCCACCGAGTTGGACGAGAAAGTGAGTGTTAGTTAACAAGTACATCAAAATATCTATTTTATTGTTCAACAGTTAGTAATTCTCACTTGTGTGTTTGGTTGCACAGCTTTTACAACTACAACAATTTGCCTTACAACAAACTCCTCTATCCTCGGAAGACATGGAAATGATTTCGGCCAAATCAATAAGTATCCTGAATAACATGCTTCCAAGAGTGTCGAACTCTTCAGAAACGAATAACAAAAACAACGGTGTGAATGCGGACACTCCAACTGATTCTTCCGCTAAGACAGGTGCAAGTGGCATGCACAAGTGTGGTAGGGAAAGGTGTTAAGAGAGCACGTATAGGCCCAGGCAGTGCAGAAGCTGATTCCTTATCCAAATTATCTTGAAGGTTTTTCTAGTGGCTCATGCCCCAAAGGTCACAATGACAGCAATCGCAATTGTACCCCCCAACTGTACAGTCAATACATGTGTAGTTTCTTACCCAGATTGAATTTTCTACAGTACTGTGATTTTTGAGTTATGAATATGATTTTTTTCTATCATCATCATTTGTGTCTAACAAACTTCTACAACAATTAGGATTCAAAATGACAAAATTAACAAACTTCTAACTCAGATTTAAAATGCACATTTAACCCTTCAATCCGACCCATCTTCTTTTGGTCTTCTTTGTTGATACCTTGTCCTACATGTCCATATATGCTAAACTAAGTACCTGTTGAATTCTCATGAAGTAAAAAAAAAATGTGACTTCAAAATAAATTTAGAGGAACAATAGTTTTTTAACAGACCCCAAAATTTTGGAACAAAGTTTTCGGGGAGATGATGATGTTGTACACATCTATCATTACAGCAAAATAGGGCTATAGCGACAGCCGCTATTGGCCGTCGCAAAATCATATAGCGACAGTCACACTAGCCATCAGTGGTCGTCGCTAAAAGCTTCCTCGCTGTATGTTTTACCGACGGCCTTTAAAAGGCTTTGGACTTATAGCGACAGCTGCTATTTGTTTTACACATGCCCCCCCACCCCCACATGTGTTGCTGAATATTGGAGATACCTTGACCCCAGCTACCAACATGAAAAGACCCAAATGCCCCTCGTCTTCAACTTTCATAAATCTAACTATTTTCTGAATCACCTGATTCTATTCTTTGAAGTCATTTTCCTATGAAACAAATATCATTCATTCGAATTACATGAAAAATTACAAACACGAAGATGAAATTCTACAAAATCAAAAATTCGAAATTTTGAAAGAGATTAATTAAAAAAATAAAGACAATCGATCACCTGAAAATTCTACTTGTACTCATCCACTAACATCTTTAGCTGATGCACCATTTCCCCCCGATTCAAAACCAAACAATTAAGAACAGAGTGAGACACCTCAATTGCTTGTTAGCATGATTGAGATCCTATGATGTTCCATCCTTGAAATACTCTTGACTCAAGGTTGCTTCATAGAAAATATACGATTCTGTCTAATAACGAGCCTCGCTTATACTCTCATCATCATCTCTTCTCTTCAATTCTTTATCTTCCATGGAACATCAACAACCACCACCCATATTGTATTTTTTGTTTTTCATCATCTCTCTTTTTCTTCTCTTCATTTTGATGGTTAAGAGATTCAAGAAAACAAAAACAGACGAGAAATCAACCCAAACCCAAACCCTTCTCTCCTTCTTAAGATGCCCTTTCTCTTCAACCATTAATAAAACCCATCAGACCAATAAGACAACACATCCCCTGCTTTTAGAGATCCTAACCCCCAATCTACCCAAAAATGTATTTGAAGCATGTCATTATTCTCAAAAGTCAAATGTCATACCTGAGAATATTTCTTTTTTTGCATGCGAGAATGGTAATATCCTAAAAGCACATTCAAAAAATTATCAGAACATATGTAACTACCCAATTAACTCTATAAAGGTGACTAAGGCCTACAAAGTTGATTCTAGGGCCTTATTTACAGAGACATTTAAGATTGAAAAATGCATAGGATGAACTAAACTAGGAAGGAGTCATTTACGCTCATTCCTAATACTCTTAACTTTGCAGCCTTGTCTGTCATATTGAGGATGTGGTATTATATTCATCGCGCCTCATTGTACTTCATAGTTGTCAACTGAACCATCAATGTGCCTGCAAGTGACTTATCAACAAATTTAATTTTTTTTTTCACGTTCTTTGGGTACTCCTGCGCGTTGTTAGTCGGAGGTAGGGAGGTCTTGATAATGTTAGTGATAGCTATCTTCATGAATACCAGACTAAGCCTATTCGATCTTTCCCAAGAGAGAATTAAGTTTTCTTATTCCACAGTACTGTTCTCAATTAATTATGTAGGTTTTGTAAAAATAAGTGCTAGGTCAAGATCCTAAACTCTTAAAGTGAATTGTATGTGTTCATACCATTTTGAAAAATTCAATCTGATAAGGACTAGGATTATGGATGCTTGAGAATGGAACGAACCAGGAACTAAAATTTTATAAGGACAATGCTCTAGTTAGTGCTTTGAATTTTATTAAATAATGATGAACTCATTAACATCACCTAAATTTATCCTTTGGGTTAAACTAGGTATATTTATTGTTCACTCATCTAAAGGGTAAAAACTAATTTTATTCACTCTATAAGGATAATATAATCTATAAATTTATTCAGTCAATTTTGGTATCTTTGAATATCTAATCCTAGTTCTGTTAAATTATATAGATTATATTACTTTACCCAGAGTTCAATTAGTTAAGTAAAATTCACCTTTGGGCTAATCCCATTTAGCTAATTGAGTCCGCAATTGTAAATATTATTATTCCTTAATGTCACCCCGATGACCAAATTTAATACAATTAGATATTTCATAAATTTTACTAATTAAGACTACTTTGGTGATTACAAAATTAATAAAATTTACATTTCATCAAATTGTTCAATTATATTTACATAAAATTTTGATCAATACAAAATTCAATATCAAAACAAACTAATGCTAATAGCAAAAATTAGAATCACATGCTTATAATAAATCCGAAATTCAAGAATCCAACATCTAGAAATTCAAGAATCCGAAAATTTTCAAAATCATAATTGGCATGTATACATATCAAAACCGAAAACGAAATTGACAACTTACGTATACGTATGCTAAAGCAAAATTCCAAAATCGAAATTGAAACATACATGTGAATACCGAAAATTTCAATATCAATTATACACATGAATAAACTGAAAATTCTAAAATTTGAATATACATGTGCAAACAAAAAATTATGAAATTGAATATTTATGATGAACCAAAATCTAAATTGATTATTCATTGTTAAACCGAAATCTGAATTTGAATACATACGTGTATAAATAAGTAATTTGAAATTTTAACGTACATTGATAAATCGAAATCTGAAATTGAATATTCATTGATAAACCAAAATCTATAATTTGATTACAAATTGAAATCTGAATTTGAACATATACATGTATAAATAAGAATTTTGAAATTGAATACACATTGATAATTCGAAAATTTGATATTGAATATATGTGTATGGGCAGGAATTTGAAATTGTATATACATGTGCAAACCGAAAAAATTCTGAATTGGATATACACGTGCAAACCGAAATTCTGAAATTGAATATATACGTGTATAAATCAGAAATTTGGAATTTAATATACATTGTATAAATCGAAAAATTCTGGATTGATTATACGTGTATAATTCAAAATCTGAAATTTCAATATACATGAACAAATCGGAAAAATTGAAACTGAATGTATATTTTAAAATCAGAAAAACCAAAATTAATATGTATGTATAAATCAGAAATCTGATTTGAATATACATGTATATTTCAGAAAATCTAATTACGGATTGAATATATAAATCGCAATATATTAAAATCAGAAATCCCCAAAAATTATTGAATGAATACATTTATAATTTAGAAATCTAAAATACCGATTGATTATATATACAAATTAGAAAATCTTTAATTCTAATTGATTATTCGAGAAATTGGAAATTTCAAAACGATTTGAATATATATAAAAATAAAAATTTCATGTATCAATTGAACCTATGTAAAATCAGAAAATCAAAATACCAAAATTGAAATTACACACATATATGACAATTCAACAATCATGGTCATACGATGAGATCAAGAAATTGACACAAGAATTTTATGAAAATCTTTATTTACGAATAGTAGCCAAGATATGGAGATTTAAAAATCATGCTTTGATACCACATGTTGTAAAATTTACACATTCAAATATTCAACATGACTTTCATTATCCTAATAAAAACTAATCAATGCATATCTCAAACATATATATTCATGTTAAATTAAAATAAGGTATAGTTACTTATCTTGTGTCATCGCAATTTAATATTTGATTCAATGTGTTGGACGTGTGTACTTCAATCCACGTTCCTTGTAGCCTTTGAAACTTCGATGAAATTTATTGCTAGACTCACCTTCCCACTTCTTTTTATATGGATGGGCTGGGTTAGTGATTGATGGATATCACTTATCTTATTTTGTTGTTCTCCACAAATTGTTATGTGTTCAACGTATTCAATATAGGTTAGTTGATCCCCTCTCATAGAAGAAGGTTGAGGGCCTAGAATAATTTTTTTAATAGGTTTTCTATCCATCAAGCACTATGTGAAAAAGGCCCATATTTGACGGTCTTAGCCCGTCAAATTTCTCAAAATTTGACGGACCCTCCCGTCAAATATTTTCTTGTAGAATTTTTTTTTTGACGGCCCTGGACTATCAAATTATTGGAGAATGGACTTCAAAAAAAACAAAAAAAAAATCCATAGAGTATGACCGTCAAATTTGGAGGTTTAACAAACAATAGCACGATCCTCTAATTCACCAATCACAATGAACGAAATAATAAAAAAAAACCAGAAAAAGAAAAAACAAAAGAAAAATCATAAAACAAGCTCCAAATTAAACTAAATAACCCAAAATTAATATACATGTAAACCTCTTTGTTAAGATCGAAAATTCTGTCGAAGTTACAAATAACTGACAATAATTAAACTAAATAAGACCAAATAATATTGAAATTACTGGATCGGCAACATCTTTGGTGGAGGTCGGTGTTGTTATCATTGTAGATTGGGGAGTGAACCCTTGTGCTTCACGTGCCACTTTTTCCTTGGCCTTTTTCGCCCTTTCCAACATATCTTCCTGCATGCAGCATTTCATTAATCATTTTCCCTATATTACATCCATCGATAAGTAAAAACCATTCAAAGGGGAAGAACTATAACTACTTACTAAAAGAAAAAAAAGAATGAGAACGGGAAACATGATAGGCAACCGGGTTAATTAGATTACTATTACATCGGTGGGGAGGGGGTACATAGAACGTGGAGTTCTCGAACACAATGGTAGACTCAAAATTACCTAAAGTTGATACGTTTAAGCTGATTTTAGGTAAATGGCACAAAAATAAAATAAACTTTTTTCATTGAAGAAATATTAAGAATAAAACTTAATTGTTGTTAGGCGAATCTAAAGACTAGACTGTATAAGAACAAAGCCTTCAATGCCAAATTAGTAGACTAACGTTAAAAAATATGCCTTAAATAGGAGTGTCCCTATTTTTGTCTTCTGCAACTGTTTTGAGTGTTTACTTTGGTCCTTAACTCATAATCTCTTTTTACCTCAACAACAACAACAACAACTACAACAAAGACTGTTGTCTGCACCGTCGGTCCTGTTTTCAACAACAATGACTATAGCTCCTCATAAACAACTGCAAACAGGTTATACAAGCAAGAGAAATGTTTGCCTTTCCCTACTACTAGGCTTCCCTAGCACTGCCATTTCAATAATCTTATCTGCTCCTTCAAATGTAATGGCTTTAGAAGAGCAGCAGTTGGTCTTGGAGAGATACATGGACACAAATGAGGGTTTCACTCTCCTCAGACCTTCTTCATGGATTAAGGTCTCTCTCTCTCTCTCTCTCTGCGTGTGTGTGTGTGTGTGTGTGTGTGTGTGTGTGTGTGTATGTGTGGTTTTCTTTTGATTTGGTATACATCTTGGTATGTGGTTTTCTATTTTGATTTGGTGAATTATAAAGAGTCCTAACTGGAACCATAAGGTCCCCCCCACTTAATATGCTTGGGACTGTAACTTCCATTATAACTTTCTTTCTTGTAATCAAGAATTCAATGAAGTCTGCTTTATGGGTTCGGTAAAAGTTGATGTGATATTCTCAGTCCTTATTTTCTTCTTGTTTTGATGGCAGTATCATACAAATCACTGAATAGTGAGTACTCAGTACTCACTCATTTATCTCTCATTTTTTTTCCTCTGTTTTGGGCTGTTTTCTTGGTGACAACATTTTCCATGGCACGTTTGGAAGTATCCTCCTATTTGTTTGTTGAGAGTTGAGACCAAAAAGAATCACCCATATCAGATTTCAGTATAAGTGCTTCTATGGAATTATTTCTATTTGAATCACTCCTATAAGACTTACAATTGGAAGAGTGCTTGTTAGGCAATAGTGTTCAGGAAAGTGTTTTTTTTTTTGGGTCTAGAAGCAATTATAGAAGTTGTGGAATGTTTGCCGAGAAATATTTTTTTTTTGGACATCTTGATCGATAACCTAAAAATTCTAACTTAAGTATTATGGACATTTTTGTCTAGTTTCGTCATGATGGACATTGAACCCAAGATCTAGAGATTTGTTCTAGGCAACTTGGATGGATGGGTGTATGGGTGGTGTGTATGAAGAGAAGCATATATTCAGAACGATCCAACCAAATGGGTATTAAAACAGAGTAAATGACATAAATAGTTTTGAGACAACAATTCAAGTTTAATTATATAGGGAATAATGTCAAGCAATACTAACACTAAAATTGTGCCCAACACTATAACAGGTTTCGACCATATCGATCAGCTATAACTCCCCAAAGAACAGAAGTTAAAGCTCTTCCAAACATATATGAAGCTCCTACAACACATTAAACGCATTATAAGCTTTGTATTATGAAGTACTCAAATGAGATACCAATGTTAACACGTGCTCACCCACAAAACCAGCATAGATCCAATATCTTCTTCCCTTTCCGCAATATGAAAGTCTTGTATCTACAATGAAATTTACTTTATAGGAATATTTAGCACAAATTTGACGTGAAACACGAACGCTACACTATGTAACGCAGTGTCATTGGTTCATAGGCAACTTTAAGAGTACATTGTGACCACATAAAACACTTAGCATTAAAGGATAAACACAGATTTATTTGTCAGGATTTACGAATCTCAATGGTTTGTTTGCCTTTTTTCCTTACTACGTTAATCAAGCTAGTCCTACTCTTATCCAATTATGTAACAATATACTCAAGTTTCTCATACAGCGAGAACAGGATCAGTTGAGAATCAGTTATCAAGAAATCTCCATCAGAAGGAATTAAAGGATAAACACAGATTTTGTACTATTTTAATAGCCAACTTGCATACCTTCCCTTCGGGTTTGTTCCTTTATGGAACCAGAGGAGAATGGTATCTTCTGTAAGCACATCTTGGTCGTAGAGAGATCTCACAATTTCAGGGAATAACTTCATTAGTTTGGCATCCTCGTAGCATTAGATCTAAACTTTGTACAGGAGTTCCAGCTCCAACTTTCCACTTGTACAAAAGGTATTCAGAAGTTTTGCCCATGTTTTTACCTGTCCAAAAACACACATTCCGGTCAACAAATTTAAAATTATGACCTTTCTCGACCTGCCCACCCAAGATAAATAACACCGAAAGAACATCAGAATCAAAATGAGGCATTGTCTAATAAAGAATTGTGCATATCAGGATAGAGAAACTTTTATTGAACATTACCAAGGTTAACTACATGAAAAAATACAAGAGAAAAATGGGAGAAAAAAAAAGAAAAAGAGGGGTAACGACTTAGATTTAAATAATGTCTGAGATAATAGTTTGATGTTATCATTGTCATAGTCAATCCTTGTTAGCACTGCAGTAAAAGAACTTTCGTGGCACAACAGAAATATCGTTCAAATTAAGACAACATATACGATTCAAAATAAAGACAACCGTGGAAAATCACAATCAGGATAACAGGAAAAGAAATTAAACAGAACTGCATACCTTTCAACTGTTTGGCAAAATAAAACAAAAGCAAATAGTTGTTGAGATAAATAAAGAGATTTCCAATGAAGCCTAAAGCTCACCCAAGATCAATAAGATATGCAAAATCACTGACAATAACGATAATCTCAGACTATTTAGATAGAGTTACAATTCATTTTGCTTACTCTCCATAGACAGATCTCATGTCCATGACATTCCTCACTGTAGACCAGTCGATTCCCATCCCACTCAGATACGACTTGCCAACAACCCATTTCCAATGTTCGTAATCCGCTGTGAAATCCTCCGGAGATATTTACCCAAAGAAATCCCTCTCTTAAACACAAAGTGACTAGGTAAGGATGTATATACCTTTCCAGATCATAAAATCCTCTTCGCCTTTCTTGTAAACTGGAGTAGTTGACCACACAAAGTGTAAAACCCCAAATTTTCAATTCGTATCTCGAGGAAAAATAAATAGTAGAATTTTAAGAAAATCTTGAAAGTGGGACTTAGGGGTAAAACTTTAGGATGTTTATGATCATTTTTAATGGAATCTGACCTCACCATTAGATTCAAAATGATCGAAAAACATAGTTTAGCCTGTAAGCACGCTCAAGTGCGAGTCCGAATATAAAGATTTCAAAATCCTTGATTATCGGGTCGGACCAGGCTAAAATAGTGACTTTTTGTTAGAGAAAGAATTAGTAAGATTCGATTATACCATTGAGTTCGTAATGAAAAATTATTGAATATGGACTATTTATATGCCATTTTTGGAGATCAGGAAGTCGAATTATCGTAAAAAATGAAAACGACGTAAAGTTTAGGGGTCACATCAGGCTAAAAGTGTAAACTTTTGATAGAGACATAATTTGTATAAATTGACTATACCATTAGATCCGGAATGAAAAATTAGGTGAAATAGAGTATTCATTTGTCAGTTTTGGAGTCCGGACGGTCAAGTTATCATCGATCGAAACAATAGGCAAAATACTGATTTCGTCCCAAATTTTATATAAATAAAATTACATTTTTTTTAAAAAACTCATCTTCCCCAACTTTTCCATACGGCTGAGACATATAAAAAATGAAAATTTTTTTTCTCTTCGATCTTCCGTCTCAGATCTCTCACAAACGGCTCGCCGTCGACGATCGACGCAGAAGGGAGAAATGTCCGCAGCTACGTTCTCTACAAAACCCACCCAACCTTTCTTCGTTTCACTTTCTATTTTATCTAATATCGTCAAAAATCAGCCGTATTTGGATACAAAAATTTCGAAACTTTGACCTCAGATTTCGTCCGTTTCAGGGTCAAACCGTCTTCCGACGCAGAAGAGAGAAACGTCCGCAGCCTCATTCTCTACATAACCCAACCAAATTCCTTCTGTTTTCTCGTCTTTTTCACCTCGTATAGTAAAAAATCAGCCGTATTTTTATACGGAGATTTCGTAACTTTGACCTCGGTTTTCATCGGTTTCGGGGTCAAACCGTCTTTCACCGTAGAAGGGAGAAGAGACGAGCACATCGAGATCTTCGAAACCACCAGGCCGGTTTCGAAAATCAGCCGCTTCGAAGTTCGATCCGTCTCGATTTCCGTGTCTATCGCCTCGATTTTCGCATACACCCTTTGATCATTTCGCCTAGAGATTGTAAGGAACTTTCAATTTCTATTAATAATCGTAGATTGTGAAAATTGCATTTAGGATTTTATCGGAAAAATTTGAATGTATTTCTAAAATATAGAATTCTTTTATTATTTCAAAAATTTACGCCAGAAATTGCATGTTTGATATGTTTAATTGTATTTTTAACAAATTATATGTGGGTAGGGTATTTTAACGGGTTATTTCTATAAATTGGGTCTTGTGCACTACTCGGACCCCGTTTTGATATGAAATTTGTATTTTTTTCAATATTATTGATAGAAATAAATTCTATAGTTGAAAAATGTGATTTAATATCCAATGAACTCATATTGAGTTGATGAATATCAAAAAATGGATATTTTATGAAGAGATTGAAAATTGTAAAAATCGGAAAAAGGGAAAAATGGTATGAAACGGTAAAATGTCAGAGTCACACCTGAGGGGTGATGTCTGTATTTTACGTTGTTGTGTTGTGTGCAGGTTGGTGAACAGATATCCATGGATAATATTACTGGTTGCATGTTTATTTACTTTCTGTTAGCGCGAGGCGTTGTTTACGTTTCCGTTTGTTACTTATTTTAGACCGGGTGGCCACACTTGTATAGTAGGAAACTGGATATCTATTTTCAACCTTGTATTGTTAATTTCTCTTTTGTTTTCAAATGAAAATAATATATATGTAACTATTTTGTGAGCTGTTAAAGAGTTTGTGAATGTCTGAAGGGATAGTGCGTCATATCATCTGGAGTTGTGTACTATCTTGGGATGTACGGTAGGGACCACCAAGCTCATACGTGGTATGGGACGCATATAAGAGTGGAGTCACAACTGGAATCCGGGATATTCCGCTCTATCTTTACCAGTGAACTTGTAATGTAAAGGTGGTCATATACGAATGATTTGTATATTTGGGAATCACATGCACGCCTGATAGGCATAGACGAAGATGATTAGTCAGTGATCACTAACAATCTATAGTAGTCGAACGTTCTGACACATCGAAAAGAAACCCATTGCTTACGGTCACGTCAAACAGCCAGCTTAAGCCGGATAAATGGTCAACCAAGTGTGATAAGTGCAGCGACCGGCCACAAAATCAGGAACTAAAAACCAGAGAGAAATTGTAACATCATGTCCCGACTAGGAGCCATCCAGTCGTGAATCCCAACACTCTAATTCCAATACTCCACCATTGTGTATTATGTATCTGTTGCTTATTTTGATATATAAAATGAAATCCATGTTTAATGTTTCCATTTGATCAATTAGATTTGTATAAAAAGAGAATGTTATAGTGAGTAATGATGATCGATGTAATGTGAGTTTTAAAATGTTTAGTTACTCATCCCTGGCTATATGTACCAGTTAATTGTAGTTTCTTCTGTAAAATTTTATATATTTTAAAATGATCCAGTATGTTTATTCGTTCATGTTAAGAGGGGTTATTAGCAGAAATTGTGTTCTTCCTTACTGGGTAACCATTGTTACTCACCATTTCCTTCTCCATTTTTTAGTTTTAGATCTGAAGCTTGCGAGACAGGTATAGAGCATGAGTGAGAATCATCTAATGGGTCAGATAGACAGCCAGAGTTCATCACTTGGTGAGTATTGAGGTTACACCCCCTATTGGTGTCAATTATTCCAAGAGTATTATAGATGTTGTTTTGAGTGTTAGGATTTCTGTTAGAGTGAGGAACTTTGTATAATCCTGTATTTTGGTTATTCTTCCGCACTCTGATCTTTCGTACGTTATTAAACGTATATAAGCTTCCGCTAGTATTATATCTTGTATATGTATGCAGGATTGTATGTCATTTATCAGGTGCAGGTTAAACGCCTTGGAATATTAACATAAACAGAGGAGACCATGCTGAAATTTCGAGGTGTCACCTAGTACCTCGAGATCTAATATGGGGATTTGTGTTAGTGTTCGGCGGGGCGCCAC
This sequence comes from Akebia trifoliata, assembly GCF_017979445.1. Taxonomy (NCBI): domain Eukaryota; kingdom Viridiplantae; phylum Streptophyta; class Magnoliopsida; order Ranunculales; family Lardizabalaceae; genus Akebia; species Akebia trifoliata. Next base: position 34,475,379 of record NC_141388.1, on the reverse strand, counting down.
ACAAAGTGACCACTAGGTCGCAACACGCGGTTCAGCTTTAAGAGAAGTTTACCACCTGTATATTTTAAATCACAATGAGCTCCTATAACAAAATATGTTATTAAAACAAAGAATCAAATTGTAATTGTAAGATTGAAAATACCTTCAACGTGCCAAAGCACTCTACAGCGTGCACAGTGGAGTTTAACAGTTTTTCCTTTGACGACTTCCTTTTAAGATGGGTATAATTTGCAATATGGGAAGGCTAATCCACGCACTTTGCCCTCTTCGATGGTCACCTCAACCATCCTCTATTCTAATAAACTACTTTTATATCTTTCAAAAACGTGAAACATGATGAAGCACAATTTGTAGAAATTGGGAAAAAAAAGGTGACAAAAAAATAGAAAGAGACGAGTGATAGTTCAAGGAGATATAAGGTAAAGAAGCATTTACTCTCTCAATGAACTCGATGTAACGTAGAGCACCATTTTTAAACCGAGTTCCACTACCAGGAAATGCCATTTTTAAAAATGACAGGAAGGAAGCACTTCAATCATCAGCTGAAGTAAGCCATCAAGCTTAGTTGAAAGAAACTTTTCATGGTCCTGGCCATATGAATTCAGCAAAGAGATTTGTGAGAAGAACATTCCAAAGTGCAAAACATAGATATTTAAAGCCTGGGTATTATAAACTTCACATATATTTAATAATGCTTAGTTGTAGAAGTGAAAACTACAAGGGGCATCCCCAAGTATACTCACCTCCACCCTCTACCCCACACAAGTATTCTTTACCTTCAGCTAACCTCAGCAAAACACTTGGAGAAAGAAAATCCCTTTTTTCGGGTCTTATCAGAAGGCACCAAATATGCGTTAGATCATCTTTTTCCCTTCTCCTTTATCTGGGCTTGGGACCGGCAATGTAAAAGGTTTAATTTTTTCATTGGCGGAGTTAAAAAAGTTTGCCTAAAAAGAAAAAAACTATTAGTTACTAATTAAATAATATAAAATAATGTGAAAGTTCTAGAAAACAATAAATGAGTCATTAAAAACTAGTATTAAGTAAGTCTACCATTGTAATATGTACTGAATCAATCAAAGTCATATAGGAATGCATATGTAGTACATATCCAAAGACAATAGAAATGTAATACAAGTCCAAAAGATAGGAGTAGATCATGCTATGATATATGTCATCATACGAGGCCATCTAATGATGGAGCCTATGTCAATGTTCGCAAACGTCATTCCCTCAGTCACATCTTTATCCTATAGCTGTGCAGACATGTCAAAAATCTCATCAATAAGGACATGATAGTAATCCAGGGACAATACCTCTACACGAACAAGTATCCCATGGGCATAGATCTTAGTCAAATGGAGGTTGCACAAATTGCACCTCTGACCACGTGGGGCGGGATAGTGTGATAATGTTATCCCCTACAAACAATTAAGAGTATTAATATTCTATACAAGATAATTAAAAAAATATAATTTTAACAAAATGTACATCAATACCTCAAAAGAGCTTCCAACGTCATATTGTGAAGAGGACTTGGTAGATGACTGCAGCACTGAGTTTAATTTCTCTGTCAAATTCTGAAGTTGCTGACTCATATTGAATACATGACCTTCCCATTTTTGTATCTCAATTTGTTTTGGAACCATGTACTGCATAGCTGTTTTTGATATTCCCCCACCCAAGCCTCTCACTCGCCCTTTTCTATCTTTCCCACATACCTATGAAATAAATGTTAATCTTATTAGAATAAAATCATGTATGTAAAAAAAAAAAATGAACGAAATAACATGAATATACCTTTGCAACTGTATTATTATCTAAATCGTTTATTCCAAATGTGGGATCCAAACTAATCAATTCCTTAATTAAAAACTGTAAAATAAAAAACTTATTATAAATTAATCTTTTGTTTAATAAAAAAATAAAATAAATTCCTGACCACTCACAATGGTATTGCTCAATTCGGGTGTCAAAACAGTACCACCAAGCCCAGTGTGACTAGAGATGTACAACTCTGTTCTGCTCGGCTGGCTACCATCTGATCTCGTTTTTCTCTATAAAATAGAAATCATATATGATATATCTATAAAAAATAATCAAGTATCTGCCCACATTTAATTATAATGTAAGACTTACCAACTCCTCAGCCCTATTCGCTATACCCTTTCTACTAGTATTGTGTGGGGCTTTCATTTTGCCACGTAGATTCATATACTTCAAGCTCTTTTTCTTTTCCTCGGGTGTAGACTTTAAGTCGACAAACATCTCCCAATCCTCTTGCTTTACCCATCTTTTAGGTTTATTCATCTTGTACTGAGCATTTGTAGTACCAGATGTACGATATTTCTTTCCTAGTCGGTACTTCCAATTCCTCCAAGCATTACCAGCTTTCTACAAACAGAAATCCCGATGATCATCGGTGATTTCAAAGTGATCCTATTTAAGAAAATAAACAAATTGATCAAATTAAACAATAAAGATATAGTAAATAGAAGTCAACATTAATAAAAATATTATAAATAAATAATAATTACCTGGATCAAATGCCAGATGAGATCAAGTATATGGGTAGGTACTCTATTCCAAGAAGGGTATAGAGGTGATACATTCACCATAGCAAAACGACCTACAAGTGTAGCTAATGCAACTGAATTCTCACCGATGCATTGTCTATGCCCATTGAAGCTCAAATAACGTCGTGGACAAGAAGATGAAGAAGAAGCGCGATTTGTAGTTAGTATCGAAGAAGATGGTGCATCTATCGATTGGGAAGATGTAGGTCTATGTCCCGATAATTTAGGTTGAGAAGCTAAACGGTCATGCAATGAATCATGTAACTCGGAAGCATCAGAGTTTGGATCACGAAACCCATTCTGTGACATATTGCCTACATTCAAATTGTAACATACAAATAATTTATTAGAGCACAAAAAAAATTAAATATTATAAAATAAATAATAATTAACTGGATCAAATGCCAAATGAGATCAAGTATATGGGTAGGTACTCTATTCTAAGAAAGGTATAGAGGTGATACATTCGTCATAACAAAACAACCTATAAGTGTAGCTAAAGTAACTAAATTCTCACTAATGGATTGTCCATTTCTATTGAAGCTCAAACGATGTTGTGGACAAGAAGATGAAGAAGAAACGTGATCTATGGTTAGTGTCGAAGAAGATGGTGCATCTATTGATTGCGGAGATGTAGACCTATGTCCCGATAATTCAGGTCGAGAAGTTAAATGGTCATGCAATGAATCATGTAGCTTGGATGCATCAGATTTTGGATCACGAGACCCATGCTGTGACATATTGCCTGCATTCAAATTATAACATACAAATAATTTATTAGAACATTAAAAATATTAAATATTATAAATAAACATGCAACAGAAATATTAGCAACTTACATCAATGTGGAAACATGGTATATATGGTAGATGTTATTGATATTCTAATTTTCATCATCTTCTATAATATCTTCTTGAAGGGCTGAGGTCAAGGTATTTGCAACCATATTTGCAGCAAAAGAATATGAATCCTCAAAAGCATCTACATCTCGATTCAATCTCTTTGGAGCTTCTAATACGAAGTGCCAATCATCTGTAAGAATAAAAGGTTCATCATCTTCTCTTGAATTCTTCATTAATGTCCCTAAATTAACATATCTCAAATTTGTTTCTGGATCAACGACATAACCATTTGAGACTTTGATACGTATCCAATCACAATAAAATACAGTCTCCGTGAAGTCAACATAATTCAATTCAATTATTTTTTTAATGACACCGTAATAAGTAACTTCTTGGTCCACCATATTCATATCCCTAGCACTTGACTTAAAACTGGTCATAGCCTTCATTGAGACCCCTGAATTTTGTGTTATCAAGTTCATTTCATATTTCATTGTGTGGAAAACATAACCATTTATGGCAAATGCGTTACATGAAATGGCATCAAAGTATGGACCGTTTGCAAGGCTCTTTGTAATCGATGGATGAGCTTCATTAATTGTTCTCTAACCCAAGGGACATAAGGTAGTGGAGGCTCTGATCGTGGATTGGCCTTACGATTTCTTACTCGTGTGTGTCCTTGAAGATTGTGTGTTTGAAAGTATTCTTGGTACCTCCTATTAAAAATATTGTAAGTTCATTATAAAAGCCTAAATTAAATATGATAATCAAGTATGAATTTTACTTACTTTTCCCATTTTAGATTTTCATTAGATTGTAAGAGTACCCACTTGCGGGCTTGTTGGTATTGCACATTAGTAAGAACATATGACTTTCCATTTTTATCGATAGGATAGGCACGCTCACTATCATCGTCCATGAATCTTCCACGTCCTTTCTTATGACTTCCTAAAATACTTATACTTTTCGGCATATAATGCATAGAATACATCATTGCTTCTTCTAGGAGATAACATTCTGAAATAGAGCCTTCTGGATATGTATGATTAACAACATACCGTTTAAAACTCCTCATCATCCTGATACATGTGTCACATATCAGGAAGTATTTTTTTAAAATAAATTAATTAAAATAAATCATAAATTATATTATCGAATTACAGTTCAAAAGGATACATCCATCGGTATCTGACAGGTCCACACATTAGAGCTTCCTCTGCTAAGTGCACAACAACGTGTATCATAGAAACAAAGTATAAGTATTTTTGGCCGGTGAACATCAATGGCAAAGAGGAATTACCCAAAGCTTTGTACGAATTGTCCCATCAGGAAAAATATTTAATCTACAAAACTCTGTACAATTTGAAAGTTCCTGCGGAGTATAGTTCAAATTGGAAACACAATGTGAATTTACAAGAGCTTCAGTTGAAAAATCTAAAGTCACATGATTATCACATCCTTATGCAACAACTACTTCCGGTGTTGTTAATGCATGCATTCAAAACACAGAAGCAGAAACCATTACGTGTTGCTATTCTACAATTATCATTATTTTTCAACATCTTGTGCTAAAAAAAAGTCAATCGTATGGAGTTGCAGAGTATTAAGAAGGTGTTGTAGAAACCTTCTTTGCCATTGATGTTCACCGGCCATAAATTTTTCTTTATCTTCATTTCTTTCAAATTTAACCAGGCTTTACAACCATCCTTAGTCTTATCATTAGTCTTTATTATTGTTGTAAAGAGGTTTTCTGTCACATTCTTTTCAACATGCATCACATCTATATTATGGCGAATATGAAGTTCTTTCCAATATGGTAAGTCAAAGAATATTGACTTTTTTGACCACGGAGTTTCATCATTTGTAGATCTCTTCCTCTTCTTGTAAGGGACTTTTCCAAATTCGGTCAGAATAGTTTCCATTTTGTTTAATAATTCGATACCACTCAAACGACGACTCGGCTTCCTATGTTCCTCCATTCCATTAAACTGTGATTTTTGACTTCTAAAACGATGTGTTGGATCGGTTAAGAATTTTCTGTGTCCCATGTAATCAAACTTCCCTCCATGTTTTAACCAGACTGATTCAGTCGCTTCACTACAAACAGAACATCCAAACTTACCTGCGGTCCTACAACCCGACATATGACTATACGCTGGAAAATCATGTATAGCCCATAGCAAAATTGTTTTCATGGTAAACATACTCTTAGTGATACAATCATACGTTTCAATTCCAGTCGACTATAACTCATTCAACTCTGCGATCAATGGTTGCAAGTAGACTTCAATGTCATGTCTTGGACTAGTTTTTCTAGGAATCAATAATGTTAACATCATAAATTCTTTCCGCATACATAACGATGGTGGAAGATTGTACGGAATAACTATAATTGGCCAACAACTGTATGAATTATTTTTTATTCCAAATGGATTAAATCCATCTGTTGCAAGTTTTAACCGTACGTTACGTGGCTCAGCAACAAAATCTTTCCATTTACAATCTATTGTTCTCCAACAAGTAGAATCCCTCGGATGATACATGAACATCTTGTTTTCATTTTCATCGACTTTTGAATGCCATTTCATATTCTCTACAATCCACGATATAGTGTACATCCGTTTCAATCTTGGTGTTAGTGGAAAATATCTTAAAATTTTCTGTGCTAGATGCTTGCTCTTCGACTTTCTTTCGTTAATTGGTTTCCATCGCTCTCATCACATTTAGGACAATTATCCCTATGTTCATGCTCTCTCCAATACAATATGCAATCATTAGGACATGCATGAATAATTTCACATTTCATTATCAGAGTCTTAATCATCTTCTTTGTAGAGTAGGTGTTTTCTGGTAAAGTGTTCTCCTTCGGTAGTATTCTTTTAATCATTTGCAATAACTCGTTGAAGCTCTTGTGAGACCATTGATGTCTACTCTTCATGCTCAACAATTCAACTGTAATCGACAATTTTGTATCTTCTTCTCGATACGACGGATATAGGGGTTGTATCGCATTTTTCATCATTCTCTTATATTGAATATCATCTTCAACGTGGCCATCATTTTCTTCACGACATTCATCTACAAAAGTATCTACATCATCTTCAACTTCTTCATTAGGAAAATAGCCAAGTGCGTCATTCAATATATCAGTCACTCTTGGGTATGCATCTTTGTCATACTAACTATCAGATGCACTAGCCCCAACTGTAAAATGACTTTCACCCCAATATTCACCATGAAAACTCTATGTCGTGTAAGATGTATCAATACCGTCACAGATTAGGTGTTCTGAAATTACGTCTAGTTTTTTCTTCCCAGAAGACATGTTACGACATTTGATACAAGGACAATAATAGTAACCATCGGCCCCCAAACTCAAACTATTTTGTTTCAAATACGCGAGGAAAGAATATATACCTTTGAGATATTCATTTGATAACCTAGGTTTCGTTATCCACTCTTTACTTGGAATCATCGGTGTCGAAGACATCTATAAGTTGAATGAGTAGAATGACATAGTTTAATGGAAATTTCAACAAATTGAAAACAAAATGTATGATTTTTAAGATTTGAGGTCACGATTCAAGTCCAATTTACCAAAAAATAAAAAAGATTTGAATAGATAATAATCGTCTTTAGTTGAACTGAAGGCGGTGACCTAACATTAATAAGAAACATCAACGGTTATGAATAATCAGTGATGGTAATACACATGAATTGAAAAGACTATTTTGTGGCAAGACACAAACATTCTAAGGGATCAACCTCCATAATTGTCAATAGACACATTTGGAACATACTGTTATATGCACGAGATAATAGAGTCGAGACATGACATCATATTATGTAAGGCAATTGAAAAATGAGACAATCAAACAATCAAGAGATACAACCAATCAAAGATCTTGAAAATCAATAAATATGCATCTGATAACAAAATCGAGTCAAACGGCTGATGTCATTTGGGATGATTTTAGGTTCAGTTATTGGTAAGGGGCTGCAGAGGTATGGGATTCACTGGGATTAATGGGGATTGGGAACTGATGGATTTAGGAAAAGAGTGTTTTAGGTGTAAGGGTATTGAGACTTGGGATGAAACCTATCCATTGATATTCTGAATTCTACTTCTTTTATGTTGCCTATTAACTGACTGAGCGACAGGCGTAGACATATCCTCCTATGATTAATTGCTTTAAGTCTTTGTAAAAGGAAACAAACACGTATGTCAATATGTTGGTGTTTGGCAAGGATAATAGGTGTTTGACACGATGTCTTTGAGAACTTGACATGCCAATGCACCTGTGGATGTGTTTCACGGTATGAAAGAGATGTATATACCTATCAAGAAAAAAATGAAGGAAGCTGCTATATTTAAGTTAGTTTTTTTTTTTTTTTCATATACAATGAAGGAAATATATGAGAAGAGAACATAGTTTTATATACCATAACATAGTAGTTAGTAAAAATAGATTTCTAAAATAAAACCGTGGTTCTTAATCAGTTAGTGTACGAGTCTTTCATAATTTTTTTTTTTAAAGATAAATAAAGGGTGATTCTACTTTATGTATTAAGCTGTGTATCAGGTTGTGTCCATGTGTTGATACATGTACTACATGACAAAATTCTTATAAGCGTTGTTATTGTTACATTGCTTTAAACATAGAATAAACAAGAGGAAGAAGGACATGAGACAAATCACTCTCTCTAGGAAAGCTTAAGGTTTTATTTATCCAAAATAAATAAAAACAACAACAACAAAGATTTAAGGTTTAGAATGAGTCTTAAGTTAGGCATTGCATCAACACAACCTTACAATGAACACACACATCGGCCATCCTTGCATCCAAAGATATAGAATTCTTAAAATTCTATTACAACTAAACAAGTACATGGTGATGTAGAACAACCTAAGGTTTGCTTTAAGTAGGATTTAAGGTGTTGGAAGTTGAGGTTCATGGGTTGAAAAATAGGTTTTAGGGATACGGTTTGTGGTAGGATGATTTTATCAAGGTAAGAATTTTAGCACTGATGTTATAGGGCTGTTTCTGACAATGGCTAAGAAGGGTCATTTTTTAAGAAGTAATAGGATATTCTCTATATTGCTGATGTCATTTGCACCACATGTCAAACGGTTGTTGGACTGTAAGAAAAAATAAAAAATAAAATCATTCAAGGAAAACCTAGAAAAAGAACAAATGGAAATATGTGGATCATTCAAAACTGGGCTGGATCGAAAACAATAACTAAACAAATACGTAATATGGTAAGCCAATAAAACGGGAATAAGCATAGAACAAACCACAGAATCAGATTTTGGTGGCACATTGCACCTAGGAAAAGAAAAGTTCAAATGCATCGTCAACAATAGAATTAACAATTGAGCCATCAAAAACATTCAACTATCAGTGAAAGTGAAATGAGTGTCACGAGTATTCTCCCGAATACTAGGAAAATTATCCAAACTGAAATTCGCATGTTGTCATGGTAATAAATCTGCTTCTTTAATTATTCTCTTTAATAATATATATAGTGGGGCATTTTTATTTTGTGACCCATAAAGCTACAGTGAGCCACACCCACAGGAGAGAGAGATTAAAAATAAAAACTAAATGATATTTTACGGTAAGGTTCTAACTTCTAAGAGGCTGTTAGGTAACTATTCTCGTAATAGATTGGTACTTTATCTTTAATTGTTTCATAAACATCCTTCAAACCAATTTTGGAAAATAGAACCAGTTCTATCGTAATGATTACCACATCAAACGTAAAAGAGATGAGACTTGGTAGGTCTCATGCACTTATACTAAAAATAATATCTAATTTATTATGTGATATACTACTTGTAGAGGGATAAAATCATCTCTCATCTACTTTAGGTCAAGATCAAGGATTTGGATTTCGACAAATATATGATACGATGAGGTTCCAACCCAACACTAATTCTAGGTCAACTATGTCTCAAAAATCATCACAAAGTTAGATTAGAGGTTTAAATCAACAAGGGAAAACTTCCAAAATTGTTGAAAACAATAAAAAAAAATATGAAAAATTATGAAATATATATAATGAAAATTCATAAAATCTAACTAAAACATAAAATCAAATCTTAAGTTGAAATTTGTCAATTCTAAATTTTAAATTCTTAATTCAAAATTAACAAAAAATATTAAAATCCGAAAAAAGCTAAAATCTAAAATCTGTACCGTTTCAAATCGTGCAACAAAGATCTTCCCCAAGCTGTTCTCTATCTCACATGCTTTCTGCAACACAAAAAAGTAAAGAAAATTTAGAGATTGGAGAGCTCTAAAGCCGCTAAATAAAGAAAATTTTCCCTCCATTTTATAATCAAATTAAACAAACCATAACTTCTCAAAATCTCACTGTAGAATATCTACTTGAATCCAAGGAGAAAGAAAAAAATGGTGAAAAAATTCAGATCTAATCATATCAAAACACTCAGATCTTTGAAATCATTTGGATCCTTAATCAAATTTTTATTTGTTTTTAGGTTTTGTTTCGTGTAAAATTAACACATTTGGAAAACAAAAAATCAAAATTAATATATTTTGTGAAATCCAAAACCCTAGATCTCATCCTCATCAATCTGAACAACGCTAAGGATCCATCAACCTGAGAGTGTGTGAGAGAGAGAGAGAGAGAGAGAGAGAAAGAGAGTCACCTTAAAAAATAATAGATCACTCCATCGTTTCCAATCTTGAGAGATCGAGAGATCACTTCGAACGATCAAATAGAGAGTGATTGAGCGATGACATCGATCCAGAGATGTGATCGATATAGAGATGAGATTGAGGGAAATAGGGAGAGAAATCGATCGACAGTGAGAAATCAATGGAGAGGTCGATCGATTGAGTGAGATAGAGAGAGAGTCAGAGAGTGAGAGGTCGATCGATCGACTGTGAGAGAGAAACAGTAAGATTTGACTGTGAGAGAGGGAGAGAAACAGTAAGATTCGACTGTGAGATTGAGTGAGATAGAGAGAGAGGCAGAGAGTGAGAGGTCGATCAATCGACTGTGAGAGAGAGACAGTAAGATTCGACTGTGAGAGAGGGAGAGAACCAATTTGGCTGTGAGAGGGAGAGAAACAGTAGGATGCGACCGTGAGAGAGGGAAAGAGGGTAGAGAATTTCGGGTATAAAATTCGACCGAAAATGTAGTCCACGGGCCGCGGAGTTTCAAGTTTAAAATTCGACGGGCCAGGCCCAACAATTTTTTTTAGAAAAATGTATGATTTTCACGTAGTGAAAGTCTCCTACTAATCTTTAAAGAATATAGAATCCTAATTATATTGGGTTTATAATAATATTGATATTCTTAAATATCATAGAATCCTTGTGCGATTTGGAAACAAAATCGTGGAGTTCAATAAGGCCACACGTTACATGAGTTTCTAATAAAAAATGGATAGCTATCGAACTCTCAAAATTTCAAATTAGAATTTAATAGTGAATTACAAGCGTATGACATTGGATCATAGTTTTTGGATGCCAAGATATGAGCTCACGACTCATAGTAGGATTTAAGTAGATTTTAACAAATATAAAATATTTAAAATACAGAAAGATTTATCGAATCTCTTGGAGCAATCGATAAATTTTAGACTAGTTAAAATAATATTTTTCACTTTTTAACAAGAAAATCTCCGCAATTTAAAAAAAGAAAAATTTACCAAAACGATACAGTTTTCGAAATTAATTACCAAAATGGTAAACTGTAGCAATTAATTCCAAAAATGGCAAATTTTCCATTTTCGGAATTAATATTTTTTACCAAAATGGTAAAAACAGTAAAATAATTTTTTTTTTACCGAAAATACCTTTTCTTGTTTTACATATGTATTTACCGTTTTAACCTTAAAAATAAATTAAAATCCAACTAAATCTTTCTCTTCTTTTTAATCTTCCCAACACTAAATAGAAATATGAAATAAATCCACGATTTTTTCATAATTTTAGTCAAAAAATAAAAAAAAGGTATTTTCGGTAAAAAAAATAATATTTTACTATTTTTATCGTTTTGGTAAAAAATATTAATTTCGAAAATGATAAAATTATCATTTTTGGAATTAATTGCTACAGTTTATCATTTTGATAAATAATCAAAATGTGATGCATGTTTTAGTAAATTTGCCTTTAATAAATATTGTTGGAGATCTACCGAACATATTATTAAAAGCCTTTATTCATTGTCAGTTAGTCAGATTTTAATGAGATCAGTACCGTTACGTCATTGAACTCAGATCTATGGTGTCATCCCCGTAGACTTCATAAACTAAGGTAGTTGACTTGAAAATAAAGAACTATACCATGGTTTGCAGGGATAATGCTTGATATTTGACATTTAACCCATTATGCAACTTGTAATTTTGATTAAATCTGATTGATTAACTTGGGTTATGTGCCTCCAAAAATATTATATTTGCATTTTCATTGGCAGGTCAAGTCATCTAAAAGACTTTTCTACCTAAAAAATTAACAAATTATTTTAGTCTCTACGTTCACAATCAATTCCATCCAGTAAAAAATAAAAAATGTAATTCTAATTATTTATATTTCTTAATTCTCTAGGGTCCAATAACCATTCGATTAAACCACAGTCGAGGCTCTCAATCAAGTATCAATAATGATCTTCTAGGGATTAGTACATATTTTTCTTGGTAGTTGTAGAATCTCAACAAATATGTTTGATGGATAGTAGTCCTGACTCATATTCTCTCACTCATGGAGCAATTTTTCCTTTTCTTTCACCTGATCATGTGAGTTAGAATTAAAACAGAGTGTTTGGTGGGTGAAGTGTGGTTCATTTGTGAAGATCTGTCAATGGTTTATATCTCAAGCAGCAACAACAATGGCTTGTCTCATTGCACCCATTATAGATGTTGCCAAGTGCTTAACTCCTCTTCTTGGACGTCACATGGGTTATCTTTTTCGTTACAAGAGAGAAGTTGAAAATCTTGAAAACAAACTTAAAGATTTGACGACAAAGAGAGAAGGTGTAGAACAATTGGTACAAACGGCTGAGAGTAGTCAAGGACATTTGATCAAGCCGGAAGCTAAACAGTGGCTGGAAAAAGTGGTCGAGGTTGAAAAAGAGGCGAAGGGATTGAATGATGAGGCCAGAAAGATCAATAGCTGGTTCAAAGGGTGGTGTTGTTCTCGGTATCATCTTGGCAAACAAGCAAAATTGAAGATAGGTAATAAAGTAATCGAGCTCCTGAATAAAGGGGAAATTTTTAATAGCGTTGATAGTGTGTCAATTCCCGCGCCTGCTCCTGGCCTACAATATTTGCCCACTCCGGATTTTAAGAGTTTTCCATCCAGAGTTGTTGTTATGGAACAAATCTTGGAGGCATTGCAGGATAATAACATCAATATAGTTGGAGTATATGGGAAGGGAGGGGTAGGAAAGACCACCTTGATGACAGAAGTTGGGAAACAAGTGGAAAAAAATGGTTTGTCCAAGAAGGTCATGCTGGTGACTGTCCGAAAAGGACTTATCAAAGATTCAAGATGATATCGCAGAGAATTTGTGGGGGCGCAAACTCGGAGTGGAGAACGAAATCCTAAGAGCAACAACGTTATCGGAGGGATTATGCAACTTGGAACAGGTCCTTATAATCTTAGATGGGCTATGTGAGGAGGGACTGGATTTAGCGAAGGTGGGAATCCCTTTCGGAAATGATCATAAGGGTTGCAAGGTAGTAATCATAACGGGAACCGAAGATGTTTGTAAAGAAATGAAAACCGGAAAGAATATCAAAATTGAAGGATTATCAGAGCAAGAGTCATGGGATTTATTTCGAGAGAAGATAGGTGATGCTGGCTCTCCTGCTTCGGAAACTTTGGCTAGAGAGGTTGTTAATGAATGTGGAGGTTTTCCCAAAGTAATTATCACATTAGGAAGAGCATTGCGATACAAGGCCCCAACTGAGTGGATCAATGTAGCTCAACAACTAAGGAATTCCTCCTCCACCATCAACTTGAGAAAGGAAAATTACGACTTATCAAGTTCTAATCCCCTGGAAGAATTGTTGAATCTTATATGGGGAGGGCAACTTGAAAATGTAGTCACTTCAGAGAATGACGAAGGCAGAATGCACAAGGTGGTGAAGAAGCTTTTTTTGTATTTTTTTTATATTTGTAGTTTTTATTTATTTTTGCTATTACATCAAATTAAATGATTTGAAAATTTTATTGTTTGATGCATAGCAAGCTAATTGATCCACCATGAGACACCCCTCTCCCAAAATACATGTTTTATCATCCAATTAACATTCAAGCTAAAACTGAACTTTCCCATCCATTCTTTCCACCATACAGGGAAAATTTACGCACCTCATAGCTTCATGTTTGTTGTTATTGAAAGATGAATGGGATGAATGCATAATGATGCACGACTTCAATCATGATGCAACCCTCCCTATCAATTGCATCTAAGAAAAATAATGGTTTTATGGTAAAAATGACATGGTGTCCACACTAGAAAATTAAACAACACGCATGGGAAAATCAGTAATGAATAATGAAATCTGTGAGATCCTTGATCAACTAAATTGAATGTCTCCTTATCAATATCGTTAAAAGATAAAAATAAAAAACCTACTTTTAAGAAAATCCCTAATAGCTTTTTTGAAAGGATGAATTCCCTTGTGACTCTAGATCTATAATATTGGTTTTCCTTTTTTTATTGGTAATCTGGGGTTTTAGGGAACCCCACCACCCCCAATTTAATAATCATTCACTAGTATAATCACATGTCACATCTTCTAGAATGATTCTAATGAACTCTTGAGGCATGACAGCTTCATTCAATTACATAAAAATTAATTCCTCTCCCTAGCTCCTAGACGAGCTAAAAAGTCAGCTGCTCTATTAATCTATTTCTAGTAGAATTCAAAATAGTAAATTACCAAGGAAGTACCTAGAAGTATATTGCCTCTACTTCTTCAATGTACTTCTAAGATACCTCAATCTCGCCCTTAATTGATTTGATGGAGTATAAGGAATCCGAAGATATTAAGATTTGGTTAAAGCCTCTTGATTTTGCATAGCCCATAGCTTCATCTGCACAGCCAGCCCAAGCAATAAATTTGATATTACCCATATAATCTCTCCCCGCAAACCTTGACCACCTCCCTCAGCTGATAGTGATTTATCTGTGTTAACTTTTAAGATACCTTCCTCATACCCTTTCCAACATGTACTTTTCATTTTCTTTGGAATATGGGTTCCTTTACGATCCCATCTTTGTAAGAATGATTACATATTGGAATTCATCTCCAACTCAACTTCGTCAAACACATTTTTTATATTAGCTGCAATTAATTGAAAGATGGATTTGTTTGTCTGGTCTAAACCTTCAAATAATCTTCTATTTCGCCCCCTCAAAACGTGGTAAACATGTGTTGTCTAAATTTACGCACGCAAGTATATGTATCGAAACAAGTAATAAAGTGATAAGAAAGTATCGTTCCCACGGAGACTAAATACCAATCTATTGCTAATTACCAATTTATCTCACTCTAATTTTATCCAAACAAAAGTAAAAATAGGAATTAAAACTAAACAAGAAAACTAACAGAGAAAATAATAAATTTGAAGTTTAAAAATCAATGAGTGATGAAATCTAGGTTTATAATTTCCCCCAAACAATCCACTTGATTTAATTCTCCTTCCCTCTATGATAAATTAATCCACTATGCTTATCATCCAAGAACACTAAATTCTCTACAAGCCTCTTCCGATGGTCATGTAAAAATACCCTTCTAGACTAATTCCCTATATGCTTATGAGAATCAAATCAAGAAGAATTCATTAAGAATAAGTTCTCATAAGGAATGCACATGCAACCTGAATATATTCCTATATCAAATTAGCATATATTAATCTATCTAGGTCATGAACACAAAATAACTCTGCCGATATTATTAAGGTTCACCAAATCAATTCAATCAATGATCAGTTAATCAAATCGCATTAAACATTGGATAGAATAAACAATCACATGTAAGATCATAGAAAAAAGAAAGAAAACTAATCAAATATCATGAATGAGTTCCATTATAACCCTATAATAGAAATTAGTTCTTCATTGAAAAGAAAACAAAATCACAAAAGTATTCAACTATTCTTAGAGATTACAAATATCAAGAGAAGAGTTAAAGTTCAGAAAGATAAAACTCAAAAGTCGAATCTCCAGCTCTCGTCTTCCTTCTCGATCTTGTGCCTCCAAGAAAAATCCAAAAACTTCTGTCCCCAAATAAGGATTAAACTTTCCTATTTATAGATATGGAGTCATTAGGGTTTAAAAGTTTCAAAATCCGTCTCTAATTCGGTCACCACAAATTAACGTGTAAAGCTGGAAACGTAAGCAGGTCATGGCTTCCCAATATATCATGCCGCGGCTTGTATTTTTATATTTCTGTTATGCCTTTCTTGAATTCCTGCCGCGGCCTCGTTTTCTATCAAGCTGCGGCTTGAAGACTTTTTAGCTTGTATGCTTAGCTTCCTTCTTCCGAGAGTGAACAAATTTGAGTCAGAATTTCTCCTAAACGTATGCACCCATCCCAATGTTCCATATTGTTCCTAATCTGTAAAATAAGCATAAAAATCAAATAAAAACATATAAACACATAAAAAGTATAAAACTAACTAAACTTAAATAAAAACAACTAAAAGACTCTAAAATTAACAAAATATTATATCTAAAAGTGGTTAATTCGTATGTATAAAACCTACTCATCAACATGAGCACAAAAGGCTAAACAAAACATATTGAATATTACTATATTCGGAAATCGGACACACTCGATAAGTAGAAGTTCATCCAAATCCCAGTTTGCTATTCCCAAATCTCCTCAGAATGTTCCTCCATATCCAATTGTTGTATCCACATTGAAAGAAGATGTGGTCATTTGTTTCCAACGCTGCACGATAGAGACAACACCAAGAAACTAGTTGCACACCCCTTTTCTTTAAGTTTTCAACTGTAGGTAGTTTTCCCTGAATCGCTAGCTATGATGTGAAGGAATGTCTCGAAACCCTCAATTATGCCAAATCACTTTCCTCCAATCTACTTTTCCTCTATTCTCAATCAGAACACTATAAGCGCTTTTTGATGAGAATTTTCTTTTGGATCACTACACTACTAGAAAAGAGACTTATACCGACGGTTAGATCTGTCGCTAAATCCTCATAAGTTTGTCGCATAATATTATACCGACGGACAGGTTTTTCGTTAGCACTCATCGGAGTTGGTTGCGTCAGTATTTGTTTTAGCGACGGTGCAATAAAATTACTGTCGCCATATCCATTATTTTCTGGAAAAATTTCTTGTGGAAAATTTGTTTTCATTAGTTGTTTACATATTTACAGACAGAATTATTGACCGTCGGTATATGCTATTTTGTTAAATTTTTTTTTTTTTTACGAAATGCCTATAGGAAACCCAATACAAAAGCCAGCCCAGACCCGCTCCCTCTCCCCCCCTGTAAATTCTCTCCTCAAATTCCTATTTTGGTGGTGGAATTGAATGGCTCCACTTTTCCTTATTTCTGTCGAGGAAAACAACAGATCCTAAGGGGATTACTTTGGTTCCCCTACACCTTTTTCAATAAAAAGGTTAGTTGCAGACAATATTTCATGTTTTTTTTTTTTAATATATTCATGGGTAGACATTGAGAAGCTTGTTCAAATTAGACAAAAAGAAAAAAAAACAGATTAAGAAAGGTAATAGTCAGCACAAGAGAACAATATATAACTATTCTTCTATGTTCTTGTAGGGTAAAAAAAGAAATCCAATTTTACTCTTGATTTTATTTTGAACCAGTTATTTATCATTTTATTGCTCTATTATAGATTCACTAGCTCAGTTTGAGTAAGAGTTTCAAAGAGCTTTGTGTATTGCATGTTCTTGTTTTCATCCCCTCCTTTTCCTCTCTATTGAGGGGGGGGGGGGGGGAGAGAGAGAGAGAGAGAGAGAGAGAATTTTGATGGTGGTACTACGTGATTTTATTGAGTTGTCAATGTTCAATTTGAGTGTTGTTAACTGTTACCCGTTGATTGAGATGACTCTCAATTTAGTCTATGTCATCTAAAGGTTCGGGGTAAGTGATTAAATTGAAAAAAAGGGAAGGTATTAGACACCCAATCCCTCGTCCTAAAGGACGACTGCTTTTAGACCGTTGCTTTGACGAATATGTTTTGCTTTGATTGCTGAGTGATTCATTATTTTGAGTGATAACTGAGTATGATTTAATTTGAATGTGGTTTGTACATGGGAAAATGGGGCTTCAGAGTGAGTTGATTGAGGGGTTTAACGGGCGTTCGAGATTTGAGGGAAGATTTCTATTTTAGGTTAAAGGAGAGTAGCCCCTGGTCATTTGGTTTGGTCTTTTCGAGTGCGCAATGCACAAGGAGGTGTTCCAAATTACTCCGTTATAATAAGAACTAAAACTGGAAACTCTATCGAGAAACTGGGGATCAGTGATTGGCGTCAATTGGACAGGGGTTTGGCATTGTCGAAGAATTTGTGCAAGGTTTGGCAGTATGGTTAGGTCATCGGGAACAAGGGAGTAAGTAAGAGTAGGCGAGACCAAGAGAAATGAAAAATAAGAGCTCTAGGTGTGAATGTGTCTCATATAGGAAAGGGGTAAGGCCCTTGTTTATAGTGTTGTGCATGAAGCGATTTACAACATCGATCTGTGCCTTGTTTGTCACAACTACATGCGTGCGGGCAGGAGAGCAGTTGGCAGTTGGCAGTGGGGGGGGGGGGGGTCATTCAAGATTGACCAGACCAATGTCGTAGGTCGGCCTAAATGCTCCCTTGTCAAATCTAGTTGGGCGAGGTTAGATGGTGACTTTTTTTGGATTGGGCTGGGCTAATTGGCCTGGTTTAGGCTCGGAAAGGTTTAGGGATTTCAGAAGGCTTGTGTAGGTTTCGAGAAATTCTAGGAAAATCCTGGTTTTTTTGGGAAGTATTGGGATTGGGACAGGGATTGGGACAGGGATATGCGGGAAGGGTGTTTGGGACTTGGGAAGGTTGTTAGAAGGCTTGGGAAGGGTATTGGGATTTCTGAAAGGTCAGGAGTGTCTGGGTTTCAGGAAGGCTTTGGAAGGTGGTTCAGGGTTTTTGAGGATTTAAGGGAGAAGAACTTTTATTCCATACTATGCCCTTCTAGTAGACTGCCTATATTTCCTATGTCTTCGTTAATATGTATGTAGCTTGCCTCCTTGTGATATGCTTCCAAACCAGTTCACTTTTACTCTAAAAGTAGATGTGAGAAGCTAGCTTCTGAAGTGTGTATATATAATTTAATTTGTCAAATTAATGTGGAATGGGGAGTTCCAGTTCACAATGGTAAGTATGAGATCTCAACCTTCTTTGTGTTTTTCCCTCTCCATTAGGTTTTGGATTTGAACATAGAACTTCAATCTAGTTGGGTTCATATAGTTCCTGATATTTTGACAACATATAGGAAACTGTTCAAGTAGCTCATCCTTTCTGCTTCTTTAGCAGAACTTACGTGGCCCGTCATTCTCAGCAAGAGACACATATTTAGGTACTCTTCCTACTTCTAGGCGATGAAAAAACCTCGTGATCTTAACCATCTGAGAAGTCGATGACCTTCTTTCAAATATTTGTCATGTCAACAAAAAATTCAATTAAATGAATTTTGGTAAATCATAATAGGCTTGATTCTAATTTAGAAGATCTAGAGGGACTGACCCCGTAAGTTGTGGGCCTTGGTCTGGCTCCCCTTTATATTTACTCTCTTGGCACATGGTTTTATACAGGGAAGTCTTTGCAGATTATGACACCAAAAATCAAGATGATCACGACACCAAAAATGAGTTCTAGTGCCCATCTATTAGAGGTAACGCTATGCCATCATTGAAAATGCACATCAAATATGGAAGGTAGATCTCCGTTGTTATTATTTTTTACCTGTTTTTAAGAAATTGTTATCCTCACAATCCAAAATTATAGTAGTGAGATATGGCTTTGATTGTGTTAGATCGTACATTATTTAATTAAAACAAAATAGTTAGATTTAGACTGCCTTGGGAGGGTGTATTGCACTTAACCATCTTGTTTCAATAAAGCATCCAATTCTTAGCCTCAAAATCAAAGTTATTATGAGACTGATCTAGATGCTTTCAAATCTGTTTGCTATATCTTCATTTTTTTTTTTGGTGACCAATCAATACTCCATATATTGGATGCTATAATATTCCTTAGAGTTGATTCTTAGCAACAAGATCTTCAACATGGGAAGACATGTGGAATGGCCCTAGTCACATATGTAAAGCCTATCATCCCCGCTATCTTACCAAGATACTTTGTTTGAAAATTGCATATTTCCAGTTATTGTGTTGTTGATGCTGCAATTAACTTTATAGGAGATTTGGTTGTGCAAATAATAAAGGAATTTGAGTCATTCACCAGTACATTTGGACCTACGTGAACCACAATTTATAAGCAGATTCTATATGCCCGACAAGAACCTGTTAAGACTCCAAAATGAGACACAATAAGCAAAGACCTGGTGAGAAGGGTTTTTTGGAATATGGGTCCAATAGGGAATGGAATGTGAGGGGCTTAGGGGTGCGCCTCAATAGGGCGACTGAAGGAAACAATCAGATCTCGGAAGCCACATCTTGTAGGTCTTGCAAGAATCGAAGTTACAAAAAGTAAATTACTCAGTCATTTCTGTTCATTGGGGGCAGAATTTTGTGAATTGGGTCGCCCTGCCTCCTAGATCTTCTAAAGGGGTTATGGTCGTATGGAGCTCGAATTTGTTAATAGTTCATGATCATTTTCTTTGGGCATTCTCAGATTCAATTCTTTATAATTGTGTGGGCTCCTCTTCTACTTGGGTGTTCTCGGGTGTCTTTGGTCTCACAAGGGATTGGGAACAACATCAATTTTGGGAAGAGCTAGATGATATATCCTGGTACTGGGACAGACCTTGGTGTGTAGAGGGCAATTTCAATGCCATCAAATTTGCTTTTGAAAAACATACTGTGAGCCAATCTCAAAATAGTAGGAGATTTGCGATAATGGGGAATGAACTCGATCTTGAACATGCCATTTTTTCCTGGTTGGATGGATTTATGGTGAACTCTAGTTGGCAGGACATGTTTGGATCCATCATTCAATTAACAATCCCAAATCCAGCGTCAGATCATTCTCCCATTCTCTTGGAAGCTGGGATACCATATTCAAATTAAAAAATTCTGTTTTAGCTATCTTTTCAAAGCATGGTCCCACACAGTAAAAGAAGAAAAAATCCTCAAGTATATATACGATGTCTTGTTAACTTAATTTAGTCCTAGACACAAGAGAAACTAGGCTATTTTTTATACCCCTTTGAAGCCACCATGTTTGGTGGACACATGTGCTTGGTGTTTTTTATATAAAATTTCTTGTAATCCAAGATAACAAAAACCAAGGAAAATTCTAGTTTTCTTTTGAAATCAGCAAAGATTTATATTATTATTTACCAAAAATAGCTCTTATTTATACCATTTGAATCAATAAATCTTGAGATACTACTCCCTATAAATCAAATAAGTCCTACATACTTAGATTACCTTTACCTTTTCTAGTAGATGAAATCCTGCTATTAGATATATAAAGAGATAGGCCACTGATAGACAAACTGCAAAGCTGGTGAAGCCAGAGCCAAAGCAACTTGATAAACAGAACACGTCCATGAGAAATGATTGAAAGGTCTAATGTATTTATTTTTTATATTTAAATGTCTAAAGCAAAGCAATAAAAATCACAAGATCAAAACACAATAAAAAGAAAACACAATAAATTATAATCGATATTCATGAGATGCACTAAAATTAAAATTAGACTCGTCCATGGTGTCGCTTTTACTAGCGAAACTCATCCCTTCTCCTTCACATTTGAAATTGAAACAAACTACTACTATCAAAGAAGCAAATTGAACTTGAAAAAACAACTCACTATCATCACAAATGTCTTCTTAGAGGGAAAAACATTAAGGTTGAAGATGACCTACAAAAGCTGCAATCAAAACAGAGAATTAATTAAAAGACAAGTAAATAGACCTTAGGCTTTGTGATCATATAAGAGGGGGAAAAAAAGGCAAGTGAGTGCTGAAGAAGAGAACCTGTGATTGTTTGAGCCAACTGTTTCAATCTCGGCTGTGTATTGTCTCAATAATAGTAGGAGGGCCATCATTTACCTGCACTTGAAACCTTTTCAATCCCAATGTAAACATCATCATCTCTTCGGACAAACATTCGACATCCACTACACGTAAGTGTAGGATATGCAAGTAGTTCAAGGATAACAACTCATCCAATCTTGCATTACTTCCATCTTCCATTCCCTCAGTCTCCCACCCCTTAAAACTATCCTCCATGTACAACTCTTCTAAGGAAAACAAATTTGTTAACTGGAACCTTGGGATAGTTTCAAGATGGCACTACAACAAATATGGCAATTAGGAACGGTTTATTACCGTTCCTAAGCTACTATGAAACGGCTTGCAGACCGTCTTTAATCGAGGCGTCGTTAATGAGGTTAAACGGCTGAAAGCCGTTCTATATTTCATGATTTGGAACGGTTCGAAACCGTTCCAGATATCAGAATTTGGAACGGCTTAAAACCCTTCCTAATCTGCGTCTTTATATAACAACACACAATAACCCAAAAAGATTTGAGACATCGGATTTTATAGAATTGATGTCCTACATCTGAGACTTTAGACATCGGTCATAAACCGATATCTTAAATTGTTATAAATTATTATTATTTTTTTTTTTTGCTACTTGCCTGTTACCCACGGTTAAAATAGATCCAAATAGAGAACATCGAGGTTCTCTATCACATTAATTTATACACAAAAAGTGTTGCAATGAATCATAATTTACAAATCCAAAATTACAAATCATCGATAAACCATTCACAATCATTACACAAGCACAAGTGCTTACAAGGAAGCAATGCCATCACTCCCATCCCTCCCTATCTTCTTTAAGATCCCCACAATGTCCGCAACTACCAATAAAAGAATTCTTTCGTGTCACCACATTGCATACTCTCACGATGAGCTTCCGTACCTTCAAAAGAGTGTTTGAAACAAGTGCTCCTGATCAACCAAAAATGATGCAGATAGCTGTCTAATCAATTATTTCACTATCTATGGAACACAATAAATAGCTATTGTTTTACAAAAAATTATTGATGGAGGAATGTGATTCATGTCAATATAGTTGGGATAGAGGTGGTGATGATTCATGTCAATATTGTGCTATGTACCCACATTAATGTTCACCAAAACTGAAATATAGTGATAGCCACAACTAATGATGTGATGTGGATTGAAAATACAAACTAAAACAAAGTTCATAAATAGTCAAAACCTATGCAACCTTACCGAAGAATGTGTGGACTCCAGTGGCTATAACAATGGCCTCGATCATGGATTTGTCCACAGTAAGCTTGTTGAGGGTCAAAGTCCCAGTCTTGTCACTGCAAAGCACATCCATCCCAGCCATTTCTTCAATGGCAGTCATAAGCTTAGTGATGGCACCTTGTTCAGACATCTATGAGACCCAATAGCCATAGTAACAGACAACACAGTTGGCATAGCAATTGGAATCCCTCCAATAAGAAGCACCAAGAAGTTATCAATTCCCTCTTTGTACTTCCTGTGCTGTATGGATTTCACATGCTGATAATGTCTCCTGGTACCAAGATACAATTTGTTTTGTTAATGGCTAAGATACCTCTGCATATTTCTACTATTAACAATTGGTATCCAGTACCTGCAACATACAGACATCAAATGACCATTGGATTTTGTTTCTCGACAGGCCTTTTGTTACATGGCATCAAATTCTAAACCACAAATAGATTAAGAGTTTGGCCAGAGCAATCAAATGGTAAGGCATCTGAAGATTGTTGATATTAGGGGAGGATAAATAATGCCATTGTCAACACCA